>NC_058111.1:6932617-9332617 GCF_914725855.1 Thunnus albacares
TAGACTTTTATTAGTTACCAAGGACGAGCAAAAATTACAGTAATGAACGAAACCGGCTGGAACATCAAACAGAAGAAGAGCAGCCAGAGATATCTGTGATTTTATGAAGTCTGCTTTTGGGATTTCAGGAGGGGGTTGCAAGTAAAGGGACATAAATACAAGCCTTAATGAAGATCGCCAGGCTTTGAAGCCAATTTAACATAGTGGCCAAAAACTTGGAATTACAGCTTTCAGGTCCAACAGCGGCCCAAACACACAATCATAAGAAAAGGAGCTGCTGTAAAACAGTGGATACATTTATTTAAGCATCACAACCCCCATGAAATGACTCGTTTCATTTACAGAATATGATCCATTCGGTCCGATAACATTTGGAAAGTTTAAAAAAGCTGCACAATTAAATTATTCTAACCACCTTCAAGTTAGCCGGAGGGCTAAACCGGAAGTCTCTGGTGTGCAGTATGCAATTATCCAGGTAATTTCTTTACAGCAGCGCTTTGGCTTCATGCACCACTGAGCAACTTTCAAGGGAATGAACGGGACCCCGCCTCCAACGCTGTATCCATTTCTCTTTATACATCCATGCATAAATGCAGCAGCATCATTTAAGCCTGACAGTATTATGTATTAAATGCTGTTTGACGTGGTGGTAAGAATTTAATGGATACAGGGAATAAACAACCTGTGAGAGGTTAAGAAAAAAGTTTCATAGACTGTCATTTAATGTTATATTACTGTAGCTACAGCAGATGCCATGCAGTAATTCTAAACTTTGGACCGTTGCCTTTACAGTATATGCTTCATAAGTTTGTAACATTTTCTATAGTTGAATCACAGAAAGTAACTTACTGTGCTACCTCAAGGACAAATTGCATCTCACAACAGCTGCAGAGACATCAAAACAGCAAAGTGTCCCCCCGCGAGAAATCTCACTTAACTCTGTTCATAACAGCCGGCTGAGGAGGATAGCGCAAGAGTGTGTAAGACGAGTGTGTGAAACCTCATTAAATGTATATATATTCTAGTATTAGCGATGTGAAATTCCATTATATTCTCACATAGTTAGTCCCCTTGAGGTTCTTTAGAAGGACTCTATTTTTTTGAAGTGGATCGCTCAGATAAAACTCAAATCTATAAGCGAGAGAGTCCGGCTCTATTATGAGCACAGCGTAACGATGGTGACTGAATTAGAAGCCGCAGAACTGATTGAAGGGAAGAAAACTATTATCAAAAGACCTTTAATGTCCTCTGGACTTAACCTGCATTATATTTGCTTCAGCACCAAGACTCAAAGATAGTAAAGAAGTAATTATTCATGAGTTTTATCGTCTCCTCGGTTTCATTCGATGATGTGTGATTAAAGAAACACACTGAGCTCTTCAGGTGGAAGCATTTGGTGTGTACTCGTGCGGTGTGAAAGTACAGTATGCATGACTGGAGTGTTGTTGTAGTTAAGAGAATCACAGAACAAAATATTTAATTCTTGATATGTGAATGTAATGCACAGCAACATAAACCAGGCTCATGTTCATGTGAATTCTCCATAATGTCCAGAGCTCACACTCATGCAGGACAGTTAGAGCTAAGCGCCAACAAAAGAGCACTTACTGTATTTATCCTGTGTACCGATAACTGCAAAATGCATGATCTAACAAACAAAACACTGGCTGAGAACTCAAGAGCTTCTACAAAAGGTGCATCCAAGCACCTAAAACCATATTTGGCCTGTTTCACCTGCTCGTCATGACCCAATGAAATAAACAGTTTCACTTCCTGGAAAACAGTCAAACTCTTAACCAGTGTTTATAGTTTAAAATGATCCCTCACCGCGTTATTATGTCCCACCACAAACATCCTGTTTCTACAGTTTTCAATTCACTAGAGTAATATGCTATCACAGAATATCATTTCACGGAGTCTTTCACATTAATAATCAACAGACGAGAGTATCACACACTCACACAACGCTCCTCTTTGCAGCCCAAAACTCACTAGTGGCCTCTGAGCCTCAGGTAGCAGGAAGCAGATGTTTATTCCTATTTCGGTCGTCAATATCACACTATAGTCTTTACGAGGAGAGGAGCGTGGCTTTAAACTGCATTCCCCCCCCCCAGTTTAATGACAGTCTCATATAATACGCTCTCTACAGTATGGTGAAGTGACTAATAACGTCTCCTTATAAACTGTTGCATGACATTTAAAACTGCTATTTGATGAGTCATTTTAGCGAGAAGATCATCGCACTAGACACTGTAAAACGTGTCACTGTCAACGGTAAATGGAGTTGAAGGCTGTCTGATGTGATTTTACAACTGGGAAGAAAATTACAGATGATAATGACAATAAAGACTTTGGCTAAGACGATGTTCAAGTATATTTCTAATAAGAATATGCTTAGTGAAAGCATCTGAAAATGTGCTTTCTCTTATTTTCTACACAAAACCTCATAACTGTAATCTCATTTTGTAACAAATGTTTTGTTTTTTTATTACTGTAAATGATAGAAGAAGCAGCTTATTGTCAACATAATATTACGTGCGCCGTTATTCCACTACGATCGCATCATAAAAATTACATTTTCTATAATGACATGCGTTGTAATATATCACCAATGACTGCTCTGAGAAAGATATTATCCATTAAGTAGCCCTTTGAAGAAGATATGTCTCTGAAGCTTTTAGCATTTGGCATCTATATCATTTCCTGAGTACAATGGCTTCACTGTTTCATAATGGGATCAGCAGCAGGTTTGAGGTTAGAGAGGAAGACTTCTGACTTCAAGGTCACAGGATCGAGCCGGTTCTTCAGATTACTTTGGCCGGAGGAGCAGTCATGCATATCGACTAAGCAAGCTTTGATGTCAACGTACATTTTGTTTGTTAAATTGAACAGTTGGTACCGTGGATGAAACTTTCAAAGTAGGCCAACGGTGCCAGTGGCGATGGATCTCAAAGAAAAGTGTTGGTACTGAACACAAACAGAAAATAAATCAACAATGAGATGAAGAGGAAAGAAGGAAGTTTGGCAAACTGAGTTTGGGCTTGATGGGAATGGGTTTTGGGTGTATGTGTGTATGTGTGTGTGTGAGTGTGTGTGAGTGTATCTGGACTGACAGGAGTCTGCAGGCCAAATTAGTTTTAAGTCTCAATGGCTGCTCAGTCACAGTCTTGTCACAAATCCAAGAGTTATCTTTGCAGCAAACCAGGATGCAGTTTGGACCGGGGGAAATGAAAGAGCTGATTTGCTGCAACATAGAAGACTTTCAAGTGAAAGCAGTTGAAAAATAAAGCACTGTTGAGAAGGAGAGATCTATTTATGCTGTGTGTGTGTGTGTGTGTGTGTGTGTGTGTGTGTGTGTGTGTGTGTGTGTGTGTGTGTTATGTGGTTGTTAATTCTGTCTCTGAAAATATGGTGATAAAACATCAGTGACCATTTGTGCAGGTCAAAACAAAACAACAACATAATGCAACGCTAACGAGAAAAGCAAACCATTCAACACTGAAATAATTAGTAAATTAGTTGATCAGCAAAGTATTTTGATAATCAATCGATCAATCATTTAAGTTATTCATCAGGCAATAATGAAACCTTTGATGATTCTTTGCCTTCTCTGCTTTATATCATTATCAAGTTCAATATTTTTGTATTTTGGACTTAAAGTCAGACAAAACAAGCAATTTGAAGACATTACCTCAGACTCCAGGAAGTTTTTGAGATTTCATAGAGTAGATTACTTACTGATAGAGTAAATGACTTACTGGTAATTACTGCTTACTGATTTTTCTTTAAGAAGAATGAAAACGATTACCGTAACAAGTACTACACTGCACAAGTACTGATTTCAAACCAGTGTTTAAAACCTTTAAAACCAAGTGGAATCAAACCAATTTTCCGTAATCAGCACTTGTTTTGCTTTAATGAAATTCTGATAAAAATGTGTCACCACCGTGTTTTGACAACATTTCTCAAAACCCTCTTATAGACAAATCTGCTTTGGGGAATACTCATCTAGTGATCGCTAAAATTTTTGTTTTGGCTGAGCTTTGGGCACCCAATCAGCCGTCCTCAGCCAATGATGGTAGCAGCCAGAGAAAATAAGTCCCCAATGCCAGCAGTTTTAGTACGAAGTAGTACAAACGGAGCCCGAAAAAATGTGATTAAAGGGCTAATTCTCCCATTAGAAACCATTACAACACTGTGATTCCGATACAATTAGTATTCTGTGGAACTTTATGTGTAAAAAAAAAAAAAAAAAAGCTTGAAAATAAAGAGCATGAAGTTTTGACAGTGAAGACACAGTGGAGGTGCCAGACATGGGAATTAAACGATGTGTGTTTTGAGAAGTGATTGAAGTAGCACAGAAGGGGTGTGATGAAAGCAGACGAAACATCAGCATTTTGATCTTCAGCGTGCGTCATTACACAAAGAGTTACAAGAGGTCACAAGGAGTGAATTGAGGAAAGCAGGGAGAAATATATTGCTGCGTTGTGTGTGCTATTGTGTCAGTGATTATTATCTATAAGGACTAAACTTTATGATGTGCAGATAGTGAGACAGACTACTAGAGAAACAGATATGTAACGAGACATGTTCGCATATGTCACCGACCTCTAAACTGTCGAATCATGTTCTGATGCTTCTCCAGGGCGTCCTGCAGGATTTTCTCAGCGGGGTCCATCTTCCAGCGCCACTCTGTGCCCACAGGGTTGGTGTGATGTCTTGTAGTGGGGGCACACACATAAACAGAGAAGGGGAACAGAAGACATACTGTAACCATTCAGTTCATTTCATTCATTCGTTTGTTGTTGAAGCACTAAACCTGAAGTGTGAACTTGACACCCAGCATCACATTTAGGCAATTAGACTGGAGTCATTTAACACACATAAAAACATATTTCACTAGATTTAGAGGAGCATCTTTCTAACAAGGTGACAAATACTAAGACTGAAGAAGTTTACCTCACTGTTATATAAAAAAAAAGTAAACGATGCATCCTATTTTAAAGGATTTCACCTCCTTCTGGTTGTCTCTGTGTGACGTCTAGGTGCAACAACAAAATCCCGAGGCATCACAGATTTCAGGCTGGTCTTTTCTCATGCATATGCACACGCTCACGCTCCACATACTGTCCTTGCCCATCAAATCTAATTCCACCTGTTGCATATAGAGAGGTGGACGGTGAGGGCGGCTGCAACAATAAATCTGAAGCCCTGAAAATTGCTTACTTCCTGTCATCCCGTATCGCCGCCTTAAGAGAGACTAGCATATCTGCGGTGACAGTGAAGCAGTTCGCCGCAGCGGATTCTGACAGCGACCTTTCAGCGCTCAACACGGTCGCCTTTTCAAATGGAAAATTGAGGGAGAGCGAAAGACCTCGTCTCTCGCCGGTCGTCACGATGAATCAGTGTCCACCTCTGGGCCTCGCCGGCCATTAGTCTTCCACATGAAAATTATTAGTTTGTTTGCCACGGCTGGAGATCATTGCTCAATTACATGGAGTGGTCTTGACTAACGAGGTAAACAATTTGGGTTTAGACAAGCGTGCGGGCGATAATCCCTAAATGCTATGAAAAGAGGGTCCCTGCCTACTTGTGGTAGATTCTACTATGGTTTAATTAGCCATAAGACTGTTGAAATATCATTTTAAACAACTAATTAAAGCTCCAACTAATTAATGTGACAGCTGTACACTTTGCATTATTTAAAAAGTTAATTAAATCAGTACAGGAAAGCAGCAGAAGTAAATAAATACCAAAATATTGGAGGAGGAAGAGCCAGATTTCAGGTTTTGATTTATAGATCAACATCAGATTTCACCTGTTCACCGCAGAGCAAGATGCATGTATATTGTGCATAATCAGGCCTTTTCATGCTTTAATTATATTTCCCCTGCAATAACTGTGTTTACATTCAGGGGTGACAGGGGGTCTACCCACAAACTAACAGAGCCGGCGTCACATCCAGGTAATTATAATGTTATTTCCCCTTGTTCCATTACTGGAAAATAAGACACGATGCCATGCAATCACCATGTTTAATTTATTTATAGAGAACTGGCAATTTCAGGGGAGAGCGGGTTTGCAGTAAAAGTGGCTTTGCCTCATGTTGTCCTCTCTATCAACTGTCTCTACAAGCAAAGGAATCTTGTAGAACACAAATGCAGCCCGAGCTCGTTTTAAAATGTTTTTAACGCAGGGCTGTTTTCTGTCTGAATCCCAGCAGGTGATCATTTGCAGACAATGGACAACTGGCCATTGTTTGCAAAATAGCTCGGTCACCTGAGGGCCTTGACAGCTAGCCTCTGTGACGGAGCAGGACCAAAAAAAAACAACAAACAAGTCTTCTAGGAAGTTACTTAAGATGTGGACTTTATACTACAGTTACATACCTCCAGCAGAAGACACACTTGTTAGCACAGGCGAGGCTGGGGGTTGTCTCCATGCACCGGTGGGACTCAATACCATAGAAGGTGTGCTTGTAACAGCCTCCTCTCCCTCGTAACATAGACTAACCAACACAAACGAACACCTTTAATGTGGTGCATGCATTCAGTTTCTCCAAAAAAAAAAACCAAAAAATGCTCTGTTGAGTTCATTTCAGTACCTTGGTCCATCGACAAAGCTTTACTCCTGAGTGACTTCCAATTAGTTTGTAGCCTGCGCAGAAACAGAAAAGAACAAAATGTGAGGGGAGAGAAAAACAAGGCTCTCAATCAGCGAACACAAAGGGGCCAAACTCAGCAGATACTTAATACACAGTGGTACATTTTATTTGAGTGGTACGTCAATAAAGTCATGCTCAACATTCATAAAGTCATATTCGTTCACGGTCTTTTGCTAAAGGCTACCGAACAGCCCCGATAAAGAGACGAGTGGCTGCTCAGGGACGGCTGGAACAGTAGAGTGAAGGCGGGGATAGTGAGTCAAATTTACTTTCTGCACAAAAGGAGGATAAAGTGCTCCAAATTCACTTTTCTTCACAAGTCTGCCTCTCTGTCCTCTTGTATTACCACTGACCACATCTGGGTGAGTCCCCACAGGCTTCTCTGTTTTTTTTTTACACATGCTCCTCTGTGATGTCTGCCTATCAAAGAGAATATTTTAATCTTCATCACTTAATCTGCTTAAGAAATAGCAGAACATGACATCTGGATTGCTTCTAGGGTAATCAAGAAGACCTCACTTTTAAAGTCCCGACATTTAAAGAGACTTTTTAGTTCAGCCATACACTAGATTACAGTAGATTTTTGATGGTAAAATTGAATTTCGGGACCTTATATGTGTTTTGTAGCTGACATATCTAATTAAAATACAGCAGGAAACTTGTGTCTTGGTGTGTGTCGGTTCTCATTGCATCCACATCTCAGGTTTGATGCTACATGAGTCAAACACGAATGTTATTCATCAAGGTTGTTTATGAGTATATTTATAGGAAAGGCTGAACGGTGAAACTACTCATTATTGATTTGCCATCTAAATGAAACAGCTCGCCATCGATCAAGGATGTTCTTCTGATGTAGAAAAATCACTCTACCTACAAATGCACAAAAACAAAAGCACACATAGAGAATTCAATTCCTTTTTTTTTTTTTTTCTCTCTTGAGGCCTTTGACCTCGACTGCTCCAGTGAAGCAGTTGCTAAAGGGCACCTCAGTGGTGGTAATAAGGGGAGGGGGTGGGGCGAGTGCTTCTTCTTCTTCTTCACTTTCCCCCACCCAGATTTATCCTGCCGGTCACAAACTCGCTACTCTAACCTTTAGGCCACCACGTTCTCACGGATGCCATTATCTGTGAGAAATGGCACCTGCCAAAAAAGGACAATATGTGCTAAGAATAAGAACGGTACTTTGAAAATGACAACAACAACAATGAAACCTGAACGCAGAGTTTATGAGCGCATGCAGAGGTATTAATGGAAATGCATGTATAGAAACGAGTCCTTACCCATAAGGCTTTTAATCAGTATAGCACAAAATCTGTGGTGCTCTCTCTAGTGGGCCAATTATGGACTTAAGTATTTTTTTTTTTTTTTACTTTGAGTTGTGATACTCTGTCCTACACTCTGAGCAGTCTCAGGGAAATTAAACACGCAGGTAGAGGATGTATTTAAAGAAAGACTTCAGCTTAATCTGTTCGGTGAGGTCTGCAGATCCTTCTCTCAGGGTCTCATAGGTACTAGCTTTCCAAGACGGATGTGCTTCATTAAAAGACACTGGACGACACCTTTTTAACTGCACCTCTACCTAAATAACATCTGTCAAATGTTTACTACACTAGTCTCTTGTGACAGCTTGTGACGTCACTGAAAACTCAGCAACTATGCTAAAGATATGATTTGTCTTGAACCAGTATTACACAAAGTCTGAGAGCTGTACAGTCAACAAAGTACTGTTGTAGACATCGTGTTGCAGACTACAATGCAACAACAAATATGTGATGTTAATACAGCAGATGTGCCAGTTCTTATGTAAAACATCTCTTTTACTATTTTCAACAGGTCATATTTCAAAGTTCTAGTCTCTTGAGCCTTGTTGACGACTCATTTTCTCAAATGTGCAGCATTAAAACTTAAAATGTTAAAACTTTCTTACATTACATTACACAAGAGTTTCAAATAGACGTGTGACTTTTGCATCCATGTTACGCCAGAAAAAAAAAAAAAAAAGTCTCTAAAGGAAACACAGGCCTTCCAAGACTAAATATCATTAAAACGATGCCAAATCTTTCATCCTTCCTTCTTTTATTCCAAACTAAACAAACTGTCCACCGGGACTGACTGTTGCCAACATAAACACTATGAAATAGGTCAACATTTGGTCAAACGAAGTGAAGTCTTGCTTGCAGAGTAACTATTTATAGAGTATTGTGTAAGCTAACAGTGGGGGGGTTATTGGCTGCAAATGACTGGCCGGTGCAGTAGTAGTGAATGAACTGAACAGAAAAGAAATAGTAAACTGTCAACAATACCTACACGTAGAATATATTAATATACTACAAGCTGCTTCATTTACCAAAACACAAGGTGCAATATCATTAATATTGAGCTAAACCTTCAGATTTGACTTTAAGCAAGAGTGAATGCTAAATGTATTATGTTCTTGCATACAAACGGAGCGATTTAGTGGCACTGAACAAGTCGTATTAATCAGGCTAAAACGAGCGATTTTCGACAAGTTTGAGCAGTTAAGAGAGTTTAGTGAATTCGACTTGGAACGCTCGTACGAGCAAACCTCACAAGAAGTAGCTCACCGTCTTACATTTGGAGTAGAAGAATAAAATGAACATGAAGGATAATTTCAATTCATTTCAATGTAATTATTAAGTTGAACCACATGGTCTGGATGCTGAATTAATTACTGCCATGTTGACACCAGCTAGGAGTAGTTTTGTGGGAGGAGAGAGGAGTAACACTCCCTGAGGACAGGAGGAGTAACCGGACTTCACTGCATCATTAAGTGCCATTCCCCGTCTCCATGCTGCATGTTTTTGTGTAGCATCTCTGAGCAGCTTTAACTAGACAATTTCTCTGTCAGTGCGTCAAAAAGAAAAATGCTGGAACACAGGATGCGATTTCAGCGGCTGATTAAAGATGACAAATTACAAAAAAACCTTTTTCGGTGAAGTAAATTGAGTTTGAGAACATGGACACCTCCTGTCAGCGACTTTGATCATTGGGTTAATACTTTTCTGCAAAAAAAAAGTCTAAATTGATTTCTCCACTGGCAACTTGTGTATGTTTGGTAGATTTACTGCTGCATGATTCATGATTCATGTTTTTAAAAGTGAAATACAACTTTGCTGCCCTTGTGGAAACGGCAAGGTTAAGGATATGCTGATAAGCAGCTGGTGGTTAGGTCTATAATGTGATTTTTTTATTGCAAATCAATGCAGCTAGATAATATGAATATATTATACAGAGTCACCAGTGACACCAAGCAGATGTTCTATTGGAAATAGCTGTATAGTTTTATACAAGTGAGCCAAATATTCATAAAATTCTACCACTGCCTGAAGCAGAGTCATCACAGGTCAAACTGAGGTTTGTTTCTATATTGTTGAAGTTTGTGTTAACTCTCTAATCTGTAAGTTTCTTTTTTCACCGAAATCCAATCCCCTTTTCCCCTCACCTTGCTTAGTCAGCGCTTCTCTAAGAGAAGGAGTGATCATCTCTCTTCGTTCCCCTTCATCTTCAGTCTTCTTCACGCCGTTCAGCTTGGATAGCTTCACCATCTGGCCGTCTGCTTGGCCCTCTTCTTTGCTCTGTAGCAGACACAAAAAGTCAGTTATTGCTTATAACTGCGACGGTTTCTGTGAGGAATCAGGGTCTGCTGTTGTGTCGTGGCTGGAAACTGTAACATCTATAAAATAATAGACTATAATGTTATACATTTTATGCTGAGGGGGGAAAAAAATAACTGAAAAATGTACTAAAATACAGCATCTCAGTCGAAAATAAAGACTATTTTTTCAACACAATCAGAAGCAAACTGGATGCCGATATTTTAAAAAGACAGAAAACTGATCTCACTTCATGAGGACGCCACCTAAAGACTTTTAAAGTACATTTAACGAGAGCAGAATACAAATAGACAGAGTAAAGCTTGCAGGGCTTGAAACTGAAGATGAGAAATTACACCAGTTCTGAACATTACTTCACTGACACGCATCGATAGTTACTGTCTTTCTCCTACGTCGTCAAGCGTAAGAAACACATTTAAGAGTCAAATTGTGAGTCAGCGTTCTCTCACTGCATACAAACACGAAGACGGTACGAGTATGAAGTTCCACACTGCAATAATACACTGAGGTAACTATCAAGAGAACCATCAAGGTTTGTAACAATGATTCAAGAGTCTTCATGTTACGTAACAGAGAAACGTGTTAGGATGCTGCACTGAAACCTGCCCGTTAATCACACCAGACTCTGCAATACACTTAAAAGTCCCGAAATGCTGATATCAGGTAAACTGCAGCAGGATGCAGGATCAAAGCTGTTGAAATGTTATAACAACAAGCAACAGAGAAGGTGAGAGGAACATAAAAATAGTCCAATGCAAGAGGAGGAGGAGGAGGAGGGGGAGGGGGGGTGTGGAGGCAAAGTATTCAGACAGAAACTGAACTGTATGTTGTGTTTTTTTTTATTTCCCACCAGTCTTCAACAGTAGGAAACCTTAACAAGACTGTTTGAATGTTCAGAACCTGCTTGCAACATGATTTTGATGTTCACCATTTTAAAGTTAAAAAGCGAGAAATTCCAAAGAGCTCCTCTAAAAAGTGTTTGATGTTCGACGGGACGGAAGATCAAGGGTTGTGATTCTGTCATCCTCGAATGACTTTGTGTGTGACATAACCATTAACCACTACATGACACGATGGTTTTGAGTAAGGGGGGCATCGACCTGTCTGGACAGTAAAGGCCCTGCAGGGGGGCGGGGGGGGGGGCAGTAATACGCAACAGAGGGTTTATGGCACAACAGGACTGTTGGACTTTTTACCACAACAGCTGTCTTTTATGATAGCAAAGCTACTGCAGCCTTCAGGCCAGGATTAGTGCTGCAGTGTTTGTATGTAAATCTACATATTTTAGAGATATGCTGTTTACAGATATAAAGATTGATTCCTGCAATCACAAGGCATGATGGACAAGTCGCCTTTGAGATTAGCCATGTTTAGTAACACCTCCATCCAATTACTGTACTGCTGCCACCGCTTCTGCTTGTCTATAGGGATCTTTATGTCAACTTCTCAGCACAGCAGCAGATATTCTGTCAGCATAAGTTGTATGCATGTGTGCATTCCTGAGGGACTGAGATGCTCCTGGTTCCTGTGCAGCTTGCTGTAAGGCGCTGTCCTCGTTCACTGGTCAAACAGCTCTAAATGCTTGTGACATTTGCTGCTGAGTCTTTATAAAGGCTTTGACAACAATGAGGTCTTCAGCTTCAGTTTGATCGCCACCTGACTTATGGTCTTATTTTTGTGGTGGTGCAAACAGGCCCTCTGACTGTTTTGGCATTTCTTGACTTTGAAATTTGCTTTGTCTGTCTGTCTGTCTGTCTGTGTGGTATTTTGTCGTCCAACCACGGAGCACATGGTGCACAGGCGGGAGGGAGAGGTGCAAACACGTGGGAGGTTCATTCAAACTATTGGTGCCATTTTGGTAGAAAACTGGGTCCAAGACGTTGTGCTGAGAATAGACGTCTCAGAACCGCATCTGTTTCTAGTGAAATATCACAAAAACAACTAAGTACTTGGAGCAAATGCACAGCAAAAATGAAATAACGCTCAACTTAGACACACTACTGGTCCATTTTATCAAAAAAGATGATGTAATAAACTGAAAAACACACAATGAGGACACTAAACTGTAACCTACTTTTGACATCCCACAAACTTTGTAAAAAAGGAGACAGCACATCACCTTGAAGAGACCGGACTATGACATCATAATAATTACATGGAGCCCGCTATGTTGCACCACCATGTTTCTACAGCAGCCCAGAATGGCCAAACCAAACACCTGCTCTGAAGAGGGCCTTTCGTGTTTTTCATGACTGCTATTGTAGCTTCTCCTGCACGCCTGGAAGGGGAGGGGTATTCAGTTGGTTGCAATCTGCCACCTCACAGCTATATACCATTAAATCCTACAAACTGGTCCTATAAGTTCACCAGATTAAACTGGCAGCAAAAACTTTGTACCTCAGGTAAAAAAAACCAAGCAATTTAAAGCTCAGAACGGCTGAGGACAACACTGGTGTTCAACTCTCAGCCAGTATAAAACGTCCAGTCTCACTTACTGCATCCGTAAGGTACAAAATTCTGACAAGCATACATAACATGTAGCCAACAGTGCAACAATCTGTCCCTGCGGTGTTTTGCGTGCAGCCCTGGCAATTCATCTGGCCCCCGGTCTCTTGTCCCCACCGCTCAGCTTTCACTCTCGCTTGAGAGCTCTCAGACGTTCCGGTCATGCCCGGGCCTGTCTGGACTAACGTAACTGGGACATCTCACAGCAACATGTTGTGCTCTGGAACCGATGGCGCAACATGGTGCTGATGCAGGCAGACAGACAGACAGTGCAGCGAAAAAAAAAAACACACAGAGCAAGCAGGTGATTCGAGGGATAAACACAAAAGGCATATGTGGGAGAGAGAAGCACCGATGAGAGGAATCGTGTAGAAAGAAAGAAAGAAAACTGCAATTATAAACAAGCACACACACACACACGTTACTGCATCAAAACATCAAACTTTATAGCTGTTTATAGCCATTTTATGCTACATACTAATTGCATACGGTAGTCTTAATAGTGGGACAGGAAGTGATGCAATATGTGTGTGTAAAGGCAAACAAACTACAACTTTAAATGCCAATTAAATTTAACAGAATAATTTCACCATCATCCACAATTGTGAGAAGATCAACAGCATACTCAAAAATCATGCATAGTGACTATACTTTTCATATTATTTGAGTGTAGTTTTTTACTATTAAGTCAATTTTTCAAGCGTGAACACATCACAGACTCCAAAAAAAACAGTATGCAACAGCCTTTTTAGTCCTCGTAGCATCTTCCTCCCTCCAGACACTGAGCTGAAAACATCAAAGAAAGCCGTGTGACCACTCAGGTTAATTATCCGCTCCACATTAAATCTTATCTGGCTATAGTCCATAACGTTTAGATACCAACACAATGAGCATTTGAGGATACAATCAGGAATACTAGCCAAAGACTGATATAGACTGAGGTTGGACAATATGAGCTCTACAGTCTGGCAGCCGATCACAGCCTGCCTGCCAGTCTACCATCGGGTACATTTGAAAAAAAAAAAAAAACTGTTGTGGGAAATGTGTACTCACATCATTTAGTTCAGCAGTAATCCAATCATCTTCACTCTGGCCGGGCTACAAGCATCACTGACATCAATACGGACAAAATCCATCTGTGCCATATTTAGCTCAACAGTCCTCTACATTTTTATGTGTTGTTGGCCTCCGTCGACCGACAGGCGTGACGGCCAAAAAGCATTTCGGATCAGATGGGGTAACTTTCTTATCCAAGTGAGAGATGATTTGAGCAGAAAGTAGACGGCTACCGACGCTATATTTCAGTCGACGTGAGATAAAAATCCACTACAGATAGATGTTTGTTTTAGTGTAATGGGTTGAAAGCATGAAATGTCACAACCAATGAAACTCATTAGTGAGTGTAAACAACCCCCGAATCTCTGCACAGCCCAGTTAAAAATGGATTGACTGCCATATAAATCTCCTGAAATCATTCCTTTTTAGGCTGAATTTTGCAAGAATATGTTTTAAGATCTGTTCAGCCATGATCAAAGACTGGATAAAGACTAACCAGTAAGGAAAGAGAGCCTCAAGATATGATACAAATTATTACAAGTGGATGGAAAGATAACGTTTTGAGTAAAGACATGTGATCTATCATTAACATCATCAGTAGGAAACTATGAAAACATGTAAATTTACTGTATCTCATCTTACCAACAGTACAAGTACAGTGAAAGCTGGTAATCTACACCATGATGACGAATATAATTAGTTTATTAAGGTTAGTTAATACAAATAGTTGCTCTGGATTTGTTTGATGTTATATGGAGTATACAACTAAAAGAATCCCAGAGAGGATATCCTGAATACAGACTCAGGCAGTCAATTAGGATTGGCCTAAATATGGTTGTAAACAGGCTGCAGAGTGTGAAAGAATCTGTGAAGTGTCCGTCCGTCTGATCTGTCCAAATAGCTTTAGTGAAGTGAAATGACAGTCTGGTGTTAAATGTCACTGGTTGCGGCTCTGCCAGAGACTGAATACTGGTTCAACTGTGGTGGTGGTGGTGGTGGTGGTGCATTCAGCTGCCTGCAACTGAGAGTCTTTGCCATCACCTAGTGGTCAAACACAGCCGAACTGAGTTTCCACCTGCAGTTATGATGAGAGATTAAAAAAAAAACAATCTGGGAACATGATTTATCTCCAGCTCCCTTTTCAAAGACTGCGACACTGAGAGTACTTTTTTTTTTTTGACGTGAGATAAATGTTGAAAAATCCTACAATTCCACAACACAGAGCGGTCGTTAAACTTTCTGCACCTCAGCTGACTCTACACTGTAAATTAGCTAACAAACATATTGCAGTCAGGGGAATTTCCTTGTTAACACTTAGTTTGCAGCTCGGCTAAATACAAGTTGTCTCTTGGCGATAGCGAGTGTTTTATGTACAAACTAATTACATCTCACACTGCCTGCTCTGTGTGATCAAATTATGCCAAAACAACACAAATTTGACACCACAGACACACAGCAACATTGTCATACTGACATCCAAGTGAGATGATTATATTATATTATACTTAACTGTTACAAGTTAAATTATATATTTGCAGCGAGTGAAATAGAAATTAATGTCCATGTTTGTGTTTCACAAGCAAATACTGTATTTATTCATATATATATGGGAATATCCTGAGGGAAAAGAATAATAAAAATGTAATAATACAAAAATTAAAGTCTGGCTCCTTCCACTGTGGCGCACCAGGCTCCTCAATCATCAGCTGATGTCTTTTCAACGCTCCCCAACGTGATATATAAACACATTCAAGTAGGGATTACAAAAGGGGCCAAACGTCACAGAGCTTAGACGCATTACAATGTAATATTAACGTCACAAGACAAAAGACAAATCTAGAACAATCTGTCATTAAGAGTCGTGTTCTCCGTCTGTTTAACATGTCGCCCCTTCTCCTGCAAATCCAGCACTGTCGGCGCCAAACATAAACTTTATCATGAAGCATTATACATTCATGAGAACAAAGGCTCCCATCAGCTGCGGTTAAATGAAATGTTCTGTCTTCCCTTGAGCTACTGAAAAACACATAAAAACTATTTCACATCTGTCCCCGACACAACCGAATACATTCACTCAATTGTCCCTTTGAGGCAGAACATCCTCCTGAAAAGTTTAATGTGGGGTCAAAAGCTGGAGTGTAAAGTCTACCTTAGATTGAAGTCAAGTTTTAGGTGCAGTCACATGAAATATGATTGTATGAGCGTTGTTTCTGTTATATTCATCAGTGACAAATAAATAGACTTAATAAATACTATTTGAACCATTTTGTTATTGTGTTTTCCCCAGTGTAAGGTTTGGTCCCCTCCTCTTCATCAACCAGTATAGACCTATCATTGAGATTGACAGACTTGAGATGCAGTGACAGACATTTACATTTACAAGCAAATAATTATTCCTTTTCAAATTAGTGAGCTCTGTTATAGCTGTGTGATAAAAGCCTTGTGAACACCCATTTACATCGAATGTAATGTTATCTAATAAAACCTGGTGGAGATAATTTTTAGTTATTGTAACTGTGGTTTTGAGTTCACCCAGTTATACAAATAAAGCAAAAGACCATAGAAATGCCTAAGGACTCATTTTTGACCATAGAAAATAACAGGGAGGGTCTATATACAGTATATACATAAATATAGATATATACCTCAAATATAAAATAGACGGAAAAATCTCTTTAGACATCTAAAATAAAAAATTGGGCATCTTTTATGATGACTGGGTGGATCTGAGGCTCTGACTGAGCTACTTGATGTCAATCAAATCAATCAACACTGTTCTGTGAAGGCTGGGAGCCTTTTTCTCACCTGTGGATGTTTTCTTTGATTTGTTTGTGCTCACTTTCTACCTTTCCCGATGCAAAATACAACTAGTAGACAGCTTTTCACTCTACAAGATGACCTTTCTCCAATAAACTGCCACTCAAAAGCGCAGCTACATCACCGGGTTGGATACCTACATTTCTTTTCCTGCCATTTCCTCTCACAGCTCACTTCTTTGCCCAGAACCTTACACAACGGCCTATAAAAAAAGGGGGGGGGGGACTGATAATGTCTCTTCCTTCCCTCATATTTTTCTGCTGCTTTTCTTGAGTCACTCGTTCCTCACAAGTCTGTGAAGTGGGCGTCCTCCGCTATTACGCAAGCCTCTGCTTCTCGCCTGCCGGGGTCTGGTGTCTATCAACCCATCTGCCACTTCTCCTTCAGTGACACCACTTTTCTCTTTATTCTGAGCGGTTAGATTGGACCACGGGGATGGTGGAAGCTTAATGCCATGACGATGCCCGCTTATAGACCATAACAAGGAAACGCTGAGAATAGATCTGCTTGATATGAGACTCCTATTTAAAACGATTCAACAACTGTTTAACTGTAATGTTGTAAAGCAGCCTGTTAGATACTGTATATCTAACACATATTGATACATGTTATTTTAATTCTTTCTGTGGGATTGTGGTAGGGAAAAGGTGGAATGAAGTACCTAAGTACCTACCTGTGACTCAGCTAGTGTTTGAAAAAGATGCAGCTACATCGCTAAAGGTCGTGTCATTGCACTAGTGGACAGAGTCTGACCTTTGCTTTTTTGACGCTGTTCATGATGTTGCCCAGATCCTCCATGTCAACCACTGCACCGGATTTTTTTTCATCTTTTTCATCTTCCTCATCATCACTGCTGGACTCCATCAGATCCTCCTGAAACAAGAAGAAGAGAAGTGAGACTCTGACTGCAGAGAGAGAGGAGTGGGGACAGATGACTGAGTGGGAAAACGATCCTCTCAAGTAAAGAGATTCACATATGTTCCAACCTATAACCAATTAACAACTTGTCTATGATTAAGAGGGGGAGCCCATATGGAACGCATTTATTCTACATCTCTCGGGCCGCCTGATTAAATACGAACAACACGCATGTTAATGGTGTTTCTGAGGATTTATCACAATGACTGGCCCCCGTGCTGAAGCTTCTAACACACATGTGCGGCAGCAGGATAAAATACACAAGCGGTACGACAGGTAGATAAATCACCACGACGACGGTCCCCTCCCCGCCGCCACAGTTCTCAGCTACTCTCAGTTCCGGTTGAATGTCACCTCTGCTGAGTGCACCGAGTGTTGCGGATAGAGGGGAAGAAGTCTCAGCTAGAGTTGGCTCTGAGGTGCCCGCTACCATGACAACTGGTCATCTGTGTGCCGTGACGAGTATGAAAGCTGTTAATGCGTGCGTGTGTACATACATTAATGCTAATAATAGCCTTATTTATATAAAAAACAAGCCACAAAGCAAATAGTTGATAAAATATTATGATAAAATACATTAAAAGATTTTGAATCAGCTGAAGTTTATTGAGGTTGAAGTGAATGCATGAGTTACTGTTTCTAAGTTTCAGTGCTGCTAAATGAGGACATGATAAAGTGAGAGCAACACTCCTCTTTCTGAGACATTCAGAGTCTCCGTCTGCTTTTAATCACGTTGTCGGATGGCGACGTGAAGGCCGTTAGCCCGGCTAGTCAACCTCAGACAGCTGTGACGAGAGCTGCTTTGTTATTTAAAGTGCCCCTGTAACGTTGAAAGACATCATCATAAGCCAGAGGACAGTCTCCTAATTAGACATCAGCTGCACTCTTGCTCCGTCTTTCTTGTACTCACTAATTGTCTTTAGCTGCTTACTTGTTTTCTGGGTCAGGACGTCAAGCCTGGTGTCTGTCCAACGGCGCACACACACACAACTAGATGTGCTGTATCCTTCAGAAGAGCTGATGAGAAACCACTCAAACTGAGTTTCTATTATTATCTTTATAATATAATGGAAACATTCTGAGAGGCTTCTTATTGAATAGAAAATACTGTCTTATTAAAATGTCACAGATCCCACATCACTCCTGTTTTAGCCTCACTGCATTGGCTGCCAGTGAAGTTCAGGATTGATTTCAAGATTCTCTTAATCACTTATAAGGCCTTACACGGTTTAGCTCCTGCATATATATCCCAGCTACTAAGCCCGTATGCTACCATGCCGCCACTTAGGTCTTCCAACCAAAACCTGTTGGCCGTACCACGAGCCAAACTAAAAACCGAGGGCGACTTTTGTTGGAACAATCTCCCCACTTCCATCAGATCAGCTGAATCTGTTGACGGTTTCAAAAAACACCTGAAAACCTACTTTTTTAGAATGGCTTTCTAATAACATTTCATAAATTCAAGTGTGTGCTCTGGGTGATGACTGTGTGCTTGCTGTGTTCGTATGTGTGAGATGTCTGTATGTGTTCTTGAAAGTGTCTTTCATGGTTTTTGTGTCCCGATGTCACTGTAAAGCACTTTGTAAGCTGTGTTAAAAAAGGTGCTATATAAATAAAGTTTTACTTACTTACAAATAATAACAGCTGTAACAAAAGGTCAATAAACTGATCAGTTGATCACTAGAAAATTAATCTGCAACTATTCTTATAATCGAATAATTATTTTAGTAATTTTTTAAATAAAAATGCCAAACATTTGCTGGTTTCATCTTCTTAAATGTGAGGATTTGATGCTTTTTTTGTTGCACATGATAGTAAATATATCTTTGGGTTTTGAACTGTTGGTCGGACAAAACTCTTTCGACTGTGGAAAATTATCATTGTCATTTTTCTGGCATTTTGTAGACAAAATGATTAATCAAGAAAATAATAAGCAGATTCATCAATAATGACGATAATCGTTAGTTGTGGCCCTAATTACAACCTTAAGAGGAAACCAGGAGAAGACTTTTACAGTTCTTTGTCCATCACCAAAGTAACACGGACAGAAAACACACCATCATCCTCGTATTCACGTGTGTGTCCTCATCAGGTTAGTCAGAACACTGTGTCTAAGCTGAATTAGGTCAGCGATGCCGAATCCATCACTGAGACATGATGTGTGATAGGAAAACACCAGATCAATAGTCCTCCATCATGAAATAATCATCATCGGATAAAACACTGATCCAGAAGCGGGTAGAGATTCAGTTTTTTTTGCTCGAAGCAGGACGAATGCTTGTAAATAACGAGGCCAACTTAACAAAATTAAGAGTGTTCACAGTGTTTCATACAATACATCATAGTGAGATCGACTCTGCTTTACCTCAGAGCTGTTATTCTGCAGAGCTGCCTTCTCTTCCTCCTCCTGTCCGTCTTTCTTCTTGTTCTTACAGGAGCCTCCAGTCTTACAGTTCCCACTGCAGCTCTTCTTCTCGCCTTTGGACAGGGCCTGTAAGCGGTTCAAGAACTTGACCTTCCAGGCCAGGAAGTCTGCCTGGACGCTGCCGTTACGGCTCTTCACCACGTTGCAGTCGCCTTCTCCCCTGGTCATGATACGCATGCCGCTCAGCATCCACAGCCACTTGTCCACGTTTTTACCAACCTGGAGAGAGGGAAAAGAAAAGTGGTTTAAATAAAGTTTAAACAAATAAGGTTTAGTTGCGCAATGCTGATCGATCGCAGCATGGAAAGTAGAGTTTGGACCTGGATTACGTTTCCCACTCCAGTTGTCAAACTTGTAGCTTTGACTATTCTTTGATTAAATGATAGTTGAGCATACGACAAAGCAGTATTAATAGTCTAATAGTCTCACCGTGTTGTAGTGGCCGACGTAGACAGAGTCGCCGAGACCGAACACCGCATATCTGAGGCCTTTCAGGTAGGTCTTCCCATATCTGAAGTCAGTGGACGCCTCCTCCAGCCACTTGCAGAACCACTCAGCGTTCTCTGTTGGTTGTCCATCAGTGTAGGAGGCCACAAGAAACACACAGACCGACTTGTTGGTGCACTGCATGGAAAGATGAACACAAAAAAATAAGACACTCAAACACAGCGGTAGTGCTTTTCAACAAACATACAACACTAAAATTCCACGCAAAGGACATCAGAGAAAATTGATCTAGATAAAATGTAAAAGTGGGACACACGTCTCCTCGGCCCTGTAACAGGAAACTGCCAGAGTGAGGCGGCCACCTTGTCACATAGTCAGCCATCACTCAAGATGACTGATGGCTGGTCAGTGAGACTCAATGTACTGAGGATCAGCTGCTTCTGTGGAGCAACTGGTGCCTGCTCTCATTTCTCTTGAGGACATTTTCCATCACTGAAAAACTGTATCGCTATCCTATTGAATAAATTGCTCCTGCTGTGTACCAGCCAAGCAATCTCCTATTCATCTCTCAATGCACTACAGGGTGTCCACAAAATGAAAAGGCAACACTGATAAAAATAATCCATCTTTCTTCAGCTGAACAGGATTTGTGTAATACATTTTTTTCCTCCGCGCCAGCCGTCTGAAGAATCATATCTGTGAGAAATGAAGGAAAGGCTGAGCTGGAACATAACAGAACTCGGGGCTTATTGTATTGTTTGTTGTCAAGCTTATAATTAAAAAAAAAAAAAAAAACAGTTCTGATTCATTTTACTTTGATTAATTTTGTTCTAATTACACCTCGCCTGAAAGTGCCTCCTAGCTAAATATTATGTGCTTGAAGTTTCATTTCAGACATTTAATTAACACCCCTGAGCAACTACCTGGAAAATACAGCGTTATTATCCTCTTAACAGAGCTGCATCAGTTAATTGATACAAAATTTATTCATTTACTTTATATAATGTCAAAAAGAAGGGTCAAGTACAAAGCAGCAGCCCTGAAGTTGGCAGCGGTTTAGGTTCTTATGTGAGGACTCAACTGATTATCCTCGATATGAGATCCACATGTTTGAAAGCATCCTCTTATTTGGACTTTGTTACCTCATCAGCGAGCTGATCATCTGGATCGTAGTCTTTCATGTCAATCACCTCAGCTGGTATGCCCAAAGTCTTCACCTCCTCTGATAGATCTTTTGCAAAACTCTGCACGACAAAAAGAGTCCCGGTTAGCTTATCAGACATCTCTGAATGTTACATTAATTACCAAGAATAATCAGAGTAATTAAGCATGAATTCAATTTTGCTTTTTATTATGTAAGAAATGTTGAGTAGTTTGCACAAGCTTATAGTTGACTAGGTCCTGTAGTGAGTTTGTTGACATTTTATAAAGAGTGTATTGATTCAACTGTATGTTCATGCAGTGGTGACATTACACAGAACAATGTTTTAAACTGAAAGATGTTTGTGTCCTTAGATTTCACACCATTGTGTCTATATTTTAACATCATGGGTTAATGAGGATGTTTAAGCTTTCAGTGAACAATATCTGTACTTTTGCTGTTCCCGTCTGTGAGCCATAGAAGATTTTAACCCTTGACACGTGAACCACAGGGTCTCTGCCGGAGCAGTCGTTCTTCTTCACGGCTTTGTAGACCCAGGAGCCGACGTCCCTGGAGAGGCTTTGCTAAAAGCATACAGAGGAAGACAATAACATGACAAGTGGTGCTGCAGATGAAGCTTTCTGTTCATAAAAAGGACAAAGATCTTAAATGTTTTGGAAACATGAAACACAAACCAACAGCATTTTTACAAAAATAAGGACTTTTAGAAAGGTTTATAGGGCAATAGATAAGTCTCAGATAACACACAGCTGATAAGCAAGTGAAAATTCACCTTCTTCAGTGCCATCTTCAGGGAGAACCAGACCCCAAACACAAGCGCAGCAGCTGAATACAAGTACAGCCTGTTGTGCCATATCGACATGAAATAGCTCTGACTGGGACTGTGGGGAGTCTGTGAGACTGCAGGGAGAAAAGATCAAACTGGGACGTCAAACAGGATATGTGAATAATACAGTTTAGCTTTATCATGGCTACGTTTCAGTTATAAATGCAACGCGGCAATGCACTTTGACAGACAATGGTTAACCTTAAAGCAACAAGTCAACAGGTTAAAATCCCCCTTTTAAGGTCACCTGCCGTAAATAAATAAAAGGCGGGTGTCTGGCTAACAATAACTTACAAGCTAGTTATGTTTCCAACGTTCGCTGAAACATAGCTTTAAGTTCGTCTCCGGTTCGGTTAAATTGTTAAATAAACTCACCTTTAGTATCCACTGCAGACGCATGACTCACGAAAATAAAGATAATTACGACGAAACTGTGCATCATTGCGAAATATATGTTGGAATACATGTTTGTAAATCTTCAGTGTCTGTGTGGAACCATGTTGTTTAGCCGAGAAGCATGCTGGGAAGTGTAGTTAGTAGTGATGTGAACAAATGAGACCACTTTACTTTCAAAGCGGTAGTATTGCGATGAAATATATAGATTGTTCGGCTTGTTTCGTCTGCCTCATTCAATACAGAAATATTTACACAGTCACTGATGTAATTCGTGATTTTGGGAAACATAAACATAACTGACTTGACACCGGAAGTATGACTATGACATTTGTGTCTTCCCTGACGTTCACAGAGTGTGAATTTATTTGTCATGAATAAGGCCTCGTCATCAGATCTGTGATTGCTGTCAACAATATATTAAAATACGAACCATATCCTGTGTTTGCCTTATCACCCCTTAAAGATTTAAAGATTCTGAATGAGAAATACCCTTACAATGAATTACTACGTAAATGTTAGATTGTAATTTATGGGTGTGTTGCAAAAATTATATTGAATCAGCCCTACTTGAGTGATTTATTGGATGTTAAATGGTAATAGATTGTTAAAATCGGCATTACAAATGGATGTTTTCCTCCTCTAGTTAAGAAAAAGTCATAACAGAGATTGATTTTTAAGATGGATAATGACATAACTTTGGTTTTGGAGAATAAGATTTAATTTCGAGCGCAATAAATGTAAATTTTGTTAAAAAAAAAAAAAAAAGACATTAAAAAATACGTGTCGTCCAAACAAAATGGATGATAGGAAATGGTGATCTCTGGTTTAATATATAAAATGCATAGTATTTTAAAAGCTTAGCTTATAATGTATGTTGTTGTATGTAAAGTCAGAACATGAAAAGTAACTAATTATAGCTGTCAGATAAACGTAGTTGAGTAAAAAGAACAATTTCCTACTGAAATATTGTGGAGCTCAAATAATTAGTTTACTACATTACTTGAGGCCATGTTACATAAATATTCTGTGTCTCCAGTCTGTGATAAATGTAAATCAAATGATGCATCATTGAATTTATTTTGGTACTGTCTGTAGTTTGAACTACTTTACATACTTGGCCAATAAAGCTGATTCTGATTCAGATGTCCATGAGTTGTTAACAGCTCCACCAAATAATGATTTTTCCCTCTAAACTTCTCACATGGTTTCATTTCAATAAATGTTCAAATGATCAAATGTCCAAAAACTGAAAACAGATTTGTGTATCTGAACTTTGTTTTTTCTTCTTTCCTCTCCCATTAATCATCTCACGACCTCTCAGATTTATCTGGTGACCTTTTGGAGGGGCCCGACCCCTAGGTTGGGAACCACTGGACTAAACTAGCCAACTATATATAAAGTAGTTGAAACTAGCTCCACCTCCAGCAGCTACAACAGTAACATGCTGCTCTAACACTGATGCTTCACTATTAATAATCTAATGATGTCATATATAATAATACATCAGTCAGAGGGACCAAAACACTACTTTTACTGCAATACTTTAACTACATCAAGCTCATAATACTTATGTACTTTTACTGTAGTAGGATTTTTCATGCAGGACTTTTACTTGTAATGGAGTATTTTTACATTTCTGTATAGGTACTTTTACTTAAATAAAGGATCTGAATACTTCTTCCGCCACTGGTTATGAATATAATCATGAGTGTTTGCTTCCCTCCAGTGGTCACAGTGAGTAACTACAACTCTGCCTATTAAAAGTTTTATTTTGATGATGTGAACAGAAAATGTTGTGTCAGCCTTAATACTTTATAGAACTGATGGTTGCCATGAGAACGTTTATTATACAAAAACAATTATAAAACAAGTTTAAAGTACTGACAGCAGTGTGCCAGGAAGTTAAACCATTTAAACAGAAAATTAGATTTCTGTTTTGTTTTGTATTGATTCTACACACCAATATCTTTGCAAAATTACTACATGTGGCAGTTTAAGAGTAAATTTTATTAACATCAGTTTGTTTCTTCTTTATGACCAACAAATAGTAATGGAAGAAGTATTCAGGAGGTTTTAAACATCCTGAATACTTATTCCCATTTATGTTGACTTTTTAAGTTATTAAAATGCAGTTTCTCCATGTGGATAACCAAAACAAGTTAATGCAACCAGCCTCTGAAGCACGGTGGAGTTGGTGTCATCCAGTCTTAGAGACTGCATCTTTTAGCTGGCACCAGAACCATCAACAGAGCTGTTTGTATGTGTGAGGGGAGAGTTAAAGAGCCTCTGAGCATCCAAATAGAGCCAAGTCTCTGTTAGGAGAGAGTTCTGTGGTAAACACCAGGACTAGTAGGATTAGTACACACTACCAAAATAAACTCATTACATTTATCACAGACCGGAGACACAGAAGGATAAAAAATTATGTAACATGGCCTCGAGTAATGTAGTAAACTGATTATTTTAGCTCCACTATATTTCAGTGGGAAATTGTTCGTTTTACTCAACTAAATTCATCTGACAGCTATAATTAGTTACTTTTCAGGCTCAGACGTTACATACAACAACATACAGTATAAGCTAAGCTTTTAAAATACAATGCATTTTTATATATTAAACTAGTGGTCCCCAGTCATTTCTCTGAGAGTTTGGATGACAGGTGTTCCTGTTTTTTACAAAATGTACATTAGTGCACTCAAAAGTGAACCTAATTCTCCGAAATCAATTACAGATGTATATTTCATTATCCATCTTAAAATCAATCTTTGTTATGACGTTTTTTTTAACTAGAAGAGGAAAACATCCCTTTGTGATGCCAGTTTTAATAATCTATTACAATTTGACATCCAATAAATCACTCAAGTAGGGCTGATTCAATATATTTTTTGCAACACACAAATCCAAATTGAAACATTTACATAGGAATTCATTTCAAGGGACAAACACAGGACATGGTTCATATTATTTTAATATCTTGTTGACAGCACTCATAAATCTTTAGCCACTGCATCACATCTCTTGTCAGTGGATTTGAAGGTATCTGTTGTGAGAGGTGTCAGTAGCTGCAACGCTTGAGTTTGCTCCTTTTACAAGAAGGGACACCTTTCCAACTGAGTGAAAAGCTCAAATCATATTTCCAAAACTGTCATATTATAAAACAGAACCAGTATCATCCATCAATGAGTGTGTTTACATGCACACGAGTATCCTGGTTTTGATCATATTGGGATTTGGCATTTACATGGAACATGAGAAACCCTTCACGTCCCTGTTTACATGATTTTAACAGTATCAAGTTCCTAATCATCTGTGTCCAGTTGTGTCTTGATTCCTCAACATCTCAGCCGCTCATTTCTTTACCAACAGAGAATGTTGAGAAACCTGGATCAGGTGTTTACATGTGTGACTGTATCCTGGTTTCTACTGGAGTGCTCCAGGTTTCTCATAACCGGGATGAGGGCTTATCCAGGTTTCTGAAACCAGGAAATGATATTTGTGTGCATGTAAACACACTCAATGTTTCTTCCTATCATTGTGCAGAGAAACCATTTTAAAAAATATATACCTGTTGCTCCAAATTTGGAGTACAATATGGAATATAATCATGTTTTCAAATAAACTTCCAATATTGTAGGACTTAGATGAAAATAAGACAGTTTGAATAGATGAATGGGAATCATAATGCTGTTTAAAATCATCCAGGAATATGAAACCAAAAACTTTGCTTGTTAAGTATGATTTTTAACCATATAAGTTTCAGTACTGTAAATTTAACAATAGACCCTTTTCTTATATAACAGCATCAACAATACCAGGACCCTGAAACTGAAGTGACTAAATGGAATTCCACCATCATTCATTTTATTATTTATATCTTCAAAACATCTTGAAAAAAGTCAGTTAAGAGGGAGCTGATATACCTACATACAGTGCTGTGCAAATGTTTTAGACTCTTTAGATGTTTAGATACTTATTTGTCTTGCGAGACCATCAAGGAGGCGTCTGTGACGAGAAGAACAAGGAGTCCTGCAACAGATGGTCTGACCCCCACCGAGCCCTGACCTCAACATCATGGAGTCAGTCTGGGATTAACATGAAGAGACAGAAACAACAGAGACACTTAAATCCTTATAATTAAAGATGCAGGAACAACCGACCTGCCGAGTACCTTGAAAAACTGTGTGCAGGTGTACCGAGAAGAACCACTGCTGTTTTAAAGGCGAAGCTGCTCACAGCAAAGTTAACTGATAAACAAAAACATTATTTTTGCAAGCATCCTCACTTTACTTTTAGTGTCTAAAACTTTTGCACAGTGCTGTACTCTATGTGCCTATTAGATTAGATAAACTGCCTGATTTATGGTAACAGGAACCAGCCTTTCATCTTGTGCACAGGCGCTCACATATCAACAAATGACAGTATTCGATTTGTCATCACAACTGTTGTTGGGCGTATGAAAACTGGTTATGATTACAACCACAGTTTTGACTTGGTTTCAACCCTTTTATGTCAACCATCACTACCACCAGAGGTCTCCAAGAATTAGAAATGGCTCAATTTTTCCATTTTGTTTGTATTTTAATGAGATTAACACAAACTGGCGTCACTGGTTGGTTCACCCATCTTGAATTGCAGACCCTGCAACGTGTCATGGAACACAAACACTGTTGTAGTGATGTTTCTTACTAAATGGGGTCACTGTGTGTATGTGAGGGACCATTAGAGTGCCTTTGTTTCTACAATAGCTGCTTTCATCAGTTTGTCCATATTCATTTAATCAGTTTCCTCAGGAAATCTTAAATTAATTCAGCCATTATTGCTTCACTGTCATGTTTTCTAATTTTAATTAGGCCTCCGATCTTTCCAAGATTTATTTACAGCCCATAAACATTCAGATTATTGTTTACAACTACATATTAAATGAAACATTTAGAGCACAATCACAATATTACACATCTACATACAGGTGCAAGATAATTGTGCTTGTATAGATTGTTTAGGACTTTTAAGACACCTTATTTATATTTGTAATCAGAATTAAGAATGAAGCCTTTGAATAAACTGCAAAAAACACAAGTCATCATTGAATTATGTGCACAAGTTTCACATTAGACTCAAATTATTGTGTTTGTCACCTTTTCACAAATGCAAAGTGATACTTCACATCATCACAAACTGTTTAAATGTATTGTCGCCACCTTTGCATGGAAAGTTTTTGCTATTATACAGTCTGTTTTCTTTGATGGCATGTCAGGCTGCAGGTTCAGTCTATTCTTTATTTTACTGGAACCTGAGTATTTTCTGCTGGTCTCTGCTGCAACATAAGCACACGTCTGTTGCACCAGGGATTAATGTAGAGAGACAGGATTATCTAGGTCAGACATGTTGCACTGGGTCTCTCTAAAACGCCACATTCACACTCTCCACCGGGAACGGTGTCCTCCCGTGATTTATTTTATTTGTTTACAGTAAATAGTAAAAAGAGATATTTTAGGTGGCTTAGTTTGATGCAACATATACAGACAGACAGTGAGATGTATAATTTTCACATAATTATCTTTAGAACAACGAGCACAGGATTGATGTAAAGTACATTTATATAAAAGCTACAAAAAGGGCCAAAAAATCAGCTTGACAAAGTCGTAACAAAGTTAGTGTGAAGCCAGTGGTTTTCTAAGCTAATGAGTAGGAAGAGGATTAGGCGTTTGAAGTATTAAAAGTATTAAAAAGTATTAAAATCTACAAGACTTTCAAACAATTACTTTGAATCTAAATAACATTTAAAATCCTGCTTATTGTGATGGTTTGTCGATATTATGCAACGTAATGAGACGAGTCTGAGGAGTGTGTTGGTCTTCTTCTGCAGTAACTGTTTCACATCCAGAACCAGAACTACTAAGATACTGTAGGTGAGTGACTGACTTAGACCCCAGAACTTTTTGTACAAATTCTGATGATTTAAGAGAGTTAATTTTCTGTGAAATGAAAAATAGGAACAGTTTAATTCTGATGTGATTAATTGCTAAATTTATCTCAAAAGCCTGAAAAATAAGACAAGATGGATTTTTTTAAATAGAGCCCTTCCTTATTTCTATAGTACTATATAGCAGTGGTTCCCAACCTGGAGGTTGTGAGATGAATCTGGTGGGTCACAAGATAATTACCCAGGCAGGAAATAAGAAAAAATTCAATTTTGATACATGAAACTGTGTCTGTTTTCCAGTCTTTTCTCTTTCTTGCAAACACTGAATCTTTACCTCCTGAGGCTTCTGAGAGTATTCAAATATAATAATCTGAGAATGAAAATCCCTCCTCAATGAAAATGCTCACAACCTGCAGTCATGCATGTTGGCGTGATGAGACATTACTTTATATTAAAGGGTCACAAGCCAAAAAAATATTGGGAACCACTGCTATATAGAACATGTGTTTGCCAGTGATTTAAGAATTTTTTCCATGATTGTCTGAAGACTATTTTTGAACTTCCTCTGTTGTTTGGGTTCAGAAATATACTCATACGCAGCACTCTGATCCTGTATGAATCTGTGGCCTCTTGTTATATGCTCATGCAAGTTGATCATAGTTGTGTCATGACGCAACAATTACATCATTCCTCGTGTGGAAGATGTGTAGATGATCTGTTCCGGGGCGATACACGTGCAACAAAGTGGGAGAAGTGGGTGATGAAAACAGTCTTTGTCATAATATTGAACTCTGTTGTCCAAATAACAGGAAGTTCACACTATCTTACCTCATTTCCCTCAGGATCTGGGATCAGGAGGTGTCCACTTTTTGCTGAATGTTGTAAACAGCTTTTAGAGGCCATCATCTTGTTGGTTGAGGCGAGGTAACCCTGATTTAATCTTAAAAAGTCTCTGATGTGGAATCACAGAGACATATATATAATTATAATAATAATAAACTTCATTTATATAGCACTTTTCTTAACAATGTTACAAAGTGCAAAAGGAAATTAAGCCAATTAATTTTGTCAAACCGATTAATCGACAAATCATTGCAGCTCCACATCATTATTGTGTTTTTTTTACCTTTAGCTTGTTGCTACGTTATACCATATTTCTCAGAGGTGTGAGGGAAGAAATCACATTGTTGGTTCAACTGAAACTGAAAGTTGAGTTTACTGATGCACGGTGAAAAAGGAACGTGTAACAACAACAAAACATCTACCAACCAGTGCTGGTGGTTCTATGTGCTTTTCTGGCTGCTGTTTTTACTGGTTTTAGCAGGACAGAGATGGTCTGATGATGGTTAAGGTGGTAAATGTCAGCTGAAAACAACATACATAATCTAACCTGCTAAACCAGAACCGAAACCGGCTGACCTTCAAGTTCATACTTGTCTTCTCTGAAATCCAAGTTTAATTATCAGTGAAAGAAGTTTTCCTCGTTGTAATCATTCCTCCTGTTCATACTGGCTGTTAAAAGATCATCTTCAAATGTGCTTTCAGTGCAAGTGATGGGGGTGAAAATCCACAGTGTGTTCACACAGTCATTTAAAAGTTGATGTGAAGGTTATATGAGGCTTCAGCAGTCTGAGTTAGTCATATCAAGTGGATATCTGACACATTTACAGTCTTTTTAGCATCAAATTCCCTCTTTGTGTTTCCCTGTTGAGCTGCAGTGGAAGTATAGTAACAAAAAGTGGGACTTTGGCACTAAAAAGCCTGTAACGTTGAAAGATATCTACTTGATTTGACTCATGTGGAAGCTGAAGCTTCATATTCGCTTCAGATAAACTTTTAAATACATTTTTGCACAGAAGGACTGTGGATTTTGTCCCCCATCGCTTACATTGCAAGTGCATTATGATCTTCTAATGGTCAGTATAAACAGGAAGAATGATTACAGCAAGAAAAACCTGTTTCAATGTTCATTTGGGCTCCTGACTGTTGTTTTAAGACATACTTGAAAACTTGCAAACTCATCCTCTAACGTATGTGCACACACAGATTTAGTTGTTTTGACATTTCCCTGAATAGTTATTTCTGTCACCAGAGCAGTTTTTCCTTTCAAGTAATGTTTGAAAATTCTGCATTTACAAAGCAAACTGTGTTCATATGCATGTCCGGGGGGATTAAAAGTATTTCCTTTATGAGGAAAACAGAAACCACATGGATGACGTGTTGCTGATCAGTGACTGAATCACTCTGGTTATAACCAGACTGATATAGTGGAGAATAAACCCTGTAAGGTCTCCCCGTGTCATTTTATTACTGATTAACACTGAAGCTGCAGTAAGCTTAGAAAAATCATGCAAGCAAAATAGCGTTGTAAAGGAAACACTTTCTGAACATAAATATTAATTCTCATTTTTCAACTAAAGCTCATATTTAAATCATTAATGTTCCTTTTATCTTAGAGTAAGACATGTTACTATAAGAATTTCTGTTCAGTTGTTCCAGTTTTTTTGAAAACAGCAATCTCTTCTGATTAGCAACAACCATTCAAGTTATATAAAGAACACAGAAAACTGTCACAAGACATTTATTCAGAACAGAGACACATTTTGTGACCCATCCCATCACAGGAACTTGACATTCAAACTGACATTTTCAGGATTTTTATTCTGAACAACCAAAGAGCTCTTCAAATACAGTCCAAACACACATTTGTTCAAAAAGGGAATCATTTGTTTCCTGTTTAACTAGTGCCTTATGTCCCTTTTAATATTCCTCTCCTTCCTCATCTCCCTCACCCTCAAGAGAGTCGACTCCAACCTCCTCATAATCCTTCTCCAGAGCTGCCATGTCCTCTCTGGCCTCAGAGAACTCTCCCTCCTCCATACCCTCACCCACATACCAGTGAACAAAGGCACGCTTAGCGTACATCAGATCAAACTTGTGGTCAAGCCGAGCCCAGGCCTCTGCAATAGCAGTGGTGTTGCTCAGCATGCACACAGCCCTCTGGACCTTGGCCAGGTCTCCACCAGGAACCACAGTGGGAGGCTGGTAGTTGATGCCAACCTTGAAACCAGTGGGACACCAGTCCACAAACTGAATGGTGCGCTTGGTTTTGATGGTGGCGATGGCAGCATTGACATCTTTGGGCACCACATCGCCACGATACAGAAGGCAGCAAGCCATGTACTTGCCGTGGCGAGGGTCGCATTTCACCATCTGATTGGCTGGCTCGAAGCAGGCGTTGGTGATTTCAGACACCGTTAACTGCTCGTGGTAAGCCTTCTCAGCGGAGATGACGGGGGCGTAGGTGGCCAGAGGGAAGTGGATACGGGGATATGGCACCAAGTTGGTCTGGAACTCTGTCAGATCAACATTGAGGGCACCATCGAAACGAAGGGAAGCAGTGATGGAGGACACAATCTGACTGATTAGTCTGTTCAGGTTGGTGTAGGTAGGACGCTCGATATCGAGGTTCCTACGGCAGATATCGTAGATGGCCTCATTGTCTACCATGAAGGCACAGTCGGAGTGCTCTAGGGTGGTGTGGGTGGTCAGGATGGAGTTGTAGGGCTCCACCACAGCAGTGGACACCTGGGGAGCTGGGTAGATGGAGAACTCCAGCTTGGACTTCTTGCCGTAGTCGACAGACAGACGCTCCATCAGCAGGGAGGTGAAACCAGAGCCGGTGCCACCTCCGAAGCTGTGGAACACCAGGAAGCCCTGAAGGCCGGTGCACTGGTCAGCCTGAGGACAGAGAGGGAGAGACATGAGCAAATATGGATATAACAATGTGATCTTAATTATAATTAGGAATCATTTCCTCCTGATCATGTTACCCACCAGTTTGCGGATCCTGTCCAGCACCAGGTCAATGATCTCTTTGCCGATGGTGTAATGCCCACGAGCGTAGTTGTTGGCGGCATCCTCCTTGCCAGTGATCAGCTGCTCAGGGTGGAACAGCTGGCGGTAGGTCCCAGTGCGCACCTCATCTATGAAAATAAATAATATAAGTTATATATTATAGGAGGGTTTGACTGACAGAAAAAAATTAACGGAACAACTACAGTATATAGTTGTTCCATTACGCTGTTATATAATTTTTAATGAGCATTTACCGATGACAGTGGGCTCCAGGTCCACAAAAACAGCTCTGGGGACGTGCTTTCCAGCTCCAGTCTCACTGAAGAAGGTGTTGAAGGAATCATCTCCTCCTCCAATTGTCTTGTCACTTGGCATCTGTCCGTCCGGCTGGATCCCATGTTCCAGGCAGTAAAGCTCCCAGCAGGCATTTCCAATCTGGACACCAGCCTGACCAACGTGCACTGAGATACACTCACGCTGTGGAAATAAAGATAGGTCATTTAATTGTGTACATTTATTTTGACTGAAAGTGTCTTAAACAGTTCTTGTGCTATAACTAATGCAAAGCTGAAGGCGACTCATCACGTGTTGAAAACTGCTCTAGAGCTAATGCCAGATCAAGAATGAGGAAAAAGACTCCTTTGTAAAGAACCAGATAGCAGAAAATCATGATTTAAGTCACACAGCACATGTTGCACAGTCATTTACACTGAATAGAAAACCCTGTGGAGACAGAAACACCACATAGAGGCTGATTCAGACACATAATGTGCTTATGGAAGAAATAAGATCTTGTGTTGAGAGTAAATAATCTAAAAAGTTCTGTGGTGAAATATTTTAAAAACCAAAACACAGGGGTATCATCAGTTAAGTTTTTCATAGTATAGTAGAGGCCTACACAACGTCCAACATTAAAGATTAGACACATAAGCCCCCATAAAGCTTTTAGTGAATAGGTTTTGTTTGGAAAAACCTGTGGCTGCAGTTTCATAAAAGCCAGGCCTCTTTAAACAGGCGGTAAAACAAGAGGAATGTTTCAGGATGAAAGCACACAGACCTTCGCCAACTGGGTCAGTGAGCAGACAGGAAAAGCCGGTGTTAGACCGTATTTGGTGACCCATCAGATTCTGTGATGTGCCCTGATATTTTTGTACCCTAACCATCTCACTCCTCATGCCTAAACCCCAAACAACATCACCGACACTGCGGGTCACAGAATCTGATGAGTCAGCAAATACGGTGCATCACCAGAAACTGGTAGCCACGACAAGCTGGGTTGGGCCGTGCCCTGTCCGGTAACACTCAGATGTACCAACAACAAAAAAAAAAGTTTAAAGTTACAGTTAAACGTCACATCAATGCAGGTTTGATGAGTCATCCTAAACCTAAACTTTTATTTCGGATTAAAGCTCAAAATGTGACACTTCACGCTGAAGCTGCTTCATTAGCCGAGTTAATAACGGTTAAATTATGCTGCTACGTGACGTCATACTTTAAAGCTTTAAATTTGATCAAATTAATAAACACTTAAGATAGTAAGGTTAGTGATGATAAACTATCTTTTCATACGCACCATGATTCCTGGAGGAGTGAAGTGTGTTGGGAATCGGGTTAAAAAAAGAGAGAGAGACTAAGGTTAGTTCTCACAGCGAAGCCTTTATGCGTCCTGTGTAAGAAGTAACTGAACTGATTCAGCTGGGAGGGGCTTTTTATACTTTCTGACCCGGGCGGGAAAGATCTGCTGGTTCCGATTGGCTGGTGCGGTCACGAGAGTCCCTTTTCTATTGGTTAAAACATAAACAGTCAAGTTCTTTGACATGCCACGAGCTTTACTCATGGATGTAGCTTCACTGGAAAAGTAGGGCAATCATACTGGGCCCGTAACCATGGTTACAGACTGACGGCAGGTTCCCTGCAGCGTCCCGGGAAGCTAATACTATTTAATAATAATAATAATAATAATGATAAAATAAATAAACGATAATAATAATAATAATACAGTTTGAACAGAAATTAGATTCCCGTTTTGTTTTGTATTGAATCAACTGAAAGCAATTCAAGAGTTTTTATTAATACAAGCTTTTTTTCCCCTTCTTTTTGATAGTGACAGACAGTGGTGGAAAAAAAATAAAAATACAAATACAACAAGGTAAAAAATACTCAACAAGTAAAAGTCCTTCATTTGAAAAGCCTACTAAAGCACATTAGTGGAGCTCTCTCTCTCTCTCTCTCTCTCTCTCTCTCTCTCTCTCTCTCTCTCCCACACCCACACCCACACACACACACACACACACACACACACACACACACACACACTAGAAGAAAAGGATAGACGTAACTGAGAGTAGTTCATCTTAACTACGCATGAAGGACACAATACATCATAACAATACGTATCAATTACATGTGATTGTTACTTACAACCCATCAAAAATAAGATTATAAAAAAATTAAAAACCCAATCTGTTTATTATGGATACAAATACGGTCAAATCGAAGAAAACTGTCACTCGGTCATCGCAGCATTAAGATTTCAATCTGCATTAAATTGCAAAAAGTTGCATTTTTGTGTTTGGCAGTGATTTAATCATGAATCTACACTGTCCTCCAGCGGTCACAGTGCGTAACTACACAATTATCTCATTCGCTCAACTCAGAAAATCATCGGCTACAACCTCCCACCCATTGATCAGTTGCACTTCTCCAAGGCCGGGTGGTGTGCAGGCAAGATCACCTCTGACCCACCCCACCCTGGCCTGGACACAGACTCTTGAACTTCCATAAAAACCTCCACCAACAGACAACAGGAGCTTTTCTAGGAGCTGTAGCCCTACTAAATAACTAAACTGTCCTGTTATCAAACTGGACTTTTACATTTCACATCCCTCTTTTAATCCCTGGCTGCATTTGTCACTTTCATATATTTCACCAAACTGGATTTTACATTGTACATTGCATTCAACCTCCACTGTTGCAAAAAATTATTAGGCTATTTATTGCACATTTCACATTTAATGTTTGCACTTGTCACAATTTCTTGGTCCGTAGCGTAGTCCATATTTCCTTTTCACAGTCAATATTTCATTTCTAGTTTTATATCCCATTTCAAAACTATTGTTATTCCATTCTGTGAATAGTTAATCTGTAAATCTTGTTCCTACCGTTGGATGTTTGAGCATCACTGAGCAGAATGATGTAGAGAGAGAGTCACTGGAAGGCTGTTTTCATATTCATCTGCTGGAAGTGGAAAGTTTCTCTGTGCTCACTGAAACATGTTAATTTTTTAATTAATTTGAAATATTTAAGATGTTAAAAAATGAATGTGATTAATGCATTACTGTCTTTCAGAGGCTGTAGCAGGCTCAGTTTTAAAACTAGAGTAAAGATTCTAGTGTCATATGAAACTAGATGACATAAAGCATCAATAGCACCAACCTTGTCATAGCTTGTAGGGAGCTAAATAATGCTCCAGAGTCAGGTAAAATTTTGAACTCTCACTCTCTCTGTGTCTTCCATGTGTGAATCAGAATCTGTCCTTGCTCTTTTTTCATATTTGCTGCACTATTGAAATTCAACTGGCAACTGGAACATAACATTATTATTGTCAATTATCATTTAAAGTGCATACAAGAAATTGTTGCCTTCCAAGCTGATATCTGATTTTAATGGCTTTGATGGTTTTGAAATTCAGCTGCCACTTTAACTTATAGGCTGGGGTTTTGTTTTATTTCTGTTGGTACATATAAGAAATATCCTCATTTTGTGGAAAGATTGTACTTCAGATAAAAGCTGCAATTTTTATTAAAGAATATGCAAATTAACTGTTATTTTCCCAAAATAAAAAATAATCTGGCTTTATTTTAGATGACATTAATTACATAACTGATAATGTCTTGAGAAGAAATAAGTTAACATTTTGCTATGATGGTTGTTTCCTATAGTAGTTTATTCTTGGGGTCCCCTAGGATGGCAAAGTTGTGGCCCACAATTCTCGCGAGATTTACACGCTAACCTTGACTTTAACTGTAACTCTAACCAACCAATCCATGGATGTATTATAAGAGCTCTTATAATACATCCATGAATTATTCATGCCTTAAACTAACCAACTCAACCATAGAAGGCAACGAGTACTAGCCAATCAGAGACAGAGTAGGGCGGGTCGCCATCCTAGGAAAAAAAAAATTGACTTGCCAAATTTACCTAAAGTTGTAGTTACGCACTGTGACCACCGGAGGGCGCTGAACATTTAACAACTGTTATTTCTGTAACTATCAAAACTTTAAACGTTTGTTTAAATGTCGGGACAGTGAGTGTTATTTTGACTTATTATTTTTTATTTATATTTACCACAGGTTATTACATTATTGACGTCGACAGATAATCTAAAACGAGAACGGAGCGGAACCGTTGCTCAACGTCGATGTTTCCTAGCGGACTGTCATTAGGAACACACGCAGAGAATATCGACGACGCTGTATTTTGACAGCGTATTTTTTTTTCTTCTCACCAGCAGCCTGAACAGAATTTGAACACAAACATGTCTATATTTACGCCAACAAATCAAATACGGCTGACTAATGTGGCGGTGGTGAGGATGAAGAAAGGAGGGAAGCGGTTTGAAATCGCCTGCTACAAGAATAAAGTTATGAGCTGGAGATCAGGAGCGTGAGTAACGTCAAATGTTAACACAACGTTTGAACTACTTTACGAAATAGTTATTAATACATCTTGTTTATTACCGGTTACAGTCAACGGACATTTACGGTTTGCTGTCTAATTAAATTCACCAGTTTGTCAGTTCGCCTTCAGCCAAATATTAGTGAAAACAAACATAACGTTACGTGTATCTGAATGTCTATTGTGTTTTCCTCCAGAGAGAAAGACCTGGATGAAGTTATGCAGACACATACAGTTTTCGTGAATGTGTCCAAAGGTCAGGTGGCTAAGAAAGATGACTTGTGCAAAGCTTTTGGGACAGATGATCTGACAGAAATCTGTAAACAGGTAAGAAACTACCTACATACAATATTCCCCTGCCTGCCTCTTATTCACATTATCCACCGTCACTTCCTGACTTTTTATCCTAACTCTCCTTTTAATTGTTCTTATTTTCTCCTCTGCTTCCTATTTGTGGTACAGATTTTGGCCAAAGGAGAGCTCCAAGTGTCAGACAAGGAAAGGCAGAGTCAGCTGGAGACAATGTTCAGGGACATTGCGACTATTGTGGCAGACAAGTGTGTGAACCCAGAGACCAAGAGGCCGTACACAGTCAGTCTCATTGAGCGGGCGATGAAGGACATCCACTACTCTGTCAAGGCCAACAAGAGCACCAAGCAGCAGGTGAGGAGGAGTCATGTATCACTGTTATTAACAACACAAAGCAGCGTTTCACATCATAACGGAATTTATCTGAGCTGCTGACCCACTAAGACTATTATTGTATTTATTATTGCATCCTTTCAAAAGTATGTGTGGAAATGCACCGAAAAGTGTTGGCGTTTCAACTGAAATGGTGCGTTTAGCTGTAATTGTGTATACTGGAAAAAACATTTCCCTAATTGGGAGGCTATTGTGTGAATGCAGTGATGTTTTGCTCTGAAAATGCAACCAATATTTCAGTTTTAAAACTCAAATTATCCCCCAATATGACAGATATTCCCTTATTCAAATTGTGACTGAATCCTTTCTGTTGGTGACATGGTTTCATCTGAGTTTTTGAAAGAAAGAATTTGATCATGTACTTCAAAATATAATTAAAAAAAAGACATCAAAACGGCAGTTAAACGTTATCTTCTCGATTTCTGGAGTGACTGCTGTATGCTGTTACAGTTGTCAGACACATTTATTACAACATTTTTGTGATAGGTTTTATTATTGTTGAAGTGGTCAGGTTTTAGCAAAGGCAGCACAGAACTTGAGAAATGTGGCCACCTTCAGTACAGGGAGTGTTTATTCTCGTGTATGACCTTGACATATTGATCCATCCTGTTGTTTTCTCAGGCTCTGGAAGTGATCCGGCAGCTGAAAGAGACCATGGAGATCCAGAGAGCCCACATGAGACTGCGGTTGGTGCTGCCAGCCAAGGAGAGCAAGAGGCTGAAGGAGAAGCTGAAACCGCTCCTGCAGGTCGTTGAGAGTGAAGACTTTGACGAGGAGCTGGAAATGGTGAGGAGTGCGAAGATTATTTTATATTCAGTAACAGTCAAAAGTTTGGACACCTTCCCATTCACTTGAATGAGAAAGTGTGTCTGTATATAGACATCTATAATGAAATGCTCCAGTGCTCCTAAATGTTTTATTTTCAATTTTTAAAGTTGTGGTTTTTTGCCCTCTTTCTCTCTCCTCACTCTCAGGTGTGTCTGGTGGATCCTGGCTGCTACCGGGAGATTGATGAGCTGATCCGCTGCGAGACCAAAGGCCGAGGCTCCCTGGAAGTACTAAATCTGAAGGATGTGGAGGAGGGAGATGAGAAGCTATAGTAACCCAGCCAGTCCGGACTCTGCACCTTATCCACACTAACATGCTCTGCTGTGGCTCGCAACCTGCAAACTCATTAAAGAGACTATATTTAAGATCAAATTCAGCCATTCCCGTTTCCCAGTTTCTATGTTTAAAAAGATTAATCTCACTAACAAAAATCTGCAACATATTTTTACTTTTGCGCAGTATACATACTGGGAGGGAATGTATTTTGAAAATATGTTAGGTCAGTAAATACTTCTGGCCTGATTTCATCTATTTATTCAGTTTTTTTTTATGTTGGTACCTCTGGACCATCAGCAGCTCCTCTGGACAGACATTCATTTCTGCCTTCCATCAGACTCTGTATGCCATGCAGTCATACTCAGTATCCAAATATTATGGATAATTACTTTAACTCAATGATTTATATTTTGTCATAATGAATGAGTTTGCTCTGTAGCAAATAAATATCTAACAGTATATTTTCTTTTCCTTCTATACACAGTCACTGAAAACATAGTTTCACAGAGTGCCTGAGGCTCATGATATTGCAGCTTTAAGACGTTCATTTTCAGCTCGATTATACCACTATTTATGAAAAGAGCTGCACAGAACACATCAAATTATATAGATATTGTACCACAATTCATATTCACATCGTACATAAAAGGTTATAAAACGTTACAGAACCAGCATATCGCCTCAGTAACCTTTTTACAATTGAAACTTGAAAATGCAGAAGAGTTTCACAAAGTTTTTTTTGTCATTGAAACAGAGAAAAAGTTTAGCATTACGTGAGCTGTAGGCTGTGATACATCAAAAAATGATGGTGGAGTTTTTGTAGTAGGAAAACAAAACGATAGGGTCATATATGTCTCAAAATGACTGTGTACATCTCAAGTGCTCTTTGGCATAAGGAGTGAAAACCACCGTAATGCAAAAATAAGGTCAAATAACTATAAACAAATATTTCTGAATCATTTATTCCACAGTGTCCTTTGAGCAGAATTCATCACAGATGTAAACTTTTTTTTGCCACTCTCAACAAACCAAACAAATATGAAATAGCATCATGTAATCTAATCTATTGCAAGGCAATATATGTGCAACACAGGAACAATATTTAGTTTTACTTTAAATATTCACTCATTCACATTTAAGGCAGCACGATTTATCAAAAGTGTCAGAAGATAGTGGATAGTGTTATAGGAAACAGTTCAGTTTTCATGTTTGCATTAAGTAAAGCAAACAGATATTTACAGTGCTTGTTAATCAGGGAAATGAGGACCGAAGGGTTAAATAATCCTATACCATATATACAGTGTGTTAGCTTCAATAGAAATGGAGGAAACACAGCAAAACAAGATGCAAATGCTGCTAGTCCAATAAAACCAGTTATATGACACATCACTGTGCATCTGCTTTCTAATGATGAGTTCATGTTTAGTTAAACCAGTGCATCATTACTCAACATTAACTACTTTACCATTAAATCCACAGTTATTTCACATATTATTGATTTTCCAGTTAATCACTCACACTCACACAGTTAAATATTACATCACAGTCCCCTCACATAGGTTCTGCTCTGCGCTCATACTGGCTGTGTGTGAACGTAGTCCTGTTGATCCTGCTCAGCGGGTGATTAGCGTCCTCTTCTGCATTTGGGTACATGTTCTCCTCGTTCTGCTGTGCCTGCCTGTCAAAAGCGGGGCATCTGGTGGTGAGAAACACCCCTCCAGTCAGCATCAAGGCAAAGGAGATCCATCCGAGATACAGCGCCGGCCCCCAGTCTCGTCTCAGCAGCACAGCTCCCTCCAGTGGCTGACTGGTGTGATGGCATGTCCAGGCTGTGGGAACAAGCAGCAGGATCCCAGACCAAACAAAGAGAGTACCAGTAAACACTTTGATCTGGCCGCGCCTAGGGAACCACACAGCCCCCGCCGCTCCGATCGCCGAAGCAAAAGCCCCGGCTCCGATGGCTGCCATGATGAGGGCTCGCCACGTTCGAAAACTTCCAGAAAGAGACATGAGAGACTGGTAAAAGGAGCAGTGTAGGCTGCCATCATGGGCCAAGTCCCAGTGATCCCATTCCAGCCACACCCCATCCCAGTAGGCAGGGAGAGTAGCCGTGGTGTTGTCCACAGTGCCGCTCACTTTCCACAGGGCCAGGCAGCGTGTCAGAATGGCACAAAGCCACCCTGCGAAGGCCAGACCCAGGGCAGCGAGCTCCAGCTGCCTGTACATGACTCCGGCCTGCCTGCTCCTCTCCTCACTTGCAGGCCCGACTGCCTAACCAGAAACAGCTGGCAGCAGAGTGCAGCGGGGTGGGGTGGGGTGTTATTTTAACGCGTGTGTGCATGTGCGAGGCAGAGACAATGTGCGTGTGTGTGTATGTGTGTAGATGTGCGCGTCTGTTTGCTTTGCATGTCTGTTCAGAAAAGGGGAAACCAGTTCTTTGGTATTCACTGAAAGAAGGCACAGCACGACTGGGGCTGGGTGGAGGAGGGAAATCCCTATGTTTGCTCTGCCATGGTTTCAAAACAACTCCTTTCTCCCAGTTTCTGCTGAAAGGGGAAAACAAAGGTTCTACTGTGCTCTGATTTTTCAGCCACTGAGACACATTTCTGAGGGAAAACTTCATTTAAAGAGCCACAGAATCTGTATTCTCACATTAGTAGTGTAGCTGACTCCCTCTGTGGAGCTACTGGGTGGAGAACAACACTGATACTTAATGGAATTACTGTTGCTGAATAATGATTCAACCGGCACGTGTTTGCAGTGTTTATTTAGAATTTTAATATGCAAATCACAAGCTCACAAGCTGTTTGTATGGAGCATGTACTCTCTTTATAATCTGACTAAACATGGCAACTTACACAGCGAATGTCATTTTCTACTGGATAAAAATACATGCACATTCAGCTACACACTTACAAATCTATTCTCTGGCTTTCTGTGTGAAAGTAATTCACAACAAATTAATTCTTCATAAGACCAGTAAAATACATATAATGATTCATTTACACAGTTTACAGCCATTTCAGAAATTGAGATGTGAGTTATTTTTTTGTTGTTGTGTTGTATTTATTGGGACAAAGTACAGTTTTAAACATAAATGTTAACATTTAATGCACTGCACCAGAGTTAGCTTGAAGCTAAAACATATAACAGCACAATAACAAACAGTATAAAGCAAAAGACACACAGGACACATGATACAAAATACAAAGCTACACATCACATACACCCACAATGTCAACTAGATATATAGATATGAGATTATTTATTGTTGTATCAGACAGACTAAAATATATTTTTTTCTTATAGGCCATAAAGCTCTGACAGGTCAACAGAGCTGCACGTCTTATGACAAGACTAATGGCTGGTTTTGACACTATAGTGGACAGAATTTAAGTAACTGTATTGATTACGGTCTTCAAATTCATCTGTGTCACCCCGAGGAAAAATAACAACATAACAGAATGTACTGCAAAGCATATCTTTAGAGTCCTTTCATATATTTAAACATGTTGATATATTGCTAGGTTTTTTTTTAATTATAGCACAGCTCATTACATTTAATCCTTAAGTGGTATCTTGTGTGTGACACATGTCGCCAGCGCACAAGAGCCTGAATTGATATGTGTGTTCGGCCCTCTGTCTTCACTTCACACATAGTTCTTGATGGCGTAGCTGCTGTGTGTGTGTGTCCTGGCCAGTGTGTATCCACTGGAGGGGAACCTGGCCCTCTGTGGTGGGCAGCTTGTGCACAGAATAGCTCCCCCACAGAACAGCAGCCCAGAGGTCACAAAGCCTATATAAATAGCTGCCCCAAGCTCTCTCTTCAGCACCTCAGGGACACGTGGGTTGTGGAAGTCACTGATAATGGAGTTGGCAGTCCAGGAAACAGCAACTATGGCGGTGAGGGCCGCCAGGCAGAAGATGATCCCAGAGCTCAGCACCACACGAGCCTTGATCCGCGGGTGGATCAGGCAGTTGGTGCAGCGCGCTCCCAGGAGGAAGATGAGGAATCCTAGACATCCTAGCACCAGGCTGATGCAGATGAGGCCACGGGCTGCCTGGAGGTCTGGCGACAGGTCCAACAGGGCGTCATAGAGCTTACACTGCAGCTGACCTGTGTACTCACTGACACAAGTCATCCACAGACCTTCCCAGAACACCTGCATGACCACCAGATGTGTGCCGATGAATGCCGTCACCTTCCACATGGGCAGGGCACAGATCAGGATGGTCCCAGCAACTCCTATCATGGACAGGCTGATGCCCAGCTCCTGCAGAGCCATGGGACGCTGTGCAGCCTCTCTCAGACCCTGGAAACACAGAAGGCAGATAGTCAGGCACAAATGCATTATATTTTTTATTAAGTCAACAGGTCTAATATCCCCTTTCTATCAAAAATATGTTCCATAAACAGAAACTGTGGTGTAAAACTCCAGCATAGTTGTAATATTATGTGCAAGTTGTTTCCTGTAACTGCTGTCATGAGGTAAATATTTAGGGATTTTCCAGCGATGAAGGCAAAGTGCCACTAGGTAGCAGCAAAGGCTGAAGACCAAGACTACCACAGTATCAGAGTATTTAGCTCTGAATTACAAATACAAAATACAAAAGTAATCAGGTCTTAAACTGCTGATGACTGGAGCCCACAAATTAAAGTGAAGAATCTGGTTTTAATTCTAAAATATGTGTTCCCAAATAAGATGTTTAAGGAAAATAAATGAAAAGAAAGGGTCATCTGCAGTTTGGTGTCATCTTTAGACCTGCACTGACAAATAACAATGATTTTCTGCAGTCAGTGTTGAACTGATACTCACCTTTTTGATCAGAATTTTTATGTGATTTTGCAACATTATCTTCTATTTTTCAAAGGATATATCACTCTTTTAGATTTTTTAATAATTCTTTAGATTAAAAAAGGATGATAATTGGTTAAATTGGCCCTTTTATTGTATGTGTTATTTTTCTTTTGAATAATGAATAATCTTGCAAGTATATTATTATTATATATATTAATGTTATTATTGTTTCTTGTTTGAAGAATCAGTGTAGACTTTAATAATCAACAGCTATATTTATTTCCTTGTACTGCTCACAATACAGAAAGTTACTCTAGAGAAGAATGTGAAAGTAAATCATTGGGAAAACACTTAGTGGAAAAAGTTGTCATTTTGAACATTTTGTCCGTCTTCAGACACTTACTGTAATTTGACCCTTTCTTCCCGCTCATAACTGGAGAAAACACAACACTGTGAGGTTTGTGGGACAGTGAACTGACAACATCAACACTTCAAATCAAAACCATCTTTAAAAACCATTTAATTTGAGATTCTCAGGGAAAAAAGAACATTAACAATATTTTTAACTGTTGTGACACATTTACATCATCTTTACATAACCCACTTTTAATGATCTCATCACAGTTTTCTATTTCTTTCCTGTAAAGCAACATATTTATTCAGCAAACACTGACGTATTGGATGAAACTTTAAAAAAAAAATAGGTCATGTTTTAAACAGATCTGCCAACAACATTGTAAGTCCCTGAGTCACCATGTTTGTTCTCTGGATAGTGATCTCTGTGGCAAGTACCTGACAAACAGGTTCTCCCAGTGTTCAGTTCAAATAACCACTGGTGCATTTTTCAAATGTATACAAACAAGAAGCACGAGAGACGAAGAAGAAAAATGTACAATACGAGGTCGTTTACTGGGAAAAAAATATAATCACAAATATCAAAGAACAAAAAGATGCTCAGTGCAAAAAAGTTAAGTTTTAAATTGGAATCAACCAAACATTTAAAACACAGAGTTTCTATGATTTAAACTACCCCCATATACATGTTCAGTACCAAGAGTAACATCAATATTTATCAGACAGAAAACATCTTCATACATCCAAAGAGTGATTCTCTTATAAAGACAAAGTGCATATTTCCTTCATTGTGGGTCCTTGTTCTTGACGTTTCACAGCAACCGATTAAAGTTTCTATTCTTGAAGACAAAATCATCAACAGACTTCCATTTGTACCTTCAGAAATGTTAAATGTAAGTCTTTGTCGGTGTAACAGATCGGCCTGACTCCTCTTTGCTGTGTCCTCCTGAAGACTTGTTTATGAGGTACTTCACAGAGGGGGTCTTGTCCTCTTTGGGGGGGCAGTTGGCGCACAAAAGCCCCCCTCCCAGGATCAGCAGTGCCGCAGCCCCCCAGCCGATGTAAAGAGAGGCTCCCAGCTCTCTTTTCTGGGCGTCTACTAGCAGAGGGTTGTAGAAGTCCCTTATAATAATGCTGGCGGTCCAGGATACAGGAATGAGGCAGAGAATCCCACTGATGATCAGCACCACGCCCGCTGCCACCGAAGCCCTCGCCTTGGCCCTCTCCTCTGGAATGAAGTTGGTGCATTTTCCACCAGCGAAGGCAATGAGGAGCCCTGCAATACCTGTGATGATAGAAACCACCACTAGTGCCCGAGCCCCCTGGAGGTCAGTGCTCAGAGCCAGCATGGAGTCGTAGACCTTACACTGCATCTGGCCTGTACTCTGGACCACACAGCTCATCCAGATGCCCTCCCACATGGTCTGGGAGGTCACTATGTTGTTGCCAATGAAGGCGGTGACCCGCCACATGGGTGAACCGCATGCAATGAGCACCCCGATCCAGCCGAAAAGGGCCAGGGCGCTGCCTACCATCTGCATCCCCATGGAGCCCATCGTCTTCTCTCTCTCAGAGTGTTTCTGAGAGACAATTAAGAGCTGATCAGGTGTTTATGTGCATCTGAAGCAGGTGAAGAATGGGAGGTGTGAAAGCCAAGCTGTAAATCACACATTAGAGACCTTGCCAAGAACACCTGCCATGCAAGATTCTTTTTGTCGAGGAACAATAGCGCTTTGGTTTTCAATTATTCCTCTGGTGGAGATGAGGATTGTGTTACATGAGGTTTTGTTGATACTCGCGACAAAGAAGATTCACAGAAAATGCACTAGCTTGTGAATGTACACAACTTTGAATGCACAGTAGAGGGTTTAACAAAAGATAAAGGTCAGCAAGTCTGCAAACACTGAGAATGAAAATGAATCCATCCTTCCATTCACCAGACAGTCTCAAGTCAAACAGTGATTTGTGGCCATCTGTATACAGATACATCAGAGTGTGCATTCACGTTTTTTCTCACACTGACTGAAGTTGAAATAAATCATTGCAAAATATGAATGTGATGAAACCTCAAAAAAAAGGAAATATAATCTGAAAACAGGAAATGTATGGTATTTCAGAAGTTGCCTACATGTGTATATTACATCTACTGAAGTCTTCTCATTGTTGGGACATCATTTTAAAAATAAAACATGCGTGAGTGACCATTTTTCTTTGCTCATGTAGATCTGCTTTAGTAAGCTGCAGCATATTTTGGGCATCTCTTTGTTTGACATCTTGGACATCTTCATGCTGTTCAAGTCCACACGCATGAATTAAAGGAGACACTAAACACTTAGGTAATTTTGTTACTTTTTGGTCTGAACTCAGTGTTCTTTCTTGTTTGACATCAATCTGGTGGCTCAGATCCATGATCTCAGCGGTCGCATCGTAGCCGCAGCCAACAGATAGTAAAGCAGATGGTAAAGCAGGCCTACATATGTTATACTACTCCCAATTTACACCTATATTACTCCAGATTACTCACAAACCTTTGGACACAACCTTTTTTCCAATAATGTATAGGAAAACACTAATAGATAGATAGCTACCTTTATTTACTCAGGGGAAACCAATTGAGAACAATGCTTTCATTTACAATGGTGCCTTGCATATACACAATAATGCTGACAGAAAGAAGTCATCAAATTTGAATATCTGAGTATTTCAGTCAAATTTCCATCACTCAATTTTGCTTTCGTTGTAAACAAACAGGATTCTTTTAGTGTAGTTAGTCTAATACAGTGTTCATATGCATAAAAGCATAGAGTGTTACTGATCATAACTATATGATCAGGTATAACCTACTTTATAGAAAAGGCATATTTGTATATACACAAAAAATATTTTTTTTCATTTCAATGATTAATTTACTGGAACTTTTTTTCTTTTTTCAACCATTGCTTATTTAGTGGTTTGATTAGTGGTGCATTTGTTCCTTTAATATATTCATAACAGTCCATTTGGCACACAATCATCAGTCCATAACAGGTTCAGGTAGATTCTTTTCACTAATGGCAAAGGGCAAAGTAGGAATGTGATACTAAGTAAAATGCAACAGGACAGGGTGTGTTCATCCTGATGAAACACCCTGTAATACTGCGCTGACATCATGTGTGTTTGAGATGATTTTGGAGCATAATAGGAATTCATTTCCTGAGTGTGAGACAGCGTGGAACATAAGTATTTGGACAGTTACACATTTACTGTGTAACTCTGTACTTTGGCACATTTGATCGGAAATGAAACAAAGACTATGAGGTTAAAGTGTCGACCTTCAGTCTCGGACCAGTGGCCCGTGAAATGTTTTAATTATTCAGGTCAATTTGTAGGGTTTTGTTTTCACTTTCACATTTAAGTCTTCACTTTTTCTCCCGCCTGTACTTATATTGGACAATTTAAATGAAATAACCCCGCTACTACCCCCTCAATGTTTATGGGAGAAATAGATGTTGCACAATATCAATCACTGAATATCTGTGAAACTTTTGAATTTATGTTGTTTAAATGCTGGTGGTTTATGAGTATGACTCTTTATATGTGTTGAAACTAACATACTTTAGTTAATTCTAGGACAAAGATTTTAACTTCACACTGTGAAACTGGCTGAACTGGTTTAACGTCTGTGTGAACAACTCAAGCAAACTGCTGGATGTTTTTGAATATATATATATATATTTTTCAGTTGTACTCTTTTCTCCATAACCTCTTTATTTAAACAATTTACGAAGTTAAAAACATGCAGCTCATTTTCCTTTCTGACAGCCAGCATGATGAAGCCGGATCATCACTGTATCCTTCACCTCCTCTGACAAGATTAAGCTGAAAGATTTGCTTTCAGTCTGGTTTAACCAACTATTTAAAAAGCAATGCTGACAATAACTGAACAAACTAAAAAGAACATACAAACAATTTTCAACTCTGGGTTAAAAGTTTAACTAAAAATAAGCACTTTGACAAAAGAATATCAATTGTGTAAATGTTTTATTAAATATCTGTGATATCGTAAACAAAAAAAACAGTCTTATGATATTTCTAATTGCAAAGATTTGTAAAATATTTTATACAATAAATTCACAATATGTCATTGGTACTGTACAGATTTCCTTCCATAGGTCTTGTTGACTATTAACATCCTTATAGCACAGCTTCAATTTGCTAAACATTCAGAGTAAAATTGGTTTGATACAAGCTTAACATAAAATATCTCTCATTCAGTCCAGTCATCATGCCATTGGAAGACTTTCTTGCCGGTAATGCAGTTTCACATCCTTCCTTTTACTGCTATTCTTCGAGAAATACTCTCTCTTGCCTCCACCGAAGGATTCAGAGTTCATCAGAAAAGCTGTTCTCACTGTGTGTCACTTTCAAAAAAGGTGAGACACAACTTGCACTCTTGGAAACTCACAATAAAGGAGACTTAATCAAGAAATTATGAATTAATTTACAGTCTTTCTCAGGAAAACGGAGCTCTCATACGTAGGCTCGGCTGGTGGCTGTGGATCTGGCCCCGGCGTACTTGACTGGATACTCTGGACTGTCTTCTTTGCGTGGGCAAGAGCTGCAGAGGAGAGCACCACCCAGGATGAGAAGCGCAGCGGTGCCCCAGCCGATGTAGAGCGCAGCCCCCAGCTCCCTCCTCTGAGCATTGGTCAGGATGGGATTGTAGAAATCTCTGATGATGGTGTTGGCAGACCAGCAGACGGGGATGAGGATCAGAACGCCGGCACAGATGAAGACAATTCCAGCAGCGATGGCCACCCGGGTTTTGGCACGTTCGTCCTCAACAAAGTTGGTGCACTTACCCCCGGCGATGCCGAGGATGATTCCGAAGGCAGCGACGATGATGGCGATGACCACAAGAGCTCTGGCGGCCTGAAGGTCCTGGGGCAAAGCCAGTAGAGAATCATAGATCTTACACTGCATCTGGCCCGTACTCTGCGTCACACAGTTCATCCACAGCCCTTCCCAGATGACCTGTGCTGTCACAATGTTGGCTCCGATGAAGGCTGTGACCTTCCACATCGGCAGGGCACAAACAATGATGGTCCCCAGGAAGCCGATGATGGACAAGGCAAAGCCCAGCATCTGTCGTCCCATTGACACCATGTTGAGGTCTTGTTTGAGTCACTTGTAGCTGAACAGAAGCAGAAAAAATTTCAGGAGTTGATCAGCTCGGCTCAGTTGTGAGGTTGAATAAAGGCTGTGGCATACTTCCTTCGGTTATAAGCATGTCTTCCTCGAAGGTGGAGTCAGAACGTCCTTCCCCTCTGACCTGAAACCAGCACAATGGTGATTTACCAGCCCAACCAGATTCTTTACATTATCTGTATGTGGACCAGGGAGTAGTTTCGATGAGATGAGCATCAGTCTTAAATGACTCTATGTAAATTAGGTCCGTAAAGAGGCACCGCATTCCTCATTCAAACAATGCTCTGCCGTTGGCTGGCCTTTGATTGGACCGTTTACAGGAACATCAGGTCCAGTCACAAGTTTCAGGTTTAAAAAAAAACACCAACAGAGGAGGAAGTATCACCGGATGTCACCCATTTATGGTTTCTATTACTGCTTTTTCATCACCGCTTTGAATGGATGAATTTATTGGGGGGTTTTTTCAAATTTTTTCAGAATGAAAGTGCTCTCACACTGATCAATGTCTCAGCTGATCGGATCACCACAAAAATCTCTTTTTTTTGTGTTTCCTTTTTATTTTCACAAGGTTTATTTATTTATTTATTTATTTATTTATTTGTTATACTAACCCCTTTATGTCTTCTCTTATATTTAAGAGATTTTTAGTGAGCTCCAGTTTACAGTGAAATGTTGCACATAAAATGAAAATAAAATGTTATAATTCTTATAGATTAAATTGTTTATTTGTTTATATTTCATCTCTGCATCTCTCACTCACTCTCACACACAGAAGTGCTCTGAATGTGTCACAGGTCAGAGCTCTAGTCATCAAGGATAATTTTTTTAACATTGCAAAAAATATCGGAACAATGTTTTATGATAATTGACTCCACAAACAGATCAAGTGTATATTCTTCAAATATTTTTTATTGAAATTCCTTTGAGTATTCTCAAAAATAAAGTGGAATTTACACAAAGCAAACACATCACAGTTCATATTTACAAAATCAACTCAGTATGACAAGGAAATAAATATATTTACACTGACATCCTTATGAAAAAGCAAAGCAGCTTTAGGTGCACACAACCATGACGACATGATATTCCTCCTATATAAAGACTCTTTGCATGAATTTACATGGATATTTCTACTTTAAAGCACACAATCAACTCAAAAGATACATAATAATAATAATCAAAGGTCACAGTGATTTATATAATTTCTGTTTTTGTGAGTAGCGTTAAGGGACTACAAACTACATTTTGTTATACAATCTTGTGTTGTAAAATTATAATAAATGAATCTTGACTCTTGATTACTTGAGTGAATGAATTTTACATCCCATCAATGTTTTGGAATACATACCATCCTCTAGAAATAAAGTGTGCACTTTGGTGCATTGTAACTTTGCAGTAGCAAGTTCCTAAAACCATCAGGTCAATAATCTTAGTCTCTCTTTTTCTGTCCATTCAGTTTTCAGAGGTACTGTCCACCAGCATATACGGGTGGTGCCACGTATGGTTTGCCAGGTACATATGTCCCTGTCCCTGTGTATGATCGGCTGGATGGGGGAGCGTACACAGGACCATAGTTTGCTGGACTTACTGGTGTTGCATAAGGATACATGGGTGCTGGTGGGTAGCCTGGATATCCATACATGGATTTTCGAGTAGGGCAGGAAGTGGTTAGGATGATCCCACCGACCAGAAGAATTGCAGCAGAGGCCCAGCCGATGTAAATGGCGGCTCCGAGTTCCCTCTTCTGTGTCTCGATGACTATGGGGCTCCGGAAGTCTGCGATGGTGATGGCTGCAGACCAGCACACAGGAATCAGGACCAGGATGGCGGAAATAATGATGAGACAGCCACATACGATCACCACCTTGGCCTTAGATGAATCTTTCTTCAGGCAGCCGGTGCACCTGGCTCCAATGAAGGTGATGATGAAGCCGATGAAGCCGAAGATGAGGGAGATGATGACCAGGGCTCGGGCGGCCTGCAGATCGGGGGAAAGCCTCATCACCGAATCATTCAGCTTGCACTGCATCTGCCCGGTGCTCTGCATCACACAGTTCATCCACAGACCGTCCCACACTACCTGGCCTGTCACGATGTTGGCTCCGATGTAGGAGGTCACTCTCCACATGGGGATCCCGCATGTCACCGACACCCCGACCAGGCCGATGAAGGTGATGACCTGACCTGCCACTTCCTTGCCAATCCTCCCCATCGTGAAGAGGCTTTGTGAGCAGCAAGAGAGGAAAAGTGTCTCAGCGTGCAGGTCTGGTTCTCCGTCAGAATGTCACAGCTCTCTCAAGAGTTGTTTGTCAGCGAATGTGCAGGAGGAGGGCCGTCCTGTCGTCAGGTGAGTTCTTCTGGGCAAACAAGATTCCTCTTCCTAGATCTGGGAGTGGCACCCATTTTTAAACAATGCTTTGTTTTTGCTCTTAGAAGACAGACTTTCATATGCAGACGATTCTGATGTAAAGACGGGGTCACTGGATGAAATTACAACCACTTAATGAACTCAAAGGTCCTGAAACCAGCTCAGACAGCGAATGATGGCAAATGATCAAATCATACTCGTTGTTGTTTTCACAAATTGGCTTTTTGTTGTGCTAATTTTAAATCAGGGTAGTGGTGGGGCGTTGTGTTGTGCGGAGGAGTTGAACCCCCACACACATCTGATAAGCCAGCACAATAAAAAGCTAATGATATGATCTCTTTTTATTATGAAGTTCTGTTTTATTTTTATGTAAAAGTCTAAAGAGACTTTGCATTTCTCTATTATGAACATAGACTTTTAAGACTTTTGATATGTGCTTTATAATATTGTTTTTGTTATCACATCAAGACTGTTTTGAAGCAAAGGGTGGAGGAAATTGTGAGCATGAGTCACAGCTTTTTTCCATTTTTTCCCCTTGTTTTGTCACTAACACCCTCCCGATCAGATAACTCACATATGTTATCAATCCACTGTATCTATAATGTTGTCATCCTGATTTTCCATATTGTAATTTTGCTGTTTTCTGTGTAATCTGCACATCTATTGCATGTCTAAGGACAGAGGTTTACTGAACTTCTACTGAGCTTTATCAGTCAACCACAGAGTATCAACAGACACAATCCACACAGAGTGAACTGTTCTTTCCTGCAGCATGGACTCCACCATTTGCTTGTATCCCTGATATAGACGACATAGCAGTCTGGCAGTTTATAGGTAATAAAAGGCATTGAACTGGAGGCAGACCTGACATGACCCATACCATGTTAAGATTGATGTGACCCAGTTTTGGCAGGTAAGTAGCCCCGAGCCGAGCAGAAGAGATTCAGATCATTCTCAGCAACGATAACAATCACCTTGATGGAGTAATGACAGGAAGCCAGTCACATAAATGAAACTGATGCTGCATTTAAAAAAAAACAAAAAAACCCTACAACATCCTACCGTGTGACAATACAGATACCTGTGTTGGGTAAACAGACTCTTAACACTCTGTCACACATGACTCAGCAACCCGATACTGCACTAACGATCATTTCCTCGATGATCCAGTGAAGGAAAAGTTTTATGAAAGCTTATCAGAGCGAGGATAAAACCCGTGATGAATACTTGGTGCTTTTCCACAACGCACCATTTTAAATCACTAAAAAAACCTCAAGAAATGTTTTCAGTTTTTATCTTAATATAAACCAACTCAACTTTGAAATATTAAGTTATTCACCTATACTTTACTAGAACATCTTTCACTTCTAGAGTATATTTAGATTATAGTTTCCTTCAGAAAACAGATGCCAGAAAACATAATTCAGGGTAAATAACAATAATCATATTTTTATTCCTTCATTTAATTGGTGGAAATTCAACTAAACTACTTACTAAACTAATAATACTAAACTGCTGCTTATATAGTTATATTATGTCTTCTGCATTGCCACATAATCATCTCCAGTCTTTACCTTGTGATGTTGATATCTGAGGTTGAATCTCTATGACGCCATGATATGCTTTCGGTTTCTTATAAGTGAGGCGACAGTGATCATTCAGTAAGAATCTGGTTTATTTACAGTAACAGATCATTAAAAGCTTTTGAAACACAGAAATTTAAAGCATTTAGAGTTTTGTTGAACTAAATGTGGAATTTGTAGGTCAACTGATAAAAATACACAGATCAAATAAAAAAAACTCCTTTTTGGTATTTAAAGAGATATATTTGAAGGGATTTTAACATGAAAATATCTCTGAATGAGAATAAAGATAATGACGAGACATCCTTGTGAAATCCCTAACCCTAACCCAACAAAATATTTACACTCATTAATTATACTTAATCATACATGATGCTGGTTTTTCAACAGCTGGCCACATGGATCTAACATTTCAAAGGCCACTTTCATTTTTAAGTTTCGACTGATTACAGAAGAGAATGAGAACAGAAGCCAAGTTCCTCTCTATGTTTACTTTAGTCACACATAGCAGGAAAAGTCTAACATTTGCATTCAGGTGTGACAGCGAGCCAGCATCCACGGTCCCAGAGCCCTGCTGGCACAACTAAATGGAGTGCAGCCACAAAATGTCCATTCTGAGGAAGGTCAATGTGACATAAACCGCAATCAAAACTCATGATTCACGCCGTATTTACATTGCCAGTGAATATATGTTAAAGGAAACTATAATTTCTCTCTGTAGAACGTTCTGTGACTTTACGAGCCCATGAAGGTGGTGCGAACCATCTTATACGTATTCTCTTGACGTGGAGGTTGACTTCACAGGTGTGAATTTGGGTATGTAGTGGGGATGTCCATGTTCATGTTTGGGCGGGCAGTTCCAACACAGTAGCCCCCCTCCCATTAACAGCAGCGCAGAAGCCGCCCAGCCGATATACAGCGCTGCTCCTAACTCGTATCTCTGGGCTTCGATCAACAGCGGGTTGTAGAAGTTGGTGATGATGGTGTTTGCAGACCAGGAGACTGGAATGAGACAGAGCAACCCAGAGATGATGAACAAACTCCCAGCCAGGATGCAAGCCTTCGCCTTGGACCTATCATCCTCGATGCAGTTAGTGCATTTCCCACCCGCGATTGCCAAGACCAGTCCGAAGACTCCGGTCAGGATGGAGATGACGATCATAGCGCGAGCGGCCTGCAGGTCTTGGGGCAGAGCCAGCATGGAGTCGTACACCTTGCACTGCATCTGGCCTGTACTCTGTACCACACAGTTCATCCACATGCCCTGCCATATGGTTTGAGCCGTGATGATGTTGGCTCCGATGAAAGCTGTGACCTTCCACATGGGCAAAGCGCACACCACGATGACCTTGAGCCAGCCGATCACAGCCATTATTATGCCGATGAGCTGAATCCCCTGAGAAACCATCTCGCCGGCTTTGTTCCTTCCTCGCACGTTAAAATCCAAAAAAGAAAGACGAGCGGAACGATGTGAGCTCGTATTTATAGTTTGTCGTGTGAGAAGAAGGGACAAAGACATGAGGGTATGTGAAACCACGGTCTTCATCTCCTATTGGCTAGAAGGAGTTTACACACAAACAGAGACCCAGTGACCTTTTTATTAGTGCTGACCTGCCAGAAATGTAAAGCTTCAAGGTCAAATGGCTCAGCCTTTTATTCGTTAATGCACAAAGATTTCACGGAAAAAAATGTTTAATAGTAAATGAAGTAAATATCCAACTTGTTCAAGAGGAAAACTGGATAAATCTGCTGTATTATGGATTTAAGTTTGAGGAATAATTAAGGATACAAACTCAAAACACTAGTTCTCTCATTTGAAAATGAAAACATGTGCTGTATATTTATGAGATTTGAATTCTATTACAACATTACAAGAGTTAAGCTTTGTTAAAAACTATTATCTGTCAGTGAGTTCTGGGCAGGTGTGAGAGAAACTACAGGATGTTGTCCTCTTGTTTACAGCGAGGGGCAGTGTTGGACAGGTGATGATTCAGACAGCGAGCACCTCACTGAATGACTCATAACACAATGTTTTTAAAATTCACATTTTGGAGAAGATTAGAACAATTTTTTTCTTTTAAGATGCAACTTCTGACTTTATTCTGAAAATATAATTTCCTGCAAAAAAAAAAACAAAACCTACAGGTGTCTCATAATTCATGAGGACTATACAAAAAGGTCTTGCCTGGATCTGGACCTTTGAATCTGCCCACTCTACTAGGTCGAGTTGACTGAAGATGGAAATGGAGGGAAGCAAGCTGACAATTCTGTCTGATATCAGGCAACATAATCTGGGATGTATTTTATTGATTTTTTAAGCGATTATGTTGTATTATAAAGTAGTTATTCATATAAAGTCAATTAACTTCAGTCCTTTTTTATATGTTTGTACATTAAAAGCATTAAAAAAGACAATTTTGTGGATGGTAAGTGAATTATGAGTATTTTACAATATAATGAGGTTTTATATTTAGGACAAGCTGATTTTGCATTACCATTAAAATCATTGTTTTTATTTATCCATCTGGGTTGTAAGAGCTGAGCCACACCTCATGTCTTCTTTCTAAAGGCTCCATTTTAGTTTAACATCAAACTGTTTTAATAACATGTTATTTATATAATCTATAAGAACACACACAACACAATAATTCAATGTTGATAAAAAAAAAAAAAGGTTTATTTACAGCTTCAGACAGTCGAGAGTAATACACATTTTGCAATGAAATGATATGTAAAAAGGCACAAATGGCAGAAATTAACAGGACAAAAAAATACAATACATCAAAGTTACATGTTAGATTTTGTTCAAAAATGTACGCCAACTTTTTTCACTTGCACAGATCAATTCTCTTTGTCACTCAGTCCACGTAAGTTGTTGTTTGGGTGTGGTCTCTTTATCTTGGCATTGATGAAACAAGTCCTGAAGTGCTGCAACTCCACATGAAAGTATCAGACTGAACCGTTAGCACAGTTAAAATCACCATGAAGTTCAAAACATACTTAATGTGAAATGTTTTTTTTTTCAGTCTCTCTGCCTTCTCATCTGGCTTTTGAATCCTCAGACGTAGTCCTTGGGTGCAGTTGAACGGGCAGCTGAGTACTTGGCAGAGTAGTTATCCTTCCGAGGGCAGTTGGCAGAGAGGAGTCCACCACCCAGAATGAGAAGGGCGGAGGCCCCCCAGCCGATGAAGAGCGCAGGTCCCAGCTCCCACTTCTGAGAGCCCGCCACGAGAGGGTTGTAGAAGTCTCTTATGATGCTGTTTGCCGTCCAGCACACGGGTATGAGGCACAAAACACCAGCAATGATGAAGATCACACCAGATGCCACACCGATTTTGGCTTTGGAGGTCTCATCCTCCACGCAGTTGGTGCACTTGCCGCCTGCGATGGACAGGAGGATGCCGAAGATGCCGATCAGGATAGAGATGATGAGGAGGGCGCGGGCAGCCTGGAGGTCCTGGGAAAGGGCCAGCATGGAGTCATAAACCTTACACTGCATCTGGCCTGTGCTCTGTTTCACACAGGTCATCCAGATGCCTTTCCAAGTGGTTTGAGCAGTGACAATGTTCTGGCCGACGAAGGCTGTCACTTTCCACTGGGGTAAAGCACACGTAATGATGGCTCCAATCCAGCCAATGATGCTCAGGGCAATGCCCAATATCTGAAAGCCGGCTGACACCATGTCTCCTCAGAAAGCTTCTTGCAAAAAAAAAAGGTCCAAAAGTTGTGTCTCTGAAAGTCAGTTGAGTCTTGCTTGAGAGATCCCCAAGAGTAAATGTTTGGTTAGGGTTGGAGCGGGTCTTTTATACACTTAACTCGGGAGGGGCTTGACATACGTACAAACTGTCACACAGACCTGTGACGTGATAACTACCCCCACTCCCAGAAACAGGCATGTGTCATCATGTCAGTTTTTTTTTGTCTCAGTCAGGTAATCATTGCATGTAAAAAAGCCACATGTGACTCAGAGTCACTACTGAGACTTTAAAAAAATACCATCAGCCACTCCCTCAAAGTGATGGTATGTGGCCACTGGGCAGCTTCTTTGATCCTGTTTTTCTTTTTTTTTTACTTGTTTTTTTCTGTTATGTGCTGTGGTGTCAGTGAAAATCATGCATGTTCAGAAACCACGAAGAGCAGTTTTGTTTACAGATGGCTCTTTTATATTTGTGAGTTTATCTATGAAGCTTTGAGCTGGTTTTCCAGATCTCAAAAAATAATCTTTCAGCCTGTAAAGGAGCACGTAATATTCCATATTGTGGTTAAACATTTCTCATAGAGTTTCACAATTTCCATCAAACATTGACCAATTGTTTGCAGTGACAAGGAAATCTCTAGTTTTGATTTTATAAGAAAACGTAGTTGTCAGGGTGTTCTGTTTCTGCTGTTTTATTTTAACCTTTGACCTTCGGCCCTTGATCTTTTCAGCCGTGGTAGTTTCAGGTTCTTGAGACAAAGGTAGAATACACAAAGTACATTTGTCGAGAGCTGCCCGAGGGTATCATAGAGCGGAAAAGAATACGTCAGAATAGCTTAGTCAGTGCATAAATTACTGTTGCCTTTCTTACTTACCTTAACTATGTGTTATAGAATTAAATACTTAGCACACAGAATCTGATAAAGTTGACTTTTAAGAACATTTGCATGAATGGTAAAAGGAACATTCTTGGTTTCTATTGAAGCTATTAAAAAATAATAAGTGTTAATGTCAAGTGAAAGACAGTATTTTGTTAGAATGACTGTGATTTGAAAGTATAAACTACAGAAAGCATCTGCAGCTAATCAGTACATTTTACATTTCATCCTACACTGATTACACAGATTTATGATATGAAAACAAAAAAAAGATCTTTAAAAATAATAATTTTAATCATGATGCCAGTAAAAAGAATTTCGTATGAACCCCTTTTATCTAATCGCAAAGAATTATGAGCATCTATATGACATATGAACAGAAAAGATGTACTGTAGGTGAGAAAAAAAAAAAAAAAGATCAAAGCTGACCTTGCAGTGATGTCAGTCTGTTAAAGGCTGAAGGGCTGCTACAGGTTCTCCTACAGGTTGTCTTGGGAGAAAAATGTGTGCTCTGAAGTCCGGGGGTCCCGCTTGATTTATCGAAAGTTTTCCACAGCAGTGAGAGAACATCAGGAGGGAGATGTTGGAGAAATGGCAAACACCATGCCAAGTGATTCCAGTTGACAGACTGTGGCAAAAAAAGAGGGAATAGTGAGAGGGGGCAAAGAGAGGTAGAGAGAGAGAATCAGATTGTTTCAGAAATGAATAGAGGCAGTGTTTTAGAGCCAAAACTGCCGTTAGGACTATAATGCCTCTATTTTATCCAAGGTAGGATCATTAAAGCTACTGCAGCCTGGATATGGAGATTGGGTTCCACACACACAAGGAGGCACGGAGGAATTTCCACAATTAAAACTGAGGAGAGATGGTTTCAGGGTGAGATTATGTCCTGGTGCGCTCACATGTCTCATGCTTTTGAAAAATGCTGATACACACACATGTTTGCAGCAACCTCAGTACCCTTACAGTGCACTATATCGAATACTGAATAATCTCAAAATGTAGCTGGGTGTGTGAATCATTTCTTTTAAACAAGTGCATAAACAGGATCAACATTTCAGAATATTCAGTCGTCGCTGCGTCCATTTTGCCAGATGAATTAATGGGGAACAGTTTGCTGCACAATTTCTGCAGCGACAGGTGATAGATTTGAATAAAGCAGCCGTGAGAAAATGCCAGAGGGAGCCGGAGCGACAAGTGTCAGCAGGTAGTTGCGAGGCAAGCCCAGACTTCCCAGTAACGGCTTGTCTTTGGCTTTCACTCAAGTGTTCAACCCTTCAGGTATCATGGATGGGTCATTATACCTATCAAAGCAATATCCACCTGCAGTACAGACAAGAGTAACAGGTGTTTAGCTTTTTCTGTTGCAGCTATTTTGAATGTTCAGGGGAGGAAAGACTAAAATTAGATTGCGAATTTGTGAACAATAACCAGCATGACTGTTTAAATTTAGCAGCGAAAAGTTAGATATTAGCTTGATAGAGCTAGTTAGCTACTTTATTTAAGCCAATATCTATTCAGTTTATTTGTCCAACAAGTTTGATTTGTTTCTAATATTTGTAAACATAAGTCAAGTTAATGTTATTTATGTAACCCAAATTCAAAACAGAAATTTTTCTCAAAGGGTTTTACAATCAAGGAAAAACACTTGATAAGAAAAAACTCTCTCTTTTGAGAAGAGTGGAGGGGAGAAAAAGAGGAGAAATAACATTTTTTTGCTAATATTCCAAATTGGACATCAATGTTGTGCATCTTGGTGAACAATAGTACGATACTGCTGGTCTGTACTTTTCCAAAATGAACTCATGAGTCATATTTTTGTCATTATGTCAGAAACAGTAATCTTCAACCAGCACGGTGACAAAAAATGATATCAGCCAGTTCAAGAGTGGATACTTATTTAACTTGGAATCTGGGAAGAAATCTTGCATTTTATTGTTTATTTATTCAGAAAGACTAATGAAAGAAGCCATTTATTACAACATCCAGTGTTGAGCAGAGTGAGACATAAAGGGAAGTTACTCTGGCTCTCTATAATGTTTTGTGATGCAAAAGTCTCGTGATGACAATTGTCCTGTGTTACATTGTTTGGGTTTCTAAAGAGATTAAAAAAAAAAAACTACGTGCGGTTTCATGTATCAGAGTAGGAAGTACGTGTTTCTATCTGTGCAGGTGTATCATGTCTATATTTGGCATGTGATGTCACCACAGTGAGCCCGGCGGCCATCATTGTGGAACAGTCACAGTTTCAGTGGGTAATCAAAGCACGGTAAGTACCATCTTTGTGAGGTCTGGCGGTGAGTCATGCATGTTAAGACATGACACATTATCACATGACACAAACATTAACCTGAGGTCTGCAGGTGATGAAGTCTAGTGGTACATAGCACCAACAGTGTTAAATATCTCTACATATCAAACAATATACTGTCATTTTTTTATTTCTATTCACAAAACACCATGACTATAAGTTGTTTTTCTGTTATGTTGGTGATGTAAGACTCATTCTACGGCAGATCTTGTTGGAATTTTGTCTAAATGAGATTGTCAAGGTAAATGTGTGAAAGTCAGGTTGTGTAGATGTAATACTGGGCTACTAGAATCCACAATAGCTGCTATGAAAATCAGGATATAAGCCAGTTTAGTTGTGAAATAGGGAGTGACTGTGTTTATAAAAGCTTTTGTATTTTGGCATGGAGGAACTTTCAGTTCCTTTCTTTGTATGTGGCATTAGAGATGAGGATTTTTTTTTAGCGTTAAAACAAAACACAATGACAACTTTAGTTCCTTGTAAACTTTAGTTTATTGTTTAACTTCCTACTACATGCATTTATCATCCATCATTAGACTTCACACATTGAGCAACTCTATGGGTGTTAATAATTCATATTGTAATTTTTTTTAACATTAGCGCACATCAGTGATGAAAAGAACACCATAACAGATAAAATCCAAAGAAATAAAGGTTTGAATTAAATGTACATGTAAAGGTCACAAAGAATATTCTAACAGTAATAGGTAGTCTGTTATTATGGCTAGTGTATCTACAGTACCAATACCTCACAGGAACCGGTCAGACTCGTTCCCGCGCCCCTGACAGGTGGATGTTTAACAAGGTGCTCTGCAAGTTGCCTCATGCATATTTGCAGGAAATGGTCGAGAGTGTAGCTGCACCTCCTGGTGAAAACCCTAAATAGTGTCCATGTTTGATGTGGATAAAAACAAAGCAGGAAACATTACAGAATGTCCTGTTATTCAGAGCTAAGATCTAGTGAGAGATATAGATCTGTTGCCTGCAGGAAAAAACAGGCATGAGCATAAAATAAAAGGTTACGAGACTGTATGACTCTCAGTGATCATAATATGACAGTCAGTGGGCTGAAACTAACTGTGGGTTATTAAGTTCAAATACATTTTTGCATAAATATAAGTCTAATATGTTAATTTTAATAAAGAAAATAAACAATTATACTTGTGCAGCATATTCAATAACATGGAGCTTCTCACATTAAATCATAAGAAAGATTGTACAGATTTACATTAAAGAAAGAAAAAGTCAATGAAACAATTCGACATGCTGTTCCTGAATTTTGGTACATAATAATAATAATAATAATAATAATAATAATAACAAGAAGAAGAAGAAGAAGAAGAAGAAGGAGAAGAAGAAGAATAGAAAGGCAGCTTCATACACAACTGGCAGTATGTGAAGGTTCAAATTATTAACCCCTGCAGAGCCAAATCCAAAGATGGAAAACAGGCAACAAGTCGTGTTGTTTAGAGATTCCTTGGAAAGGCAACTGAAAAAAAATATAACAACAATCTAAACAAGACAGAACTTGTTTCTTTGCATCAGCTTGATCTTTAGTGACCTCTTCAGTCTCACGACACCAGACAATCAGCGATCTTCCCGCCTGTGTTTAGACACTGACTTGTGAGTCTAGTGAAAATACAACACCCAACGTTTTTGCCTCAGGCTGAATCTGTGTTGCCAAAGTTACGAGTCTAAGTACAACAACGCCTCCATCGTGGAGCGGTTCACTTGCACTGCTGACAGTATAACTTAAAATGCATGTGTGGTTTAAGGGTCAGTGATGGTGTTGCAGTGATTGCCTTACATATCTTACCACTTAAAGCAGCACATTTACAGTCTTGTTTTTCTATGTTTTATGTATTTGCAGTAAGATGGAAAAAAAAAAAAGGCAGGCATGTTTAATCAACCGTTGTTACATAAAGGTTAAAAATCAGACCCCAGCTAACAGAGACACTGCCTCATCCTCCACCAAATGTCAGAGGTTAACAGATTAAAAAATCATTACAGCTGTTATGATTCAGGCTGTATCTGGTTTTATCTGACTTTATCTGGCAATACACAGAGTTACTCATGGCACAGCAGCACCGTACCAGGAGTACGGGGGAATGGGAGGTAGAGTAAGGGAGGAAAAAAAACAAGATTTGATTAATATTTTGGCATATTTTGTGTTGTACTACTTTAAATTAAGTATCAGTTGGGCCATCAGAAGGCTACCGTGTGTGATTTTCCTTTAAAAATCACACAAAATCGTCCCTTTAAACAGCAATGCTTTTGTAAAAACTTTCACAACTTTAATATCTGCTATCAGAAAAGCACATAAAGTAATCAGCTGTTATGAATCAGTTCATTGCTCTTGGTTACATATAACACATATACATATGGGATTTGGGTATATATGTACTGTATATAATGTAAACTGACTCTTATTCTGCAGCAGAGGTTATAAGTAGTTTTATACATGGTGTATGGAAGTGTTTGGAAGTTGGATTTCCAGAAATATAACTCAAATGGAGATACATAGTTTGGAAAATGTATGGGTTTTATGGATTTAAAAGCTGTGGATTGAAAAAGCCACACTTTTTGAACTGAATGAAAATATTCGAGTTGATGTAAGATGTCAGGAAACATGTTTATGAGAGGAAAAAGCTGATTGTTCTCATCAGTGAACAGTGACAACAATACAAAGATCTTTTATTTCCCAGATGCTAAAGTTCCCATCAAGTGTATATTAGTGTTTGTGTGGGAGTGTGAGAAGGTGTGTGTGTGTGTGTGTGTGTGTGTGTGTGTGTGGAGGGGGTTAACCACAAAATAGCGGAGATGCTCAACCTGACCACTGACCCCTGATGACCTCTGTTAATGAGAGAAAAGTCTGTAATGACACAGAGCTCGCCTGTCGGCCACCCTCAACGGCCCTATTGTCTATCAAAGAAGGTATGCTAGATATTTTAGAAGATGTCTCTGCCCACTGAGTTATTCTTGGATGATCAAGTGTTCAACATAATAAAAGGATGATGTTAAAAGACAAATGTGAGACAGTATTTTCTGACTGCTGACTGGAGACGTTGCTCATTCATTTTAGAGAGAACTGGATATTTCTGGACCTTTTTGACCTAGTTTTTGCCTTTTTTGTTTTGTTTGGCGGTTTCTGTCATACCAGGTTTTGTTATAACAGTAATGAGTGAAATGAGCAATCAAATATGAAATGTGAGATCACTGTAGTGGAAGTTTTTTTGTTAAAATGTTTTGCCTGTCAGTATTAATGTCAGGAAGGGAATGCTACAGTCTAAAACTTGCTCTCTGATGACCCACCATTAAGTCCCTGGCATGTATTTATGGTAACTCATGGAAATTCACCAGACTTTATCTGTTAAGGCCAAGACATAGACCAGTCTGATATTCTCAGTGCATTTTGTTTATTTGAATATTTAACCATATATCCTTCATTTTAAGGAAAACACATCTGGCAAGCCTACTGACAATGAGGCCTGTAAACCCAGAACTTCTTCTCCCAGGAGGAATTATGTAGGTGACCAACGTAAAACAAGGCCTGTCATTGTTACTCTTTTTTAGAAAGGAGATCTTATTCAGAGGGTGACTCTGCATTTTTCTTCGAGGTTATCAAATGTCACAGATATACAGATACTGTACGCTTTCTCAAAACCAAAAGTCTTAAAAGGAGCACTGGTGCATTAACATCTTAGTATAATCATAACTGAGTTGTATGCATTTCATCTATGTAAATGTGGTATGGATCTAAGACAACAGTATCCTCCAGAATCTATATGTATTTTTCTATATGTATATTTTTTTTACTTATATTTAAGGTTGCATAGGAACTGAACAAAAGAAGTCTTTAAAAAGAATACTGATTTTGATGGTTTTCTCTTGTGATACCGATTTCAGCTGAACACAGTGTTGTAAAAACGTCTAAAGTGTCCCTGAATGCAAGTGTAGTTTGAAGGTAAACATGATGCCACTTTAAGCTGACTCCACCTTCAGTCGTCTAAGCTGTATAAAGAAGGTAGAATCTGTTTCTCCCTCTCTCTTTCTCTCTCACTAAAAGTCTTACGCAGGACTTTGAGCCAGCGAGATCCGATATCGCCTTCATCTCAAGAGGGTTGAGCCTGCGGACACAGAGGGCCTTCTATCCCGCAGAGCCCTGGAAGAGAGTCTTGTTCTGGTCCTTCTTCATCTCCAGACCCAACAATGTACTCTGCAGGCTTGGAGATCCTTGGGATGATCCTGGCCGTGGCCGGCTGGCTGGGGGTGATGGTGGCCTGCGGCCTCCCCATGTGGCGGGTGGCTGCCTACATCGGTCAGAACATTGTCATCTCCCAGGTGATCTGGGAAGGCTTGTGGATGAACTGTTCGGTGCAGAGTACAGGCCAGATGCACTGCAAGGTGCACGACTCCATGCTGGGGCTGCCAGCGGACCTACAGGCGGCTCGTGCCTTGGTCATCGTCTCCATGGTGCTCTGCATTGTGGGCATCGGTCTGTCAGTGGCTGGTGCCAAGTGCACCAACTGTAGCCGGGATGTGAGCAGTAAACCACGACTCGTGGTGGCTGCTGGAGTAATCTTCATGGTGGCCGGACTGCTGCTATTGGTGGCTGTTTCGTGGACAGCCCACGCCATCGTCCTGGGCTTCTATGACCCAATGCTGGAGGAGACGGGGAAGAGGGACTTTGGTAACGCTCTGTACTTTGGCTGGGCTGCCTCCTGCTTGCTCATCCTAGGGGGTGCACTGCTCTGTTGCTCCTGCCCCCCCAGAGCAGCCACAGCACGAAGCGGTGGTGGCTCCGCGCCTCCCCGGGTGGACTATTCAGCTGTCAAGACCCTGTCAGTCAATGGCTACACCAGAAGAGACTATGTATGAATATGTGACATCTAAGCACTGGTGATCATATGATGATCAGTGTTAGCAAATTTGTGCTCAGTAGATGCATGCTTGGTGTTATGGATGCAGCATGCAGCACATTGGGCACGGACATTAGAATGACAGATAAATGTTTAATATGTTGTTTTGACCTTTATTCTGTAGTAGAGGGTGTCTTATGTTGCTTTTTATATTTTATTTTAAAAATCAATACATTTACTTGTAGATTTTGCCTTTTTTCTAAAAAAAAAAACAAATGTTGCAATGTGTCGGATCTTTATATTTTTAAGATAATTTTTGGCACTTTTTGTCTTTATTTGACAATATGGTAGACAGGAAACGAGGGGAGAGAGGGGGGTGAAGAGGGGGGGGATTATGAGGAGTTGCAACACATGCAACATGTCCCCAGAGGGAACCAAACCAGGGACCTTGAGGTGACAGTATGTAATATGCAGCTTGATAATTCAGTTATCAGGACCCATGTGTGATCTTAAATGTCTGAAATATACAAAATCTATGCAAATTATTTTGATTAAAGCACATTTTACCAGATTATAAATAAAAGAAAAAATTATATGTCTCTATTCAAGCATGCTTTCTTTTATACAATTATATTTTGTTTCTGCTAAAGTGGATATACAGTTTTAATGCTACAATTTCATGCCACAGAGCCAGAAGTTATGTATGTTATGTTGGTATGCTAAAATTGAGTCTAATTTATAATCTATTGCTGTAAAATCCTTTGTTATGCAGAAACAGGGGCACATGCCAGCTGTAGAGTTCAGCAGAGTCTGACCAATAAGACCCCGTACTAGTGCACACTGAAAGGTATTTTATTTCAGTAGAAATAGATGAAACACACAATGGGTGGCTTGTCTCAGCACCTTATGCTTACCTTCCATTGTAACCTGTCCTCCATTTGCGAGAGTGAAACTGAGTCTGAGATAATAGTCTCCATGTGCAAGGGGATGTAACCTGCACTGTAACAGAGACCCTCAGAGCCACAAAGACCCCATTGATCAGTCGGTTTGCAACTGTTTACCTTAATCCCCGAGCGAGACTCAACAGAATAAAACTGCGTCTGAAAGAGTCACTTGAAATGTAAAGATTTTAAAATCTCTATGTCAACTTGGGAATGCTAATTTACTCATCAAGCCTTGTTTTTATGTCATACAACATGTTTGCACGTCAATCTCCTGGAATTATCAGCAGCTTGAGAAAAGCAATATAGTGCATGTTTATCAGTGGATGAAACAGGATATGACCTACTTTTGAGACTTCTTCCAAACTGTTTAGGTACTTTAAAAGTGTTCAATAACATATTCTTACAACAGCACACACAAGTTTAAAAGATACAGAATACTGACTTACATGGTAATTCATGGTATTTCTGGCTGATTTCTACTAGCAACACTAAAAAAAACATCAGCAAAAGAAACAAAGCATGTTTTTTGCTTTTTAAATGCGTTTTGGGTTGAGCAGTGAGGTTAATGATCTGAAGGATAGACTTCTAAATATTCTGAAAACTCCCTTTGAGTAATTGTAGACCCTGCTGGCAGGATTGTGAACTGAAGCCAACTGTGCAGTCATGTGTTGATGGGAAAGTGCAACAGTCCACTCAAAGTCGATGACAAATCCCGATTCATTGTGTAACACTCTAATTTACTGTACAAGTAAGGTGTGTACAAGTCCGAACACCTCAAGCCACAGAGAGTGACATCAAATATAAAGACCCACATGTTTTGTTCATGGCCTCGAGTAACCGTTCGAAACATCTGAAATAAAGTTTGTTTGCACAATCATTACGTTACCTTTGCAAGGTTCAAAAGCAAGATACTGTAATGCTTTTGATGACAGCCCACATATGACATCAGTAAAGCAGCCTCGCTCTCTTTTTCTATGAAGTGAATGACACAGATGCAGTGCAGATTCAACGCAGCGCAGGTAAAACTACTGACTACTGAGTGTATGTTTACGAGGGTCTTGTGGCACGTGCAGAAGGTAAACTGAGGTTGAGATCCTTTGATGCACTATGACCTTCAAAACAAGGACACTGATAAGACCCCCATCATTGTGCACACACACACACACACAGACAATGTTTAAGCCCCCAACACAATGGACCACTCTCTCTTTGTATCACTGGTCCCTGGAATAGAAACCCTCATACAGTATGTTGTGAAAGAAATTCATGTTATTCATATTGGTTTTCATCAGAGTCCTGTGCATCTTCCACATGCAGATAACAATGTTTAGAGGGGTTTAGTGTTGTTTGTGTTGCAGTTCAAGCACGTGTTCTCAGTTGTTAACTTCCCACGGTGACCAGTGACATGCATGAGTCAACTGAAAAGACTGTCGTGGCTGTTGGGAAAAGCTGTTTTTAGCATCATATACTGTAGCAGCGCACACCTCAACATCATTACGGAGTATTTCATCATCTTGTGGTTTTTTAAAAGTGTTCTGAGGTCTGCAGATCTATTTTGTTGGCCATTATGACTCTTTGCACATACCAGCTTTCTTTGTAGAGATTTGGGGAAACGAGGAGTTGTGCAAAACAACGTATATCGGGGCAAGCTGCGCAAGCCTCCGAAAGCTTTCCAGATAAACATGATTTCTACATGAATTATTTCAAACACTTGTCTCAAAGTGTAACCGAAAGTAAACACAGAAAGTAGCTGCCTGGGATCAATCAAAAGTATTTCAGGGCAATGTGTCAGAAAAGTTACTTAGAAATTAAGAAGGGCAGGCACCGTTGCTGGGAAGATGATGGACATCATCTTTTGATACGTTTCCATGGATATTTGAAAGCACTTCCCAAAACATCCTCCCCTACTCTCAGCAATATTTGGAGTGATTTGACATAACTTGACCTGCAGACCTTCCTTAGAACTCGAGATGGTGGTTTCATCGAATTTCAGATTCAAAGATACCCGTCAGATCATCAGAGCACTCCCACTGCTTTCTAAAGAATTATCCCAACACACTTAACCTTTATTAACCAGTGTTATCATGCCTCTCCTCTCCTCCTCCTCTCTTTTTCCTGTAGTGTCTGTTTCCAGAGAACTATGCTCTGTGAATTCCCTGATTGGCCAATTTTCTCACTGAAAGCTGCAAATGACCAGATTCTCTTGTTCATTACGTATTATTAGGCATCTGTATTATATTTCACCCTGTTACATTCAATAAAAATGCATAATTTAAGTAAAGTAGAATTCACAACCCATAAATGTACAATTTGCAGTCTTAATAATACAAAAAAATGATGGAATACCTTTGTCAAGATCTAATTCAAAATAATAAAACAGCAGGCTCATCTGTCAGGGGGGAGCACAGCAGTAAACCAGCATTTTGCTGTCTTTCAATCATGCATTCACAAATCTTTACCATGTCTGTTATCCTTTAACTACTCCAAACCTGAGATATGGGCCGTCTGTGTACTCTCCCCTCACCCAAACAGGTGGGAGAGCTACCGGGGCTGACGAAGATGAATGATTAAGCTGAGGCGGTTTTCATGCCAAGGCTGGATTTTTTGGACATTCAAACAGGGTGGGATACAATTTGAAATCTTCCCTGGCCAATACTCGAGTGACTCCTCCTTCTGCTATAAAGAAATCTGCTTATATGAGCAAACGGCACTCCACGTCTGACTACTCAGATAGAGAAGACATCTGTGCGCTTTGAATCATACAGGTTTAAGACATGATTTCATTGGGGCTGGAAATACTTGGAGTGACTCTGGCTGTCCTGGGATGGATCTTAGCCATTGTATCCTGTGTCTTGCCCATGTGGAGAGTATCAGCTTACATTGGGGTAAACATCATCACAGCTCAGACCACCTGGGAGGGCATCTGGATGAGCTGCGTGGTCCAGAGCACAGGTCACATGCAGTGTAAAATCTTTGACTCCATGTTGGCTCTAAGTGGCGATCTTCAGGCTGCCCGCGCCCTCACTGTTATCTCCCTCGTGGTGGGCACTGTGGGAATCCTGGTTGCCATGATGGGGGCGAAATGCACCAACTGCGTGGAGGAAGAGACGGCCAAAGCTCGGGTGATGATAGTCGCAGGGTCGGCCTTCATCCTGGCTTCTCTGACCCAGCTGATCCCTGTGTCATGGTCAGCCCATACCATCATTATGGAGTTCTATAATCCAGGTATATCTGAGGAAAAGAAGAGGGAGATAGGTGCAGCTCTGTACCTGGGCTGGGCTGCAGCCGCCTTTCTGCTCATTGGAGGGGCCATCCTCTGCTGCAGTTGCCCCCCGCAACCTGAGAAAAGGTACGGGCCTCCGCCGCAGATGGTGTACTCCCAAACCAGATCGATCGCCCCGAGTAGCTATGATAAACGAAACTATGTGTGAACCTACACCTGCTTTTTTCTCACAGTTTTCCATCATGTAAGCGACTAAACCAGAGAACCAGAGAGTGCGGTCAATTTTAAATGACTTATCCACACACACACACACCATCTTTATGTGGAGATGGAGAAGACTCTGGTATTCATATCACCATGTATGCCTTGTTGAACAGAGCCTACATCAAACTTGCTTTCCTTTTTTAATTTTTTTTGTGTGTAACTTTGTGACTGTTGGAAGCTTTGAGGCTAACAACTATATGTCAGTGATGTGGTGTGCCCTGTATTTTATACTGTGTAAAAATCACTGTGTAAATTGTGATCTGAATTTAGAGAATAGTTGAATCTATAAATGTAGTTTTTTTTATAGTAGTGTCTGTTTGTATGTGTTTTGTAAAGAACCTTCAGTTTTGATAAAGAGGTTGATGAAAGTATGTATGTAAAGCCAAAGGATGCAGATTTTGGTTGTTTTGTTTGTTTCTATACTTCCGATTAATTTTATCTGAAATGTTTTGATGTTATCTGTTACTTTTTTAATTAAAGGCCTTGTTTTTTTTTTACTTAAATTGCCTTAATCAGTTTGACTACTTGAAATAAAGCAATGCAAACCGATGTGACAGCCCACCCTCTTCCTCCAATCACTAGAAGATGGATATGCAGATGCAGCACATTCAAAATAGATTTCGTTGCACCCGTGCATACCTAGCTATTAGGCTGACGACTGGGAGTCTATCACAGCACCTATCCACCTGGCTGCCTACCATATGTCTGTTGGCTCCATGATAACAAGAACCGCTACTTTGTCAGCTTCCACACACTATCTGAACTGCCCTCTTGAACAATGGACCTGTTTCATGCCTGAAGGGGGAGACTAGTGGGGGAGGGGGAGGGGGGGTTGTTGTCAACACTGGGTTTCAGAAGCTGAAGTAGGTGGGGGTATTTCTAGGGACACAGCCCCGGCCCTGAAGAATTTCAAGGGCATTCTGGAGACAGACAGAGACATTAAGGCCCATCAAACATAAACCTGTTGTCAGGTGAAAGCCCCATAACTCTAACACTTAGGATTATTTATGCTTTGGCTTCAACTCAAGGAGTTTGTGTTCATGTTAACTCAGAAAGCTCCACCATCCTCGGTCGTATAAAATCTTCAAAAACTTAACAGCAGTTAAGCTGAACCTGCAAGACCGTTAACTTCTTAAAATGTTGGCAAATGATAAAAAAGGTGAGGGGGCTTTTACTGAGAGGCACTCTTCATTAATGAGCCTTTTAAAAAACCAACATCCTTGGTGTTGGAAAAAGGAGCCTGGGCTTATTCTGAAGAGGTGATATACAAGTTATTAGACTAAAACAGAAGTTTTTCAGCTTCCTATTTAGCCATTAATATGAAACACAGGTTCTGAAAAAGTATAATTCTATTTACAACGTGTTTCATTAATATGACAAAGAAAATAGACAAAACTGACAAAAATAAATCGGTGAAGTTAAATTAAGTTAAATACCCTCATTGTCAATCATACAATAAGCCTTAAAACCCCTGAAAACCTTGTTTTAGATCTTTTTCTCTATAACATTACCAACTTAACTTGTTAAAAAGATCCTTAGGTATAGGATCCTTGAGTTTTACACTCAAAAACCAAACTAATGTACCTCAGTAGGACTGTGTAGTTGTGGGTTGATCAGATTTGACAACACAACAATTATCACATTTTGATTAAAATCTTGCTGATCTGATTGGTGCACGGAAGTACGTGACGTCAACTCCAACACTTCAAACCAGTGAAAAGAGAAATACGTACATATATCTGTGATATATGTTCTATATAAACTGTTCTAACCCTGGCAGAAACTTGCGTGTTCATGTAGTTGATCTTTAGGACCTTTAATCCACCTTAGAATTGTTATTTTATGTTATAACAACACATGCAACACTTGCGTGCCCTTTCAGCTGTAAAAGGCGTCTTTGTGGCCAGGCCCATTGTGAAGCAGGCCGTGTAAGCTGATAGCAGAGAGTCTCCAATCCTGAGAGTGTCCAGATCCTTCCTGCCCATTTGGTGATGTCAGCTCCTTCAAGGACTCCTCCCATCCACCTGATCTGCCTTATAAAGGATACAGGTGAAGTCGAGGCAACAGATCACCACACAGTCACAGGTGCAAAGCCTGAAATTAAATTAATCATTAGTTGGGTCTCTGGTTGACTCTTCCCCTTGGCTGATTTTTTTTACTGTGATCCCGTCTCAGGTGTGACACACATTCAGCAGCAGAAGAAGAAGACTTTTCAGTATGTCTATAGGGCTGGAGTTGATAGGCATTTCCCTGTGCATTTTGGGATGGATTATTTCCATCGTGGCATGCGCCCTCCCCATGTGGAGGGTGACGGCCTTCATCGGCAGCAACATCGTGACGGCTCAGATCATCTGGGAGGGCCTGTGGATGACTTGCGTGGTCCAGAGCACGGGCCAGATGCAGTGTAAGGTCTACGACTCCATGCTCGCCCTCTCCCAGGACCTGCAAGCGGCCCGCGCCCTCACCGTCATCTCCATCCTGTTAGCCATCCTGGCCATACTCATCGCCATCGCCGGAGCCAAGTGCACCAACTGCATTGACGACGAGGCATCAAAGGCCAAGGTGATGATCATCTCCGGGGTCTTCTTCATCGTTTCAGGGGTCATGCAGCTCATTCCTGTCTCCTGGTCGGCCAACAGCATAATCAGGAACTTCTACAACCCTTTACTTCCTGATGCTCAACGAAGGGAGCTGGGGTCCGCGCTGTACATCGGCTTTGCGGCCGCCGCCCTCCTGGTTCTCGGTGGCGGACTCCTCTGCTGTTCCTGTCCGCCACGCGAGACCAGATACAACCCTTCACGGATGGCTTATTCTGCCCCGCGGTCCGCAGGTGGGCCAGGGTTAGAACGGAAAGACTATGTATGAGTGAATTTCAGCAAAAAAAAAAAAAAAAAAAAAAGACATTGTTGAATCTCTAACCTGCCTCTCCACACCAAACGGAGGGTGTACTGAGGAAAAAAGCTGAAGAAAACAAGGAGACTCCGCGATGAAGGATGTGTTGAATTTTGCCTTTAATGTCAAGTATCTCTGAAATAGGGTCTTTTTTCCTCAGAGACTGAAATGACATGCAAAGGTCATATGAGTGGAAATTTTCTTTAATCAAAACAAAAGGCATTGAATTTATGGTCTTAGTGCTCTGTTTTTAAAGTCAGCATGTTAAATATTATTGATTAATATGATCATATACTTTTTTATACAGTCCTGGCTTCTTAATGTTTACCACTGAATTTTTTTTTTTTATATAAACGCCATGATGTCATCTCCATAATAGGGCACTACTGTGTAAAACGTTGAAGAATGGAATGTGTTTCACATTTATGCTGTTTGTTTCAAATGTCAAAACAGGATTATCAACGGGATTATGTTTGTAAATACTGTATTAAGAGCATCATTAATCACTCGTAACAGTCACAACAGATGATAACTGTATAGAGCTTATAGTGCAGTGTGGTACTGGTGGAGTTGGGGTGGTGGGAGGGCTGGGAGAAGACTGTGTGAACTGAGCACCTGGTTTTATCAACAACAGTAATTATCTATACACCATTGCTGTACATGTATCTTACAAGTGTTTTTTTTTTTTTTTAATAAACATGACTATTTTTAAGGTACTGCACATCTTGTCTTGTTTTATTTCAAACATACAGTAAATTACCATTTAATTGTAAAGTGAAATAATGCCCCCATTTCAGATGTTGTAACAGCATGAGTCAGGAGAACTAGCAGAAATGACGGAGTGCGAGCTATCCAGGTGCCTTTGTAAAAAGATCCCTGATATTTGATCCTCAGGGCTTCGTTACACACCAACTCGCAACTTAACCACACGCGCTCTAAACAATTAGCCACAGGATCAGTTAACGGGTAGAGGTGAGAAGAGTTAGCACAGAGGAGTCGAGTCATTCCGGGCAAGTTACATGATTCATTTCAAGGTCAAGGAAATCTTTTATTATCCCAGAGGGGCAATTTGTTGTGCAGCCAGCAGAGCCACACAACCATCAGACAAAACAATAAATACAACATAACATACAACGTGATATTACAACACATTGTTTAAAAGGCTAACGGTAGCCTAGAATTAGGGTGAGTGACCCATACCAGCTGATGAAGGAGAAACTCAAGACTGATTCAATAAAACAAGAATAAAACATTTTCATAACAGTGTTTTCCACATTGATTTAATTTTTCTTACTCTTTAGGCTTAAGTTATCATTGGATGCTTGGCTAAGCTTGTTTTTTCCAACACCCTGCCACATATTTATACAAAAACACATATTCATTCATGGAAGTTGCCCTGTATCACCACACACACTTCTTCTGTTGGCCACTGACCAGGATATATTGGTAAAATTAAAGGAGCATTTTTCACTGAAAGTTTTTCCAGTCAACCAGCTTAGATTGTTCCAGCTTCAAGTATATTAGCAGCTTCCTGGTACATAACGTAACTGCTGTCTAGTCTTCCCTTGTCCTGTTTTACACGCTCATCTCTGTGATCTTTATTTAATGATGAGATGCAGCAAAGCGGCACATGGTTATCTAGACTCTGGCGCATTTAAAAGACATATCAGACAGAGTTTCCATAATAGACGTGAGTTCGGGCCTTTCAGTCTAGTTTCAAGAACACATGCGGTCACACCTGACAAAGGCAGCGACATGAAAAATTAATGAACTTGTAATAGTAAATATGAGAGAGGTCTGTTGGTGCGATATCACGTTGCTCTCCAACTGTTGTCTCTATCTCCCATATCAGTGTCGCCTCTGACAACGGAAGAGAAACTGCTTGACATCTGGTCATGATTATCGTAACTACAGATTAGAGCTGTTTTAAATTGTAATCAGTATGTGGGAAATTTACCTTTGAGGGTTTTTAAACAGATACTTATTTCCAGGAAATAAAAACTGTGGGCTTGATGTAATGTTCAAGCAAAATTCGGCAGAACAATTGAAGACAAATGTGTGATTTTTAAGGTCTTAACGAAAAGATTTTATGTTGCAAAGAGATTTTTTAGCAGCAGCTGAAGGCAGATGGTCTAATGATGAACCATTTTCTGTTTTAATTTTAAGGGTGTGTGTATGTGTGTGTGTGTGTCTTTTAAATACATTTTTTCTCCTAAATAATGAAAAACACAGTTTCTTCTTAAGCAATCAAGTCTCTTTTAACTCATTCGATTTTTTTATTTGCTAGAAAAGACACCAATCAAAACATAACTCCACACAAACCGAAAAGGTGTGGAGAAAATAAGCTGAACTCTTTCCATTAAGTCATGACAGAATAATCATGACGGCAGAGCGTGTTGACCAGTAGCACTTCTTGTGTGCTGCTCCAGTGACTCGTCTAAGACCTTCAGGCATATTTGGCCGTCGTTAAGCTAATCATTGATTCTCACGCTGGTGTATTTCACAGCCGTCCAGAAACACGTTACTTTTTCCAAATAGTAGGTAGCAGGTTAGAAAACAAAAATACTTTTTCATTTGAAATATTCAAGTAGGTCATACTTCTTAAAGTTCTGACAACTTTCATGAGTTTAGATGTAGTTAAAAAAAATACCTATAAAGCAAATAGCGGTCTAGTAAAGTTCCTGAGGCTATGATGAAACTGAATCTCATTAAATACCTAAACCTGGTTGACTGAGAAGAAAGAAGAAAGGAAGGAAAAAAAAAGGCATTTTGTGAGTCTCTCTCTGGTCATGCTCCGCTGGCTCCGTCCAACCCAAAGGGCTAAACGCTGGTCACATGACCGATACTGGGGAATGTGAAGGGCAGAGAGGTTGCCTGGCACCTGAAGTCAGAAACAAAAAGCTACCCCCCCCACCCCACCCCACCTCCTCCTTCCCTCCCCCCGAAAATAACACAGACTCACTGTGTCCACTCAGTGGGAACGTCAACTCACTGAAGTTTCTTACCTGCAAAGGCAAGAAATCCAAATCTAAACCACAACAGAGCCACAAAGTTATTTATTGAACAGGAATGATTCTATAAAAGTTACTGAACCATAAGACATTTTTGTTGCTTGAGGAAATTTAAGTGTGAAAAGCTGAACATTTTTGTCCAAGCTAGTCATCTGTATGAAACCCTATCAGGGGTTTATGTTAAAACCCTGACGTTCGCTGTCAACGACATACACACATACCTGAAATACTCACATTTTTCTTGTCATGAAGAGACCCTTTTTCATCCCTCTCTCATCTCTCATCTTGTGTTCTTAACATTTTGCTCTCAGTTGTTTTGTGATGCTGGTGCCTTGCATGTTAGTATGTGTGACATTTACTCAACTGTTACATAATTTATAAAGCAGGATGTAAAAAAACATGACCAACACCGCAGATAGTTCCAGTGAATGTGGGAACAAAGGAAGTGGTAGAAGTCTTATTCTCTGCTGAAGAAGAATTATGCAAAGTTTGGTCTTGATTGCATATAATATCGATGATTATAAGAGTTTTTAGGTCCTATAACACCGCTTATACATTAGGTGAATGTATCTAGCAGCTGGAACAAGATACAGTATGCTGCTTGGTGTGAAGGCATGCCAGGAACAGGTATCATCAGACAACTCATCTATAAGGGTAGTGAAACAAGACATTTAAGACAAAATCAAAACCACAGGAAGTCTTTGGCATCTGTACATAGTGACATCAGACACTCACATCAAGGTTTTAACCATTTATTGCAGCGATATGTTTTTTTTTTTGCGGTGTGGTGATGCTCATGTGACGCTCTGGAACAAGCGTGCTCAGCAAGCTTGCGACAGACTCTGTCCCTGATTTCACAAACCGTGATGGATGAGAAAAACAACATTTAAGGAACTTCTTAAAAACCTTCAAAATTATGTTACGCACAACCAGATGCTAACACATGAAGAGGCACGCGAGGTGCATGAGCAAACATTCTGTGTTAAGTTTTTTATGCTGTTTAAAATTGCTGACTGTCTGCTACAAGAAGCACGTTATCTATGTTTTTTTTTTGTAACATTGATCTAAAAGGTCTTTATTATATTGTGCAAAAAAAATAAAGTTGCAGGGCCTTGAGAAGATTGGTGGCCATTGAAAGTTAATGTTTCACAAGCACTTTTGCAACTTTGCTTTCGTTTTACAAAACGATTTTAAAACTGGAGTTGACAACATTTTACACGTTTGGTAATGTGGTTTTAAATACGTAAAGGCCTATAACTTTATTGTGATGGTATATTTGAATATACTTATTGCTTTATTTCCCGAGGCAATATGGACAATTTATTTATTTATAATTTGTGGCACAATACACATGATGTGTTGTTGTTGTTGTAGTTGTTACTGTTTTGGATTTAAATATCATTCAAACACACAACTGCAGCGCAAAATTAAAATTAAAAAGAAAAGTTAATTGACTAACAATTTTGTTGTTGAATGAATGCATTTTTTGAACTTGGAAAAACTAGTTGGAACAACTTAATTTTATGAGTAATCAACTTAAAAACTTATGTTCATGCTTTCAATTACTAAGTAAGTGGTGATTAAAAATACCTTTGATTGTAGAGGAAAAGCTAATTCCCCTAACTTAGTGTAGTTTGTTTGTTCAACATAATTTAATTAGAAATTGTCATAACTCAAAAAGATTGATGCAAAGTGTTGCATTATTTTTTTTTGTTGTTGTTGAGCCAGAACATTAGTTTTTAGAGTGATGGGGGGAGTTAAGTTTCTGACAGCAGGCAGTAGTGTAGCAACGAGCATAAACAGCTCAACATTGAATGCAGACTGAATGAGCGCAAAATGTTTATTGACCACCTTTTGTGAGAGAGAGAGGTCATGGACATGTGATCGGATTGGTATGTGGGACATGTGACTATAAAACGATGCCTGTGTCTGCCTGAACTACACACCTGAACATCACAGTAGCAAACACTAGCTGATTATGGTTTTATCAAAAAGTAAATATTGTGTGGACCACAGGAGGAGTAACTACTACCGTGGTAGTAGCTGACGGGGACCCAAAGAAAAAAAGAAAGAAAGAAAGAAAGGAAGAAAGTTTTATTGTAATAAATAAAAGTATGATAAAAACTATTAAAATTAACAAAAGTAAACATGCTTTCAACACACTGCTTTATATGTTGTGTTCCTGTTCAAGTCACGGATTACTTTTGTAGTTTAGATTCTTTAAATTTCTCACCAAATCTCAAAAAAATGTGCTTATATGCAGGACATGTTCTGTGCCAGTTCTCAAGGATCACTGGCACCATTTACAGGACAATAAAATACTGAACCATCCAGTACAACAGAACAGCCCTGCAACTCAAACAGTCCTGTAGCGTTTAGTGTAAGACAAATGACTCTTGGCAGTGATACAAACTCTGCATTTATCACAGTCTCAGCACAACTTACTGATGAAAAATATGTGTTTTTGGTATTTGTTCTACTAACTGATATTTGTCTTCTGACTTGTTTTAAGACAATTGAATAATAATGTAAATGAGGATTTGTACATATAATATAAAAATGTTTGACATCACTGATCAACATGAAGAAATCCTGCAAAGGAGGCCGAGCAGCTAAATGGCATCGAGGTGATAAATTAACATTTTGTCCTTTCCAAAATGTTATGAAGTTAAGGAAGCGTCGCTAAGCAAAAAGATACACAGTGTGTTTACTTTAAACCACAGGATTGGTCAGGTCAGATTTTGTTAAGTCTGAGTGAATTTTTGGTGGAACATTCATCCCATTAGCTCATTGCTGAGGCAGAAACCAGTTAACGTACCTGCTGATAAAGGTTCCAGTCAGATGAGAAGAGCAAGAGCCCTCCCTTACATTCCAGGAGTGTGTCTCCCAGCCAAGCACAGATAAGAAACCCCCTCGCTCTCATCTCATTTACACAGCCAATGCCTTTGTGAAAGAAATAATCTGGTTAGCAGGCATGGCGAACATAAGGCTGCTGGTTCAAAAAGCATCAACATTTGGAAAAATGTGCAAAAATGAGCAACATTCTCCTCTCTCTGAACTGCTTAACCACTGTTTAACCATCACACCATAAGACAAACTTCATGCAAACATCAGACACATTGATGAGAGACATGAAAAGTCCTTCTCAGTCATATTTTATCTTCTTCTAACTCTCCAGTTTAAAGGATAAGTGTGAGATTAACACACTCTTTGTTCGAAGTATAATATCCTTCCTAATTCTAAGGTGATGTCAGACAATAAAAAACAATTTGTGCTGCTCTAAAGGACCCAAAGCAACAATCAGAATATTATGCTGCCCTCAAGTGGTCATAAGAAAATCTGTAGGAAGAGTCTTCAGGTGCAGCAGTGTAACATGGAGGAGAGGAGGAAGGAGAAAAGACCAACTACGCCACCTGGAGAAATGCACCTCAGGAAATATGTATGATTAGGAAACAGGGATTACCGAATACCAATAATCTTATTTTAAGTACACAGGCTTGTTCACTGAGAGGACAGAGATGCATTTCCAAATGTGTAAGTGATTTTTAATGAGATGATTAGATTGAAGGAAACTGAAAGTCACTGCTACAAGGAAGACGAACAAATCAGTTAATTGTCAAAAATGAACAATGGAAATTTAAACTGGAACTGAAAACATAATTTTATTATAAAACTGCTTGGAAATATGATTTAAATGTTTTACAACAAAAAAAAGTTCCCATTAAATATGTACTTCCAGAATTCAGAAAAAAAACATCAACAAATCTAATAAACCTGAGTGGGCTGAGGCTGCTGAATGCAAGCTAAGCTAAGAAGAAGTCCAGAAGTGTCCTATACTCGCTCCAAGTGCAGTCACAGCAACCTAAACACACTCACACAGTAAAACAGGTGAACCAAAATGTGCATGATAGTGTCTTTAACCACAGTAAACAGTGTTGGGAGTTCATCCAGGGTGACCAGCAGACCAGCACCTCAGCTCCAGTACTCTAAAGAGGACAAGAGAAACTAAAAATAAGGTTAACAGAACAACAAAAAAGACACCAGGTAGTTAATTTGGCTAAAAGCAACATACACATGCATCGACTTATAGGTTTAAACATGTAAAGTACAGAGTTTTTTAGATTGGAAACACTGTTCAAAGACAAATGTATGCATGTTTTAATTTCCGGCCGCTGGGATTTGTGTAACAAACTGTGAGCCAGAGACCGTACAGTACGTACATGACAGAAAAACACCTGTTTATCTCACACAAATCTTTGCCGACATGCAAATCTTAAATCGCTCAAGAATGTCAGCAGGCCTGCTGTAGGATCACAGCTATATCTTTGTCAGGGATTACGTAAAACTTTGGCAAATTCAATCAAATCACTGACAAGCGTCATAAGCCCCCCCCCCCCCCCCCCCCGAGCTAGTGATCAGAGTAAGACGATAACGCCACTAATTATGTCAACAAACAAATAAAAGGCTTTGCAATGACTGTGGAGAGAGAGAGAGAGAGTAATCCCTGTTGATTTGAGTTTTTGTACACGGGAGACAAAATAGGAGCTCTGCAGTGATGTAAACGGGATGAATAATAACAGCATATTGTGTTTTTTTCATTAAGAGAAGAGAACATGTGTGAAGAACAATTATTTCCACATTATTTTACCTGTGACTAATAGTGTATATTTATCTCTCCTGTCTCTAAGTGAATATTTGAAATATGAATGATTTAAAATGATATATTATCCACATTAATTAGAGGAACAATCATTTGTATATAATTGGCCAATAGGTGTAAATCTGTGTGTGTAAATCTTGGGTTTGATAAAAGTAAATGACGCTGTGTGAAGACTTGTAATGAGAGATGACTTAATGTACTGTAATGTGATGTGTTGTGTGACCTGAAGTAATCTAACATGATCTGATGTGACGTGTCCAAGCAAAGAGACACCTAGCGTTATATAAATTTACACACACACACACACACACACACACACACAAAAAGCATCTCAGTGACCAAGGTAGATCATCCTGCATGTGTACACTATGTCACAATAGGCCTTTTTATACAGCAGGATTTTTGACTTGTCTAAGCAGGAAAAGCACAGGTTGTAACCAAAAGCATGAATGATGTTTCTGCTCCATTTGTGTCATTGAGGCGGCGTGCACAATACGAGGGGCGGACAGTAGCACAGATGATCCATTATCAACATTATAAGGGAACATCGCAAGTCGCAATGATCTCTATGGGAAAAGGCTGAATGCACTCTACTAATTCTGACTAACACTGACAAAAATTAGATGATGACAAAACTATATATACACATTGTCAAGGTGAAGCTCAAACATTTTTATCATGTAAGAATCTTCCTAAAGCTTCACTGTTCTGAAGTTTGAACAACATCCGTTTGCATAACCTTTGCGACATTTCCTGTTAGTACAAAACAGCACAGTAAAGTAAACTCTTGTATAATAACTGACAAAATATCACATTGTGAATATTTGCACACAGTGTGTACTTATACACTATGTACATGGTGTACAGTACTGGTCTGGTATGGACAACACTTGAACACATATGATATTCTCATCTTTCAGCTTGAGGAAACCATTAAATTCTTGTTGGAATGTTTTGACAGGAAAAGGGTGCGACTAACAGTGTGTTTACACTGATATCATCAGAGGGAGTCAGTCAGTGAGAGAAACATGTTTTTTAATCTGTTTTCTGGTATAAAGATGCTGCACTGCCCACTGATGGTTCTGCACCGTATTGTACTGCACTGTCTAACTTATGCTCCATTAATTCTGTAGTGTGATGCAGCAAACTGCTTCTCATTCATTTCAAATTGTGTGTATTGCCATTTGTTTTCTGTTAAACTATGACCGGTGAGTGATAAGCTTTAATTTATGGCAATGGAAATGATATATCAGATGTGTCATTACATACAGAAGGTGACAAAACCAAGATACAGAGAATTGCCTATACCTTCATAAATATTATATAAATAAAGCTCAAAGCTAAATAAGTTTCCACATGGAGTAAATAGACCCGTTAACACTGCACAAATAACATGGAATAATAAAGAGGGAGTTCAGTTTGACTCCTCACGGTGATCTGTATTGTATGCCATCAATCATTTTACCTTTCATCAGTCTTACAAGGTAAACAATTAGTTATCACGCAGGTATTCTACCTCATATGTGCATTTGCATGTATCTGATAGGCCAATGCAGTGACAGATGACAGTACGTTGCTTTGCGGCAAAAGAGGAGCCAGAACCAACGGTTTTGTTGGAAATTTTTGCTGGAAATGTTTTAAAATGAAATGTGAAGCAGGGATCTAAACTTTTGAATTTTATCTTTCATGAAATTAACAAACAATATCACTGACAAATCTACCTGTTTCATGTGTCAGAACTCTGCTGAAGTTCAGATGTTCAGATGTTAATTCCTATTTATTAATGAGGCTAAAACTATATTTTGGGCTGCTGCATGGAGCCACTTGAATAAATCCAGGTTTTATTCTCATGAAGTTATCTGTAAGACACAGAAAAATATGTCAGCGAATATATTTTGTGATCTACAAAATAAGCAAACACAGCTGGAGGTAACAGACAGTTGGCTGGTGTTTACACATTTAATTTAAAGCACAGCTTTACTGTTCCATGGAAGGAAAATGCTTCAAAGTCTCAGCTTCACATCAACAGCTTCACCAAGATCTTAAGAGACAAAGAGATGCACCGGAGGAGAGTTTTTTTTTGTTCTGTGGTTTATTTTTCACCCACTCAAGCACACCAGAGTAACATATCTTCCTGTCACAACCTGACTAAGTATGTCTGTGTGTGAGCAGGTGTGTGGATTTACATGCAAGGATATAAGCATGAGGGTGTGTGTGTGTGTGTGTGTGTACGTAGTCTATGTGATTGGTAAATATGGTCTTTATTCTCACGTCATCATGTTATTCTAAACAGCATACAGTCAAACACTGTGACATACCTCAAGGGTTACCGTTGTACAAATGCTGTCAGCACAGTGGAACAGTAGACGGATGCTGCAGTGCTGTCTGCAAGGTGAGAATAATGTTAGAATAACGTTCAAGATTTCAAGATTTAGTTTACTGTCATTTCAAAAAAAACCCCGAAATGCTGTTCCTCCCAGCCCACAGCTGTGCAACAACAACAACAGAAAGGATAAAGATACACTGTATATCTAAAAATACCCTTTAAAAAATGATAAAAACATATAAATCCCAAGAGGAAAAACAAAGAACAAGTAGTAAGCAACACGGTGCATTAAAGTGCATTTAGAGAGAAATGTACATGTGTCAGTTTGATGTAAACAGCTCTTGCATGTTAACGAGCGACCAGCAGGTCGTCTGACTGTTGTTTCTGTCATGAAAACTTTGGAAGGAATATAAAAACATCTTTTTTTTAAATCTCAGAAATGGTTTTCAGTTTTCAGGCTCTTTGAAGTTGACATGATAACATCCATTGTAAAGGAAGGGTGGTGTTGTGCAATTCATTGATTCCTATATTTGATTAACTTCTTTGATTAGTACTGGGATATAAAGTAATGACTTCCTGGCAGAGGCACCACATGTCCTGATAAGACTTTAGTCCTCACACCACTTTTTATGACATTTATGATTTTATGATATGCTACATACAGTATAAGCATTAATAACTTGCCATCTTGTTATGAGAAAAGTTCATTAGACACCAGGCGCCTTTATGAACAGTCAATCACAGTGATGGAGCGTTAACACCCAACTTAGATATGATTGATTTGCATTTGAAGAACGCATCAGACTCCCTCACTTGACTCTACATCTGTATACGCATCAGGAATTTTAACACTTTGTCAGTTGTGTTTAATTGTGTTTTCATTGTTTTAATTTGTTATCTTCTCAAATTTCATTGTTAATTTTAAGAAGTTGCTTTCTTTGTTTATTGTTGGGAACCTGATCAGTTTTTGATTAATGATGAATGCTGCCAGAAGATAAAACACTTCTATCACAGCACTATCTGCAACTTTAACCCAGAGAGTGACAAATATTTACATATCATAGTATCAAATAAAATATTTACAGACAATTTACTAAACACATTCATAAGAAGCCCCCTGCAATATCTGCAAGTACTGTGCGAAAGTTTTAGGTGTTTTAGATTTTTATCTATAATGTGATACCATCAGAGAGGTGTCTGATTTCTCCTGAATTTATTCTGCAGCATGACTACAACCCCAAACATCCAGCCGGAGTCATAAATAACTATCCTCAGCAACAAGAAGAACAAGGCCATAGATGGTTTGGTCCCCAAAGAGCCCCGATCTCAGCAATAAAGGAGTCAGTCTGGGATCACATGAAGAGACACTTAAATTCACAGAAGAAGTGCAGCAACTTCTCCAAGATGCGGGAACAACAAACCTGCTGAGTACCTTGAAAAACTGAGGTGCAGGTGTACCGAGGAGAACTGCTGCTGTTTTAAATTAATAATAATTTGATTTAGGTCTCTTTATTTAAATTAGTATTAAAGCATCCTCACTTTACTTTTAGTGCCTAAAACTTTTGTATATTTATAATATATTTGTGTATTTATCACATTATTCCTAACCAGTGGAAATACTTTGAAATTGAAAGCTCATGAAACCTGATCTAGTCATATTTTCTACAAAAAGAAAAGATTTTAAAAGATTTTCCTTTCTTTTCCATTGCTTTGGGAAACGTGGATTAGAATATTTCTGGAGCCAGAGTCAGCAGCTGCTTTTAGTTAAGAGGAATCAAAACATCCTGCTCTGTCAGAGTAAATCAATATCCATCAATACGAGGCTAATAACCATAACACCATCACTCAGGTGACTCAATGAGAGAGAGAGAGAGAGGGGGAGAGAGAGAGAGAGAGAGAGAGAGAGAAAGGCTGGTTGAGTCCGGCAGTGACCACTCACTGAACTCGCGTCTCTCTCAGCGCTTCATGGATGTCTGTAACATTTATATTCAACCTAATGATGTATTTAAATGATCGTATTATGTGAAAGCTCCTGTATTTATGCGCGGGACTCTGCGCGGGAACATTTCAGACACGCAAACTTCATTTTTTTTCACACCTGCACAGCGGGGGATTTGGTTGCAGACTCTGACCGTGAAAAGATGGATTTATTAAAGGTGAGGATCAAATATCTTGTATTACATTCATATTTATTTGAGCAGCTTTATCTCATGTTAACCGTGATGAAGCATTTTATCTGCAGTCTTCCTCCAGTGTGCGGTGTGCTTTTCCTTTCTGGATAATTAGTTGGAGTCGTTCATTGTATTTGTTAATTTTAGCATGATGATATGACCGGATATTTGTTTGTTATGTAAGAAAGTGGTCTCCAGCTGGTTGAATGAATGAGGACAAAGAAACAAACACAAACAAAGAGAAATAAACAAAACCACCGTGTTGAGGATTAAGAGCCTTTAAACTGGATAACATAACAGAAGAAGATGTTTTATGTGCAGCTCTGTGTCATCACAGTGAATGTCATGGCACACAGCTACTCCTCAGTTAGAGGAGTAATAAAAAAGAGGAAGGTGAAACAGTCTATTTTAGGTCGAGCAGAAGTCTCCCTCTGAAGTTTATTGTCAGTTTGATTGTGGGCTCACTGCTGAGACTGAGCAACACACTGAGTCCATGACCTCTCACTGCCCTGCGGGATGGGAAACAAGACACACAAAAAAAACAACAAACATGGCAGACATCTGTCACTTGACAGACAAAAGACACTGAAAATGTATCAATTAATGACCATTTTAATAATCAATTAACAGTGTAAGATGTTTTTCAAGTAGAACATTTGCTGGTTACAGCTTTTAAAATTCTCTTTTTCATGTTATTGTACATTGAATGCTGCTTGTTAACAGAGTTTCCACTGGGCTATGGTAAGATTCGTCACTATATTTGACTTTCATAAGTTGTCAATAATGAAAATAATTGACAGTTACAATAACTAAAAGAAGCTATTGTTCATTTCCGGTCAGATTTTCACATAAGGAAACTTGTTGTTGTTGTTGTTTCTACTTAATGAAAAGAAGTTGAATAAATTCCACAGTCTTTACTGAACACGCGTATCACAGTATCAGTGGTTGGTGCTAATTACTGAGTTATTCTAGCGGTGTGAATTATTACACGCAGCTTTGTGGTGAAACACATGGCTTAGGTATCTTGGAAAGCTGCTCACAAAACACACACACACACACACACACACACAGAGTTACATAAACTGAGACCTGTTGGCTGCAGTGTCATACAGGCTAATTGGGCTAAGTATGCATACATGTGCGTGTATATGTGTGTGTGTGTGTGTGTGTGTGTCACAGCCAGGCCCAGCTGTGCTATTGCTATGTTTTTCATCAGTCGGATGAACCACCGCTGCTCCAGCTGTCCGCGTGCAGGAGAACATCATGACAAGAGGCTAAACAGACTCCTCTGTAAAGTCTGAGACACTCTCCGTTCTTCAGTGTGTGTTTAAGTGTGTTAAAGTGTTTGTTATCGTCATATCGAAATAATTCATCAGATTCAAGCAGAATTCAACGTGAGACCCTGCAAACATACCGACAGTGGTTTGATGTTGAACGTACAAACCGGGGGGGACAAATGAATGGAAAAGACTAAACAAATCCTGAGAGCAGATGGTCTTGTTTACTTAGTTTAAATTCTGTTTATTTTAATAATCAATCTAATCAGGACAAGCTGGCCTTAAACTTAAGCACAGTTTGATTGGGAGTTTCTAGATTAATGCCTCTATGGAAAGGGCCTGATGCATGAAATTGATCATTGAACAAAAATGTATTCTTGAGGTTGTCAAAAACATGCAACATGATGATCTACTGTATATAAAATGGCACAAAACTATCAGTTTCCCTGCAGACAATGAGGTCGATTGGCACAGTTGCTCTTGACTTTATTTCAAACCAGCTACAGTTGCTGCTGCTGCTGCTGCTGCTGGACTTGTAAAACATATGATTTAATAAGTATCTATTCCCCCAGGAAAGACAAGACCTTTAAAATGTTTTCTTGAAATCACTACAGAAATCAACAATTCCCTCTATGAAAATGCCACTTCTAATGCCACGTACTGTAAATCATTTCTCCTTTTCATCACAATCTGGCTGCGTTATCTCGTCCGTGTTTGGCCGGTTTCTAAAATGTCACGCAGCCCGCGCTGTTCTCTGTCAGTCAAGAGAGTATAATGATCTGATCAGTTTAATGGTCATCATCAAATCACTCAAATTTTGTTTAGCTCGTGCTGTTTTTTTTCAAGATGTGAGGAAGATCCCCAAATCTTTCCACACCCTTCTTTCTTTAATGGATAAAGTAGAGGGAGTTGTCTCATTTAAGAGGAAATAGTGTCTATTTGGATCCTTTTAAACATGGAGAGAAGTTCACTCTAATGAAAAGGGTTTATTAGCTGCACAAGTCAGAATGGTTGTTAGTTTTGGGAGGGGAACGTTTAGAAGAATGGAGATGGAAGCACATAGGAAGTTTTGGGTGTGGGAGTGTAATTTGTCTTTGTCATGTGAATTAATGTGTCAGAGTGTTAAATTGAGACAGAAAAAAAATAAGAAAAAGACTGAAAGAAAGAAACATCCTCAATAGAGACACAAGAAAACTGTAGTATGTTTAAAGCTGATTCTCAGAAAGCATCTTTTTTAAGTCTGTTAGTGTTGAGGTGTGAATCACTTCAGGGAAACAGTCATGGATGTAGTGCAGAGTAAATACAGTCAATCTCTTCCTCGTATATTATAAAACATAATATATAATTAGAAAATCCTGTATTTTCTGTCTTTCTTCCTCTCTCTCTCTTTCTCTCTCTCTTATGAGTCAACACGAAACATAATTAACTTTTTCTCATGATAGTAATATACTGTGCAGATGGTGCACATTTGACGTCAGCGCTGATTAAATTCAGATACGTAAACTTGAATTATACTGTGATTATTGTGCATGTAGCAGCTCATAAGGTGAATATTTGCTGTAAAATGAACATCCGAGAAAATCATGAGCCCAAAGCTGTGAATAACATAAACAGGACACATTACTGCATGATGTGGATATCAATAGTGGCAGCAATTAAGTGATAACGGTCTTTGAAGACTGAAATTTCTATTGTGCTGAAGCTAAGAATTTCAAATATTTCATGCACCAGTTCCCAGGAGATCATTTCCTGAATGGGTGCAGTTTAAAGCAGTTAACGTTTGAGTTGATGTGTGTGCTGTTTTTTTCCTACGGAGTGCTGATTAACCTCAAAATAAACCCATTTTTATTCCAATTTCAATCAGTAGCTTATCTGGAACAAACATCTACATCATTACACATGACACAAAAACTGTGTCAAAAGTGTCCTTTTTTTGACCAGGATATGTCTGTGCACCAAAAAGGACACTCCATGCTTCATACCTGTCATATTGTCACATCGAGGGAGCGTTTGAGTGGGCTTTGTGCACCTTTGTCTGGCCTAAGTGCCACTTTGATTAGCCTACCGCTCTGAGTTTAAGGCAGAAATGATACCCTTGTGCATGCCCTTTGTTCTGTTCAGACGCCTCCCAGCCCATTCACTGCAGGGAAAATCAATAACGGCCTTACTACCTTTAAAAAGAAACTTCAATATTTTTCAACCTGGACCCTATTTTCTCATCATTTTGTGTCTAAGTGACTAATGGGGAAAACAATTTTTGAAACTAGTGCGGTATTGACCGAGAGTGATTCAGCGGGCAGCAGCTCAACGGGCTGCAATGTAATCAATACGTAATAGCACCCCGTCAATGTATTTCCACTGAAAGTGCTTGTTTTTGCTACTGACAGGCTCAGATTGTTATTATAAGTGTCTGACAACATTATGGAAAAGATCTGACTTGGTTAGACAGAATAATAAACAGACCAGATCAAGCGAAAGGGAAAGAAAAACGTTTTATTTCTCTGTATGGTCCTTTACATAATGTTGTCAGACACTTATAGTAACACTTATAGACACTTATAGTTTTTGCTGCCTGTCAGCAGCAAAAACAGGATGTACATTTACGAGGGGCTGTTGCCTCGTCGGATTATATTGCAGTCTGTTTCACAGCTGCTGGCTGAAGTTACTCAATACTGGACCAGTTTCAAAAATTGTTGTCCCCATTAGTCACTTAGACACAAAATTATGGGTTGAAAAATGCTGAAATGTCCCTTTAAAGCTGGAGTGTGGGACTTTTGTCTCCCCCTTCTGGCAGTGAGAGTAATTACAAAAACACTGTTGACACATATTAATGTCATAGGCTCCGTCGTAGCCTACTCCGTCGCTTCTGTGCAGCTGTAAAACTGTGGATAAATTGTTTGATACTCTTAACAAACAAATACATTTTTTTTGTTGTTTTTTGTTGTGTTTTTGCCCTCTACTGCTAATCAAATCTGCCCTTGAGGGACAATAAAGATCTGAAATTAACTGAACTGTTTTGAACCCGCAAAATGATTCATTTCGCTAGAATTTGATCCATTCGGTCTGATAACATTTGGAAAGTCTAGATGAGCTGCATGATGAAATTATTTTATCCCCATTCAAGTTAGCAGAGGGCTAACCGGTTTTGTCCATAGAGCATGTGCAGTATGCATCATCCTGCTAGTGCAGGAATGTCACCACAGACACCAGATTTAAAAACTCTGTATACTTTGAAATACAGAGAGATTTATCTGGCGGTGATGAGCTTAATCAGCATTGTGTGAACTCGTTTGTGTGAACTTTCAGCAAAATCTTGTGGATTTAAATCACACATATATATGACAGATTAGATCATTGCAGACTCTCCTGCCTCCTACATTCATTTGTGATCCTGACACTAAGTGCTTGAGGCAGCGTACTGTCCACACACACACACCGTCACATGCTTGACTGTACACAAACAGACCAACCGTTTTACTCCCGACTTATTTCTCGCCCTGATCTTCTATTCCATATTCATCATATTCATAACACCTTAAATCATTTTTACCATTTGGGATCTTGTTAACATTATACCAAAAAGGCCTTTGCTGTAATGGTGTAATTAGTGACACCGTTATTACAAGTGTTATTTAGCTGCACAGCGAGTTTTGTGAGGTTTTTAAGACTCAAAAAACCAAAAAGACAAATTACCCTGTTGTTAATGTGTGCTTTCCTGCAAATTTCATAACTGATAATTATGTGATACATCATTAAATAAACCCAGAGTTGTGTGAAAGAGTGGGACTGATAAGTACAATTTCTTTGTTAAATATTTCTTTTAATTAGTTGTGTTTTTATCTCTTTTTACTTGCTATATAAATCTTGATCTACAGTTTCCCATTCTTACTGCAACAATAGAAAAACTGTATTTAAAACTTGAGTTTAATTGTGTTACTTCCTGCAGATGGAGAACACTTTTCTGTCAGTGTATACATCTAACATCTGTTAGACATGGCAGCCACAGCACAAAGCAAAAAAAAAAACAGTATTTCATCAGTAACTTATTTCTACCACACACTACAGCTTCCAAATTAACCACAGAATTAAATGAACACCTCTCTGAAATATTTCAACAAAAACTTTATACATAACCTTCATGAAGGAAGGATTTATTGGGGGACTGTTGTAGACAGCATTAGTTTTAACTGTACCCAATAAACTGGCAACTCATGCAGTTGTGTAACTGTAAATTTAAAACCTGACATGAGATAATGTAGCTATCATAATTGAATGCAAGCTTAAAACTACAACTACAAACTACTTGCGATGAGGCCTTCCTGAGAAAGTCGCACAGATCATTCTTTAATGAGGAAATTCTCTTGTGCTCCATCCTTGTTCTTCTCACGCTACAGCAGGCTTTGCTTGTCACATGCCACTAACTTCCTGAATTATAGTCGTTACCCACCAGTATTGACAGGAGGATTAGAGACGGGATTATTCTGCCATCTTTCATGTTTCTCCTCTGTGTGCTTCGATGGTCTGGAAAGTGCACTCGCTAATCAGACTCACAAGTTACACAGAGAGGCTGGTCTGAGAGCTCTGGGCAAGGCGGTGTCATCGTCTGTTACTGTAAAAGTGTGAAACACATTTAAAAATGACAAATTAATCAATCAGGTAGTCACTCTCTACAAAATAAGTACAGCACAGTTTCATCAACATCATTGCACAGATAAGAGTCACAATCAGAAGTCATTATTCTACATAATATTCAAATCTCGGTAACTATCTACAGGTTCACAACCCTCCATACACATTTACAAATAATTACATAAGTCACAATATTGGCCCCATACATATTCAAAGTTCCAGCCTCACAGAGACCAAAATAAACGGTATATTTGGGAACTCATTGTAAGTTTATTAATTCAGACATCACCAGGAGCCTGATCACAAAATGTGACATTTCAAGGGAAAAAAGACATTTAAATGATCTTCTTTTATTAATGACTTAGTTTAATAATGAACCAACCTCACTTAGTCAGTTTCTGGAAGGGATTGCCTTATATCCTGCTGATCACTATGTCACCAACCTCTATAAACAGATATCATCAGTCTGAGCTGTGTCAAGTTAATTAAAATAATATTTCATAATCACAAGAAAATGAAGTATCTATCTATGGACTCCTGAGTGCTTATCATTCACATTTCGGGTCCCTTTGGGTCCTGAATTCAATCCAGCAGCTGGTATTGAGTGCAAAACTGGATTATCAGTTGTAGTTTCATGTATTTCTCATACGCTGTGTTTGAATGTGTAAAAATTAAATCCATTTGTTTGGATATTTTTTTTTACACATTCAAACATTTAAATGTATTCATACAAAATGTTTTCACACATTCAGATATGGTGATACAGAGCTACAACACATATGACATACCACATTTTAAGTGTAAACCAAACATTAAGTGATGATTTTTTTAAAAATCTTTACCAGGAGAAAACAGTTATTTTATGTATTTCAAAGCAGTACGGTGCAGACTGTAAGGGGACTGATAAACAATCTGGATCTTATCCCATGATTTCCTGTACTTGACCCCTGATGACCTCTCAGTAACCCTGTGGTGTCTTCTCAAGCTCTGAGATGATCTCCCAGTGGCCACACATGGCACACCGCTAAGTGATGAAGGCTTCTGAGACGTTCTTCATCCTCATCCTCCTGTACAGGACTGTGGTATGTACTGGAGAGACATTACATCTAACTGATGAAACAGCAGCTTATGATGAACAAATTATGTTATTATTAAGAATAATACTGGAGGAGAGTCTTAATATATAATACTTTTTTTAATCTGACACCTTTTCTAATCATTTAGATTTTAAGTTTGAGGGAAATTATTGTCTAACAGCCTATTTTCAAAGAGGAAGAGACTAGTAGTAACTCTGATGCTTTAAAGGGGACATATTATGCTTTTTTTGTCTTTCTACCTTGCTGACGAGCTGACGTCTGCTCATCATGCATGCCCATAAACGGCTGTCCATTCTGTAGCCTTTGTTGCTAAGGTTGTTGCTAAGGTTGTTGCTAAGTTTTTTCCATGTGTTGTTTGCGTTATCTACTCGCATATTTCGGATCAGATCTCGGCTCAAACATGCACGCATTTGGAAAGTTGACACTTCAAGTAAAGAACAAGAAAAAATAGTGAAATCCTGCTTTAGTTTGTTGCATGGTCTGTAGCCGGCCAATCAGAACAGAGTGAGCTCATCGAGAGGGGGGTCTTAAAGAGACAGGAGCTTAAACGGCCTGTTAGAGACAGAGGCTGAACTGAGGGTGTGCGTAAAGGGTCAGTATGAGCTAAATTAGTTTTTTGAACTGTAAATCATGCAAAGATATTCCATTACAGCCCAGATTAAAAATATAGACTTGTAAATATGCATAATATGTCTCCTTTAAACCCTGTGTACCACACACTGCTAGTTTATTAGGTACACCTAGCTGAATGTAATTTAATCCACTACAGTCCTGCTATGACCTCAGAATTTCTGTCCATCCTCATTTCTATCAGTTGGGGATGTATTTTAGTCCATTACAACAGTGCCTTGGCTTGCCTTCACCATCTGTCTCCCTCCTCTTCTGTCTCACACTGTTTCTTCTCCCTGTTTGCTCCGTCTGCTGAGTCTGCTTTTGACTGCTTGTTACACAACACCACCTCTAACTGCAGCCTCAGAAATGGACAATAGATTTGAAGAGACACCTTTCTGACTGTGTCCATAAAAACATAATATGATAATCTTCATAAAAGAAGGATTTATTACAGGGTACTGTGTTGAATTACATGAACTTATACATGCATAGAAAACAGAATCAAGCAAAGACCTTTCTCACCACACACAGGTAATAATAAGAAATCATGGTGAGTGTTACTGATATTGACTTGTGTGTGTGTGTGTGTGTTTGTATGTTTGTGTGTGTGTGTAGTGTGTATCAGGGAGGACTATGAAAGAGACATTGGAGGAATGGAACCAGTACAGGAATGAATGTCTCCTCCGGATGCAGACAGAGGCCAGGCCTAAAGGTAACACACACAAAACTGCACACTCACGCTAATGAAAACTAATATGATATGAATATGAATATGAATGAATACAAAACTGCTGCATCCTCTCCTTTCCTCTCTTCTTCTCTCCTCAGGGGTGTTTTGTCATTCTATGTTCGATATGTACGCCTGCTGGTCAGATGGAAAACCTAACTCTACAGTCAAGGTGCCCTGCCCCTGGTACCTGCCGTGGTACAGCCAAGGTATGAATACAGACACACACACACACACACACACAGGTGTTCTGCTCAGTTTATGTGTGATCATGGGTGTGTGTGTATCAGCCTCTGTTGTGTGTTTGTGTAGTGCGTAATGGTTTCGTGTTGCGGGAGTGTGGTCCTGATGGTCAGTGGGCCACTGAAAACTCCAGCCACACCTGGAGGGACAATTCTCAATGCAGCTCTGACAACAAGCAACAAGAAGCCAGGGTACACACACACACACACACACACACACACACACACACACACACACACACACACAATCATAACGGAAAATTATGCAAAAACTGTCAGGGCTGTGGAAAACAGGAAATGAAATAATTACCACTCATGCCAAAAATTTTTAATTGAAATTCAGACCAGAAAATTACAAAGGTTTTACGGTTTGTTTCCTGTTTATACAGACACTCTGTTGTATTTTCTCTTCTTCATACTGAATATATTTTGGGTTGATGTACTACAGAAGGGGATGAAACCTTTAAAAAAGGCACCGTAGTCTACAGGCTGTTGGTCCTGACTGGTTTTCTATGCTAATAGTAGTTTGTTCTATTGGTACGGAATGGGTTTCCATATTAACTGGACATTTCAGTGCTGTTAAACGGGACATTTTTCACCACATTTTACTGTTTTAACCCAAACCATGATCTTTCTCTAACCCTAACCAAGTGGTTTTTGTGCCTAAACCTAACCATAATAACCCAAACCATGGGAAGGACAAAAACGTTCCTCCATTTTTAAACAATTTGAATTTGATCACATGATCTTCCATACCAATAATAAATGGACTGTTGACATGGAGGAATCCGTACCAATAGCCACTTCCTAAAATAAAAATCTAAAAAAATCAACTTGCTGTACAATAAAAATAAGAAGATTTACTCTCAGCTCATTACGTGTGTGTTTTCTTTCCTCTGTGTTTACTTATTCTTGTGTTTTGGTTGCATTTGTTGTAGGAGAAGCAGATGATGGTCTTAGCCTACTTCAGAATCATGTACACCGTGGGTTACTGTGTCAGTCTGGCCAGTCTTTGTCTGGCTCTGATTATTCTGATGTTTTTCAGGTAAGTCTTCATATCTACAGTCTGTGTCCTACTTTTATATTTTCAGTCTTGTTATCTCATCATTTTAATCTGGTTATCTTTGTTTCACTATGTTTGTTTACTGTAAAGCCCTGTGTAACTGAAACTAATTAACTTAAAGTTTATTATTATAGACCTATGTCCAAACCTAACATGTTTATGTACAGTCTTTAAATATCTTAAATAAACAAAGGTTTTTATAATCCACCTAGATTTTAATATTAAACTATTTTAAAATATAAAATTATATAAAATGATTTATTATGAAATTTGTGAAGCATTTTCTCTCATTTGAAGAAAGAAAACTAGACTTTCTTGACTTTCTAATTCTGTGAAAAAGGTTTTTTTCCACTTTTTTGCATCTTCTTTGGTCTTTAAAAGCAACATTTGATGCTTCTCGGACATGTGTGAGTGAAATTATGTAGTGAAAAAAGCAACAAGTACTTAATAATATAATAAAAGAATAAAAAGATGCTGCAAAGTGAAAATAAACAGACCTCAGATTATCATTTAAGCACTTGTCTGTCAAACTTGAAACACCGTGTTCGCTTTTCACACTTTTCTTGAGGTCAAGTTTATTCACTGACCTCCATAATCAAATAAAAGGAAGACAGTGTTGACATTTCATCGTCTGTGTGACGCATGTTTAGCAGTCTGACTGTAAATGTAAAACATTATTTTGATGTGTTTGACATAACCGTGGTGTGTGTGTGATGTCTGCAGGAAGCTGCACTGCACCAGGAACTACATCCACACCAACTTGTTTGCGTCGTTCATTCTTCGAGCTGTTTCAATCCTGACCAGAGACGCTCTGCTGAGCAGAGACCCTCCTGAGTTCAGGGACAGCAGGAATGTCTCTGAGGTACTCAGTGATCAGGTAGGACACGCGCACACACACACACACACACACACACACACACACACACACACGCACACAAGAAACAGAGAGACAGATTGAGAGAAAATGCAGAAAACGACTTATTTCAAGGATGTTTTACATTCATTAACAGCTAATTTATTTTCCAAACCTTTTCATCCCTTAAGTGCAGAACTGTGGAATCGAGACAATTTAGACACAAAAATTGAGTTTCGACTTGATGTTACTCCAGAGAGACCTGATTTAAATCCCAACTGCCAGCAGACTTGTTAAAGTAAAATGAGAAAATGCTGAGGTATCGTTTAAATCATCAGCATTCAGAGCTCTGAACGATTTGCATCTTGTTTTGTAAATTGCTTGTGAGGAATCAGAATCAGAACCAGGTTTATTGAGAAGTAGGTTTGCCCATACAGTCAATCTGCCTTGGTGTCACAAATATACACAAAATGAAATAATCCTAAGTAATATAAGAGGAGAAAGAAAGAAATTTACAATAAAAAATATGTAAAATATATTCTAAGTGAGAAGAGCTGCTACAGGTTTAAACTGTAAATTGGAGAGAATGAAATGAATGTACAAACTATTGACCAACAATGTGAAATTGTACATAGTGTAAACAGTATATGAAATGTGCAATTAATAGTAATAATAATAATACTATACTATACTATACTATACTAATAATACTTATTAATGTAACGCACCATCAAAAATATGAGACTTGCCCCAAAAGACGTAAAAATAGTTCTTGTAATCATCATTATACCATTGAAAATTTGTCATTACGAACATCTCGATGACCTGTTTTCTCTTCCTACACACACACACACACACACACACACACACACACACACACACACACACACACACACATACACATACATCAGGCAATGTCTGGCTGCCGCGTGGCTCAGGTGCTGATGCAGTACTGTGTGGGAGCCAACTACTACTGGCTGCTGGTGGAAGGCCTGTATCTACACAATCTGCTGGTGCTGATGGTTTTCCCTGAAAACCGCTACTTCGGTGGATACCTGCTCATAGGCTGGGGTACACACTACAAACACACACACACACACACACATACACACACACACAAGGAATCACAGAAAAGTAGTCAAACACAGCACAGCTAAAATGGACATGAGGTGAAAAAAGGAAATGGTTAAACTCTTAATTATTGACAGCAATTTACACACATCACATGTAAAATGATTAAATTTATCTGCTGTAGTGTTGAGAACTTTCTATACTTATATATTTTATGTCTGTTTCGTGTCAGGTGCTCCAGTGTTATTTGTTGTTCCTTGGATTATTGTACGTTACCTGTTTGAAAACACAAGGTGAGACATTTTTATTTCCAAATGCTCCAAAATGCTTGGATATAAAACATAATGTGAAGAAAAACATAATTTCATTCTGCACCTCAAGATCTTGTGTATTATTGCAAACTTTGTGTGTGTTTCTAGGTGCTGGGAGGTAAACGAGAACATGGAGCACTGGTGGATAATCCGCACTCCCATCCTGTTGGCCATTCTGGTAACGTACACACAGGAACATTCAACACACACACACACACACACACACACACACACACATATAGAAACTCCTGATCCATATTAATGCAGACAACATGCATATAAACCAGACACATCACAGCCCAGTGAGCTCCAGGTCGGAGTGATGTCTCTCATCATATGTGCATTATGTTGTGACATCACACATCCTCACAGCTCTTCTTCAGGAAGTGTCGGGGGGGTCGCTGGTTGACATACTACAGATATCACACATGTACAGTTCATGACCCGCAGCGTGTGCTCATTGAAATCATTCGATCATGAACATGCATAAACAAGACTCACACAAAAATGAACACGGGCATGTCTGTGTTATATTTGACTTTCATAAGTCGGTCAAGGATTAAAATTCATGGGTGACTCATAGTTGCTTCCAGCCAATCATGTCATGAGTGTTTAGCGTTACGTAGCGCCAAATGCCAACAGATGGAGGTCAAGACTCCAAGTTCCCATTTAAAAGCAGGGAAGAAAATTTAATGTAGCTTCAACACTATTGACTCTTACTGATGACTTCACTTTTACAAACAATGAATCTAAGGAAGAATGTTTTGGTTTTCGTTGAATCTAGTCTTATTTTATTAGTTTTAGACATCAGCAGGACACCTTGTCCAACAACGCAGGAGCACAAGCACAAGTGGTTTTGATGGTCTGACAAACAAACCTCCATTTAAGCCGTACTTTAAGAAAATGAGGGCAAAATGTCGGCAGCTATTGGTCAATTTTGGCAAGCTGCCTTATAAAACTACTGATTTATTTTATGCCCTGAAATCAGCTTTTGAAAGACATTTTTTTTGCTTTTGCTCATCATAATCAGTAAACTTTCATTAATGGTTGTACTAAATTACTCTTTAGACTGATAGTTTTGCATCTGAACATTTCATCTCATTTGGAACAGTATCATTGGACGTGAATGTCCTGTTTGATGGGTCTGTTTGTTTCTCTCGTTTTTATCTCTTCAGGTGAACTTCTTCATCTTTATACGCATCATCCAGATCCTTGTATCCAAACTGAAGGCCCATCAGATGAGGTACACCGACTACAAATTCAGGTAAGTCACATGAGCACGGCTGAAAAAACACTGAGGGAACAATACTAAAATAAACTTCCTCCTACACGTACACCCCCTCCACACTCAAGGAAAATGGTATGTGCAGTGGGCGAGACAGTAATTAGGCTAATGGTTCTCAGGTCAAGCTAATAGCCCGGTGAACATGCTAAACATGTGAACACTGTGGGACCAGTACTGTGGGAAACCTCCTTACTGGAGCATTAGAGGATCAGAGCAGAATTAATATTAGTGGAGGTGCACAGAGCCCGTGTCAGCGCTTTGATATCTTGAAACAACCTTCTAATCTGTGACTGAAAGTGCACAAAGACAGAGTTTTAGCTTTCATGGCTTTCAAATGACCCGTGAGTGGTTATGAAAGTCAATATTTATATTTTTACTCCAAAGCCTAAAAGTATGCAAAAGTTCTGCATGGATTTTATTAGTATGAGAGTGGGACAGCCTCTGAAGCAGCATCATATGACACTAAAGACTGTTATTTTAATTATTTCAGTGTTTGCAAGGCGTTTACAGTAATTGCAGGGAAACTCTGGGACTGTTATTACCTCAGTGTACTTTACAGCACGTTATTGTCACTTTCAGGGAAACTAATTAACACACATAAAGATTTTAAATATATGCTATAAACTAGAAAGCCATCAAGCCAAAGACCTAGAGGCAAAAGGTTACATTAATGCCTGTAATGGAAAAAGTATGTTAAAACAAAGCAAATGATAAAATATGCAAAGAAATATGAATGCCCCTCTTTGCCTTTGTTTCTTTGCATGTCTGTTCATTATGGACTGTAGTGGACTTCTGTGTTTTTTGCATGATGTGAAATTGTTTTCTTGTTGATCAGCAGACATTTTTGATGATGACAGTTAAACTAAAAAACAAAATTCAATAAAATGGAGACAGACTTAATCAATCTTTATACATATTGCTATACAGTTAACTGTTAATATCTGATCAATATAACCACCAAACCCTGTTTTGCCATCTTTATTGCAAACACACTCACTTTAAATTAAGTCTAATGATGTCTGTGTGTTTATTTTACGTTGCCAGTCAATGTTAATGTCAATGTTACTAAAGTACATCTGTTAAGACAATGTTTTTGACTCAGCTGCTGTAACTTTCTGAAGAACCTGAAGAGTCTGTATCAAGAGGCACAAACACACACACACACACTTACATACAAGCTTATTGCTATCTATCTCAAACAGACAGATTTATAAGAATAATTTCCATCAAGCAGAGCTATAGTCTTATCTTCGACAATGCTCCGCTCGAGGGGAAAAGGTACTTTTCTTGTTTATCCCTGCTCAGATCTTGGGGGCATCTGGGTTCATGCGGGAAGACGGTCGTTTAACTGGAAAGCAGACGTTCAACAAACAAAGCATCTTCTCTACTGAAGTGTCTTTGAGCAAAAACACTGATGAGATACCAGATTTAAAAGCAACACTCACACAAGTTTCTGTGTTTCTGTAGCTCCCCGAAAAAGAGAGACAAGCAAAACCTCTTTTGTGTGTCTTTCTCTCCAGACTGGCCAAGTCCACCCTGACCCTGATCCCTCTGTTGGGGATCCATGAACTGGTCTTTGCCGTGTTGACAGAGGACCACACAGAGGGCGTCTTTCGCGATGTCAACCTCTTTTTTCAGCTCTTCTTCAACTCTTTCCAGGTACGGTCTGGATTCGTTCATCCAGGCTGCACTCAGGAGAGACCTGCTTCAGATAAAAGCAACATTGCAAAACATATTTCATGTTGTTTGTGCGTTTGGTTTGATTAATAATGAATTAATTTCCCCTTTTTTCACAGGGTTTACTCGTAGCCATCCTCTACTGTTTTCTCAACAAGGAGGTAGGTGGTGTGTGCAGCAGGTGAGATAATAACCAGAGTGTATGCACATGATAACACCCTCTAATGTTTAGCCTCTTTATTTGTTTCATTTCATTTATCTCCGGCTAGTATATTTACTCATCATCATAACCCTCCTTCCCTTCTTCTTCCTCTTACTGTAACTCATCGTTCGCTCGCAGGTGCAGGCGGAGATAAAGAAGAAATGGCAGAGGTGGAAGCTGGGGATTTCTGACCTGGATGACCTGAGAAACACTGGCAGCAACACACCACAGGTGGGCGCCAACACCGCAGCCTATCAGACGAACACATGCTGTAAATCGTTTAAACGGTCTTTCTTGCTGTGTGTATATTTACAGGCTCTGTGTATCTGAGAGAAATGTGCTAAATCAAATTCCTTGCTTCATGGCCAGTAAAAAAAAAAAAAGACTGTTTATAGTGTTGTAAACATGGAAACTATGCTTGTATTATAAATGTGCAATTCAAAGTGTTAGCACTGGAAACACTCACCTTTATCTAGCTTTACACAAGTGCAACCCTTGTGTTTCTCCTGTAGTTACACACTATACAAGTAACTTATGAATATTAGATTATTTTTTAGTAGATTTTAGGGTAGATAAGGTGTCGCTTCAGTAATTTAACATATTTCGGAGGGGGTAGTAGCAAAAAATGGGTACTAATGGTACAATACAAGTATTTTTTATTCATATTTATAACTTAAATACATTATTGTAAGTTTGATTCACAAGTTAACACAATGGAAAAATCTTTTCTACACTTAACTTTCTTGAACTAAATAGTGTCATAATGTTATTGTTTTATAGGTCGGCGCCAGCGTGCCACTATCTGGCCAGTGCTACCATCCTTGCCTGCCAACCGCCGACTGCCTGGATGACAGCCGCCTCTCCGCCCCGGCCCACTACCCCTCTCCTCCTCCTCCTCCTCCTCTTCCACCTCCTCCTCCTCTTCCTCCTCCGCCTTCTCTCCCTCAGCTCCCCATTCCTCACGCCTACACACAGCACCAGGATCAGCTGGGAACCAGACAGCTGAAGACCTACTGCTATATCCCCGCTCATAGACAGGATGGAGGAGGAGGTGATGACGAGAAGAGCTGTGACAGCTACTGCTGAAAATTCGACATGGCCTTAAAAGTCTTCTGGAAAATGAGGTCAAAAAAACAGTAATTAGTACATCCAAAACAGACCCACTGACTCACTGAGAGGATGTATCATCCATTGTTATGTCTGTAGAAATATTTAGAAAACATTTTTATCTAGATTTAAAGACAAAGAAATAAATGGATGGATTCACATTTTCCTCAGTGCCAGCTGTTGATGATATCACACAGGAATTTGTGCGGAGACGGCCCGTCACTCGGAGGATCTTTAGGAATCGTGTGTTTCATCAGTCCGGCTTTCATGTCTTAAATTAACAACGAATTTCAACCATTTCCTGGTGTGCCTCTGTTCAACTGACCCGGCAGCATAAATCAACAGCTGACAGGACTCATCTTCTCTGATTTCATTCCCACTGAGGAAGCAACACCAGTTTTATTTCTTTTTATAGCCCTGAAATTGTTTTAGGTTGAAACATGGAAATGTGCCAAACTTGTTTAATTGAACAGTTTTTACTGTGAAGGGGATGAAACCTCAACGGTATTTATCCTCTTTCTGAGAAAAGCCAGTCTCCGTCCACTCATCTGAAGCATCACACCAGACACACCCATCCTAAAATAGTCATCTCATTTCACTCCTCATGGTACATTTATAGGTTTATTATTGTTTAGTTGTTTCTTAGCTCAATTTGTTCATCTTTTCTTCATATGTCCTATTACTAGCTTACAAATTAGTGCAACCAGTTTTCATCAAACACCAATAAACATTGACAGACAGTGATATTCAGATGAGCAGCCATATACTTTCCTGAAAAGTCAATACATTCAAAACCTAATGAAGACCTGTACTGGTTTTACCAGTGTTGAATGCCTGTTTCAGCTATGAATTACACATGGTAATAGATACTCTATAAACATAGTGCAGGGCCTGGTGCGGTTACTCCTGTCATGTCGGGTCTCCGTTCTTCTCTCTGCACGGCTTCTCGGCTCTTAACTTTGCTGCTTCATTTCATTGTTCAGAGTCTTGTTCTGAACCAGATTCAGTTTTTCACACATCTACAATATAGACTTAGATTTATGACCTCTATTACAACCAGAAAAGGGAAAAACCCCTGCAAAAATTTTGCTGATAACTCGAGTCATTATTAGTTAATCTAACTTTCAGAAAGGAAGTTCCTCTGTCACGCTTCCTTCCCTTTTGATGGGTGTATAAACTCCTCAGTTACACTTCGTATAAGACTCCAGATTAAATTTATAATACAGCTGCTGTCTAGCAGTGAGAACAAGAGGAGGGAGAAGCAAACGCCATACAAGTTTGGCATATTTACAGTACAACTTCATCACCATGAGGCTTGTGCAAGAGGCAGGTTTACTCAAGTCAAATGACATGTTCCAGCTGTTACTTGGCAAAGTTATCGAGATTCGATCAGTATCATGTTCATTCTTACATAACTATGGCTCGGGTGGTTTATATAGAAAAAGTATTGGGCTTAACAACTACTTTACCATCACAATTACTACTTATAGTTTTTTTTTTAACATTTGTTTTATCTATAGGGCAGAAACTGGAGGAAGAAAAACAAACGTTTGGAGACATTGAGCTGAACGGGCTGTTGTGGTTTAATTCAGCTGCTTTCTGTCACTGTTGAATCATGTCACTGTGTAGCAACATGTCCAGTGTTACTCGGAAATGGGATTTAAAAACTTCCATGAATCAAACCTGCAACCGTTGGTGTATTTACTGTCACTAACTGCGTGCTGAGAGATAAACCAGCGTGTGATGAGTCATTTCCTTTTGTTCCGTCCTGCTACCGAAGGACAAAAGGTCAAAAGTGTCAAGCGACGGTGATTAAATCAAACTCTTTCTCAAATCAATGTTAGTTCTCTAATCTCTGGTTCTTTTAATAGCTGCGATTTAGAAATTCAGACCAAAACGTAAACAGAAGTTATTTTTAATTTCATATGTACATTATCACAAACAAAAAAAGTGGTTGGAGGAAAGAAGGGTGAAAACCTTAAAAAACACATTCAACATTGTCCTAAATTACTCATCCATATTTGTGCAAAGCTCACAGCATGTTAACTACCAAACTCCCTCATTTCATACACAGATTTCATTCAGTTATCAGAAGAAAAAAAACAAAACTAAATTAGGTAGCATTTTGTTTTTAACAGTATTGGCCACGTCACTAGATTTTTTGGCACCGTAGGCAGCCGACAGACACACACAGAGATGAGACAGACGCAGTCAGTCGGGCCCTCACAGCTTTTCCTCTGTGTCGTTCAGTGGAGTGTAAAAATATGCAGCGTCATCTTCTTCGTAGATGATGGCCACAGTCTCATCGGCGTCTGAAACGGCTGCGCTGGTCTGTGTGTAAGCCTGGGAGAGGAGGAAACGTTTGGCAATTTCTCAAACAAAATACATGACGACATAATTATTTTTAGACAGGAAGGATTGAATCACAGAGGATGCACAAAATAATTGATTTCACAAATATTTAGCCACTACATCTAAACACTACAGGCTCAGCTAAATGCCTTTATAAAGTTCAATGGAGAGTCGAATGACTCCCAGAGAAACATCAGAGTACGCCTACAGCTAAAAGAAACTTGAGCAATAGCAATTATCTGAACTTAAGTCATGTAAACACGTCAGACTCCCTCACCCTCTCAAGCAGCTGCAGTCGCTCCTCATTCAGCAGGTTGTTCTGTCTCAGCTGGCTGACTGTGTTCTCCAGTCCCAGAAGTTTCTCCAGGTGCCGGCGGTGTCGCTGCTGCAGCACTTTTACCTTTTTCTGCAGCTCGGCCACGATGGCCTCAAGCTGCTCCTTACTCAAACTGTTCTTATGGTAGCTGTCGATGTGAAAATAGTAAAAAGATGGTGAATGCTGTACTAAAGCAGCAATAACAAGTCAGTTGAAGGGTATATAGGGTAGGGTATACATGCATATTTAAATGTTTCGTTCTCATAAAGCAAGTTTTCCCATTTGTTATAAAAATGTGATGTTAAACTGAGACAGTGGCAATATTGTTAGTTATATTTAAAGGCAGGATGAGGAGGATTTGTCAGTTGTGGTTTGTAAAAACATTCAAAGTTGGCTCCTTCCTCCTCCACAGTTCAACGACACCAGAAGTGCTATGCTGCTATGTCGCTACGTTTTTTTTTATAGAGTCTCAACCTCTGCACACCCTCTGCCCAAAGGAAAGGTTGACGCCCAGAAACGTCCTGAACACAACAAAATACAGGCAGAGTCTCTGCAGATACATACACTGCAACACACTTCTAGTGGGTCATAAGTGATGATTGAGAGGAATTATTTTTTTAAGAGTCTATACATTGTTGTTGTTTTTTTTTTTTTTTTTTTTTTAGGGAAAACCCTGCTCATTCTGCCTTTAACCAAAAGTTGAAGAATGAGAAACGCTCATGTTTTAGGGTAAAAAGTGGTCAGACTCCTGACAAGGAAAAAGTGTGTGTGGGTATAGCAATCTCATCCCCAATAATTTTGGTCATTCACAATTAAACTATCAGGTGCAATTTTGTTAATTTGCATTTAGACAGTCTGTTTAACTTTTATTTACACTGTCGGCTTCTTGAATTCAGCGTTGTGCAGGCAGATTTTTGTCAAATTAAAACTTGAAAGTGCATTAAAACTATTTTGTTGCAAAGGATGGCTGAATGATCTCAACATTAATAAAAAAAAAAAACATTATAGTTTCAGTCAGTTTCGGTCATGCAGCCCACATGTGAGGAAAACAGAATTATGGATATGAGAAAGAAACACCTAATTACTAAAGTGCTCTTTAGTAATTTAAAGTCAAATGTCTGATGTTGATTTTTAAGTATCGACTCTTTGCTGCATCTTTATAGGCTGCTGAATTAACTCTGATCCCATTTTAATGCAGTAACCAGCATCTTTGGCCTTGCAGAAAGAAAGATTCTCTAAAAATCTCTGAATGAAAACGCAGACATGTGCTTGAAACCGAGAGTCGACGCTCACCAGTGCTCCTCCAGCTGGTGATCCTGTCTCTCTGCGCCATCCTCCTCTGGCCTGCAGTCGTCTCCCTCTTCCCCCTCTGTGTCGAGTCTCTCCACGGTGAGGACCAGGGACGTGGGTGATGGCGACACGTGTTTGGACACTATAGGCAGAGTAGACGTGATGGGCTTGGAGCTCAGCGCCGACGACAGCACCGTGTTCGGGGAGAAGGTGAACTGAGATGTTTCAGAGGGGAAAACGTTTGGTATCGTCTCGAAGTAGGCGATGACTTGCGTTTCGTGGCCTTCGTGGATGTCTGAGAACTCCTCCGTCGTACAAGTCACATCTTCGACACAGAGAGAAGCTGCAGACTCATCTGTGCAGCCAAGCGCGGTGTCATTCACCACCAGCCGTTGGCCCTGAGTTAAAATGGCAGCAGTGATCCCGTTCACAAGCTCCTCTTGCCCCTCACCAGCAGCACATTCGGACATCACCACCACCTCCGTGTTCTCCCCACTGTCACTCAGATCATCTACTGACTGGATTAAAGTTAATGGGAAATTTGCCCCCGTGTTGAATCCATTTACTGAAGCCCACTGGTTCAGGTCCGTCTGGATAGATCTGTCAGACTCTTCAACATGACTCGTCTCCATCAGGCCGGTTTCTCCCTGCTGCGCTGAGTCGACAGTGATCTCATACAGATGCACCGTGTGCAACGTACTTTCCGTATCTGCAGCATCGTTAGCCGCCGTCCTGTCATCCGTCACCATTATGCTTTGATTACCGTTAGCTCGAAGCACTTTTGGTTTCTTCTCGCTGTGATCCATGGCTTTCCGTTTCTGGAAAAAAAAGCAGGTGAAGCGTGCATTTATGAAAACACAAGCAGCGTGATTGTGTTTACAGTTCAACTTTGAGCAATGAAAAAAGAAAATGAAAGTTTCCCAAGGCATCTTGACTCACTGCTGAAATATTTAAATGTTTTAATTTCACTCCAATAAAAATAGATTTTAACATTTCAATAACACTTTACTGTCTGCTATGAAGGGGAAAAATGGGAAAATCACATAAATAGTCACATTATTTCAACATCCATGTTGAATGAAGCTGCAGATCAGGGAGGGGGTTGCTGAAAACCAACTCCTCAATGTGATTTTGTGTCACAAATTTCTATCCTTTTAATCTAATTAAACTAATTAAATGGTAGAAAAATAATACAAGATGTATTCAAACATTGCAAATTTTCAAGAGCAAACTACAGCTTCCTGAAATAAGGCAACAGCAACTTCTTTTATGATGTCAGTATTCAGCAAAATAATGGAAACATAATTATTTGCCAGTATAGTGTGTTGGAATATTATCTTAACATACATCATTATTTATCTTTCTTATAAAGACCTCTTCAGTATTCTACACCCAGGACTCCTTCAAAATGTCTTGTGTTTCTGAATGAGACTGCGTTTATATCCTTTTTGGTTTTACCTCGGCCTTCTGGAAGACTGTGGGCACTGCGTCGCTCTCAAGGTAACGGATCCCCCATCGCACCTTAAAGCACGAGGGTGCAAAATGTTCGTGGCAGACGTACTGGTGTCGAGATGGAATCCAGTTCTCACGTCCCATGTTCCTGAGCCACTGCTGCAGCCGGTCCGGGTCCTGTAGAGGGAACCTAAGATACAATAATAGTGAGACACTGAAATCGTTAGAAAAAGGAAAAACAAAACCATAAAGCAGAATTTACACTGTTCTTGTTCAAATGATTTGACAGTTAGGTCAAATCAGGTAACTAACCAACTCTGTGGACTCATCACCTTTTGGCTTGTGTCATTAAACACTGCTCAGCGTAATCTGATCCAGCTTCAGCGTTGTATGAGCTTGTTGAGAGACGCTTCTAATATTTCACAGAGCTGCTCTATTTAGTTGTTTAATATGGTAGACAGGTTTCTATTGTTCTGATCACTGTGTGTAATTTGTTTAAGTTTAATGTGGACCTTCCAGTTGTCATGTTTTTTTTAAAGATAACATTCCCAATAAAATCATCAGGAGAGCTTTTATTCCTGCCCATGAATCAGCTCAAGCGTTAAGATGACATCATCATTACAGTCTGTCTTCCTGTTGCACGACACACCAGGGTTCAAACCCACATAATACAATTGGGAAGTGGCACTATTGCAGAAATAATCAGTACAATATGTTTACAGAAATGTTTGCCCTTCAGTAAAAACTCAACTGAATGACTTCCTGCCCCAAAAAATGATGATTTAATTAGAGCTCAGACTGTCTCAAAGGTCAAACCGAGACGACGCAAACAATGCAAGTCATCAAAAACCCAATTAGATACCGATATTTCATGACTACAGTGATTAATTTTAGTAAATAAAATGTCGTAAAACGGACGTCGCGAATACAAACGTTGCTTAAAGTTAGATGACGCTTATATCAGCAGCAGCACTAACGTTACCTGAGCAACGAGGTTATCTAAAACACTGATAAAAACATAACCAGCTTACTTGTAAAAGCTTCTCCTGTCGCTGCCGCTCCCGGAGTCGCTCTTACAGTTCGGGACTGAACAGTATTTGGGCATCTCAGGCCGGTCTGGTTGTTGCTGCTCTTATCTTCGTCTGCAACTGGGTCCACAACAAGGTGAAACTCGTGCTGTGTTGTCAACGCGTGGCGCATAGTTGACGAATGACGATCAGCTGTTGAGACTCGTGACGTCAAATAAACGCGACTGTCATGCTGGAAGGAGCAACGTTTTCTTTTCCTTCTTCAGCGTGTCAACGGTGTCATGTTACAGGAATAAAGAGATGCCCTTTAGACATGTTTTAAGATATATATAAATACTCTACTTTGAATAATAATGTCTACTATGGTTTTTCCACACTAATAAAGTTCAATTATCTTGTTAAAATCCTTAAAATTACTCATTGTCCCTCATTAAAAATTACAGAATCTATACATGTGCAATTATGTTTCATTTCAGAAGTTTGATTGCTGGACACAGGATGTCTCCTTCTTCATTGTAAAGTTATTTTTTAGTTTTTGTGCACCGGAGGCTTCAAGTTTCCATATCACACTTTTCTAAAGTTGAATATTGGATTTGAAGTTAAGGAAAAAGATGACGATTAGCTTCCAAACAATATAAATCACGCTCGTTAGCTCACCCTTTAAATTCCGATTTTCAGTGGACACACAAAACTTTCCACTTTCAGCAGATGAATGTGAAAACAAACTCTGTAGATAAATCACTCTGCTCAGTGAAGCTCAAACATTCAACTGTAGGAACATTTTTGAGATTTTTTTAAATAAACATCTTAATAGCTGAAACTTTAAAACCCCAACACAGGACACTGTCTGTATAAACAACCATAACTGACATAAATAAAGATACCAACTTCTTTCTAAAATCACTGGACTGGATTTTTTTATTCAATAATTTTCTCCAAACATTACACGGAATCTCGATAAATGATACAGTATATATACATACACGTCAGTGTATTTTTATCTAAAAAGTTGAGGGTCACTGGACAATGCAGCTGTGCGTTTCAAGACAGGATTGCATTTGGACGTTTGTGTACTGAAGAAATCCACATATGGGGGGAGGGGGCGGGGTAATAAGTCACCGGTAATTGAACATGTATTGGAGACTCGAGTGCCATCAGTGTTTGCCGTACACCAAAGCTAGTTTGGAGAGTAGACTGTGCGGGAGCTGCCGGGTGAGTGGCACAATAACGGTCAGGGATGAAAATATGGAGAGCAGCAGTATCTTCCTCGACAGGAAGCAGTGCAGCAGTGCAAAATACATGTTACCATCTACATGACTGAACTACCTAAATACACCACTAATGGCAAACAGCACCTTTCAGAGTGTACCAAGAGTCAATCTCCGTTTTTTTTTTTTTCGGATTGGGATCATACATGTAATTATATTTTGGATTCCTGTAAAATAAAAAAACTTAAAAAAAAAAAACTGACATACTGTAGGATGGTTTGAGAAACACTGATAGACATGCTGTTCTAAACCCATTTCACAATGCTTTAAGCTGTGTACACAGGCCAACAACAGTACAATGCTAGGTTTCAGAGTCACAAGTCGCTCCTTGTAAAAACTGAACAATCATTTTTATTACAGATCTTTGGTACATACCAGCTAGCTGATCCCACCTGCTGAGTATATCAAATATTTAAAAACCAAGCAGCTCCAAGGAGACTCATCTGAAATTCTCAGGGTTGGTTTCTTTTCCCAGTGATGCAACACATTGATGGGGGCAAAGTGGACAGTGGAAATCGGGATTTTTCCAGTTTTAACTGGTAAACATGAAAGAATGTACCCAGTTCTGGACTGGGCTGGTCTAAGTGATCTCTTCCCATCTGAACTACACGTATTTTCTGCAAACAACTAGCGGAAGTTTGTCGGGGAGAGGGATCCCTTAGGCTAAGCATGAATGAGAGCATGTCCGAGCACTGGAGGGAGTGAGGTGGCTGGGATGGTTCAGGTCAGATGGGAGGTCGTCAGTGTCGCAGACAGACTAGCGTGGCCTCTACATCATCCCCAACTGCATTAGCGTGTTGGCATACGCCATGGGCTTGACATTCGGATGAGGCTGTAAAGGAGAGTGAGAGGAAAATAAACGTTAGATCACACTTTAACAAGCTGGCTGTCAAACTTCATCAAAATTAAGCACACTTCACTTCTCCTTTTAGTTGTTTTTGCAATCATGCCAGTCATGCTAACTTTTTACTTAAAGAGGAACTACACAGATTTTACACATCAAAGTCAGGTGTTGGGTAATACTACTGCATATGTGTGTGTTGCTTCAGAGAGAGATGTGCAAAATCTGATCAAATGCCTCACATGATGTCACTTGAGGCTGAAGACTACAAGTCTGAAAATGAAAAAAGTCTAGGGGTGTGGAGTTAGAAAGAAATGAGGTTAGCAGGCCTGTGAAGCCCACTCCTTATCTCTGCCTATATCTACTTTTTAAAAAACTTTATTATCTATTAAGAGTCTGACAAATTTATAGAAGTGCAATACTATACTGGTGCAGGAATCTTAGTAGAGATGTCCCAGGCAATTCGGGGATCAGTGGCTAAAATAAATCCAGTCTGATCCTGATCCTTTCTTTACGGGACTCTACTTTCTTTAGTCCCCCTCATCCTACTAGTGTTGCAGCGCTGCTCTCCTTTTCTACAATCAGGCTCTATGTGTAAGAACTTTTCTGCATATGCAAGTGAAAATTAGTGTGTGAATGTAAAAAAATTACTTGAGTGCACCAGTGCAATTAACTCTGACACAGAGGTTGGCAAAATACAGGGGTTTGTTAAAGTTACTACAAGGAACTTTCATTTTGTGTTGATTTTAGCGGCCTCTGTGGACCAAAGCGGTAGTGTTTCCTGGAATAAAGACTATTTTCCATTCCGCCTTGTCTCGTAAAAATCTTGATCTGGCTAACACGTGCATTTGTTCTGGAAATGAGTGAGCTGTTTGCAGGATGCATAGCAATGAGGTAACGTATCCATTTGTGGCTGTGTAAGATTAATAATAACGGTTTCATAACCAGTTAAAAGTTCCTTGTAGTAACTTTAAGTTTAGACATTAACAAATATTTTAGCTCTCCTCTCTCTTTCTTATTGGCAAAACATTCAGGTAGCGGCAGTGCGTTATCGCTGACTGTCACTTTAGCCGATTAAAATAAACGTCACCGATTCATATCAGCTGTCGTTCATTCACGTTAATTCTGTAGAAAACTTGATGAAAAGGCAAAATTAAACTCAGCTGTTCTCTCTGCAGCAGGTGTCTGTACTCAACCAACGACAATTATTAAAGATAACGCTTATGAACTTAATTGTTTTGAACCAGGACCTTCAGTATTTGGATCAAGTTATTTTGAAAAATGAGGTTTGATAAATTTAGTAGGGTACAACTGTTATTTCAATGTGTCAGATACATATTCAACAATCAACATTAAGGTAAATATTGGTAGTATTAGTAGTATCATGTAACCCCGAGATCTGTGCAATGAGGCTCTTGAATTAATTATTATCAAAACCAACAGTCACAATGATAAAAATGAGCATTTTATACAAAAATAACATTTCTTTAACTTAAAAAGCACAATTCCAAAACATCCCTACTGCTTCCAATAAAACTCAACTAAAACACAAGCAGGTGCCACTTTAGAGTACAAGATACTGACCACAGCAGTGAACTGGTGGAATTCTGGCTTGAGGTCAGATCCCCTGAGGTGGATATAAGCTCCTTTATTTCCCATCTGATCACTGGTGGAGGGTAAAACACAACACACAACAGTTTAAGTGAACAGCGTTAGCAACAACTAACTCTACACTCTTAAGTTAGCGGACACAGTGACGTACCAGTAGTTGGGTGCTGAGAACACGGTGATGCACTTCCCTGAGTGAGTGACCTCATAGCCCTCAGTTTTGACCTCATGACTACGAATGATGAAGTCCAGCTTGTTCTGTTCCAGGAAGCGCTCCGTCACATCCGGCCCAAACTGGCAGCTCACCCCTCGCTTGCTGATCGACCGGCCACTCTGCATGATAAGAGAGACAGACGGATTCATTTTAAATTCAAAAATTGATCTAACACAAACTAGTGGACACTCAAACAGGTCTAAAAAAGGTATTGGATGGGTGACGACTGACCTGAGGCTGTGGATCTGACCAGAGGAGGTCACACATGGGACCTGTGAAAGAGCGGAGGAAGGTGTTAAAATGTTCCCGTTTTCCTTTCAACAGATGGTTTCTTTGAGACAGGTTTTATACTGATGGTGCGCAGCCAGTCTGACCCTACCTGCGTCTGGAGGCTGTCTGTTCCTGTCAATCTTCCTGAGGTCTTCCAATGTGACGCCATCTTCACTGAACAGTCCACCGTGCATAATCTGATATAGAGAATCTGATTAAGACTGTGTGCACATTACAAAATATGCAAAAAAAACATTAATAAACAGCAGACATTAGCAAGATTCAGATAAATTATGATCATATTAATCCATCAGAAGTTGGACTGCCTGGTAAAGACGTGTAAATTAAATCAGATCAGATTAAATTTAAGAGGTTCTACTCTATTCCCAAATATTCCTGAAAGATAACACTAGCACAACTGGCTGCAGAAATATGGCATCAATTAGACCCTGTTTACGCTTGGTTTTAAAACGCGTCTCAGTGATCTGAACACAAGTGGACAGCTGAGAGACACATCGCCGTTCACACAGCTGAGACACATCGCCGTTCACACCTGCGTCTATCATGCGTCTCCGAGGTGTCCAGCTGACCACTTGTGTTCAGATTTCACTACTGCCTATGTCACTAGAAGGTCAAAGGGCACCACGCACAGTTATCACATCAGTCTGTCACAGGACAAGTGCCAGATTTGTTTCACACGGGCTAGCTAAGAAAATAAAAATGCTTCAAGGTCATGAACAGGCTACTCCAACTGTTGAGATTTTTTCATTTTATATATATTTTTTTAAACATTGGCGCACTGTCACCAAAACCACCACTACATCCTGCATTGTCGGGGACACATCATTTACATTACAAAAGATATGTGGTCAAATGCGACCCAGACCACCTCAGCAAGTGGTTTGTTAAAACCAAGTGTAAACAGGGTTTTAGAGACTAGAGCTGGTGAACAACAGTAACATTAGTTGCATGACCTTATGACTGCTCTCAGCTCACAATGCAGCTGCTTACCAGTACTTTGTTGTTGATACACTGTGCAAGAGGCAGCCACTGGAAGACCTCGCTGAACAGCTGGAACATCTGGGCCGTGTACTTAGCCTTGACCTCCCCTTCGAATCCATACATCTGGTTCATGTTGTCTGTCTCATGGTTACCTGCAGGTGAAAATCTTAGTTACTGCATGATGTACAACCCAATTTAAATAACTCAATACACTGTAATTTAACAGTAAAAAAAAACCACATGAAAGATGAACATGGAAAAAGGCTATTAAATGAATTTTAGTGTAGTCTTTGAACTTTATGACAATGTGCATGTAATAAATATGACACATCAATATGACGTGTTACAGCACACATATTTGCAGATGCAACACATGCACCCGGAGATAGCACAGGAAACACTGCGAGTGTTCTCACCCCTGAGCAAGTGAAAGTTGTCGGGGCAGAGCAGCTTGAAGCCAAAGAGGGTGAGAATGACCTCAAGAGAGAAAGAGCCGCGATCCACAAAGTCACCATTGAACAGCTGAGTTCTGTGGTTAAGCACTATGACGCACAAGTTCTGGGTTTGAGGCTTTTGGGCTGTTGTTTTTTTTTTTTTTTTTTTTTTTTTTTTTTAGAAACAGAAGGATACAAACAAGGAGGACAAACTGCACTGAACACATATTTATAAGCTGATGTGACTGACTGACTATAGGCAGAAAGGATACATAAGGGTTGGTCTCTGAGGGTAGGCCGTTCAACTTGAAGATGTTGAGGAGATCATAGTATTGCCCGTGGGTGTCACCGCAAATAGTTATTTTTTCTGTCTGTGGCAAAGAGAAACAGAGCACCTTCAACAGAGTCCAAACAAGATGACTATATAAAATAATAAGCAATGAATATTATATTTTACTTTCATTCACTTCACCGGCGATTATCTGCTAAGTCCTCACCTCTTTTAATGTGATTTCAACAAGACTTGGTAGTTTCGATAGAACATCTTTAACTTGCACCAAAATCTGAAAGAGTACAAAAAAAAAAAAAGGTTTAATTTCAGATACATTTCTTTCAATGGGTGTCTTTGAAATAAACAAATATGTTTACCTGATAAGCACACTTTCTGTGCAGTTTCTTCTGGTCTTTGAACCAATCCATCATCTCCTTCATGAACTTCAATGTGACCTTGCCATCTTCAAGTTTTGGGCCTACGTAGTCATCCTCAATCGCTGCAATACAAGATCGTCTTAATTACAATGAAGAATCAATCAAATAACATTCACATCGGTGCATTTTATTATCATTAGTTTCTGTTTAACATGCAACACAATGTTTTAATCAATCACCATAAAGTTGACATCTGTTGTAAGGCACATTTTAATGTTTTACAAACAGATATGTTTTACAGACTTGTCAGATGATACAGGAAACTTACTCATGCTTTCAATGTCCAAAGAGTCAACAACAGATTTTTTTATCTCATCGCTGGCAATGGCTCTCTCAAAAGCCTTCTGTTTCACAATCTTGTTACATTCCTGATACTTCATCCTTGCATCCTTGTCATTTGGTCGAACCCTCACTACCTATCATCAGAACAGGGAAATGACATATAAATTAAACACACTGGTTAATCATCAACTGGAATCAATGCAGACCCACTGCAGCTGCAAAGAACAGGTCGTAAATAGTTATAAAAGGATATTAAGGGTTCTGTTTCTTCATCGTGCGAACAGTTTCTACTGAATGAAAACAATTTGGTTGATCTGTGTGCTGTAAATCAACTAAATTTTGAATTATTGACAATCACACGCCGTTCTGCTCGATACATTTCAGAGATCTATAAATACATATGGATCTTCTTCCAACCTCCAATTGCTTCATAAAGGATTAAGTCTCATTTTCTGTTGTCATGGTGCTTGGTTTAGTCGGTGCAATAAATTGAAGCGACTGTGGCTAAGCTTTAGAGGTCTTTGTTGCCACAGCCCTGATATATTTATATTGCTTATTACGAGAACAGACTGAACAATAGCCACCAAATTACCAGTGGTATGAGTGCCTTCAGACTGGATCCTATTGGCATCATGACTAGATTAAAGGATAATCACTGTTTAGGACTGTTAAGGCAACATAAGGAGCCTAACTCATGATGACAGACAGACAATGTAACTGGAGAGCTCATTCTTTAGTTTCTTTGAGAAAATCTCGGAGAAAAAAAACAGCTCTACTGAGCACACTGCTCATGTCCTGCATGTTCTAGGTTTCCTGAAACCCTTAAAAATACTATTAGACTACAGGGTAGATAAATATGTGCAGCTACTATAGTCAAAGATGCTATATTTCTTACCGTCTCATAGTCCTTAAGTGCAGCCTTGAACTTGCCCAGTGCCATGTTGGAGGTGGCACGGCGGTAATATCCCTTGATGTAGTTTTTGTCTATCTCCAGGGCCTTCGTAGCATCAGCCAGGGCATAGCCATAGCACTCTGTGCGTAGGTATGCCAGGCTTCGGTTGCTGTAGTAGATGGCATTAGATGGATTGAGCTCCACGGCCTCTGTGTAGTACTTGATTGCATTTTCATAGTCTTTCTCTGAAAAACAAATGTCACGTCTTCACTGGACAGGGACTGTTTGCAGTTCATATAAAATGTCAAACACAATGCAGGCAGTACAGGTTTATGATTTATGTCCTATCGGGGTGATGCTGGAGCTTGATGACAATGGAAAAATTGTGTGTTAAAACAATTAGTCAACTGATTGGTCAATCAACAACTAATGACGATTCTGTGAATCATTTAATTGTGAAAGTCTCGTTTCAAGTAAACACACCAAACATTTTCCAGTAACCGCTTCTTAAAAAAGATTAACTTCCTTTTCCTCCAAATCACACAAACATCACTTTCGGCTCTGGTAACTTTAATTGGACAAATTGTATATTTTATTAAATGAAGATAATCCTTACTTGTATCTCTAAATAAAATATCACCAATATGCCTCATTCAAAACCTCAAGGCTGATAACATGAGAACATTCTGAGCGTTAATGTTGGTGGTTTTATTCAGTGTTTAATCCACAGTTAGGGTGGGTGATATGGCCTCTGAGAATAGTTCTCAGTAATGCAGTCACTGTTCATTACACTCTGGTATTACAGTCAGTAAACTATCAGTAAATCCCGGAATATCATTTTAGCTTTATCACAATGTTACTGTATTGATAATTTGGATATATGAGATTCCAGCTCCAGGCTAACACACACTAATATCTGTGCTGTGCATTCACGATACTGCACACTTTGCTCAGTGGAAAAAAAAAAAAAGTTATGAGACAGGGTGAAAAACATCCTTTAATCCCATTAGTGTGCATACTGTACGGAGATAGCACTGCTAACCGCGTGTACTCATGCTCAACAGCCATACAGGCTGTTCAGTGTGACCTGCCACATGGGATGCAACACTAGCCAATATCACTGCCATGATAGATGCCATTCTTATTAAGAGTGGAAGAGTACGGGGAACAAGGGAGTGGGAATTTTAGTGGAAATAGGCATGCGATATACCAGGAAGCAAAAGAAAATGGTGTTAACGTTGATATTCTGCAGAACCTAAAAAGTACTATGACATTTCAAAAAAATGCACAGTGCTTTGAGATTAAGTAGAGCAGGTGGATGAATGGCATTTCTAAATATATCAAAAAATAAACAAGTAGCCAAAATAGAGTTTAGACAGCGGACATAAAGAGGAAACTTTACTTTCGTTATCGATGCTTTTCACTGTCAAGTTGAATAATTTTACTTGGACGCAAATCAGAGGCGCGGCGTGATTGTTACGTTACTTCATTGCAACATTAACTAACGTTAACGTCCAGCAAGATACGCCAACACATACCTAATAAAATGTAATCTTATAAGAATAATAGCAAACAGTTACTACTACAGTGACCATTAAGTGTCTGCTGTTAAAACGAGGCTGCTGCCCACACGCGTCACTTATAACTACCCAAAAAACTAAACACAGGGTTGGATAACAACAAGGTCGGATTTACATTTAGTTAAAATCCAAATAAACGACTAAATCAGAGCAAATCAGTGGTGCACTATAAATGACACGCGTGACGGCATGCGATAATACTGAGGGTGCCGATAATGTGCTGGCTGCTAGCTAGTGTTAGCTAAGTCAGCTAACCGCTGTTAATTCAATGCAGTAATCCAATGAATGAGTTTAGCTCAGTGCTAAATTAGCCTAGCTTACATTAGCGACCGGCTCCAGTTAGAGCGTGTAGCAAGACCGTCATGTCGCCGTTGTAGTCAGTGGTAACACCGTTGTCTGTTTTAAACCGTTGAATAAAGCCATTTACTTGACAGAGCTGCCAACTTACCTTTAAAGTACTTATTCGCCTTCTCCTTGAATAGCTCTGCATCATTACCTCCCTCCGCCATCTTCTTCTCACTGCCGGTTTCCAGTACGTGCGCCATTGACGGATGTCGCAAAGGTCGCAAAGTTTTTTTTGTTTTTTTTTTTTTACTTCTGTTCAGAGTATAAAAACACCACTGTCGGGTGAAAATTACGTCAAAATTTAAAGAAAATGTATTGTGCCGTGCAAAATTCCTAGCACAACCCCAATAAAATTGTACTTAAAGTTGATTATTTGAACGGTAAATGTTGTTAAAATGTGATTTTACTTGCAAAATTCAACCATTCGTGCAGTGAGGTAAAATTAACGCTAATCTCATACTTGTAATTAGCGTTTTATGATGAATTGAGATTAGCTTTTACAGCGTATAAGTGATAATGACATTTAAGTGCAAACGGTAGAAAATATAAAGGAGGAAAAAATTCTTTCACTTCATTAACCAGCAGGGGTCAACACAGACCTTCACCGAAATACCCATGAACTTCTCATGAAATTGTGCAGCATAAGTGGTTGGTTTTGTAGGCAACTATTAGACTGCCGATGAGGTTAACCAGAAAAAATGTTAATAAGGTGAGTAATGTGTAACAATCGAATCATTAGTAAAAGATATGGTAAATGATTCGTGTGGAGATAATTTCCCCTGGCTTTACTTGGAATTTGGACCGACATTTTTAGATTTTAAGCGCAATAAAATACATAATTAAAATGTGAGCCAGTGTAACACAAAAGTACAGCCTTAGTCACGATTCCTTTTGGTTTTCTTCCAGATGCCTTAAGGCTTTAGGATGTTGCAGTGGAAGTTTCCTGCCATCTGAACTCAGCAGTCGGCCTCTGGCAACCACAGATATGGCGATGAGGGGACAAATATGGCACAGGTGCTCATGTACACAACTTTACTCACTCACACATGGCATCTGACGCACCAAGGCTTCAAATAACTGGTTTGTAAAAACATCACGCAAACTTAAGCAGAAGCACATCCTAGCTGAGCCACCTTTCCCTTCTCTGCACTGACAGTCACATTGTGGTCAGTGGAGTCAGGAGAGGCCAAAGGGACGCCTGTCTTCTGTACCAGAAAGGAAAGGGCAGCCTTTTAAGATATATGTTTGTGGTTTTGGTTTTAGTTAGGGTTAGAAGTTCAACAGAATAAGAGGCATTTAAGAGAAGCATGTGACACAGAGGATACAGCCCAGTCCAGTCTGCTTCTCTGACTCACAAGCGACATCCCGCAGTAAGGAGGCCAAACACTTGGGTGACTCACAACGACCCCGGTCGAACACTTACTAACCCCGGAGTGTGAGTTCACTTTCCCTTTGCGAGATCACCTATGACTCGCCTCTCTCTCTGAGCCATAACTCGTCTAGTTCTGTGATCGTTTTACTAGTAGCGCTAAAAGGAAGAAAAGCAAAAAAAAACAAAAAAAAAACAGACTGACTGAGAACAAGCTGACGTTACTGCCTCAGCCCCACATGAGAGTAAACGCAGACAGTGAGTGGGAGAGACAGTGTGGGAGGGAGAGGTAGAGAAAATCTGGCAAGCCGGGAGGATAGTGGAGGGGAATTGCCGGCCTCTTGGGTGTACGATGCTTGAGCATGAGCGTGGGCTTTTGAGGGGTCCTGAGAAAGTTAAAACAAACACAAATGGAGGAACGCAGAGATATACGAGCAAGAGAAAGAGACAGATGAAGGTCACGGGGAATGTGAGTGACATTCCAGGGCCAGGAGCCAATGAATGATGAGGCCTCAGAGTGAGTGGAGTATATGTTACATAGGCCTGATCCCGACCTTCTTACTATTTATTATTCTGTAGCATGTAAGACCATTACAAAGTGAGTGTTTCAAGCGCCCCCCCCCCAACCCCCTCCCTCTTTTACTTTATCTCTCCACTACTCTAATGTTCATGTCAGACTTTTTCAGTGTTTTATAGAAGCTTAAAAAGCATCAGACTCCTGTTTCCCCTCCTCTGCTCCACTCTGTCCAAATAATTCACTAATGAGAGTTTGGCTTCAGGGGTCTGTGGGGGGTCGTACTTATTTGAACCATATGTTTTTCTAGCGGGCAGGGCAAAGAACTTCAAGCAAAATTAAAGATAAATTGGGAGAAAACTCATCCTCTTGAGCGCCACCCTTCCTCCTATTTCTTATATCCCTCTATCTTGATTGTGCTTGGTTTAGACATTTAGTTCCTCTGTAGGCCAGAGTGTTTTTTTTTTTCTGACATTCTCTTTGAGTTATATACAAATCGCAGGGATTGCTCATATTAAAAGTTAGCCTTAAAAAGGGATCTCCATCTCCCAGTGGAACCTCCTGCTGATGAGCGGATTCATCAGCTAGCTTGTAAATCAACATCCTGAAGTGACACATTGCGCGTTCACTGGAGTTATTTGCACTACTGGGGAGTGAGAGGTTGGAAATTTCATGTAATTGGAAAAAGAAACGTGATGCATACCTGCCTAGAAAGAATGCTGCTGCCTTTACCTTTTCCACATTAAAACCTCGTCTGTGTTTCTCCTGTGTTTCTTGGATTTGTAACCCGGGTGCGTAGGGGTGGGGACTGGACGAGAGTATAGAAAGCAATTGTGTTTATATTTTGCTGGGAGTCTGTTTACATTTCTCGTAGGGCTGTTTTAAGTATTAAGTAAGGTTGTTACTGTCAGTGCCTTCGATGAAATCAGTTGCAGTGTAAGTCCATGTGAGCGTATATGAATTTATATGAATCTGAATCCAGATTAACAATATTTTCATGAAAAATCCTCTCTTGTTTTGTTTGTTTCTAACTCATGCATTTAAATGAACATTTTAGACAACTATGAAGTTATTCAGTTTAGTTACTACAAGGAACTTTTAACTGGTTATGAAACAGTCTCAATTTAACACTGATGCCTCTGTGTGACCTACAAAAGTAAATGAGACAATCAGTGGGAAGGCTATTTCTGTGTAGTTATTCTAAATTCCTGCCACCGGATCCGATCCCCCACGAAATCAGATGAAACTATTAAACGACACGCTACATTACATGTAGCGTCGTACCATGAGGGAGTACAAAGACTTTACAAGGACGAGGGGAGGACATTTCTATTCGTTTGATAACGTTTAAAGTAAAGTCAGACTTCTTGTCGGCTTCACGACTCATTTTTTTTAAAAAAGATGAGAGAAACAGAGAGAGAGATAGAGAGAGAGAGAGAGAGAGCAACAGTGGTTGAGCAAGCTAGAGAGTGAATGAAGAGAGCGAGCGGCACTTGTGAGAACAAAGGAGTGAATCTGAGAAATTTAGCGTGAATTATTTTTCTGATTGTTTCACGGCGGTTTACGTTCGAAAGCACAAATAAACACATTCACACCTCCGCTCAGCCCTGCTGGAATGCACCACATTTCCAGATTTGGGTGTGAATTCAGCCTTACGTGGGTGAACAGTACTAAAAATAAAGTTTACTTCGTCTCGCCGTCGTCTTATCACAGTTAGTAATCTTACATAGCCACAAATAGATACATACAAGGATACGAACACCTTACACCTTATCGCCATGCATCCTATAAACAGCTGTGTTTATAAAGAAAAGAAAAGAAAGAAAAATAGTATTAAAGATAAGTAGCTTCTTTCTTTCGCTTGCTTCCAAAACAAATGCACACACTAGCTAAGATGTTTAGCAGTCCGCATTCTGGGAAAACACTACCAGTTTTGTCCACAGGGGCCGCCAAAATCAACACAAAATAAAAGTTCCTTGTAGTAACTTTAAAAAATAGTGACGAATGTTCTCTTATGCCCTTGAGGTATTTTCTACACTTGATTATAATGACTAATTACCAGTTTTGTATTGTTTATCCATGTTTTCATTAAACAACAATCAGTCAACTTACTAAACAAACAGATAGACAGTGTAGAAGTGGGTTATGTTGCTGCGGTTTGAGGCGTTTCTGTTGACAATTTGATGCTTTTTTTCCACTGTAAAAACAGGAAGAATGTTCTTTCCACAAAGAGAAAAAAAAACTTGATTGTTTGTACCGTTTATAAAAAGCTTTTGGCAATCGTGAACAGAACAAAAAGGATCTTCTCAATTGACTGTCTCACATTTGTCCAGTTTGACTCTTGCATCCTTCATCATTAACACTCCCTGTAATGTCAGGGCTGTAACTTTGATAACAAAAAGCAGTGTTTGGTTTTACATCATTCTCGCTGGTCGAACAGACTGTGAGACATGCATGCGGCTCATTTTTTCAAGATTTCTCCCACTATCGAACAAACAGTTTGGACTTGTGAACTTATACAGTAAGGATTGTTGCATTAGCCACTGAAACCACAGCTCCATACCTGAGTGTAAGCCCACACACAGTCTGAATGGAATAAATTCTTGACTGTGGAAATGTGAAGCAGACTATGTTAGTTGTTTTTTTTTTTTGTTTTTTTTTGTTTTGTTTTAATGGCTCATATCCAGCAACCTCCTCCTGATCGACTGGCACCACAGCCTTGTTAAAGGAAATTTAGAAAATGACTGACTAAACAGATAATTAGAATAAATAAAAACAAATTGTTATGGGAAGTGAAAGCAGCCCAGATTCCTTAAAAATTAGATTAGGATGAAAAACGATCTTGCAGTATGAACTCACCGGTTGGGTCGAGTCTAGCCTTATTTGGCCATATCTGTGGATATTATGGTAATTAACCACTTTGTATTTCCTACTTCTTTTTCATTTTCCTCTGGTTTTCTGTGTCATCAGTCAGGATTTTCCCTTCCACTGTCCCCACATGTTCATTCTAATTCCCTCCACACACATAAACCCCCTCTCCCATTCACATTTACTCTTGCCATCATTCCCTCATTTATATGCTTTCTGTGTATCCTCCTGTCTGTCTCTTTTTCTCATTTTCAGCAGCTCGAGTGTTTGATGTGTGCTGGGCACGAGAACAAGGGATCGGATACACACCCCAAACAGGAAATGAGAAATTCAAGCAAATAGACCCGTGTCTCTGCGCCTTGCAGAGAAAGACAGAAACTCTCACAGGGAGGAATGTAGATAGATAGAGCGAGGGCAGACGGCGGAGGATGTGAAATAGACACGCTGAATCAAGAAGCTGTGAATGTTTTCGAGGTGAAAAGGTTGTTATATACTGTGTGTGAGCAAGAGAAAACACCCGGAGTATGATATTTATAGACCGTGACCACCCCAGATGCTGCTCTGCATCACCCTGTGACATCACCCGTCTTACGGTACCATACAACTCCCATTTAACTGTACATATCACAGTCGCACAGTTCACCTTATTTTTCTCAGCGGCGGCTTTTCAGCATCTATTTCGGGCCGCGGAGGACACCGACAGCTCACTTGGGAGTCAGACAGGGTGGTATTTGTTTGCTCCTTTCACCTGGAGATAACGCCAGCTTTGTGGCAGGTTCTGCATCGCACCCACACCCCACAGTTGTACTAATGTGCTAGATGGCAACCCCTTAGCAGGTGAGCTCATAAAAAGAAAAGAGTCCTATCAAAGCGACATTGGCACACAGACAGAGCAGTTGTGTGACTCGCTCGCCGCCCTTTCATCTGGCGGCGTGGTTGTTGTTTTTCACACTAGTTAACGGTAGCGAGGACAAGTGGTGGCGGCTAGTTTATTTTACATCTCAGGCTGCTCCTACTGTTTATGAGCAATGAACAACCGAGCACGACACACATGGTCAAACTTTCCCACAGAGAGGAACCCGCATCATAAGTGACTCAGGATGTCTGGGTGCACACGCTCTGACCATTAGATGACTATGGGACATAAAAGGGAAGGAAGACTTCAATAGACCTCTGCAAACAAGGTGGAAAGAGAGACGGGCTGTTGAGAAAACCGCCCCAGCTTCTCCGACGGGGCTGAATTGTCTCAACTGGTGTGAATAACTGCAATCTGATGTGGTGAGACAGCAATAACAAACAAGCAAAGCAGCAGACAGACAACGATCCCACAAGAGTTCAAGACAAACTGTAAATATCTGTCAGTAGAACAGCGCTACTTTCCCCAAACACTGCATAACAATGAAGACAACTGGAACACAGATGCTTTTTATATAATCTAATCAGACACTTAAACATCGCCATGTCAATACCAGCTGCGTAGCACAAATACAGAACCAGAAACTTTTTGTGTAGTGTCTGAAAATATCCCGTCACACATAGACAGGCCATCCAGGATGTTGTGGGGGAGAGTTTCCTCTTCCTGTTGCTGTTACCGTTGGACTTTCCTGTCAGTTAGCATTAACTACTGACAGACCTTTGGGTGCGTTCCAGACTCATCCCTGGGCCTTTTTTTTTTTTTTATCTCAAGGGAGTATGATTCCTTACTGTGAAGTATTAGTTAACATCCTGTACACTTGGGTGGCCAGGCAGAGGAGGCAGCATCAGATCTAGGTACTCTCCCTGGAGCAGACAGCCCTTTTTTTTTTTTTTTTTTTAGAGCAGAAACCAGCAGGTATATCTAAAAGCAAATGAGGACCACACTCAGTGGTGCGGTCACATGTGTTCATCAGGTGGTGCGAACAAAAACAAAACAAAACAAAAAAAAAAGAATCAACCACAGATATTGTCTCCCAAACTCTCACTGGACTTCGGAGGAATGCGACAGATTTTATGATCTTCCTCTGTATCATCACCAAAGCTGGTCATCTCCTTTTTATTTTTCATCAAAGATTTCTCAGATGCTACGGGAAAAACGTGTGCGGAGCTATTTGTGTCAGCTCTCGGCTGTTCCAGCGAATTAAATGTTTATGATTCAGCAATGCCAGAGGGTCAGACTGGTGCTGATTCTAAGATAGACTGGCCTGAATTAGTGTCTGCTTTTTGTGTCTGGCTTCTGTTATACCTGCACACACCTATTCCTTTTTTTGTGTGTTGTGCACATGCGTGTATTAGGTGTGTCTATGTGAGAGTGTGCATGCCAAGACCGTTTTGAATTCTAATTTAGTAGGCATTCAGATTGAAAACAGCCCTGCATTAAAACAACGCAGGGGGCTACGCATGTTGCTTTATGAAGCGGTGAACATGTAATATGGTCCAGGAAGTCCACAACTGTACTGTCGTTACAACTGTACAATATTTAAGCAATGAAAAAGTAGTGAATAATAGTAAAGCGTAAAAAGCACATAAATTAATTCAAGAAAGTCTCTATTGAGCACGCGACTGTCCGTATAGGTATGCGTTCATGTACTTGTGTGAGCACATTTGTTCATACGTGCACACTGTGCATGTATGCATGAGTATATTTTAATATATTCTCATGTGTTTCATGTATAACATGATTGCGTGTGCGAGCGCATTGAATGGGAGGAGAAACGAGGAAGGATTGAATAAACCAAACACATAATTTCACTCTGCTGCCCGCTCCCAAAGTGCCTCGATCACAGGAAATGGGTGTAAAGGAATGACTCAGCTGGCTTTGACCTCCACCCCCCCCCCCCCCCCCCCCCCCCCACCTCCCTAACACCCCCACCCTCTCCTTCAGGGCTGCCTTAATTAGAAAAGCAACTCGTTTGTTTTTCTTCGTCTCAACACCCAGTCTGCCCCTCTCAATCTGTGTGCCTTTTAAAAAAAAAAAAAAAAAAAAAAACGAGCGCATCCCAAGTTTGGTGATGACTCATAGCATTCTCCTCCACCCATCGCTCTCATGCACTCTCCCTCTCTCTGTGTAATTCAATTGGCCTAGATTCCATCTTTGGTGCACAAATGTAAAAAACAGCTGTCGCACAGATACAGTATGTGCTATTATCCGCTCAGGTGTGTCCGATTCATAGAATACTCACTCGAACATATGCTTCGGCTTTGATAGCGTCATGCCGAAACGTTTATGTATTCGCCAAGCCTCGGTTGCTCAGGGCTAACACATAAACAACACACATTTGTTCACCCATGCACATACACGTACACAAACACACACATGCTGCTTCAAAGGATGGCGTGTCATAAACAGAGAGACTGGGAAGGAGGAATGTGTTGTTCATTGGGGAATTCAGAGCCAGTGGGGAGAGGAAGGAGGGGTGGGGGCACGCTGACCTAAGGCAACGGAGGAACACGCTGCCGAGCCTTTCTCTCTGCTGTCATAACCCTCGTATGCCCATCAATACAGCTGAAAGCCCCACTGACACGGGAGGCCGCAGAGCGCAGCTGACTAATCTAAAACAGACCTTATACCATGCTACCCTGAAAAACCTAACACCTCCCTAACCTCACATTTATCCAATTGGAAGAGTCGGGTTACCATGTGATACCAATGTGTGTGTGTGTGTATTCACAGAACAGGAAGATGATATTTCTTCCTGTCCACCGCCGCGCCAGTTTTACGCCGGTGTGTGTGTGTGTGATTTGTGACTTTAGTCACACCTCTCTTTAATTGGAGTCAGCAGCCTTGCCCGTGCTTTAGGATGTGTGCGTGTCTGAGTGAGAGTGTTTTTGAGTCTATATGTGTGCGTGTGAGTGGACGTAGGAGGCAATGGGATGAGTAATAGAGTGTGATTGAACTTAAGTTTACTCCCTCTGGTGAGGGTCACTGCCTCAGGGGTTCATGGAGAGCTGAAGTAACGCCCCCTCTCCCAGCAAGCCTCCGTTTCATGAGCTTCTGGAAGTCCAAAATCATCCGCCATTCACTGTTAAGAGCATTACTTACTGTGCTAGTGAGAATATCCTATAGCATAAAAAGTAATGTCAATCGATGGTCGTGAAGCAGCGTTTATCTACTGTAATGCCATTCACAAACAGAAACAAAAGTTATATTTAGACGACCAAATGAGAAGGATGATCTGAGTAGTGTTTTTTCCCAGTGACACATTCTTCTATGTAGAATATAGTAGAATATGAGTGTCGAATCCTGAATAAATGAATGATTCATCAAGCGCAGCCACTGAGCTTTGTCATGGAAGGTTTGTTTCATTATGTGTGTGTTTCATTTGTTTGTTTTTTTGTTTGTTTCTGAAACGATTTGCTTCTATCTCATATATATATCGATCAGCTTGGCTGAGAATGAAAGCCTGTCAGCTTGTTGTTGAGTTATTCTATCCCCACTAAAAAAAAACAAACAAAACAATTAAGCCCAATACATATTCAAAATGAACACTGTTCAGTTTTTACAGGCTAGTACAGCATCAGATAAGCATTCAGCCGTTGACATGGATGGAAAAATCCAGGAAAGATGTTCACCTTTTAGAAGCAGAGATGAAAGAAACTTTCCTTTATAAATCATGGAGATAGCGATGCTAGTGGAGCAGAGTTGATCCAGTGGATGCTTCAGGGAATTATGGGACCCTCAAACCCCATCAACTCTCCTCCCCTCCGCTGGGGTATGTTGCTCAGTCGTGTTTGTGAGATTAAACTGCTATTTAAGGGGGGGGCTGCCTCTCCTTTGGGAGTATATGGTTGGACATTGTTGTGTTTTTAGTCTCCAGAGTCAGATCTTCTCCTCCTATTACCCAGGGAGATGCTAGCTGTTTATAGGGGCAGATTTGTCCCTCTGTGTCCAGGGACAGAGAGCAAGAGAGAGTAAAAGAAGGAAGGAAACGGAGGGGCGGTACCGTGAGAAGGAGCCAGTCCGGAGATGTAATTGGTACCTTTCCTTTTTTAGAAAACATTTCTTACTTACTGAGGTCCAGCAAATGAGTCAGGGCGCAGCATGTTTTATAACCACACTCAGACATACTTTCCCTTTGTAGTTTTCACTTTGAAGAGGGTTTAAGTTTCTCCTGTCTTTGATCCACCGTGTATTAAGCTATGATGTTAGCTACTGGTTATGTGCATGACAAAAGAGCACAACCACCATCTGTCGTAAAAAAAAAAAAAAAGGAAACGAAATATTCTCATTTGCGAACTTGTCGTTTTTTTTCCCTCAGTTCATTTGTTTCATGGAGATTAGTGTTCAAACTTTTTAGCTTAAATGTCCAGAAAGCAGAGATGTGTGTGTGTGTGTGTGTGTGTGTGTGTGTGTGTGTGTGTGTGTGTGTGTGTGTGTGGTCCTTTGTTCTGTCTCGCCCTCATTCATTCATTCACCTACATCTGTTTTCTTCCCCTATCACTTGCCATGTTTTGTTCAGGTGATAACTCAAAATGGCCAGGGAGTTTCTTCAAAGCGTTTGCAGGGGTTAACAAAAAGATGAGAGAAGGAAAAACAGAGAAAAGAAGAGACGGCGCAAGAGATACGGTGATTCAGACTGTGATAACCATCTTGACTTAAACTGCAGGTGTGAAGTGAGAGGGATGGCGGTAAAGACAAGACAGGTGGAGAGAGGGGACAAACCTGTCCACTCACTGCTTAGCTTTTACATGTTAAACAATGCTGACTTTTATGTCTAAATAGTCTGTAGACGTTGTGGTGTGTTTGTATTATGTACATTTGTTTCATTTATTTAAAAAAAATTGTGTGCATGCGTGTGTGTGTGTGTGTGTGGAGGGGGATGCAATATAGTAATCAAGGTAAATTAGAATTAAGAAATTAAGTAATAAATGTTAAAGTTGTTGTAAAGTGAAGCTAAAATAAAACACTACAATTACTGTAATTTTACACTTTAATCTGACTATAATACGGCCTGTAAGAAGTAAAATAATGAAGTAAAATAATTTAAAATGTGATTGAATAACATGAGGTAAACCTAAATAAATAAATAAAAACATTAAACTAAATAAACAAATATCACATTTAAAATCCAGAGGACAGAAAAGGTAAAGACGTATAAAACAGAAGTCAGTATTTACTCAAGTTTATTCAGCCAGAACTGTTACATCACTAGATATATATTTCAACAATATCAACAATAAATCATTACAATGATCTCATTACTATTATTAAATGTTATTTTAAAGATATAAATATTGAAACAACTCAAATTAAATTAGTCTTAAAGCAAAAATGAAATGTAATCAACATTGAAATGAAAATGAAAATAACCGAGTAAATGTAGACAGACGTGTTTGCTGATGTGCGTATGTATACAGATTCAGCACCTGGAGCAACAATGGCTTCCAACAGCTGTGTGTTTGTGAAGCAGAGCTGAGCAGCAGCAGGACACCAGGGTGTGTTATTAAGGTCACAGTCAGCTCTCTCTGAGTCCACAGGAATTATACCAGTCCGCTTCACTGCTCTACTTTTAATGACCAGTTGTGGCAAAAGATCAGTGGACATATAATTGCAAATGTCATAGATGTTGTAATAAGACAGAACCCAAAATAGCATCTCAAGACCAGCGGCGGCGGCAGCAGATCACTCTTACATTTAGCGAGATCAGTTTTCATTGTTAAGTCGTAAAAGTGCCACAAAGGCAAAATCTTTAAGGCAGCATTACACTAAACAGAGCCTTTCATTTCTTTTGCAGATAAAAGAAGATGAAACGCAGCACGCTGATGCAGTTAAAGAGCCAATTATGTCAAAATTGAATGACTTGTTCGCTCTGATGAAGTGCAACAACAGAACAATTTTCTGGTTACTCATTCGGTCGTATAAACTCGGCACGTGGATCGCGTTAGTGGTAAAAGAACACCTGCTTGATTTTGAAATGCAGCAGGCATTTCTCACTTGTTGCTCTTGTGTAACACTCTCATACATTGCATGGTGGATTCAAGTGCCCCCCCCCCCCTTTTTTTTTTTTTTAACTTTTTTTTTCTCCTGGGATAGAGCGTGTTCTGGGATGTGCTTCGCTTTGTGGCAGGAGGTGTCAGCAGTTTGTTTCAGTGCCATAAAAAGCCTGAGGGCTCGAGAGGAAGCAGCTGCTGAGAAATGAACATTGGTTAGAAGGACAAGCCTACTTGAGTTTGACTTCCCTCTGGGACCATTCCATTAACACCATGATAGATTTATGAGCCTCTTGACATTCATACCCTTTGTTTGGTCATTACAGGGAAAGTAAAACAGGTGGAACGGCTGGCTTTTTTAGGAACTAATTTCAATGATCTTGTCTCTTCCAACAAAACTCATGTTTTGCATGTTTAGGTTTGGTAATGATCCTATTTTCTGGAAGAAAAAAAACCTTTTAACATTCCAATTACATTTGCCCTGCCAAGATAACACGGTACATAATGTGCCCCGGCACCATTAAAATCAAGACCTGGCAACAGATCTGACTGAATCATTTTGAGAGGTGAGACAAAAGGGGATTCAATTATGTTGATCATGTTTCATTTCACTTTGTTTATCTGCCTACAGAGAACACTTTCCAAACAGGCACTCTATGTGTTGGCTCGCTGGAGGAAAATTTCTGTGCTTTCCAGAGGAACCCTGGGTAACATGACCGGCTTTGGAACAAGATAGCACAGATCACTGTCACCTTGTTAGCAGCACAAGCATCCTCCACACCACTCACTAGCACAAAGCTTATGTAAGGCATTTGACGTTGATGTGCCTGAGCCGTGGCTGTGTGTCAGTGGGTTCAGTGTTTTCATGTGCATGTGTACAGTATGTGTGTTTAATTTTCCATGTAGTCACTGCCCTTAAGTCTGGGACTTACCAACGGGTCTGGACCTGCTCTCCTCATTCCCAATTCAGCCTCATGGGCTGCCAGTAATCCCTTGAGTACTGAGGGAGAGGGGTGGGGCCGGTCGGGTGGGGGTGGGGATGGATGGGCTGCATGGAGATAGTAAAAAAATGTTGGTATGGCATGCATCCATACAGTTAAAGGCAGTGCCAAGAACGAGGCTGCACATCCGGGAATTCTGGTGTTAGCCGTCGGTGAAGCCCAGTAGGGCTTGCTGTTCTTCTTTAGTCAGTCCACAGTCATCCAGAGTAAACAGGCATCCAGTGGTCGCCCAGAAATAGACCTCACACACCTGGCTTATACCACGCTTTTCCACTGGTGGATCTCTCCCCTGACATCGGACAGTCATTGCTAAGTGCACAGCCCAGTTTTATAATATTTGCTGAAAGAACCATGACGTGTTTTTTTTGCATGCACAGTGAGGTGTATCCCCATCAGCGAAGGATTACATGAGGGAGATATTAGTAGAAGAGTAATATTATACTGTAAAAGTGTAGGAGGAAAAGGAGGCGTGTGTGGGTGTGGGCCCTGTACATCAGTGTTGAACTGCAGTCTTGAACTACATCAGCCTACTCTCAGTTTTCAACTCAAGTCACAGTTTTATAGTTTTATAGTGAATATATTTTCAGCAAACTATTTTTTTTATCTAGACTAGCCAAAGCATAACCTTGTTGTAGTTACTTATCATACAACCAAAACATGTTTAACACTTTAATTCACTCTTTCATGTGATTAACAATACAAAACTGCATGCTACATGCTAAATGCTACATGCTAAGTGTGCTTTAGTTGTGCTCATTTCATAAAATGTTCTTTCCCGGACTTGACTTGATTAAAAAACATGCATCATTTGCACGCTCTGACAAGTGTAACACACACACTCCTACGCAACACAGCATTGTGACACCTCACAAAAATATTCCACTCTGACTTGATAATTTAACATCAATGTTTATTTCAGGTTTTTTTTTTTTTAAGTATTTACACATACAAATTTCAAATGTTAAGTGCATTATAAAAATAAGGTAAACAGAAAAAAAAAAGTGTCGTTTTATTTCTAAAACAAATCACAGAAGTCGAATTAATCCTTTTGAAAGAACTGAATTGTGCAAAAAGCATCACACTTCAGATGAAAGTAAAAACTATTCCTGAAATAAAAGGCAATAAATTGCCTCTAATTTACTATGGCAATAAAAAACAGCAAATGTATGTATTGAGTCTAATTGGCTCTTCCCTAAAACCAGCAACACAACCACAACCCTGACCCTCACCATCTAAAGAAAACAAGTTGGCTGTAAATGCTGTAGGGAAGAAAAATATGGTCAACCACTGATATTACTCATGGCTCTGACATCTCGAGAGGATTCATAAGGACAAGCTGACATTCAAATATGAACACAAACACAGTGACAAAAAAAGCATTGCAAAAAAATCATGTGGGCTGAAAGAACAAGCAAAAAAAAAAACAAAAAAAAAAAACTGATGGACGGTTCATGTGAATCGTTGCTCAGTTGGCTGCAAACTCCAGCCTCTCAGTCAGAGGGAGTTTCCCCATGTCGGACTGTCCCTGTGGTTGTCTGCTGTCCTTTATGGTGTTGCTCTCTCCAAAAACACCTGCAGCAAAATCTTCCAGGGAAACCCCAACGACCACTGTTTTCCATACCTGGGATTGATTTAGCACCTTTAACTATGACCTCTTTAGGAGGATGATGTGGCAAACAGAAATGTCCCAGACAGCCATCTGTGAAAAGAAAAAATGTTCTTCCACCGAGGTCATTTTGGTCCTCATGTCCTTTGGTATCCTTTTACGCACCTTTTTTTTTTGAGTGTAATAAATCATTTTTATCCTTGACCAGGTCAAACAGACACACTTGTAGACTTGTGTATCACTTCTTAGCACATCTGTCCATCCAACAAATAAATTAATTCTTTTCAAGACAGATATTTTTACTACTGCGAGGAAAAAAAAGTATATACACATAGAAAAGAAATCACCTATTATATCTATATAAAGAAGTTCATGGTTTGATTTGCTTCCAACCCGATAATGGCAGGGCTCACAGGAGGAAAGCTGGACAACAAAGATCCTGATGACTTTAAATATTTTTTTTCCCCTTGTCTGCTCCGCTACGTTATTCTCTTTCTCTCACTATCAGTAGGATGTTCTTGTCTGTGGTCTCAAACATGACTTCTTCCATCTCTGTATGTGTTCGAGGGGAGGCAGAGCAGTCGGCCGTTTGTATTTTTAGCTACACTTGCAGGACTTCACAATCATATTGGACAGCTGTTCCACCTGAAAGTGAAAATCAACAGTCATGTGTTAAGTCATCTGTAAGTGTTGCTTTCACATCAAATGTTCTGTAAACATTTCACCTAAGATTGAATGTTACTCAGTTGCGGTGTAGATACCTTGTGTTGCCTGCCCACGTAGTAGAGGATTGGAAGTGGTTCCAGTGCCTGGGGAACACAGCAGGGCTGGGCCGAGGCTCCTGGGTTGTGATGCTTGTACAGGGCCAAAATCTGTAAACAATTAGGGAAAGACATGAAAACAGAGAACTCAGCTCAGAGTTTCATCACCGACATGGCATGTGCCAAAGCAACTGTAATAGAAAACGGCCAAATTTGTAGAGGATTTACAAGTTTGCCTCGAAAATGGGGGATAAGGGACACATGAGTCCCAATGACTCACTGCGTGCTCCATAGTGAGGTAAGACCAAAACAACGATGATACTGGACTTTTACTGAAACCCAAGCATCAGCCACAAACTGTTACTTATTGAACAGTCTTAGTACATTTCATTAAATTAGTTTTTGTTGCATATAATTATTAATTAAAATATTTATTTAAACAATAATGATGTAAATTTTGGGATTAGATGTCAGATTTTCAGATACTGACACAAATGGTTAGTTGACCTCATTTTAACAAGACTAAGAGACCACAGTGACGCTAGCAGTGGTGCTTTGAGCGCGATGCTCTGTCAATGCTAACGCAGCAATGTTTAGCTGGTATAATGTTACCAATGTTAGTTTAGTGTATTAGCATACTAACATTTGGTAATTCGCACTGAACACAAAGTTCAGCATCAAGCAGCTGATGGAATGTTATTTGTTTTGCAGGTCGGTCATAAACCAAAGTATTGGACAAACTCACAAAATCGTTAAACATGAATTTCTGTACCACATGTCATGACTATGCATCCAATAGCTGATGAGACATGACACTCAAAACCACAAATGTGAACCTCATGGTGGTGCTAGAGGAAAAGTCATACCATGAATGTCTGTACAAAATATTGTGCTAGTCTAACCAGTAGATAATGCAATGTTTTTATGGAAAAGTTAGAACTTTGATTTCGAGGTTAACCACCAATGGCCTGACTTTCCTTCTCTTGGCACAATAATTAATTCTCTAGGCACCATGAATAGCCTATGTGTACCAAAGTTCATGGAAACCCATCCAATAATTGTTGAGACATTTCACTTATACAAAATGTGAACATCTTGGTGGCGCAACGGGTAAGATTAAGGGATAACCAAAGTCAGTGGGCTTCATCTTCTGGGCACCATGATTGTCCAAAAAAAATAATGGCCATCCATCCAATAGTTGTTGAGATATTTCAGTGTGTGTGACTGACGTTGTTATCTCTAGAGCCATGTCACGAGTGTGGCTAAAAATATCAGTCAAGTCAAAGTGTTATATTATTTGAATTAGGCCTGCAACTAATGATTACTGTAATTAAAGCAACTACAATGGATATTTTTTATAATAACAATGTATCAAATGACAATGTGTAGCGTGAGAGGCGTCGCTCGTCATGATGAACCTACCTATTCTGACCGACTCTGCAGTTCCCCTCAGCTTTACAGAACTTTATAGCAAGTTCCAGCTCATTGTTTAGCTGTCTGATTGCAACTTTACTGTTTTGGTTCACTCTCAGCGTTCTCGTGGTGTCATTTATGGCCACAGTAGGCAGCTGTTTTTAAAGAAAAAGCTCTAAAAACCCCACTGTACACTACCTCCTCAGCACCAAATGGCAAACAGACACAGTTAGTGACTAGCTGGTGAACATAGTGGAGCATTTAGCAGCTAAAGAGGCAGATATTTCCCTCAGGAGTTGGTAGAGAGCAAAAACAGAGCTGGTGGAGAGTGAATATTGGACTTACATGTACAATGTTGTTCCATAACTGCTGGATGTGTAAATAAGCAGCTGTTTGCTAACAAGTTTAACATATCAATTTAAAAGGTGATGATATGCCAGTATTAGGTCCACAACTTGTTTCCACTGCCCCCAATTGGCCAAGAAAATCAGTTAATGCAGGTTTAACAATTAGTATGTTGATTATTTTTTTTAAAAAACGACTCATATAGCCTTTAAAATGTCAAAAAAAAAAAACACCAACTACAGCAAAATCTCACATTTGAGAAGCCAGAACCAAAGAATTGTTCATTTTCTGTCAATCAACGGGAGTGTGAATCAAAACAATCCTCCAATGACCATGTAGGGAGAAAAGCACCAGTCTGAGCTGCCAAACCACCATAACTTATTCTACCATGTAATCAGATGTGGATTGCACACCACAGCAAGGTGTTGCACCCTACCTGAGAATATTTGTTTTCAGTATTCCAGATGTAGGTGCAGGACCCCATGCAGTAGTTGGCGTAGTAGCCTGCTGGCTTATGTATCCACTTCCAGCCCAGATCTTTCCTGAAGTCGATGTACAAGCTCCGCACACAACAGGTCTCTGTCTGGCTGCATGTGAGAAAACAGAGAAACATCTTTTAAGTGAGGTGATAGAGAAGCATAGAGATTTTTACAGCATAGTTGCTATAGAAGGTAAATTTGAGATGAGATGCATGCTGAGTTTAAATGTTTTAAAGGTTTTAATGCTGCACTAAGGACTGTTTTAATGTAATAATACACCCATCTCACAATTATATAAATTACAGCTGAATTTGAGACGGCATTTCCATCCTAAACAAGATCCCTCACTCTCTTTTCCTGAATTAAATCATGTGGTGTGTGATACACTAGTCACTTCTCTACCAAAAGGAAGTGACAAGTCAATATTGCCAGTGCTCTGTTGCAGCTCTGGCTCAGGAGGAACCCCGGCTCTTCCTGTCCACATGTTAAAGTATCCTTGAGCAATGGCTACTGGTCAGCTGCCTTGCATGGCAACTCTGTCTTGTATCAGTGTGCGTGGGTGAATGTAAAGCACTTCATCCTATTTAGGCCAAAAAACACTACGTAAATGCGGTCCATTTAAAATAAAGCATTTATTATGACTCGTAGTGGGTTAAGTTGCATAAAACCCAACCCAAAAGGATGTCAGATATGCAGAATTGCTTACGCTGTACAGGTATCCTTTGTTGCCGTGGAACGCTTCTTGCGTGAAGTGAGGTGGCTGCTGACGTTTTGAGGGATAGACATGGTCAGGATGTAAGGTGGCTGCTCCGTCATCGCTTGCATAGCTCCCTGGTCTCCCCTAACCTTTTTGGTCCCAGAAATGTCAAACTTGAGAACTCCAGTTGTCTGGCCGCATTCACAGAACTGCCGGAGTTCAAAACCCCTTTCATCGTCTAAGAAAAGACAGAAAATTACAATATGAGCCAATTTAAAAAGTGGTCGGTTACATTAATGCAATTGCATGAGATGAGCTGAACTATAGTAAACAGATAACTGAATAAATTGCTTGTTTAACTCACCGGTCCCTTTGAGCCAGTCCTGCAAGGTCTCTGTGACTTCAAAGGACAGCCACTTGTCTTTCCAGTTGTTATCGATGAAACGGGAAGCAAGGTAGCGTGATGAGCTGTTCGCAACCTGATACAGCTCCACTCGCTGCTCTTTATCTATCACAGTGTTTTTGATGAGCATCCGCAGTTCCGCATTGGTCAGCAGGCGGTAATCCCCCACAGTCGCCCGAATCTCGGAGACGTTGAAGTACATCGATATTTTTTTGGGCTTGTCTTCTTCGTTATGTTTTCCTGTGATTTAAAAAGGACATTTACTTAGCAAGTTCAAACAAGGAATAATCTCACACAGATAATGATTACAATGCCCATTGAAGAGACAAATGAGAGAACAGGGATGTCCTACAAGCTGATCTGCCTGATTATCACAGCTGATCAAGGCATATTTTAAATGTTGGTTATCTATTTATTATGTCAAATGAAATTCTGATCATCTGATTTCACAACAGGTGTTGTATAATGTCTCAAACCAGCCTTTGTAATGTAAATGCTCTTCTGTTAAGTGTTTTATGTGTTTTTTTAAGAGCTATCTATGACATTTTTTGTAAAATTTAAAGAAAAAATGAGCACTGTCAAGCTATATAATATAGAAAAATGTAAATATTGAATTGTGACTCTAATTCTACAGATACTACATATTAAAACACTTAAATCTGGGTCGAAGACCAATATTAGTGAGTAAGAGGAGAGCAGTAATAAAAGTTTTTGCTATGAGACAAATCCATTTTATGGTCGTGGAGGGGACGGGAGTTTTTTGGGAGCTCTTTTCATGGATTTAGATAGTTGGCTGACTACACTCGCAATCTCTACAGTAAATACATGATACTGCGATATCTCTTGGCATACAAAAGTATATTTTTTTAATTAATGGAACATGGCAATGGGACAAATGGGTGCTCTTTAGGAACAGTTAATAGACACAAGGTTCAAAGAGTAACCTTAAACTTACATGTTCAGATTTGTTTATCTATGAACTTTTTTTTTTTTATTACACTACAAATATTCAAACTTAATTTTAGTACTTGCAGACTTGGTTTTTTTTTCATAAATAAACCTCTTTTTCATCATCATAAATGTTTTTCACTGTTTTTTACACCCATTACTAAAATTGAATAAGCCAGTGTTACTCAATAAACCTGACTACAGCCAAACACTCATCTATTCCAGCTGCTGTAAAGCAGACCATAAAGAGTGTTTTGTTTTCTTAATGTATTCCTGCCCATATTTGCAACTTTTATCCCTGAGCCTGGCCATATCATGACAGCAGGAACATTCCCCATGCAGAGCGTGATAGAAAACAGAGCCAAGCTACTGAAGGCTTTAACACCATAAATCTACAAGCGATACATTGCAAAGGATTAAGTCAGACAGAGACGTACAAAGATACACGAGAGTGAAACACAGTGTGGAAGGAAAGAAGTGAGAGGAGGTGTGAGAGGGGGTTTGTAACATCTTAAATGCAAAGAAAACAGCAGAGTGAAGTACGCTCGCATATGAATATAACAGTGACGGATGGAAGGGTGTGTGTGTGGGGGTGCAGGGAAATTGGAGATGTGTATCAATGGAGCCTGGGGTCTGGCTCAGGCCCAAACCTTCTACTTTGCCTCAGCCTGCCAAAAGCCGTGATTCTTTGCTTCTCAAGTCCGGGAATTACTCTTTGACAGCAGCTACAACCCAGCCTTGCATATTTGCTCTGCCTAGACGGTCCAGGCTGTACCACAGTCCTGCATGTCACGGCTGCTTGTGTATCATTTACCAGTATCACCATCTGTGCCGCTACTTAGGTAGTGTTTCACCCCTTTTAGTGAAGCCAAACTGAAACTGAAACGAGCTGGTGTGGAGTGTAAAGGGAAATGAGATGACATTTTACTGGTCCCACCCAGAGAAGAGTCAAATGTTTGGTTGTAAGTGCATGAATGGAAACACCGAGCGTCACAGGAGTGTACAGTATGTGGACAGCAGTGGACTGGCAGTGATGTGCCAAGCAACACCAAGTACGGAAAGTCATCATCTCCAGCTAGTTTGAGTAAACTAAGATAAATGTGTTAAGGGTTAGAGAAGTGTTTACGAAACAGGAAATTAGGTCACTTCCCCCTAAGAAGCATATTGGCTGCAGTGCCGTAATTATAGTGAGGTCTTATCCTCACTTCGACTTTCAAATTAACACAGATTGCATTGTCTCTAGAGACATATGACTGAACTGTTCATGAGATCAAAATACACTTTGAGGGAACAAAGTATAAAATTTCTTCTTCATGCTCGACTGAGAAAAGAGCCCACGCTCTTCCAGATAGGTGTAAAGATAGCACCCCAGCCTGCATACTAATATGGGTGTGGGGGGGATTTGTGTGTTGAATCAGGGCCTATCCACAGGTAAGCCGGGGACAGCTGTTGTGACAGGTAGGGAGACAGCTCTGTAATTACCAGTGGGAGGAACCAAATTCCAGCAACAGGCTAAATACCTGCCTCCTTCATACACTCGGCTCCACCCTCCCACAGCCCCTCATTGATGTTTCGTTGCCCACCTCACCCTATCTTACACATGCTGTCCGACCCCTGTCGCTACCCTTCTCCATTGTAGGGTTGTAACGGCTTCATTTACTCTTGAATATAATAACCGCAGATGCAAAATGACTGTTTTCCAAACGACGAAAAAGAGTTCCCTCTGTAAACAAGCTGAATTACATTTGGACCACTACCACTGCTACCATGCTAACTGGCTGCAGGAATTTAGCCTAATCCAGCACACAATTACCATGATGGAGAACAAAACCATTAAGTTATAAAATGCACGCAAATATGCATCCCCGTTGGCTGTTCTGGCGTATCAGGAAAAGTGTGAGCCCTATAAAAAAGAACCACAAATTGAAATGACGAACAGGATTTTTAATGAATATTGCAAACAACATTGTTGTCTTGTTGGATTCTATTTTTATTGCTTTGTTCAGACACAGTTCTCTGTCTTTTACTTCTCACAGAAGAGCAGAAGCTGGATTCTCTCCCACACCCTCTTGCGTGTGGGTTTTTTTTTTTTTTTTTTTTAAATAATTGCAAAACATTTCTTGCTAGGCCTACACACGTACGCTCGTACACTTGGTCTTCACCCTTCCCCAGTGTTGTGGAGGTTTACTCTGTTTAAAAGGAATCTGTGCTGAGGGTTAAGACAGTGGATGGGTGTTCTCTGGCATTCCACAGAGGTAGGAAACACATGCTCCCCATGGGCACCGCTTGCACCGGACCTGAGTCACTCAAGATCTCAGTGGCCATCAGCCTGCCTTCCTTCCTGCCAAGCTGCCCTGTCACAAACACGAACACGCAAACACACTGATAATATTCTCAGGAAACCCAGCGAAGAAAAAGAATGAGAGGGAAAGAGAAAGAGAGCGACGGATAACCGCGTATACAGAGACAAAATGAAATGGAAAATGAAATAAATAGAAAGAGATATCATTGAGAACAAGTGACAGGATAGACAAGGGAGAACCCAATGCTCAAGTTACAGGAAACCCCCAATCCCTGAGGGACAGACAGCGAGAAAAAAAAAACAGAAAAAATAGAAGAGAGAATGAGACAGGGTGAGGGTGAAGGAGTGCATTTCATGGCTTCTCTCATCGCCTGTTCTTTGGTTTTCATCTGAGCAGAACAAAATAATGCTCTTCATTATGAAAATTCCTTTGTTCTCCTTTTGGTTTGCACACTCCTGAGCATGGTCCATCCACTCAAGTCTTTCTTTTGAAGTGGTGGATAAAGCAGGGATAGTGTGGATGCCTGCCTGATAGGGTGAGGAGTATAGACATGCAGAGAACAATGGAGCAAAGAAACAAAACTAAATAAAATATGTTTATCATAACAGCTTGGGAGTCATTGCACAATTACAGCCAAAAACCATTTGGCTGAACAAACATTTGCAGGCTAGCCAAAGAAAGAGTGCTAATAAAGCAGTAAAAATGCCATAGATACCACGAAAGCAACACAGAGCATCAGACCAGATGCAACATACAACCCAGCTAACTTGTAACGCCTGTGATCTCTGAACTATTCATGTTGCCTGAAGATGTTGGGTGGAGATCAGAAAGGGTACACATGTTGAGGAAATTTATGGCCGAGAGTAGAACTGATACCACCTATTAGGCAGATGCTGATTAATTTGAGCTGTAGCCAGTAAATCTGAATATTCCACCAACCACTTTAAGGTTTGTCTATGTTGAAATGTGGTGAGAAACTTTAACGAAATGACATTGTGAAATATTTGCTTTGAACAACAAAGTACCTCAAACTATGTTTGTTTGGTTTTTTTTTTATTACATTTATATACAGTTGTCCCCTTTCCAAAGAGCACCTGTTCTGAATTTTTTTTCAATTTTAGTCCATCAACGTAATTGTTGGGTAATTTCTGTGTTTTTCCAGCTACTAATAGTGATAAAATGAAAATGAAAACTATCAATGCATCTCTAGGATCTTTGTATGAGTCTTACGTAGTGTGCCTTAACATACACTGTAAATGTGGGGACATAAATCACACCCATACTATTACTTGACATTCTTACTGCTGTAGTTAAACCATCAACAATTACCTGCATTCTCGACCACGGGTGTCCACGTGCACACTGTACGGGACTAATGTATCGACTGATGTACTGCTGTTCTGAGTTATCTGGTACTCACTGCTTATGTTGAACTTGTGCAGCACCTTGGCGAAGTACTCCTCCTCCTCTTGTTCTGTTGAGATGTCTGTGTGGACCTGGGTCAGCTGCTCCTTCAGCATCTCCTTGGTGCTGTTGTAGAGGGAAATCAGAGGGGAAGGGATCTCCTCCTCATCTCCGGCCTGATCTGGCTCAGGCTCCTTCGGCAGACGCAGTTTGCTGAGGATCTGGCTCCTGATGGCCTCGATGCGTTTTTTCTTCACCATCTCCAAGTCCAATGTCTTACATGTAGACATACCACTTACTCTGCCCACCATGTACACCACCATGATCATCAAGAGTGCCAGCTTCATTGTGCCACCCTGACTTGTTGCGACTCCACAACCACTGATGAGCTTCGGTTATTAGCGAGTCCTCCCTCACCTCTCCCCCTTCACCGACTGCCTCCGATCCGGGATGCTTAGGGAACAGTGAATCACTCCGTGGAAAGGTGTGACTGATGCAAGGTGTTTACACGCGGCAGTACAATTACAGCAGTGTGGAGAGTTATGAAAGTTCAGGACTACTGGTGCCACTGCTGTGAAAAAGCACCTAACACTTGTGTCCTCTTTGCACAGGAGCAGGTGGAGAGAATCCGAGTGGGCAGACAGACATCGAGTGATGAGCCAGCCTCTGACTCAACCCACACAGGTAACACAATGACGTCTCAGACACTCAAGTGAGCCCAGAGCGGAGCTGTCAAATACTAACAGAGCCCAGCCAAACATGCACACAGACAGTGCCCCCGAGACTTAGATGATTTATGCGGTTCCCATCGGTCCAAACGATCTATCAACACTCAACAACATAAACTCAACAGAGCTGGTACGATACTCGCAAACCAACTTGCTACTGAACTGAATCCTGTCTTAGTCGAAGCAAATATATACACCTCCACGTGTCAGCTCAGTGGTGTATTGCTCACCAAGCAGTTTCTCTTTACATGTCCCCAGAGACCAGCCGAGCGACTGTGAGAGGAACTGTATGAAACTCAAAATGAAGAGCAGTGTTGGCAGAGCCCGACTTACTTACAATCTGACTCTAACGGTTTTCAGCTGACACCACTTTCTGTCCTCCTTGACCCACAAGGTCTCTTCACAGATCATTCAGGATTATTCTGTAAATGAGACGTGAAGTCAAGTACGTCCTCGCTGAATGTCTCTAAGGAAGTGAAAATAGTAATGACACGTCCTGTGCTCAAAGTGAAAAAATGGCCTTCCTATGTCTCTGTTTTTGAAGTTTGATCAGATGACCTCTGACTTCCTTTACAGATAAAACTCTCAAGGGGTTTTTGTCAGTCAGCCCAGAGTTAATCAAATCTCCGCAGTGCAGGGACAGACAGTATAATGTAATATTTAAGAATCTAACTTTCACTAACTTAATCTATACCAGTCACAAAACCTATGCAGTGAAACTATGAAGAAAAATGTCCCTGCAGAAAAAACATCTGACAAACTTTATCGCTCTCTGCTGTGACTACCCCTTTTAAGCAGTAACAACATGTGATCTGTGTACAGCTGCAGTTCAGAAATTGCTTTCAACGCTTCCGACTCATGCCTACATCACACACAGTGCAGCTGTCCCCCTCGACTGTGTCTTCATCTTCAAACACAATAACACGACGGTGTACCGAGCCTCGGATGTAAACAGCTCAAGCAAGGATGCTAGATATGAATGGACGAGGATAGAAAAAAAAAAAACACACAGCAAAACTCTCCTTCTGCCAATGAAACGCTGTCCTCCTTTAACAAAATCTTAAGTGTTACACACCTTCTCTTTAAATGAGTGTAGCATCCAGACAACGACAGCAGTAGCAGGAGTAACAGTCCCTCTCAGCTCACACTGTTTTGTGAATCGGATTGCAGTCTCGTCTCTGTCCTCTCCTCCCTCTATCCATCCATCGGTATCACCTCGTTCATGCCCTTTGCAGCTCCTTCACACCTTCCCTCCTGGGTCTCTTCTGACACAACTCCCTATTCACACCTCTATTTAACTCCCTGTCTCTCTCCCTTTTCCCCTTGTGCACTCCCTCTCTCCCAGTGCTTGTCAGAGCTTGCTGGTGACAAAGTGATTTGTGGGAGCTGTGAGCCCAGCTAACTTTTCTCTCGCGTTTCCTCGCTCTGCCTCTCTCTCTCTCTCTCTCCCCCTCTCCCTCTCTCCCTCTAACTTTTCTCTCTTTTTTTGTAGTTCCTGTTACTCGTCTAATAGAGCGAAGCTCTCCGCCCAGGAAATGAGGGTAACGGCCGCAGTGTAAAACATCTGTTGTTTAACAGAGCTTTGCTGCCTGCCTTCTGTCCACATCAGGAAGCCAGGAGCTGAACACGCTGAATGACTGACTTAAGAGGCTCCAACTCTCTCACACTCTCTGGTCTGTGTGCCACTGAGGCAGTGATGACTGACATGTCAACAAGCCTTGCATGGCACTAGTGTCTCACAAACTGACCACATTTACCTGTTGGCTGTGAATGTAAACGGCTGCCAGACCAAAGAACTGAGACACTTGTAACTAGCCAGTCTAAAAGTAGAATAGTGGACTTCAAGGAATGGAGAGCCAACAGGGCTGGACCTTGTGGTGTGCTGTCCCAGGTCTGGGTGCTTTTTAGAGGTTGGATTGTGTATTTTCAAAAGGAAAGCTAGACTAAAACAAACGGTGATGGTTTCAATGATTTTGTCTCTGTCTAGAAGGATGATTCATCGGCGAAGTAAAGATAGTAAATTGGTATAGTACAGTCTTGGGTTTTGGATTTTTTAGCTTTTGCCCATTTGTGTTTCCTATAGGTGTCTATTTCTTCTATTCAATGGGACAGTTATGAAGAATAAGCAACACAAACATTGGAAATAAATGACATTTAACAGAAGGGAACTCAAGGTAAAATCCCCTAAAATACCAACAATAATACAACAATACCACAAGGTAAAATCCCCTAAAACAAATAAAACAGTAATCCCTCTAACAGAGACACGACAGAGAATTTCCCCACAGTGTCAACAGCAGAATATCTCTGATTATCATTAACGATAAGAGAGTGAAAATGAAATGAGGGTGGCTATGGAATATCTGCAGCTATGACTGTAGTTTTGATGGGTGTGCATTGCCACCTGGTGGTTAAAGATGGCCCATCATTTATAGGAGCTCTGAGATCTGATGTGTCCTCCCGGCAATGACACATCAACAACCTCAGTCCTTATCTCGTCTTCTTCCTGTATCTCATTGACTTAGATATAAAAATAACAACAGCAAAATCCGATTTAAAAAAATCCAGTTAACATTGCAGTCAAAGATAAGGAGTCTTCTTGCGCCCTTTTTAAAAAAAAAAAAAAATCTCTTACTAGCTATTACAAAGAAAAATATTAAATCTGTATCAGGAAATGAAAACCAGTCAAACAGAGACTGTGCTACATTTTGCATATCAGATTATGAAACGTCAGGCCTGTTGCGTATAAGATACACTGAGTAGACCTACAGAAAATGTAAAACCTTAGATTTAAATGAGGTATTTTGGCTCAGTATATATTTAACGTACATTCTTAATATAATGAGAGCAACACAGGTGTTCCTGTCATGCAAATAAAACCTGATTCACAACCCAAAGTAAACACTCTGATCTATTTTCTCTGCTCTGTTATGGTCTTATAACATACTGCATGGTCCTCCGAATGACCTCCGTGCCTTACCGACCCCACTGACACGTCTTACCAGTCTACCATGGGGCATTTCATACCCTTCACCGCAGGGCTTCAGTGCCAGTGTGCCTCAAGGTTTGGTCTGCTTTCCCATCATTCGCTGTGAACTTCTAAGTGATTCTTTTTTTGTGATTCAGCAATCGTCCCAAAGAGCTGTGGCAAAAAAAAAAAAAACCCCAAGTGTCTCTGAACCAGACCAGCCAACGGAGGACGCTGGTGGGGGGGGAGTTCACAGTCAACAGAAAGAAGAGATAGTCTACAAATCATATGACCACATCAGAGTTGTTTCTGTATACATTTCATATCTGTGACAGAATAACATGATGTCAGTTTCTCTCAGCAGTTTTTGCAGCTGGTGAGAATATTGGGCAGTGGAATGAGACTCGCTCTGGAGTTTATTTGGGCAACTCATGCACTGATTGCCTATTTTTATATTGACCTTGTATAAAAGCAGTTTAAAGTACACAATAATACAATAGGACATTATAAGCAAGAGTGGAAGAAGGACTCTTACAGGTAAAAGCTGTAACAGCTAAAAAATACTCTCTTACAAGTTCTGTATTCAAAAACTTACTAAAGTAGAAGTAGAGAAGTATTATCAGTAATATATAATAAAAGTATCAAAAGTAACAGTACACGTTATGCCACTGGATGGCTGATGTCAATGTTACTATTAGATCATTATTACTGATGCATTTTAATGTTGTGGCTACTCAAAGCAGAGCTCATTTTATTGTTAGGTATTAAAATGGATCCTATTTTATAAGCTGATTACATATTTTGGATGTAAAACCTTTGTCTTAAGAGTAAATATAGCTGTGAAAGTAGCAGTACAGGCTAAGTACTAGAGTAAATGTGTTCCTACTTCGTTACTGCCAACCACTGATTATAGGTAAAGAACAATAAGGGTATGTGTAGGATTTATAAGTAATATGACAGAAAAGCTATAAATAGAATAATGTCTCATTGTTTCCTCTATCTTTACATGCTGGGTCCAAATAGTGATTATTACAGAGGATGTATTTGGTTCAACTGAGTAAAATGTCATTTGATTAGCCTACTGTTATTGATCTTTATTGGAAATGTTTTCATTATCCATTATTCTTTTCTGTTTACAGTATTTTATTACTACTTCCTTTTTAAAATGAACAGTTGACAAAAGTAACATCTGTAACCACTTTAGACTATTACAGAATTTAACTTACTATTGTTGTTCAGGGAAACGGTCTAGGCCAGTGGCTTTCAAAGTGGGGTCCGGGGACCCCCAGGGGTCCTTGAGGGCGTTCCAGGGGGTCCCCAGCAAAAAGGGGAATCATTTATTTTCACTATATTTCCATCCATAAGTAACACAATGACAGAATGTGACTGTTTTGGTCATGGGTTTCATTAAGTTTCTGTAATAAAACATCTAAAAACAATCAGATGGGGGTCTGTGGTCTAATTTGTGTCAGTTTAGGGGTCCTTGACGTGAAAAAACTTAAGAAACATTAGTCTAGGCTACTTTATCTTGATGTTCATCCACCTCACGTTGTAACACCTGCCCTTAGTTACAACGCATGCGTGTTTAACGTACGTAGACGGCTCTGTGAATTGCTATCCTGTCTCGTGCCGTACTATTCTTGCATTTTTTTCAGCGCAGTTTCTAAGAGGCAAGTTAAACATCGCAATGAGTGAGTGAACTGGGCCGTTACTGCCGTGTTCACGACCATAACTACGGGACACAACATTAAAACGGATTCAAGATGAAGATTTAACCTTGAGTCAGTGACTTATTCCGGAGGCGGATAATAACAGAGAAGGTAACCAAGGTGCTGACGACGCGCTGCAGGACGTGGAGACATCAGAGAGAGAGAGAGAGAGAGAGAGAGAGCAAGAGAGACCTCTGAAATCATTACTGAACAACAACGTTAAGGAGGAGTGGCCGCACACAAATACATGTAAGCTTTGATGGACTTTAACTCATCCTCAAGCTCACTGCTGACTTGTCGATGAGGACCCTTTCAGATTCTGGACAGGTGAGTTGTAACTCTGAGCATTTATGCAGATTGTGACAAAAAAACAACAACAACTGTAATTATAAGTCTGCATGAGTAGTTCTGACAACAAACAGCTGAAGTTCTAAGGAATCATCAGGTATCTCAGGTTACAACCTTTTGAAAAATAATTAAAACCCTTTAATTAGTTTTAATTTTTAATCAAGTCCCAAATGAAAATAGAAATGTGATAACTATTTTCTGTCATTTGGGGTGATAGTAATGGTCCAGCCTTATTATTTTTTTGAGTGAATTTTTGTGTTTTGCTTCCTGACAGGTGACAGCTACCAACTGCCCGATGGAGAAATATGAAAAGCTGGCCAAAATCGGTGAGGGTTCCTACGGCGTGGTGTTCAAATGCAGACACAGAGATACCGGCCAGATAGTCGCCATCAAGAAGTTTGTGGAATCTGAAGACGACCCTGTCATTAAGAAGATAGCGTTGCGAGAAATACGTATGCTGAAGGTGAGAAGAGATCACCTAATAGGATCAAGTTTGCTCACATCTAGCACCACACAAGTACTCACTAAGTTTTTCACTTTGTTAGGCACGTGTCACGCCTAGTTTGCCATCATTATTGTTAGCTGTCGTAGTAATTGTGAGTGTAACAGTAGAAGTATCTTTAATTAAACATTTTGTCCACGCCGGGTGCTTTGGATCGCTGATACTGTGTCCGTGTCCTTTGTTGATTATGCAGCAGCTGAAACATGTGAATCTGGTCAACCTGCTGGAGGTCTTCAGGAGGAAAAGACGGCTCCACCTGGTGTTCGAGTTCTGTGAGCAGACGGTCCTCAACGAGCTGGACAAACACCCTCGAGGGTAGGTTTAGGGGACACACAGAGGTTTGAACGTATCTGTTTACTCTCCGTGAGTTGTTCTGAATTAGAGAAGAAGTGAGATGTGGTAGATAACGAAGGGCCACATACGCGGAAAATAAGAGATAATCCTTCACTTTCCATTTTCAGAAGTGTATGAATGGTCTGTTTTGATGAATGATGTCTGTTTTTAAGGAGTCATCCCTCAGTTTGGCTTTTGGTTGACCGTGTAACTCGATGTGTGTGCGTTTATTTGTCAAACAATAATGATTTTTGAACAGTGAAAGAGGTTTGGCTTGCTGTAATCACTCCTCTTGTTTATACTGACCTTTAAAAGATCCCTCTCAAAAGCGTTTACAGTGTAAGTGATGGGGGCCAAAATCCACAGCCATCGTTTCCAGTCCTGTCTGAGTTACTCAAATAAAGTGGAAATCTTCCACAGTTATAGGTTTTTTTTTTAATAAGAAATGTCTTCTCTGTGTCTCAACGGACAGTGTTTTCCTGTTCGGCAGCAGTGGAAGGATTGTTAAAAAAAAAGGAGAGAGTTTGGCAGTAAAAGGACTGCAGCTTTGAAGACTTACGGCTGACACCCCATATTAGCTTCAACTAAACTCAAGTACAGTTTTGCACAGAAGGATGGCTGTTGATTGGGATCACCGGTGTGAACAAAAGGAATGAAAAAAAAAGCAAGAGAAACATGTGTCAGTGTTCATTCGGGGCACCTGACTATTGTTTTAGGACAAACTTGGAAAAATTGTGAACCTATCCTTTAAGAGTCCTGCTGATGAGACGGAGGGAAACAGGGTGAATCACAAAAAGAAGAAGTCAAGACTGTTGCTAAGAGATTTCAAAGATGTAGAACAAACGGTGGCAGTAAAGTGAGGGAGGAAGAGCCAAAAGATAACTAACTTCTCATGGCTCCATGATTTGAGCACTCATCATACCATCTATGGTCAGAAGATAAGAGTTTAAATGAGAGTTTTTGATTTTTATCACGCAGCAAACCTACGCCACGACGGCTAGTTGCTGTCTGACTATTTCTTCTTTTTTCCCCACAAGGCTGTGGAGCAGAAACTCTAGCTGCTCCTGAAAACAAAGGCGCTGTTGCTGTTAGAGACAGGCCTAAGGTTACCCGGGCGACAAGAGGGCTGTGTAAAGCACCACTTCTTTTGAGAAATCGCTGGAATAATAGATGAGGAAAACATGACTAGTAAATAGGTTGCGCTTTGTTTCTCTTACAACAATCAATATTCATTTGTCTCATGTTCTCCATAGGGTACCCGAGGCTCAGCTGAAAAGTATCGTGTGGCAGACTCTACAGGCTGTCAACTTCTGTCACAAGCACAATGTCAGTATGTTTTTATCTGGTAAAAAAAAAAGTGTTTTCTCTTATATGTAACCTTTGATTTTCTCCCACACTTTTTATATCCTGAGCTCTGTCTACTTTAAATCAATACTGACATGCCACTCCTCTCCATACTGCTTATGAAGTGATCATATCAAGTTATTATTCACTATTAAATCAGTTAAACACTTGCAAAAGTAACTTCATTCCAGTGTAGTTAAGTCACTTACTGCTGCTGCTCATAGCGTTGCTTGAAATGTGTCAACTTGTGACAATTAATTGTGTCTTACCTTGGAAATCCAGCTTAAATCTGATAAGCTTATTTTTCAGTAAAAAAAAAAAAAAAGAGAGAGAGAGAGAGAGAATCAAGCTGTTGATCAGGTGGTTTGGATTTTGAAGCGCAGCTGTGTTTTCAATTAGAAATCTGTCCTGTCTCATATCACAAACCATGTGAACAACTACACTAACTTGTTTATATAAAATTAAACAGATTCCAGCCCACAGTCTGACTTTGTTTAGGCTTAAATTCCCCCCAGTGGGAATCATCTCACTGACTGTTCTGCGGTATTTAGTTTCAATATTAAAATGTGTATAGGTTTCTGATTCCTAATCTGTCAGTCTTAATATAAGCCTCTTTCTTTGTCGCTAAGAGACTACGTATCATGTTGCCTAAATCCCTGATGCTGATGATGGGCGTTTGTTGCAGTGCATCCACCGTGATGTAAAGCCGGAGAACATCCTCCTCACCAAAACCGGAGTCATCAAGCTCTGCGACTTTGGCTTCGCCCGCATTCTGAGTAGGTCCAGAGAGCCGGTGCGTTTATGTGCGTTTAGTGTTAAGGTGCCTCTAATGACTTATTCAACACGGAACCTATATCAGCTCCTGCCGACAGCCTCCTCACTTTCAATGTTTGAATGAATGCATTGCATAGGAAGACCATTCGGGCCACTTCTCTCTGTGGTTGATGTCTCTGTTGACTCTTTCTGCCTTTGGTTCCGGTGTTATGTTACCATACATTAGCATGTAGTCATTCACTATGCCTTGTAATCCCTTCCTCTACAACGTACGTGTTATTTAGTGTTCATTATTCAGCATCTAAGTGCATGTGTGTCCCTACAAGTTGTCTCCATCTGTCTGTGTGTCTATGGTATACTCAGCGGGACCAGAGGATGACTACACGGACTACGTAGCGACCCGTTGGTACCGGGCCCCCGAGCTACTGGTTGGGGATACCCAGTACGGGCCCCCCGTGGACGTATGGGCGCTGGGATGTGTCTTCGCTGAGCTGCTCCATGGGAATCCACTCTGGCCCGGGAAGTCTGACGTTGACCAGCTCTACCTCATCCGAAAAACTCTAGGTACACTGATAAGGGGTCATATCAGTCAACGCTTAAAGTAAAATAACACCTATGGATGCACATTTCATGATGTATTTTTTGTGTATTCATTGTTTGTCAAACTCACTTGCATTATTATATAGATTGTGTATACAGATTGCATAGGACAACCGCAGATGGATTTAATTGTAGCAGCTTTTGAATTCATGCTTAAGTCACATATCTAATACAGAAACACACAGAGGTTTGGTTGGTTTGTTTTGCTTTCACACCACAAATGATTCGCACCAGAATTAGCTTTAAAGCGGACCGAGATCCACCTTTTCAAGCCATTTTTGATCCAGTTGTTTGGTCCATGCTAACAGCCTAAATGAACTGAACATGATGAGGAAACACACCAGAGTTAATCTGAACCAAACCAAGCAGGTTGAGAGTAAAGGAACCCTGAAGAAACTTTGCCTCCTCTGTGATGGACTCTTCTCTTGTGGGTTTGTTGAATGTATAAGAGAACTGTATACCTTATACCTTTGATTTTGATTTTATAACACCAAAAGCTGATATGTATTGTCAATATTACAGCTCAGTCTTAGCAAATTTTAGATGGCTCAACATTTTTTGAACAGAAATTTCCACCGATACGTACACCGGCTGAGATTTTGTTAGCAGGTGCAGATTCTGATTATCTCGTTTCTGACCTCAGGTGACCTGATCCCTCGTCACCAGCAGGTCTTCCGCTCCAATGTTTTCTTCAGTGGAGTCAGTATTCCTGAACCGGACACGACGGTATGAATCTCGTTAACACTGAGACCGCATGTTCTCAAAGGAGAGGCGATAAGTGTGGTTGATGTCGTTATTTCCAATTTATTTTTCCTCCTAGGAGCCCTTGGAAAAGCGCTTCCATGGAGTGTCACCTCATGCTCTCCAGGTCATGAAGGTATGTTATGCTTACATGTAATAGAGCTGGACTGATATATTGACATAGCCGATATTATTGGTCGATTTTAGCTTAGCACGGATAATTTGTGTAGGTTGATAAGTACAAGAAGTTGTTGTACAGAAAAGCTACGATATGTTTGTTCTTAAACAGTGTCGCCATTACATAAAGTAATTTGTCTGCTGGGGGCACTGACGCATTTATTTTCCAACTATAAAATGTTCCTCTAAGTATATATCTTGGTCACAATATAATACAATATATAATTTCATAATTTAAAAGAGTTCTCCTCCGATTTAGCATTGCACTCTTATAACATTGTCGGACTCCTGATGGATTGCGTAGGTTTGGTTTTTTTAAGCATCAAAATCAATGCAGCAGAACCAAAATTATTGTTTTTTTTTTCTTATTTCATGCATTCTTCTTCCTTGTCAAACCTGGCGTTACCCACATTACCCACAACGCCACTTGACTCTATTCACTCGACTATACAGATTGGGGTGTTTCATGGTATTAGCATCTTGAGCTGCTAGCTAAATGATGATCACTTGAGGCTTCCTGCAGCTCTATGCAACTTGCACACATGCAGGAGTTACTCCCCAAAACACGTAAACAGACTTGATGTGATGTGTAAAATTGGTGGTGTTTCCCTTTAAGGGACCCTTATCAAAACAGTAAAAAAAAAAATGGCTGATATAATTGGCAGATTTTCGAAACTTTCAAATAAATTGATGTCATATCAACCTGAAAACCCAGTATTTTGTTAGCTTTTAATGTGTAACAGACAAATACAAACAAATGATGACTCAATAGTCTGGGTCTGGTCAGTATAAAATATATTTATCAAGGGACAGTCAATGCTCTGAAATGCCGCCTCTGTGTGTCCGTGTGTGAGCAGTCATGCCTGGTGATGGACCCCTCTCTCAGGCTGTCCTGTGAAGAGCTGCTGGAGCTGCCTTACTTCCAGGAGGAAGGAGGTGCCAACTGGGGCCGTGAGGGTGAGCGCCCGGGAAGACGACACGACAAAGGCTCCCGACGCAGACAGGCAGGGGTATGTATGCAACACAGCGGCTTAACGGTGTGAGAAACCAACCCGTTACATGATATTTAGAGACTATGTGTCCCCGCTACAGCCACACATGTCCTCGAGTTTGTCACTAGTTTGCTCGGTCACTGGGGCTCTAGCAGACAGCCAGAGATAAAAGAAGAGCTAGAAGAAGTTCAGTGTCTTACTCACAGATACTTTACTAAGACTCAAGCCAAAATATATCTTTTAGTATGAAGGATTCACCTCTTTTTAGGCTTCAAAGATGCTGCTAAGAGTTGGTATCTACATTCATATGCTTAGTGTATTCCTGACAAGGTTTTTTCACCAGTACCACAACAATGTTAGAGAAATACACAGGCAAGAGTTCATGTAATTTATTCTTGGGACCTCTCTTTACTTCCCTCTCTCTTCCTCCAGGCTCAGTACCTGCCTCAGTTACCAAACAGCAACGTCTCACCGGCACCAGACGTCAAGAAGCAGGTGAAGCATAAATATCACCTGCCCAACATCTAACAAAGCAAAGGTTTGAACTGAATGGAGAGCAACACGTTGCGGCTGAACTGAGACACACGGGACTTGTGTTCTTTGCTTTGTACAATCGTTTGAATACAGTCCAATCTGAAGATGCATACTGGTGTGAGAGTTAGAAAGTGTTTTTTTTTTAATTCTATGATCACTTTCACTTCTCCACAGACTTAGTCGCTTAATACTGAATACACAACAAACTATAGTTAAGGTGTTTACAGTTGCAGGTTAGGCAAAAAAACTCATGATAACCAAAGAATGGTATATATATAGTATGTGCATTCTATGCATACTGCATTTTCACAGCTTGATATAATGGTATAGAATAAATGATAAAAGTCACCGGTGTGCCATCATCACTCGGACGAAGTGAAGTGAGTTTCTTGGTGCACTCAATGACAAACAAAGGATCTCCATGCAGGCAAATACAGGCTACACAATATTTACTACACAGTACATTGAGATTAATCTAATGATCAAGATATTCATTAAGACACAATTATATTTTAAAAGTGTTTATTTTCAGGATTTTCTTTTTCTAAAAAATTAATGCATTAGAAGCTTCAGCCTTATTAAGCATGTATATTTTGTATTATAAAAGGCAAATATATAATAGAGTTCTATACAATACTACACACTTGTTTAACTTCTTGACTCAGTCTTGTTAATAAAAGCTGCCATGACAGCTGATCCTCTCTCAGAGTAATTTGATGGGTTCTTAACATATTGCAGCTCTTGTATTGACAACGATCCCCCAAAACCCAACACAGACATTCACTCTGTTACTCACGACACAAGACAGTGATACGCTGGACCATCCATCAACACACCTGACAGCCTGACACACGGCTTGACTGATCACCTGACCTCGAACTCATCAAATTACAGACGTGACTCATTGTTATACATCACTGCTGCTCCTTCTTATAGCGTGAACCGGCGGGTTTTTAATCTGTTGTGAGAATCCTACACGTGGTCACATGAGCACTTTGTTCACTAATAAAATAAATGAGTATATAATTCTTTTCATGTTTTATGGTGTATTTTTCACAAAACATATATAGAGGCTGAGGAAACAACAACATATACCAACAAATAAAATATGAACACTATAAATTCCAATTACAGTAATAAAATGGTGTTAGGAAGATGTGTGAACAGAGTGCAATCAGTGATAAAACAACACACATAATGTATGTGTATGATAACATATCTTCTCCTAATGCTGAACTCTTTCTTAGGTATCTATGTATTGACAGGTGGTTTATATAAATTATATACAAATTAGACAATCAGGGACTCATTTTGCTTTCTGGCATCATTCACAAGATTATTTAAAGATCATTTTTATTTGCACTTTTTGTATTCTGGGGACGTAACATAAACTCAACAAGTCAAAAAAAAATGTAAACTGCTGTAACAAATTAAAGGAGACAGCTTTGGTAAACCCTTTTTAACATTCGGTTAAACCTTTAATCCTTGATTGAATCTAAAAACATTTGAGTAAATGAGCTGTGAGAACCACGTGACTTGTAATCTTGTAGTTTTACAATCCACCGTCGAACCAGCCATCGCATGTTGGATGTGAATGTTTCACTCAACAGATTGTAATTTACTGTAGCTACAATAAGGCATTGAGCAAGCTGGCACACAGAGTCTGTAAACACATGTCACACACAGCGTTGATGTTGTTAAGGTCCTTTAATAGGAATACCAGTAACACTGTTCAAAGCAATAACAGTAGAGTTGACTGTTCTGAGCTGGTAAATATAGATTAGACATTTTTAACTATGTAATGTCACTGTCAATTATGATCTCAACAAGAGTCCAGGAAATTCACACAACACAAACAATAACAAAAATATATATAGTATCTATTCTTCTAGGATTTTTTTCCCTTTGGCACCAGCACCATATTTGGTGGTAATTTCTTCAACAGTTCAAATGGAAATATCTTGGAAATACGGAGAATTTAGTCTTAACACCACTGGTTTGAGAATTTATATAAGACAAAAGATGTTACAGAAATTCAGTTGGGCACATGACAATACTTTTTTTCACTACTAAAAGTGAATCAGATATTTTTAAACAGGCCAACAGTACCACATATTCGAAGGCCAAAGCGCAAAACCTCCTATCTGCAGAATTTTCTGATTGGCGGATTTCACTTTGGATGATGAGAACAAGGAAGGCTGCTCATATTCAGTCTGTCTGCAAGATAATCCCGCCCTTCGTTGTGACAGAAAAGTCACACAACAACACAAAAACACAACTCAGAGTCCCTGGATGTGTAGAGAGGCTACAGCACGAGTGTGTTACACAATCACTGAACGTTCATTTCCAGTGGACCAGGAAGCAAATACACTGAATTTAAGGAATTCTGACCCTAGTATACTACAATGCAGTAACTATTACATTTACTACATCTTTTTACCTGAAAACAAACTTAATTTTATTTTTAATTTAATTTTAATTATTAACTTAATTTAGAGCATCGTTTTGTAGAACCTCTTCCAACTTGCACCAAGTGCAAAAGCTCCTATCTGCACTTTGCGAGGCATTAATATCTAGTCAGTATTGTTAACACATAATATAATAATATAGTCCAAAAACAGTGTATTATGTATTGGGTATCCTTAACAAATAGCATTCTGCAAGAATTTTTAGTTTTCTCAAAAAAGTGCATTTTTCAGATAGGAGGTTTTGCTCTTTGACCATCGATATGCTGATAAACTAACTATATTATAGCCATTTGGTTTCTACATTTTAAAGTTATGAACCAACGTGTGCTCCTTTTTGTCCCTGTGAAAAATGTATTCGGAGGAGAAATATGGGTCGAAAACACCGGTATATGCTGTGAAATATCATGACTGCCGTGGCGTGGCGATGATGTCGTACCTGCGAGGCACGTTGGCAAAGCCGCTAAACTCAGGACTGAGGTCGATGCTGTCAGGTCCTCCGGGGCAAGAGAAGGTGAAGCGCTGCAGAAGTGACACCATGAAGAGGAAAATCTCCATGCGAGCGAGCGACTCACCGACACAAGATCTCTTTCCTGAGAAATAACCACAAACAAACCACTGAGGAGAAATAAACCTGAGATAAATTTAAATGTTATTGTAGTCGCTGGGTTTATTATTGGCCTTTTATACACATCATAGCTACGACAAGCATGACAACACTAAATGTTAAACTGCTCAGCCAGCAGGTCCAATGTTCAGCCACATTCTCTGACACACAGTTGAAGGATATTTAATTAATAATTTACCTGCAGAAAATGGCAGAAATGCCGGATTTTTCTTGAAGTTGCCATTCTGGTCCAAGAAGTGCTGAGGGTTGAAGGACCAGGGAGTCGCCCAGTGCTTTTCCTCTTTCAGCACAGAGTGTAACAAGGGAATAATTATTGTATCCTGTTGAAACAAAACATTATATCAAACTGGGGTGTTTTCTATCACCTGTGAACATTCTGCAGCGTTTTGTTTTTTTAAGTAATACCAGAAACTGAAACCAGAATACCTTGGGAATCGTGTAACCCCTGAAAGAGATGTCACGTAGTGCGTAGTGAGGGACGCTCATGGGGACGATATCCATCAGACGCTGAATTTCATGGATGACTGCATCTGTGAACGAAAGGGACTTCCTGTCCTCCATATAAGGACAACGCTGTCCAATCACAGTGTCAATCTCCTGCTGAATATTCTCTGCAGAATGAAAAATGTTGATACATCAATCAGTAAATCAACAGAAAATCAAACAACTGTGATTATTGATTAACACGTCTTTTATTGAGCAAAACGGTCAACATTTGTAGGTTCCAGCTTCGTAATTTCTGAGGATTTGCTGCATTTCTCACCTTTCCTTTTTTAGACTTGCCTGAAACTCACATCTAGAGAACAAGTACAGTGTACTTGAAAGTATAAATCAAAGTACAATGAATATAACAGTAGAGGAAGCACAAAATATACAGATCATCAAGATTACATGCAAGCAATGACAATGTGCAAGATCAAGAGCCATAGTACCCTGAGTCTATTAAAAATAAATCAACAGTTATCGTGTAAAACATATGTGTTTAAAAAGATAATAAGCTAATAAATCACTTGATGTAAAAGTTATTTGCTTTGTTGGATCCATCACCGGTTTCTGGGTGAAGAAAGTGTCCAGATTTTCTTTTACACTCTTTTATGTGACCTACCTTGTATTTTGGGATATTTGATCAGAACACTTAATGCAAATCTGATAGTGGAGCTGGTGGTTTCTGTTCCTGCCAGGTACAGATTCAACACTGTTGACACCAGGTTGTCATAGTGGAACTCTGTTGTGGGAATGTGCTTTTCCTAAAAGAACCAAACATTTGATGATAAAACCAGAGGGATCAAAATTCAAGATGTTAAAATGCACTTGAGGGAGTTCATCTGTGCACCAAGTGGTACAAAGTGCTCAGTAACTACAGAACAATCTGTAATTGTCTACAGATTTGAAAATGCACCAGTGAATAATATAAAACAGGTTAAGAAATGAGTAAGCATGCTAAAAATGCTGAGTGAAGCAGAACAAATATTCTTACTTCTGTCCACAGTGTTTATTCTGGCTCATGAACTGACTGAGTTCAGTCATACCTGATTTAGTCTGGTGAGGAAACAGTCGATGTAATCTCTGGGGGAGTTGGGGTCCAACGTGTCCTGGTGCTCCTGGATCTTTTTCATAATATATTCTCTCACCTCTTCAATTTTGGCAAACATTTTGTGGTGTTGACCTGGCAGCCGTTCCATCAACCCAGGGAAGACGTTATACAACTGTGATAGGGGAGCGGACAGGCCTCGGGTGAATAAGGTGAAAAATATGTCTCACAACCAGTTTTAGCAGAGTAGAGAGAACCTGGCAACCTTTGGGATTTAACAGGCACAGAGGTGCCACTCAAATAAAAATCCACTGACCCTCTCTGCTCACAGACCTCAAATCATTCCCTAAGGCAATAAGAGTATGCATTCGACATGGAGAAGAATCTTGCATCAGTTTACTTTTACTGGAGAAAAGTATTTAACCATGGGTTAGACTTAAACTGAAGCTTTAAATAATTCATGAAGAATTGAACACAGACTCTGCATCTGAAGAAAAGGATCTTGCTCAGAAACACTGAAGTCTCCATCATGCCTCACTTTCTCTGCACCTTCTTCTCTTACCTGACCCCTGGCACTGCTGCCGAATCTCTGGACTTCTGAGATTATCTGCAGCAGGATGAGGAAGTGGTCGTCATCATAGCTTAAGCGTTGACCGAACACTAAGCAGCAGATCACATTGGACACGGTGCAGCTCATGAAGTACGTGGGATTAAAAGGTGAGGCTGAAGAAAAAGGAGAGAGAGAGAGAGAGATTGCTTAATACGTTTCCAATGTGAGCCATGGCTTTGCCTCAAAATTTGAGACATACGTGAATCATGAATGAATAATAGAACTGCCCAGGAATAACTCTTAAAAGCTTCCAGTAATCATATTCCCAGAATACTAATATCAATATTTTGTCTTTAGGTGTGTATATCCCATTTACTCACCGAGAACAGTTTTACTTGGAACTAGTTTCTCCCAAAGAAGTAGTAAGACAGAGCGTAAGGACAGATCGGATGATTGTGCAAAAAAAAAGTGGGTCACACGGATTGAGTGAGATTTGCTTGCACGGTCAAAGCTGAATTTTGGCAGTGAGAGCAGACAGTGCATAAAGTCAGACCTGATTTGTCCCCGCACATTCAAAATCTGACTCCGCCTGAAATTTGGCCTTGAGTATACATCAATTACAGCTCAGATTTCTCAACTGATTTGTGAAACACAAAGTATTAAAGTACTATTCATAAAACATCTTGTAGCTTTGTTTTGTTTGGGTTTTTTTTTTTTTTTTTGCAGGAAAATTAAGGCAGCAAATCACTTAAAACATAAAGACACACTGTTAAAAACTCAAAATATTTGTTTACATTTGTGCATTTGTCTTACAAGTCATGTTAAAATCTCACCTGCCCTATTTACACAGTTTATTTAAGTTTATGTCGTTGGAACAAGACGAGTCATCTCCTCATGATTTTTAATTATGGCCTCGTACCCGATGGAGAAAAACACAAACAGAGCGAACACAAGGCAAGTACTTGCAAATACATACCTTTGGTATTATTGATGCGGGCCACCAGATGTTTGCTCTCTTCCTGGATCCACTCTTCCATCCTCTTACGTCCCATCCCAAAGTCTCTCAGCGTTGTCAGGGTGAAACGTCTCAACTGCCGCCAGCGTTCTCCATTACTGATCCCCAAACCTTTGAGGATGTAGATGTGGTAGTTAAAGAAACTCTTAAAAAACACTGTTCTACACAAACAAAAGAAACTGAGAGCTTGAGGGGCGATAAGAAAGTTGAAAAGCTTATGTGGCAGCATTTTGAAGAATTTTGGAGAAATAAAATTTAATTTATTTTCCCAACTTTGTGATTTTGCAACATATAAAAGATAGAATTTGAATACATTTTACTGTGTATTTAAGTCTATTCAATATTTTGGGAAGTAATGTCTTTCATCAGCATTAAAAGCAACAGAAGACAGACTTGACACTTTTTAACCAGAAAATATCAGTGAAGGAAATGATTTGCAGCCCAGTGTTAGTGACACAGATAGATAACGTCCACATTACCATAGCCTCTGGTAGCTTTCATAAGAAGAGGAACAGGCCCTCTGCCAGTGAAGTCATCTGCTTGATCCACTAGCGCTTCCTTTACAGCATCGTATCCTACCAAAACAACAGCTCGCTGACGGCCCAGGTACACGGTTATCACAGGGCCGTAGCTTTCACCGAGCTGGGGGTTAAACAGAGCAATAGACACACATTTGATTCTTGTCCAGGCATGCGAGGAACAAAACAAAGTAAACACGACCGGAGCAAAGCAGAGAACAAAACACCCTGATACCCTGAGAATCTTGCATTGTGGGATTAAACCCCTAAACACAACAATAATCATAGACATTCAGGTCACAAACACAAAACTTGGCTTTGCAAGACAAGAAAAAGTAGATTATTTCTCTTAACAAGCGAGGTTGATTCAGTATTACAATCAGAATCAGCTTGAGGCAAGTCATTTAGACATACAAGCAGTAATTTGTATGCTTGATATGAGTCTGGTTTTGGTTTGCAATGTACTTTCACACAGTGCCAAGAACAAATATACAGAAGGATTCACATACAGCCAAAAAAAAAAAAAACTTTCTAAACAAGGGCAAACTAGCACAATACAGTAGCTTTATGCACAGTCACATCGGTGGGAAAAACAGATACATATTTATGTATTTCAAAGCTGTCAGTCTTACACACACTCACCTTTACCAGAGTTTTAAATGGAGCTCTTTTGTCCAGCTGGTGCAGGTTTCCTATGATAGGCAGGCTAGAGGGTCCTGGAGGTAAACGAAACTGTCTACGATTCTTCAGGCTAAACAGCCAAAGCAAAATAAAGGTTAGCCCTGCTAAAATCAACGTGCCAGAAAACTCCATAATGTTCCATGAAAGGAAATATCCCACTTTTGTCTTCTGCAGTCGACTGAAAGGTCCAAGTCTTTGGGGAGATCAGCTGATTATGTGAATACCTGCAGCTTTTATTGCTGCTCGTTAGGTGGCCAACCCTTATGCTGGATTTCCACACTGAGTTTTGGAATGCAGCTGAGCGGGTAAGAGGTCAGTCACTCAAGGTCTACGAGCATGTTTGTGCACGACCCAAAGTCTTTTTCTGTCGGTTTAATCTAAAAACAGTTTGCCTAGGCACCCTGAGACTGATCATAAATATTGAAATTTATTCCACTTGTTACAAATCCCACTATACAGACCTACTTAAGAGAAATGTTGAGGGTAATATATCAAAATCAGACAGAAAACAGCTCAGAAGATGAACAATGATTGTGAAAACATTGTGAGCGAGCAGATAAAAGAAGGACATGGTTTTAAATAAAGACTGCTGTCAAAGTTTGAAATCAGTTTAGTAGCAGAAAGACCGAACCTGCTTTGCAAGTCAAAACCACAACTGATGTATTCACCAAGAAGCTGCCAGAAAAGAGTTGGACATGTAAAGAGTACAGATTTTCCAACTTCCAAAAAAATTCCCCCTAGAGAGCAGTTTTTCAACCGCAAATTCAACAAGTGAGATTGTTTAGAGTATTACAATCAGAATCAGCTTTAGCAGGCATAACAAATGCCAAACACAGATGATACCATGGGTCATCACCCCCCCCCCAACTCATGCAACTATGCAATGAGAAAAGTACTGGAAAGAGGCCATCATTGAGTCCGCGATTATGAAACACATTATCCTGCTCATGTTTGGTTAACAAACAGAGCATCGACTATCATCAGGTATGCACTTGAACGGTAGCAGTCAACTTTTGCAAAAGCTTACAGTGCAATGCTCATAAAAATTCATAATAAAATATGTGTTTTAAGAGGAAAAGTGGGTGTTTTACCTGCAGAGAATAATAAGTGGTGAAGGTTGAATGACCCGAGAGTCACAGTCGTCCACTTCTTTTCATCTCTCAGTAGAGAGAGAGCAGCGTGGTGAAGATTACTGTGCCCTGTTCAGACTAGATGTCATGTCAATCTGATAAAATTACAAAGTTATGTTACATATTTTGTTATTTTATGTTACCCTGTACAGGCTGGTATAGTAGATTATAAGTGCATGAATAAAAGAAGGGAGGAGTTTTATTATTCGCTTCTTACATTTTTTCGAAAGCTTCTGATGATGTGAATCAAGACCTCCTAATGATGGGAGGTTGTATTCATCCATCATGGCTCTTTATCAGGTTTGTTTGTTGTAGGTCGGTGGACATAGAACTGCAGTAAATGATTTATTGAAGTCAATTCTTTATGCACATTTTTTATCACAGCCATGGATATAAATCTTAATCCCATGATATGGACATTTTTATCATAATATTTTTTAGCCACCCTGCTCAATTTGCTATGTTTATTGATAAATATCACTGTTTTTTTTCAGGGTGCAGGACATTACATTAGACCACCTTAGATATCTACAGCCAACATGTCCTTATACCTAAATTACTAAAAATAACATAGATAGAACAGTTCTTCAAAGCAGCACTTCAAAAACTCTCATATGAGCATTTGCAAATCGACCACCCCTACAGAAATCAAAGCCATCCATTCCATCTTTAGTCAGTTTACCCCCAAAAAACATATCTTCTCACTTCTTATTAAAGATATTTGGCTGTGTAGAGTGGTCGTACTGGTCTTTCCAAAAAGCTGAAACATTTCATTGGCTTTTATTGTCCATATGCAAAGATAAACGGATACTAGATGAACAACCTCATTATTTTAACAAACAAGAAACACACTGATTATTTTGTTTGAACATCTCCTGTGAGTGTTATATGGTGCCGTTGGGAAAGAATCATCATCAAATAAATTGTGGTTGAGGTTTGGTGAAGAGCGGAAACCATAGCTGACTGTTTGCAGGAAACTGAATGCCAAACACAGTTTAATCAACTGAAAATCACACTTAAAATGTTAAATACGATGGACTGTGATTATTTGGATGGTGTTTTTGTTTGTTGTTGTTTTGTCCTCAACTCCCTTTACAGCTGCAGTACTTTAGGTGTGGAGATATTCAGACTACTGCCTGTTGACTGAAATTACTCTGCTGGGACATAAGCCTATGATATAATACATAATATTATTATTGTTAATTAATATCTTGAAAATATGATTTTAAAATACAACCAGTACTTTCATTTTTATGGCGAGCTCAGTCTCCTACAAGTGCAGCAAAGCTTTTAGCCGTAACTCACCTTGACACATCTTAGGAAGAGTTCTTTGGGTCCAGTTTTTGTAGGTCCCCACTGAGAGGAAGACCAGCAGGTTCTGGACCTAAACAATACTTCTTTCAGTTTATCTCTCAAAACAGCCACAGAAAAAAAAGACTAAGAGTAATGATGCAGAAAAAAATCAATTACACTGTCCCACTTTATCTTCTTGTTGTGTTCTCGCCGCTCAACAGATCTCTGTTGTTGTTTTTTATAGAGGCAGTCTATCAAAATAACTTTGTTTCATATTAAAGGAACAGCGAGTTGTCAAAGAAATGCTGCATTAATCCAGAAGAGCACAATGTGATTCTCTGTGTAGCTTCAACTGCAACAACCTTACATGGCTTGATTGTTCAAATATGAATAAAAAAGTACCAGTACTGCAACTTTAAATTGATATAAATGGTTACACAAACAACTAGATCTGGATTTGGTAGGAATGTTTTACAGAGGGACAATAGTAAAAGACCCTGTTTGAATATAACCTTTGCTCTTTCAAGGAGTGTTTCAATGGAGGCCAGTGGGAGTGTTTGCTGACCAGTAAGAGTTTTTCTACTGGTTTTTACAGAGATGATACAGTTGATGTCTTGGTACTTGGATACAAGTATTGGTTTTGTGGGAAACTGTAAAAATGAAGGTACAAATATGTGAAATAAAACTCTGTTTTAGATTTTCTCTTCTATTATAAGTAGATACATTTCTATTTTAGCAGCTATTCATCCAATCAAATTCTGTGTAGAATCACAGTACAAATGCATTATATAAAGAAAACAACTTCTTAACAGGAATATACACTCATCTTCCTCAATAGGAAGTGATTTATTGCCATTTGTATAAAAGGACCTAGTGCTTTTATATAGTATTAGTAGCAATATATTTTATAGCAGTAATACATTTATCTTTCTTATGTAAGAATACATGCTAACACTTAACACAGGAGCCAATAATTGATTAAAATATATTCAAATAAAAAATATATATATATATGAAAACTGCCTAAAAGAGGATTCATAATGATGCTATAAGAGACACTGTTGTTTAAATTTTTGAGTCTGATAATCCATTCTCTATCTCACAATATATATACAATGTTTGTTGTACAGAGGTCCTGTTGATGTCTCAGTGCTTCAAGCGATGGTGGACTGTCTGTGTTTCGCCGTGGCGTGGCGATGATCTCGTACCTACGTGGCAGATCGGCAAAGCTTCTATACTCTGGAATGAGGTTTATACTGTCAGGGCCTCCAGTGCAGGAAAATGTAAAACGCTGCAGCAGTGACACTAGGAAGATGAAAAGCCAGTGACTCGCCAACACAGGCTCTCTTACCTGAAGAGAGACATAATCAAAAAAAAAAACCAAAGAGCTGCATAATGAAAAAGAATTGCTTGTGATTGTAAAGGAGAGAAATGTGAGATATATACTGTACAAGTGGCACAAAATGACTCACAAAAACTATCAGGTAAAACACAGATTCATGAAGTTGTCAGCATGTTGGTACACCAGCATGCTAACATCTAGTAGTTAACATTCACATTCATTGATGACTTATCAATTAACTACTTATGTTTTACCTGCAGCAAATGGCATAAATACATGATTTTTCTTAAAGTTGCCATTCTGATTGACGGGTTGAAGGACCAGGGAGTCGCCCGCCGCTTTTTCTCTTTCAGCACAGAGTGTAAAAAAGGAATAATCACAGTGTCCTATCGAGACAAGATATCATGTCAGTCTAATAATATTTTTTTTTCCATTACATTAGGTTAATTCCTACAATATTGCAGGATGCACTCTAATTACAGAACGGGTTCACAATTTTTCAAGTCTTAAAACAACAGTCAGGAGCCCAAATGAACATTAAAACATGTTTTTCTTGCTGTAATCATTCCTCCTGTTCATACTGACCATTAGAAGATCCCTTCATAATGCACTTACAATGTAAGTAATGGGGGACAAAATCCACAGCCCTCCTTCTGTGCAAAAATGTATTTAAAAGTTTATTTGAAGCTAATATGAAGCTCAAATCAAGTCAAATCAAGTAGATATCTTTCAACGTTACAGTCTTTTAAGTGCCAAAGTCCCTCTTTTTGTTACTAGACTTCCAGCGCAGCTCAACAGGGAAACACTGTCTGAGGAAACACAAAGAGGGAATTTGATGCTAAAAAGACTGTAAATGTGTCAGATATCTACTTGATATGACTAACTCAGACTGCTGAAGCCTCATATAAGCTTCACATCAACTTTTAAATGCATTTTTGCACAAAATGATTGTGTGTACTTTTGAAGGGGATCTTTTGATAGTCAGTATGAACAGAAGGAATGATTAAAGCAAAGAAAACCTCTTTCACTGTTCATATGGGCACCTGACTGTCTTTTTAAGACAGACCTGGAAAACTGTGAACTTATCCTTTAATGTTATCTTGTAAGGTCACCTTGGGGATTGTATAACCTCTGAAAGAGACATCCTGGAGTGTATAGTGAGGGAGGCTGAAGGGGACGATGTCCAGAAAACGCTGCACCTCATGGATGACTGCATATGTGAAAAGGAGGAACTTCCTGTTCTCCATGGTGGGACAACTCTCTTGTCCAATCACAGTGTCAATCTCTTGCTGCATTTTCTCTGGATAAGATAAAGCAAAAGGTATTCTAAAGTGTTGTTATGCGTATTATTAGGTAGATGCATCTACAGACTTACTCAGTTCTTGACCACAATGTCTTAAGAATTGGAAATATAATATCCCTCTCTCTTCTGTAAAGGGACCTATCCTGTATGTTTGGGTTTTTGATCAGCACACTTAGAGCATATCTGATCGTGGAGCTGGTGGTTTCTGTCCCTGCCAGGAATAGATTCATCGCTGTACACACCAAGTTGTCCTTTTCCTGAGAGGACAAAGTGGTAATAGTGCTGTAAGATGCACAACAGAGTCAAAATGTAAATTATGCAGCAGGTGACAGTTGAGTTTTTGTTTGTTGTTTGTTCTTTCCAACCTGATTCATTCGGATGAGGAAGCAGTCAATGTAGTCTCTGGGCGAGCTGGGGTGTAGAGTCTCTTTTTGCTCTTGAATCTTCATCTCGATAAACCCTCCTGCCTCCTCAATATGGGCAAAAACAGTGTGTTGTGGGCCGGGCAGACGCTCCATGAGCCAGGGAAAGAGATGTGTTCAGTAGGTTGGGACATTCAATCCGGTATGTTGTGTATAAAATTTAGGAAAGTATTACAGAATATTCTTACTTAATATGTTTTGGGCACCATATGACAACTGGACCATCAGCCTCTGATTATTTGACTCACCCACCTCCACTTACCTGACCCAGAGGGCTGCTAGCAAACGTTATCATTTCAGAAATGATGTTGAGGAGGCGCTGGAACTGCTCATCGTCATGTCTGAACCGTTGGCCGAACGCCAGGCAGCAGATCACACTGGACATGGTGCAGCTCAACAAGAATGTGGGGTCAAAGGGCGTGGCTGGAGGAGTGGGAAAATTAAAAAAGTACTAATCAGAAGTCAAAGTGATGTTGGAAAGATCAGAACTTACTTAGCATTTATCTATCCAACATAACTACAACCTGCAATCATCAGCCTTGTATCGGGGTGTGTTTAGACATTTATTCATGTACGGAGGTTTATCTCGGCCAAACTTTTTAACATCAAGCAACTTTTATTGATCAATATATACATTTTAAAATATTAAGTGAAACAATTATTTTTAGTAAATTCACATTCATAAGTTGATCACCTCTCATGACCACATTTTACTCTGGGCCTCTGTTGATATTCAGGCTGTCCCATTTTACCAAATTTGCGATCTTTTAAAATTAAAATGCAGTTTAAACTGCCCTGTGTGGTATCTTGAGTGAGGCTTCAGTGTGTTTTTTAGCAGGTTATGCAACATAATCTATGTTTACTTTGCATAAACTGCCATCAGAAAGAGATAAGAACTTAAGATAGCAGAAAGAGAGAGATAAACACGCTGACAGATTCAACAAAGCTTCCACACATTCCTTTACACACACCGTTTACTTCATGTATCATCGTGGGGTTTTTTATCTGTTTGTTCAGTGTATTTGTTGCTAAAGGTGTTGATGATCTAGGTGTTCATATTCATTCAGGTGTAAGGTTGGATTAGCATCTCTTTGACTATATTTAATGTACTGTACTGAAGCATACAAGAGAGAAACCCTCTGGAACTGTAGCGCCATACAAAATAAACTTGACTTAAGAGATTATGAAATAATCCTCTTTCACATCAGCCTCGTGTGAAACATGTGCTCTTACAACAACAGCTGAAAACACACCTTTAAATGCGTCTATGCCCTCATGTGTTTGCTCTCTTCCTGGATCCACTCTGCCATCCCTTTGCATCCCATCTCAAAGTCTCTTAGGGTTGTCAGGGTGAAACGTCGCAACGGACGCCAGCGCAAACCTGACAATGGAAGCATGCAAGAGAAGCCGTACAGATACGGAGACATGTAGGCATGAAAAAAATCACTGTTCCCAAGACAGAGATGAGAGATTTGATGTGTCTTGCGTTACCGTAGCCATTAGTAACTTTGAACAGAAATGGCAGTGCCCATCTGCCTGTGAGGTCATCTACCTGGTCCACCAAGGCCTCCTTCACTGCATCATATCCTACTAAAACTACCGTCCGCTGCCAGCCCAGGTACACTGTCATCACAGGACCGTAGGTTTCACTGAATTACAACAAGACATGCTGTTGGAGGAAGAAACATTCTCAGGTAGATTATGTTGTTTTTATGCAGATAAAATGCACCCTTAGAAAGTCAAAAGTCAAATTCAGTACGACTGAATAATGAAGAGACAGTCTGCTTTCTGTTTTTTTTCCAGATTACAGGATACATTATTATAGAACTTTAACATCAATAATGCTAAATAATTTTATTCCCAAACTCACTTTGAGAAAGCTTTTAAAAGGTGTGTTTTTGTCCAGTTGTGGCAGGTTTCCTATGAGAGGAAGTGCCAAAGGTCCTGGAGGTAAACGACACTCCCTGCTGTTTTTCACACTAAATAACCACAGCAGAGCTAAGATTAGCCCTGCCAAGATCACTGTGGCAAAAAAACCCTCCATAACGCTTGTTAAACTTTCACACTCTTCTCGTTTCCTTGCTGGTCACAACAGATCTCTCGTTACTGACTTTCTCTCGGTGATTGATTAGATGCAGTCTCGGGCTCTTTCATCTCAAAAAATTGTATTTATATTTAACAGGGAGTTGGCAGGAGCGCTGCATTGGGCCATAGGTGAGCCGTGTTACTTTCTGTGCGCCTGATCTTGCTTTTCATTGGATAAAAGCCATGCATGAAGAGAGGCTAACAAAACAAACTGTCAGAGCATTTGACCTGAGTTATATGGAGATATGGATATGCACTTCTTCTGTCTTCCCTAAGATTTGACAGGAATAACTAAGACTGTAAGTTACTGTATGTTTCAAAGCTGAGTTCATTTGAAAACCCAGAAGTGTGAACTTTGAGGTTTACTTGACATGATGAAACTGTTTTAGATACGAGTACCCTGCAATGTCAACAAGAGGCCAGTAGTCACGGCTGGGTTCATGTGCTGGGAAGACAAAAACTAGCTAGTTGGCCTCTGTTGATATCTCAGGCTCTCTTTATGATATACAGTAAATCAGACTATAAATGATCCAGAAACCATATTTGAAAGGGCCCTTTGAACATGTTTTCTAGTGTGATCAGTCAAACTCTACAGCAAAAACAGTAAAAAATTTAATAGCATAGTATAAAATGTTTTGTTTTTGGAGCTCTTGCTCTTTTCACCGCAGCATGACAATGAGCAGCTGGCCACGTAGCACGATCGCACAGCTGCTGCGTTGAGGTTTACACTGGAAGTCTAATACAGGAAAAGAATGATAATAAAAAATAAAAAGCTTGATTTTTAGCGAGAGACTTGCCAACACGAGCTCTCATACCTGAGAGAAGAAACACTGCACTGTATGAGAAAAAGGGATTGTGGGGTTGAAGCCATTATATAACACAAAATGACTGGTTCCCATTAGTCTCTAGCAAAATCCACACACAGGCTGTAGTTGCTGAATGTTAACAAAATACTCATTATTGTAATAGTCTCCATCCATTTTAATCCAATAAATTGATAAACCAATAATTGTATCATCAGGAATGACACAATTTACCATGCATGCTATGTGCTCAAACATAATATATGTTGTATCTTCATAAAGTCTGCGAGTTGAGCTTCAGCGTGTTATGTAATACATTCTATATTTTGCGAACAGAAAGAGATAAGGATTAAAGAGTATGGCTGAAGAGAGAGGGATAAATACCCTGAGCAATCCAACAAAGCTTTCACATTATCTTCTTAGATGTTTACTGCAGACTCTTTGCTTCATGTATCATCCGATAAATTGTTCATTCAGTAAATGTTTTGATGAATATTCAGATCTTTTCATTCTCTGCTTGGCTGCTTCTCGTAGCACCGGATACGATGTGTGTGACTAACTTGTGAGGCCGTACGTACAATTTATTTTTCCTCAAGATGTTTTTGCTTAGTGTAAAGGTGTTTCATTTCATTTCACATTAAATCACGGATGTATCTTTGTGGTCTCCTCTTCTATCCCCCTTGCATCCATCCCATAATCTCTTAGCGTTATGGGTGTGGCATATGTCAATAACTTAACTCCACAACTTTATTTAAAGTGCTTTGCTGAGAATAAAAACTCTTACAACATACTTACAACAGCATACAGCACAGGCTTGCAATAAATTAGATAAAATATGAAGGATTACTTCCTTCAAGGATCAGCAAAGATGTGATGTGATCAAATGATCTATGTTAAATGTGATCGATGCCCTTTAGCCACACACCAGTGGACATTCAGGAAGCCATAGATAAATGCAGGAAAAAGACTGCATGAATGGATTCCTTTGATGAGAGATTTGTTACCGTAGCCCATTGAGGAAAAACGGCGTTTGCCCTCTTTGGAATAAATACAGTCTTCTGCATTTTCCATCAAGGCCTTTTTTTACTGTGTTGTATCCAACAGTCCACTGAAAGCCAGATACAATGTCATCACAGGCCCGTAAGTTTCTCTGAACAAGTTGCAAGACATTTTTTGTCAGAACAAGGCAGATTTCCATCTAAATTTAACTGCTCATGTGCAAATAAAATCCACTTTGAGAAAAGTCAAGGTTAAAGGTTTGTAGTATTCATTATCATACCACCTTGAACCCCTGTGAATAATCTTAATTAATAGCCAAACTATTAACTTGCAAAGGCTTCTGAAAGATGCTTTTTTTTGTCCAGCTGTGGCAGGTTTCCAAACAGGAGTAATTCTAGTCAGTCATGGACGCAGATGATCTTTTCTGGGTTGTTTTTTTTTTTTTTTTTACAATAAACAGCCACAGCAGAGCTTAGATCAGCCCTACCAAAATCACTGTCATAGAAAACGCTCTTTACACTTTGTCTTACTGTTATCTCCTCCAGTTACTGCTTCCTGTCTCCTCATATAACCCACTGTGGCGCAAAAACTTCAAATCCAGATCACGAGCTGCAACTGCAAGAGATCATTTTTGATGTGAGACAAAATCTCAGATAAGCACACAAAGCCATTCAAGCTCTGCATATCCCCCTCTTGTGCAAATCTGCTCTATCATCCCTCCTCTCCAAACCTCGGCCTACTGTCTGCACTGTCGCTCCGTACCAGCCAACAAACAGCAGATTGATGCAAGAGAGAGAGAGAGAGAGACGTATGGTCATGGTGAAAGGATTTATTCAGAGCTCGCCTTTGGACTGCATATCATGTAAGATACTGGTATGAGTAGATGGTGGGTAAAGGGTTAATTTCTGAAAGCAAGGAAAAAAATCAAGCACCAATGAAATGGAGAGAATGAGGAGAAAATATTTACAGTGATCACATTTTTAAAAAAATTATAAAATAAACACAGCGATGAGACATACAGTGGAGAAACAATATTATCATTCTGAGACTAAAATTTCCTCAAAAATGTCTGTGTGGCTGACTGGAATCGTTATACTGCTCACCCAGTTAACCTCAAGCCGTCCTGTGGCATGGAAAGAGTGATACAACACAGACAGACAGTGTTCAGAGGAGTCAAGATCATGAATGATTTACCTGAAGAGCATGGGCATAAAGCCAGGAAGAACATCTTCATTAATTTATAAATCAGACGAATAGATAACCCAATGAGTGATTAATTAATAACAATGCCCTTATATTATAAAGGGATACCAACACAGGGATTTCTGATGAGATTAAAAGGTCTTTCAAACAGTTTCTCGCTCTTTCTGGCCACGACTAAAAAGCAAATCCTCCACAGTCAAATGCATCAAAGTCGGAGTCCCCTTCAAAGTCAAAGCTGTTGAAGTGCGGGGAGTCGACGTCCTGGCTGCAGGCGTGAAAGGAGCTTCCTGCAGGAAGCTCGGATAAGCCTCCTGCGCCGTGGGCAAGCTCCGGGGCTCTGCCGGCAAGGGGAGAGGAAGGGGAGCAGGAGTTGATGTAACCTATAGCAGAAGAAGCGGCTGCCCCTCCCATCAACAGGCACACTGCCCTCACCGCCCGGGCATCACTGCTGTTGCCATGGCGAAGACAATCTGACACACGATGAGGGGGGGCCATGGAAACGCTCCGCAGAGGCCGTCGTGGTCCACTGGCTGTAGAAGAGTTATAAAAGAATATCAACAATATTCAAAAATACACTAAAGTGTTTTTATCAAATACACCAAATTGGGGGAAAGTTGGTTAGTAGTCAAATTAACTTTTTAATGTGTAGTTTGGGTTTTGGAGATTCTTACTCTTTTTTTCCAGTCAGTCATTACTCTGGCTTTAACCAGAAAAGTCTTCCAGGGTTCCTGGATGTGTGTAGGTCAAGTAGTAGGTCAAGTTTATATGATGTGACTGTATAAACAGTATATCAGCTATATGTATCAGGTAACCCATCAACAATTAATGAGCCAATTTCAATCCTTTGTTCATTCCTTTGAAGCTCAATTGAGAAATATTTTGACAATAACACCGAATCAAATTACTTATGAATCACTAACTCTACAGTTCTTTGCAGCTTTTAGCCTCTTTTTGTTCATTGTTTGGGTCGTCCAGCTGCTAGCTGCTAGTGTACACTATCTGTCCACTATGAAACGAAAGAAAGGTAAACTAAAAAGGAGTGGTTGGTGAAGAATGAAAGCATTTTTTAAGAGATTTATTACAGGAGTTGGTCTGCCAAAACAGATCTAAAACACAAGTGGATACTGGACTAAACATTTATCAAGTGGAAACAATATGGTATGACTCCAGTGGGATACTCATGCTGACATGTGTCTGCTGGATGTATACTTAAGAGAAGATGATGTCTCGACCACACTTGTTGAATAAAGTTGAGTGTGGAGTGGAGTGGAGTTCAGATGTCTCAATAACCCAGCATACAGAGGACAATCTAAAAGTAGCCCTTACATTTCTTGTAGCGATTAATTTTAGATTGTGTGAGCCATTACAGAATATAGAAATGCTGTAAGTTGTACACAACAATCAGATGAACAGATGCATGAACTTGCACCAAGCTGTCGAGTGATCTACTTTAGCAAATCGCACATCTGCATGTGTCAGTTTTTAGTCTTCCAGAGAAACTTCAGTTGTATTGAAAGTTTTTTTCATGTCTTATGAAAGCAGTGAAGACGTTTTCTTAGTTCACTTGCGTTTTTTTCTGAAGTTGCAGTGCATTGAGCTCTCTCAGCCAGCAGACAACATTAACTTGTGAGATATTACATATGTCAAATAACTACAAATGGCCTGATAGCTGACCTTGACTATGGCCTACGTCTCTGAAGGAGCCTCCCCGTTCAGTGACTCGAGACAAAGGAGGGGTGCCCTCGCTGACCCTGGGCGACCCGGGGTCTTTATCACTGGAGGAGTCGGGCAGGGGGTCTCTGTCGGTGATGCAAGGAGTGATGCTGCGCTGTCTCTGAAGGGTCAGAGGTGACATGACACCCTAGAAAATGACACAAATACATAATTATCACAGAGATAAACTGGGTAGCCTCACATATATATTAATATATTATATTGTATGTTTTTAGATATATAGCCTGTGTGTTCTCAGATATTATTAGGAAGTAATACATAGAGATACTTTGACACACAAAACTATAAATGAGAAGTGAGATATTGAGATGAAGAAACAAAAACAGGGTTGAATGACACAACAACGTGACCAGACTGCACTCAAAACCGCTGACTCACCTCTCTCACTTTCCTGATTAACTTCTGCCACAGACTGTGAAAGGTAAATATGACAAGTCATGATATTTGAACCAGATCCAGGCTTGCAGATTATCACATCAACAATCAAGTGTATTTGTCCCAGTCTGGTAAACATCTGCATGATAGTAACTGGGACAAAGGAGACCTAAATTCCAGCATGTCATTATGTGCAACATCTGATAATGAGTGGGGTAAAGGACATTTGAAATCCAATGTGTATGTGTGTGTGTGTGTGTGTGTGAAGGGGAAAACTTCCCTACTATCACCTACTTACTATCTGAGAAAGCTGAGAGAGCAGCAAAATTGGCCACAAAATCTGTATAAGCCTCCCACAACCAAAGATAAAACACTTAACAATACGCTTATTTGAGAGGGACCCACTTGCAGTCATCAGGGTTGTCTGTCAGCAGCAGCAGAAATTTGTTCTGTGGCAGGATGAGGGCGAAGCAGCAGTCCCTCCTGCCCCCTGGAGGCAACTTAGGCAGGTCAAGGATCTCTCGTCCCTCTGCGATCGACTCACAGTTGGTTTGTAGTGCTATCACCTGGTCCGGAGGAGACTCTGCATCCCGGCACACCAGTAGGCTTCCCTCCATCGTCAGCACGAGGTACTTCTCCTTCCACTGCTTAAACATGAAGCCCCCTGCAGCAAAAAAAACCCACAGTATCACAGAGGGAGCCATGTGGGGTTAGTCCATTTATACTCTTTTGATTTAAGATGATGTTGCAGTTATCTTGAGAACCACTGTCTGCAATCTTTCAGCATAGAGAAGAGTCTGTGCTTGTTTTTCCTTTTACCATTTTCTGCTGTTCTTTTGTTTGTTTGTTTTTAAGCAAGAAATAAAACTCCCATGTAAATGAAATTCTCCTGAGCTATATTGTCCATCACAGTCAACACAAACTTCATCTCAGAGTAATTCATCACTGAGTGACTAGGAAAATACAAACAACACAACAACAACAATAACCTCAAAAAAATAAAATGCCTCGGAGCAAAATGATCATGGATAATGTTGCTTTATATATGTATTTGTTAAATTGAACCCCTCTCGTTAGAGTCCTATTTATCAGGGCAGCATTTGATTTCAAGTTAGGGCTGTTCCAAACCTGTATATAAAATAATACACAATTACAAAAAAAAGAAAATGGGAAAAAAAAATGCAACAGCATGTGGCCTGAAATTCCAAATAACTGGAGAAATCTCAGCACTGAGAGCAGCATCAAAAGTGTGAATGTTGTTACATGTAAATGATTATAAAGTGAACCTTTAGCTGAAACAAAAGCAAAAGCGTCTGTTTTTGGAACACAGATTTCAGGACAGGACACACAGCGTTGGATAGTAAGTGTCCCAGACAGCCGTCCATTCTGTAATAACGATAATCGATGGCGAGCACATGTTGATGGACAGGTAAGATCTGCTCTATTTCTCCATACAGAGGATTAAAGATGAACAGGTGGATTTTGCAAAAGAGAGAGAGAGAGAGAGAGAAAGAGAGAGGTATAGGAGTTTAGATTTGATGGTATAGATTTGATATTATAAAGCGTTATTATTAAGGTATTTTACTATTATTAGTCCCACACAGTCAAGAGAGGAAAGAATAACATTCTGAACCGCTGACATTACTAGTAAATAGTATCCTCTTCCTCAGTCCACCGAGCCACCATGACGCCACTATTAAATGACATCCAGGGAGATATAAAACAGATGTAATATAAGCAAAAAGACATGAAACACTGGCTCCTGAATCATGACTTGGCTCTGAAAATGAATATCTCATCATTCTTTAAAAACACATCTGGGAGTGATGATATCAGACAGAACGGCTCTCAGACTGAAATCATTCATCGTTGGAGTGCTGATCTGAGACAATACTCCTCTTCAGTAACTGTTGAGTCAACAGCCCTGTGAGCCCTTGCGGTTCTCAGAAGGATAAATGGCATAATTAAAGATGTATTACACTATTATGTTTAATTCGGTAATATTACATTATCACAAGCACAAGTTCACCACTCAGTACAATAAGTCTATTTTCTTCTTTCCGCTAAAGCACTGAGGTCATTCATAAAGTATAGTGATTTGTTTTATTTTGGATTTCCTTTTTCCTCTTTAATGATAAGTACTGTAGCTGATTTAAGATCAAAACTCTTCACATAGACCAAATTCGTGACATAAACTCTGATCATCCACTGTCTGCTTACCAGATTGTGAACAAGGCCCACAGTATAAAACCCACAAACAACACCACAGCAGATAACTTGACTAACTCGGTTGTCAGGTAGAAGCTGCAGCCAAACAGCAAAAACATTTAAAATTCCATCAGTAACATCACGCAACACAGATTTAATCCAAAAAAAAAAAGTGCCTAGTGCACTGAATAACAATGACCTCAGATATCTAGAATGAGCACAAACATGAAACAACAAACAGATAGGATCTATCACCCGTTGCATGACGACAGAGAACAACGGCACATGGGTGAAGGACTCAAAGCGGGCCTACCATATTTCCTCAGGAAGCCTCGGTGAACGCCTGCTGTGCTCATGCCTGCGGTCATCAAAGCAAAGCAGGGAAGGCAATGCGAGGCAGGGCATTTGATGCTGAAAAATAGGGTAAGAGAGGGAGAGAGATAGAGAGAGAGAGAGAGAGAGAGAGAGAGTAATCCCCACTATTTAGGCCTCCCTGTTGTGAGTGGAATTGGAGCCGATGCCCGCTTATGCACACATAAACATCATATGAGCGTAAGAGGCCCAAATAATCATAGCAGCGATGGATAAATCCCACCAGAAATATCCAATGATTTTCATCGCGGCCATCACCAGATGTCATGTCGGACTTTCCCATTTCTCCTCTCGCAGGAAAAACATGTACAGATTTAAGCTTCTATTTGCAGTCCTACGCTCAACATATGGCTGATTCATAATAGCTTATCATTAAACTGCCATCAAACCTGTTTCCTAGTGTGTCTCCGAGCACTTGGATGGCCTCCGAAACCAGGGGCTTGGATCTCTCCTGCTCAGGCAGATTAAAACAGAGAGATTATTATTCTTGCACATCTGGAAGCCTGTTGTTGCAGCGCCGTGGATAGGCCCAACCAAGATTTTAATCTGTGCAGATCTGTGGGATGTGTGCCCTCTTCTGAGCGACAACCTCCAAGATATTAACTGTTTTTTCAATGTCATATATCCAAGTGGGATTAAACGCGACTCATTGTGTCAGCCTGTGCTCACTTATCACAGTTAGAATAACATTATGTAACAGGAGGGATCAAGAGGGGACAACGCTGTCATTACCGCAACCGCCTGGGCCACATATTCACGGATAAATGGGTTGTAAGACGGTGAAACACACAGTTTATTTAGCACAGTGAGGAAATTAAGTACATAGCAAGAGAATACATTTAGCATTTACTCAACAGATATAAAAGACAAATAAATGTACGGCATTCAGAGAGGTCAGAGGTCACATTCACCTACAGTAGAAGGTGCAGCTAAAATCAGTTCAATGATTTGTTCAAGGACCCTTCAGCAGGCCTGACAGTTGAACAAATGTCTCTACAGTAAGACAGCGGTCCTCTTTAAAGGAAGAAGGTTGAGAAGAAGCTGAGTGAAAAAAAACGTATTGACACTTTTATTAAGGAGAATTTATCTCTACTTAGTAATTCTAATTACATTTTCTCTTCTCAATCCCCTCTTCTCATGTTGCAGTGTAGAGATTTCTGAGAGTAAATCTTCCAAACTGTGTGTTCAGGGGACAAAACTCATTGAACCTAATATGTGCTTATCCGGGGGTCTTTGGTTCTGAAACAAACTGGGAATTGACTGAGTCCCCGTGGAGTCGAGAGGAGTTTAACACATGCAGATTGAATGCGTTCACACACATGTGGCAACTAAAAATAAACGCTCTTGAGAACTTAGATTGTTTGTCTGGTTTTTATGCAAACAACAACTGAAAGGAAGGATTGACAGGGCACCCAAAAATCATCACATAAAACAAACATAACTGAAATACACACAAAGGTCTGTATAAACCCACAAACTTTCCAAACACAAAAACACACACAAAAAAAACCCACTAATAAACATGCAGATTTTTTAAAAAAAATCAAAATCCTGAAAAAAAAAAGTCTGAAATGTCCTTCGTGACATCACTAATGTGTCAAAACGTTTGTTTTAAAGCCTGTTTCTTTTTTCAGTGACTCTGGAAGTCTATTGACAGTGATAACCAGCTGTGTTTATGACTAATCAGAAACAGAGCTACTTATTAAAAACCAAATGACGAAGGAGAACCAAGCCATCTTCCCTACGGTGACTGTTAATTTTCCGTCTGACAGATCAAGTGTATTTTTTCTGAACGGTATACACTTTTAAAATAAAGCAGATGTTAAAAATCTAAAGTCATATTCTAGTTGGGGTTCAGATCATCGGGCATCTGCTCTGCGGTTGATGTTATAAACCTTTTTGGAACATCCGACCCTGAGAAAAATTTCTCGCTCGATTTGATTCTCACATCTCATCAACAGACACTACTTAACTCTTGACTCTTCATTTGCCAGATTAGACTGTTGAATCTCATTAAAGAATTATGCACCTTATGCACATTCAGCCATTTTGGGGGAATCTGGGTGCACTCTGCAGGTACCTTGTTGCACGGGATGTTTAATGTATTGACGAAAGGGCCTATACAGAAATTACTAAAGTGCTTCCATGTACAGCAATGTTATATTTCTGATGTTTATGAGACATTTTCATATTGTGTTTAATACTTTCATACAGCTCACACTGTGGTAGCTCACAGGACTTCTGTATATCTGAATAAATGCTGAAAAAGTCAAGTTTCTGACAGTATTAAAACATACATAATACACTTTGCATATATATTATTTAGAATAATATAAAAAATGTCAATAGAAGTACAGGTACCAAAACACACTTATGGTTAAAAGTATCCTCAAAATTTGGTAGCCAAAAGTACTAATAAACATGTAATATTCTTTATATACTTATATATGTATGTAGTTATTTATTGGTGCTTGGTCTCACGTGCAGCATGCAGGCTTTGCATTTTTCACCAACAGGGGGCAGAAGAGCCTCTGTAAACTTCAGGCAGTCTTGTCACGTGTCATGACAGTCCTTGTGATGTATCAACAGGTTGGGGAGAGCAGTTTGTCTTTAGCTGCATCCAGTTTGCAGTCAGAAGAAGAAGAAGAAGAAGAGGTGAGTTCATTATTACCGCCCCCGGGTGGTGCCGTAGCTGGGAGAGCAACAGTAAGGTGTTTCCCATGTCTCGCAGCCAGTAGGGACCGTCCTTAGAGACCAGCAAGTTGTTTTGTTCACCAAGCAGAACACAATAACACAATAACTGGTGTCCATATGACTTATTTTGCTGTTGAGTTGGTTTTATAACTGGAAGCATGTGCTTTCAACTCTCTTAATCCACTTTAGCTTCACCTAAAAATCCCTTAGTCTTAAAAGTCCTGGTGTTTGGTGAATCAGGTTTTATTGATTTTGGTGTGGCTTAAACCTAAACACAGCCTCGGATCTGATGCCCATCCCCCTCAAAACCCAAACATTCACTCCTTCCAGGCCCATCCAGCCCCAAAAACTTTGTGTTTTTGAGTAGAACACCCCTCTTTCTTGTACAGGACCCCCTCGGTGACCCTCTTCCCTCCCTCCTTGCCTCTCTCTCTGTGCCTCTATCTGGGAGCAGTGAGAGCACCATTGCTCAAGCTCCTATTGAAAAGGGAGCGTATACAATGGGGTCTTTCTCAGTCGCTCTCTGTCTCCATTAAAGACCCTGGGAACACAACACTGTCCACAGGGCCATTCTTAAAGGGCCAGTGAGACCCAGGTCCTCGCAACCTGAGTTCCAGTACCTCCCATCATTTTCATGGGAAAAGAAAAAACATATATATATACATACATAACAAATCAATTACTCACGAATGCTATGTGAACTCTGCACCAGCATCACCTCCGTCCAAACATACACAATCACAAGACATCACAGTCTACGACAGCACAGTACGAGCCGCTCTACTGCTCCCCAGCGTCTGATGGGAATCAGGGACAGCGGCACTTATTTAGACTACAGTTGATGATGCTTCAGTCTGTTTTGGCTGAAATGGCAAGTTCAAACAAATACCTAGACATACTGATGACATAATGTGGAGTAGCAATAAATACAAACAGTAATAGCCTGAATTACTATTATTACCTTTTTTTGGATTCTTTCTCTTTTCCATGGCCTCCATCCAGGTTGTCATTGTAAATAAAACATTGATATGCCTACATAAAGGTTATAGAAGCATTTTAAACAGTTACAGCAGTAAAATTCAGATTGTAAAGGGACTTCACATATTAAATTTACATGCCACCGTTAAAATTCATTGGGAAGCTTTTGGTTTATTACCCCAAGTCCTAAGAAGTTGAGGAGCAATTTGATTTTACTTATTTCAACTTTTTTCAGTTAAACTGATGTGTTTTGACTCAGGGGATGATGATAACTTCAATGTCCAATAAATAGAAAAGCAGAATAAAAATCATGTAAAACCTTTATTTAAGTACCAAGACATCGTGAAATAATACAGCAGCAATTATAAAAGACAGTTAACATCACAAGCACAATTAAAAAAACAAAACAGATTAAATCAGATCACATGCACAGATAAAAACAGATAATATTACAACCTATTCTAATGTAAGGATTCATGTACTATTAACCGAGTAAACAGGGCAGGTAAAGCTATTGTTTCTGCTCTTTAATACACATATTCAAAAAGCTTTTCAGCTCACTGTCTCATTTGTTTACATGGAAACAGACTAATTCATATCCTGCCTGGACAGATAATTGTCCATCATGTCGTTGATCCACACATGGTCAGTTCATAGTTGACACATATACTTTGTTTCAAGCGGGAAACGGGTGATTTACTCGACTATTTACAACCTCTGGGGATCCGTGTGTAATTAAAAAGCGAATGGGTGATTGTGTTGAGACAATCAGCATGCCCCAGGGTTTCTTACATCCTCTGAGAAAAAGGAGGGAGACTCAGGAGGAGGAGGAGGAGGAGGAGGAGGAGGAGGAGGAGCAGGGTGGAAAGAACTTGAGTTGAGGAATTTGAGTCCTGTTTGAAAGAGGGGGGGAGAGGGGAAAAGAAAGAGGCAGGGGAATGTCTGGGGGAGTCTGAGAGAACCGGTAGGCAGGAGAGAGAGAGAGAGAGAGAGAGGCTTTGGAGGACAGAGTGCAGGAAACAGAGGGTTAAAAATACTCCCTCGGTTTCTAGAAATAGACTCGGGTTTGGACAACTTTATCAGCCGCAGAAAAGTTTGGCGCACCCAGTGCTGTGCGCTTTTTGCGTAACTGAAACTTTGGTGGACAGGACCCAGTGTTGAGATCAACCAAAACAACAGCATATAAGAGGAAAACAAGACGTTTGACGTTTTTTTTTTTCTTTTTAAAAGGGAACTGAAACGACGGGATCCGCTTTGCTATTGGCTCCATCTGTGGATAATCACATTTTCAGCATCTGCCCGAGTCAGAGCAAAACTTTTTCTCTGCGCACAACTTTGAATCTTTGCGCTGCTGGGATGCGGTGATGGAGTCCGGTGATGTTTCCAAGATGACTGCTCTTCTCATGAAGCGCGTTTTCAGATGTGATCTCCTGTCAAGAAAAACCATAAACGGGTCTAAATGGTCATTATTGATCCTCACCGTCGTTTTATCCGCTTGGCCAGTAACCGCAGGCACGCTGACAGGTAAGTCAGAAGCAGCATTTATTGGAACTGTTGTTACTCAACTTAAATGCGAGGAAAAACATCGTAATGAGCAATTAGCTCAGCCAGCATTTCTGCTCCTAACTCGTTAAATTAATTTGCTCTGGGGTGGCGAGAGCAACCACAGCTGCAAGTTTGTCAACATCTGGCCAACATGAAGGAATTCACTTCACTCATAAAAAAAAGCCTTTTAAAACAAGGTGAACAAAGAAAACGAATAAAAGATTAGTTTTATTGCTTCAGTCTGAGATTTTTTATCACCTCAGATCGAGATGACTTGTGTTTTGCTGATGTCGATGATTGAGAACAGCATTACTTGGCAGGTAGTCTTACTAATGTTTTGGAGTGCTGCTGTTTTCTTTCAGCGGTGTCAATAGCTGGACTGCTGAAAGGCTCTTGTTTCTCAGATCAAGTGCAGCATGAACCCCCTTCTGCTTTTTACTCTTGCTGTGAAGTTATCTAAACCAGGTATCCAGACCAAGATTCCCAACAGTCATGGCATATCCGGCATACTGTGAAGTTTTAAGAGATGTATTCCAGGCAGGGAAAGGTGGCAGAGGGGCTTAAAATAAATCCTGCTGGGAATCGAGAGAATCATAACACACAACTCACAAGCAAACAGTAGAGCAACATACATCCTGCTGTATAGGAAAATTGTTTACATTTCAGTTCCTTTTACATTAGGAATGCACGTGAGGAAACCCTGTCCATCGTTCAGTAGTCCTTATCTGTTATAAAAATCAACCTGGCTGTTAAGATTTGCAATCCATTAGCTCCCGTAGCCTGTGGATGAGAACACGGAGTCCCTTTAGAGGCCTCCACCTGTCAGCTCATGTGTTTTGACCATTATGGTCACGCTGTCTATCTGGAAGCTGTACCTTTGCCCTCTGCAGATGTATGACCAGGAGGGACAGAGATTACTAGCCACTACGGTGATTTATAAGCTTAGACTGATGTTTTTCAAAGGAGAATTTTTCCTGATGTCTCAGTTCCTATTTGGATGTAGGGATGGCTGAGGTCCAGAAGTGAGGGGATGTGAAGGATGAGGAGGGGCTCGGGTGGGAGAGCCGCGGGAGGGGGGAGAAAATGCTTTGGTTTGTGAGTCAGAGCAGGTCTGACTCAGACTCAAGCAGTGAAATGATGGATGGGGTAAGGGGGCAAGAGCGGCTGAGAAAGAGTTGGGAGGGGAGGTGGCGAAATGTGTAGCGATGAATCCAAAGAATGGCATGAAAAGGGGGCTAAATGAGAGAAGGGCAAAGGCGCAGCAGTGAATGGAGGGGCTGAATTACGCGTTGCGTTAAAAAGCCAGGAAGATAAAGGAGGGCGTCAGTGGAGGATAAATGCACAGACTGTGTTGGGTATTTTTGGTATGTGCATGTCCGCTGACATTTAACATCTGAGCGTTTTCTCCGAGTGAGAGGAGTAGATATGGGGAGAAAGAGAGGAGAGGTTACAAAGAAGTGTAGGACTTCCAAGGAATTCAAGGGACATAAGGGAGGAGACGGAGTAGTTACACATAAATGAATCACTGGAGGCCACACACACACACACACACATACACTGACAGGCATACACAACTTAACCTCGGCCTGCTCTGTCTGTCTACCTCTGCGTTCTCGTAAAAGGTTTACAAGCTTATTATTATATGAACGCAGTACGAAGAGTCAAAGAAAGGAAAGTCTGGGTTGTTTTTGTTCAACATGGCACTGAAAAAGAACAAAGTCACGACCGTGCAGATTTCTGAAAGAGCTCAGCCAAGCTTAAAAATAAAGGAAGGAATGACTTTTAACGCCAAAAAGCACACAGAGACAGCGAGGCAGTGAAGCAGGGACTCAGCGGGCCACTTCATTTATTGCATGCTCCCAGAACAAGCTTTTTGAATGCTGGATTGTGTATCTGCCTGTGGGTGTGTGGTTGTGTGGAATAAATGCACATTTACAAAAAAAAAAATCAAGGGTATGATCTACTAATGGGTGAAATAAAATGCTGCCAAAGTGGACGTTTTACACTAGAAGTCTGTTTTTAGCAGTTGAATTATGGGTGTTTATGTGTGTTTTTCCATGAGATGGGTTGCAATGGAGTCCTCTTTGGGTCAAAGTGAAGGGGTCAAAGGTTGAAGGTTGGCCATGAAACAGAATAGGAAGGCGGGTTGACAAGCTTGAGAAAATCTTTACAGGCATCAGTCAGTGAACCAAGTGTGATTTATTCTTGTTCTGAAATCTGAGAACACAAGCCAAGTTCACATATCCTTATATTATTTGATCTTTCTCCTGTTTTATCAAGAGAAGTTATTCCTTGCCTTGGCAGCTACGTGGATGCTTAGCATTTTTATTTGATGCTGTAAAAGAAAAGGAATCCTGTAGGAAAGATCCGTGCCCATCATATTTATGCATCTTGGCCGGTTTTGTGTCTTAGAGGAGATCAAAGCAAAGACCTTTCTTTTATCTTTGAGACAGCACGCATGCCTAGCCCTCAACATCATCAGGAATACCTGTTATTACTGTTGAATGTCTTAAATGTAAGAAATGTAAGACAAGGCAAAAACCAGCCAGAGAACTTTATATTCATCATATTTATAACCATCTCCGTATCATTTTTTTTGGATGTTGAACAGACTTGCAGACGTCTTGGCAGGCGACCTGTAGGCGTATCTTCGCTGTTAGAGAGAAAACCTGAATATGTTTAGTGTTTGTGTTGAGCTCTCTGTGCTCTGACACTGTTAGAGCAGCAGGAGCAGCCGTCCTCTAACAAGGAGCCTTTGTCCCAGTATCAGCTCTGTCCTTTTCAGGTCAGCCCTTCTATCGGTGAGGGACACAAGATAACAGGACTTGTTCAAAAGGCAGTGTAGCGGCGGATAAACTCTGGGTTTACCTGGTATTATCATATCTCACCCAAGACGAACCCGTCCAGCGTAAATTAACACATTTATCAAAGCAAGCACACAAGCAAATGAAGCTTTTAGTGGTGAAACAATTAGTTGACTAATGGACAAGTCAACAGCAATTTCTTTTGTCAGTTAATCTCTCACTTATTGTATAACGGCAGTATAACATCAGATCAAGGCCATAGTATCTTATGAAAAACAGTATGCTGTAACATAAGACTTTGTTTTATTGCCTGTGTAAAACTTTATCAGGTTGTAAATGTGCGCTGTATGTTGATGATTTTATCTATCATTTCTGGTGACTCCTGCTTCATCCCTTTCTTGATCAAAGATTTGGAGTTTGAGAAGAGTCCCGCTACTGTCATCTCTTCCCTGGGCAAACCTGTCAAGATGCACTGCACCCTGAAGGGTACAGGGGGCGAGGAAGAGGACCCCCCAGATGTCCTCTGGCTGAGAGATGGCATGCCACTTCAGTATGCAGACACCAACCAGTTCCAAGTCCATACCGGCCACAACAGTTGGACGATCATGAGCACGCTCACGTAAGCAGCGGTTTCCTCTGCTTACACTAATTGGTTTTGTCAGTGCATGACATTTAATGATGATCATCATGAATGTGAAGCAGCCACACCTGGCTTAAAAATGTAACCTAGGCACCTGCTGATTGTTTATTTCCTGTTCCTCCACCTTTCAACTAGCTTAACCAGTACTGTTGCTGGATTATGTCACAATACTGTCTTCCAGTCACTGTGGAGCACTTTGAAATTAAGTCTGAAAGGAATGATAAAACCCAAGCAAAATCCCACGTGCCTCTCGTGCTGTAGCTTAATGTATTTAACCGCAGTATGATTGGATGGCAAAATGTGGAAGGAAAGTAGTCAGGGTTTGTGCTTTTATCTCCCTGTTTTATCTATGTGGTTTTTCATTGCTTGATCTTAATGAAATCTCTGAAATTGCACCTTTCTGTAACACATAACAGTATTGAGAAGGTCCAGCTTCCAGACATGGGCTCCTATCGATGTGCTGTTATGTCAGAAGGTCACCAGACTTTGTCAGAGGAGGGGAGCATTCAGCTGGAGGGTGAGTTCATCTTATCTTCCTGACATATATAAAGACCTACAAAAAAGTGCTAGTTTTATATGGATGGTTAAAAGTGTATAGAGCCTGATTCAGCTCATTCTTTCTCAGGCCTACCTCACTTCTCTAAGGAGCCCCAGCACATGTCTGTAGTGGCCAACGTCTCCTTGAGTCTGCAATGTGTGGCCCACGGACCTCCGGAGCCAGTCAAGGTCATCTGGCTGCAGGACGGCGTTCCTCTAAACACTCTGAGAGACCCGGTGGCCCTGTCACCCTCCACACTCAACCTCACAGGTGTCATTTTTCACTCTCTATTACCTCCGCACTCAACACCACATGTAGACTGCTCAGTCAGATCCATTAAAACATACGGCCTCAATCAACTCCTCGAGTGTTCCCACTTTGCACTGATGCAGCCCAATATTCTGTTTATGGTTATACTAAAAAGCAGCGCACACACACACACATTTGAAAAGCTGGAACTCATAAATGATTTAAACGTTGAATCAGTTATCAATGTTATTGATGATTTCTACCGACTGACTAAACAATGAATCGATTTCTCATCTCAGCACTCAGTCGGTCAAAGACGAAGTGGCTGTTAGCAGTTTTTGGCACCAGGTAGCAAAGTTTTTAAATTACTAGAACATTTTAATTTAATCTGTTTAGAATGGTTATAATGACGGCTTCAAAAGCTACAAAGTAACTGTCCTCTATAGTTTCAAAGACTTCGAAATCCCCCCTTCTTTGGCTTAAACACAACCACCAAATTACCGCCCTCCCCAGAGAGAGCTGGCTGCCTGGCGCCGTGCCAGCAGATCCATTGAGGATGTGTCTTGTGGTTGTGTGGTTGACGGGTAAAGGCAGAGCAGCATGCACAAGAGGGACTATTGGGGGGAGGAAATAGATGAGCAGAGGACATAGGGAGATATAAGAAAGACAGAGAGAAAGGAGGAGGGTTCTGTTGTTGCTTGAATGCAAACCACAGCTGCCTGCCAGATAGCTGGCCTATGTTAAGTCCAGTAGTAGGAGGCCAGGCTGAGTCAGACGGAAGGAGGGAGAATGAGGCGGCGGCAGCGGTCGGTTGAAAGATCTGGTTTGACTCATCAGAGCTGGCTGGCTGGTGTTGACCAGGACCTGTTTGACAGTAACTTACACTCACATCTCTGGAATGGACAGCTGCTCTGGCAGACCACAGCTCCAAACCAAAGGCAAACACAAATCATCTTTCAATATGCCCATAAAGAGAAATGGCATGAAGTTCATTCAACTATTAAGGAATCGAGGACAACACATGTCTCAGTAACTTCAAATTTGAGGTAGTTTCCACTGTGTAGCCCTGTGTCTTGCATCACCCTAAACCATAGTTTTTGTCATGTATCATCATTTTACAGACTAAATGTTTATTCTATTAATCAAGAAAATGATTAGGTTAATCGTTAATAAAAAAAAAATAATTGTTAGCTGTAGCCTTAAATCCATGATTATGGTCATAGTTATCCAAAGATGGTTGAATCAAGGGCAGCTGGACTTGGATGTAGATACTTGAAGATACTTGAAAATACTTGAAGATGTGTCGCTGCTCTAACTGACCAGTGGGGAATCTTGAGTATTTAACCCTTGTGGGGTCGTTATCAAGGTCATTGATACCACTTGGTTCGTCAGTGCTCCTTGCTGTTGTAAACATTATTGGAGTCACCTCGTGCCAAGTGTAAACGACAGTCGTTAGGTTTGTCACATGAGGCTAAATGTTAAATCCAATATGCTGGAGTGTAGAGACAAAACTATGAAAGTACAGTATGTCACATCTTGCTTTCTGTCCGCACTGTTGTTTCAATTAAAGGACGCACCAAGCCTTGACTGTATTTCCCAGCTGACATTAACGCTGTCGGTCAATAACACTGGTATGCTCGTGCACTCAGGAGTTCTACCTAGTGACTGATTATGACATTTGCAGCTGGTCAGGGGATGTTGTGATTTGCTGATGGGGAAGGAAGGAGACAGAAGGGCCAGCGGCATAATCTCGAGATGGCCTGATGAGCAGTTCATTTACCCACACAGCCAGTGGTCATCCCTCACCCCTCCCTCCCTCCCTCCCTCCCTCCCTCCTTTTCCTCTCTCTCACAACCCCTCGCTTCACCCGGCGAGGATTGTACCCCCTGTTCTTTTTCCGGCCGCAACACAATGGAGGCATGGTGCCGTCGGCGCAGAGCAACACACTGCGTAATTCTGTGCGTGTCTCAGTTTGTGGCTGATTGACAATGTTGGTGTGTTAGATAACAGTGATAAAACTTGAATGTCACATGTTTCAGTATGTGTGTGAGTGTGAGTGTGAGTGAGTAAGCCTATGTTGTGGAATGTTTCGAGTGTGTGAGCATGCTGTGAGTCACTTTGTGAGAGGACTCATTCTCTGCTGAATGTCAGTGTCTGTCACAGTGATTTGCCCCCTTCAGAGGAGCCCCAGCCTCTTGAAGGCAACAGCTCAGCCTTTTTTTTACACCTGGAACTCTTTTTGTTCTCAAAACTACACTGCACAAAATGTTCAACTTCAAATCTTTTTTTCATTATCAGCAAGCTGCAGGCATGAACAACAACAACCCATTAGACTTTGAATATGTAGGTTAAAGATGCTTAAGTTGAAGAACGATTCTTGGGTGGTTGATATTAAGTTAGTCTCCCTATTAAAGATGGAATTTGTGTAATATTGTCTAAAAATGCAATATAGACATCATGATAACATATAACATTGTTTTAACAGTATTTCAATGACTATATTTCAGTTTGGAGCAGGTCTTTATTACTATCTAGTGAAATATAATGTTTTAAACGCTGTTGAAGCAACAGTTGAATGTAACCAAGATGCCAAATTTAGTGTTAACCCAGTTGTCTTTTGACTTGCAAATTACCAAATCAGTGCTTACTGTGCATGCATGTGTTGATTATTTTAAATCAGATTCGTCTTCTACATCAGTATGAAGACAAATGTTGATACAGCTAGGAAAATATATAGATCAAGACTTCACAGTGATGTGTATCTGTAAAAAATCAGATAAAACTATCACTGGTTTTATTTTGACAAAACTTGGAGGGATTATACATGCTTGCGCAAACATTAAAAGGTTCCACGTGTAGTATTTTTGCTGACAGTGGTGCTATGATAAAAAGTCAAAGCTTTTAAATTGAGCGTGATAAGTCAGAAACACTGGGAGCAGTTTTAACAAGAATGTTTGGGATTTACCTTTAAGAGACTGCCAGTCTGATGTTGATGAAATGTGGTGGAAAGATGCTTGGCACTGATTATTGCAAGGTGGACCTGCATCATTTCTGGCAGACATGTTTTATTTGTTTGAGCTAGACTAACAGTAACGACCTGCTGAAACCGATAGTTTTACCTTGCACACCGGTCTCTTAAAAATGTATTCTTGCATCAACAAGCAAATACTAACCCCCATAACTAATCATGGTACTGTTGACAAAGCGATCACGTTCCCTTATGGAAACTATTACCCTCCCACTATTCTCACTTCAGCTCGAACTTTCACACCGTTTCTCACGTTAACATTATATCCAACTCAGCATGCTGAGCAAGGATTTCTGGATTTAGAAGACCCCCAGATGTTCCCTCTTCACACGTACATGTCGTTTCATATTTCCGTCCAGGTTTGAACAGGACCAGCACCTTTTCTTGTGAGGCCCATAATCGCAAGGGTGTCGCCACCTCTGGATCTGGTACCATCACTGGTAGGTGTCATACTGTGGAAGCCCTCTTTGTTCACTTTGGGTATGTTTTGAGTGTTTGGAGTTATGTTAATTGCCCACTTTCTTTCTTTCTTTAGTTCTCCCATCCCAACCTCAGAATCTGAAAGCTGTGGACATCACTCAGACCTCTCTCCATTTGTCATGGCAGCCTGGTTTCGGAGGCGACTACACTATAATCCGTTGCTCTGTCCAGGTGAGATAACTGTGAGAGGAGAATACGACAACTAGTTGAGAAAACAAGCCTGGAAAAATCACTGCAACTGTTTGACCTGCATGTTAAACAAACACATCAGTCTTCCGCTATTTGCTCGACTCTGATTTCCGCAGACCAGAGCCTTACCTTTTTTGCGAGCCCAATTTTAAAGAAAAGAGAGCTTGCTTTTCTTTTCTTCTCTTAACTCATCCTCTACCCCTCCCTGCTTTATTCGTGTACCAGTGGATCAGGTTTCACTCTGGGAAAGTGGCCTCCTGGACTAATCTTATGTAGCACCGCTCCCTCCCTCGCTCGCTCTCTCCGTCGGAGTCTCTCTGCCACTATCCTGCTCTCTGGCCGTTGCAACTCGTAGCAGAGAGGAGGCACATTTTCTCCTGGAGAAGCGGAGCAGTACAGCACCACCCCTAAACGTCTGGTTCTAATAAAGCTGCCCCTCATACCTCTTGCTGCTCTTGCCCCCCCCCTCCCCTCCCCTCCAATCCCCTCACCCCTCCCTCACCCTCACAGAGGAACAAGGCGAGGGGCCGGCTTCAGCAGAATGGGGCAAAAATCTGAATTTAACGGTTCATTGTGTGGCGAAGAGAAACATGAAAAAGGCTACAGTGCGGAGAGCAGAAAGATGTTACTGTGCTCCACAAATGGAAGAAAGAATGAAAGAACAAAAGGAAGAAATGGAGAGAGAGAGAGAGAGAAAGTCAGTTAAAGAAAACAGGAAAAGGCAGTGACAGCAGGTATTGTGGGTCTGAGCCATGCGAGGGGAATGCAGGCTGAAGTGTGACTCAGGGCTGAGCTGTACAATTAGATTTAACGCACTTGTTTACAGGCCGGACGGTGATTCATCGAGTCAGGGATGACTATCTGGTTCTCTTTTTTCATACACACACATTCATACACACTCCTCATTCATACAAGTTAATACTCCTTGGAATCAGAACTCACGCCATAAAGAGAAATCTCTCGACTACTACTGTTACTCATGCAGCTTTTGAATATAGTAAAATTCATTGTCAAAGCAGCGCAAAACATCATCTGCTCACACACACACACACACACATCTAATCTGTTTGTGTAGCAGCTCATTTATTTTTTTAGGTTCATTAAGTTCATTAAGTTTTCAGCTCAGACTGTAAGCCCGTCCTGTGAAGTGCAGTCCGTAGCCTGCAGGAGCCGCATGATAATGAGCGATGCAGCGGAGGACAATGATTCAAACCGGCAAACTTTCATGTGGGTTTAAAAGATTGTTGCAGTGAAGCATTTTTCCAGCCTTGTGTTCCTCTTTAAATGTGTTTACCACAGAGAGTTTTTGCAGAGACAGCAGCTTTCTGCCCGTGATTTTTGGTTGAGTTCTGCTTTCAGTGCACCTTGCTGAGTCTGGATCATGTTCAAAACAGCAAGGATGCAGTTTTACACCATTTCTGGAAATTAACACTTAATAACCCCCTCCCCCAACCACCGTCACACACGTAGTCCAACCCCCTATTTTTTCTTCCACATTACCTCATATCCAGTATTATCAGTCACTGCATAAAGGGTCATAAGGAAAATGAAGGTTTGTGAGTGTAGAAATAGGAATTATATGTTTTTTTGCTTTCGTCTTGACATATGAATGGTAAATTATTAATGATCCTCACCTATTATCTATCGTGTAAACATACTTTAAAACATTTAAAGCTGCTACATATAATATTTACAAAAAAGTAACGTCTGCAGTCCAACTCAAATCCACAAATTAATTTTGATAATAAGAATGATGTCAGATACGTTGATATTAGTCAAATATGGATTTCCAATATTCACATATATTGACATATAATATTAACCACCTGTTTTCAACACTGATTTAATTGTTTTATTGTGTAATTAAAATATTAAAGTATTGATAATTAATAACACTTCAATTCAAAATGAGAGGCAATTTGAGGCAAGTGAGTTTGCAAACAGAAGTACACACATAAAAATCATCAAAATATAAATATGACATCACAACTGATAAACATGTTGGAGTCTATTTCTCCATCTCCATCCATCTCCATCACTTCAAAGGTTTTAGTTAAGTTTGCACACAATAACAGAGTCCTCTTCCTGTTCTGGCCATAAAGCAATAAAACAGATCACTCACCAAATCTGACCTCATAATCTGAAATCTGATGTAAAAGCAGGTCGACGCTGCAAATCTTCTTCACAATAGTTTCATTTTATATTTATGTATCAAAATGATTTGTAAAAAAATATATATAACACAACACATTTAAGTTTATTATCTGAATGTTCCAGGCTAAACATTCGGGTGAGACCTTCACGGCAGGCCCGGATAAGATGATCCACAACCAAAATGTGAACATCCCACCGGCCACGCACGTCATCGGGGACCTGGAGCCCCACAGTCGCTACGCTGTCAGGGTGGCCTGTCACAGCAGCCAGGGCCCGTCTGAGTGGTCGGACTGGCTGGAGCTACGCACGTTAGAAGGAGGTGAGAGGCTTCCAAGTGAAGAGATGTTTGTTTTCAATGTGCACGTCTTGTTCCTGTGTGTGAGAGTGTGTGTGTGTGTGTGTGTGTGTGTCTCAATTTAAACAAGACAAGTCCAAGTCAAGTTTCAGGTCTTGTTTCAGGTGAAGTCTCAGGTCTGCATTTGAACATTTGTATTTCAAAGTTGTTTTAGTGTTTTTTTACATACATGAGACAAGTCCCTTCCTGCAACTTTTTTATTGTTATGAGAAGTCAAAACTGTGACTTACTTGACTCAATATTAACTTTTTTAACATTTTTTGCCTATGCAGTGGTTTAAGGTTGTGAGTATTTGGCATCTTGTGTTGCAGCTTAATCTAATGATTTCTAATGCCTTGGGTTGTTTGTTTGATCGTTTGCTGTCCTGCCTAGAATTCATAAACTCCCAAAAGACACCTGCAGTAGTCACAGTCATGCTCACTTTTTGACAGCTTAATGTAAGAAGGCGAAATGCCTAAAGGGGAATTCCTTACTATCAGGGGGCTCTTAATGGCTTTTTAAAAGTGTTTACCTCAAGAATCATGATTCTGATTCATGAGTCTTCACTGCTGTTGTGATTGTGCAAACTGTTTTTCAGCTCGACTTCTTCAGAACCCTCTGTATGATAACAAGGAGTCATCGAATCAAGTTACAGTGCACTGTTAGTCATAATAGTCCTTCCTGTGCTGCTTTAACTTAATCTGTGTTTATGAAGAATACCAGACACGAGTCACTGTGCCCCTGTGAACCCAGTTTCGAATGTAAACTCTTGAGGTAGAAGGCGGACTGGTATTGAAGAGACAGGGTAGGGTGGAGACAGAGACAGGGGAAAAAGGAGGGAGGGCGGACGTTAAATTCTCCTGAAAGGCCTCAGTTAGGATCGCAGCACTCTATCCAAACTGTAATGCTAGGCTGCTGTGTGTTTGAGTTTAAACTGAGGTGGGATTTTCCATGCCAGCTCATGCTGTCTCTATCCCTGGATGAATAGCAGTGGAAAGAGCGTAAGAGGAGAGATATGCCATGGGAGGAATGATGGGGGCTTTCCATAATGGAAGCTACTTATAATCTAAAAACATTTAAATGCAGCATTTCTCATAAACAGAAAAAGGGAGAAGTAGAACTCCTTAAAAAGCCGCCGTAATGAAGAAGGACAAAAAGTGGTTTTGAGATACGTTGCCTACGGATAGGATTTTCAACTTTCAGTTCTTTATTTTAAAAAGTTGTAGGTAGCTCTGTTTCGTTTCTCTGGGAAAAAAAACTCCTGTTTTGCCAAATTGTACAATTTCCCTTTGGACAATATTGTTCCACTTTTGCTCTGGCAGCTCTCTCTGCACTTGTCCTAATGAGTCAGAAGATGAAAAAAAAAAAAAGGATAAGATTCAGCTGGTGGTCAAAGATAGTTCAGGAGGTACTGAAAGGTCAAAGGGAGTGAGAGAGTGAAGAGGAGAGGTAGACTACTGACAGCTCAGCCAGATTTTCCATGTCTCTCTGTGGTTTAAGTGCTGAAGACTGGGACAAAACTCCCAAAAGGTCTTATTGTTTAGATCTTTCTGCTCCATTTGTTTCTCATTAATAAATTGTGCAATTATGTGCTGCACTACAAATGTCATCCTGGCACAGACATCCCCATTTGCTGCTCCTCTGTCTCCTCCCTAATTCTTACGTTGTTCACTTTTATTACACTCTTCTCCTGCCAGCTCTTTTTCTTCTCATTCATCCTCCATTTCCTTCGAGTAGACCGGGCTATTCTCTTCTTCCCTCATTTTCTCACAATAGTCTTTTCCATCCTCGAATCCTAAAAACACTATTGAGGAATTTATTTCCTGCATCTCCAAACAAGTAGAACAACTTTTTTTTTTTTTTTTTTCTGAATCCAGTCTTTCAGCTCCCCTGCTTCATCTTTCTTTTACCCCCTTTTTTTTTTGACCTCAGATGACCTGTGATTTCTCCCTCCAGAGCACACAGCAAGGCACTGTGGGAAAAACAAAAAGAAAAGAAGTGGGTTGATGGTGGGAGTAAGCAAGGAATGGATGGAAGAGCAGGGAAACGGGGGAAGGGGGCGCTTTGAGAAAACACTCATTTTGCTATTTTCCCAAAGCCCACTATTTTCCCCGGAGGATGAGAGAATAGAGAAGCAAGGGGGTGGGGGGTGGGGGGTGGGGGGCGGCCTGGTCGGTGGGAGAGGAAGCGAAACGACCCATGTCACCCTCCTAATCCGAAAGCTGCAATGAGATTATGTTCTACATACCCGTTCTGTAAATGCCGTTTCCTTTCACATCCTGAAATAACTCCAGAAATGCATCGATCCAAAACAAACAAACAACCAAACAAAATGATCAACATTTGACAGGCTCACACCGCGTTTTAACATAGTTTGTTATACTGAAAAGGCAACAAAGAGACTCCTGTCCTGGTTCCCTCTGCACATCTGTTTCATCACATCTGTTTGTACCCCTAAAATAAAATTAATGCTGAATTGCAGAACACTCAAACTTACTGCTCTGATGAAAGTGAGTCATGACTACGTGGCAGCACACAGACAAATGTGTCACATTTGATCCGGTTTAATAGGCGTGTCACATTTGATCCAGTTTAATAGACCTACTACTGTCAGCAAATTGCAACCACAATCATTAAACAATCCCATTCGCCGAGGACGGACAACAGTCTGTTCCACCATAAAAATTGAAACAACTTGGATGTCCTGAACATTTTTGATGACACTAATATTTATGCTCCGACTGATCTTGGAAACATGTTTCCTGTATAGTGCTGAATTTGTTTTCATTTATGGGGGAACAGACTCCGGATCTCAGGGCTCATGACTCAATTTTTGGCTTGAGGATGACCCTTTTCCATCCATGTGTTGACCCACGCAGAGACAGAGAGGACAAGATGTAGCCTACAGAGAGAAATTGAGGGTAACTGCCCTGCCTTCAAACCGTGTTTAAATGCTTCTTAGCGTGGTTATGTGACACTGCTTCGTAAATAGCAGCACACAACAGGATGTGAAACAGTAGTCTGCCATGGGTGCAGATGTTAACCTCTGCTGTTGTGAACTAATTGTGTCTCAGAAGTGTTTGTTTCTCAGCCTCTTGCCAAGCCTGCGCTGCTTTCATGTGGAAGACCTTGTAGTTTCTGCATTTCAGAAAAACGATACCAGCACACATCTCGTTTTTTGGTTTTCCTTTTGAAACTTCCCAAAAATCTCTCGCAACTGGAGTGTTTTTTTCTTCCACGAAGTTTTTACGTCAACGGTTACCATCTCCGTTCGCTTGAACTCGTAGCTGCATGAAAAGAGAGGCATTACCACGGAGAGGGCAGCGAGGGAGAAGAAAACTTGGAAAGAGGGAGATGTAATCATGTAGAACGGGAGGCAGGGAGAAAGAAAGAAAATGAGGAGGAGGGGAGGGGAAGTGAGAAAGCAAGCAGCCAGGCAATAAGGAAGTGGAGAGAGAGGCAGAAAGACTAATGGATGACGGAGTATAGGTGGAGACGAACTGCTGGAACGAACTTGACTTGGAGGTTGTTTTTGTTGCTGCTGGCAGGCAGAACGGGGACCACATGTGGAAACAATCACCCGCCAAACGCTTCCTGATAACATCATCCATAGGCTAGGCCATGTTTCCCAAACTCACACTGACTTTTGTGTGTGTGTGTGTGTGTGTGTGTGTGTATGTGCGTGTTTGTGTGTGTGTGTGTGTGTGTGTGAGTGTTAGTGTAGGCGTGTGATGGTGTCCAGCTAGTTTGTGTGACTTTGTAAGCCTTAACTCAAACGCCCACAAAGGAAATAAGCAGTGTCGTCTCCTTGCGAAAAGGTTCTTGGATTTATGTGCTATACAGAGCATTAATAACAACACACACACACACACACACTCTCACACACATTCCTCACACTATTTCTAGCATGTTATTTAACTAGGTTTTTTTCTCCACTGGGTATTTCTGCTGCCAGCAGCCTTTTTCACTCTCTACTCCAGAAGGCCAGGAAAGAAAAGGGCAGGGTCCAGAGAATAAAAGAAAAAAATAGGGATCGACTGCCGAGACTGGACAGTGTGAAGGAAGGAGAAATAGGCCTCAGCACGTATCCATCTGTGTTTCCCCCAACCATGCTGAGACAGACAGAGTGCAGTGGCTTCTGAACCCAGCTAATCGCCCCTGTCTGTTGTGCCCTTAGGTTGCCATTTTTTTGTCCTAATAAAGCTGAATTCTCCACATTCTCTGACATCTTCCCTTTCCAGCTGTTGTAGTTATCCACACCCTCGAGGCTCCAGGCTGTCAAAACAACACACGCCTGGCTAACTCCCAGCCCACTGGCCCCTGGCCACCGGGCTCACAGTCGGAGCACTGCCGGCTCCTCATTCATACCCAAAATCTTTTGACACATACGCCGCCGCACCCTGAAGCTACATGCTTACCAAACTTTACAGCAACTCAACAAGTAATAAGTCACGTAGCTGTGTGAAAAGTGAAATGCCTTCAATTTCAAGTTGTTTTTTTTTTTTTTTTTGTTCTTCCAGTGCCAGAAAACCCACCAGTTAACGTCACAGCGGTGCTAAATGAGACAGAGGTGCTACTTGCGTGGGAGGAGCCTCCAGGGAAGCTGAATGGAGAGCTACAGGGCTACATGGTGGAGTACAGCACACCGTCCACACAGCAGGTCAGTCCGGGACACTCACAGCAAAACACACTGCGAGGTTGCCATGGTTTCTAACCTTGTTCATGTAATTTGGATTAATACTGACAAATATCCATTCAGCTCGATACTGACAGTCTCCCTCTTTTCTTTTGTTGACAGTTTGTTGTGGATACTGGACTGGTCACAGAGCTTTCAATCAATCTGTCCGTCCCTTTGTCCAATGTGTCTTTTCGAGTGTGTGCCTATACAGGGGCGGGGCAAGGACCCTGGACCCCCACACAGACTCTGACGCTTGTTGCTCCCGGTGAGTGACAAGAAGATGGAAAATAATATTCTCTTTTAGGGATTAAATCTAAAAAATGGATGATTTCTGAAGTAGATTACTTAAGATTCATTCAATCCATTTTTTTTTTGAGGAACCTTCAGAACTGCTATTTCATTGTTTACAAAAACAGTAATTTTGCAAGCAATAGTTAGATTTTGTCTTACAACTTCAGTTTTTCCAAAAGTTGTTTCATTTAATTCTTCAGGAATGAAAGTGTCATTATAGGTTTCACAAAAATAAGATGTTTTTCTCCTGAAAGTCACAATATTGACCTTGGTTCTGCTTTTTTTTTTTCACTCTCACAGAAATGGAGGAATTTAGAGGTGAGTAATAACCAGCGTTCACATGCAAACCTACACACACGCTCTGCTATGACCTCTCAGAGTGGCACAAAATGACACAGTGACAGTGGAAGTGAGCTCACAGTGGGGGTTTTTTTTTTCCAGCACAGGACTTCTCTTTCTTATTCTCAGTCATCATGAGCCTGAGAGCTCCTTCCTGTGTATCGCAGAAAAAAAAAAAGGAAGGAAGAGAAAAAAGAGAAAAAGAGGATCTCAGAGAGACGGGGAAAGGGGAAGAGGGGTGTGGGGGTGAATGAGGAGACGCATCATAAATATTTATAACAGGCAGGAACAGTGTAGCATCTTTGTTTGCTTAGTCTAATAGAGCTAGACAGACAATTCAAACAACAAGAATGGGAGATAAAAAGAGAAGAAGAGGCAGAGAAAGTCGGGGGAGGATGAGTGTGAATGGGAGGAAAAGTTGAAAACAATGGTAGGGTTTTAGCAGTAGCTTGTGGGTTTGCTGCAATTAAATTTAATGTGAGCGATGAGGGACACCAAGATAAAGTAGATGTTTTAAGAACGAGAGGAAAAAAGCATTTATAGTAAGAGTAGAAATAAGCTCAATAATCCTCGAAGGCAGGACTGATGTCACTTCATTGATTTGACCAGTTGAAACATATTTTCACATGATTATGTAAAAATGGAAGTAGATGCAAGGCACCACAAAAGTGACATAAAGCAGTAATAGGCTATCTGATGATTAAATCTGAATAAATCAATAAATAATACAGCTGTAGATATTTCTTTACCTTTAATTAATAAGACAAATCACAACTTAATTGCTGTTTTTGTCCCTGTTCATGTGCCTTCCCTCAGGTCTGTCATCGCCTCCAGCCTTTTCCTGGCACTGGTGGTACGTGGTGATGGCCATCGCCGGTGCCGTGTCCATAGCTGTGCTCATGGCTGTTTACGTGGCCAAGCTGCGGCGCAAGGAGACGCGCTTCGGGTGCGTAGGCTGTTAATGCTCCTCGTGGGTGAAAGGGAGGGGACTCGATAGCTGTGCCAAAACCAAAAAGCCTACAGTATTTTTTTTTTTTTTTTAAAGCTCCTGCGTCACTTCTGCATGCATTCTGTAGCATTTGGATGAGTTAGAAGACATCTGTTTTGAAAGACCAACAGTCCGTGTTATGAATTATGGAGCAATGCCATGCTTTCAGCTGTGTTTACGCATCTGTTTGAGCGACCTCTCGCTGTGTTTTACCCTGTTTTGAATGATGTGTGTATGCTCTTCACAGAGAGGCGTTCGAGCCCATGATGGAGAGCGGGGAGCTGGTGGTCAGGTACCGCGCTCGCCGCACCTACAGCCGCAGGACTACAGAGGCAACATGTGAGTTCCTCTCTCTCTCTGCCTCTGCATGCTCTTCAGAAACATGACACTTTACGCTTGACTTTGCCAGCGCTGACTGTCCCTACAGCGGTAAGAGAGTAAGAGCAAGTGTGTCTCTCAGCATGCCCAAACGGGCCTCTGTCCCCAGGATAGATAGCAATACAAAAACACTGTATAATAGCATCTCCTCTCATGCCCTGGGCCTGGATCCAACAGTTCAGATGAAGGAAATCTCTAATGACACACAATGACAGCTCTATACTTCACATTTCAAGCAAGGATGCACGTCCTCAGTTTGTTTTTGTTGATCAAAGGCAAGAACATGAACAACTAAGGGTTAAGTCATTTTTCCTGCAGCTGTGAAAACAGCCCTGGAGTGTTCAGTCAGCTGACTTACTCCACAACAACACTGTGCCCCTTATACTTAATAACGTAATCTTTCTATAATCATATCAGTTAGATGTACAGCAAATCCATGAAGTTATGCTCTGTGCTCTCAGGCGTAAACAGCAGAGTGAAGTTTGGCTTGAGTACAGTTTAGTCATCTTGCTGAGAGAGCGAAGGAAGGAGATGGGGCGGGGAAGGTGGAATCAAGATAACAACATATTGGGGAGGCCAAACATGTGGGAAAAGGGATACAATTACATCACGGAGAGAGTGACATGACAAACCTCTGCAAGGGATTATTTCAAACTTAAGCAAGCTGTAACAACAGATGATGAGTTATTCAACTGTTCTGACCGGAGTGAGGAGATCATTTGACCTTCAGGGAGCAAAGTCAGAGTTTCAAGTCTCGTCCAGTTGGAGCGACAACCTCGTACCAGTGGAACATAAAGCATTAGATTGCAGTTGTCTGTGTGCTATCACCAGTCAGCAGCCCCTGTGAATCCTCCTGATTACAGACAGAGATACGCACCTGTAAACACAGCGTACAGACTCAAATTTCACACAGCTGGGTCACATTCAAGTCCTGACATTGTCCCTGGTGTACGCTCAATATTTGTGTAGACCTCATACACAAGTCTCAGCTTGCCACAGCCACAAAGAGGCCAGGGGAGAGGCAAAAACTAGAGCGAAAAAGCGAAAAAAAAGAAAGAAAAAAAAAAAAGACCCTTTTTCATTCACTGAGTAAAATGAGATGAGCCAAGAGAAAGAGATGTGGAGATAATGTGTTCTGGAAGTGAATGGGGGAATGAAGGAAGGGCCAGATTGGAGGGATTTGGGCGGGATTTATGCTGCTAATGTTGACCAGTAATTCTGGCCAATTCTCAGGACGAATCCGAACCCTGGGGCTTCTGTTATTGCATGCGTTGGCTAATAGCTGGTCACGCTAGCTTATGTTGGGACATGCCTGTGGACTGAGCACATCATTGTCCGACGCGTGGCAGATTGATGGTGTAGCAGCATCTGGAGGGGAATCTTCAAACATGTCATTGCCCTGCCATATCCCTGCCCAGATGTAAAAACAGAGCTAATGTCTGTAGCGAAGGCCGCTCGCCACCGTACAGCTCAGTGACAGCCAGCAGGTTGAGGCGACTCAGAAATGTTTAAACCAGTTTAATACCTCTGACCTCATCTCCCCCCCCACCCCAATCTGCTCCCTGAAGGATCATATGGTCATGTTTCTCACACCTGAAAAATGGCCTGAAAGGACAAAGCAGCTCCATTACAGATACACGCGTAGCGGACTGAAAGAGTTTTGTGTATGTTTGAAAAAGGACAAGAAAAAACAATAGATTCTAAAATATGTTTTCCATTAATACAGCTTTAAATGCTTTAATGTTAGAACTCTAAATTTTATTATTTTCACATTAACAAAAAGAAGAAAACTAAAAAGATTTAATGCATTTTTTGTATTGTGTTGAGTTTTACCAGAAAATGGATTGTGTCATTCCACTGACAGTCTTGTTTTCATTCTGATTTAAATCTGGCAGTGTTTATTAACACATTGTTTTTGGCTCTGTGTTGGGTATTGTGGTTTTGGAAAAGCAAGGGCGTCCGCTTGGTACAATCTGTCTGTTTTTCTCTCTTTTCAATGTTCTTCATTAAAGTTCAAACACCATTGAAATTCCTTATTTTTTCCTCCTCAGTGAACAGCTTGGGCATCAGTGATGAGCTGAAGCAAAAGCTCCAAGATGTGATGGTGGACAGACATAAACTAACCCTTGGGAAAACCCTGGGAGAAGGTAGGTTTTTTTTTTTGTGTCAGTCTCATTTCTGGGACAGCCTGAAGTTAATATGTAGAGTATCAGTTAAGACGCAGGGAGTGCCTGACAAACAGCAAAGAAAAAGGCTTTTGTGAACACTTTTGTATCAAGGTTGGTACACAGTCAGGACTTATCTACCGGAGCTTTCTTTCCACTTATCTCCAGTAATTCCCGTCTGACACTAATGGCTTTTGACCTTGAACAGTTTACAGTGTGATAACTTTATAGCTCTGTACTCCGTAATGTCGGGAGACTAACAACCCTTCACTAATAAATGAGACATTTAATTTTGTGGCATCTTAAACTTGGTGTTTATGTTTTAATTTCTTTCTTCAGGCGAGTTCGGCTCTGTGATGGAAGGGTTGCTGACTCAGGAGGAGTCGGTTCTCAAAGTTGCTGTCAAGACTATGAAGAGTAAGTAGACAGTTAAAGTACTCAGCAGTGACCACAATGAATCCCTTCATTTTGGGAACACAAGCCATTTAACACACAGCCCCCAGGGTCAGAAATTAATGGGTGTTTGGGGGCAAAAATCTCAGTTTTTGATCAGAAAACAGACAAAGATGCAATTTGTAATATTGGCAGAAGAAAGATTTGAGCCCACATAAACCATAGTGCCAAAGTAAAGACAATTGTGTAAAAACCCCCAAAAGTTCAGGGGGAAAAGATGATTTTTTTTAGATTTGGGAAAAACAGCACCACCCTCTTCAGTGAGACATTCTGCGAGTCTCAAGCTGTGGCAAAGAAGTTAAAACAAACTTAGTGGTTAAAACTGCTAGCATGAATTAATTAATAGTTTAATATATCCATGTGCCAAAACGCCCTCCGGAATAAAGGCTCATTTCTTACCCTGGCTATACGTTACCCACTGAGCTATACAAAACCACAGGGCCTCACCTCTGTACTGTCTCCTCTCCAGTTGCCATCTGTACCCGTTCAGAGATGGAAGATTTTCTCCGCGAAGCTGCCTGTATGAAGGAGTTTGACCACCCTAATGTCATGAGGCTTCTAGGTGAGTTAAGATTCATACCTCTTGGCGAGTCAAGGGTGGGCTCATCCAAGACATTTTTTCTCACTTACCCCTAGTTTCTCTGTCCTGGTTTTGAAATATACATCTCAGATATTTCTGCCTGAAACAATGGGGATTAATAAACTTAACAGCAATGGGTCTTTCCATAAACAGCATCTCAGTTATTCAGGATAATTCACAAACCTCACTATCAACTGTTTTCTTTGGACCTACTTTCTGCCAGAGAAATAGTCCCAATGAAACTTGTTTACTGCATTTTTTTGTAGATTATCCAAAGTCACAGGAACATTGTTTTTGGAAAGACAAGCTGCTTTTGAATTTTGTAGCAGAGGCCAAAACATTAAGATATGTGTCTCTCTTGGAGAAGGATATCTCAAAACCTGGGCAAAGAAAACCAAAACTTACCTGTAGTGGCCAAAAACCACTACAGGTAAATGAAGTTCAAGTTTTTTTTAACATTTGGGATTATGAGTACAATTTTGTTAACCTCTGAATGTACAGAGCATGTGTGAAGTCTATGTGTACAACATTAAGCCGAGGTGTTTTTACAGGTGTGTGTCTGCAGACTGTGGAGAGTGAAGGTTACCCCTCCCCTGTGGTCATCCTACCTTATATGAAACACGGAGACCTGCACAGTTATCTGCTATACTCAAGGCTGGGAGACTGTCCTGTGGTTAGTCTGATTGCAAATAATGAGTCAGCAACACACACATGTGAACACTCAGTCACTTATGCATATGCAAACATACACTCCACACAATTTAACAACTTAATGGGTTCAGGGTTTAGAAGTTCACATTAATGTCTGTCAGCAAAACGGGATCCAAAGGTCAAATAGATGTAAAGTATTTGTTACAGTCAGTCCCAAACCACACCTCTTTGGCAGCCCGTACACTCTGAGATCATGAAAACACAAGATATGTGTACGTTGTTGCTATCTGCAGCTTTACTTATTAATGGATGAAGTGTTTTTTGGAATAGAGAAGTGCTATACGCAGTGAGTCTCTGAAGAGCTGGATTGAGAAACACAAGCCTAATCAAAACAAGATTCCCTACAAAATGTTGAAACATCCATGCGTTCGGCAAACATTCAAGAAACACAGTGGTGTTGAACCCTATCCTTCCCACAGGAGTAGGCTGTTAGTATCTGGAGCAGAGAGCACTCAGTTCAGATTGATTACAGGTCATTACAGAGATAGGCTGTAGTGCCCTCTACTGTTCCAAAAATACATGTCAGCCGCGGTGGATGTGTGTATAAACCCTTTTTCCCTCTGTGTTGTCCTACAGTACCTCCCGTCTCAAATGTTGGTAAAGTTCATGACGGATATTGCCCGGGGAATGGAATACCTCAGCAATAAGAACTTCATCCACAGAGACCTTGCTGCTCGCAACTGCATGTAAGCACAATATCTGCTTCCGTTTTTTTACTCTCTCAGTTCCTTTATGGGTTCTTGCTTGGTCTATCTCTTTCCTTTTTTGATCTTCTGAGGAAAGTCTTCAGCCTTTAAAAAAAAAGTAAAATTCTTAAAGACCAAGAGACTGAGCTCAAAGCAGAGAGGAAGCCCAAAAGAATCAAAAGCTAATCAAAGGACACTCTCTCAAGGGCAACAATAGATAATTTAATATACAATGCATCATTTTTTATAAGATGATCGTATGTTTTGCATGTAAAGTCTTAATAGCTGTCAAATATATGTAGTGGCTCAAAAAAGTACAAAAAGTAAATATTTAAGTGCAAGTTCCTCACAGCTGTATATACATACAGCACTTCAGCAAATGTACTTTGTTGCTTTCCACCACTTCTTGAATGCTCCTTTTCTGCCAAAAACAGCTCTTTAACACTGGTCTCTCTGTCTCAGGCTGAATGAGAATATGAACGTATGTGTGGCCGACTTTGGCCTCTCCAAGAAGATCTACAACGGAGACTACTACAGGCAGGGACGGATCTCCAAGATGCCTGTCAAATGGATCGCCATCGAAAGCTTGGCTGACCGCGTCTACACCACAAAGAGTGATGTGGTTAGTTCACCTCCTATGTGCTTGTGTCAGTGTGTGTGTGTGTGTGTGTGTACTTGTATTTGTCCCATTTTGGGGACACAAATCTGTTCACCTACCATCTGGGGTCCTAAAAGGCTGGTCCCCACAAGGTTCACCATTTATTGTAGGCTTCAACATCTGTCTGTTTAGTATCAAAACACTTGATAGGACTTGGAATATGTTTCTAAAAGATTCGTAGTTTTCCTTAAGTACAGCAAACGATGGTTATCCTGAATTCAGTCCGTTACAATAGATTCTTCCAGAGGTGATAAATCAGTACCAAAGAATCCAAAGAAACTTTTCAAAGCTCTGCTGCAGCATAATCCACTTCTCTATTTCACTAATTATATTATTTTCAGCTTCATGTTTTCAAGCTTTTGGAGTGTATTTGTGTATTTTAGTCTATTTTATCCACATTTTGGCACAACTGAGTGTTGAGAACTTATTGAGCAGATGGACGCAAAGTAGAGAGGAAAATTATGCTGCAGGAGTGGTTTGAGAAGTTTTTCTCTCAGTGTTAACTATTAGATTTGATCTGTTCTAAGGAAGAAATAACTGTGCAAACCTCTTACAGCCACCTTTCATGTCTACTGGGGGTGAGTGTTTGGAAGTAAAAAGTAGATTTGGGTGACTATAGCTTCAAGGTTACCCTAATGTTAAAGGGATATGTATGAGATATTAACTGTAACAGCTGGTATATCACTGCTTGTATGTTGGTGGGGCCCTGGTGTTCAAGTGTTAAAAAGTTGAACATTCTTTAGTAGCTCGTGGATAAAGGGGGATTCTCGGAAAGCTTAGACACACATAGCAGTTTTATTTCCATTGGCAGTGTTTGAGCAGTGCAGATTCCTGTTTGAGTAGTGTGGCAAGGTGTGTAAAACCTAAAGGAATTAAAATTCCTGAAACCTTCCCCTCTCTCCCTCTCTCTCACGTCTTCCTTCTCTCTCTCTCTCTCTTAGTGGTCGTTCGGAGTCACCATGTGGGAGATCGCCACGCGGGGCCAGACGCCGTACCCTGGGGTTGAAAACAGTGAGATTTATGATTATTTGAGACAGGGTAACCGTCTCAAACAGCCTCCAGACTGTCTGGACAGCATGTGAGTGTCTGCTCCTTCACTGCACATTCCTCACAAAATACACTCAGCTAATGATGAAGTACCTTCTCTCGTGATTAGAAAACCCTTTTTTTTCTATGAAGCAATCACGGCTAATGGCTAAACAGTTCCAGTCTATCTGCTTTTCAATAGGCTGAGATGGCACTTTGAATATTTTCCAAGTTTCTTAAAGATTCTTTGATAAACACGCCTTCACTAAAGCATTTATGTATAAATAGATATCCTCCATTTGGAAAGTTGGAACCCTGTATGAAATCAAAAAACACTTATCTAAATTGTTAAGTAGCATTTTGGAAAGCAGCTTATCTCTTGATTTTTATGTAATGCATTATTTTATAGGCACCATCATTTCTGAAGAACATCCCAGAAAAATTCTGAGTTTGTATTTAATGATAAAATAGTTAAATAGAAAATAGAAGAGATAGAATTTGTAAGATGAATTTCATATAAAATTTGTTGTTTGTTGTTATCTTAATAATTATCACTCCTAATAACCTGAAAAACTGACAGATCTATTTAAGTCAAAGTAAAAATGAATTTATCATTTTGTTAAGTTCGTGAGTCCTTTCCAGCTAACATCCTAAGGATTTTACACAACTTACTGTACATATCTGTTCATTTCCAGTCAATTATTGGGAAACTATGGGAAATGTAAAGGGAAGTTTTACTGTTTTTCACATGCTTTAACAATGTGTAAACATTAATTAAACAATTAACATGTCCTTGTTCTCTCTAGCTATGCCCTGATGTTCTCCTGCTGGCTGCTGAGCCCCAAGGATCGCCCATCTTTCGAGTCCCTGCGCTGCGAGCTGGAAAAAGCCCTTGAGGATCTGCCAGACACCCAGGATCCAGACGAAATCTTGTATGTCAACATGGATGAGTCCTCCATGGAGCTTGGGGCTGTCGGAGGCCGTGACCCCATTGGAGGGCCGTCCCCTCTCTGCCTGAAGGGCCTGGACTCTGTGACCACAGTGGAGGTCCACCACCCCAACCGCTACGTCCTCTGTCCACAACATGAAACCAACCGTGCCCTCTCTGACTCCCTGGAGAGTCTGGACATGCCGGTGTCATCCTCCACGGCCACGCTGCCTCTACAACCATCCTGCCGCTCCACTCCCAACCCCACCCCAGCTCCGACCCCGACTGTAGAGCTGCTGGACGACAGGGAAGCGTCCAGGAAAATGCCCTGGCAGTGATGGTTTCACTCTTACAAAATGACAAGACTGGTCACTGCCAAAGTGGGCCGTCCTCTCACCCCAGTCAGAGAACTAGATCCAGCCTGTTCCTACTGACTTTAAGAAACCTAATGTGCCCATGTAAATACTTTGCACAAATACACTCATACACACACACCCGAAGGCATTCCAAGGAAGTGAAGGATTGGGGTTATTTCCTTTGTCAAGCCCCCCCCTCTTCTAAAATGAGCACATTTCCAAGTGAGTGTAATGTGTGATTGCTGTACCAGGAGGAAGACTGTTACCAGTGGATTTAGGGCACAGATACTGCAGCACAATCAGAGAAAATAAATTCCCAGTTGTTACAGCAATAACATGCCACCTCTTACCCCAACCATCTGTTTGCAGCAGAGTGACCTCCTCCACACGATTAAGCTAAAAAAAAAAATAAATAAATAAAAAGGTCTCCGCGAAACCAGCTCACACACTGCCAGATATACAACTGAATAAACTCAGGAGCTTGAACTTTCCAGTGAAGGAAATAAGTAAGCGCTAACATGGAGGACTCACCAACTGAAGAAACAGAAACCTCACCCATCACTTGATCCAAACTTACTCGAGGCCTGGTGGGAGAGACAGGAAGAAGCAGCAGTGTCTCTGTCCCTGAACTAATCATCTGGTGAAGACAACTGGCTTGCTTTAAGGCTACATTACAGGTTCATGAGGGACAGAATGAAGATTTTTGGGCTAAAATAACCATTATTACTGTTGTTTGGTGAAATCAAAGTCCTTTTTGGCTTTCATTTAGTTGAAATCTTGCTTTTGAAGGGTGTCATAACTTTGAGGATGGTAGAATTTTCTCTCCTCATAGAAAAACTTTAATTTAAGTTCACCATACCTGAAGTTTTAAGTATTTTACCTGTTAGCAATTGAATAAAATAATGAATTTTAAAAACAGAACCAAAATTTTACAAAGAAAATGAAAATCTGCTGCAGGCTTCAGAGACTCTTTGTGTAGCTGTTTTTTCTTTTTTCTTCTTGCTTATTCGTTTAAAACCTACAGTAGTTTTGTATAAAAGCCTAATGTAGCTCTAACAAGGCCCTGCATCTTCTCCAGGGGTTTTACTGCTGGTAGTGCATCAAGCACCGTGAGCCATTTACAGTTCACACGAGGCACTCTTTCCTCACTGACAGGCGAGGCACCTGTGCAAGTCCTGATTCATCTTTGACATAACTCAGGAACCTGAGACTGTTCAACAGGGACAGAGGTGCTGGTCAAATCAAGAGGGTACTAATAATCAGAGGAAGGCGGACAGACTGAGGGTAGGTACGGGCATGACGGAGTTACCCAAAGCAAATGGCAGGATAAGCTCCTCACCTTTGCTTTTGGCTCAAGCACAGTGTTATTACACAATTTGTAATTTTTGTATGCTGATTTTTTGTATTTCTACAACTTTGCACTAATGTTTTTATATCAATGTATGTTTGTTTATAGTTTGTGTATCTTTTATGCTTTTTAAATGACTTTCTGTACATTCTGAGTCATCCTTTAGACGCCTCTCATGAAATCTGTTCCCATGTAACAATTTCCGTATTCATAAAGGCAAGACAACACGGTCTGTGAAAGCATTACAAGGGCGTTTAATTCCATTCGATGGAGTGTTTTCCATAAATGAGCAAAGACTGGTAGACTGGGAAATATGACTAACCTCGTTATCTTACATCATCCTGCCACTCTTATTCTGAGATATTTTTGTTTCTTGAGGTTAAGCTCTGTAAATAGAAGTCTGTTACCAGCAGAGTCAAGTAGGAGACAGAAAACAGTAACTGAAAACTAAATGGGAGTGAAGATCATCCACTCCTCCGCTTTGAGTAAGTTCACCAGCTGCAACTTTGCATCATGCATGCACTTATTTATATATACAGTATATATATATTTGCTTTAGTTCATAATTTTATCATTGGAATGGACGTGACCATATTCCAACACACATTTTGGGAGAACAAAATTTGTTTAGATGAGTTGCAGTGTTTTTCAGTTGTATACATCCATGGTACTTATATATAAAACAGTATACAAGTGTACATTTCTTGCAATACGTTTGGTACTGTATCTGAATTGTTTGTGAACCACACAAAGTGGTGATGAGACTGAGGCACTGGTCTAATTTGGTCTATACCAACATCTCACCAATTTGAATGCAGGTACACTTACTGTATTATACTGTGTTTGCTACCTTTTGGTTTTGAACAAAAAGAAGAAAAAAATAATCTGTTCTTCCAAACAGATTCAAGCATGAGCTGAAATTTCTTCTTTGTGATTACATTCAGTTTAAATCTCAGAATTTCATAACTTTACCAAGTGCCTTCAGAGAGCCAGTATTTTTACATTACAGTAGATTTGTGTGTGTTGTAATTCTCCTGGTGTGTTGAATTGGGAGAGGACTGTATAACTGCCTTTATTTTGTCACTGTCATGATTTGTAAACAAATTTTTATACAATACCTACAGTATTTTGTATAAGAAATAAATCTGTTAATTCTTGAAAGAGCTTTGATGTGGTCAGTATAAATCTCATACATCCAGATGTTTTAGTGACATGTTTATTGATTCAGTTTATCAGGTATGAACAATACAGTTGATAATGAGGTAAAGTTTTGTCTTATTGATATTTATGATCAGACAGCAGGAAGATTATGAACCTGAGATGAACAACACAGGGGCTGATATATCCTCTGAAATATCACCCGACACCTAAAAAGCACATGAAATAGTTGAATAATGTACAGAATGAATACTATGATGTGTAGGTGTGTGAGGTTTCAGAAGTGAATGTAGGAGATCTGCATATCGCCTTCAATCTCCAGCATGTCAATCTCATTAAAGGACTGGAAGCGGTGGAAGAAATTGAACAGATGCTGCCCGTTCACAAAGACCTTAAATCTCTGGTTCCCGCAGCGAATTGACATCTGAGAAACAAAGACAGAGAAATCAAGACACTGCTCAGCCATAGTCAGTCAAAACAACACAGACCACACCTAAATCACGTAGGAATTAATAATGAGAGGAAAATATGAAGAATGAATGACTGATACTACTTACATCAAAGTACTGTCCCTCCATGAAGGGGTTCATGCTGACGTCTCTCTCCTCCTGACCCCAGTCACCTCCAATCATGCTGTTTCTCACCACAATCCCCTCCCTCACTCTGGGGTTCATGTGGAAGGCGATGTCCCGAGATCTGCTCGACATGAAGTTGATGCATATGCTGCAACACAAGAGACCCAAGACTGTCTGTTAGCATGCACATACCACCTTATACTGACGTATGCATGCACACTCACAAACACACCTGTCTGCTCCATAGTTCACCATGCCTCTGATGATGATGGTCCTCTTAGGGAACATCCCTCCTGGGATCATGTTGGAGTAGGGCAAGGACTTCAATCACACAGCAAAGACAAAATATGACATTAAACACAATAAAAAGACTCAATAGCAACACCTATGGCCACTATGAGATAATTTTTATATTCCTATATCCTACTGGGGCAAAATCATGTGATGCTTGGCCTGAGGAATGTGTATGTTACCTAAATCAAGAGTGTTTGCACTGTGCAGTGGTCATTTTAGGACATAGACTCAGTTTGTCAGGTTCAGCTCAGCTTTAAACTGTAAATCACCGTCGCAGCTGTGCTTAGGCTGAGTTTAGCTAAATGCAATTGCAGTCAGCATGCTGACAACTATTGGATGTAAATGCTGACATTTACTATGTTAACATGCTCTCAGTTACTCACTAGAATAAAAAACACAATTTCCAAGTTTTTATCTTCCTTGTTTTTTCTTCTTCATTATAATTTCTTAGTTACTGAATCCTTAATTGAACGGATTTACTGGAAGTGATAGTGTGTGATTATGTCTGCGCTGATGTTTGTTTGACGAATTTAATGTATTGCAGTTCCTCTGTGTGACCACTAGAGGGCACTAAATATCCTGATTAATACACTCAGGTCATGTTCAAAAGACAAGTGACCGCAATAACATGGTGAGTGTGAGGCTACTTTCCAGTAGCTTTGTAAACTAGACGGACATATTGTTGCGTAAGGACATTGGTGCCAGTTGTCCACTTATCTAACTGAACAAATTTAAAGGACCAGTGTGTAGAATTTAGTGGCATCTAGCAGTGAGGTTGCAGATTGCAACAAATTGAATACCCCTCCCCCATGGATATATCGTGAGAGCTGGATACCGGACCGAAAATGGCGCCCCTTTCACTCTAATAAGAATTGCTCGCCTAGCACATACGCTAAAAAAAGTTTCTAGCTTCCAGGCTTGCTTCCACGTTGTGCGGCCTCCTGCTGGCCCCGCCTGCGAGTTCCTGCTCTTATAATACATCTTATCTTATAATGTATCCATTCATTCTCTTTCTAAGCATGTAGGAGAACCTACGGTGGCTGTGAAACAAACAAAACAAAAACAAAAAACAAAAAACAAAACGCAAAAGGCCCTCCCTGGAGCCAGTGTTTGGTTTGTCCATTCTGGGCTACTGTAGAGTGGCCGTGCAACCTGAGAGGCTCAAAGGAAGAGGACAAAAGGCTCATTCTAAGGTAACAAAAACACAGCAATTGTTATTTTCAGGTGATTATATACTAATTAAAACATACTTATGAATATTATATCCCATTAGATGCCACTAAATTCTACACACTGCACCTTTAAAGCTGAGAAAGTGTATCAATACATAAGTAACATGATTATGAATACCATACACCAAAAGACGCTATTTTTACGAATTTTAATTCTTATTGCAGTTCTGTCTTGCGACCACTGGATGGTAGCAAACACTCAGGATTAAAAACACAGGTCAACCGTCATCCGAAACAATGTCAAGGCAGACATAATAGCGTAGTTACACTTCAGTATCTAAATAGTGTAGATGCACTATCACAGGGATTAATAATGTAATCTGGAAACACACAATCAACCCTTCAAAGCCAAAGTGTCATAACAAGAAGTACAGTACACTATGTCTCCCATCAAAACACCAAAACCAAGTGACCACTGCAAACAAGGCCTCACAATAAGTGATTGTCAGTCAGTTTCCAGAGAGTGGAACATATTTTACTTACAGGATTGTAGACTGGCTGCCCACCCATGCTCTGTAACGAGATTAACAGATATAAGATTTAAGGATGAAAATATCACATATACACAGAGGAGATGTTGACTTTATGAATGTGTAATTGTGCAGTATTCTCACCGGCAGGTTTGATCCTGGAAATCCTCCCTGACACAAGAAAAAACAAAGTAATTTGTACAAATTTAACACCACAGTCCACATTCAGTCTGATGATTACAAACTCACTTTTGTATTAAACATACATACACCATATTAAGTAGTTAAGTTTAATATAAAGCAATTAAATGTAAAAAAAAAAAAAAAATACATATGGAAAATAAAATTGTTTCATACCCCCATACCACCTCCCATGCCTCCTGGATAGCCACCCTGTGATGAAACAAACATTAAGTTTTGTTCTGTGATTTATTAGCTGAACATCTTCTTCTGTATTTTAGACGTACTTGTAATAGACGTAATATAAATAAAGGAATTTGAGCATGATCTGGATTCTGATGAAGATTAAAAATGAAAGTATTTATTTATAGTAACTCTTACCCCCATTCCACCTCCTGGATATCCACCCTGTGATGAAACAAATATTAAGTTTTGTTCTGTGATTTATTAGCTGAATGTAGGTAGTCTTCTTCTTCTGTATTTTAGATGTGCTTGTCATAGAGGTAATATAAATAAAGGCATTTCAGCATGATCTGGACTCTGATGAAGATTAGAAATGAAAGTATTTCTTTATAGTAACTCTTACCCCCATTTCATCTCCTGGATATCCACCCTGTATTGAGACAAATAGTAAGTTTTGTTCTGTGATTTATTAGCTAAACATCTTCTTCTTCTGTATTTTAGACATGTTTGTAAAAGACGCAATATAAATAAAGGAATCGGAGCAAGATCTGGACTCTGATGAAGATTGGAAATTAAAGTATTTATTTATAGTAACTCTTACCCCCATTCCACCTCCTGGATAGCAACCCTGTTGAAAGGTGGTGAACATGTTTAATACTGTTTAATGCTCTAATTTATTTAGTATTTATGGCCTGTCATGAACAATAAAGGCCTCTTTAGTGTACTTACTCCCATGTCACCTCCCATACCGCCTCCACCCATACCGCCTCCCATGCCACCTGGGTATCCTCCCTGGAAATCAGTTAGAAGAAGCAAAGGTTTGTGAAAATACATTTCACAATATTTTACTATATTTCCAGAATTATTCAAAGGAAACTGCATTAAAAGACAATGAACACCAACAGAAGTGACGTACCCCCATTCCACTTCCTGGATATCCTCCCTGTTTGAAAGAGCATGAACATGTTAAACACTGTGCAATTCTGTGTCGAATTAAATGTTCAAAAATATTAATGGCCTGACATGATTAAAGGTACTTACTCCCATGCCTCCGCCCATGCCTCCTCCCATGCCTCCGCCCATTCCTCCTCCCATGCCTCCGCCCATTCCTCCTCCCATTCCTGCCTAAAAAGACAAAAGTTTACAGTTTACAGGGATGTAAATAAAACTACTGCTAGTTCAACCACCTGTGCTACTATTTTTTGGGGCACTTTGCATTACAGCTTATTACAATTAAGTAATAATAATGTAACTTCTTGTAATAGCAGGGGAGGGCAATAGGGCAATAATGTGGCAATAACAAGTCATTTATTGGTAATAAAAGTGATTGTATCTAGGCAACTTCATAAGGCAGAAAAGGAGTATCTGCAGCAATGTTCAGGTTATATCAGCATAGTATTCTCTCAGTAATGACAAGCGCTGATATCAGCAACAAATCTTTTTTTAAAAAGAGGGAAACAGTGGTAACAGTATTCTAACGCTTCCTTATTTTCTTAAGGTGAAACAACTACTATTAACACTGCTGCTGCTGCTGCTGCTATACTATATGCACCCACAGTCACCCTATGCAACCATGACAAATCCTCTGACTGCTACCTAATTACACCCTGACACCCTAGAAACCACTAATTATACCTTAGCAACCATTAGTAATTGCCTACAGGAGAGGTAAGATATGGGTTTTTTTTATTGAAATGAGATTCCAGCGAAGCAATAAACATTTTAAACAAATTTAAATAAGCAAGCACAAACATATTGTAAACGTAATACAACATTTACTGTTCATACCACCTCGAGCACCCTGACGCAAAAGCAATCAGCTGTCCATGATTTATTCCTTAAGGCTCTAAAATGTAATTTCTTTTCCCAAGAAAAGCATAAAGCTGAAAGATTCAGGGACTGGACGTCTCACCCCTATGATATTAATGGTCTGGATGGAAACATCTCCTCCAATCTGCATTCCACGCACTCTGTCCATGGGGATACGGTGTTCGTAGGTGTGGAAGTCATTCCCCCTGACTTTGATCTGCAGCAGAATAATGTTAAATGTAAAGCAGAGTTTGTCATGGCACCATCAACACTGGTTCAGTAATAAATAATTATTTTTAGTCTGGTTAAGGAAAGTTATGTTCATCTCGCAACATACGAATTAGCAATAAGACTGCAGCAAAATAAATGTATGTGTGGACTTCTAACTTCTGTCTGGTCTGACCGTGTAGCCTTGTGAAGTGGCCATGATGACCATTTCAAAGGGCTCGCCCTTGCTGAAGGGCATATCACGAATCTTCTCCTCCTCGTCCCAGGAGTCATTCTGGCGAGTGTTGAAGACCACTTTGTCCCAGCCGTCAAAGCGAGGGTTGAAGTGGAGGGCGATGTCACTGGACTCGTACTCTCCACATAGCAGGTTGATGAAAAACCTGACAAAAGCAACAGCAGGCAAACCAGAGACATTATATCCCTGAATCCTGAAGTGACTAATAAGTTAGTTTAGTGTTAGAAAACAGAAGAAATGCAAACAGTTCAGGTGGGGCCAAGTCTTCTCACAAGAGAGCAAAAGATCTCATGATACAGTCAGGTATGTGTAGTGTTTACTTTGTCTGCTAATGGCCTGTAAAAATACCTTTGGCAACTCAGATACTACTATTTCGAAAAGGGGAGGGACAATGTCTGCTTTGATATCCATGAATGAAAAGAAACCTGCTCCACCCTGTGTGAGATTACACAATATGTAGCCTGTGCTTTCAAATGGTATCAAAAGGTTCACGGTTACTGTCATGGAAACGTCTCATACAATATGGACTGAACACACAAGATGTTTATTGTTAAACATTTGCTTTCTACACTCACCTGGTGATATCATCAGGAATGGATCCCTGGATGTAGATGGACGTACCGTCCCTCAGGCCTCCATAAATGGGCCCAAGATAAGGGATTGTCTGTACAGTGCAGAAAAATACTCAACCATACTGTCCAATGCAACCAAGCATGCAAGACACATCCCTGAATGTCAGCTACTTAGAGAGGAAACTCACAACATGTAGCTCTGGATAGAAATATCCAGACTCCCAAAAAAAATGTGTGTAGCAGTTGTGTAATGTTTATTATCCTTGGCTGTGGAGATGATTACTGTTCCTCTTAGGTTTATTTTAGTTTACATTTTCAAATATGAACACAGAATTCAAGACTATTTCTCTCACAAGACTCTTTCTTTCTAGATCTTTTTGGTTTTGGCCCATATTGCAATTTTCAATAAATACATTCACTAAATTCCATTATGTTAATTAAACTATGAATATCTACAGAAATTTCTAACAACAAGCTCACAGTTCAGTCCAGAATCTTTAATTCTTTATACTTAAATTAATGGGGGCAAATACTCATGCACTGACGTACTTAAAACATAGTTACTTTCATCTGGGCTACAAGCAAAAACAAGCCTGTAATATAATTATATACAAAGTCATCTGAAGAAGTTTGGAAACCCCATTAAGAAGCCAACTGGTGAACTCTTTTGTCTGAACTACGTCACACTAACATATTTTTAGCATTGCTGCCCCCGCAGGTGGTTAAATCCTAATCCCCTTGTATTAGTGTAATGCATTACCCACCAAGCTATACAGTGCATACAGGAACCATATAAAAGGGTATGATGGCTTTTAGCAGCAGGATACTTACAGGGTTATAGATTGGCTGGTAGCCAGGAGGAGCGACAAACGTCATGGCAGCAGTTGATGAGATGAAGAAGCAGATGGAAACAGGAGAACTGTCAGGCTGCTGGATGCCTCGTTTTATACAAGTGACGAGGGAGGGGCAGAGCAGGGTACCAAACCCAGGCCTACATCACCATGTTTACTTTGGAAGCACGAGATGCACATTAACCTTGGACCCAGCAGAGGAGTGGCACTTTATGACAATAGACAGAAAGTGTGTCTTTGTGTATGTACGTGCACGCATGTGTGTGCGTGAGAGAGAGATGTCTGAAGGCTACTTCTGGGGAAAAATTTCACTAAACACCCTTCTTGGACACTTTGTCCACTCGGGGTCAAAAGCCATGTTCCCAATTGTGAAAAAGCTGATTTTTGGGTCAGTGGTTAAGGTTAATGTCCCAAAAAGTGACCATGATCTGATATATATGTGTGTGTGTGTGTGTGTGTGTGTGTGTGTGTGTGTGGTCCAGGTATTCCTTATGTTTTGGGGATGTAAATCTGTTTACAGAGTCATGTTATGGGGACTCGCCTCCCTTATGGGGACAAAAAGCAAATCCCCTTAATGTAAATCATTAATTTTAGGGGGAAGACTTGGTTAAAATTTAAGGTAAGTTTAGAGTTATGTTAAGGTTAGGGTAAGGGTTAGGGTTAGGTATGTGGTGGTTAGGGTTAAGGTAAGGAAAAGTCTCCAGGAAATGAATGTAAGTCAATGTAATGTCCTCTGAAACACGACTGTGTGTGCAGAATGTGTAATGAAAAATCAACATGACATAACTGTACTCACTGTTGATGCAACTAGTATCCCTTCTAAATAACTACGGTTTATTGCTGTCCAAATTACTACACAGTGAAAAAAAAAACTTGCATAATAAAACATAAAACCTACAACTACCTATCTGTCAGAATATCAGAACATTTCTGATATATCGCTAAAAATATTTCCTGCCTTTCTTGGTGGTAGAAAAGACAACAAAGTGGAAATCTGTGGAGACATTATCTCAGTTCAGCCCATAAAGGTTTCATTCTTTTACACCCTAACTAATTGTGGGAGGGTGTGTGTATGAATCATGAAATATCCAGCGAGCCTGCCTACTAAAAGCAAACAGAAAGTGACCCTTATCTACCATTCAGGTCACTGTGTATAACTTTATATGCATACCACATGAAGGCAGGTTAGGCGAGGAGGTGCTTTACAAAGTGAGCATACAAGCTGGTTATGACACACACAGACATACAAGCGCACGCACACACTTAATCAGGACAAAGGCTGTCATAGTGATACATGGGTGTTTCCTGAAGAGCATAAAGCAAAATGATGGACTTTTGATATTTGATTAAGATAAAGAAAAGCCAAAGCCACAATAAAAATGTAACACTGACGCCTGAGAGACGGAACATTTAATTTAATACACTGTAAAGTAGGCGCCTTAATGTCATTTCAAGGTGAGTGTCGGTGTCAGTGAACCTTTTGCAGAGCATGAAGACCACAAAGGCCCAGTGATCTGCTAAAGATATTAAAGTATAATGACACATTTGTATCATGGCAGAACAAGAAAGAGGACGTTATTAGGAATAAACGTATCATGTACACCACTTAATATGATCTAATACTGTTTCCTTACAGTATCTGCATTGTACATATTATTATCTTAATGTAACACACATTTGTGGCTATCTTGAGGAACAGGTCAGTCAGAAAAACCAGCATGGGACAGATAATCAAACAGAAAATATCTCAAGCTGACAAGCATCTGTAAACGGATTTAAATGTATGTTATATATGCAAACTAATGCTGACTGCAACAATAGTCTCACTAGCTTAAACACACACACATATGCACAGACATTTGCCTGTAGAAACCTGAGCCTAAACCTAATTCTAACCCTAAAACCAAGTCTTATTTTTAAAAAATCCCTTGAGAAAGTGAGGGCCAGACAAAATGTTCTCATTTTCCAAATATGTCCTCACACTCAAGGTCTAAAACTGGTCCTCAAATAGGTAGAACAAGTAAAGCATTCACAGACACACAGACACACACACACACACACACACACACAGACAGTGAGAGCAAACAGCAGCTTGCATGTAAATGAGGACACATAATCCAGTGCTCCTTAAAATAATCTGTTTATTCTGTATTGAAACACAGGGTTCAGTCATAGGACACTCAGTCAGGTGGAAAGTAGTGATCTCCATTCAGCTCCATAACATCCAACCGCCTCTGTGCTGACCACAGAGGCAAACGCACACTTCAGAGTCCTCGGCAAACAAAGTACTGCTCTGCCTCTGACACAGCGAGTCATAACATTAAATACAAGATGGAGAGTTCGTGGGTTTGTGTGTGTGTGTGTGTGTGTGTGTGTGTGTGTAAAGGACGTACTGTTCTGAAAGAGGCATAGTGAGACAGAACTGTCTGAGATCAATGCATCACACATGACTTTCTTGATTGAGAAAAATAACTGATATGCTGGACTCCTAAAAATAGCTATCATAAAAACCTAACTAGCAAAAACAAAAGCTAATTTTCTCTTCTGACTGCAAACCCGGGCGTTTACTTCGACGTGACCAATCCTCTTCATCGGTGTGGATTTCACAACAGGACACATGACACGTTCATGTCCGACAAAGTAGCATGGATTGTTTAAATTCTTCAAAGCCCTAAAGAAAAATAAATATATGTATCTATGATTTATGTAAAATATGTATTTTCATCAAAAGGCCTCTAAGCAGCAGCCTAGTCATTACTCAGTTATACAGATGACGCGTCGGCCAAAATGTATACATTAAATACATTCATTACTTATTTTAATGCACTGACAAAAACTTATTGTGCATAAAGTGTCATAAAACAGACTGTTGGCCTGAAATACAGACGGGCTAAAACGGTCGTCTTCAGAGGATTTGACCTGCATATAAACAATAAATAAATAACCTTGGCATCCTCCTATATTGTATGTGTGTGTACATCATCACTATCTTATATGGCACAGAGACACCAGTGGAGATAGGGGACCACATACATCCAGGGACGCATCGTAAGACTTCAGAGTGCAAACTGGGTTTGTCTATACAGCTGATTCACACCAGTATGTGTCACGTACGCAGATGATACTGTTTTTTATTTTCTTGGCAAGTTAGTTTTCCACAAGAGAGTTCCCTTACATGATCTCTTAGGTTGAAGACACGTTTCTGAGTCTTGAAAGAGGAAGAAAAGGAGCGAGAGGGGGCCCGAAAAAATGTTCACTGCTCCCTCAAGGACCTTGAAGATGCGACTGTGAGTTGCTCTCTTTCAAAACTGTCTCATTGAAACACCAGAAATCATACATGAAATATCAGATGGCAGCAGCCACATACAAAAAAAATAAAATTCCAACCTTACTAACAATGTAAATAAAACATATTCACTCTAATCTCAAATAAAAGTTTTAAAACAAAGAACTATCTGATAGCCGAAGCAGTGACGTTGCTATAGGCACTATAACACAGTGTCTACACAGCCTGCGTAGCGAAAGCAGCACATTAGCAGAGCAGCAGCAGCAGCTGCTTCAGTCCTCTGTCTGTATCTACACAGGATGCGTTCAGGCACAGAATTAAGTGTAGGTCACCCGAGTTTTGGCAGCTATCAGAAACCCCACACACGATCATTGTAGCATTAGACGGACGACAGAAAAACACGGCTGAAACTCTTTCTATGTAGACAAGCTGTAATGTTACAACAGTAGCGACTGTAAGAGCCCGTTGTGTGTAGACACAATTGATATGCAAGGCAATCTATGTATAATTTACACAAAAAAAAGGCCATGTAGTGTATTCATAGTGGAATAAAAAGGCCCCTGGCTTCTTGTGTCTGTTTATGCCTCTGTGATATTATTACTCTGCTTTTCTCAAATCTGATCTGTCAACATTCTGCTGCAGGTGGAACTTGAGTGCAGTCAAAGTGTGCATAGCTTCAACAGAGGAGAGAAATGTGCAGACAAAAGGCAAAACTAAGACGTAGACATGTTCGATTTTTCTAAATTTCTAATCTCTCCTCTTTCTCTCTCTCTCTGAATTTCACTCCCCTCCTCTCTCCTCTCTTTCTCCCTCAGACGCACGTTCACAATGCGGGACGTTATCCGAGCTGATCCTCATACTGCTTCCTGAAGCAGTCTCCGGCAGGGAAGAAGTCCCAGCATCGCTCCTGGTACATCTTCCACACGTATGACTCCTGAAAGACACACAAGCGAAAAATGTCACAACATGAGACAGAATTGGAAATAATGAATGATTTTAGACATCGTATTATTTACTGACCTGTCCTGTGTGTTCTGTTTCATCTTTATTGATGAGATACATCAGGAAGAACCTGAAAGATAAAAGAGGAAATACAAAGAACAAGGTTATCCACTCATTAAAAACTATTATTTCTAAAAAAAATCAAGGATTTCAAGGCCGTCTGGAAGCTTGGAAATAAAGATAATTAATCTAAACATAAAAAAGAAACACATTTAAAGCAGTGCAATTGTCACATCTGCACTCTGAAAGGTAACTCACATGTAGTTGGCTAAGTTATGTTCTTCTAAGGTGTGCGTCTCGAAGCCATGCGGCGTCGTGTCAAAGTAGTCGCTTCCTATTCCACAGATGAAACACTTCGTCTGGAGGGGAGAAAGGACAGTTTAGATTAAACACGTCCCCGTTTTGTAACTGAAGGAGAATTGAAGGTGGATTAAATAAAGTGACCAATTAAATCCCAGTGAGACTCATTATCTTACCTCCATGTCCTCTCTAACCTGCTCCTGCTGGTCTCTCAGCTCTCCAAAGGCATCAATGATCAGACCTGACAGAGAGACAGAAAGACTTCTCGCTAAAGACACAGTTCAGAGGGTTTTCTTTTTGACAAACCTTCCCAGCCGGTCTAAGTCAGGACACCTTATTGTCACATCATGACAGAGAGGCAGGAAAACTGGATAACATCTTGTCTCTATCAGATCTTAATGATCAACTTCAAGCTTTAAAGCCACTGTGTGTAAAAGGTTAATGAGCACCTTTCAAATTATTCTGATGGTTTTTGTTTTGTAGAAAAATGAGATAATCCTCGGTATCTTCAGTGTCCCTGGGTCAGATCCGAGGGGGATGGAAGTACCAGTGTGCATTGCTGTCAGCCACAGCGTCTGATTGGATACTACCACTAAGGCACTGTATGGATAGTGACTATCAAATAAATGTATTGTTAATTATTTTAGTGTGAATATAACAGCATTTAAACTTTCTCCTCCAAACTCTTCTTCTCTTTCTGTCGCAAATAGATTGAATTCCAATACCGTACTTTAAATTATGAGCAGTTTTCTCATTGTGCAAGTGCAGCATGATGGTTGGAAGCACTGGATGCACTTTTGTTTGAGAAAATAATCACATAGCTAAAAACAAACTGGAGACAGGACTGTTCATACCCTGAATGATAGCCAACAGGATGACAATGACGAAGAAGAAGAAGGTGATGTCAAAGACCACTCGGTAGAGCTCGTATTCATCTCCAGCCGGGTCTTCAATTTCATCTCCTATACCACCACCAGCACGCACGCCGACATACATGTGGAACAGGTAACACTGTAGGGGGGGAGTAAGGGTGTAAGAGGTCAGCTTAGCAACCCGAAGAAAAGTTGACCTCTTCTAAATCATGCTTCATAGTTGCACTAATCTGTCCTATAACTCACAGTCATCATGTCGTCACACTTCATGTCCGGTTCATCCTCATCCTCACTCTTGTTGTAAAATTTGCGGAAGAAGTTGAAGGCCACCACAGTGTAGAGGTACACCACCACAGCCAGCAAACCCACTGTCATCACCAGCTGCAAAGAAAAGACAGATGTGTCATTTAGTACGAGGAAAGAGAGAAAGCCTCGTGATGCATCGTTAGAGTGGAAATGTGCAGACCTGTTTGCCATTGTGAGTGACGGAGGACAGAATGGTGCGCAGGGTTTTGACACCCATGGCGATGTCCAGAAGATGGCAAGCAAAGAAGAAGTTGTTGTAGTGTCCGAGCAGAGACATTAACAGGTACCAACACAGGTAGAGGAAAGTCTAAAAGGTGAAAAAAAAAGATGTCAGTAACATACTCAAGATTTTCTCATTATACATTATACCATGAACTGTTTCTTTGACTCACATTGTCAGTAAACACAACACCAAACTTCCAGATCTGGTACTTGATGTCAATAGATGTTATCCTGCAGAGAGAAAGACATGTTTGTTCTGTGTTGTTTTGTACTATAAACCTGTTAAAGAACTTGTTTATCTAAATACAGCACAGTACATACCAGGCGAACATTGAGGTGTCAGGTTCAGGCTTCTTTTCATGCATCATGGCACTGACGTCTAGAGAAGCCAAGTCCATACCGAGCAGCTCTGCAATCCTCTCTCTGCCGTAGATGTCACCGTATTTATCCAGCACCTAGATATCACACACTCATTGTCATTTATCTGCAAGGTACAGTATATCTCTAAAAAACACAGTTTGAACTAAAGCTGTCAGATAAAAACTCACCTTTCTTTTCACAAACTTGTCCCAGTAATTGTTGGGGAAAGTGCTGCATGTAAAGAGAAACATCATAAAATGTTCAGAGACAGTTAATTTCTAATTCTGTATATTAGAGGTCTGCAGTTGAAGCCTAATGTCAGGCATATTTTCAAAGGAATAGTGCTGGTTCGGGTCAGGTTCTGATGGTATATTAGTAGAGCCGACCGATATATTGATCAGCTGATCAGATATATCGGTATCAGCGTATATGTCGTCCACTATGTGCCAATATATATTTAGTTATATAGGCAGCTTTTTATATTTATTTGATATTTTTCTTAATTTAAGTTTAATATATATGTACTTGTTTTTTTTGTTGTGTTTTGCTGTGTTTTTTTATTTATAGTTATTTATAATTATTAAATGCCCAGTGAAGTTTACTGCTGCAATGCACTGATGTCATTTTATACAATAAAGTTTACTGTGAAACTGTAAAATATCATGCCACTATTACATATCTTTGTCAAGTGTTTGACTTGACATTTGAGGGATTATTGCAAATAATGTGTATTTATGTATATATCCTGTATATACAAGATTATCCGCTGATATATAGATATTGGGATTTTTTTACTCCCTAATATCAGCATTGGCCCCAAAAATCCAGTATCAGTCGGGCCCTATATATCAGTGCTATTAAATATCAAATATTATCATCAAGCATTACTTTCAATATCAAAATTGAAATGATAAAACTTAATATAATGAATACTGAGGACTTTGTTCTTGTGTCAGTCCAACACAAACACTGTTCTGACAGGTCATAACTTGCCAGATAGAAATAGTTATTCTCTTGGCTGCGCTAGATGATTATTCAATGAGAATATTAAGATGTAAATATATGTTGAAGAACTTTCAAGAGTCACCAATTTGTCAGGTTTTGTGAATTTAGTAAGTGTGTGACAATTTGGAGAAAGTTTGTGAAATTGCTCTGGCGTGTCTTACGGAGTGTTGAGCACCAGTCTGTCCCACTGGCCCTTGATGTCATCGTCCTCGGGCTGCTCAGTGACGTAGAGACCATCAAACTCCAGCTTTCTGGCCAGCTCCTTCTCTCTCTTGAAGATAACCAGAGGGACCTGGAGGAGGAACACGAGACAAACTGTATGAAACTTACGAGTAGACAAAGAAAACATCGGTGCAAAGAGGAGTAAACATCACGCACCTTGAGACAGTTGTAGCCGATGATGCAGAGGAAGGAGATTATGGTGTGGACGATACTTAAAAAGGCTAAAGCAGGTTCCATGTAGCCTGTGCTCTCCTCCAAGAAGTAATACAGGGGACCTTCATCATCTTCATCTTCTCCTCCCTCATCTAATCCAGAACCTTCCTCCTCAGCACCAGAGCCTTCAAACAAGCCAGAGCCCTCAAATAGACCAGAACCCTCAAAGTCCTCCTCACCTGGAGGACTGTCAGACACCTGGAGAGGTCAGACAGAAGATGAGTCCCGGAAGACTTGCTGAGTCTTGGGAGTACATTTTATATCTGCGGCATGACACCAAATTCTTTCTACTTTAAATAAGTTGTATCCGGGATCAGGTCAGAGGTGATAGTAGTTAGTTAAAAAAAGCACAGACCTTGTAGAAGAGCAGGATGAAATTGAGAGCGAAGGCGATGAACAGAGCCAAGAATCGCAGGTTGTAGAAGTTACGAGAAAGGTAGTTCTGGGAGGGAATAAAGACGTGAGTGAGACTTGAGTATAGTCTCAGCAAAGCACAAAAGAAACATTTTACTGCATTAATATTTGAACATGGATATATGCAACAACATGACAGTGGTTGCCAAATATTTACCACGGGTTAATACTCAGGCAAGCATACTGGGATAAGGCTGTCATGAAAAACTCTATCCCAAGAAAACAATGTGTTGACTCCCTAAATACCAAACAACTAACCAGTCCAAAACAATCAAAATCTCTCACAAACTGAATGAACCTATCAGGCTCCATTTCTAGCATCTATATTCCTTACAATACAGTACAAATATATTAAAGCACGAGTCAAACTATGCAAAGCTAACCAGGAGCGGCTCACCATGAATTTAACCCTCTGAATCTCCAGCTCATTCCACAGCTCGAAGCCCTCCTCGACAGGTTTCTTATCCTTCTTTGACTTGGCCTTCACTGTCTTCTCCTCTTCCTCCTCAGGCTCTTCCTCCTTTGCCTCAGGTTCAGGCTCTGCCTTCTCTGCCTTCTCTGCCTTCTCACCATTCTCAGTGCTGGAGAGGACATGAAGAGTGAAATGTACACTGAAAAAAAAAACCTTCTTGGGGCTGAAAGAATGTCACTGTTTTAATATTTAATAAACTTGGATGACACAGCTATGTGATAATGTGAACAGACACATTTACATTGCACAGTGAATTACATCTATTTTTAATTCATAATAACTTACACATTATATCAAGCTGAGAGTGGCTCAACATTGGCGTGAGCAGATATTATCTTTAGCAGAAGCTGCTCAGTTTAAAATTAATCCTGACAAGCAGACCACTTACTCTGCTTTCTCAGTCTCTTGAGCAGCCTCTTCCTCAGGTTCAGCCTTTTCTCCTTCTTCTCCTTCTTGTCCTCCCTCTGCGGTCGTCAACTGTTTTAATGGTAGTTGGCAGTTAATTAACTGAATAATGGTGAAGAGTACAGGTTACACAACAGTAAATCAGAGAAAAACACCTCACCAATTTTCTCTTCAGCAGCGGCGTGCCCTCCGGAGTCGGAGGCTCTTCTGGTGTCGTCTCACCAAAGTCGCCGAGTCCTCCAGGAGTATTGAAACCAGGCAGGCGTCCACCTTCCCTATCTTCACCATCCTCCTCTTCTTCCTCTCCTACCACTGCATCTAAGAGATCTGCCACTCCGTCTGTATCTTGGACCTCTCTAGCCCCTGGGTCAGGTGGTAGGTCCCCGTGAACTTCGTCCTGCGTTGGATCTGGCATACTAGCAAGGATCTCAGTCACTGTCATCTTCTTGGCGCCCTCCACTAAGCCTCCACCAAACAGCACCTTCCATATGAGTGTGAAGAAGCCCTTACATACACTATAGACAAACATCAAGATACCCATCAGAATAGTGTAGAAGAACGTAACCAGGCCGATCACCAACTCCTTCACCGTCATTTTTCTTAGTTTGCGATACCGACGCCGCAGGTTACGGAAGGTGAACATGTTGAAGAAGTTAATCACACTTGTCAGGAAGTCTGCAAAGGCTGAGGTTGACTCTGCAGGTCCACCTTCTCCATTGCCATCCTCTCCGTCTCCGGAGTCGCCTTCATCTCCTCCGCCCTCCTCTTCTTCATCATCATCTTCCTCTTCTGCACCCTCTCCTTCGGGCTCAGAGATAGATGCAGCAATGTTCATCTCAAAGATGGTGTCCTCGCAGAAGTTCACAAAGAGCTCCATTTTCTCACTTTCGCCGCCCTCATTGACCACGTCGAAGATGAACTGTCGTTTGGACTCTCTGACTTGCGGCATCTCCCACTGGTTGCGGTTCGCCTCACTGATTTCAAAGTAAATGCGCTCGATCTTCCTGCTGTATCCCATGATCTCGATGCGGCCGAGGAAAGGGCGGAAGTAGTTGAGCACGCTCTCCGCCTGCTCCAGGAAGTTCTGAAGGCGAGCGTCGTGGGGTACGTGCTCTGACAGGTTTGTGAGCAGAACAGCAATATTAAACCCGATGTCTTTGGCTGGTTCCTGGAAACGATCAGCAAATTCCTCAAAATTGATCATTTCGTTCTCATCGGCCTCTGAGCAAGAGAGGAGGAACTGGATTTCTGAAGGAGAGTACTGCTTCTGGCTGTCCATGGCCTTGGAGAAGTCCTTCTTGGAGATTAGCCCACGGGGATCAGTCACATAGTCGCGGAAAGCGTCAGATGCCACTATGTCCTTGAGCTTGAGGAACATGTCGAAGAATTTAAGGATCATCTCCACGTTGCTGGAGGACTCCACCAGCATGTCAACCATCTGCTTGGCAATGGTACCATTTACGACATTGCCTAAAAGAGGTACAAAGGTGAGAGGAGATGAGGAAAATATAGAACATTTGATGGTATGCCACAGAAAGGAGAGGACATCACTAGACTGGGAAGGACTTACCCTCAAGTAGGGACAAAAGCATCACTACCATGTCCTTCTGAAGATCCAACAGTTCCTTTAACAGTCCAATTTGACTGGAGTCCTGCAACAAAGCCAAAACACACGGCAAAAAAACAAACAAACAGTGGAGAAAACAATGTTCTTAACATGAGCAGTGACTGAAAATTCTCATTTTAATGATATATCACAGTTTGATCTGAGAGGATATGTGCTCCTTTCTGGTAGGATTCAGCTGTTAAAAAGTTAATTGCACAACTACACACATTATGAGAGATAAAATGGTGAGAGACGCTACCTCAGAGTGTGCTCTACTCCAAAAATGATCCTGGGTTTGCATTTTTAAATAAAGAATATGCATTTTTAACATCACAGATAATACACTCAGTGTGGCGGAAAGCCAGACAAACACTGGAAACACAGGCAGGTATAAGAAGAAGGACAAAAAGCCCTCTGCCAGACATCACTGCCTTTCCCCTTTATCTGAAAAAGTGGCGGATGCATGAGAGCAAAGAAGACATACGCAAATCTGCAGACGCTGATCTTAGCAATCCTGAAGACCTGCACCAGATGATAACAACAGCCACTAATCATTTAGACAGTGGTCTACAGTAGTTGTCAGGCTGGTGGAGATCTGGAGGAAAAGGATGTCAGGATGGGCAAGCATCAACTGCCAACTGGTACCTTTTCATACCACAGAAACAACAAAATACACAAAACAACAAAACACGCGAAGCAAGAAGTTTAGATGCTTTAGGGAACATAAATGAAATAAATCTCATAAATTAGGCGGCAATCAATAGTCTTTCACATGAAAGCCTTTTCAGAATCTGAAGCAAAGAGCAAAGTCTAGAAACTCAACTCACAAATCTGTAATACACACCTTTGTCTTTGCAGCAGACAACTAATTTATTTGGTGTTTCTATTTAGTTTTTAACCTTTACGAATGGAATAAGATCTTCCAAAATACAGCTAAACTGTCAGAAATTTACAAAGCAATTTAGTCCTTAATGTAGATTCAGTACTGATTTCCTAATGAGCGCTTATTCTTACAGTCTCTGAATCGACAGTCGGTGTCTGTTCTAGTTATAATCTGTCTCCGTATTCAAGGACGATGTCTGATGGCTAAAAAAACCCCCCCCAAACTATAATACTGGTAAATGCAAAAGAAAAACATGGCTTGTGGTAGAGAAAACACACCAAGAAGGAAATGTAAATGATGGAGGTGTTAAGCTGCGTAATAAAGAATGTGATGAAGCATGAGATATTCAAAGAAGCATGAAGAGCCTGTAAATGAGATGGCATTGGCGGAGAGACACAGATTCTTACGCCATTTCGTTGTCCAGGATCAGGGTGCATCTAACAAGGGTTACACATGAAAATAAAAATGTTATCCATCAACATTTTTACTACATTTTTGTATTTGTTTAAGCCTGCATGTTATTTTATGTTATTATTTAATTAATATTAAGTTAATATTTTAATCCACAGGCCGACATCTCATTTATGTATCTTTTTTTTTGGAAGTTTTTAAATTTCAGTGTTAATTGATCCGCACAGATCAGCTTCCTTGTCCAATACAAAAACATGAGATATGACAGATAGATCACATCCCTACACTTGTAAAAGTAAACTTACGTGAGCACAAAGTTTCTGAAAGTCTAAAAATGACCACAACTCCTCTGCAAGTACTTATGCGAAGGCTGTTTTTTTTTTTCTTTAAACAAAACCTAACATTGGAAAGATACTCAAGATATAAAAACACAAAAATGCATTTTAAACAGTAGCATCAGTAGACAATCAACACTGTCACACAAAATTAGACTGAGTAGGAAACACTGCAGCTCCTTGTTAGGTCAAAAAGGTTAAAGACTGCAGACACAAACTATCAAAAGCAAACACACATTTGTCCAAAGCACAACCAAACCAACACTAAACTCTGGTCAGTATTAAATAAATAATTTCTTAAATTAGGGGAGGTGTATTAACAGTATTATACAGAATCAGAAAATGTAAAGTGAGAGAGAATTAAAGTAAAAGAGAGTAAAAGAGAAACGGTTTTTTCCTCAAATTGCCTCTGCCATCTTCACTTGAATTTATGTTGTCGACAATCTGAATCAGGTGAACAGATCGGTTTGTTTAGGACACGGTGACGGTGATCAGAGGAGGAGTGTAATTCAACAGCAGAATGGTGAATGGATACAACTCGCCAAAAAAAAAAAAAAAAAAAAAACAACTCTAAAATCAAATCAGACTGTGTCAAACCAATTACATCAATTAACACAGCTAATACGTGTTGTAATTGATATACAAGATTAGTAGGAACTAACTAATGTTTAATAACAGCTCATTGTGTAAATCTCTTTGACTGTATAAATGTATGAATATCAATAAAATACTGTATAATTGTATTAACAAATCATTAATAGAAGAGCTTTAGAGTAGAAAATACACTGCGTGTAAATGTGAATTACAGAGGAATATAACCCGAGAACATCCTGTATAATTTCTGTTTTTATTAATTTATAATATTTATAACATGCTATCATCAACTCTATTTAACATAAAACGGTTCAGTAAAGAGGCAGAAACAATCTGACGCAGAAAAGAGGAGGGGAAAGCCAGTTAAAATTAAAAACCAGTTCATTAAACGAAAGAATAATCAAATAAATACATACTTTACTCTGGAGGAACCATGAGAGAGACAGTTCACAAAATTAGTATTCTCAAAATAGACTGAGTGATTTAAAATGCTGTATAAATTCTTTTTAATTGTTTTTTTTTCATGATCAATTGTAATATGACAATACTAAAACATTATTGGATTATTTAAAGTTTTGAATTTTCATGTTTCTTTACAGACATTATCTGGAAAACACTGGGAAATAAATACTCAGTATGGCTAGAAAAGGGTTAAAAAATGTGATGTAATCATTAGGATGTATCTTACCTGAGCAAGTTTCATCATCATGTGAGCAAAGACGTGCAGGAAACCCACCACAGCGTCCCACAACCTACTGTGGGCCAGAGACTGCTGGTTACCAGTACAGGGACCCTGACAGACACAGAGACAGAAAGTGGAAAATGTGGAAAATCAAACATAAAATATAATAATATTCCAGTGCTTTTATCATGTTAGGAGATATATTTAAATGTTTTCCTATGTTTCAAAGGAAATATAATCAAAATCTGTCTATATACTGGACCATACATCAAAAACGGAGGAAGGCTTCACTGTTCAGCCACAGCAGTTTAAAATTGAGCATTATTTTGTTTCATTTCATTGGCTTTAATGTCTTGTTTTGGTTTGTTTGATGTTTTTTTTTTAGCTTGATTGGGTTATGATTTGGAGGAGGTATATCTTAAAATATGCTGTATATGAAGAAATGCATTTATTGTTTTATTTAGGAAGAAAAAACTTGGAATTCCTGTATTTTAATTGCGTTTTTCCAATCTTTAATGGCCGATTCCCTTGTAAAAGTGTTCCTTTGTCACTGCTAACTAAGACATACACAGAGTCGGTGTGTCTCCTGGAAATCCTGTCTTGTATCAGCTCTTGTGATGTCCGATCAATAATCCTACATGATTTCTTCTGTTGATCATTCACACAGCGGCTTTCTTACCTGGATGTACTCAGTCAAGCTGTTGAACACCTGCTTGGCCACAGTCATTGCTTTGGAGAAATTCCTCTTACCAGGATCATCAATGATGTCTTTTCCTGAGTAGTACCAGTAGAAGTCGCTGATGGACTCCTGCATACAGGAAGGTGGAGGAAGAACAAGGGATTGTTGTATATTTATATCACAGTATTATAATGTATGTTTTATTCTACTTTATGTAATGTGAAAGTACACATTTAGTTTGGCATAAAAGATAAACAAAAGACTCATCCAGACATGGCAAAAATCCATGAAATGTACAGCAAGGCATGGCTGTTTTGCTTAATATTTTAGTTTTAAGACTATTTTCATTGATTTGGACGTTTTTCACAGTAATAAATGTTTTAATGACAATCAACTACACAAAGTGGGATTTAGTAATATCTATACATTGCAACGTTTCCAAAAAAGAGTCTTAAAGAGCAACTTATCACAATTGGATGTTAAATGACCCTTTAGTAAGACTTTCAATGAGACAAAGATCTAAGTATCAGTGTATTATAAAGACCTGTAGTCGAAGCAGGTAGTCCACAGTGCAGATGATGATATTGATGGTAGTGGTGCTGCCTGTTTGAGTCCTCAGGTAGTTCTGGAAATCTGAAAATGGACAACAAAAACAATATCCACTTTAAAATGACATTTCAAACTATTGAAATACTATAAATTCTTAAGTAGTCAAATAATAACTGGGGTTAATAACTCTCAGTAAGAAAGGAAATAGCAGAAATATCCCAACATGTCGAAGTTTACCTTTAACAATCCAGGTAGAGGATATTTTATCAGGCGCATGTGTAGTACAGTACAACGACAACACTTTTAACTGGAACAGCTTAAGATTAGTGAAGAAACAGAGGTTTGTCGTCTCCAACAGTGCATCATAAGGAAGCCAGCGATCACCTCTCCTCGCTGGAACGTCACTTTAAGCCAAGAGACGGATCTGTTCTTCAGTGACTCACCGTTATTATGGCCCTCACAAAGGAGCTGCAGGAAGCGGAAGAGGTCACATGTAAACTCATCGTCAGCCATCACTTTCTCATCTGGACGGAGGAAAATGAAATCTAAATTAATCTGTGCATGAGAGAGTTTCAACAGTCCCAGTACAGAGTGTATATGTGAAGTCTGTAATTTTGCTGTGTTATTCTATTAGAATACACAGAAGACACAAGCAATTAGATGTGTTAAAAGGAAAATACCAGTGTGTTACTTTTTTTAAGCTCAATTCTTTATTCCGTATTTTTATTTGACATTTAATTTTTCCTTCATCGCTCAAAGGATCCTCTTAAAGTCATGTAAGATATCAATCATATTGCCTTGCAGAAGAAGTACATAGCAAAAAAAAAAAACACATTTCTACCAAATAATTCTACTTTACTGTCCTTATAGATGGCACAAAACAATACACTGGCAACAATCTCCATCTTAACAAGTCATTTGATCTATTTTGATCTCTTAAATTCAGATTTTTGGACAACAAGCAAAATAATTCTGCCTATTAGGCAAGATTATTTCACTAATAATAAGACTTGTTAAGACAGATGGTTTATGTGGACTTTATAGTATTCAGATTAGACTTTTGGATTAATTTTGGATTACAGCTTTTTAGAATCAGCACAGAGAGACAGATGCAGCACATTTTTATGTGGATAGTTCAGTATTTTCCTTCATTAGCAAGATAACTAAAGCACAGAGTATGTGTGTGTGTGTGATGACATTGAGGCAGTGTTTAGTGCACTTGTGCTGTATGTATGCATGTTTGTATGAGTGTCTGAGCAAAAATGGTAAAACTGTCAGTACCATCACCTCACACCACTCCCCTGCTTTCATTAGAATCATTAGAATATGTTAGTAAAAAACCACAAAGACCTCTGAGTCCCCGTCCATTTGTCAGCAGGAAAAGGAGGCTGAAGCTTCCATACTGACTCCACTTTTGGTTTTCTTTCCTCCTGTTCCCTCCCACAAACTGTACCTTTGTCTACAGTAGCTTCTATAGCTACATAACAGGCTACAGAAAACATCTATTCAACAAAACTCAAACAGACAGCATATCAAACACTGGTCACATCACATTGAAATGGACATGGAATACACAGAGAAATGAGGACAGAGCACCAGAGAATAACAGATATACTGTACACACACACACACACACACACATATAAATATATATATATATATACAGGCTCACAACACTCATGAGTCGTGACACAAATGTTGACAGTGAACACAGAAATACAGATAACTTCAAGGCACACTGTCATGCAGGACAGATCTACTGAACTCTGCAAACTCTAGTAAGGTATGAGTATGGGACAAATATCAGTACACACTGACTCCAGTCACAATCAGAAGTTGTGAGTTAATCACAGTTTTGACTTAAATATTTGCACTTCATTACATTTTAAACCCCATCCATTACAAACTACACATTTTATAGCTCTCTATTAGCATGCTATCAGAAACTGGCTATTTGAAAAATTGCGTCTTTGTCAAAAATGCACAAGCATGCTCAGATTTAACTATGACGGTACATAAACAAACAAAACAAAACTGCGGCGGTGATGTCGTGTTTCACGTTTTTTTTTTACCACAACAACAAACATTTACAAAGTGCCAGGGGAGGAGTCTGTAATCATAGTAAGCGAGTAATGTCACTTACTATAACAGATACTGAAATATATATATATATACAGTATCTGTAAGTAAAGGGCTGGAATCACATACAACAAGTAATGAATACATACAGTATTAAATCATTACAAGATACAGAATTCAGCAATAGTTAGTGCTTAAACTTTTCTTTTAAATATAACTTGTGATTTTATTACCCTTGCATTATTCTGTCTGTTACAGCATTACAGTATTTTTTGAAAGGCTAATACATACTAGAGATCTTGACTTTTCTTCTTAACATTTTATATTTACTCTTAATTTTTCAGTCTATCACTCTGTTTCCTGTATGAACCACCCTTTGCCACTCATTAAACTCAGATGACCGCCTGCTCAGACTGTTGGTAGCTGTGTGTAATTGTCCTGAGCGGACAAAGGATTGGTGGAGAGAGACCTAACTGTCTTGCCAAACATAATGTGGGATCAACAACAAACCTTTTGGTTTTTGCACTTCTTCTTACTTTAATGCACCCTGTTACTTAGAATATTGTCTTATTGAATAATTCCTAAAACAATGAGGTGACAATTAAATGTTGTGACCTGATATGCCACAGAAAATCCTGATAAGCTGTAATGATAAAACAGGGAAAATAAAAAATGATGTGAAGTCAGTGGGCATTTTAGGGAACGTGAGGATTTATAAGCAATGGTTTTACAAAGATGGTCAAGCCGTGTGGGTCTATTACCACATGACGGACGGACCAACTAATAATAAATGATGGGATTAAAAGGGAGATACAGGGTTTAGAGAGCCCCTGTTGCTGCTGCAATTCATTTCAGAGTTTCTAGGACATCAGGTCAGTGCAGTTCTCCATGATCTACTTGAGAGAACTAAGTGGGAGAGGAAAGAATGAGGTTACTGCCTTTCCTTCCCATCAGGGACAATTCCCAGTGGCCTGCCTGGTTCGTCTGCCGATTGGCCCGGGTTGTCAAAATACAAAATTATTGAGGTAAATTAAAGCAAAAACAACACGGGACAGCCACATTCATTCAGATCTGTAGGCATGCAGTCCCCCCTCCCTTTGGTTCAGTGCACGTAGCCTCCTACATCAACAACAACATCACCTGGAAACGTTCCAGTCTGTGCGCAAAATAAAGTAATGCAGGGTTTTCCCTACCATTATAACACTTAGGTACAGTGTTTTTTATAGCACCTAAACAGACAAAAACTACGTTGAGAGTTCTCTACCACGTTTTGGTGTCATTTATGATCGCGCTAGCTTCTCTGTCCTCTCCTCTGCTCTCTGTGTTTGACTGAGGGCGGGGTTCACACACACACAGACACACACAGAGCAGCACAGAGTGGACAGCAGAGAGGCCGGTGGAAACAGTGAACCAGGTGAAGTGAAGATAACGTTTTACTCAAGTTAATGACAACTACGTTAAGCGCAATAAAACGTTTGCAAGTAAAAAGTCAAGAAGTAATTTATCAAACCACCTGCAAGCGATATTTTCAACTGCTTTGACCACAGTGGCCCATCCACTGCCGGTATGTTTTACACAACTACAGCGCACTGGTTAAGCTAACGGCTAATTGTTACGAACAAGCTAAAAGCTGTCTGTATGTAGCCTAACTGTTTAGCTTAGTTTGTAAGGTAGCATTATATTAAAATTTGGCAAATTCTTGTAAACGTATATAAAATATATATATATATTTTTTATAAATATTGTAATAATAGTCAAAAATGATAATAGTTTTTAGTCAAATAACATCAAATTTTCTTTTTTTTCTGCCTGCTCTTACTGTCTTGCTGACTCAACTATTATTCTGCTTAATATGATGAAATAAGAGCACCTTTGTGATGCGGTTTGAAGATTTGGCTGTGTAAAAGTAGCCTACATATGTGGAAGATAAATAATAATAATAATGCAGATTTATTAGATTAATTTGTGTTTGGGTCCGGAGTCTGCCTATTGAGTACCCCTGGTCTATGAGGTGGTCTAGGTAGGTGTGAGATTCCCGGCCTGAATTTTTGTCCCAGTCCGGCCCTGCTTCCCATTGATGAGTCATAAGACTGACAGTGTCGGAGTTACAGTAGATCTGTGATAAAACACTCAAGGATGAAAGTGTAACTTTACAATCACTTCAAAAGGGAAAAAGGCGGAGATACAATGCATAAGTACAGCTGTAGTATCATGTGCATCATTGTGAGGTTTCCATTACAATGTAACAGTGAGCAAGTAATTGTAAAGCTATATTTCACTGGGTCCTTGAGTGCGAAATGAAATGCACATTAAGTTCACAGCAAGGAAAAGACTAGTCAGGTGAAGAGCTAAAAGAGACAGAGAGGACAGGAAGGAAGGAAGAAAAAAAAGGGAAAATATATGAGAGCAAAGATTCATTTACCACGTTCTAGCTTCTTATCTGAGAAATGTGAGAGCAGCAAATTGACAGGTGGGAAAGACATGGGCATGAGGGGTAAAGGGGTTGAAATGGGCAAAGTGAACGTAATGTGGGAGAGAGAAAGACAAAGAGAGACGCAGTGAGTCCAGAAATCTCATGGCTTGTCAGCGGGTGAACAGTTTCATACATGAACGGTCAAAATGCTATGATTGAATACAAGAGTGTCGTGGATCCGACACTCTAACACACTTACATGAAAATATACCTGCAACTAGACATCCATAAACAGGCACACTCAGACAAACACAAATGCACACAACAATAGACTATACAATAGACACACTAGAACTACAAATATGTCACATTATATCACAAACCAATGCAAAATGAGAACAACGATGTGGCAGTGCGTGTGTGTTTGTGTAGCAGTCTGTATGACACTATGTTCAGATACTCGTAAGACGCTGTAGACGATACTCACTAGTGCCTTCCTCTGAAACCATCCCAAGTCCCTCAGCCTTGTTCTGCCTCTCAAAAGCATTCAGGTCCAAAACGCTGCCAACATCAAATACTCAGTAAGTTTAACAAGTTAGCCAGTTAGCCTAGAGTACATGTGTCTTACAAACATCAACAATCAAGAATAAGGAAAGTTGACAACAAAAACGTCACATGAATTTTTTACAAACCTGCAGGTCTGCATCAGAGACTGCACGCTAAGGAAGAATCCCACATCCTTTTTATCCTTCAGATAGTCCAGCATTCTCTGCAGACAGACAAAAAGATCGATAAAACATTTTCTTAGCAACAGCAATGAAGATGTTAAGATTGTGGTTTAAACTGTTGGTAGACAGCAACATATAATTGTCTAAAATCTATGACAAACTCCTACAGGCTCTATTTACCTGCTGTACATCACTGTTGCCTCCATTGAGGATGGAGATTCCCAGTTTGAGTGTGGAAGAAACCATGGCTCCAGGTTCGCCTGAAACATGACAATTTTTGACCCAATAAAAATCAACTTAGAGATGGAAAAGCTCTGTCGACGCATTATTTCAGATATTGTTGATCTTGTTTTCAATTCAATTCACTTTAATGACCAAACAGCTAAACTGGTGGAATTTGGTTCCTGTGCAGTGTGTAACAGCACAGTCCCATCAACAACAACACAAAACTCACAGAACTTAAGGAAACTGTGCATTGTGTTGCTCTGTGCTGGCATTTTAAAAACTGAACTGCCTTACAACATAACAGCATTTATTTACATTGGATTTCCCAAAAAATATTTAAAAATCATGTGCCAAAAATTGGGGAAATTATATATCCTTATCCTGTTCTTTAGTATTTTCATAATAACACTCACTGAGTCATTTGCCTTGGTCATCATTTGTTAGATTTTTTGTGTGTCATTTAATATTATTTTGACAAAACCTGAGAAAGTGGTGTTTCTCATATCTGCATCTTAATATTCAGTGTTACATTGACTGAACTGTGGGAGGGAATGACATATTTGTTACAGATTAGCAATGATGAGTAACTTACATAGCAGATGGCTAAGGATATGATAGCTAAAAGGTAAATTATTTAAGTCAGTATAATATCCTCACAAGTGACAAAAACATGTGTATGTGTGTGCATATGTGTGAGTAGGTGGCTTTAGGGAGGGTATAGCAGCTACCTTTACAGGCACTGATCATCTGCAGTACCATCTCTGCAGCCCCACGGTCGTGTAGACGGGACTGCTGGTACAGAAGCCTCTGTTTCTCCATCTCCTTTTCCTGTGGAGCAGAGCAGGAGGGACACAGCTGTAACCCTGCCAACACTGACTGCACTGCCCCCCGCACTCACTCGCACACAAACACACTTTGTATCCACATCCTTGTACTGTAATTCTAACCTAATTAAGACTATTAGACTAATTCCTCTTGTTAATTTTAATTTTTTTTTTTCTCAGATGTAACCTGAAAAGTAATCTTGTAGCTCATGAAAGACATCTCTAATATAGCTCAAGCTATGAACAAAAACATGATTATTCATCAAGAAATAGCTTCAACTACTAAAAACACAATTTCTAATTTTTAAACTTTAATTTCTACTTAAATTAAATAAACAATATTCAGTTTGTAAACACTTATGACAGAGCTAGTTAGCTCTACCTGGTTTTTATGCTAAGCTAGGTTAACCAGAACCTCTTGTTGAATTAGTCGGACAGTGATGAAGCTAATAAAAATCTTTTCGTCTGTGACTGTCACCAAGATGGCAAACAAGTGTATTTCTGAAATTAACCAAATTTTAAAAATATATTTCCTTGATGGTAGAAATATTGTAAGATTTCAGGTCAGAAGCTGGCTGCAACACTAGCGTCTTATTCACAGAAAAGCCAAATCAAAGCCACATAAAAGTCTAAAACACGCACACACACACACACACACACACACACACACACACACACACATACATATTCTCTTCCATTGTACACAGTGTGTATTAGTGACGGAGGTCGTTATTCCAGCTCGTCATCTTCCAGAGGCAGCAAACATTCGATGGCAGCAAACATTTACTTCCCAGAGCATAACACACGCTTCACACACTCTTACGAGGAAGCAACAGCAGTTGTCTGAGTAACACTGACAGCATGCCATTCCTGCTACCAACAGCACAACCAAGTGTCTTCTATCTTACAGTTTCAACTATTTCAACCAAATAAAATTATATTATTAATGTTTAATTGCATGCGTTTGCAAATCTAAGCTATTTGTTAATGTTACACATATCATATAGAAAATATATCATTTAGACCTGCTGTCCAAAGTTTAGAAATCATTAAATAAAGTATATTATATACACTGTTGAGTGCAACACTTTATGTTGCTACTTTATGCTGCTACATACTAAAGTACATTGCTCCCTTTGTAGAAAATGATACAGTATAGCTGCTATAAACCATCCTGTTGACAAAAGAGGTTAGACTTGACCCACCCACTGCACACCATGCATACAGCCCCACCCAAAACACCCAGACCTGTATCTACCCCTCCCTCCACCCCCCCTCCCATAAGCCTGACCATGTATTAAAAAATATGGAGAGATTTTTCTTCCAGTAACAGAAGTTTTGCTCTTCTTTCGAGCCAAACTATGTGTCTGTTATACTTTGTGACGGGTGAAAAGAGACCGTATGTGATTGTGAGCGTGCGTGTCTGAACGTGTGTGTGCGAGTGTTTTCAGTGTGTGTGTTTTGGGTTTTTGCGACAGTGTATGTACGGCTGACTGTGCAGGCTTTTACTGTAGTCCTTAGTGAGCACAGAGAGGGAGACTTTGTCCAATTCAAAGTAAAGACAAACAAAATCAAACAAAAAAAAAAAAAAAGGGGATTACTCGGGAGTTGTTAGATCTCAAACTACAGTTATCAAGTGAATCACTTTTGGGTGAACACCAGTCCAATTAGCAGGTGAGTACGGGAAGGTGTGAGTCAGGGAAAAGGTGGTGCGAGTCCAGGAGAGACTGACCACAGACACGCAAGACCAGGACAAGCAAACCGGTTCTACTGTTAGCAAACCTGTTGCAGGACTTGGCTTAATAATTGTTATCGCAGCTTCCAAAAGTAGCTGCTCAGTAAAGTCTTGGATGGCAACATCACATTTCTGATATCAGGTGCTAAAAAAGAAGTAAATAATGATGTTCAAATGACTGTGGGTGAGAGTCAACATTGAACTCATTAAAGAGACCCTTACAGTTATCTAAGGAATTTGCAGTGTAAATGGGTGTAATGCGACCTTCCAGGAAAAGCCATAAATCTCTATGACTACAACATCACAGTGTCCAAACCTGGCTTTGAGCAAATCAGTGAGATATCCATTAAGTTATTAGTCATATTAAAGGGTTGATTTACTAGGATTTATTAAGGATTTGTTTTTAGGTGCTGATGAGCATGTATTTCTTTTTAGTTTTATGCTGGCAAAATAACAGTGAAGTGCTGCTACTAAAAACCGCCTGTTTGACTGTTAGAATCTCTTTACTTTCCTTAATTAATAACAGTAATCTGGCAAAAATCTGGCTTTCAAATACACAAAACAGAATTTTATTTTTTAAACCTTTAGGAATCAACAAAAATCTTTTGTAATCGACATTTTTTTTGTCTTATATTTGTATTTCCAGCTCAGCAGCACAGATTTTACACTATTTTTTGTGCTTCCTTGTTTTGATGCAGGTGGCAGTGCATTTAGATGTGTTTAACTGCAGCTTTACTCATTTACATAAGCAATCAGTAGATATATTGAACCATGCTTGGATGTGATTTGCAGCAGACTTAAATCAACCCCTAAAAACTTTTGATGCACGTCAGGCTTGGAAACTGTGATTCTGAAATTAATCAGCTAGCAAAGACTCAGTGGTTCGTTTCGACCTGAGTTTTTTTCGTTTTGTTGTCTTTAGCTGCACCATCTCTCTGCACTCAAGTGCATGCAAGGAACGGAAGTAAAACAATTGAGTCCGCAACACTGATCTGACTGCTGGGCAGAGGCCAGCAAAGGCATGCACAGGTCAGTCCACCATAGCAGGAAATAGGCAAGTGGTGTGAGTGAAACGTGAGAAAAGACAGGAAGAGAAAAAAAAAATACGAATAGTGTAACAGGGGTCAGGTGTGGGGGGGGGGTGTGCCGAGTGTGATGACGAAGTGTGGTCACTTGTGGGGAGTTGCTTCTCCGCTGACTCCCCTGTCTCCCTTCCCCTGGTCCCCCCATACCATCTCTGTCTGTCGCACCTCAAAGGATGGCTCCTCCCCCTCCTGTTCTCCCCCTTCGTCCTCCTCACCAATGTGGCAGCTCTGGAGAGAGATGAAGGCAAGTCAGCAACTGAGTACAAGGTCACATCAGATTAAGCAGAAGTGATTAACAAAATGAGCAATAAATATGAATAACAAATTGTGATGGCCTGTTAGTAGCTGATACAGCTTAGTAGTAATTAAAGCCTCAGACTTACAACATATACTTTTACCAGTACTACCTGTGCCGTGACACAAATCCACACTTTGTACATTTTGTTGATGAGGCGCCATTGTCACACGGCCATCATGCACAAAAGTAAGTTCACATTAAGGCAAGTAAACCACTATCAGCTTAGTTTAGGGTTAAAGTAAATGAAGCTTTAGTTACAGTTCAGGTTAGGTAACTGACACTATTATTTAAAGCTAAGTACAGATTTTGGTTAAATGACAAAAAGGGTTAAAGTTAAGATTTGGGTAGAAAATTACATTGGAAATCAACCCGAGCAGTTGGTGTTAAAGGAAAATGCACTTCATACAACCGTAGCCAACCCCCAAAATTAACACCATACTTTCTGCTGTGCAATTATCCAGATAATATTCCAGGCAATACTGTGTTAAGAAAATACATTTCATTTTTTTTTCATATCATTTTCCATGTGCAGAGGATGATATGTTGTCATGACACAAAATTTTATGAGATGATGCTGCTGACGAGTGACTCTCTGGACGTCATACCTTTGCCATAATATCAGCATATGACATATAGAGATGGTCAACATCTAGCTTGCTGTAATGAGACAAAAAAAACAAGAATCAATTGCATCTCAGTGAGAAACAGAACTCAAAAAGGTGAGCCGCAGAAGAGGTTAAGACACTCTTACGTCTTTTCTGTGAGAGCTGTGCGGCTGAAATGAAGAATCAGCTGATGAAGGGGGTCAGGCTTTGTCTCTGTCTCCTCTTCCTCCTCCTCCTCTTCCTCCATGGCTTTCTAATTATTTGTGAGAGGACAAATCGTGACAATAACAAACTCATACACAGCCGTACATCTCAGATTTAATCGGAGGATAACTTACCGATAAGTCGTCAATCATCTTGTCCTCAAATGAGTAACCCTCGGTCTCTAACCAGTTGCGCTTGTATGCATCCAAGAACATGTTGGTTGCCCTGTGCCTGTGAGAGGAGGTCATAGAGACTTAATTCAGGAGGGTTGTAATAGTTCATAGAAAGGTTTCTGAGGTCTTTATAGATTGGTTTGTTATTAAGTATAAAGAGAATAATTACGTGGGGATGTTGTACAGGGGCGTCATCCTGAAACAGGCGACCACAGCCCTGCGACGCTGTTTGGACAGAAGCTTGTGCCACACCATTTTCTTTGACTTGAAGGGATGCTCCGTCTGAAGCAAGAAAAACTTTTAATGAACAAATCCTTCCTGGGTATATTTCCCTGTTTTATATGCAACAGCTGCCTTTGCAGGGATATAGCTTCCTGTTGCTGCCTATGCAGGAGAAAATCTATAATGTAATCTACAACGTGGCAGCCCTAATTTGTGATTTTTGTCGATAAAATATGTGTACTTTGCCTAATGCAGCTGTGCAGCTTTCCTCAGGGCTGCTGCTGCTGCAAAAAAAGACTGATTTCTTTTCAATTATTCATACTTTGCTAAACCGTCAGATTCAACTGAATGATCTTTCAGTTACACGCCTACTTTTCTTAAAATTAGGCTGTGACTGGCCACCAAATAATATCTGCACCTTGTATGAAGTCATATGTGTTTGCCTGAGCTTGTGCTACTCACCACCTCAATGTGGTAAAGGACAGCGGACACCTCTTGTACTCTTTTCACCACCTTCTCAGGGTCCTCGGCATCTTCAGCCTTTCCAGACATCTCCTTATAAAGAGACATCTGCCACCTCATAGCCGGGTCCTCCACCTGAAACGAAGGGTCAAATATTTATAAAAGATATTTACAAGGGAATAGGCATATTTATTTTCTTCTTTAATATGTAAAAACAATTAAAAGGTTCACTCACTTTGCCTTGCAGATGCAGATTGTTGTGCAAGAACTCCCTCACCTCTTCGTCTGTGTCTTTCTACAAGGGGAGAAGCCAAGACTCAGAGGACATTCATCATTTATTTAATCATTCAAGACGATCACAAATATCCTAAAGTTTAGTAAAGAGCAACATGTATTTCTGCCTCTATATAAATTCTTAAGGGAAAAAGAAACTGAAGTGTTCATTATAACATCAAACTAATGCTAATAAATGTGCCACTTTAGTATGTCGGGACAGAATACAGTCAATGAGTTGGCTTCAAACACATCAAAGTACCAGTGAGTATCTGATCTTGGCAAGATTGATGAGCTCCTGGTCTGCAGGAGAGCACATATTGAGGCCAATGGGGAGCATCTTCTTTAAAGCTGCTACGATAAGGGAGGTCTGCACAGAGTAGCGATCCCCCCGCCGCTTCTTCTTGGTACGCTCCTGCTCTGAGCCTCCAGACTAAAGAAGAGAAAGAGACATTAAGGCTGATCCATCACTGTCGGGCTTACAACTCCCCCGTACACACGACACACCAAAAAAAAAAATATTTTTCCGGAAATATTTTTGTGACATGAAAGGCTCTTGAGAGTATCCGACAAAGTGATGAAGTAAAACTACACCTTCGACCAAATGAAACAGGATAACAGAACCAACTGCACGAGAAATATCCTCCGCAATATCAACATGCTGAAAAACCGAATCAACAAGAAAATAATTATTCATCAGCTGAAATCAGACAGACCGACAACTACAGTTTCTTGTAAACAACAGGCTCCTGGTGAGGTTTCAGGTGCTTCGTTGCTGCATCAGCTACAGTCGTTACACACAATGCAGCCTCACTGTTAGTAGTGCCCGACAGAGGAAATCCTGTCCACCGGACAGCACACAGAACAGCACAAGACTCTGGGGTCAGCTCCATCGCCCTGGAGCTCTTCTCACACACTCCTGTCCAGAGGCTACCGATGCTCATTACTGACTGTTGTCTGGCCCCACAGTGCCCTCCCTGCCCTTAAACGGCATGGTGTGTATGTGGGTCAAAAGCGCTCTTTGGGCAGAGAGAGGCATTGTAATGATCAGGTAACAGGCGTTCACTACAGTAATGCTCATCTGATCGCCAAGGAGAGGAGGTTTTCTCGTTTGTCTTACAGCAACCATGAAAAACATGAAACAGTGATTCAATGATTTAATATTTTAATGGTGTCAATGAATTAGACATGGAGGGACTAGTCCAGTTAGTATATATGATGAGAGCTACCTGGTGTTGTCAAGCTAGCTCCGGTTCCCCCCCCTGACAAACCCAGCTAGCTATGCTACTGAGAGGGCAAGTGAATCAATGGTGATAGCAAAAGGATGGTATGGCTTTTTGGTGTGAACAGGTAGTGAACAAAAAGCCAATAATGTATACAATACTGAAAGGAGAAGAGTCCCCCAGCGCAGGAATTTTTATTACAGAAGCTGAAAGAAATCCAAGCGACAACAACAAATTTTAAAACATCACAAAATGGCACAGTAACACAGGCCCCACAACTGTACGCCACAGGGGGAAAAAATCTGAAGGCAAACTGTTTATCAATCAAACAAAAACAGGGGTGATGGCGCTCGGCCGCAGAAGTGCACACTTCAAATTAGATACACGACTGCTAAACCGAGCACCATAAAACCTCTCAGGCTACTAAAATCTACGGCAAAGAGCTTTCATCAAGCCACTCCGGACCCCTACCCACACATAAACAAACACACATACACACACACACACACACACACCAATAACACATTCATACTCACACGCAATATTACTCAATCATACATATGTCCCACTCACAGAAAACATTTCAACTTAATCTACATTATCCAGTGTATCATTTCATCCATTATCATAACATTGCTATCACTAAATGACTGGTGAGGTATTCTCTAATGGTATCTATGTGTTTATAACCCTTTTTTTTGTGTGTGTATGCATGTGTGTGAACATCAGGGTCTGTGTGTAAGAAGTGTGGTAGTCCATGGCAGAGCTTGATGAAATGCCTTCCCAAACTCAGGTTGCCATGCGATCAGCACAGCGCTCGTGCACAAACACAGTCTAACCTCTCCATCTCCGGCCTAGTGGCCCAGCGTCCAACCCCCGACACAGGATATAAGGAGAAAACACAGTTAGCGACACTTCCTACTTCTGCACTACAAACTGCCTCTTACAACGTCCTGGAAATGGATAAGAAGTCATGTAATAGCCTGTAATATTCTTACATTACTAGAAACTGGTTATTATCTATAGAATAATCATTTATTATAAACTGATTATTATGTATAAAATAATCATTTACCTGACCTTCATATCCACAATATCTTAAAGGAAAGAAAGGAAATAACAGCTGATAATAGATCTAAACTGTTCCTTGCTTAAAATGGGAGTTGTTAGTGCATTATGAATTATTAGAGTTTAGTTCCTTGATGTGTTACAGCTCAAGATATGAAGTGATTGAACGTCTTAATAAATGACAGGCTATGTTTTGTTCAGCGACTTGTCCGCTCGTCCGCTCTCACCTTGCTCATCTTGCTCTTACTGTCAGCAGTGAGGAAGGACATGTTGTTGATTTCATTCATCACCACAAAGTTCTGCTCCTCCCTCTTAAAGTTCTGCCAGAAATAACACAAACACAAAAACAAGTGTTGCTGGACAAAATAGAAAAAAATCAGAAAAGATGACAAAACAGAAAGCAGAAGAGATGAGGAAGACAGGTGACTCACGTGGGATTTGGACCAGAAAATAAACACTTCTCCCACCATCCTGAAGAGTTCCTCAGCATCTGGGTCTGGACAGGTCAACCATCTTGCCCTGAAGACAAACACAGCAATGACAAAAATGGATTAACTCCAGTGCTTAAATAAAAGTCTGTGAGTCCTAGCCAAGAGCTGATAAAAGACCTTATTTCATTACAACTAACCAAACTGGGTTATTTTTTGCAAATGTCAGACACTTTCTCTGCATCATTCGGTTTTGCAGACAACATAGTCAAGTGGCATAATGGCGTCCTTAGATGCTGAAAAGGCTTTTAGCGGATGGCAGTTGGATTAACCTTTCAGCTAATTAATACATTTGCACCACCAGCTGCAGTACAAACACTTTAATAAACTTCCATCTTCCACTTTCATAAATGCATATGCCAGTGTTGCATTGGGCAGGTTCCATTATCACATATTTTATTTGCTCTTGCTATTAAACATTTGTAAGAAATAATTTGATTGCATCCAGAATGACCACTCTCTGCTTTGGTAGATTTTTCTAGATTTTTTTTTTTCTGGCTATAAAGTTAATTTAAAGAAATATAAAGCTTTGCCACCTATAAAAATAAACCAGGTTTCTTTCTCACTAGTAAAGGTTTTGCTTTAGAATCCACATCAAATACAGCTATAGAATGTAAATAGTGATACTAACAATATACAGTATTAATGCAACAGCAATAACGTGTCCTCCATATTATTAATAAAGTCATCAGTACATTCAGCTACCTGTTATTGTCCACGTAGCGGATGAGCAAGGGGTAGAGAGCATACAGGTCCCGACACAGCACGGCGAACTCATCTCGGATAGTCCCGTTTTCACTGTCCACCTCCGTCTTACCCTCCATGCGTAGATGATCCTCCTCGGCCACCACCTTCCCTGAGCGCTTCTTTAGCTTTTCCATGGTGGGGATGAAGTGGGATTTAAGCATCTCCGGTTTGGCCCTGCTGACAATGGGCTGGGCAAACACTGGACAAGCGGGTACAAAAGGAATCACGGATCATCAGCAGTAGTAAGAATGTACAAAATGTGAAAATGAAGTTGTCTAGACTCTATAATACATGTACTGCTGCTTGCATTAAAAGTAAATATCACTATAAAAGCATATTCTAGTAGTTTGCAAACACAAGATCTATCTAAGCAACATTTATGATTCACAAATCAATGTAATACAGGATCATGGAGACACTTTTCTTGCAAAAAAAAAAGAAAAAGTACCCATTAAACTGCGAAAACTGACGAGCCCTCCCACTAATACTTGCAGTTGCCAAACGATTCATCAAGTAACCGTGGCTGGCGCAATCAGAAGATGTCTTACATCACCTGGAAGCTTTTTGACTTATTGAGACTTATTAAGCTCACTGACCTGCCAATCTCTTCATCCAGGAGGCTTCATCTATACCCAGGTTGTTCACCACAATCTTCATGATGCTACCCAAGAGCTGGTTGAGTTGCTCGGAGGTGACAGCGGTGCAGAGCTGGCCCTCCAGGTCTGGGAAATTCTCCAGGCCCCGCTCCCACCAGCGAGGGAGGTAGTTACACAGCATGGGCAGGGTAATCTCAATCACATGGGGCATTTCTGTGTAACGGGCCCCGGACTCAGCCAGATCATGGATCTCCTTCATCAGGATATCCAGCTCTGGGATGTCAGGGCACAGCTCCTCCACTTGGTTGGGAAGACCCAGAACTGAGGGAGAGCAGAGAGGTCCAAATAAAAGATAAAGAAACAATTAGTTATCAGCTCTTTCTTATAATTTGATGAATGTAAAATAAAATGTGAGGGTGATGTGCTGGGATGGGGAAGAAAATGCTCAAACCCACTGGATCTCTCTCTGGGAGTCTTGGTTGTGTAAACAGAGAATGTGTTGAACTCATTCAGCGCTGGCTCAAGGAAAGCCACCGGCATCGCAGCTGCTAAGTGGGCCAAACACTCGCCGAGAGCTGGTCGCTGTCTGGACAGGTGAAAAATACCACAGAGTCATAATATTAGATTGTATACGTTGATCATTTTTCCTGTTGATGGTTTTTTGTTAAGTTTTTCCTCTGAATCAGGGGTCTTTAGCGATTTTGGGCTAAATCAATGAAATTTACAATTAAATCCCATGTAAATCTTTCATCTTAAATCTTTTCTTGAGTGCTTTTACAGCAGACCTCATCATTAAATCATGTTTTTTTTTTGCATACCAACTTGACTGAATAAACAAATAAACCAACAATCAACAGCAAAAACTACACTATTCTCTTTCAAATTAATTCCTTAGATCGACAGAGGTCTCTACTCACTTCTCTACATGTGGAGTCTTCACAGTGCCCAAAGAGTAGATGCTGCACATTGTACGATAGCAGGATATTTGCAAGTCGTCCACTGAGGATGCAGGGAAGAGAGGCAAAGCGTTAGTTTTGTGTCAGTCCTTTGTTTCACCGAGTCAAGAGCCATAAAGGGCAAATAGTTAACCGTTAATTCACTCACACATGACATCATCTCCAAACTGATGCTGAGCGATGTGGTCAAACAGTGAAGTGAGGACTGGCAGCAGGGCTGTGGTGGTGTAGTTGATGTTTTGGGCCACACCTTTTACCTATAGGACACACACGACATACAAATATCAGCTTACGAGAAGAAAGAACGAGAGTGTAAAAACAGCCCAGCGTGGTGCTTTGTCTGACCTGGTTTCGACTGGACACTTTGCCCAGTTTCAGATTCTCAACCATCTTCTCAATGTCATCGGCAGCACTCTCAAAGAACTGACGCAGACCAGCCTTCACGATCTCAGGCCCTGATTTCATGACAGTCCTTGAAAAGAAGGACGCAAGAAATAGTCATAAAAAAAACATATATAATCTCAGTCAGTTTGTTTCTATTTTCTTTCTGTGTGCTGAGGGTGCAATGTGATAGACTGTGAGTTACCTGGCATCCAGCGATCTTGACAAGATGTGCAGACAGTTTACCACTGCACCTGCATCCGTTCCTACAAACGGCACATCAAAGATGCGTTGTCAGAGTGTATAAATCCACTGTCTACAAGAGCTTTTTAGTAGAGTGTGTTAGAAAACATTCACCAAAACCAGAATTACATTAAAACCCTTCATTTTTTCCCCATCACAGATACAATATATTCATAACTAAGAAAATGCAAACAGTTAATTATGGAACAGTCCATTAAAATGTAACATAATTGATACCATGTGCTATATTCTCTGTGAATAAACTGACTTCTTAACTGCAGTACCTCCATTTTGTAGTTTGACTTGGGTACATTTCAAGTGGCAGATCAGTTAAAGTGTTTAACTATCATGGCCACATGCTACTGGTGAGCCAAGCTGAGGGGCACAGGATCAGTGGGAAGCATTTGCTAGTGTCTAATGACCACTGGTAACATAAGAGTGACTGACTGTTAAAGACACATGGTGGTGAAGGGGGAGGACAATGAGGATAAAGCATATACTGCCTCATATAAGCCAGGATGAGAACACATCACGGAGCTGCATTATACTCGGGTTGTTGAAACCTGCTACCACAACAGACAATCATGCTCAAATCACTCTCAGTTCGTGAGTGCCAGTCTGATTCTGAGGCCTTAAAAGCAGAAAAGACAACTCTGAAAAAACACCAGGCTGCAGAAAAACATCAAAGCCAAGCAGAAGATGAGCTAAAGAGAGAGAAGCATTAGAGGAGGAGATCCAGACGAGTGAGCGTGGGAGGTTGATTAGTATGTAAAAGAAAGAAAGTATGACGGAGGAAGAAGTGGAAAAAGATCTGGAGAAATAAAAAGAAATAAGACAGGAAGACAGATACAGAGGGACAGATATGGTGACAGGGCATAATGCCACCATGCAGATTCCTTACCAAAAAGAGATACTCTGTGCCTCACCAAAGCAGCCAACTTACAGAAGATACTGAGGTAGGAGGAGAAAATAGGAAAAGGAAGGGAGAAGGAGGGAGGACGATGAGGGGAAATAGGGCAGAAAAGATGTTTGAAGTGACACAGAAAGCAAAAAGGGAGGTCAAGGAAATAAAGGATATTGCACAACAGGAGAGAAATAGAGAGACACGAAAGAGGGAGATGACATACACTATCATAGAAAAGCACTGTACCAAAGGAAAAGCAAATGGTAAAGAGTTCAAGTAATTCAGAGAATAAACTAGTCTTTTTTAAAAAGAACCTTTTGTAAGATTTTACTGAACCTACCTGGCAATCATTTCCTTCTCCTTATTGGAGGAATGCCCTCCACTACCCAAGACTTTAGCAGGAGTGGAGAGGAAGTAGAGGCAGTGATTCTTGAAGTACTGATTGATCAGCGGCAAGAGAATCTGTAAAAAAAACAACAAAAGATTGAATAAATATTAATTGCAGAAATGCCATTACACAGGTCCCATCTTCATGTGCTCATTAATGGCAGCAGACTGGCACAGAGGGAAGAAATTTTGCATAGTTGATCTGTCTCCAAACCATCAATTTTGGCAAGAATCGTCTATGTTGCAGTAAGTTTCAGCAAAATCCCATCCCCTACCTCCTCTACATGTGAGGTTCTGTTACTACTCATGACCCTTGACCTCCTTGTATTAGCAGACAAACAATAAGAGAACTCACCGAAGCATGGAATAGCTCACCTTGGCAAAGAATTTGATCTCTTGTTCATGCGGTGATTTCTCCACTCTACCGCTGCTAACCACAGCCTCTGTTAAAAAAACAAAATTAAAAAAAAAAAATGTTGGCCTTTAATCAAAAGGGAAATGTTGAAACTAGAAAAGACCACACTATAAAAGTTCTACGTCCATGGGAAGCCTTTGTCTTTGTCTCTCAAACTACAGTACCAAGATGAGCGATGAACTCCTGGGCGATGTCCATCCATTTGAGAAGCTTCTGGAGGAAGCCGTAGGCAAAACGTTTCTCAATGGAGGAAATGTCCTGCTCCATGTCCTTTAGACCCCTGCGCATGGAGAAAAGAGTAAGTAAAAAGGAAAGAAATAGAGAAATTGAGCACACACACCCAAAAGTTCCTATGTATACCAGTGCAAGTGATGAAAAACTGTTGTTTGACAGAGTATGGACAGAGCTGGCGGTGGAAACACTAACTAATCCCATACTGAAATGGTGAGAATGTCCTGCCTACCTTGTCACAGCATATCCATTCAGCTGGAGGAACTTGAGCAGGTCCTGGGCCTTTTCTCTGTCCCTGGCCTTCTCCTTAGCCGTCAGGGTGTCATAAGGCACGAGCAAAGGATGGGTACCACCGCCTAAAAGGAGCACAAGAAGAAGATTTTTGGAATCAAAAGGCTACGAACCAGCTATGTGTAATGGTGCGTAATAGAAATCCGTTTTACCTTTGGCCTGTAGCTCCATCTTCTTCTTCCTGCCCCAGGTGTTGTGATAGTTTTCAGCCAGCTGCTCAGCCATAGACTGCATGGAGATAGTGAGTGAATTAATCTGTAAAGCTCCTGGCAAATGTCCAACCAAAATATGAGACCTATTAGTGTTATGAAAAAAAAAACACATACCTGCAGCTCTCTAGACAGGGCCATTGCTGTGATATCTATTGGCTGAGGGTTGTAGCCTTGACTGGGATCATAAGTGGCCTGAAGACAGAAAAAAAACATTATATAGAGCAGTGTCTCTCCATGGGAGGTTTTGGGACCTCCGGAGGATTCAAAGAGGTTCCCAAAAAAGGAGATTGCTTTAAGTTCAACATAAGTTCACCCATTAATTTAAGCCCAAGTGGAAAATGTATAGGAATGCTGATATTAATAGGTCAACAAGTATGTACAGTGCTTTTAACAGGTAGGTCTCATCCTCTTTTTTATTCCCAGAATATAGAAGTCACGATAAAGGAACACACAAATGAAAAATAAAAGAGTCACTCTAGATCTCCAGATCCATCATTGCTTTTGAGTGAGATGCCATCCTTTCCAATATGATTGTTTTTTCAGTCATCTGACTTGTACCTGAGCAGTTTGGGATATTTTTCTTGTGGCAGCCTTCTTCTCGACTTCTATCTCCCCATCCCTGGCTTTCTCCACGGTCCACTCCCATGCCAGCATGGCTTTGATGGATTCTTTAATGGGCCAGCGGTAGATCTCCTTGTCCTGAGAAAGAGAGATAAGAGGGCTAAGAAAATGAACAAGGAACCTGTAAATGACATATTTAGAGTCCGTGAAGATCTCAAATGAAAAGAAATGAAAAGTTCATGATTCAGGATTACTAGTTTAGCCTGTGTACATATTATCAGGGAGACAGAAAGTGACGAACCTTTTCAGAAAATGTTTTGTATGGCCGGAGCATTGGGTGCGTCTTAGCGTTGTCGTCTAACGCCTCTCCGTAGGTCCAGTTGTTCTGAATCTGAAAATTGATTTAACCATTGAGACAGTCATTAAAACTTTAAAAAGTGTTTCAAATGAACAAACAGAGACTTGATTTATAAGTGGTGATTTTAACTTTTTACAACTGACCTTTTCAAAGGCCCATTTGTCATGAGTGTGCTCTGCATACTTGTTGATGAAGCCATCAAGCCTCTCAGGGATTATTGTGCTGTGAAAAGAAATAACTCACATTTAATACTGCACAGGTTATGAACTAAACTTAACTTTGAAATGCTTTTATTAGCTGGTAATAACTTTGAATTTATGTATTGAAAATTTAGTGTGGTTCTCTGTCCTCTGTACAGCTCCTACATTTTTAAAATTGGAAATTAGATACTGAAGTACATTCATGACAGCTTTTAAAAACCAAGTTCAAATATCTAATTACAAGTACTCATTATGGACACACTGGTCATTATGCATTAACACACATATAACACCAAATCAAGAGTTCAAATTAAATGTTTGTATTAATGTTTTGCTGTTGTATGTTTAAAGTAACGTTGTGCATTAAAATCATTATGTGTTTGAACTGTATTGTTGCGTATTTACAGTATTTCTGTAAGCCACTGTTAACTATTTTTGTTAAATCTATTTTTGCATCCCAGTGCTCACTTGGTGGTCTCCACTGGTTTGGGATCAAAGTTGCCTTCAGCATCCACAGAGGCCTTCTTCTCAGTGTGAGAGGAGTAGCTGGCATCCACATAGTCAGGAGGGATGGCTCCTGCTATAGCACAGAGGCAGGGCATGGTGATCTTGAAGAGCTCTGCATCAAATTTCTAGAGTAAAACCCAGGAAACCCAGAGTTAATAATGACATAAGCTTAAACCCGGTGTAACTGTACAGTAGAAACACTGTAGGAAGACACAAAGAGGTTCATCTCTCACCTTGTGTGCCAAAGATTCAAAGATTCCCCAAAAGAGTTTACGAGAAAGATGCAGCTCCTCCTCTGAGGTCACCCCGAAGTTAGCCCATCCGTTAGGCAAGCAGTAATACTTCCAGCAGCGCTCGTAGTGATTGGTCAACAGCTGAAACAATCAAATCATGGAGGGAGGTCATTAGAGGCCATTACAACTGTTAGAAAATGTACAAACCACTGTAATGTAATCTATGTGTTGGTAATGCATACTCTCCACCCATGACACAGTCTACTCAATTTGTGTTTATAATGACTTTAGCTATAAAATAAAATAAGACCAAACAAATACAACGAAATTAAACAGCAGCCAAACCTTGAGAGGCATCTTTGCATATTCATTGAGGATGGGCACATCGAATACCAGCCTTCTGAGCAGATGCTGTAGCATGGAGGGTCGAAGGTACCTGTGAATATCATCAAAATGTTTCATGAGGAATGTAACTCTTTTAAATAGGCAAGGATATTGTTTCTTTCACATTTTTTCTAAATTGAGAGATTCGGATTAGTACTGACTTGCAGAGCGACATGAGGCACTCCTCAATGACGTCCCGCTGAGCCTTGGTAAGGGCTCGGCCGCGGGACAGACGGTAGATGGTGTGGAGCATGGAGTCGATCATGATGGCCCGATGGTCCGTACCAGCAAACAAGGGGGCGCACTTGGTGAGCAGCGGCAGAACAGCTGAACACAAGTAGCGGTTTAGTGCCAAAGCCATTTCAGTCGTACTGAATGCCACCTATAAGCAGAGAGGAAGACAGAAAAACCAATGATTGCACATAAACATACAGATTTCTAGAGTTGACAGAAGGGAAATGAGTCTTGTCCTACTCACAGTGTCCAGAGAAGCTGAAGCCCTCATGTCTGGCAGGAAGCCGACCTCCAGAACATGCAGCAGGAAGTCTTGGTTATCAATACCATACACTCTATCAAGGAACAGCACCATGGAGGCCTTGTGATCTGGCACAAAACTGGCAGACATCTTGGGCTCAATAATCTGACCATCTGTGGTTTGGAGAGAAGTCGTCATACATGAAGGAGGATGCCAAAATATGCCAAAATGTTATACATTTACACAGTACACTCAGATTCAAATTTTGTATCTAACCTTTGCCGTAGGCAGGAATCTGCACAGGTAAGCTGATGACTCCCACCAGGTCCTCTATGGGCACCAGGGACCTCAGGATGGCCCTGATTCTTAGAGCTTCACCCTTGCCTGCTTGGATCAGCTATAGATAGGAACATTTAGGAATTACTATATGTGACTAACCACAGCTCATCAAATACCAACTGGTCCACTGTGCCTGGAGGTCTGAGAGAAATCAGTGTTGTGAAAAGCCTTCCTACTCACATGCATCTCAGGGGCGCAGCGGCCCAGCAGATCGATGAGCGCTGAGTAGAAAGACATGATGGCATTTCCCAGATGCACGCGGTTCTCCTCCTGCTGTTCCTCACCACCAAACCTGCCAGTCAAGAAAATGAGCAGCGAATATATCTATTGTATCTATTCAATTATTTTTATTTGGGGATCTTTAAGATGCAACAAAATATGATGGATAAAGTAAGAATACTCATTTCTAACATCATCTTATGATCATGTAAAAAAATTCTAAGCACAGCTGCAATCTTTCAAAAACTACATCAATATATATATCGCAGGAATGTGGATGATGATGATGTTTTGAAATGTCGTAGCTGTGCTTAACTAAGATTTTGGGGGTATTACTGTGCTGTCCAGACATCTTTTTCTATAACTGCTTTATGCCAACAAACCTGGTACATATTGGGATGTGTAAACACTACAATGCAGAACAGTTTTAAAACAATAACACAGTCCATTAATCAATTTGTCGAAGTTGTTATGTTGGGTCAAACAGTGCACTATCATACCTATTGCGCCCTCACTTACATGAAGCGTCTGTCTTTTTTGACAGTGGGTCCATCCCTCGCTGGATCCTCTGAGATCTTGATGGCCTCCTCCATAGCAGCCAGCAGACCGTTGCCACCCTCTCCTCTCAGGGCCGGGCCGAAACACTCGGGACGACGGATGAGCAGACGCACCACAACGTTGGCGTTCTCCTCCACGCTCTCTCCTGTGTGGAGCAGGTGTGCTAACGTTAGCAACAGTTACTCGCAACTCAAAACCACAAATGTAATGATAGTGATATGAAGTGGCTGACCGTTAACAAAGACTGCAAAGCGGAGGAAATCCAAGTATCTCTCTCCTCCACAGGGGTTCCAGCCGATGTCAGGGTAGCCCTTAGACAGGAGCATTGGACACATCTGCAGCCCGCAGCCCGCCAAGTATGTCACCACCTACATCATCATGCATGTGGGAGAGACACCAAGAGAGCTAAGCTATAAGTTAACAAGTCCACTGTACCATTTCTTGTATTTTTCTTTCTTGTCTTTCGTATTTAATTTCTCAAACCATGTCCAAGTCCTGCTCTTGCAGAGCCAAGGCCAGCTCGTTGTTGTCAATGCAGGAGGCAGCAGCCACATCCAGAGGGGTGGATCCACGCATGCCTGCAAATGGGAAAATGACACACACAGTGAGTCTCTATTTGTTAATTTTTCTAGGTTTTTGCCAATTTTTGATGAAAAAAAGAAATCAGAAGGTATAGATGGTTTTAAACAAATTGTATCTAGGTTTTTCTTGCATCCCAGGAATCTAAATTAGTTTTATTTTCTGCTGTAAGAGGAAACATTTCACACAACAGTGAACAGGATCTTCTCCCTGCTCAGTTTAGAATAAGATCCTCACATCTTCAAATATTCAATATAAATCCATTTTTTACAATAAAGATGTACAGTACAGCAAACAGTGTGATAGGTGACCGACACTGACCCAAGCCGATGCCGCTGTTCTGTAGCAGGTAGGTCAGATGGTCAAACATGGAGCGCTGGTTCTGTCTGCTGATACGACAGAAGTAACACAGGAAACGGCAGCAGTTGGTCACCATTTGGGGGAATCGAATCTCCTGGAGAGAAAAAGTAACATGTGCTGTTACATTATATCTACTGATTATGGCGATAAAGTCAAAAGAGCATCTAAATTACACTGGTTAGAATGAATAAGATAAAGATAAAATAAACTAGACAAAGTGACAAACATCACAGTTACCTTTGAGTCTCCTCCTCCGCCCAGTACATTGACCATCACCTCCATGACAGTCTCATGCATACCAAGAGCTCTCATCAAATTGGGGTGTTGGTAGAACACCTTGTTGTTCATGATATTCCTGGAAAAATTAAAAAAATACCAAAGTCCAATAAAAATTTTACTTTAACTTTTGAAACATTTTACTGTGTATTGGTAAATGGCTTTAGTAATTTGTACAGGTTAAGTTCTGCTGACACACTGACACTTTAGGGCAGGAAGCCACAGAGTCAAATCTCAAAAAACATATTCATTTTTCACCAGTGGGGTTAAATTAGCAAACTAATAATAAACAGTGGATGTACAATTAAAAATACATTACTGGCAAGAAAATATTTCATAATCAGTATCATATCTCCCAACTTTATCTCTACTACAGATATCATCACTCCCACACTGACCCGATGCTCTGGATCATGAGCCGCTCCTCCTCCGGGCCCATCTGGACGATGAGAAGTGAGCGGATCTGTCCCAAACACTCCAGTAGGTCCATGGTGTCCTGATAAGACACCGCGTTGATGGCGTAAGCTTTGGGCAGCGCTCGGGTCAGCTCTCCGAGTCCGTCGTACTGCCTGTGGAGCAGGCTGAACATCAGACGCACCAGCTCAGGGTTCTGGATGAACGACTCCTGGGCCCAGTGAATCATGGTGTGGGAGATCAGCTCCTGAAGAGTGCCTTGGCGAAGTGGACACAGAGAGGTACAGTATGTTTGTTGTGTAATATCTCTGATTGTGTTAGACTGCTGTGGACTGAGTTTTTGATACTTTTACTGTGTAATACCTTTTAATTTTAGCATAACTCTTTTCCATTTTCCAAATAACTCATAATTGGTTTCCCCATGAGTTTTACTTGTCAACAGCATTTTGACACCACTAAAATTCCAGTCAAAACCAAAGTAATTAAAATCTTTTTCACATGAAATGTAAGCACCTGCCATTATTTTTGACCCTATATAAAATAAATAAAAGTTAACTTTATGGAACAAATAATATTTATGAAAAATGTCGATCCAGTCATTCAAATATAAGTATTTTGGCTGTTAATCTTACTGGGTTTTGGGTCCTCCTCGACCTCTGGCTCCTCCTTTTCCTTCTTCGTGCGTATGTTCTTTACTTTGTCTACCAGACTGAGGAGTCTGCCCCTCAATGAGGTGTCCACCTCCTCCTCCTCTGCCTCCTCCTCAATATGTATGCCTGTGCGTAAAATGGGAATTCAGCATTAAGAGCGTAAAATACTTAACATAAAAAGGCATGCACACCTGCAGAGTAAAAACTACACAAGGTACTTAAAGAAGTCTGTACCGCAGTGAAGCAAGAGGTCATTGTGGAACTCTCCCAGAGTGTCCCGAACATCCTCAGGCACTGGACATTCCTCATCCTCTGGAAAGTGCTTGAAATTTGTCAGCATAAGAACCTTGAAGAAGAACACAGTAAGACAATCCCATCAGCGTTTGTTGTTTGTTGTTTTCCATGAGGCGTTTTTATAAACCTCTTGGGGTTTCTTTGGATCTTTCACAAAAAAAAGAATGCTTATATTTGTTCTTGTGTTCTCTATGACATGTTTGACATAACATCTGGCGCCTGATGCACATTTCTTGATACTACATATAACAAAACCTTCCTCTACTCCAGTGGATGCTCACTCAAAAATCATTGTGAGAATGACTCAATCCAAAATACATCCAAATGTTTAGTATAGTGTCTGTGATCTTAAAGAGACTGGGCCATTGTTATCCTTCAAACCAATAAAATGACACAATGAAGAACCTGTTTGTATCCAACTAAAAACCATCTGTCTCCAAAGGTGTGCATTTTTAGACTCAAAGTCAATCAAAAGCTATTGAAGGATTTCAAAAGGTGCTATTATCCTAGCTAGTATTTGACAAAATGTTTTCCAGACCTTTGTGGACATAATGCTACAGAGTTATGAATAAGTGACACTACACAGTCAAGCTAGTCACTTTCATAAGAAATTAGAGGTCAAAATATAACTTCAAGGAGGAATATTCTCCAAATATTTAAAACCCCATAACTTGTATTTGGTGAGTCTGAGGAACGTTTCTGTAAAAGAAAAACTAGTACCTGGTCCAGTGGCGGTGAGCGAAACTCGCGAGTCTTGCGTGCAGTCTCAGCAGCCGACATGGTGAAGGCTCTCATTAACTGGTTGTAACGAACTCGTTGGTTTTTCTGAATACCGTGGACAAACTGGTCTGAATAGGCCACGATCGCTTCCACTCTGTGTCGCAGCTCACAGTCGCAGAAGTACTGAAGAAGTGTGCACATCTGAGAGAGGAAGATAAGAGAGGAACAAGAGTTTGAGTTTGTGTAATTTGCAAAAATATAAAATAAAATGTATTTGAATATTTCACAGCTGTCTACATGTGGATGGCAGACAGTGTTTCAATATCAGAATGACCTGCAGTTTGACAGACTCTGGCAGCTTCATCTGGAGTAATCCCTCCTCCAGACCCGCCTCTTCTTCTTTCAATTCTGCCTCGATTGCTTCTGCCTCCTTCTCCTCCTCCGCCTTTTCTCCATCCACTTTTCCTCCTTTGGCTTCTCCCTCCTTCTCCTCCTTCTCCTCCTCCTTCTCCTCCTCTTCTCCTTCCTCCTTAGGCTCAGCCTCTTCCTCCTCCTCCTCAGGCTCTCCTTCCTCTAGATCTTTCAGCTCCTCCTCATCCTCGTCACCGACCCCTTCGTCCTCGAGCTCCTCAGCTGTTTCCTCCGTTTCCTCTTCCTTTACTTCTGCTTTTTCCCCTTCAGGAGCTGCAACCTCCTCAGGTTTCTCTGCCTCCTCCTCCTCATCATCATCCTTTCCACTGAAAACATTGGGATCAATCATCTTGAGGATGTGCTTGGTGTCGTCATCATTGAAGATGCCCATAATGAGGAGCGTACTGATAAGCTTCAGGATTGGGACAAAGTGGAACTCCACGCTGCCACCTACTGGATCCCGCATGGCCTGGCTACCATCCAGCACAGCCTCTGTTAACATGCTAATCGCCTTGGTCTTCAGCTCCTGTGGGGGAAAGATAGAAAATAAGCAAAAGGCAACTGAAATTTCATTACATGTTTGCACCAATGCAACCTGCCTCTTACCTGCAGAGGGAAGACAGGACTAAGGGTGTACAGATCAGGGTCCGTGCCGACAAAATTGATAGCTGAGAAATGCAGTTTGGGTCGTAAGCAGGTGGTGAGACCCACACCAGGGAGAGAGTGGGCCTTCTTTGCATCAGGATAGAGATGGATGCTGAGAGTCTCGTCAGTCATGGGGACAATAAACTCCCTGTTGGTGCCCAGGCGTGCCCGCTTGGCAGACTCTAGGTGGATGCTGATGAGCAGGTCGTAGTAGCCGCTGCGGAGAGGTCCGGGCAAGTAGGTGTTCTCAATGGCGTAGAAAAGCTGGGATTCATCCACGTGGCTGCACAGGGCGTGAGCCACTCGGTTGTTGCCAAGTGCACACACAGCGCAGTAGAGCATGAGGGTGTGGAAGTGGAACTTCATGAGATCCTGCCGCTCCGACAGCTCCAGGATGTCAATACACCTGAGGAACAAACACATACTCAAATATCAATACTGATGAGGTAACCATATCATAATCATAAAGTAAAAAAAATACATAATACAAAGTGAACACATACATATATATGATCTCCCCTTAATCACATTTTCATATTTTAAACATGCATTATGTTGTAGTTCCACATTTGGCAATTTGATTGCTCATTTTGATTCTTTTCTTTTGTTCGTGAGACTGATTCAAACATCAGACAGAAAAAATTAAAAGCAGAGCCAAAATATCAGAACTTCCACTCCTGAAACCTGTCGGGCACCGTTACTGTCTCTGACCTGTTCTCCTCTGGGATGTGCAGGGCCATCATGATGAGAGGTTCAGTGCACTCTACCATCCAGCCCAGCCTCTCGCTCACTCTGCCCACCTCCGGGTCGAGGAAGTGATTAGGCATACGACTCCAGATAACTGGTGTCAGCATCTGGACATCCAGCCTGGGAGGGCATTGGGGGACTGCGTTATTGCGCTCGCTGCGGAACATAGCTGCCGAGATGGGCATGATGTTCTGATAAGAGAGAGGAAGACAAGAGCGGAGGAGGTTTAGACAATCACAGAAAGAAAAAAAGGAAGTAGACAAGGAGGTTCCAACCCATGTTCAATCCATGCACATATTCACATAAGATTTAAGTCACAGTTACATTGAAACAGACAGCAAAACCCACAGAAACAATCATAATGCGATTATGTTACAGCCAAGAGGCTGCTGCGCTATTAACCTTATGAACAGTACTGATGTCTGTTTTGTCCTGATTTCGCTGGAGGGAATGTTATGTCATCCATACACTGATGTCAGAGATGCAGTTCTCAGTTGAGTAAAGCAGGGTCAGGTCATCAGGATCAACAGCTACTTAGAGCTGGTTGTCATCTGCATAGCAGTGAAAATCAGTACCGGGCTTACAAATGATGAGCCCTGGTGGTAAACATAGGTGGTAACTGAAAAGCAGTGGACCTAAGACACAACCCTATCAATTGAACAATTATTGAGAATAACAATCAAAAGTTGTTTCAATTTCTGTTGTTTTGTTGTACACTGCAAGAGTGTCTATATGAATTCACAGTCTGGTTTTGCTCCACTTATGTTCTTCCCTGGGTGGTGTAAGAAGCTGAATAAGAAGAGAAAAAAATGACTTTCAGACAAAAACATACACTGCAGTATCTGAGCAAAAGTAATTTCTGACCTTAAGTTTGCCCAGCTCCAGCTGCAACATGTTCTGACTGGAGGGCTGAACGAAGACAGCAGGGAACAGCTTGGTGTTGGGCTCCACCTGAAACAAAACACTTGTGGTTTTACTTCTCCACAGCGTCTCATAGCTCATCCAGACTAAATGAAAGTTGAGTCTGAGATACACAAACATGAATACACATGCAACCTACACAGTTTAGACTCTCCTTACCTGGTAGAAGGTGTTAATCTCCTTTCCATTGGCTGTAAAAGTCATTAGACCTGTTGCCAGGTCGACCAGGCAGCCAATCACCATGTCCTCCTGGCTGAAGCGGGTCTGCTGAGTGCTGACCAGGTCACCTCCCCACACCATGTAACAGTTACTGTGCTTCATACTGCAAGGAAACAGCAAACGCACTCCTATGTTAAAAACTAATCTCAGTTTAACACATTTTTCTGTTTTTTTAGTTTTTGCTCATTGAGTTAGCTTTGTGCCATCGCAGATTTATTTTCCTGTAGGTGTGTCGAGCATATAAATGTAGAAAAGAAGGGGACCAAGTATTAAACCTTGGGGGACACCACCAGAAATAAAAGACAGAATCAAGTTCCTTATTTCTTCACTATTACTGTTACTTAGTTTGATAGTCAGGAGTAGGCAGCTTTAAGAGACAGGTTAGGGACAAAGTACAGTTTAAAACACTGATATTCTATTAATGTAAGTAATGTAAGTAAGATTTTTTCTCCTCTTCTTCAAAAACTGAGATGCCACTGAAGCCCAGTGTGTCAATAAAATGGCCAACCTAAAACACACTACTTACAATTTAAATCAATATATAATAAATATATTGATTAGACATTTAGAACAACATGGCATGAATTAAGTACCACTTATACATGTAGGAAAGACTAACCTGTCGTGTACGTTGCCTCTGTCATCTCCCACAGTAACAGTGACACTGCGCACTTTGGAGAGGTCAAAGTTTGGATCATACTGGTGGTAGTCTGGGGTGACCCAGCCGACCCACACAAAGGAGGGCTCCTGCCCAGCAAAGATCCTCACGGAATAGTAATACTGGAAATAGAGAAAGAAAATAAGACAGAAAATAACACTAATACAAGGAAGAAGACATCTATGGGCAGTAATATTTATTATCTACAGATATTATATTAACTTAAGTAATATGATGCAAACCAATGTAAATCATTCCAGCCTGATCCATGGATAATGTTAAACTTACCGTGGTGGTATTTAGGATGATCTCAGGGTCATCTCTGTCATCCGGGACCACATCTTCCACCAAACGTGGCACCGTTGGAGGGGCAGGAGGAGGGGCAAGAGGTGTCATGGCAGCCTTCCTGGCCTTGGAGAAGAATCTGTGTGCATAGAGGATAATCTAATTTTGCATTATTCTATTTAAAAAACTAAACACTTGCAACTCTTTCGCAATTCCACTGGCTATAAATCACTGATATGTAAATGTTGAACTGAGCTGAACAGAAACCATTTAATTCTGTCAATCAAATGCCATGTAACACACACATATTTACAAAACCAAAGGAAAGGAAAACAAAAGAACAAAATAGGAAATGTGTGTTGTTGAGATGAGTCTAGCTGTTGCTGGAGGGAAGACTCATGCAATGCTGTTCAGGAGACAATTTACATTTCACTATCAGGTTTAAATTGTCAATCATAACTGTCAGAAAATTGAGAAACTCTGCAGGGTCTCAATCACTGAGGTTTGGTGCTTTTCTTTGACCCATGTTTTGATTTATTCTGAGAAGATGGATGTAGTCTGCTCCTGTAACACCAATGACATAACCTGCCAAACTTACCCTCTTTTCTTTCCCTTTTCTGACGTAGTGTCCTTCTCATTTTCCAGAGAGACCTCCTTAGGTACCGATGACTCCTTCTTTTCCTCGTCCTGCTCCTTACGGCTGGCAGACTTCTTCAGAACCTCAAACTCTGAGTCGGGCTCCACCACCATCACCTCCTCCTCGGGTATGGTGAGGACACCGGTGAGTGGCGTGGTGCCTGCCGGGACCTTGAAAATCTCATGGAACTGGACTGGCATGCTGAGTCTGAGGAACATCATATCTGTATTGGCGTTCTGTGACCCAAAGGTCTTATGGGTCAGCTTCAGACAGGGGGCGCTGTCCACCGTCCCATCCACACGGGACACCTGGGAGAGAGCAGATTTAAAGATAAATAAATTATCTTGTCTTCTAGATAGCTTCATTAAACATTAAAAGTGTCACTGAATAGTTACCTCAACATGATGGTGATCAGCGGGTACAGGCACAAACTGGGGCAAACTTTTACTGAACCACATGGTAATGTCTCGCTTCATATTGATGGCAAAGGGTTCAAATCCTTCCTGCAGGCCACAGATCGCAAAGTAGCGCAGACTGCTGACATTTTGACCAAGATTAATCCTTCCAATCTGAGACAGGCCCAGGGCACACACTGGGATAAAACCTGAGGGATAAAACACAGTAAATTAATTAGTAAAAAATATTTTCTAATTTCTGTTAAGACTCTTAAGTAAGGGTATATGCCAAACATGATTTTTGTCCAGACCTCTTTTTTGTTACCTCTACCAATTCTGATCAAAGGAACATGTAATTCTTACCTTCCCCAATTTCAATGTCTTTGAAAGCCATCTCCGAGCCTGAGTCGCTGATCAACATTTCTCCATTGAGTGTGAACATGATGTTCATCTCAGTCAGGTCAATCATACAACCAACTACATCACCAGACTGCCACTGGCGACCAAAAGGATCATTGCCAATATGCCATCTTTGAGCCTGAAAAGGGTTATACATGAATAAATTATCTGTAAAGTACAACTTTCCATTCAAAAAATAAAAATAAAGACATCAATGTCAAGCTGTAGGACATTCTAGGAATCTTTTCTGACTTTCGGAATAAATGTTGTCTTTTTCCTAGTTATCTAAAAAACTAAACTAAAGCATGATATCACTGAAATTTGGTTTATTTTGAAGCCCTTCATGCAATTTAAGAGATTTTGCCTCTCATAAACTGTTTTTTATTAGTTTTAAAAGCAAAGAAAAGAGCAGATTTGCTGGATTGTATTCCCATCTCATCTGTTCATATTAAAAAACAAGTTTTAAAAAGAAGATTACACAGTTTATTGCCTATCTAAACCTTTATGAGCACTTGATTTGCCTCCCAACTTTACTGAATTGGTCTTGGAGTCACTCTGATTCAACTAAGGTGACCCTGAAAATGTGAACTGACCTTATTGCCATTAAAGACGTAGGCTAGTTCATCTGCTCCCAGTTCGGTATCAGAGCGGACATTAGGACGGGCCCAGCCCACTCTCATCTCCCCTGTGGTCACTGCCTCAAACTCAAAGTACCACTTTCCTTGGGTGACAGCGTACGACTTCTCTGCCCTGAAGATTCGTACCTTGTCACCACGGATGTTCTCAAGGCCATGGCCAGCTGCAGGTTGATAGGGAAAAGATGACAGATAAGATTGAAGAAGATGAAGGTTAAATTTTGAAATGACATGATGATGATTCTGCATTCCTTTGATGCATACTGAGAAGATAATATTGACTAACGTAAGGTACGCAGACTTACTGCTCTCCTGATCTGGAGGCTCAATGTTGTAGCCATAGCCAATGAGGGTGCGGACAGCGTTGTTAACACTGTCTCGGTTGGTTTTCTTAGTTCTCTCGTCCAGCAAGTTGTAAGGTACCAGACGAGGGTTTCGCTTATTCAAGATGTCCTGAGAGGGGTAACAGAATACAGCTTGATACAATATTCAAAGAAAAAATATCCAAAAGGTAACTGTTTGTAAAGCTTATTTACAAAGAAAAAACGTCACCTCAGTTGAATTATACCTGCATAAATGGACATAGAATATCCATGTGTCTCCTGTCTGAATAATCCCACAAAGTTAAATGTGTAAAGGTTTTGTTAAATTTGTGTCTGAATCACCAGTAGTTTGGACCAATCAGCGTCCTATGAGGATTCTCTCATGATCTTGCGAATCCAGCTGCCTTGCAAGGTAAGACGGTGATAGACAGACAGTTCTTCTAATCATCTGTCAAGCATTTTTTGAAAGTGCCTTCCCTTTTCCAAACAGTTTCCAAGGACGACATCTCAGATGATTCTGTGTAACAAACCGTCTGGTGCATCAGGGTAGAGGAGTAAAGGTTACCTGCACAATACTGTAGGTCCATCCTTGCCGTACCCGGTCCCTTGCCCAAACATTATGCCCATTTTCTGCCAGTTTTTCCACAAGCTGGTTCTGGTTGGGTGTCAGTCTGACATGGTTGAGGTCAAGGGGGGCAGGCTTGTATCCATTGGTCATCACATAGCTAGAGAAGAGACAAATCCATATTCAGATATATATAAGAGAGAATGTAGAAAGTTAGTTTATACTTCCAAATAAATATTTGTCACCATACGTCTTGGGCAGCTTGATCTTCTTGAGATTCTCTTCCGCTTTCTCATCACCCATACCAACGTGGCAACCCAGTGCCAGGAGAGTCCTGCAGGATGACAAGGAGGCAGGCATCGTCAGCAGTATCCATGACATAAAATTCCTCCTCTGACCCTCACATCTCTCAAACTGAAACCTCTTCAGGACCTCAATCACAAACTCACTTGAGAGTCTCTCCAGACATCTGCAGGTTATAGTTCCTCTCTGGTTCAGGGAGACTCTGGAAGTCCACCAAGCAGGGATGAAGTTTTTTGTTGTCATCTCTGAACTGTGGAGGATGATGATTGTAAGGTTAAACACTAGCAAAAAATGAAAATCACTAAAACTGTCTTTTTGTTCAGTAAAACATTACTTAATACTTTGTTTGTTTTAATGGACACTATGCTCCAGTTACACTACATACACAATATTCACTGGATTTCCGTGATCAAGGTTAATTTTAGCATATAAAGGGGCATAAGTTTAGGGGTGTTAAGCTCCAACTAAATCCCTCTATTTTCACCTGAGATATTTGATATAACTGACATTAATCAATGATAAATTTTGGTGAAATTTAAAGTTGAAATACACGACTCACTGTTCAGGTCACCATTACTTCACTATATCCTTATAGTTGTTTGCCGACATCCAGTGAGGCTCAATGTAATTTATTGGAACTTTAAGGAATAGTTTTTTTTTTTGAGAAACAATAACACTAAGTTAAATACTGGGCTCCTATATTATATAATGAATTTCAATCAGTGATTTATTTTTTTGTAAAGTGAATACATAGCGATTTGAAATATTGCTCTCACATTACTCCAGAGATCCAAATCATATAAATCTGAGGCAGTGAAATCAATATTCCTACACATTTGCTTCTGTACTGCAGTGTTAAGTCCATACTCACAGTCCCATAGGTCCAGCCCTGCTCAATACGGGTGACAGCCCACAGCTCGTGAATATTCTCCGCCAGCTTCTCTCGAATACGCTCCAAGTGTGGTGGCAACACAATCTATACAGAAAGCAAATAAAAAAATAATATAGCACATCATTTTTTTGACATAACCAAAGCCTGCTTTTAGGTTCTTTGGCTTTTTCAGAGGGTTTTACCTGAACAGTGTCTACAGGGCAGGGGGTGAACGAGGTGTGGGTGAGGGACATGGTGGGACCCAGCAGGTTGCGCACACCGTCAAAGTCATGCTTGTACTCCTTGATGGGTTCAATGCGCATCCTCTCTCTAGGTAGCAGAGCCTCATAGCATGGGGCATAGCCAGGTGGGGGCATGAACTTGAAGTCTCCATGACGACCACCGAGGAGGAACCGAGCTCTGAGGTGACAGAAACAGAGTAAATCTTTTATCTATTTTACAAATATATCCTTATATACTACAAAATACCTTTATGTCAACAGTACTTTGATTTTTATAAGGCTCATAACAAAATTTATTTAATTTCTGCACCAATTCTCTCTGTGTTTCCCTCTCTGCTTGCATCAATAAATTCATTATTGGCCCCATCACTGTGAGGGACCATTACGACCATTACAAGGTTTACTATGGAGGTTTGGGGATAATCTAAAGGATTTGAAGGAATTTAAATTTTGTTTGAAAAATAGTTTGGGAATTAATTTGCTATTCCTTATGTGTATTCCAACAATGATAGAGTGCAAATAAATCACCCTCTATGTCCGCATCATTGCATTGAATTATTATTTGCTACATTAATTTGCAGTTTTACCAGTTAAATAAGGTGAATCAATAAAATTAATCAGCAGAAAATGAGGGAAAAATTGTGTGAATAAACTTTATTTTTATTTTGAACTTACTTGACTCCAGCAGAGAAACTGATCACAGGGAAAAAGAGGCCGTCCACATTGAAGTTCTCAAACATGCCCTGAACCGGGTGACCATTAATACGGAAGGAGATACTGGGCACGCTCAGATCGAGACAACAGCTGACAACATCATCAGCAGCCAGAGTGTGTGCGTTGGGTGAAGCCACCTGGCGCGGTACGGTACCTGGAGGACGAAGCATGGAGTGAAGAAGTCATAAAAACAGAACATACAGTATTATAGAAATAAATAAGTTAGGGGAATCATCTTACCTGACCACAAGTGCAGTCCATCAAAGCCATAGGAGTAGAGATCGTCTCCCACACCGTTGCCTCCCCAGCCTTCTCCTCCTCCAGGGTAGGGGCTGTAGCCCTCGGTCATAGCCCAGCCCACACGCAGGTGAGAAGACTGTGCTGTTACAAAGGGTTCCACATAGTCCACCATCATCTCATAGTACCACTTCTTATACTGCGTGGACCCCTCACATGTACCCAGGAAGATGTTGGGCCTCACACTGAGCACAGAAGAGAAAAGAAATCAACACTAACTTTTACGGACAGCAGCTATTTGTCAGAGTGACTAATGACTTCCAAAAACATATGTTCCAGATTTTATTACAAGACAACAACCTTGAAATCTAACAGTTTGTACCTTTTGTAGTGTCAAAGAAAAACTTAGCAGCAACTGTTCAAGTACCTGGTCGCATAATTTACAATGTTGGTCTGTAGCAAGAGGTCACGACCCGGAAGCAGGTTTTCAGTGATGAGGTTCTGATTGGACCTCACAGCGACACCATTACACACACAAAGAGAGCGCAAGACATCCAAGACCTAAAAAAAGGACAGAGACAGAAGAACAACACTTTCACCTCAACGTTTCAATGTGGCCAAGCAGACAATTCAAGTCATCGACTGGCTACAACTGCAACTGGAGCTCCAAAATGTTCATGTACAAAGAAGTAGACAACCCTACCACCTGAAGCCAAATTTTAATTAGCTGCTGGCTAACATTACATCCCCACCCTCTCTCTGACTAAGATAAAAAAAAAACAAACCTTGTGGTTCCTTCCATGCTTGTCCAGGAGAGAGATGATGGATTTAATGTGATTCTCCTGGATGATGTTTAGAACCTCAGGACTTTCAATTAGCACACAGTACAGCACCTCAAGAATACCTAAACGTATAGAGAAGAGGAATATAATGAATTCTTAGCATGTTTTAAAATAGTTACTGCATTCATACAAGAAAGTAAGTAATTGTATATATATAAAAAGTCTGAATATTATTCAAAATAAATAAAATGATGTAAAAAACAACTGCATAAAATCAAAACAGTCTACAGACAATCAGAAATTTGTGCCTGAATATATAGAATAGACAGAGCCAATCCTTAAAGCAATTAGATATTTCTAAAGATCAACTCTAATTCATGGGTAGTGAATGTATTAGTGAATAACTGAGGCACATCTGATACCTGAGGAGGCCTCCAGACGGTCCAGCTTGCTGACCAGCCAGTCCAGGTTGTCACAGAACAAAGCGCAATTTGAGCGATTCCCTCTGATCAAAGAAGCTTTTCAGAGGAGAAAGACAAAGAGAGAGAAATAATGTTACTTTATTCAATACAGACAGCATTTCATTTGTGTTTTATTTAGTTGATAGTGATTATTCTACCCAGCAGTTCATAAAGGAGGTTGACAATCTCCTTCCAGGACTCTGCAGCTTCCTCCCCAGCAAATTCAGAGAAGTGGGCAGCAGTGTTGTACACATTCAGGCGGTCGATGCACTCCAGCACAATGGTGATCATTCCCTGAGAAAGAAAACAGAAACAAAGAGGACCAGAAAGGTCATTATTATGTTGTTTTTCGGTTTTTTTTGTTAGTATTGGTGGCAGTGTTATGGTTTGTTACAAATTATTGTTGTTATTATTAGTGTGGCACAGCTCTCACACTACTGTTATCTTCGCTCTTTATTATTTTTTTTATTTTGGTGTTTTTTGGCATTTATCTCCTTCTGCAGCGTTTGTCTTAGAAACATTTGAAAGTCAAAACGTGCGTCTTCTTCAGGAGATGTATGCTAATACTTTTCTTTTTTCTAACAAATTCCAGTGATTTTATATAATGTTTTAAAATATTAAAAATGTATAATGGCAGTCTATGGGAGGAATGATCCACCTCAGTTTAAAAGTTGACAATCTCAACAAATACAAGCACTAAAGTATTTGTACTTTACGGACAGGTGTCCAATGTGGAAATGCTTAACATATTAAAACATGGGACCAATAGCACCACCATGTGGTCAGTTATTACATGTTTTACGTTTTGGCTAATAACTCAGGAATCGTGAAAAACTATTTGCAGAGTGTGTTCGTTGGCTGATGCCGATTCGACTGATACAGGCCACGCCCATTTACACCTGGAAAAACATTTACGCCATTTTCGATTTTTTAGTGAACACATTTTTTGCCTCTGTTGGCACATATTTCATCTAATCTTCACCAAACTAGCTACAATATTTAGATGACCCCAAATAAACTTATGAATTTGTTTGTGGGTATCACTTACAGTTTGTCTGTAATTGGTTACCAAAATTTTGAAGGCGTGACCTCATGCACTTAACGGGTCATAACTCCTCAATAATAAGGAGGAGTTCAATTTCAACCAAAGTTGGGAATGTTGTACATACAGCCACTGCACAAGTGTGTAACATTTCATACAATTTAACACACAGGGGGCGCTACTGTAATATTATGATATTTCTACAATTGTGCTGTCTTTAATAAAATACTTGTTAAAAAAAGTTCGGATGAGAATGTGCACGACATTTTGAAGCATGGCACCAACAGCCCCACCTTGTGGCCATTAGCGAAACACCACCATACTACAGTACTTATTTACTGCCGTATCTCTTAAATGTAATATTCCATGGCAACCAAATTCAGCAAAGTTGTACAGATGCGAATGCTGAATAAGTTTGTAGCATTTGATACAATTTAACCTGCAGGTGGCGCTACAAGATTTTAAAAAAATCTCTGCAGCACCCAAATGAACAAAAGTGCAGCTCAGCTTCCAATTCTGCCAGTTTTACATTTCAGCTTCTTGGTTTTTTCAGCAGTGCAGTGCAGTTTTCAGCTTTTTCAAGCAAAATTCATTTCAAATTTCTGCATTTTCAGCAATGCTTTGGGATTTATTTCAGCTGTCAGCATTCACACGCATTTTCTGCAGGAAATGCATTTCTAGTTAGATAATATTTCTTTGCGGTCTAAGTTCAATGCAGCATTCACCCTAGAGGAAGTTTGAGCTTTAATTCAAGCAATTGCTAATGAAAAATCACCTGACCATGATGGGTTTCCCATTGAGTTTTATAAAAGTTTTTGGCCTGTAATATGTCCAACCTTAATGCCGGTACTTAATGATATTTTGACAGGCACAATACCAGATTCATGGAAGCTGGCCTGTCTGAGGGTCGCTTTGCCATCACTCAGAAATGCCTGCATTACCATGGCTGGGGCATTCACAAGCACCCGTTGCCTTCAAGGGCAATCACACTTTTGTCCTCCTCGCTTTATCTACTTCTTCTTATTCCACATTTCGTACATTTTTCTGGACCTTTTCAACTGCCGCTAGAAAAACCATTAAAATGTCAAACTGTGCAGCTCATTTAGCAGATGTGTGCTATTACTTTTCTGTTTTGTAGCATATTTCAGCGATTTCATATTAATTTTTAAACATCAAAATTCATAATAGCAGTCTATGGGAGGAACGATCCAACCAAGTTGGAACTTTTGTCACTTTGAAACTCAACTCGGACATCCCTTATCCTACAGACCCCATTCAAACTTTAAAACATTCACAAAACTTTGAATTTCCAGTTGTGTTGTGTATTCTGTGTTGTGATATCTTTTGTATTTTTGTCAATTAAGTAAATTTTATGCAATTAAAAGTCTTAATATGAAAACCTGATCTTGTCTACTGTTTGCTGTGTCACATGTTGGCTCATTGCAAAGCATTCCTGTGTTACAAACATGAGGTCGTTTATTTGATCCCACCAGCAGGCAACGTTTCGTCTCAGTAGAACTGCAATACTATTCTGCTTCCAGAAATGCAACACAATCAATTTAAGACTTCAGCCATCATACTCAATTTCTTCTGAAATTGCACTTTCTACTTAGTATTAATACCTCACATTGTGGCGACAACCACATATTAATACAAACAAATTACGTGGTCTCACCTTTCATCTGGGAACAAAAAGTTGATCCCCACTAAGTTAACCTTCTTTTTAATTGTTAAGACTTGGAAGTTAAAGTTTTTACAGTTACAGGTTAAAGTTTACGTAAATGTCACGTTTACATGTAGGTTAGGGTAACCTGTGGTTATGGTTATGGCAAACCCCCAGAGACTAAATGTAAGTTACCATGTCTTCACAAATGATAAAAATAAGTATATGTGTATAAAAAGATGAAGGTACCCCGTGCACAGCAGTGTCTCTCTCCTGGGTACCGGCTGATGCAGGACAAATTACAGAAAGTCAAAAAATATTCCAGCGCACACCGAGATACTAGAATAGACACTGTCGAGCAAATCTGATGAAGCAACGAAATGCATAGGTCGCTCCTTTTGTTTTTTAATGTAATCCGCCAATAAAATAGTGTCTGTCCTAGTATCCTGGTGTGTGCTGGAATACTTTTTACGACTTTAAGTATATGTGTATGTTTTGTATGTGTGTGACGTTGCAGTAATTAAAAAAAGAAATGAGTTAACAAAACTGCTGGAAGGCATAAAAGTCCTCAATGCTGTCAAAGCACAAGTTTCCCTTTGCATAACATATTTATTTTAGTTATAGGAACTTAATAGAAATGGTGAGTCTGAAGGTGTGTGATGTTGTGCAGGCAGCATGCAGATCACCTCCTCTTGGAAGAGGTTCTGCCGGTTGCGGAGGGAGCGGAGCTTGGTCTGCTTCTCCTCGTGCTCCAGTTCCTCCTCGGGAGGACGAAAGTAGAAGATGAGATCCTGAAGAGAGAGGATGACCCCCTCCAGAGGAAGTGACACAGGACCTGGTGACTTGCTCTTCCCACTCAGAGAGTCCAAACCCCTGAAACAACACACAAAAAAATCAATTCCATAAACAAATTACAATGCATATTGAAAATGACAGGCTTTCTAGCTCTAGCTAAAAAGGTTTTTCTACTCATCCCCCGACAGTTGTTTTTATATTTTTGTGTATTTATATACTTACTTGATGAACTGCCTGAAGAGGCCCATAGTGCTGTAAATCATACGAGCAGCCTGAGACTCTTCAGTCTGGGAGCGCGACACAGTTAGAGCGTCATCCATATGACCCTCCTGATGCAGAATGACCTGGAGACATGGACAACAATATTATTGCAGATTACATTCCCCAGTTCTCTCTGTCCTTCTTCCACAAGGCCTGTTTCTGATGGCTGTATCATGTAATAGCTTTACAAGTACATTTATCTTTATTTAGCCATTTCTACTTTTGCCATATCCAATTTCCAAAGCATCAGATGTTATCTTGAGTAAGAATATCCACTAACACAAATACAAATTCATTTCCAGATTCAGAGAAATGCTCCACTCCAGCAGCGGAGGACGGTCACCACTTCAACACCCCGCTCTTTTTACTCCCGGACAGCATAGTCCGCGCTCAGAGACAGAGCTGAGCAGCCATTTGTTTACTGACAGTTTATTCATATTAAATGTGTGCTGCGTATCCAAGCACACCCTGTGAAAATACTTTTCTCTGACTCGCTATACAGCGCTGATCTCATGTCATGCAATCACAGAGCCCTGAAGCCTTGCCCCACTGCTGCAAGGCTGAGCGGCTCGCTGTTTGCTTGTTTATTCAAAGTTTATTAATATTCAGTGAGCGTGTCCAAATTGCACCAAATTCGACTCTGTACATCCTTTGGTCCCCAGCAATACAGCTGCCAAGTGTTAAGTAGATTGGATGAACAGTTCTCGAGATATGCAAAAGACATACATACATACATACAGACAGACAGACAGAGAGCCTTTGCTTTATAGTTAGATTATTTTGATCCCCAGAGAAGATCCTTACCTTCCTCTTCATCATTCCCAGACGAGCAGCTTTGGCATCTAGTGCGGCATATGTGAGCCACAGGCCTGTGGACACATGCTGGACGAAGCACATGGACTCTCCATACTTTATCTCTGGAATGCCCATCCCCTCAACGTCACGCTTATGAGCCACATCCACCTTCTCCTGCTCAGGAGAACCGGGAGGAAAGAAGAAGTGGGAGAAGATAACAAAGAGGTGAATGAAAGAAGAAATCATAGCATAATAACAGATAGACAAAAACCAAAGGACAGAGTCTAGAGAAACTCAAAATGTTGATTTCTGGGGTCTACTGGCTCAGACAAATACCACATAACATCCATGGCTTGATTCTGTGGGCCTATGTTGCATGTCATCTCTACTCCTGTTCCTGTCTCTCTGCTCTGTCAAAAAGTCGAAAATGATGAAAAAATAAGTTTGTTAAATTAATTCTGACCTTTGACACGCGGAAGCAGAAAGCAGACAGTTTGGTGTTGGCCCTCTCTGGGTCAACCACCAACAGACCCTTCTCCTCATCCAGACACAGGTACCGGCCTGTGGTGATGTGGCGAATGCGGAAAGACTGCCCCCACTTAAGGTGGCTACCGCTCCAACTGCAGAACAAAAGAAAAAAACATATTATTAGAGTCTTTTAATGGGGGAAATATTCTTGTCATCACACAGGATTTCTACATCTTAGATTTATCACTATTTACTATGACTGAAGGGGACAATCACCTGATTCTCAGCGGCTCTAGCCTCCACAGGGATCGAGCCTGACTGCACACAGCACCGCCTTCATAGTGAGCCATCCTGTAAGAGAGTCAGGGCAGACACACATATGGTCATATGGTATCAGGATAAGAGGGCATTATGCTCAAAATAGCTCTGTTTCCTTTTCTTTTTACCTGCGCTTTTCCTCTCCTTCCTCTGGTGTAGAGATGGCCAGACACTCGTCCATATGGCCGTGGAACAGCCTGAGAACGTGACCTCCTGTCAGAAACCCTGAGAAGAGGAACACACGCTACAGTAAGTGTGCATGCTGTGTGGACATGTGTGTAAATTTGAGTCTGTGCGTAAATTTCTATTTATGTATATGTTAAGGGTACACCTCCTGATTTCTGATAGCGCCCAATATCTCAACTCCCAAATCTTCTCTGTGCTCACAGTTGATATTTTCTAAAATAAACTTAAATGTGTAGATCATCAACATATATCAATGTGTACTTGTGCCTGTGAGTGTGTGTATGAACTGTTTGCTGAATGGTCTCTCTAAAGCAAGTTTTGTACCCTCAGCTAGTTCACATCCTGAACTAATTGGGTTCATATTCCACAGAGTCTGCATGAAGGAGGCATCCACCATCAGATCTCCACTGGCATATGACAGGTGCTGAGGACGAAGGATAAGAAAAAGAGGGGAAAAGGGTTAGTTTAGCACAGCATATACATAAATCCTCCATCATTTAACATTAAAGTGGATGGAGTTTGAGGGGTCTTACCAGGTATCTCTCAGAGGACACGCTGACAAGGATGAGGTCATCACCCACTCTGACCTTTTCACCTTCTGACCTTTGCTTAGAGGCTGGATGAATGGTCCACCAACATGCCTCACCTGCAAGTAGAAGAATAACAAATAACTACCTAAATGTCTTTAAACTATTTGGATAACACAAAAGCAGAGCAGCAAATTTCCCCATGCAATTAAATTTAGTACAATTTGTAACTTAGAATTAACTTACATCTGTTATGTTCACTTGAAGTATCATTAAGAAAAACACAAAACCAGTTCACTTACAACATCCCGCTTCCTCAGAGTAATATAATAACAGTGTTTATATTTATCAGCTAAACTGCAAAGTGACAGTAAATAAACTGCAATAGATAGAATAAATATGCACTGCTGACTCCAGTAATGACAATAGCTTGTGAAGACAAACTGTGAAAGTTAAAAACCATAGACTCACCAAAAAAAAAAAAAATGTAACAATACCACTAAAGAAAAATGAGTTCCAGATGAAGTTCAGATAAATGCAGGCTTAGGAAAGAGTGCTCTGTCGTATTGTGAAAAATGATTTCCAAGTTTGGTTTTACCGGTGGAATCTTCTTGTAAGCCCACGTCGAAGGCCAGCTTGTCTGTGAGTGACCGAGATGTCGTCAAACAGCTCAGGTACTAGGGAGAAGGTTTTGATTCAGGACATGACCAGAACTTTGCCAAAGTGCGGGTAAAAAAAGAAGACTTTAAAACTGGAATTAAACCAACTCTGTGAAGCGATTTGATATGAAATAGCCAGTCTTACCATGCTTGAGTGGTTGTGTCTCAGAAGGATGGCATGACCGTACAGTAAGGTACGATGGCCTCCACCTTGGGACGACTGGAAGGGAAGAAGATAAAGAAAAATATTCAACAATTCAGCCTCGAACAACTGACAATAAACTTCAAATAAACCTTGATCAGACAGGGAGGAAAACAAAGCTATATTTTAGCAGAGGCCAGAGCTCAGAAGAACACATTATTTAGAGTTCAAATGACTGTGTAATGACTGGATCACAACATACAATTATCAACTTCCGCTGATACTATTTTGTTTGTTGAGACGGTACTTTATAAATGTGTGTTATATGTGGCATTTCTTGTTAAAGCTGCATATGATATGAAAGCACAGGTTGTTCACTGCCTCCTTTGGGGAGCAATAAAACTGTGGTTGTACGCTATTCTCATTTTTATCTTAGTAAGAGATCAAACAAAGATTGGAATGACATGATGAATATATCATTTAGGCAGTGAAGTGAAGGTAAACAATTGTGGCAATTTACAAGCTGTCTGTGTTTTGAAGGTTTAGCATTGTATTAAAACACATTCCTGCAAAAAATAAAGAATTACAATACAGCAGAAGTCATTTGTGCACAAACATTATTATTATTACCCAATAATGATTAACAGTCCCACAACACTGAACAATGACTTTTCCCCAAAACACACAAAACATTTTGGGACTGATAACAACAAGAACCACATAAAATACAAATAACAAAGCAGTGTAGAGGTACTGCTCAAACTAAGACAATAGTATGCGATGAATCATAATCTTTAGAAAGGATATTACAATGATGTGACTGACAGAGTTTGACATAACGCAAAACAAACTTTCAATCCAGTCACCACGAATAACAATCGTCCACAAAGGCAAACACGACATTAAACCATCCTAACTTCTCTCAACATTCAGCGAGGATGACAACAAAAAAGCGCAATTACTGCAGCAGTGAAAGGTAGATAAGCTAACAACTATTTATCCCAACCAACAGGAATATAACGCTAAGCCTTTATATAGGGTTAAGCACCCATAATCCACTGGGATGAGTAAGGGGTACGTATGTTAAGTGGTAGCACTACACCATTAACCCCGGTCCGCATTAGCGCTAAACTCAGTTAGGACAGGTGGTGTTGGTGTGTGTCTTTTCCCAAGTGTGTGTATGTGTGTTTGTGTACATTAAGAGGGAGATGGGCCTGTCCAGTGCTCTGGGGGTGTCCCGTTTCTTTATCTACCGCTGACAGAAGTGGGGGCGACTCTCCGCTGGGCTGCATGCCATGCTATTCTCATCCTCCCGCTCACCATTAGAAAGGCCTTCCTCATCCACATCTACCGGCTCCTGTGAGGCCAGAATCTTCCCAAACTAGCCATGATAATGCAACTAATAAAATGCTGCAAATATAGAGCTGCTCTTCAAGCTGGAGCTAAAGTTATATTAGCCTCGGCGTGATAGGAATTCTTTCATCTGTCTCTCAAACAAAGCTGAAATATGATACTGGGGTTTCCCGTCCATATTCTATTCTATGCTACTGTACATCCTACCCCTGATCACGTTTTGATGGCTATAGCTGTTGCCTATGACTAAGACTCATGGGAGGATATTTCTTGGTTTTTACAACAATTGTCTGTTAGACTGGTACACAAAGTTAGCTCAGAGTATGGACAAAAACTGCATTACTGTGTTTCAGCTATTCAAGCATCCGCTATTGAAAGATATGTTGAGAACTGAAAGCTAGTGGAACAGAAGTTAGCTTAGAAGTGAGTTCAGCTTTCCACATCCTGGGAATGTATTGTCACTGATCACCAAAACACTACCTTATTGATCTGGTTACTGTTACTGTAACAAATCCATCTTAGAAGACTAATTATTAACTACTATTTCATCAAATTGTGGTATATCAATACTATTGGGTGCACCCTCTTTCGCTTGTTTCAAATATGTTTTCAGTTTGTGGTTTCCCACATTTCCCAGAATGCCTTTTGACCACCCCAGAAGAAAGGCATCAAATATTTGCTCTCAACTATAAATGGCAACAGTTATAATAATAATTTAATAAATTATAACATAATAAGAGCAACAGGGTTTCTTAGAAAAGTGAGAGTTATACTGAAAACACAATTAGTCTTGTGCCTGCATTATACTCGGGTTATTTGAGGGTGCTGTTGGTAAATTAGTGAGTTGATTATTATCTTAAACCTCTGATATGGATTTCTCACTTGATGATTGCTAGATGCAAAATTTTTAGCCTGTAAAAGCTTTCTTGTTGATTCAGAGGAACTAACATCTAAATCTAGGTTTCTTTACATGCTCTGTATAAAAAAAGGGAACAGAAATTAGCTTGACATGATCAAGAACTAACAAAAAACAATGTGCTGAAACATAAGGAACAACATCAAGCAACATAAGGTAATGAGATAAAGTGCTGGTGATATTTCTGCATGAAATGCAAATGATTGATGCATTGTGACACCTTGTTAGATATGGTAATGTAAGTAACAGATACATGTGTAACTATTCGAGAAAAGTGCATGTATGAACTGCACATTACAGCCTTTACACCAGCTTTCATACTGCATGTTCAGACAATTTTGGTCAAATTAATCTTATATTTCAATAAAGCTTCATTTCATTTGATCTTACCACTAACTATCAGCTCTTAGATGATGAGCAGCTCAGCATATCTGAGATATCAGACTTGTTTACTCGGTCCCATAAGTTACTGTGGCTAAAAATTAGTGACAAGCGTATAAAGTAATCGCCACCTCGGGGTGAGAGCTAAACGGATATGGATCGAGATGTGAGAATGATACAGCACAATTTCATTCAATAGGACATCCAGTGGGAAACAGGACAGGAACGCGGACAGTTGCCACGTTAGTTGGGACACACGTTACAGGAAATAAGACATGTTAACAGACATACCCATTTGTCCAAATCGACTGCCTGCTAGGCAGAGAGCAAGAAGGGGAGGGGAGGGGGTGTCAGATAACAAGTTAAAATAAAATCATAATAAAAATAAATGTAAAGAATAAGTCCATCGATGGTGCTCACATAGACTGGAGGATCATAATGTACAGTATGGTGAACTTCAAAGCCAAACAGCCATATTTACATGAATGTTTAAATTTGTGATCCATATGTAAACAAAAAAAAAAAAAGTCCCACCAAAGAAAAAAAACAGAAAAACACATGACAACCACATGAAACCTGAAATAAAATCCAAATAAATTAAGAGATATTTTACGACATGGTCTAACACAAGACTGGTGATTAATATTTTTGGTGCTGTGACTGGTTAACATCAATACTGTTCAATCATAAACACAGGCACATATTTTTAACTATAATCAGTTGAGACACACATAAAACCTTTATTTATCATCTGTAAGGCAATATCTTCAATTATATCTACAAATGTAATTACGTTATATGTAATAAAGAGGGGATAGTTCATTACTGCATTGCAAATATGAGTAAGCAGTGTCTGATAGAAGAAAAATTATCTTCAAGGAACACTGTGACATTTTCGGAGATAAGCTTGGTTGCCCTATTGCGCACAGTCAGATAAGAAGATCAAAAGCAAATGTATCCCTGTGACCAAAACAGAGAAAGGTCCAGGAACTGTTTAGCATAAACTGGATGCAGAAGAAAACAACAAGCCTTTGAAACAATATGTCTTCAAATAACTCCAAAACTGTCTTATTTACATGTTATATCTTTTTAGGCTTCAAACTAGTCAAAGGGTTTTTTGCTCCACATCTGCCAACCTTACAATGAGGACAGTACTTCTGCAATGCAGCTGTTGTTGTCAGTCATAGCTTCAAAGTGTAAGCTAGGTGTGTTAAATGTTATTTAACACAAGATACAGCATGTAGAAAAAAGGACAGTTTTTGGAATTGTTGGAAGGCAAACAGTTTCTCCATGTTTCCAGTTTTTGTGCTAAGCTAGGCTAAACACCTCTGTAACATACTGGACACAGATTAAATTGCTGTTAATTTTCTTATGTAACTCTGAATAAGACACCAAACATCTGTTGCAGTGTTCATTTCAGTAAAAAGTATTGAGGAATTGTGAACAATACGAAAATGTAAGTCAAATCTGTCTACATGTGACAGGGGATGGTAGTGGTAGATTACATTGTAAAAACAAAAGAACAGATATATTTCTAATCAGTCAAAAAGGAAAGAGGAAATCACTCCGCCAAAGTCTGTGTCTACACTATTTGCCGTTCACATTCCACTGAAGCACCTACGCAATCTTTCACTTCCTCTCTAAAAAAAAAACATTAAGTCTGCATTCACAGTACACATATTTCTCTCTCTATGACCCATTTCTTTATGTCTGTTTCTGACTCCTACCTCGGTCATCTCCACTGTGTTGGCCAGCATCTCCTGCAGAGCGCGGACCGACAGGGACTGCTCCAGAATAAAGGTGCATATGGCCAAGTCCGGGGGCACATTCTGCAATCACACATACACAGGACTGTAGTAGAGATAGACAGCTAGGTAGACAGATAACTTTGTTAATCCCCAGAGGGCAAAAAAAATAGTTTGCTTGCCCATGCATGGGTCAAAAGTCATGTTGATTAAAATAAGGTTACAGAGGAAGGTTATCAGCATCTTACCTGGGCATTGGACGTGGTTTCGAGGAAGCAGAGACGGTTCCCGAAGCCCTCACAGGACAGACAAAGCTTAATCTGCTGCTCTTTCAGGATGGAGGCAGTGCACTGCAGAACGACCTGGTCATCCTATACAACCAATACAAAAAACAAGCAGTTAGGGACACATTTATTCACTTTCCATTCACTTTTTGGGACATGTTGCTTTATGCTCCTGCTACTAATTTGGGTTTTTGACCACACACTTATTTCTCTTACATCAATTTTTTTCTGCTGCTTGTCCCTTCTCTGCTTGCTTTTTCACATTTTTAGTACACATTGTTTTTATATGTTTTAAAGCACTTTTTGAACAAAACTGGGTTGACATGACATTTAGTATCGGCATTGTCTACAATACTGACCTTTTATTGACTATATGTTTCATAACGAGTGTAAAAGAAGGAAAACTTGCCTACAGCACATTTTAAAAAAGGAACTTACTGTACAGTACACTGTAACTAAAAATATGGTATTGATGTGCAACCAGGAGACTATCTGACCTAAAGAACAATAAGTAAAAAAAGTGATTTTGTATGTTTTATCCCTCTTACTGCAAATCATTAATATTTCCATTGTTGCTGGCTGTTTTGCAAATCATGCAGTTTTAGCTGTTGTAGATATTTGAATCAAACAGTAGCAGCATTACAGCAGTAACATATAAACAATTTGTGGTTAAGGAGGAAAAACTGTCAAAAAAAACAAATGGCCAGTTGAGAATGCATCAAACAGTTCCTCTCAGTAAGGGGCGGCACAATACATAAACACAACTTAATTTCACAAGCAGAATCCTAACAGACAGTAATTTGTTGCTCCTCGTCAATGCCAGGACCCTCCGGAGAGTGGTGTAAATACAGCGATAAACACCCCCACCCCTGTGAAACCCACACCTGACACTTGGCATTCTCAGCTGTTCCTTCCACTCCGTCATTATGCAAGTAGATCCATCACTTCAAGGACCAGCATGTAGGATTTAATGGCATCTAGCGGTGAGGCTGCAGACTGCAACCAACTGAATAATCCTTCCCTTCTAAGCGTGTAGGAAAATCTACGATTGCTATGAAAAATGCGAATGGCCCTCTCTCTTTGATTTGTTCATTCTGGGCTACTGTAGAAAACATGGCAGCCTCCGTGGAAGAGGACCCACTCTCTATGTAGATATAAAGGGATCATTCTAAGCTAACGAAAACACAACAATTCTTATTTTCATCGGATTGTACACAAACTAAAACAAAGTCTTTGCACTAGATGTCACAAAATCTTACACACTGGTCCTTAAACCTGACTAATATTTCTCTCTCTCTCATTTCTGGACAGATTCCTGACTTCTTTCTCCTCTCTCTAACAACTAATGAATCATGTCTTCATGTTCTTGACCCACTAGCTGTCTTTCCCTCGCACCGCCGATGTGTCATGACTTAGTGTTTTGGATAATAGGCAGGCACTTTAAAGCGAGGCCGGGGGGCAGCATACAGCAGTTTGCATGTCTGTGTTTATGGCACAGAGTAGGAGAATGGAAAGTGATGCCTATCAGTGACCTCATAACACATCCTCCTCTCTTATACCCAGAGGCCTCTAGTGTTTCTTTGGCTGAAGACTGTCCCCTCTTCCTTTGGCTGGGCTATCATTTATCTCCCCTCAGCCTAGAAATGTCTCCTCTGTCCTGTCCTCGCGTTCCCTGCTTTGCACTCCGGAAAGTGGAGCAACGTGCCCTCTCTCCTTCACTGCAGACGTGAGCAACACCACTCAATACACAACTCAAGCGTTACTAAAACTGTACATGGAACATACAAACATGCCTTTTAGCAAAATAAGTCAAGTTCTCAATAATGTTCCCAACTCCTTCACACAACAACACTCACACCCCTTCAAAGCTGAGATTCAGAGCGATAACTACTCTACATGCACTACAACGACATGAATCTTTGTTTTTCAGGACTGAATATAGATTAACACACTTCTGAAACCAGACTTCACCGCAGAGAAGTCACACGGTCACAGCTGAACTGGGCTGAGCAGGAGTAACATTGGCTGAACTGGCCATGTTTTGAGGACAGTGCATACAGACTCAGACTGCAGTCCCCATTAAGGTTACGGGACTGAGCCTGCGGGTGTCTAAAAGCAGACTGAAGTAACCAAGTGACTCATTGCTCCGGGACAAGATGTGTGATCAGATGACCACTGTAGACGATCTATGCTCCAAACGTTATACAGCAGTCCTACCCTGTGGCTTCCATCTGTTTTACAGCCATAGTCTCACATGGCAGAGTCGTTACTCTGCTTCGATCACTCTGCAGTCAACATCAAAAAGGCAGAGAGGACCTACAGGAAGACTGTGAGAGCTCAAGGCTTCAGGTCTCAAAGTTGCAGAGAATATTTTATCTTATATCTGTAAAGCACTTTATAAACATATTCTTGAAATACTATATAAATAAGGACTACTATTATTTTAGAAATATATATCATTTGGATTTTGATGAACTGCAGAACATATAGCAAATTTACATGGTAAGTAACTATGGAAACTTTTATGGGAAGCCATGACTATAGTGAAATTGGATATTTTATGTCTCTAATTATTGCACAAGTAAGGAGGACCCACTTTTTTCATCCTACAAATTCACTTAGCCTGACAAGTATGATATTAAGCACGTGACAGAATCAGGACAGAAAAGCTCTGGTTACCTGCCAAACTGGCTGACTGATGGTGCAGACCATTGACTGTATATAAATATGGACGACGTGTCTCCACTTCCTACCACTGTGCAAAAGTGAAGCCAAAATATCTCCTTTCTAGGAGCTGCCATCTTGTTTGTGTGACATCATTCGGAGCCATAGTCTACGCAGTAGCGATCCCTGGGACACGCCACCTCAAAAATCCCGCAGCCTGATGGAGGTTTAAGAGCGGCTGTCACAGCTGTCAATCATGATGTCACACTCACCTTTTATATCGTCAAATAACTAATTAAAAACAAGCTTATCAGAAAAATGAGCACTTGGAAAAACATCAGTGTGATAAGAACTACCTGAAATGACAAAAAAACATCTTTGGGAAAAATTTATTTGACGTGTACTTTGGCTCATGTCCCATCCGTCAACATGGAGGGAGCTGGATTTATGACCTATACTGCAGCCAGCCACCAGGGGGCGATCAAGATGTTTTGGCTTCACTTTTGACGAGCTGTCATGACGTCGATATTTATATAGAGTCAATGGTGCAGACAAACATATAAGCCTCACCACATTTACCAGCACTAGTGTTATGTTACACTGTCACAGTTTCATTTAGCAGACGCTTTTATCCAAAGCAACGTACATCTGAGAGTTAATATAACACAAGCCAGGAGAGAACAACACAGGTAAGTGACATAAAGCTAAGTTCAAGTCCGATAGGATGTAGATGCCAACAGGCGGTGCACAGAGGCAATGCATAGAAGTGGAATTTCTTCTTCTTCTTTTTTTTCAGTCCATCAGGTGCAGAGGTGTTTGCAAAAGTTGTTGATGGTCATCAATCATGACACCCAAGCTTCGGGCAGACTTTGTGGGCATGAGTTGGGTCGATTCGAGTTGAATTGGCTAGGATGACACAGAGCTAAGTCTTAGAGAGGTTAAGCTGAAGGTGGCATTCTTTCATCTACGCCAAGATATCGGCAAGACATGACGAGATCCCTGCCAAGACTGCAAGGTTTTCCAGCGGGAACGAAAGGAAGAGCCGGGTATCGTCAGCATAGCAATGGCATGAGAAACCATGGGAGTGGATGATGATGATGGTGATGATGTTGATGTTATTCCACCCTGAAGAGTACTCTGTCAAGTACATCAGCAGCTATAGAGCTTTGTCCTTCCAAGAGTCACACTGTGAGAATCACTTCCAACTTGACCACGTGAAAAGCTGACTTGGAGACCACACAAACCCTTCGGCTTAACTCACCGTTTTATTAATAGAGGAAGGCGTTCAGGATTTGAAGGATGCATCTGACACCTTATTGTAAACCAACCTCAACTCCTGATTATTTGTTAATCTCACATGACCATATTCAACGGAGCCAAGACATATACTGAGTGAAAGTCAGAATGTGCTTGTTATCACCAATCTGACCCATTGAACTTGTACTTTGCAACGAGCGAATATTTGTTCATATAACACATTCAATGCCCCATCAACAGGGTAGGTGTAGGGTTACAGCCAAACCACGTTTGGACTTGGCGGCTGAAGAATCTGGACTATGTGGAAGTTCGGGGTCAGAAGGAGAGGTAGAGACAATTGGATGTAAACTGACAGACAGTTACACAAACACACTAGTGTGCGCAAATAGAGGTGTGTAATGCGGCATAGATTTACAACCAGAGGCACAGACAGTGCCTGAAAGCAGACACCTTTGTATATTCTCTAGGGCCGTCTGATAGTGCGCTTGCAGACAGAGGGTAGCCAGGGTTCCCCAGACAAGCAGGCATGCTGCCCACCCTAAACAGGAAGCAAAACAGATGCAAAATGGTGAGATACTATATCCACTCCCTCAGATCCTCCCGTGCTCTCCTAAAATTATCTGTAGGATAGGCAAGGAGGTGTTAATCTACATCTGTGAACACAGCTTATACAGTTCTTGCTGAGGGCAGAGAGTGTTTTGAATTGTTTGGCTTAATGTGTGTACAGTGACACTTCTGATTATGAGGGATCTTCAAGTTCATGTGGGACAACAGAGCCTTGAATATACAGTAAGTCAACCAGAGACCAGTTTATTTGGTGTTTTGTGGGACATTTTTACACTGTCTCAACTAATGCTGCTATGATGGGAAATGAACACCAGCATCCAGCCAAGTGCTGATATATGTTTAAGTATATATTTTTGGAAGGATTGTCTTCTCCATTAGCCAGTAATCATTGTGTTTGTTGTCTGTTCAAAGCCAAAATTACATTCAAAACTGAGAAACTGGGGCTTATTATCCTTTCACCACTCTGGCACAGTGTTCAAAAAGTTAATTTCCTGGCTTAACTTTCAACAGTATATTGGTATAATAAACAAACTTTTAAAATGCTGTTCCATGATGTTTTAACAGTTTGACTAAGACTTTTAATCTGTATTTCAATTCATGCTTTTTAAACATTTTCAACTCAGTCTTGATTTACTGTTTAAGCCTTTCATACCTCACACTAAACCTCCAGTTTGACAAAGTGCCACATCCATGCCCTCTAAAAACTGTCCTGTAATCAAATCATTCTTATCAAATATATTCATTCTCTCATTCTACTTCTGCCCGATGTCCTGATAAAAGTGTGCTGATTCAGACCCTCCCAAGACATCGATTATATTCCTGCAGACATAAAAAGAGTGAGGGATAGCACATTGTATACGGTATGTGGGTGGAGGAGAGAACAGTTCAATAAGGCAGAGGGGAGACTGGTGATGGAATACAGGCAGTGGGGGTTTCCCTTTGAAAACTGGGAGAGACCATGCGGGTGCACTATCAGCATCCTCCGTCACAGACTGCAGTCTAAAGGCCCTTGTAGCACTCTAACTCTCCTAAATTATGCACTCTCACTCGTGTTTTCCTCTCTACTTGCCAACATACTGTATCTTTAAGAAAAAAAAAATCTACCAAACGACCTTCCACTTTTCTCTTATTTTTATTCAAATCACTTCTGTCTTGTAAGATCAGCCTCAAAGAAGATTGTAAGGGCACATTTTAAATAAATGAATGTATGTGCAAATATAAAGGTCTTCACACAGTACACACCAGTCCCTCACACCATCTATTACCTGTCACCTCTAAAACAGCCGAACCATCCCCTTAACTCAGTTCCATCTTTCCTTGCAGGTAACAACTGCTGCCGTTTCAGGAGACTTTTACATTTTACTGTCCTTTCAGGCATTATAAGGTGCAAGGAGAGATTGTTTAGAGAGACCGCAGACTTGCTCTCTGCTTTATTTGTGTTTTCTTTTGTGGAAATTGTTACTGTGCAGCCACAACCAGTAATCCATCCAAGCCAGCACTGAGGTTTCTGTGGTGAATATATATTTTTGGAAGTAGTTACAGACAGCCTCTCTCTCTCTCTCTTTCTCCTACTGCTCTTCTTAACAATGTGTGTATTTCCAAACCTCTGTCAATTAGTCATATAATATTATGATGGTAGTATTTCCCATGTTCCATACATTAAATAATAAGCAATTTGTAATTTGCCTTTTTATCTTGTTATTTTACTGGAGTTAAGGGCCCACAATGTGATAACCCTACAGCCCATTAAATCTGCTCAAACCTTTATAATGATGCATGACCAACCTTACAAATATGGAAAAATGTTGCCAAGTATCACATACTGAGAAACACATTTTCAGTACAGAAAAGGAGAAGCTTCTTGCCTTCTGCTTTGGCATCAAAACACCACAGACTGAATTAATTCTAATTAGTCAAAATCAGTTCTCTCCGAACACCGTGAAAATGCATTTTTAAGTTTCTATCTTATTATTATTAAGTGTTTATCAAATATTTATCCTGTTTCCACCTTCAGGCTGCTGATTTTTGTAGCTGCAATGCCAGAATGGGACAACAAAACAATTATTATTTTATCTATAAGTATATAAAAGATTAAACACAAGCTCTACGCTCATGAAAACAATCATGAGATGATATTGATGCATTAATGCAGGAGTCGTTTCAGCCCCGTGAGTGTGTCTGAGTGTGACTCTCCTCTGAGTTAATTCAGTATAGATGACTGAGTTTTACACATAACTTATGAAGTACAAAAGTTATAAGTGGCTCGAGACGGAAAAGTTATTATGCTGTGCTGAATCACTGCTGATAAATCTTTCAACCGCACACAGACGAGAACAGCAGCGTTGAGGACATTTAAAGCTTGGTCGTTTTCACATTCTTCTTCCGCTGCTGTCTCTCTCTCTCTCTCTCTCTCTCTCTTTCTCTTTATCGTGGTCACTCCCTGTCTGTCACACCACACTATTAATTTCTATCCGTTCTCCTCGTCCGTAGCCACTCTCTGTACTTTTATTATTTCATTGCTTTCCTCTTTTATCTACCCCTTCTCTCCATTACCTCTACCACTCAGCTCTGGGCCTTTCCCCTTCCACTCCTCCTCTATTTTAGGTGGCTGCACCTGTCACTATCACATTCCCTCCTTTTGCTGACCAGCAGATACTTCGAGGTCTCACTTGAGAGAGAGAGAGAGAGACAGCCAACGGCAACTCTCTTGCACATAGGAACAGTACTGAGCTCAAGAAAACTAGCTGATAGGTCCGACTACTGATGAGCAATAAGCAAAAGTAAAATCAACCAATCACTGCACAAATTAGATTACCAAAGTAGAAAATTAAACGACAGCTCATCACTTAGACTGCTTCCAGTATATTTATGTATGTATCACAGCAGAATACAGATGTTTAGATAACACACTGCAGTAGATTTAAACCATTAGGGATCTGGAAGATATTTGGGAGTTACTGAGTGCATATTAGTGTGTTATGAGTGGCATCCTTAACATTTTAATTTCTTTATCTCTCTCTCTCTGTTTCTCGTTCTGTCTTTCAGTAGCCACCATCAGCAGCAATTCAATTATTTAATAGACTCTGAAGCAGAAGTTCATGCTCATATAATCTGTTTTAGCTAGAAGGTATGATGATTCAGTTATTCAAATATCCGAATATAACCGTTCTGCTCTCTCTTAAAGCTAAGTGGTTTATTCATATCAGTCTTCTCAAAGGCCACAGATGGGAAATATCCAAACAATCCTGGTATTGTAGGTTAATAAGAAAGGTTAATATCTACCTGGACTTGGCTTTAGAGTTTAGATGATTGTGTCGCCATATTTGATGATCTCCTGGCACCGTCAACGAGACAGCTAAGATACCAGATACTGCAGGCTATGTTCAAACTGTGATCATTCACAAGTTGGATCCTAACAAACACTTAAGTTGGATTTTAGTGACACGTTGTGATCTGACAGCCTACAAACACTGGCGTCATTCCCCTCCAGCTCAGTTAAACATCCAACAAACTACCAAACATCAAACATTAAACAGCCTCCGCCATTTAGAAAGACGATAAGTCTGGCAGACAGCAGCGATTCAGAGGAAAACACTGTTATAAATAAATTATTTTAGCTGGCTAGAATCCATGGTGCATTCCTCCAGAAAAGTCTATTTGCCTTAAGAGTAAGCAAAGTACTTTCCTGACCAGCAGGCCTGTATAAAACAGATGTGTGATCCAAAAATTGAACACAGGAGAGAGGCACACAGAGAGATTTATTGTGCAAGACAAGCAACATCCCCCGGTGCAAATGAAAATACAGCCAAATAGCCTGGAATATGAAATATTCCAATAAACAGTACGCTGGCCCGGATACAGAAAACACTTCCAGACTACTCAAGAAAATCACAAAACCTCACATTCAGACCTACAGACATTTTAAAGGATGCATCCTCACATCCTCAAACCTCCTCTTGAAGTTACTCTCCATAGTTTCATCACAGCCTTCTCTCAAATTTCTTCAGTTACAACGACCTTATTCCTACAGCTCTGAAAAACACTGTTGTCGAGCACATTTCCCCAGAAAAGTGCCTCAAGCCAAACTGCACTGTGCTGCAATGTGGATCCAGAAAAGTCTAATATTTATCTTATCATCTCCAACATTTTCCTCTCAGACAAAACTCCAGCTGCACACACATTCTGGAGGATTTTAGGATCTTGGAACAAAGTGTTGTCAGTGACAGACATGACAAAGTAAATATTGGGGGTCTGGACTTGTTTAGCTATAAAACATTTTATGCTGTACTGGCTTCATGCTTTGCATGTTTAAGACTTTTTACTACAAATTACATCTACTTTACATCATTGCAAACCATTTTGCAAACTAGAAAGTTGAATGTAGCCTCCGTTGCACGCATGTACACACACACACACACACACACACACACACACACACACACACACACACACACACACGCACACACACACACACACACACACACAGCGGTTTGCATATCAGTTGTGTAACTTTGCAAAACATATCTTCTGCAGGATCCCTCTCTCTCTCTCTTCTGTTTCGTTCGTTCGCCTGGAAGAGCAGACCAGACCAGACCACCTGTTCATTGTGTAAACTAGCATGACCAAAGCAAGCAGACTAACTAACAGGTGCTATATGTATGTGTGTGTGTGTGTGTGTGTGTTGTTGTCCCCGCTGTGGACGTGTTCATCTCCTGGGCTCAGCACTTCTAAAGCCCAGCTTCGCTCGCACCCTCCCCGCCTCCCTTTTACCCCCCCGTCCCCCGTCCCTCATCTGCCACCGTCCTAAAATCTGCTGCTACTGTGGCACAGCTTGACACTGTGAGACAGGATGAAGAAGACAGCTGGGATGAGAAATGGGCAGAGAAATGTGCAAATGAATAGAAATGCAACCAAATACAATCATAATTTTGGGTTCTCTCATCTCAAATGGAAAGAAATGGAAATTAGCAACCCGAGCAATCCAGACGTGATAGAATTACACTCCAGAGGGGAAACAGAAATGTTGTGATAAAGAACTCAAGTGAGTGAGGAGTGAGGTTAATCTGTCAGGACAGTGATGTAGAGGGCGATGTTTGTCCGAGCTACCTTCTAGACTATGTTGTCTGTGTTTTTTCTTTTGTTGTTGTTGTTGTTGTTGTTGATGAAGACAGGTTGGAGTCAGGCATTTCATCGAATTTGAGCCAGTACTGAATTAATCATTGAATCAAAATCCTTTTGAATCCCTTATCAAAACTATTTAGGTCTAATTTCAAGCAATTTTAAGTGATTAAAGTAATAAACACATAAAGACAAACACTCAAAGAATTTAAACTCATGTTTTGTCAGAGAGATTACACATCTGTAACAAAGAAAAGGTGACTAATTAAAGAAAAGGGAGATGAGATAATAGACCTTAACAAATATGTGTACTGCCTAAAAACATACCACACCCAACAATCCACATTTACCCAGTAAGCATCATGTGCAGGTCCTAAAACATCTAGTTGACTGCATAAAATATGTCAACTTAAAGATAAAATAAGACAAATTTCAACTGCATTTCAAATACTTTATTTCAACGTGTAGTAGGACCTGTTTGACATTGAACTATAGTTGTTTAAAAGCTGTTAAAGCATAAGTAACCTTGACATTATCTGTTTTTAACCTGGACATGTAGTCACCTTCTGACAAAAGTAACTATGGAGTGTGCAGGCCTGCATGGACTGCAAAACACCCCAAACCGACTGTTACAACAATAAACAAGATCTCACACACCCACATCTACACATACACATACACCACGTCTCCCAAAGGATGCTGGCAAGTAGGACACTCACTCCTCTGGTTTCTCCCTCCAGAGTGTGCGCGCCTATAGTGGCACACTATAAAAAGAAACTGCTGTAAGAGACTGGAACTCGAATACCCCTTCAAACCCACTCGCCTTTTTGTGATTCACAACGCAAATGTGACATTGTGAAACAGTGACACAGCTTTTACTGTCATCGGTAGAGAAACGGCACCGTTATACCTTGACGTATTCATATGTGTTTATAGCGTAGTGAGACATTTCAGCTGTCTAACTGTTGTTGCAGGCTTTTCTAAAAAAAAGTAAAAGAAAGACTTCTGGCTATTACAAGCCCATCTATGACAGCGCTATGTGGGGGCTGAAGTGCTTTGCAGAGAGCGAGGATGGTGAATACTAGATACCTGCAGGTCGACAGGGGGGCATTCACTTCATTTGAGTGGAGAGAGAATTTAACCTGCTACGGTACAGCAGGTGACACGACGAAGCCCACCAGCGAGTGTAGACTATACAACTATTCAAGCCACACCGCTCTCACTCAGCATCGTACAGTATGAGTCACAGGCCTGCGCCGTATTATAATAACACAATACAACCCAGAATAGAATAGAGCAGCACTGCTGAGTAATCTGTGTGTGTATTTTTTTTTTTTTTTTTTTTTTTTTGCGGTGTGAAAATTGGGGGATGTGTTGAAGATGCCAAATATGCATCAGAATCTCCTGTGTTCCCCATCTGTCACACCCAACAGGATTTAGCATTAAAGGATCTAATCTCCTCTTCCTCTCCTCTGTTACATTCAAACAAATGCCCATAGGAAAAAAAACACACACACACAGTAAATACAGTAACACTGCACTGCTTTACTCCCAAATTCATACACCCACAGCTTTCCTTCTTATTTGGAGGAGGATTCCCAGTAGAGGTGAAAAAGAAGCAGAGTGATAGAGAAAAGTGACAGGATTTAAAATTCAGCTCCTTCCTCAAATATTCAACAATAGGTTCACCAGACTGCAGGAACACCATATGTTCACATGTTGATAGGGGTGGAGAGCAGCACGAATAACCTACTGTAGTGCTTATATACATGTGCTCCATTATCACACTAAAGATCCTGGTGATGGACTTTTTTTCAATATTTTTAAAAACTGAATGCACAGTGTGTCTTATTATTCATTGCTCAGCTCATAAGTGTGACAAGTTCAGCCTTGTAAAATCATGATACAAGAGAGCAAATAATGATCAGCTGAAGATGAAGTGAAGGGCATTATGAAAGGAATCATGCAGATATATTACAACATCATAAAAGGTTGTTAATGTCACTCCAAAAGAATTTAAGATGGCATCACTAGTCAATTCCTGTAGAGCCGGTTTATTTTAGTCTTATTTTTTGGTCTTACACCATGCAAAGGCTTTCATTTCACTTATTTAATTTTCCAAAAACACAACTTTAGTGAGCTCAGAGCTAACGCAGATGATGTCAACTAAACACTTATGCATACGGTTGGGCAATATATCGATATTATATTGCTATCATGATATGAGACTAGATATAAGTGTTGTCTTCTCCTGGTTTTAAAGGAGTAAAGTGATGTAATTTTCTGAACTTATCAGACTGTTCTGGCTTTTATCTACTTAGTCATTATATCCACATTACTCATGATTATTCATCAAAAATCTCATTGTCACAATATCGATATCAAGGTCAAAAACATTGTAATATTTGATTTTGTCCATATTGCCCAGCCCTACTTATGCACACAGACAAGCTGTTTCTCAGAGTTGCTAATGTAGTACAACAATAAAAAGTGTATGAGCGACACTTGAACGCCAGATCAGAAGCACATTTTAGATTATGTGCTTTTTTTGTGTAAATTAATCTTCTTTAAACATCATTCTTCATTCCTAATTGCTCAGGGATTTGACTGTCAAAAATTGGTAAACTAGCAGTATCTCTGAGCTGCCAAAGGCTTCATTTTGGGAAAACAAATGACTTTTTGGAACACAATTTTGGACATGACAGAATTTTGGTTTTTGAGATTTTATATTTGTTTATTTTGTTAGAGCTGAACTTTAAAATGGAGCTATTATTAAACCATATTGGGCTCACGACTAACACACATTTTCATCCTAAACAAAACACATCGGTGTGATGAAAGCAGCACTTATTTAAACTCAAAGGGCTGAATTTCATTCCGATTTCATGAAATTGTTGATATTATTTATAGAAAACAATTTCTAAAGAGCCGAGGTTGACCTCCAGCTGAAAAGTGAGCCTTGACACACGGGGCTGTGAACCGTCATGACAGGTTATGTAACTGTAAAAAAAAAAAGACCATATCAGGTTAATATATGACAACAGTCTGCTGCTCCAGGTGGGGTAAGAACTCCTCTGTGCTCCCACTTCCCACTCATCACACCTCCTCCAATACAACCCAAGGTAAAACCCCAGCAGAGAAAAACAGCTGACTCACACAACGCCTCTCATCACCGGCCTCTAATTAAAAGACCCAAGATAACACAGACCATTTGGTGGATGCTTTAATCTAAAGAGCAATACAGCACCGAGAAACACATTTTTATCCCTGTACGCCCGGTGGGGAGCGAACCTCTGACCCCTACAGCGTCAGTGTCACAGATAAACCCATTGAAGTACACAAGACATTAATAATTCACATATAGCTGCATTGTTTTCTCTTTTGAAGTATCGGCGTTTAATAGTTTCATCCTAACTGAGCCTCTCGAATTAAACGGCAAACCCTCCTAAGGCATTCGAAGTGCTCGGCCGATGAATCTCGCAATTAATTTGCCAGTTTCTAAACAGAAGAAATGTTCATGGTTTAGTAATAGAAGCAACAGCTGTGTTGCTCTGCAATGCCGTCTTGTGGATATTGTGAGCTGACTTCACAAGCTTGAGAGGAATCCTGTCCATTAATATAATTTGCTGGTGGTCTTGCTGCAGGTCGTTGCTGGGCTCTTTTGTACTTGAACTATTATTATTACACAGCTAATTAAATTAGAAGTACCAGTTAGGTAAACATGGCAGCAACAGTAAAAGGTCTCACATGATTGTTAATAGAAATAGAGGCTGGCAATGATTCAGTAATTATCATTTATTGGCTTTCCGTGGAATCACGTTGCGTTATTTTTTTAACATTTTTGTCATAATTGATATCCTATTAATGTACTTATTGATATCTGAAAATTATTCTATTCATTACATTTCTAGATGGAAACACTGACTTTTGCAGTAACTGGAATTATCCTCCAGGTGAGTAATAAACAAATAATCAAGGGTTTCTCAACCTTTTCTGGCCCCTGATCCCATTTCTCAGTCCACTCGATTGATCGATTAGTTGATAAGTACAGAAAATGAAACTATTTTCACAATCGATCGATCATTTCAGTCGAGCAAGAAAGCCAAACGTGTTGCTTTCAGCTTCTCAGATAGGAGGATTGTCTTATTTTCCTTGTCTTACATCATAGAAATTCAAACATGTTTTGGACTGTTGCCGGGACAAAACAACGACATTTGATACCGTCGCCATGAGCTCTAGAAATGTTTCCACTGGCGTTCACATGCATTTTCAGACCAAACATCTAATTGAGAAAATAATCGGCAGATTAATAAATAATGGAAATAACTGTTAGTTGCTATTCAGATAAATAGAAACATCACCAAATGGAATAAATAGCCAAGATATTCAGACCAACTTAATACAGTATTTTTGTCAGACGCTACATCCATCTCTGTATCTCCGTCTCTTTAGCTTTGGAAACACCAACTCAGCTGTTTTGGGTCTTTTTTGGGGGGGTCTTCCCCCACCGAGACCGAGACTGTGAAGAAGATACCTCCACACTGTGACTGTGTGTTAACTTCTCCGTAAAGAAGACGTGCAGACTTTGGCCAGCTGTCCCCTGCAGGCTCTGGGTAGCTTGTTGCACTGCCTCCTCACCCCACACTGACAGGCTCTACTTTCCTCAGATAAAAATAGATAACGATGCTAACAGATGCACCAGCCCCTGTCTATCTATCTGCGCTCGCACACATATGCACACATACACTGTTACCCACCTATTCTTAAACCCAGAACATTCTGGAAGTCGTATAAAAAGAGATTAGGTGAGACAATGAGCGGCGCATTCTGAAAAGATCAAAATATGATCATGTAATGTAGGTTAACAACCGGAGATTCCTGCGCTCACAAGAGATTAAAGAAATCAATTACCAAGTTTAAAGAGAGCAACTATTAAGCGGGTCATGGCACATTCGGGGCGGCGCAAAAATAGTCAACTATATACAGAAGCGAGGCTTGGCTCTGAGATCTGCAACTACAGATTTGTCTTAAATATCCAGCGCCAGAAAAGCAAACGTGTTGAAGTGAAGAAACAGTGAAACCGAGTCGACACTCGAGCAATGAACTTGATGCTGAAACATCAGGAGTGGATTTCAGGCCAAGAGCTTAATCACCTAGGACATACTGTGTTTCTTTCCAGTTAAAAAAAATATATATATATTATAATCCTTTCTCGCTGTTCTCATCACTCCTTATCTCAAAACTCCTCTCCAGCAGTCAGTGCAGGTTAGCCTTTCCCGAAAAGGAAAGTAAGCAGGACTCACCGTCCGCAGGAACTGAATCTCCTCCTCTCCCTCTCCCCCTTCTGCCATCCTTCGCCGAGGGTTATTCGCAGCTCCTCGGGAGAAAAGAGAAAATCCTTTAGTTTTCTCTCTTCAGGATACGGATTTTTGTTTTTATCTCCTTTGCCTTGTCCTTCCCTCTCTGCTGTCTCCCCGTTGCACCTCTCTTCTTCCTTCTATGTTGCTGTACCCCCCTCTCTCTCTCTCTCTCCTCTCTCTCTCTCTCCTCTCTCTCTCTCTCTCAGTGTCTCTCGCTCTCAGTGCTAGTGTGTGTGGGTGTGCTGGAGGACAGCATGAGTCCTGTGGCTCTCACGGTGTTGTGAGAGAGAGTGACGGGAGGTGAGACTCTCCCCGGCTGCATCCCCCCCCCCCCCCCCCCCCCCCCCCCCACCCGACCGCAGAAGGGGAAGGGGAGGGAGGGATGTTGGATGAGTGAGGGAGGAGCAGGCACCTTGTTATACATTTACAACGCTCCCATCCCACCGTGCCACCATGTTTGTAGAAGTGGGCCACTCCTTCACACAGGCTGCTGTCCCCCACCCCCCACCCCTCCTTCCAACACACACACACACACACACACACACACACCTCCCTCCCCTCCTTCCACATGTCTGAGGCTATAAAAGGAATGGGGGGTGAGGACTCAGTAGCCTTTAGGGAGTGAGCAGGAGCAGATGCACACACACAAACACACACCTTAACTCTTCAAAGTGAATAAGTCAACTGCACTGAACAAAAAACCCGCTTCTGAATCAGGTGTATCAGCTGCTCTGCATCCAAAGGGAGCTATTTGGAAAATCCAGATGTCTGTATCAATCGGTTGTATCAGTTTATGTTATGATATGCATTAACAGATGTACAGCATGTGAGAAAGGAAGAATGTGTGGGTGCGGTTTGATCTAATTTGACTGATCCTGTCAAAAACTATCATCAGATTCAGGTTCCGCTACAATTAAACTCTGATTGGTCAGTGTACGGAAATACTTGACTTCACCTTTTTCCAACACAACACCACTTTAAACACATTGTAAACCAATGAGACAAAGCATGAATGCAGGAATCTTGAAACTTTGGCAAACAGGAACATGTTGAACATGCAGGACTCCATCAAAAGCTGCTTAAGAAAAATGAGTTGACAGGGCCTTTAGATGTTTCATTTAGTAACGTGTCAGAAAATAATCCCAAATACCCACCTCAGGTTTCCAGAGCCCAAAGTTATGTTTTGAGATTGTTTATGTTGTCTGAGCAGCACTTTTAAAACCTACTGGGATTCAGATATGATACAGAGAAAAGCTGCAAAACTTGACATTTAAAAGCAGGAACCAGCGAATGTTCGGGACTTTTGCTTGATATAGACTTTAAAAGATAAATCTTTTAAAATGTATTGTTGTGTAAATGAATAATAACTAATATCAGGAATAGTTTACAATGATCATTTCATTGTTTTATCAGCGATCTAGACCCTATAACCACAAAAATATGCAGTTGTAAATGATATAATTCATGTTCTTCCTTAATCAATCCAGTAATCTTAACTTAAAAACAGCCTTTATCCTGGAGAAACTTAAAATCTGTTGGATCAAAGCAGACCGCAAAATATTGCTTGGCACATTCAGTGATGTGGATACTATTTATGCTTTCTTACGGTTCGATCAATAACATGATTAGAGGCTTTGCACAGACATTATGTCAGGCTTTTAATTAGCTCATTGCACTTTCACACTTTCCCGTAATATTTCAGATTTTATGCTTCATTTTATGTGTGTGCAAAAGGTCTGAGGTGCACTAAGAACAGTAATTAATATGTTTTAACATCACCATCAATTAACTGTGGCATGTATTAAAAAAACCCCAGACATTTCTGTGCAGCCTCTGTAGTGGCAAAAACAAAAAATCTGTGTAGTGATTTAAGGGACGAACCTCTCCTGTGTCTTGCTGACTGGGCGTGAATCCAAAAGGGCCATCAGCTTCACCAAAAGGAAATTATCCATGTGATTATTTTTATGTTACAATGGCAGCAGCATCAATCTTTCCTTCCTTTTCCTTCTTTCTCTCTTTTTGGGACTAATTAACAGAAAATTGATTTTTTTTTTTTTTTTTTTTTTTATAAATGATTCATTTAGTGATTTAATGATTAATGATTAAGCATGAGGATTTGCGGTTTTTCTCTGTTTTGGTTGTATATGAAATATATTTGTGTACTGGACTGTTGGTTGGCTGTAACAAGCTATATGAAGACGTCTCCTTTGGCTCTGGGGTATTGTGATGTTTTAGCATTTTCCCTCATTTTAGAGATTAATTGCAGCCTCGGTTGTAAACATCCATTTTAATTTAACAGAATACTGAGTGGTGTCCATTCAGCTTCCCTGACAACCTCCTTACAACTTGAATAAAATCCCTTTAAGTCTTCTATAAGCTGTCAAGAGATATTTTACTAAAAATGTCCAACACATTATGGATACACAATGTACTAGAAAATATTTTTGCAAGACTCCTAACTCGCCTAATCACAGGCCTAAAATGTTATCACCTCATAATTATCATTAACAGCTCTTGCAGACTGATGCATTCCTGAAGGAAACGTTGGATCTGCATGAGTGTCAGTGGCACACCCCTCCTGGACATAGCAGAGATGCACCAGACAGAAAAGCTGGAAGTCCAAGCGGAAAAAAAAGCGCATCATACACACACTCACGGTGAGACAGTGTGACACATACACATATCCTTACCTCCTCAGTCTCCATCTGGCATCCCTCAGCATGCTCTTCTTCTCGCCCATCTCCCACTGCAGCAGCAGCTGGCGGCGGAATAAGATGTTTTGGGACGCTGCTCTCCGGGATATAACTCCTCCGTCCAGCGAATAAAACGGAGGAGAGGTAGAGGAGGAGGAGGTGGTGGTGGTGGTGGTGGTGGTGGATGATGAGGAGGTGATACGCCACTGAAGCAGAAATAATATGAATTCTGGGAGTATGAGTCCTGATTCAGAAGTGACCTGCTGTTGCTGTTTTTTTTTTCTTCTTCTTTTTTTTTTTTTTTTTTTGCCAAATCATGAATCCGCCTCTGCTTATATGCAGTTGCGGCGCCGAGCCTGAAGGTGGCGACATTGTACAGAGATTTGGACTCAAATAGACTCATCAAGAGTCTGTCTGCAACAGCTTTTAAAACGCTCACTGAAGAATCCCAAATAACAAAGGTAAGCCTGGATTGAAGCTGGAATGCTGTTTAATCTGCTGATTCCTTCAAACATACTTAAAATAAAAGGAGGAAAATAAAAAAAAATAAGCCCCAGAAGACGATTGTAACTTAAAGGGCCAGTATGTAAGATTTAGGGGGATTTACTGGCAGACATATTGGCAGAAATGGAATACAATATTCATAAGTAGGTTTTAATTAGCGTATTATCACCTGAAAATAAGAATAATTGTGTTTTCGTTACCTTAGAATGAGCCCTTTATGTCTACGTAGGAAGCGAGGCCACCGCCACGGAGCCTGCCATCTTGTACAGCTATGTTGCTACAGTAGCCCACAAGGGACAAATACTGGCTCTAGAGAGGGCCTTCCGTGTTTTTCGCAAGTTTCGCGGCCACCGTAGGTTCTCCTGCACACTTGGAAGGGGAGGGGAAGGGGAGTGTCTGTTGCAATCTACAACCTCACAGCTAGATGCCACTAAATCCTACGCACTGGTCGCTAATGTTAGTTACATTAGCGTTACTTTGCTGACAACACAAGTTATCAAACAAACTTGTCACGTAAAACAATAATTCATATTTCTTACAAACATATGAGTAAGTTTATCACACTTTAAACTCCCCCGTTCAGTCTTAATTTAACACAAAACCTGTAAGATAAGCTATGAATTACCGCTTGTATTCATTTCGTTACTGTTATTGTAACTAAAGTGACGTCAATACAGACAATTTGAATCACTTCAATCCTTAACCACAAATTAGAAAATATTTAAAACAAAAATGAAATTAACACACTTGACACATATCAGTCACAAAACTAAGCACGTATAGGGGGGTGTCATTAAGACCACAGTGGCGATGCAGCAGCTGTAGTGTTGAATAATAATTTTCTTTTTTTTTTTTAAAAAAAGGCGGCTGGCTGTTCTATTTTTTTAGTGTGCGTCCTCAGATTTACCAGCAGAGTTGACTGCAATTCTTCCTGTTTTGAAGAGCTATTGCTTAAGATTACAGTAAGATTACAACATTGCCAGGAAATAGCATTAAATACTTTTTGTCCTCTGTGACATCTCCATGTACCCTCTTCAATGAGCCACTTTCTAATGCAAATCAATTAGAAAGTGCATTTTTAGGTGTTTTGGACTTGGCATGCAAGGACTGCAGGAGCCCTGCTCTGTGTGTCTTTCCCTGCTATTGAATGCCATATCGCCCACTCTCTCTGCCAGCCAGTCAGCTTCCTGCAGCAAAGAAGCCACCTCTGCAGACTTCGGGCACATTAATGTCCTCTGTTTGGTCGCCTCTTCCTCTTGGTGTGTTCAAACAGGGATGCCTTTGAGTCTCTCTGTCCAGCTGCACAGCTACATTCACAAGCACAAACACTACCTCCCTGTGTAATCACTTGCCACCCTGAGAAATGACAGAGGGAGTAAAAAAAAAGAAAGAAAAAAAAGAAAAGAAAAGGAAGAAATCAGGATGATAGACTTGATTTGGGGGACCCTGGAGACCCTGGACCAACAAATCTAGACGGGAGACACGAGTCAGGATTTAACAATGTTATCAGACAGCTGATGAATTCTTTTCAGGAACTGATTCTTTTGCCAAGTTCAGGCGATGTCCCTGAAAACTGCATGAAGATTTGACGTTAGGTGTGGCCTATTTTTTTTTCTCTATGTTGATGTTCTGAAAACCCACATGTCGCTTCCTGGAGTACTGATGGTGCTCAGATGATTGCTCATCACTATCTCCAACTCTCCTCCTCCTTCCTCCCTTCCTCTATTGGTACTGCGTTCATTATTCTGTCTGTCTCTCTTTCTCTCTCTCTCTCTCTCTCTCTCTCTCTCTCTCTCTCTCTTTCACTGTCTCTATCCTCACCCCTCCCCCTTGGTGCATGCACACACACACACACACACATACACACAGAAACTAATGTGAGTTCCCCTATCTGTCAGACCCAGTTCCTCCATTTAAGATGCTGACTTGTTTATGTCGAAGGGGCAAGTGAATGACTTTTGTTAGGCTTGCATTGCACTTTGAAGCGTCTGTTGCGGATTTTTTCTCTTTTTAACATGCCTGCTTTATAGCAGGTGGAGGGGCATGAAGTCTGTTTTGTTGCTGATTTGTGGTTGATAGACATCTTCAAATAGCAGAGAGAGAGAGAGGGAGAGAGAGAGAGAGAGGCAGGTTGACACGCAGAGCGGTTAGATAAGCAGCGTTTAGGCGTTAAGTCTAGGAGTTTAGTCTAGTCGATGACTGGTAAGTGGGTAGCCCTCACCCCCAGCAGCTCTCTGTCCTGTGCCCGCTCTTGCTGTCCTGGGTGCAGACACACATAGAGGACACACAGAGGAGGAGAAGGAGGAGGAGGAGGAGGAGCAGGGTCAACCATGGAGCTGTAGAGACACGCTCAGATGCCCGTGGGAACACCAGTGGAGGAGGAGAGCCGCCGCGGAGAAGAGCTCTGCAATGAACAAGACCAAGAGGTAATTAAAAAAAAAAGAAAAAAGAAGAGGGTGCATCAAAACTGAGAGTCTGCTGCTGCTCAGACACACTTGCAGTTCAGTTTTCTCAGCAAGTGTAGGTCTAAGTATGTGTCAGCAGCAGGCGTTCGGCTGCAGAGAGATGTGTGAACCTTGAGGTTATATCTGAAATGCAGTGTGGTTTGTGTGAAAGCTCTTGACGAAGAGGAATGAGGGCATTTAGTTTTATTTTCCGCTCAGCGTGTGTGTGTGTGTGTGTGTGTGTGTCTGTGTATGTGTGCGTTTTCTGCTGTTTATTTAAATCAAGGCACTGCGCATTGGAGACAGAGAGTATGTGTGTTAAAGGACAGGTAGAAGACGAACACACACCAGTCACACACTCGCACACGGTCACAGCTAATGTGTTTGACCTGCATATCAGCGAAGAATATCAACTTCTCAAATTATTTGTGTGTACTGCACACAAGCAAGCCCTGACATTCAACAGTTGTGCGTGCCTGTTGAGTTCTGCCTGCTCACCTTTCCATGGATATCTGTTCCGCTTTTGCATTCTGTCCAGTTAATCTCTATTTACATGTCAGTTCATTGATATATTTTTTTTGCATTAGATCTTAGATACTGTTTTAGAAACAAGCCTTAGTAACCTTCATTGGTACTGTTTTACTGCTGTAGTTGTGACCACAGCTCTTATCAGATTGCCTGGAATGAAAGAGTTATGTTGAATGTTATAAGTCAGAGATGACGTGTGATTAAGCCACCTGAGTTTAAGGTGGGCTGAGGTGGATGAAGTGGTCTCGTTACTGTACATCCCCTTCAGTGGGTAGAATTAACATATGAGATGAGGAAAAGGTTTTGTTAAAAATAAATACAAGGAAATAATAAACACACTTTGTCAAAATGAAACTTAAACATCTTCGTGGAGCAAAAGAAAATGAAATGTATCTATCATCAGTCAGAAACAAAAAAAAGAAGAGGTATGTGTTCAGGTATAGTTTCATTATCTTTTGATTTATGGCTGCATTTCAAACAGTTTATACATCTTCTTCCTTACAAAACAGATGAAGAGGTTTGCTGCAATTTCTCTAAACTACAATGGTTGGTACAGTGGCTTCATGTCGGACCAAACGGATGAATGGCTCATTGCAGTAGATGCATCCCCCTTGATGCAGCGGGGAACAAGAACGCAGGTTGTGAGAGGGAAGAGAGCGAGAGAAAAAGAGCAGCACACAAACAAGGCCTTCAAAGGGCCCTGGCTTCAATTAATCAATTAAGGAAAGAAAGAGAGGAATTTGCATATCCCCCCGCCAGTGTGAGAGCGAGAGAGGGAGAAGAGGGAGGTTGGAGAGGGGGTTGGAGGTGGGGGGGGGACTGGATCTGTAGCCAGGAGTCTTGACATGGATGGGAAAGCGAGTGAGAGGGGGATTTCCAAAGAGTAAAAAAAAAAAGGAGAAGCTGTTTCCTGAATGGCTTGAATAGAGCAAGGATGAAGAAAGAGGAAAAAAGTGGGTGAAGCAGACGGAGGTGTGGAAGAACTTCCTAAAACGAAATCAGTGATATGATAGACTCAGGGCCAAGTTCATTAATATTTAAAAATCTGACTGCTTATTAGGGCTTTTTGCTCACAATCGTGCACATGAGGATTTTCTTTTTCACCATCATGTTTTAGCAGTCGTGTGTTGTCATGTATCCGCTGTTTAATATAGAGGAATACGTTTACCCGAGTTGTGTATATGACTCTTAGGAAAAGTTGAATGCAAATGCCCCAACAGTGTCCGATTGTGTTCGGATTTGCATGAAAGTCCACCACACTCTGATTCTATTTACCAACAGCGCTCAGGTCTCTTCAGCTTGCCAGGCTCATTATACAGTTAAAAAAAAAAAAAAAAAAAAAGAGATCATTGGCTGCTGTGCTGTGCATTTACCTGCTCAGCTCATTCAGGGGGGGAAATTCCCTGACAGACGTCATGACATCAATAACATTTCCCCATCAGCACTTCTGTTTGTAGTAGCGAGTGTGTCTCCTCATATGAGCGACGGCTCTGACAGGCAGAGCTGGATTCACTCTGAGTCAAAGGCAGAGATGACAAGTTGTAAAGGGCACTGAGATAAGAAAACCGAATAAAGTAAACAGTTACAATGATGTTGAAATGATTCGTTTAATAGTTGCGAGTTAAATGGACATAGAATTGATCATTTAAGCTTTTTTTTATTTTAGTTTATTTACGACTTAATATTTACTAACTCATTAGTTTCACATTATAAAATACAAAAATGTAAAAATGAATATGCATATACGATGCATGGATGAAGATATTTACATACTGTATATGTATTACAGGACAAAATTTAAAAAATGAAAATGGGAAAAGTCATTCATTGAGCAAAAATGGAAAGCACCTGTTTCAGCTTCTCTAATCAGAGGATTTGCTGCTTTATTCTGTTTATATCGTTGCAAAAAAATAATTATTTGGGGTTTGTTGGTCACACAAAACAAATGCAAACACACAATTTATTTGCATTTTATATTTTAACCATTTAATAGTGGAAATATTCATTAGCTGAAGACTTAGAGTCATATATTAATTTGTACAAAGGCAGATTTGAAGGAGTCCAGTGAGGCCTAATGGTAGTTTATACTTAATCATCAAAAAAAGTGTTAATTTGAAATTGCTCGGTTTAAGCTAAACGTCATATTACTGTTGGAGGGAGATTAGAAAAACAACCTTTTTTTCTCTTTTTGCTTGATTTTTTTTAAAAAAAAGCTTTTTGATATTATTTCAAGGTTTCTGAAATGAGGGTAGGATCATTTTATGGACTCACAGAGAGGTCGAGTCAGGCTCCTCGCCGTAGAATAGCTCATGAAGGTACGTCGTGTGCTGTTTAGTGTTAGTGTTTGGGATGCAGTAGCCAGCTGGTGTAATGAGGCAACGGCACAATCTGAATCCAGTCATGGCTGAGGGAGAAATGTTGCGGCGTGATAACTGTGATGTCTGGATGGAACAGCACGTCCAGGCAAGAGAGCAGCTGGTGGTATAAATACACCGGTGAATGTCACCCCGTTCACCTGTATGAAAGTGTGCATCCATGAGTGTCCGTTCATGTGTTGTACATAAAGCAAACCCGACGTTCTTGTGTGCGACTGGAGTGTGGATGCATGTGTAAGTTGAGCAATGCATTGTGCGTGCGTGTTTGTGTGTGTGTGTGTGTCTGTGTGTGTGTGTGTGTGTGTTGAGAATGAGAGTGGGCTGGGGAAATGAGCCACGCACACAAACACAGGTTAAGAGAAGGGGATGTAGGTCTGGTCATTCAGGGAACTTGTCGCCAGTTCTCTGAACTCACACAGTTTCCTGGTAATGTCGTCATATTAGCTGAAATATAGCGACCGACAAAGTTTCACAGCATTTCATGCTGCACACTGTTTCTACAGATTCAATAGGAGTCCAGGACAAAACCTGACATTCTCTCTCTTAAAAGGAAGTAGATGCACTGATTGGGTTTTATTTAAACGTTTATTTCAACCTTGGTGTCATTTAAAATTTGGCAGTAAGACTATGGCTCAAACTCTGTCCTTCAACTCCTCTGCAAAACTGAAGCCAAGCAAAAGAAGCCAGTTTAAATCTAAAAAGTATGAGAAGAGTCAGTTACTGGTTATTGTGAAATACCATCAGACATTGCTAAACTGAGCCCCTGATCTGAAGAGGAAGCATTGATCGCATCATGAAACAAAGGAGTCCCCTTCGTCTGTTATTTTTAAACGCATTAAAATACACTTTAAAGCTAACCGCACATTAAGACTTAAAAGCTTGTTTCCATCTGACTTTCAATGGCTCAAAGTTCTTTCGCATTTCCAACAAGAGCCAAATCAACACAGCTTCACTGTTGGGTGTGGCCAAAGGTGTGAGAACTACTGTCAACACTTTTTTAGCACAGATTCCTTTTGAAAGCCAAAGGAAACATAATCAGCATCCTCCTCCTCCTCCTCCTCCTCCTCTTCGCATGTTGCATACGCTGTATCTATGAGCTGTGAGGAGTTCACTGAAACCATAGAAACCTTATAAGAAAAAAAACAAAGATTAAGAGAGATTAAATGTTTAGCAAAGGCAGAACTGTTTCTTCTTTCCTCTTTGCAGGCCTCAGTGTTCAGTTTGTCATTTGACTGCGAGAGGTAAACACAGGGTGCGTTCACAGCTTTCATACATTTATAGATTTTTCTGTCAACAGCGAGTGAAAAAAAAAAAAAAAAACAACAACAGCTTGCAACATGTCGCCCAGTTTTTACATGCTGTCATACATTTGTTTTGTGTAGCAAACACAAGGGTGTTTGCAAGCAAGGTGTCACATGGCAAAGTGAACACATATCAGGAGCTGAAAGGAATTTTCTTTCTGAGGTAATACAACGGCTTGCACTTTAGGATTAGATGTGTGACGTATCGTTGTACTGACCTCATCCAAAGGTGATGTAATATTGCATTTTAATGAAAAGTAAAAGCAAGATTTTCAGCCTGATCTTCACGGTGCAATATAGCTTCTCCTTAAAGTCATGAAGTAATATGACAAAGGCAATGACTAACAGAAATTTTGTCACTCTCAGAATGATCGTCCACTGAGCAAAACCACTTAATATAGACAGCAGTTTGTAAAACTCATGCAATGAGTTATAGTGGCCATTATGATTATAGTTAGCTTTTTAACTAATTGCATATTAGACTTTTCTCTACTGGCTATTGTAGCACTAAAATGAGTTTAAAACTACAAAGGCAGGAAGGGATGTTGGCACTCGTAACCAAAGCTGAGAACGAATGTGCGTCAGAACCTTTGAAAGCACAGAGAAGTAAAAATACAGAACACCTGTCTCTAGCTGGGCCAATTTTCCCTTCTCCTCATCCTCAGGGGGTCATTGTAACCACCTCAATAATCCAAATCTGTGACCTATTTGACAAATAATGAACATTTTTTGAGACATTTTCTGGACTGTTCTACCATTATCTGTGTGCCTGGTGGCGTCAGTGTTAGTAACGCAGAAAGCAGCGCATTGGTTTGCAGTTCCTCTGTCTGTGCACGATGGTTCAGACAGCTGCAGCGTTGTAGCACAGCTTATCAGATGTGGAGAGCTGCGTTTCCTCAGAGGTTGACCTGCACTACCTCACCACACACTGCTCTACTTATTTCTAGGCTACTTATAGTCCCTCTTTGTGTGTGTCTATCTGCTTCTCAGGAAACCCAATGTGGAGAGCTCTGGTGTGCTAAAGAGCAGGAAGCTGGTCCAGCGGAGGAGGAATACATGTCCCAGTCCTCAGGACATCAGCCGGGCCCTGCAGAGCCCCAGCTCTGCTCCCAGCGCCAGCGCTGCCAGCCTGGATGAGCTCATACATCGCTGCCTAAACTGTTTTGGTCAGTCTCTGTCCCTACATGTTTGCATGTGTTCCCAAAGTTTGTCATGTGTCTTTACTGCAACCAGGTTATATAAAAGAGGGATGAGGGAGAGTGAAGGGGGAATCCAGGGTGAGAGAGACAGACAGGGAGGGAGGGAGACAAAGGGCAGTCTTATACAATCAAGCTTTGTTCTGTTGGGCTGTAGAGACCAGCCAGCTATTCCCATGCACTGTTTAACCATACGAATATCTCTCCTCTCTGTCTCTCTCTCAGTGGCCTCCCTCTCTTCATCGGTCAGTTCACCTAAATCACAAAAAAACATGCCTGGATACCACTAGTGGTACATAGCATGTTGATAGTTTATGTTTTATTGGCCAGTATTTTAGATATTCAATTGTGAGAGTCCAGTTAGAGACATTTACCAAGACCGAGTAACACTTTTTATGTCCCATTATGATATAATGTACGATGAAAAAAGATCGCTCATATACCAAGTAAATTAGAAGGCTACAGTTGACTATTACCTACTATAACTCATACAGGAAGGAAAAGGTTAGCTGTCATTTCAATCTTAAAACCCACCTGAGCTGCATATCTTTGAGTTTGACAGTAGAAAACAAACATGAAAATATAAACCTCCACTCATGCAGAATGACTGAAACGTACTGAACTGCTCGATCACTGACTCACGGTGCAGCCCACAGTTGGTTTTTTTTTTTGTTATTGTTGTTTTTAACCACATTAATCCTCCTTGTGCTTGCAGATTTAGAGGGGAAGCATTCCAGCCCCAGAGGGTCCCAGCTGGTCCACATGACCCTGATGATGCACAGTTGGGTCGTGCCATCTCAGACGTTCGCCCAGAAACTTCTCACCCTATATCCTCCACTGTCGCTCAGTGCGTTACTCCGGTCCCACCGGTACACTGCTCCCAATCACATGTCCAAACTCATTAATCAGATCAGGAAACAGGCATGGCTTTGTTTTTTTTTTGTTTTTTTTTTTCATTCCTTGTCAGCAAAGCAGATTTGAAGTATATACCCCTGCTGGTGTTTAGTGTAACGTTGGGCCATATCTGCACAGTGTGTTCAGATCCTTGACTCTTTCTCTCACCTATAAGGATTGTCCCTCCGACAAGAGAGGGCTGAGGCGGGCACAGATCTGCCACCTTGTCAGGTGAGTAAGGGCAACAGGCGCATGAGCGTATTGTATGACGGAGTGTGACAGAACTGGTTATCCTGCTTTATTTGCGGGTAGTAAACATATGTTCTGTCCTGCTTCGTGGCAAGGCAGTGGATCAGCCAGTTCCCAGCGGTATTTGAGGCAGACCCCCTTCTCGAGCAGACCATGGGGGACCTGTGGGCGCTGGTACGGTCAGACGGAGAGGAGGCACACTCGCAGCTCATTGACACCTCCTGCCTGTGAGCCATGTTTTCATATAATTCACCATCATGCCCTGGAGGAACTGTAGTTTGCATATTTGAACTAAGACACAGACATGTTTTTTTCTATAAATAGAAAATTGACTTTTCTATTTCTGTCGCTTGGCTTTTTTCTTTTTTTTTCCCCTAGAAGCCCTCATGCAAATGTATCTCAGGCACCCTCGCCGTCTGTGAAGAAGAGGAAGGTGTCTTTGATCTTCGACCACATGGAGCCTGATGAGATGGCTGAGCACCTCAGCTACCTGGAGTTCAAGAACTTCTGTAGCGTTTCGGTGAGTTCAGCGAGCAGCAAACACTCAGTAGGCGAAATTGCATAACATGAATATGTAATAACACGCTTTAAGTGGCTGATTGCCAAATATATTGCTGATGGCTGATGAAGATAGATGATACTGTATCAACAACTTATAGATAAAACATTATATCACAGCTAAACAGAAACTAAAGTAACCCTTTTATCTCCAAGTTTATTTGAAAAGTGTACAAAACCTGAGGTTAAAAACTGTAAAGCGTTGTCAGTTTTGAGTATCTTAGTGTTTCATGCAACACAGAGACAGTTTTGAATGAGTCAGTACGAAAGAACAGGCGTGTGACAGTACTAAACAGACTTCAGTGGTGTCACGCAGACTTTAAGGGCCACGCCATCCAATGACTTCAGTCTTTTTAATCTTTGGTATTACTAATAAACCATTTTTAATAACTGAGTTTGGATTGCCAGATTATGGAAAATCCCTTTGATTAGTGTATAATATCATCTGAAGCAGAACTTAACTCTTAGCAAGTTCAAGCATTTCATCAGAAAGATTTTACTTATTAACGTTTACATGGTCAGGGTCTCATGTTGTTGAGCCTGTGGTAATAATAATAGTAGATGTTGGAGAAATGTTGTCTATTCCAGTAGAAAAGCAAGAGAAACAGTTACAAAATTTTGAAAGCAGCGCTAAACTGCAGCCAACTGTTGACCGCTGCTGTCTGATCTGTCAGTTCTTGGACTACCGCATCTACGTGGTACGAGGCTCGGTGAGGGACAACCCTGCTCTGGAGCGGTCGGTCATGATGTGTAACGGAGTCTCCCAGTGGGTCCAGCTGATGATCCTCAGCAGACACACAGCCCAGCAGAGAGCGCAGGTCTTCACCAAGTTCATTCACGTGGCTCAGGTAAATTGGATGAAGGATCACAAAAAAAAACTGGTTTTTGTTTAGCTGCCAAGAGCTTTACTTGTTTGGGGGTTGTTGTTTTTTTTTTTTGGGAAATGACTTCACGTGCTCCTTCATTACTCACAGTCAGTGACTCTGCTTGTTCCTCCGTAGAAACTTCGAGCTCTGCAAAACTTTAACACTCTAATGGCAGTAACTGGAGGCCTCTGTCACAGCTCAATCTCCCGCCTCAAAGACACAGCTAACCTGCTGCCACCTGACATCACTAAGGTATGTTGAAAGTTATATATATAACTATGAGTCAGCCTCTTCATGACTACCTCACCACGAAGTTATGATGATTAAACGTTTCTTTCTTGAATCATCTTCCTTCCTGAACTTTGACATTTATGGCCTCTGTCAAATTCATTATCTTCATATCATGTTTGATCTTTTTTTCCCTCTTTTCCTCTTTAACCCAGATAGTTATGATTTTGTTAGTTTCACCTGTCTGTCAAGATATATCTCAGTTTAGTGGTATTTAGTGGCAAATTTTAGCTGTAACTATGAAACTAACAGACATCCTGGCATGTGTGCAGGTCCCAGATATCAATTTAACTTCATTTATCCTCGTATTCGTTCTCTCATTTTAGTTTCTTTTAGAATTAAATTAGACTTAAACAAAAATAAAATCCTTAAAATAAATAATTTAACACATAATTTCATGAAAGGCCATCAGTCAGTGAATGACATCCACTACTGTGTTCTTAAAACACTGAGATTTGTATAAAATTTGAGCATAATTCAAAGGCACAAACAAGAAACACCTAGTTATGTTGTCTCAAAATGATGAAACAAGACCATGTTGTTATTAATTATATATATGCTGGCAGAAATGTGTTTTATATGGAATATTGTTTGGACCAAATGTTATTATTTGATGACTCTTTTATGGTTACATTAAAGGCCCTGAGTGAGATGACAGAGCTGCTCTCCTCGCGGAGCAACTACAGCAACTACCGGCGGGTTTACAACGAGTGCAGCGGCTTCAAGGTGCCCATCCTCGGTGTCCACCTGAAGGATCTGATCTCGCTGAACGAGGCCCTGCCGGACTACTTAGACGAGGAAAAGATCAATCTGAGCAAGCTGCAGCACCTGTACAGCAACATCAACGACCTGCTGGCCATTCACAGCTGCACGCCGCCCTTCGAGGCCAACAAAGACCTTCTGCATCTGCTCACGGTATGAGACAGAAACAAGGACATGAGTTTTAAGGATTCAGATAAGAAGATTCAACAAGGAACATCTTAAATTATGTTCTTTTAATGCTCCAGCTCTCTCTAGATCTATACTACACCGAGGATGAGATTTATGAACTTTCATACACCAAGGAACCCAAGAACCCCAAGATTCAGGTCAGCCTTTGCACTCGTTTTAACCTTTTTTTTCACAAGGGGAGGTATGTTTGTGTATTTTCTGTGGGTGTAACATGTCAAAAACAAAAGCACAACTACATCAAAGTTATCCACATCAAAGTAATGTACGTTAGGGAAACGTGTCATGTGGTGGGTGTGCTCTTTTTTTCTCCTTGTTTCTCACATATGCAGTGTGTGCATTTCTTGGTTCCGCAGCCTGTAGCTCCAGTTAAATCACCGGTGGTGGCCGAGTGGGGCTCAGGGGTCACCCCTCGGCTCGACCCTGACACCATATCAAAACACGTCAAACAGATGGTGGATGTGAGTACTCAACAACCTCCTGTCTTTCACTTCCTTAATTACTTAACCAAAGCAGAACTAACAAACTGCTCCTTAAACAAGTGAATTTCTGTTCTGCTCTGTTGCCCCCTGCAGTCCATAATGAAAAACTACGACCAGAACCAGGACGGCTACATTTCACTGGAGGACTTTGAGAAAATAGCAGCCAACTTCCCCTTCTCCTTCTGCACTCACGAAACTGACAGGTGAGGAAGCTGCAGACATGCACAACATGAATTGTCGAACTGTTTGTACAAACGTCAACTCTTACTCATTTTTTTTTGTGTGTTGCGCTTTGGAAAATTTTTCCTGCACAGGCAGGGACAAATCAGCCGTGAAGAAATCACCTCTTACTTCATGAGGGGAATGTCTATATGTGCTAAGCTGGGCTACAACTTCAATGACGCGCATAACTTCCATGAAACCACATACAAACGGCCGACGTTCTGTGATATTTGTGGAGGCTTTGTAAGTATCCGTTGTTTCCTTTTTTTGGCTATATATAACCACATCAAACTGTGATATCACGTATATATAATATCTGCCCTCTTGTAGCTGTGGGGAGTCATCAAACAGGGCTACCACTGTAAAGGTAAGATCATAAAAACAAACATTCACCTCTTGCTTTCTCTAATAGAGTATACATATTCATCAGCAAGTTCCATATAAAATCAAAAGTTAAAGGGTCAGTTCAGCCAAATTACAAAAAACCCCCATATTTTCTCACTAACCCCCAGTGGTATTTAGACATCCAGATAATTATCTCTGAGATTTCTGCTGCCACTGAGGTGAAGGTTATCTGGTTTATGGTGCTCAAAGCATTGAAATATTAGATCTGAAAGTCAACTGATCCTTTAAATAGTAATGCTGACGTTTTAAGTTTCAACATTTTCTCTCTTTTCTATCTCTAAGACTGTGGGATAAACTGTCACAGACACTGTAGAGATCTGGTGGGAATGGAGTGTGTGAAAAAGCATAAAAACACAACCGGGTCCTGCCCATGCACCCCCGCACCTGACTCAAGAACCAAGGGCAACAGCTGGAGTACGTCGTCTCTCTGTTATATACAGTAAACACACAAAATTCCCTGTCTGTAAAACAACAGTGAACCCAATATACTTATGTCTTATGTTCCCTGTCAGGTTCAGAGGAGGAGACCTTCGTTTTCCCCCAAAGTAACGAGACAGAACACAACAAGGGCGCCCCTCTTTGGAAAATTAACACCAGTGATTCAACGCAATTGGACCGCTCCACTCAGACAGATCCTGGCATATGGACACCTGAGAAAAGGGACAAGAGGGGATTCAACCACAACTCTCTCGTACACGCGTCCCCAGAAAGAAGGGTGAGACGCAGCATGACTACTTACGAGGTGATCATACAGAAGGACAGAGTTTGTTTAACCTTGTCTACCCTGTGATCCTATTTTTAGGTCACAAAATGCTCAGTTAGTTGTAAATTTGTCTAAATCTCCTGATTGACTCAATGCGAGATCCTGTTCCAAAGGTAAAGAAACTATACAGTAAGGGTTTCAAGCAGTTGCAGCTGCTGCTACTGAAGCTAATAAATAATCAAGTCAATCACCAATATTATACACCAGGAGTATAAGCTCACTACTTTGGCCTCTCCTTGCTATAATGTAGTATTTTCACATGGTTGTTAAGGACACACTAAAATCTGTAGTTCACATTTCCCTGATGTGCTAAAGGCAAGATTCAACTTGTAGACACTTTTGCTGTTACAGCACAACCACTTAAAGCCACTATGTGTGTAATCTTTTTATCATTGAGGCGTCTTTCAAGTTATTCTTGTTGTCAGATTTTTGCCTGTCAGGAATTGTCAGGAATTATAACTATTTTATATTATTACAACTGTGTTTATTATCTGTTTATACATCACCCTCCACTTCTGGGTGCCCACAGGAGGAGTTATAAACACTTATATCTGCTTATAACTACATTATAATGTACGCATATCGTGCAACAAATTCTTAAAGTACCTTATCTGTATATAAAACTAACTTTACATCTCAGTTCAAGTGGTGAGATTATATCTTTGGTGATTTAGGTGAAACAAGCCTTTATGAAAGCTTTCGTATTAGAAACTGAAAGGGGGGGGTTGGGGGGGGGGGGGGGGTTTCCCACAGTAAAATACAGCTTCTAACTAAGTGGTAGAGCGGTTTTCTTGATGATAAATGTGCGGTAGAGCGGTTTTCTTGATGATAAATGTGTCTCCCGTGTTACAGGTCAGAACGCTGCCACAGAGGACTCGGGGCTGCTCCATGCCTGTTTCCTTCCTGCAGGAGAAGATGGAAGAGCTGCATCTCTACAAAGACAAGAGCAGAGAGCCGGACTGACCACGTCTTCTAACACCCTCCCCCCCGCCCCCGCCCCCTCCCCCCACACACACACACACACACACACGGACAAATAGAGAAGACACCGCCATGTCTCTGTGACTGGTGTTGATCTGAACTGAACTGATGAACTGAGAGTGTACCAGCAATGATAAATGGACTGGATATATGGCTAATGGTTTTGCCATGTTTTTAATTTTTATTTTTGTCAACCTGATTAGATTGACATATTGTTTTAGGTTTCGAACATCTGATTTCCTCTTTGTAATTTATGAACACCTCATCTGTTTCTAGAACAAGTGCCTTGGTTCTCTGGTGCTAAGATTCCTCTCAACCTCAAACCATGTTGTTTATGACAACCTACAGACAGACAAAAGGGGTTCATGAAATCCTACATATATATATATATATATATATATATATGTATATACGCATAATAAATCCAGGGTAGGAAATTAACACTAACCACCTCCAACAGATTATTAATAATAACTTTGGCAGCTATATTTGAAAACTCTGCTCACAAGTTTGGAAAGTAAGCCAGCACAGAATCCTAAAAGCACAATTAGTTTGACTTAGGAACAGGTGATATGATGATTTATATAGTATATATATACCAATTTCCAACAAGTAGATATTACTATACAGTTTATAAGGGATCTATGCCTTTAGTATCTTGTTGTATTAGGCAATGACAATGTTGCAAAACACTGAGCAGGGCTTCTTTGTGGCAATATTGGATTTACTGAATTTCTCCATGTATGTGATGAGTTACCTTACATTGTCAGGAATTTAATTCACTGGATTAATTAGGCATTTTTAATTTCCAGAAAGTTATTCAGCATTATTTATATTACTACCACTCATCCAACCTCTTCTTTGGCTTTGTCAATAGTTTAAAAAAGGAGCTTGTGAAGTCAAAACTCATGATCCACTGTGACTACCAGTAGAAACAGTTTATTTCCTGCCCTGACGACATTTTTGACTTGCAAATGTTTTCAAAAGTTCATTCAAGGTTCAGCAGGACTGCACTGGAACTATGCGTACGCTCCAAAATCAGCAATTACTTTTAGAGATTTGTTTTTATGTTTTTGTTCCTTATCCACGATTTCAATCTAGTTCAAAATGAGAGAAATACACCAAGAATGACAAATCATGGAGTATGTGTTTGTGTTTGACTTTCTCAGTGGGAGAAGAAGAAGAAGAAGAAGAAGAAAAAAAAGACCATATTAACATCTCCAGGCGTATACAATTGCATTTATTGTATAAAGACAAGAATACAGACAGCTTGGGTAACTGGTCATAATCAGATTTTTCATTTTTAGGTAGAAAAAATGGGTTTGACAGAACAGGATTTAAACTACTGGACTTAATGAACGGCAATCACAAGGGGATAAAAAAAACAACCCTGCACATACAACTACTCAACAAGAGTGGCAAAATATTCTGCTCAATCAAATCAATCAATCTGATCAATCAAAGACTGGATCAACGCTTAAATACTACAGTATCAACATCTATAAAAAAAAAAAAAAAAAAATGTTCCATAATGTTTTGAATTCTATTGGGAGTAAATAAAATGTGCTCACTTGGTAACTGAAAAATGACGAGCAAGACAGAGGAAACGGGTAATGAAAGTAAAAAGCATGCATTTTGTTCTTTGTTAAGCTTTTCAAAAACAAGCAAACTTATTTCAGGCTTTGCTGTAGTTTTCTGCCCTGTCACTTTTTTCACGCTATGCATCCTAGAAATATACAATGAACCTCTTCAACCTGTAGGAAATGTGGAGCTTGCAGTTCAACAGACATCCACATTCAATGCATAATAGATAACATTCATTAATGTTTAGATACCTATCATCTACCACCTCACTGTCACTGCTTAAAGTAAGACTTCATTCAGTAAAAAAAAAGAAAAAAAATGACAAGACATCAAACTGTATACAGGTTATGTGTACATTGATTGGTGAGGAATGAAGGCTACTGTGTTAAAACCAGACAGAGACAGTTGTGGTGGGTGACTCGTGGAACTGTACAAAAGTAATTCTCTGCAGAGGTCAGAAGGGGTTTAGGACACAGGTGGGTGCAGGTGCAGGTGCAGGGCAAAGCTACTGGGAACCTGAAGATGAGCCCTGGCTGCCCTGTCCAGGGTAGCTGCCGTACTGGCTGTAATACTGGTTCCATTGGTTCTGGTTCTGGTAGTACTGCTGCCACTGCTGAGCGTACTAGAGGGGAGAAACAAAACAAGCAGAGAGAGTGTTTACATTTTTACAAGTTTTTTTTTTCTTCTCAAACTGCCCCCACATTTTCTTTTTTTAGCATATCCCCAAAGCACAGTGGATAACTTTCAGAAGAAATACTCCACCCATAATAAGTCTTTTCCACAACAGGAACCTAGTGACCCGTAACTTAAGGTGTAGCCACTGTCACGGGTGTTGCTTTTGTCTCCACTGTACTCCCCCCGCGCTTCAGGGTCGACTTCTTGAACCCAAATTTGAGGAATGGAACACAACTCGAACGCACAAACATCAATTAACCATGTGTTGAGATAAGCACTGCAATATATAGGTGATATTCCAAATTCAGCATAAAAATGATAACGTTTGTCTGGCATCTCCCTGGTGTCTGGTGTCGCCTGTTTCATTTCATTACATATATCGCAAAAAATGTTCTGGTTTGTAAAACAAGTTGAAGTAATGGCTATACTTCTGTCAAACATTACACAGCCCCCGAAGACTTTAAAGGCACCTTCAAAAGTTTGTGACTGTGTTAACTTGTATTTCTGTCTGTGCATTTGTCTTGTTACCATTGCAGGCGGTTGATTGTGCTGCCAATCAGTTAGGTGTGTTTTTAGCCACAGTTTAGCAAAAATATATGTGTATGGTTTTTAAAAAACGTTTTCTACCGCGAAAACTTGTTACCACTGTGAAACTGGGCCAACATAGGCATCTATTACAACTGCAATGAATTCATGCTGACCACAGCCCCTGGTGTCTATGAAGGTACGCATTACTGTCTGACACATTATTTTAAATACAACCCAAAACTGGCAGGTTCATCTCTCTGTCACTGTCCATAGTGTTACCGAGCCAACTTGGGGTTTTCCGGTTTTGTTCAGACTGCAGTCAAATCAAATTTGTTTCTCAAATCAGATCTTTAAGACGGACTTTATGTTATTTTCAACTGATCAGATCAGATTGGTGTCCAGACATCACCAACCTATCTGCATGGGTTGCTGTGGTAACGACGTAGGCGTCAGTAACTATGTACGCTGGTGACGCAGCTTTCCGAAACGAAAGCATGAGAAATGGAGATCCATCATCCCCCCCAAAGTGCCAGTAGACAATTTATTTCTGCTGAAATAAATGGACAGTGGACAGTGACAGAGAGATGAACCTGCCAGTTTTGGGTAGTATTTACAATAATGTGTCAGACAGTAATGCGTACCTTCATAGACACCAGGGGCTGTGGTCAGCATGAATTCATTGCAGTTGTAATAGATGTCTATGTTGGCCCAGTTTCACAGCGGTAACGAGTTTTCGTGGTAGAGAAAGTTTTAAAAACCATACACCTTCCTGCTTTCCATCCTGCACGTTGAGTAAAATAAATATTTATGCTAAACTGTGGCTAAAAACACAGTTAATGGATTTGGTAGCACAATGAGCTGTTGCTCTCTGTGTCGTCCTCCGTACTGCTCTGCTAGTAGCAACATGGATTCTGCTCAGCTGCTTTGATGCACTTCCCACACACTGGATTTGATGTTGCTGTATGTCGTGTTGCGAGTGACGCAAAAGACATTTTGATATCTGATTCCGGGCTGAGACACATCTGTAGAAATCCGATTGCAATCTCATTTCAAACCACCTCCAAATGTGGCTTGAATCTGATTTGCAAAAATGACATTTCATGTTTGTTTTTTTTTGCTGTCTAGACTTTCTAAAATCAATCTGGATACTATCTGGATATGCCAAAAAACAGATTTGGGCTGGCAGTCTGAACATGGCCTTTATGACCTAGCCCTGCCTTGCACAGATTCATGCCCTTTGACAGCCCCCTTAATCCCCTGCCCCCCCCCAACCCATTTACGATTGATTTTCAGATGTACATAAAAGGTTAAAGTCTTAAAATACCTGCTGGTATTGCTGGTTGTAGCTCTGTTGTTGTTGCTGCGGCTGCGGCTGTTGCTGCTGCTGTGGCTGTTGCTGGTGGTGGTTGTACGTCTGTGCAGTGGTAGGTGTCTGGCTGTAACTCTGGCTGTATCCTGGGTACTGACTGTAGTTGCTGTAGTAGTTCTGGTTGTAGCCGCTGCCCTGGTTGTACCCCCCTTGATTGTAGCTCTGGCCATAGCCCTGGAAATGAAGCAAAAAAGTTCAAGAGAACAGATTAATTTACTATAAAGTTCAGCTTGTTTTAATAATAATAATAATTAAAAAAATCTCAAATTTCATACATGAAGGTCATCATTAGGTACCTGGTTGTATCCTCCCTTGCTGTAAGGAGCCGGGCGATTGTAGCTTGCTGACTGCTGGCTGCGGTTATATCCACCGCGTGCGTCAGAGCCTCCATCACGGTAGCTGCTGCCCCAACGGTTTTGGTTATAGCTGCCACGATTGTAGCCTGCCGAATAAACAATGTTAGAATAGCAATATACACTTTACTGTATTAAGATACTAACCTCAGGTTGTGCCTCTCATGTATTATTGCATTAAAATCACATAGCTAAGCATGTGGCGATCTTTTTAAATCAACAGTAAGTATTATTCAACAATATTCTCACTTTTGAAAGATGATTGGGAACTTATCTCTCAGGGGAAACATGCTTGACTTGAATGGCTTTAAATGATGAATAGAAATATATGAGCAGTTGACATATGATTGTCAACTGCTCCACTCACCTCCTCTGTATCCACTGCCTCCATCTCCACTGCGGTTCTGGTAACCACCGCGGGAACCATCACGGTTGTCATACCGCTGGAAGCTACCACCGCCGCGGCCACGGAACCCGCCCTGCCTGTTGTCAAAGCGTTTCTCTGGCGGCGGGCCAGCCTTGCGGCCCTCCTCATTGTACTGCTTCAACAGCTTTTCAGCCTCGTCGCGCTGCAGCTCAATGTACGTCACCGCCTCCAGGAAGTCGCAAGCCTCAGGGAGAGTAAAGTTGGCTTGGAGAGTGACAGAGGTGACCACAGGAGGAGGAGAAGAGAGAGACAGCCCATCCAACAAGAGACGGATGGACAGGCAGAGAGAAAGAGAGGGGTAGGGGGGGGGGGGGGTTGTAGTGAAGACCAGAGCAGCCACACCACCGGAAGACAAAATGAAAAATAATTACTAACGTACAGGGGCAGTGTAAATCATAGAGAAACTAAGAGCAGATAGATGAAAGCAGATGGCAGGATACAGGGAACAAACATTACCTCCAGGGAAACATGGAGGAAACATTTGTTTAAGCTGACACGGGAGAGGGAGGAGACTTCAGTAGAGGTGGGGAGGGGGACAAAAAGGACAACTAGAAGGTTGGTGAGAAGAGGAAATAGCACTGCAAACCAAGGACTCCTGATGTAATGCGGTTACAAATCAACTTCCAACAACGTCAGTGTGTGACTGCTTGTAAATTTCCATTAGGAAAGATCATTTTCAGGGAGGCCAATTGTGCAATATTAGCTTTACTATATGATGACCTCAACCAGGCCCATGTCTCAGTTTGCAGTGCATTATAGGTAAGCTGAATGGCAAGTGGCAGATAGAGGGCAAAAATAATAAAGAATCAAAATTCATGTGGACTGTTTAAAAAAATGTCCAGGTCTGATATCTGGCCAAAGGCTATGATGGGGGGAAGGGGGGAGGGGGCATCTTCCAAGTTTGATTTTAGAGACAACACATAGAAAAAAGTAAAAAGTAGATCTGGTGTTTTATTTGTTGTTTCCACAGCATTCCTACCTTTCATTTCTAAAACAGCATGATCGGGCACATCCTTCCCCTGCTCATTGGTTTGCTTTAATGTTCGTTCTTTTAAATCCTCGTCCGTGGGACAAATTACAATAGCCTTGCGTTGAAAACCTTCAAAAGGACGCATTTTTCGTCTCCTTGCTGATCCATATACATTTGTCTAGCAATGGTGACAAGAAAGAAGTAGAAGCTTGTTTGTTATTGTTTACTTGTACTGGCTTTCCACTGGAAGGAAGCTGGAACCCTGCAATAATGAAGTGAGAGAGGTTTGGCTTGGATGTCAGTCTACGTTTTTACTCAGGTACTAATGGCCTCTCGTCACTCCACAGACTTACCTCGGTTTGTGCGTCCAGGGTGTCCGGTGCCTGCTGATGAATGTTAATTATGGACATAGAGGGGGACCCACAAATATCTAAAACTGACTGTCTGTGTTTGCTGATTTACCCAGCAACATAAAAATATGAGTTTCAGATCAATCAATAATGAGAATATATATGTAAGAAGTTATTGTGTGTATTCAGTTATGATTTCATGAGAATGTGCTGCATGTTAAGGTTTAAAATTTTAACTATTACTGGATTCTACTTTAAGCAACTGTGTGCATTTTATCTACGGTCTGTATCACCATTCATTATCTATGTATGTTTTTGCAGAGCAGTACAAATATCCTAAATGCAGAGTGAGGCTAATACTACATGGTAATGTGTGATGTCACTGTAATGTTTTCCAAAAGTGCCCTGCTTGTCAAACGGTTGAACCCCGCTCCCCCCTCCTCCCCCTCCCCACCGTTATGATTGGTTGGCTGTGCAGAGGTGAGAAAAGAATCTGCGTTTGAACTATTTCAGTGTGTGAAAATGTGCGTCCCACATTTAAACAATATCACACCTTCACCCTCCCTTTTCTGTAACAGTTGACTTTTTACAGCATCTTCAAGATGTGGCTGATTGGAACGACTATGAACACTTTCCCACGCGGTCAGGCCACACCTTGTACCCACTAGTCCTGATCGAGCATAAACAATCCTTTTGATTTTCCGTTTCGGGTTCTGCTTATTGATTCTGGTTCTTACAGAATCCAGGTGCAGATTTTTTTTCTTCTTTGATTAAAAACAACATTTAAAAATGGTCTAAGCAAAAAAACAACATGCAAATACAGGCTGCCATCAACTATTATTTGTCATAAATTACGAGGTGCTGCACGGTTCTTATTGGTTACGTTGAAATAAAGTATAAATATTTTAAATATTCTGCCATGCCACACTTGAGTTAGTCACACTGGTATCAGCCGTTTCTGGAGCATTATGATAACTGGAACATCAATAATGATGCATTCTTAATCAAATTAGAGAGCATTTCTGCATCAAATTGTATAAAATGCTATTTATGCAAATATATATATATATTTAACCTCCCACGTCCAATCAAAATTGGGTTTTGCTTTTTGTTTGACGTTCACTGCTCAGAATGATGTACATGCAGAGTTTGACACCAGAAGGCTGTTCGTTCATTCATTCATCTGCGCATTCATCTTTTTCTGTGCTCACCTTAGATCTGAATTAATGGCGTGTACATACAAGCATTAATTGTGCTCTCACTAGCTTGGAGCAAATCGAGATCCAGCATGCAACTTGCAAGTGTGATGTTGAAACTTGAAGCCTCCAGTGCACAAACACTGAGAATGGGTGGATTTTAATGAGGTTAAAATCTTAGCAGACACACATTTTTATAGTCCTTATATGTAAGGAGCGAATCTTTAAAGGTTCTATATGTAGGAATCAGAAATTCCTTCTCATTAGTGACATCTGTGGCCATTAAATGAGCTGCAGTCAACATCCTGGTGCTCGCGCTTACATGCTCGTGCTTGTGGTGTGAGACTTTTCCTTTTTCCTCGCTCACACTTCTCATAATTACATAAAAGATCTCTAACGTTATGTTTTGCATTGTGTTTCAGCAAAGCATCTCTCACTCCCAGTTAGTTGTGTGGTTATGCTGGTTGTTTGTTGACATTAGCAGGACAGGCAAAGCACTTGGGAACACACAAAAACGCCACTTCCGTTGGATTTTCGTAGAAAATCCAGCCTGGGTCGTTCACATAGATATCAGTCCTTTAAATTTACATTATTGTGATTACACTACTACTGTCATTTGTGAAGCTTAGCCACACTAGTTGCACCATCTCTGGTCTGCTCTATAAGAGCTTAAGATGTTCATTGATGCATCTCGTTCTGATTCATTCAATAAATTAGGCTCAGCTAGTTACACTCAGAATTCAAACTGCCAAAACTCAACAAAGTACCAATGCAATCAAACAACCTCCCTGTTCACTCAACAGTAACCAGTAGTTTCTACCTGTTCACTCAACAGTAACCAGTAGTTTCTACCTGTTCACTCAACAGTAAACAGTAGTTTCTACCTGTTCACTCAACAGTAACCAGTAGTTTCTACCTGTTCACTCAACAGTAAACAGTAGTTTCTATCTTGATCAACAGATAATCAACACAAAATGACACAACACTATGTCCAAAACGCACTACAGTTCAAACATTTCTGTAAATTAATGTCAGACTAAAGCCCCTTTCACACATGCACTGCAAGGCTGAAATGTTCTTGACATTACCCGGAGGAGCTGTATGTGTGAACGCAAATGTGTGAATCAGTCAGACTGAACATTCAACTGACTTCACCGATGCCAGTGGTCCATTGTGAAACTAGTACTAACAGGAGAGGGGACTTCCTGTGACGTTCTTTCTGCATCATGTCCTGCCTCCTGCACGCTCTACCCAGGCACCACCCCTCGCATTAACCAAACGGAGTATTTCCAGTAGGTGAGAACGCGTCTGACAAAAACAATCTCCTGCTGTGTGATACATACATGACAATGTCTGGATCTGATTCTACAGATGTTGTCCAGAGTTCATATGTGAAAATGGCTTAATATTTATAATCAAAACAACAATCAGTATATAGAATAATTATTAAAAGTACCATGAACCATTTCTGTATGTGATGCAAAATAACAGTTTCACTAATTTAGTAACTACTGTGATTTGATAGTGAAACAGTTAAGGGTTTACACATCTCCTGGGAACAACTCAGCTTTTAGAGGTGTTTTCACTGTTTAACACCTTCAATGTTTTCCAAAATTACCGATAACTCAGGGGAAAAAATGATTCCGCTTGTAACCTAACATTTCCATTAATAACTATCAACAAATCACACACCTCTTGCACAATCGTCATTATTTTAACGGTAAATTCGATGTGCAGTAAACACTGTTGTAGCACAATCGATCTGATACACTTACCATCTACAAGAGCATGCTACATCCAAAAAAAACAACCAAAAAGCCTACTCTGACAGGTCCCCCCATACTTACCTCGACTTACCTCATCTTCATACGGACTCTAGTCCCATTCAAGACAACAACAGACAGATATAACCCACCTGCAAATACTCACAGTATCCACGGAAAAGCCGAGTTTCACCATCAGACCCACCTACCTTTCGTCACATTTGCTGATCACAAGGTTCTGAAAATCTAAAAACTGTTAGTCATTACTTACCTTCAGGGTCAATTTATTAAAAAACACACTCAAAAGTTCCATGTATCTCACTTAAAAATAGCTTTTAAAAAAGCTATCAACTCTGTCTTATGAAATTAGCAACAGAAGGTGTTTTTCTTACTCACCAGTCAGAGCTTACTTGTTTCTCAACATCTTTACATAGTCATGGTTTACTTGTACATTGTTGAAATTCACAAGACAAACAATACTGTATTATGACAAGAAATAGCAAGTGCAAATATACTGAGGGATGAAAACATGAAATATTCTGTCACTTATGAGAGCCATTAATCATTTTCTGTTACAATACATGACAAGCAAGTGACAAGAGAGTGATCAATGCTTCTTCTACTCTATAATACACAGAGCCCCCCTGAAAGATAAATAAATAGTCAATTAGAGAGTGATCATCAGGGCACATTGACTGACTGTGGTGAGAATCAGCAAAGTGTGGGTGGGAGGGCAGTACCTGATCCAGGATGTAGTTGCGCCTCTTGCGTGCAGCGATCTCAATCAGCCTGTTCAGACACTGGGTGGCCTGCTGTATCAGAACATCCCATCGGCCGGAATAGTTCTTCTGGCGACGCAGACCCATCACCTGCGGAATAAATAGTAAAATGAGGCAATGATGGACTGTGGAACTGTTTGTGAATGGTTTTTTTTTTTTGTTTGTTTGAGGGTGGTGGCCCAAACCAACCTTCATCTTGTCCATAATGGCGTTGGTGCCCAGGATGTTGTATTTCTTCTCAGGGTTAGTCTCTGCATGCTTTATAGCCCAAGTAGTCTTTCCACAGGCAGGCAAGCCAACCATCATCAAGATCTGAAAGTGAACAAAGTCAACTGGTTAATTCTGAATCAGCATTTTTACTTGATAACTGGTCAATCAAATATTTTCCCTTAGTCCAGTTCTCATAAAAAGACATGACTTCAGTTAATTCATTTATTTGATCTGAACGTATTTCCTCTCTGTAAATTCAAAAACCTTTTCTGTTGATCAGTTTTTTAAAACTGAAATTGAAGAAGTCCGTTTTAGAGGCACTTTAACTCACTTTCAGGTGTATTTAGGTGCATCACAACTCAGTTTTTGTTTTATAATTTCATTGCTTTCCTACCTCGCATTCAGATTTGCTGGCAGGTCCCTTAGTGCCTCTGATCTTGTCATCCATCTCAATGTTGTGGATGTAGGTGTATCCCTCTGGCGGGGGGAAGTAAGGCTCCCGCTTCTGTCCAAAGTTGAACTCAACAGCGCAATTCTTCACCAGGACATGAGGGAAAAGGGCACGGCCTGCCAACGCTTCCTTGGTTGTCCGGAAAGCTACGCCCAACCACACTCCATTCTTGGAAAAGCCCATTTCCACCTCGTTACCAGTGTCAAAGTCCTGAAAAAAAGCATCATGCACTTTACTCATTAATACTGAACGGTCAACTACTTGTACAAATAAAAAAAAAAGACTTATGAGAAATTATTTCAATAAATCTTTTTAAAAACTGAAAATCGGTTATAAAATAATTAAGCTGATGTCAATTCCACTTAGTTGCTTTGCAATATAAAGAAAAATTTAAATAGTTGGTAATTAAAAGATTAAACTTTTTTCTTTCTTTGTGTTCATGTGTATCAATACTTCATCTCCTAATAATCCATATGTGATGCTGTTAAAAAATAAATCAGTTGAATTACTGTAACCGTTACTTACAATGTAACAGCCGATGACATCATTCTCACCAAACTTCTCGCCAAAGTCTGCAAATTTACAGTCAGAGGATTTCTTTCCTGTTCCTCCATATCCAAAGGAAAAGGGCTCCTCACCTAAAACATGACAATCAAATGCATTGTTTTTATTTAAGAATAGAGTATCTGGTTACAGCAAAGATCAATTCACGCTTAACATCATTTTGACCATTCAGATAATTGATCCTCTCACCGAGCTGAGTGCTGCAGTGGTTGATGGACCATCCGATTCTGACCACATGGGGATCTGGCTCACTACTGGGCAGGTGCTTCACAGGAATTTCCTCATTGATCTGAAAAACAGAAGACGTGTCAGGTCAAAAACAAACCTAGAGAGGATTCAGAGTATTCAGTGCTGCATAAAAAGGAGGAAGCTATTGTTAAAGATGGAATGTAAAAACAAATAACTTCAATGTCATTGTGTATTATTTTGACACGTACAACTTCCTAAGTTCTGTGAAATAACAGGGTGTTATGATTGTGTTTGTGATGTTATCTCCAGTCCTCATTTGTATGAGGATGACTTGCCTAGATTGTTTTGAAATCTTTTATTTTATGTGTAAAGATGGTTACATCTTCTTACCGCGGGTTGTTTACATTGACATCAGAGTACTGTACAAAAGTACTGTAATGCTTATATGTAAAGATAGTGTATGTTCATAAGAGAAACAAAGGAGCTTCTCATCCACTGTTTCAAAAATAATAAATACATACAGCCTGTCTCATGTGTCAGGGACCATTATGTCATCCGTGGACACAGTATACACAAAAAGTATATTTACAGACGCTCAATGTTTCACCAGATGAAAGCCCTAGCTCTTTCACAGAAGTCAGCACAGACAATTTATTGCCTGTGTGTGTGAAACATACGTCTGTCATTAAGAGTGATATAATCATGTGTAAATTACCTTCATCTCATAGCACACACGACCCTGGGTGACACCATGTGTAGCTCGTGCTCCAGCCCACAGGTAAGCAAAGCCTTCGATAGTCAGTGGATAGCCGCTGTAGCGATCTCGGGACACTTTGAAGTGCAGATCACAGTTGTCTGAAAAGATAGCAAAACAGATGTTTATGTATTTCTTTGTCAAAAAAATCTCTTATCACAGATGATGCCGGGACAAGGCTGTGGTTAGTCGTCACTGGCTCCATGAACAAATCTCAACTTGTACATGAAAATGTAGTGGTTACTGAGACATTTCACTATAAGTAGATCAATATATTGAACAGACAGTGTCCATGGACCAAGACAACCAACCATAGAGAATGCTAGTATGGACAAAAATATGAAAAACAATGCAAACTGTGATTGTAGAGAAAGTTAGAGGTAAAAAGGAGAAAAAAAAACACTAAGATACAATTCAACACATAGGGGTTGTACAGCAGCAAGTTAAGAAATACTTATATTTCAATGTCTAAGTAAAATTGCTTCAGCACTGTATTGACTGGGTGTACTTGCAATTTCATCCTGAACCAACTAAACTATTGTGAGACATTATAGTTTCAGTCCATTACAATGCAAGTAAACTACACTTCTTTACTGCACTTACTAGTTACTTTGCAGATTTAGATTCAAAATCCGAAAGCGTATATGATGATTAATTGTGGCATTGTTCTAATCTAAACTGCACAACTGTATGGGGGAAGCAGATTAAGTGTCACTTGAAACGGCTTTGATCAAAGACTTCTTGTGCAGTAAAATCGGAGCAGCGGCCTCTCTGAACCATGGTCAGTGAATAACTTAGCGTTAGCTCTGCGATCACAACTCCTCCAAATCTGTCTTCATCAACCACCACCACAGACAGTTTATGTTGTAACCAAAAATATCTTATAGTTATGTACCTGAAAATATAACTATTGTATTCACACATTCAACTATCATGACACACTAATAACTGAAATGTAATCTAAAGAACTGAAATGAAAGGAGGGAGAGGCTCATGGAGAATAAAGTCCAGTTGGCTTACAGTCAGAGGGCGGAGCTTTGATCTTTTTACTCACACGTATCAATTGTAACAAGGGTGTCATCAATGTTCTCTTCCTCATCTTCTGCAGGGGGCTGTGGTGTGCGGGATCTGAACAATATCAACAGAGTATGAAGTTAACAGCCATTACAGACACTTTCATTAACAAAATTCCTATTAAAAACAGACCAGTCAATGAATATACATTTCACCGATTCTACTACTGGTGTATTGTACTTTTGTGCTGATTTAAAGCATCAGCTAAAACCAGCCTAAAATGCTAAATATCACAATTCCATGATCTACATACCTCTTGTCCTCACGGTGCTCATAGTAGCCGTAGCCCCTGCTCTCCTCATATGGTCTCTTGCGGCCGTATTGCCCACCTTTATCAGCTTCCACTTTGACTTGCTCGGCCTGACCAGCTCCATCTTGCCCACGCTGCTGTTCTGTCCCACGAATATCCTGCTCACTGTCTCCAGCTGCCTCAGAGTTATCTTCCAATTTGACCTCCACTTTAATGTCTAAAACGATAAACGATGACAGGGAGGCACATGTTCAGTCTTACAACCGTACAATCAACTGCTATCAAATAGAGCAACCTTGCAATAAATCATATCTTCTAATGTTTCATATGTACAGTTTTTGTTGAGAATGTAAGCATGTTTGGTATTGCATGGTAAGCTGAGAAAACTGTGGGAAAAAAAAAAATCACCTTCTTGGGTCACAACTTTCTGCACTGGCTCTGGCTCTGGCTCTGGTTCTGGCTCTGGCTCTGGCTCAGGGACAGTCTTGGTCTCTTCCTCTGACATCTCCTCGGATTTGTGTATATCGACGTCTGCCGTGAAATCAGGCATGCTGTGACCTGAGTCTGAGGCTGGTTGACTTTCATAAGGCTCACCTTCTGCCTCTTCTTCCTCATAGTAACCACCTGAATCTCTACCCTCATCATCTTCTTGAGGCACATCACCTTCGCCATCACCATCACCGGAGTCCTCAGCTGCTTCTGCACAAAAGAGAAATCCAAAAAATGTAACAGAAAATATAAACTCAATGCACTCTTTTGGTACTTGCACAATTTTTTTGATAATTTATTTATTTTATCATATGCATGTTGACTTTGACCTATTTGAATTAGGTCAGAATAAAGGGCAATATTATACAATAAATCTGTTAAGGGCACCATGTAATTCAAAGGTGGAGTCAAAACCCAATGATCATATGCAATTTAAAAAAAAAAAAAGTGGTCTTTAAATTTTGTGTCAAATGAGTAAGATAGGTACGAATGTGTAATTTAAACTTACTTAAGGCATAAAATGCTGAGCAACTTACTGTTTTACTATTGGCCCATTTAAAAACTGTACTGCAACTTAAGAGTCACACATCTATGGGTGCGCAAAATATCACTTTAGAAAAATTTCATCAATAAGGCTCACCTTGTTGCTCTTGGGCATCCTCGGCGTCCTCTCCGTCTTCGTTTTCATCGTTGTCTTCGTTGTCTTGGTAGTCCTGGCAGTAGTCATCGTCCTGCTCCCCTTGCTCCCCCGGCTCTGAGGCATCAGCCTGAGCTTCAGCCTCCAGAGCGGCTTTCAGTCTCTCCACCAGGTCCGCCTTCAGGCCTCTGGTGTCCAGGCCACGGCGCTGGAGCTCCTCTTTTAATTCGTTGACTTTCAGTTTCTTTACGTCAACACTCATTGTGTTTCTGTTAAGTGTGTGTGTGTTTATATGTTTGCTATAAAAACGGAAAGGAATAGAAAAGACGGTCAAGTACAGCTTACAACATAGCGTCTAACTTTCAAATCGATATCTGTAGCGCGGCAGTGTGTCGTCAGCCCAATCGGCTACTTTAGCTGGTTAGCTTGACTAGCAGCGTTGGATGGATACTGTGCATATATCGTATGTTTCACTACGAGTCTATAAGCATGTAATCATGTACTTATAACTACCCCAGCCAACACTATAATTGCTTACAAAACGAAATTATCTCTGGAGCATTTGTTAATGTTGTTATTAGCTTCAAGTTGTCGCTACGTGGCTAACGCTGGTAACCTTCTTAGCAGTTAGCTAACATACCGACAACCGTTGCAGGACAAGTAACTTTAGCTTTGCGAATTTGCAAGCAGTGCGTGTTACTCTAACTTAGTATGCAAGTTCTATAGTCAATGCATGGTTTGTTGTTGTTATAATATAGTTAGAATGCAAATTAAGAAAACAAATAACGTTGAGGCCTACCTCCTCTTAAGCGGTTTGCGCGGGTCAGCCTCGGTAGAAGATGTGTAACGCCGCCTAGCGACGGACACCGCCGTGACCTCATACCGGAAGTTAACCAGACTTGCGCGCCCACACACATACACGTTTACGACAGCTTCTATATACACTGGGGTGCACGTATGTATCTATTTAACATGGCATTAATTTGTACTGCTAATTATTTTTTGATAGCCGTATTTGAAGGAAAAACAACATTATTATTCTGCTAATTTGTATGTTCTACGTTGCGCACTTGCTGTGAACACGCCAAATTAGGAAGTGACACAGTGTTTACATTGAATGCATGCTGGGTAGTGTAGTGTATAACCTAACAGACTAATCACTATGGCCAGCTGCCACCATACTTAAGAATAGTTTGTACTGTGCTTACATGAAGGGATGCACAGTGTAATTAAAACATCTATTAAGTCTGGAGTGAACCACAGTATGTTGGGGATGATTTGTCTCAATTCTTTATTTTCAGTGCAGTTTTTATTCTCTATAGTAGTGTGTACAAAAAACTCACTATTCACAGACTGCATACCATTTTCTTTATTTTACACCATCCTTTTACAGTTGTCATCACATCCAATGTACATGGACCAGCAAAGGAATTCACAGTGTAATTACAACATGTCCATTAAACTGTTGAAGAGGGCAGACACCAAATAATCCAGTGATGTGTCCCAATGTTATACTTTTGTTGTTGTTTTTGGCCTTCAATGGAGTGCATGGATTGTATCTCATTTCTGAGTGGCGTTAGATATTATAATCTAGTGTCAGTCATAATTGAAGTCTCTCCTAAGTGCTCCAAGAGGATCAGTGAAATTACTATGTTCAGTGATTCCTCTTAGATCACTGAAATTAGATTAGAGAATGTCAGTGAAAGTAATATCCTGGAGCTGTTATCAAATATATTAACTTTGAGATCACCATTGCGTTGTACTGTAAATCTTTACACAGTCAACGTTATAATGAACATGCAAGATCAACCATAGAAATACACTATGAATATCATAGCAATCCCCCTTTACAACTAGTTGCTCAAAACATGAGCTAATTATAAACACCCAAATCCACAGCGCACTGATATGCTTATGTCCACGTTTTAGACCCAGCTTTATGGTCAGAGGACAGTGTATGAAGCAGGGCTGTTATCAGGCTGTACATATGGCAGTACTATGTTGGTAGACTCTTGTTCCCCACACTCATTGACCAACAAAGAGTACCACGATATAGCAAAGAACACATTTAATCACTTTTGGGTGGGAACAGGAAAGGACAACAGTTGCCTGTTGATCTCTCTCAGCTGAGCATCCATAGTCTCTGTAGTTAGTGTTAGTTCTGCTAGTTCAGTTCGTAGGCTTGTGATGGTTTCATTCAGCTCCTCCTCTTTACGGCGAGAGTTAGCAGCCTGCCTGCTGTACTCCAGCACCATACATCCGCCACCGATGAGGAAGATGATTGCCTCTCCAAGCAACTCTGCTCCGAGCTCTGCAGCCGCCTCCTCATTCAGTGGCTTAATGGTGGAACCCCGAAAACCCATGATCCGCATCTTTGTTCTCATCTCAATCCAGTGATAAACTGTGAAGAGCCAACAGCACACAAGCCAGTTAGGTTTTCAATATCTTTGCACTAATGCATCAGAAGTGAGAACATCACAAGTGAACAGTTCTAAATACATGGTCAGAGGTGGATGTGTACACATGCAGAGTGTATTGTGAATATGAATGCACCCAAAACTGCAATCTTGGACTGCCAAGACAAGTTTGTACTAAGTTTATAGTACAATGAACCTCTCAAGCACAGCTTGTTTTCCTAACTTAAATCAATCAGGGAACATTTTGCAGTCTGTATCTGACGCCAAGCCCTAAGCAGCACTCACCAGCTGTGAACCACAATCTGTTTAAGCTGGAACTAAAAGCATCTGGACACATTTAAATACTACAGTAAGTCTTAATAATCAGTGCCTTGGAGGGGTTTGACTGCCATTGTCCAGATTTTCATGTTATTGTCGTTTTTATTGCATTGTTTGAGCACTAGTGAAACATTCAGTCAACCTAGAGCGAGACATTTCTTGGAATCAACACAACAATTTCCTTTTCCTTAATGATGTCACTAAGGCTTGGCAAGATATTCTCCCTAGCCTTATTTGGTGTGTTATTTTGTCTCACTCTTTAGTTTGTTCTGTGTTGTGTTCATTGTGTGAATGCTGTATTTTATCACTGGATCATTTTTACCTGGAATCATTTCAGACAAGTTTTCTGGTAGAGCACATACAGTTTAAATAACATGGTATTAGACTCAGAGAGAAAATCAGAGGAAAATCAGACTGAGAGCCCCCAGAACCAGGACTACCTGCCACCTTCCACAGCTTCTTTCCTGAGGCAGTAGCCATCTTTAACATGGACAGCAAGTCTGTAAACGTGCCAATTTCACTTCACCTCCGTATCGCATTGAAATTCATATGGCATATACTGTATCTTTGTCTGTCCTGCACTGTGTAGATGTATATAGATTTGTTTTAATTGTTAACGGTGCTGTACAGTTAACTAAAGACCAAGAGTTTAGTTTACATTATTTCTAATTGACATTGTGGGTGTATGTGATGTGCTGTATGTAGCTTTGTATTTTGTATGGTGTGTTCTGTGTGGGTTTTTTTTGTTTGTTTGTTTGTAGTTGGGGGTTTTTTGGGAGGGGCGGGGGGGGTGTGCTTTTTACGGTTTGTTGTTGTGCTGTTGTATGTTTTTTGTCGGGGACTACAGACGCAAATTAGCTTTAAGCTAACTCTGGTGCAGTGCATCTTTAATGTTTCAAACTGCACTGCATTCAAACTGCATTCAATAAATAAATAAGAATAAGAACATATATATCCTGTTAATACACACATAGTTTATTTACACTCAAATATATATTTATATCTACATTGGTATTTATACTTCTATTTATATTCTGCTTTTTTACACACACAGTTTTTATCATATCAATGTGCAACCACATAGTACACCCCCACTACACAGACATGTAAATTACTGTCCCTTTTTTACACTGTTATGTTTGTGTTTATTATTGTAATGTTCATGTTTAGTGCTTTTTCTGTTGACATCTGGACCACATTGAATTCCTTGTACTTGCTACTTGCTACAGACCACAATCGCTGGTTAAATATTTCCTGTCTATTGTCACATTCTGGATAGTATGTTGGGGTAAGAGGTTAAAAGGCATTCAGACTGCTATCCCCATACACTAGCAAAAGCTCTATACAACCTGTTCAATGACAGACACGACCCGCCCTCTTCGACCTTGCCAGGCTGCTATTGGTTAACCGGATAAACCAATGGAAATGATTGGATAAGCGGTTTTGACAAATACAATCCCATTGGCTGTTGCAACCGTCCTCGCTATTGCTATCGTCCGGGGTGTCCGACCATGAAATGTAGCGGTCATTGAAAGCCGTTAGTTCGGTTACTCACGCTGCGCCGGCGGCAGACAGACGTAATTCTTGAAGAAGTCGCTTCTCCGGGCTCCCGCTTTTATCCGGTTCGCTACAGGCTTGCTCATCTGCCTCACTCCGAGGTAGAGGAGCTTGGCGATAGGGAAGGCACCGACAACCATCTTGGCGGAAACACCTTCACTACAGTGGGGCGGAGCACGTTGAAGTTACGCGATGACGTTATACGATCGGCATAGCCGTAGAAAAGGAGACGTGAAGTCAGTAACCTGGCGCGATACTTATTTTCCTAGGATGGCGAAGTCATGACCCGCCCTACTCTGCCTCTGATTGGCTTAGCCTGATATTCTTACCCTAACTCTAACCAATCTCACTACTCATGCCTAAACCTAGCCAACCCATCCGACGACGGCAACGAGTACTAGCCAATCACAGACAGTGTAGGGTGGGTCACGACTTCTCCATCCTAGGAAAAAAAAAACCTGACTTGTGGAATTAAGTGTAACAACTAAGGAAAGAATAAAACTATATATAGAGGCAAATTTTTCTGCAGATCTCAAATTGAGAACATAAGCTGGACAGGGTCTTGGCTCTCACTTTATAAGTACTGTATTTCAAACAAGGCTAAGTACATAGTTCAAGTTCAAGATCAAAATTTTACATAAAATATACCCTGCTAATTGTCTTATTGTTACGTTTACAGACGTATAGAGACATTTTCTCTCCTATATTTTGATTGTAAAATATCCCAAAAAATTTGGACAGATCGAGAGTCTCACTTTTTTGAAGCGTTGTCTAATCTTGAAGATATTATTTGTTACTATGATAATCCAGATGATGGCGCTCTTTGGATATCTGATTAATTCCATTATTCTGTATGCAAAAGTTGTTTTTTATTCACAAACAGTAATTTTCTAAATCTCATCTTCTGTCCTAGAACTAAATTCTCTGCTTAAATCACTCAGTTTATCAAACAACAACAAAAAAAAGTAGTTATTGAAACATCATTGATCTTTTTTTCCCCTGAAATCTCTAACTGAATATGTTTATATTTTGTTTATATATGTATTCTTTATATTGTATGTAACTGTCTTTTAATATTTTAATTTTATGTTCTTCATATATCTTTATATTATTTAAATCTGATTTGATTTGTATGTACTGTTACTGTTTACCTGAATGTTTGTATATTATCCTTTTGTTAATAAAAATAATTAATAAAAAAGTCAGTAACCACCCACGTGTGCAAATATGCATTATTTTTTCCCCATCCGCATTCTGAGAAGACCCGCCCCTACCTAGCTTCTGATTGGCTCTGACCCTGATACTTTTTACCCTAACCCAATCATCTCACTCCTCATGCCTAAATTTAACCAATCTTACCATCGAAGGCAACGAGTACTAGCCAATCAGAGGCAGAGCAGGGCGGGTCTTCGCGGAATGCGGATTGGGTGTGGGGTGGGCGGGGGAGTAGGCTGCAAATATCGAGGTCAATGCACTATTACGCCTCTTACAGTATAAATAATGCCAATTTACGCAACCCAGATGACATTTCCCTAGAAATGGTGAATTTAATTTCACAATCAGTAATGTTTTCTTGGATATTCTCTGACATATGTTGACAACATCAGCATGAATGAGATGAATGATACAACATTTCTCATTAACGGCCTTATCTGGTATCTAGGAATTGATATATGGCATATGAGCTTACCCGTATATCAGTCTGTAGCAACCAATGAATAAACAAATTCAACAACATTGCCTTCTATGGTTGTGTAAGTGTTGCGTATACCACATTCCTTTGTCACTGTCAGGCCTACTTTACAAGGGGTACTATATGTTATGGGCCTTATACAATGTGTAGGAGAGTGGCCATAATTATTTAAAACAAAACACATATTTGTTCATTAAGTTAATAGCCTATGCACATGTGCCACCATTCAACATCTAGCCTAAACATATAAATGTATTATCTATATGTAAAATGACTCGCAAATAAAAAGTCAACAATCATTTGTTTGTCTGTGAAAAAAAAAAAAGATGCAAAGCATGCCCTTCTCGTTGCCTATTTCTCAGGGAGCGTCAATTAAAAGTGTAAACTCAAGCGTCATGCTATCATTCACCTGGGCCAGCTGAGGCAGAAACACCTGGCTCGGGTTACGGTGGTGAGAGAGAGAGAGAGCCAGAGGGGCTGGACTCTGTGCCAAATAACTCAACTCGGTACGCAGATACGACTAAATGTCTGGAGACACAGCAAGAGAGAAACACACAGACTGAGCACAGGCACCACTTCAGGGAAAGAAAAGGAACTGGAAGAGGACAGGGGGCTTTCCTCTCGAGTTTGAGGAATAGAAAAGGCTCTCGACTATTTTTGAGGTAAGGAAGTTTTAATGCGCCCATATCCTGCGCACCTCTCAGGGTGTGAACCGTGTGAGATGAAGATTCCCGATAAAGTACGTTTCAACATTTTTGTCTCTTGTACTGTTAGTCTATCGTTGATTTTGCCATTTTAGACGGTTCACAGCTCCATTCATAGTGTTGAAAACGCCTTTTCCCCTCTTCTGGGTAGTTCTTTCCAGTGTTTTCTGGTTCATTGTGAGGAGCATTGAATGTAAGGAGGAGCTTATTGTTCTCAGACTAATGAAAATCAGATGTTAGCTTACTATTTCTAGTCTGGCATGCCTCGCAGTCTACAACCACAGAAGAAAGCGAAGTGCAACAGCCAGTTCCTGGACATTGATAGACAGATTCGCAGCAATATTCACCAATCACTTTAAACTGGCAGTCATACAATGTACAGCCATCTACAACCTGAAAACCAACCTAATGAAGAGTGACTATCCACAGGGGTCTATGGGAGTTTGTGATTTAATTCAAAATAGTGATTTAAAAGTGATTTTATCTAATTGAATGGCATGTGTGATATTAGGTAGTTGATCATAATATTGTGACCTGTAGAAGCAGAGTAATATATGGTGATTTTAAGTGTTGCCGTGACCATCCTAAAGTCTATCTCAATTACTGGAGTTCTTTACCGTTTCTTGTGACTGCAGAATGGTATTATGTCAGATAATTGTTGAACAGAGGCTTATCTATTACCAGGGTTGATCACTAAACAATACCTTCAATCAAACTAAGCCTTCCTGTCAGAGCAGGATTTAAATGGCATTTATCCAACTTAAGTGTTCTGCACCCGGTCTAGTAGTTGTGTCAAAACCAGCTGGGCTGCATTGTGTGATACACTTGCTGCAACCTGTTGCCTAACAAACTGTTTATAGCTTCTCAGTAACACTGGCATTTTTTTACATACAGATACACACCCTCGTCACTTCATGGTAAGGGCCTTGTTTGTGTTCTCTTTGCACTTCCACTGAACAAACATTAGATTGAGGATGTAACTTGCCAGAAATGTCTGTTATGTTGTGAAGTACTGAGAGATTCCTGAGTCACATGCTGTGGAAAACAGCAAGGCTCCAGGAGTAAAGAATGTACCTTTAATGTCTGCAGAGAATGACTGTTATCCTCGACAGCTGCATTGTCTAAGACTGTTTTCTTTGGCAGTGACAGTAGCTCTAATGAACAGTGTGTATGTGCGTGCTTGTGCACATGAACGCTCATTTGTGTATCGTAAGTATGTAGAAAGGTGAAGAATTTCAGTGACTAATCAAGTAAGAGGTGATGGTGTAAGCATTATTTACGTACGTTTTAAGTACATTGGGTGGAGCTTTGTATGTGAGAAGTTCATAGTTGTTGAAGTGTGAAAGTAGAGAACATGATTAATCCATGAGGCATTCATAGGTCATAGGTCAGTGTGCAACTCATCACTCATTATAGTCGAATGTAACTGAACATGTAGCTGGGAAAAACAAGTCAATACAATGTTTTGCCTCACGGCAGTTTGGTCATAGTTTTATAATCTGTAAACACCTGAAGTGATCTAAACAAAGCAGACACAGCAGATAAAAATCATGAATGCACCAGATGAATGATCTCCTTCCTAGAATGATGTGACACACATCTCCGATGTTTTACATAGTGATTACACAGTGCCTCCTACCTGTATTTACTCAGTTCCCATCACATGCTGATGTGTAAACACTGCATTGGATGTTATCATCGGACTTCTGGCATGAAAATACCTTAAAAGGGATGTCAGACCCTGAGTAATAGTCCGGATTTTTCAAATGTGTCACCGCTGCCATGTGAAATTACATCTGGGATCAGCAGGAGTTCTGTTCACACATGCGTGACATATTTCAGTTTCAGTTGTCTGCACGATGACATACTGCCGGGATTTTTTTGATGACTTGCGCTCCGTGAAAAAGAAAAACAAAGAGTTTAGTTGTATCAGAGTAAGTCTCAGCCAAGTTCCCTGGCAAGAATGAAGAGAGGCAAAGTGGGAAAAAAAAAATCTAGGGGAAGGATATGAAGAAGGAACAGAATTGTGAAACAGGAGAGAGGTGGTGGAGGGGGAATGAATGGATGCCTGGATAGAAATAAGAAGCACAACAGAAACTAGATAATTGGTTAGATACGTAATCGCATCTGTCGGTGAAGGACTTGAAAGGGATGAGAAAGAGGGAGGAACTGCTTGTAGTCATGGTCAGACACACCCTGGCATTCTGCAAAGCTAATGATTATTGTCTTCAATCCTTACTCTCTTGCCTCTGGCTGGATCTCTATACTTTTGTAAGTGCCCACATACAAAGTTCCCAAGTTCCCAAACTTCAATTAAATGAAAGTCCAGTATGCAGAGGTAGTTTTTTTTAAGTACTAACATGTTTCTATCTTGTGTTTTCCTCGACGTTACGACTCGACAGAGTTAATTGTCCTATGTTAAAATGGTGGAAGGAGCTGACGTTGTAATATAAGTGCCGGGAAGGAACTGGAAAGAAAATGAATATGAATATGTTTTTCCAAAACTCTCTAGAGGAAGCAACCAAAGTGCAGCAGCAGGTCAGCAAGCCTGGAACAGAAGACGGCACCGCTGCAGTGGCCGCAGCTGTCGGTCCATTTGAACTTCTCATTTTTGTGTCAATATTTAAAGATGTGTGTGTGTGTAGCTTTTATATATTTATAGACTCTACTGTTTGTGCGCTTTAAGGTGTTACAGTTTCCTCACTTGTGTTCTATGTGAAGAAAGTCACACTAAAGGCTTTTCTACATGCTATTACTCCTTAAACCTTCCTTTTAACAAGTAGGTGAAATAGTCCTACACTGGTTACGTCAGACTATTTGTAATAGTAATAAAATATCCTGATAAGAAAAGCAAACAAGGACAAGGTGCTAATGGCCGACACGTGCTGTCAAGATAAAAATAAATCGTGGAAAATCTATTTGCACAAAACCACCGAACAACAACAAAAAGTGCAAAGACACAAGGAAAGGAAATAAGGCAGTAGTCCTGGTTCAGTGTATCAACCTGTGGATTTAGCTCTCAAAATGCATTATAAGTTGACAACAACACTGATGAAAAATAACACTGTGCCTCATAATCAAATATAAAAATATTTACTGATTAAATCTAAAATAAAATATGGTTTTGATAGTTCAGACACTAAACAATAACCGACAGTAAAAGTTGTCACAGAACCAGTTTAGAGAAAACAAAGGAAGAGCCATTCAACATTCAGAAAAGTTTGCCAGGGAGGGAAGGGGTGGGGTCAATGAATTACTGGGCAGGAAGTGAAGAGTTCAACCCGTGAGTGAGTGATCGACCTGACCCCTGTGACTCAGTGAGAGTGTCATTTCTTTTTGTGTGAGCTGCCCTTGACACCAAGATAAGCGTCCCAGACTGTGTAAACGCCTCACTGGGTGGAGTGGTGAGGAATGTGAGCATGCGACCTGTCCGGACCGAGACGTTAAGAGTCAGCGCGACAGCACAGCGTGTGAAGAACAGTTATTATCTGACTGTGGTGAACACTTCAATTGAATGGTCTTATATAACATGTTTTCAGGGATGTCAGGGACTTACCCAGTGTCTGAGAAGGATGTGTGTTATCAGTTGTGGGTTAAGGTTGGTCTAGTTTTATAGACTCAGGGAGACTTTTATGTACGAACACACAAAGAAATACAAAAAGTACCTCCCTCCTTTCTCTTTACGCCTCAATTAACTCAAAGAAGCTTCAAGAAAACAAACCAGATTTTTCGGAAATGTTAAATTAATCAGTTTCATCTGTGTCTCTCACACACTGATACAAATCTTGTTTTCTATTTCTACATGTATCTAAACAAGATACAACTTAAAAAGACAGCTTTGGTGTTACTGGAAGGTGTATTTTTAACCTCCAACAAGTGAAAGTTGCTCTAGAAAACATAGGATGTTACTAAAAGAAGAACATGTAGGCATGTTAAGGGACATGCTTTGTCTACATGTAATGTACTGAACACAACATACTGATGATATATTACAGTTTAAGAGTAGCTGTGGTTTGTTTTGAAGTGGGAAATGTACCATAATAGCTCTCAGAAATGTTGTGCGGTCACACAGCAGGCCGCGCTGTTGAATCATCAGTGACAGTGGATTCTGTGTGTTTTCGGCAGGCCGGGAGAGTGACCTCACTTTCTGTCTTTCTTTGCGACTATACCACCGTGACCATTGTTAGTTAAACTAGGGCAGGACTGTAAATGAGGGCTAGATGGCTCAAAACATTTGGAGAAAACGTATGATTTAACTGCAATTAGAGATATATTTGAGCTTCTTACTGGTTTTAACAGACGACATCACATCAACCCAATCCTGGCTTCTATTCATTGGCTCCCTGTTTGTTTTAGAATTGATTTTAAGGTTTTACTGATCACTTTTAAAGCACGTCTGTGTCTGGCTCCAAGCTACGCAATGGAAATGCTGGCCTCATATGAGTCAGCCTGAAGCTTTGGATCCTGAGGTGGGGCCTTACTGGATGTTCAAAAGTCGAGACTGATATCCAAAGGTGATTGTGCCTCCTTCATCAGGGCTTATGAAAGAACCATCTGAGGAGATAAGGATCGCAGAATCAATAATTTCTTTTGAATCGCTTCTTGAAACTCATTACTACAGACTTTCTTTTATGTGATGTCATCTCTTTATCGTCTTTTAATCTTTTTTTTATCATCTCTTTATTGTTTTTCATTGTCCGCTACTGTCTTCTTTATGTCGGACTTGTTGCTTTCTGTGTCACGTGTCTTTGCTTTTGTATCGTACTGCCTTTGATTTGTCTGTCAAAGCACTTTGTAAACTTTGATTTTAAAGGTGTTATATAAATAAAGTTATTATTATTATATTTTATTGGCTCTAACATGCACATAATATGTATAATTTAATGGAAAGAACTTGTTAGGTTTAGACTAACATGGGACTTGACTTATCCAGATGTGCCTGAAGGCCACATCAGGACTTACTGTTCCCTTTAAGAATGTCATAAACTCAATATTAAGGCTTTATGATAGTTTACTAATAATTTGTGAAGGTATATACCATATAGTTCACAAAGAAGATGCCTTGAAGTAGTTTGCTTTTCTTTTTTCTTTTAATATGTCTCTTATAAGGAATAATCACAAATTAATCCAATAAATATTTCCACCCTCAAATATAATTATCACCCCCGAATTGAAGATCGCAATTTATCTGCACAGTTTGCAATATCTGAAGAAAGTAAACTATAAGTCTTTAATTGCAGCTAATTATTTTCCGTGTAGTTATTTCAAGTTGTCATTAGACATGCAGGGATCCTTTGGTATTAATTTGTTTTATGAAAAGCTTTTTGCACCTAGTTTGCTCTGATTGACAAGTTGGCGTACACAGCTGTCAGGAGCATTAGTATAATCAGACATCCACTTGATGAGCTGTGTACTGCACCTATCTGTCTGTCTGAAACTGGCTTTCAAACAGACCAGTCATGTTAAGCTGGAACACCTGGCATCATAGATAATCGGGTTGAGTCAGCAAGCCGAACAGACAAACGTAACTCTCTAAAGGGGCCTCAAAGGGGTGTGATGACATTTAGCAGTGTGATCTGTCGCAGACTTTCTATCAAGCATACTTGCAAGTTGTTTGTTTTTTTTTCTTTTTGGAATATGAGGAAATATCTTTCTTGTTTAGACATGATGGGTGTTCAGGTTATGTGACCTGAAAATGTTGGCTCTTTGTCAGAAAGGCCTGATCGAACGATAGACCTGTCAGCCTGCAGCAGGAGAGAAAGGTTATGGATAAATACTACTGAGTGTTTTCAGTTTGAAGACACAGTTTATTGCATCAAACTTAGAGTCAAATGGAATGAGAGGAACCCAGAGGGCAGAGTGCAGAGCGTGTTCGTGCGAATTTTAGAGCTGTTTGCTGTGAGTCGATGGTGCCAAACTTTTCTCCTAACGGCTGTGCTTTGTGTTTGTGTCCTTTTCCCAGGAGCCGAACGCCGCTACCTCACAGCCATGAGTTCTCAGACGGGCTTTAGCAGCAGCATGCTGTGTGAGTTTCAACAAATCCTTAATTTGTCTTTTTGGCTTTGTTTTGTCTTTGTGCACATGGGAGTAAGATCCTGTTCTGATTGTCTGTGGTGCTTATGTGGTTTATTTATTCAGTCCAGTCCATAAATGATGACCTGAATGCATCACTGGCTACAGCGGATGAGCTATCCAAAGAGTTCAACTCCTTGCTAAACCAGGTTTCCTCCAACAACAATAACACCAACCCTACGTCTCAGGTATACACACACACACACACACACACACACACACACACACACTCACACACACACACACACACACAGGCACTACCTCCAGTTTGGCTCTTAGTTTGCAGCAATATGAAACAGTTATGTTTTATATACAGTAGTGTTTGAATGTGTGTAAGAGTGTGTAAGAAATTACGCTGTGCAGTAATTTAAAGGGACTCCGATAGCAGTGGCACTCACATCACATCAACAGTTTTCCAGGCAATGACACAAAGGTTGACTCACGTTTCAGAAGAGGCTCCCAAACGCATTAGATTGTTGATTTCCAAATGAGTGGATATTAGGTGTTATTTTTGGCAGTAAAAAAATTTTTTTTGGCCTGGTGGTGGTTCTCGTTCTCACCAGACTGTACGATTACAGGGGAAACACTGCCTACACGTATTAAATCATTTTGTTGTAATCAGTAGCACCATATTCCATGAGTTGAAGCCATCAGCTTGCTGTCAAAGACCCATCAGTGCAATAGTTGTTGAATTCTGACAAAATAATAATTGTTTCATCCATGTAATGACCCATTGCGCAAAGTTCACTATACTGACTATACTTTATAACATTTCCCCACAGACCAGCTCTACAGTCTCCAGAGAGCAGCCTCAGTCCACCGGGTTGTCAGGCACCTCCATCACTACGAAGGAGACGAGTGGCAGCAGTAATGGCAGCTCTAGGTCCAACTCTCTCCCCCTCAGCTCAACAACTTTCCGTCCCATGGACTCCGTTACATCCAGCAATAAAAATGCACCATTGCCCCCTGTCTTCTCCACCAGCCCGCTCTCATCCCCCAAGATCCAAAGGGCGACACGCTCTCCACCTTCTCGATCTGGATCTGAAAGCAGCTCGTACAGCCAGCAGAGCCCCAAACAGTCCCCTCATACCCCAAGGCGAAATTCACCCCAACATTACAACAGGAGCCCACGAGGCTCAATCACTTATATTGATAGAAGCCCCTCTTCGAGCCCCACAGTTGCTTCTTTTGACCAGTCATCTCGGTCTTCTTTGCTCCACTCATCCAACAACCTGCTGAGCCCGTATGACAACAGCCAGATGGGCCGCAGGTCACCTCGGCCGGACAGAACCCCCTCTCCTTTGTCTTTTAATCATCCAATGTCCAACACACTTCCCCGAAATTTTGGCGGTTTCAGGCAACCCGGTAAGTGGCTGCACTTATCTAGCTACAAGTTAGTTAACTGAAGGTTTTGGGCCAATTAAATCCAACAGAAATAATTTAATTATCATGGGATTGAATTGACTGTAATCCTATGGCAGTCATTTTGAGTTAACATCATGTGTAAGGCAGGAATCTCCCTGAAAGATTGTCATACTGTTCATAAGAAATGTTACCTCATGATGTAATGAAGGCCGTTGTTTTGTAATATTCACAAGCCGGCATCATTATTGTACTGCTCACTGCGTAAACAACTTTCAACATGATGAAATTTTTCATTTCAATTACCTAATCTGAACAGAGCTTCGGTGTAATGCCACAAAGGGACAACTGTTAATATTCAGTATCTATCTTTTTCAGTATCTCTCTAATTTGGTAATGAATCAGATTTTTGCTAAACATGGTATACATATGGTATACCAATCATAGTTCATGAATAATCCTTTTGTCATATTAATGAACCCTAAACAGTTGGTATTCATTAGAGATGGGCGTGAAGCTCTAGAAACTGACATTTGGTAAAATTGAACTTTGGCAAAAACAAAAAAAAAAAACATTACCAACGGGCTTCATAGAAATATAGTTATCCTGGTAATTTGTAACAAAAGAGGAAAATTACCCCCACTTTTTAAACTTTTAAACTAAAAGAGCTATGAAGATACACTGAAACTTATCTCTCTCTTCAGATGAGGGTATGCAGCGGCAAAAGAGCCCTGGGAAGTGGAATGAGACAGATCTAGACGTGTCCTATGAGAGGAAGCCTCACCACACTTATGACAGTCAGTTGATTTCTACTACTTTCTTTTCTGCATTTCAACTCTTATTTTTTATGTGAAGTTACGACTTTGCTCTAAGACAAACAATTTAGATGTGAACTCTAGCCCCAACGACGCACTCTCTGCCTGTACCGCACGTGATCTGTGTATTTTAACTTCACACTTTGCTATTGCAGAGACAGAGTGGCTGCGGCCGTCTGTGCCAAACAGCAACTGGAGAGAATCCAACCTCGATGGCCCTCCTCCGACCCCGAACCCGAAAAAGGTGCGTAGTGTTGACACAGTCAAATAGGTACAGCACAAGGTTTGTTTGAATGGCTTTTTTATGTCCCAGAAGACGTTTTCTTTGACACAGTCAATCCGCTTCCACAGTACTCTATCTAAAATGTTAAGACATTCCCTGAATTCCATTCACTGGATTTCTTAAGAGGCACCAGATATTCATCAAATGGGAGTCTGGCATGGTTCACAGATAAGAACGGGGTGAAGTGGCTAAGCGTGTGCGCTTGATGTGAAGAGTCAATACTTTTAGAGACGGCACTCCTTACACTGGCTGCTTGAACTGAAAAACATTTATTTTATAGCTACATTAGTCTATTTTTGGCATCCAAAGAACAGAAAAACATTTAAAATGCTAAAAGCCACGTGAGAAACAGCCAACACCATATTACAGGCTTGTTAAGTTGTAATGGTTAATGTGCCAGGAAGTCTATTATTTACCCTCCTTTTGGCTCTATTTATTACTATTATTCTATTTTTCCATTTGGTGCTTGTTGGGTAATGTACAGTGGGCATTTCTTGCAGGTAGTTGATAAGTGGTTGCCTAATGGTTGATAAAAGTGGTGAGTTTGAACCCTACAATAAATTTGCCAGATGTAAAATCAAAACAATGAGCTAAAGGAGACTTACCAGCTTTGTAAAGCTTCAGAGTTAGGTGAAAATTCTCTGTGATTTCAGTATCATGATAGATCCTTCTAGAGTACACAGTCATCTGATTTAGTGGTTTGGGATTAGCATTAATTTATTCTTCTTCTTTTTTTCCTTTCCAGGATCCTCGCTCTCAATCTCTCCAGTATTCCCAGGGTTCTCTCCCCCGTAACACACGTATATCAGTTCCTCCAGATGTTTCATCCCCTTACCACCCCCAGCCCATCCTTTCCCGTATTTCTATTCCTCCCACATCTACTCAGTCCCGCCAACGTAGGCCCATCCCTCTCTCCGTCATCATGCGTCTCCAAAACCCCCACTGGGGAGCCATGGCGACCCGCCACCCCAGAGTCCTGGGAGCAGAAGGAGACATGGCACCTTACCAACCTGCTATGTCCGTCCCAAGGGAATTCTTCCACCAACCTGTATTCCAGCCTCAGCAACCCCCACCTGAGCTGAGACAACCAGCTATATACAGTGACGGTAAAACATATTTAACGTTAACTTAAGATGAATGTTCACAAGATCTTTGTTCAGCTAACTTTGCCTCACAAATGTGGTTTGGTTTTCATCTTGGCAGTGCTGAACCCAGGGGATATTGACGCAGAGTTAGAACGGCTGGACTTTGTTCATCACATCCCTGTGATTTCGGAGAATCCCAGCATGCCACAGGGCGTAAGGGAGGTTGAGCAGGGCGTGGTGCCAGCTCCCCGGCCACTCAGCCCCACCAGGCTGCAGCCAGTGGTGGCGCCCGAGGCCCAGAGCCAGGAGATCCCTAACCTGGAGGAGCTGCTCCGCATCAGAGCGGAAATCCCCCGCGCCCTGAAAAGACGGGGCTCCGTGGACCAGTCGCGGCCCCTTAAGAAGGCCTCCCATTACCAACCAAACCAGTACAAAAATCTCATCAACAAGCTTTTTCACAGGAAGGACCACCGCCAGAAAGGGGAGCAAGGTAGCGAGACGAGCAGCTCTTCAGACGGAGAGGACACCCCCGCGCTTCCTCCTCCTTTTCCTCCACCTCACACATCCTCAACGGTTCCCCACGACTACAGAGTAAGAAATGGGTTTGCAGTAACTGATGATGTAATAATCTCTGGATTAAGCAGAAATATGTTATGCTATTAAAAAAAACACAATCCTCTAAATTGGTTGAAAATGTAAAACAGCCAATTGATGAAATATGTTGCTGTGTAACACAAAATTATCATTAAAAATACAAGAAAACTCCAATTAAAATGCTTTTATTGTCATGGCATGGCCATATAGACTTTTAAAACAAAACACAAACAAAATGTTTTATTATGCTTCCGTTGCACTGTAAAGGGACATTTATATGTTACTTTTATTATCTGGCGACTGTTACCATTAACAGCAATTCATATTACATTTTGTTTTTAAATCTTGTTTGTCCCTCCAGAGCTACCATTCCATTCTGCGGCGGTCCAATCGGGAGTTCAAAGGTACTGGGAGACGAGCTCGGCTCAGCCCGCTTGTCCTGCTGCTGGACGGAGCGTTGGTCGGAGAACTTGAGACAGTGCAGAGGGCCGTTCAGGAGGTGCGTGTGTACATCCATACACAAATATACCTTATCTACTTATCTACTATCACTACTGCTCTGCTCTTACTACAACTCCCAGTAAAAGTACAATAAAAAGAAATAAAGACAAATGTGTATATTGCTTAATAAACATGAAGCTTCGATTCAATAAGGGAAGCAAAATCATAAAGCATGTAGACAAAAAGGGTCAAATTGATTCTACCAACAATATTTATATAAAACATAATCTATTTAGGTTAATTGAACAGAATAATATTAGTTTACACATTAAAATGAAGGCACTTTGCATAAAAATGTCTACAAATGTCTACATTGCAATTGTCATTATTGTTACATTGTTTGCTATATTTACTGTCATTATTTATTCCACATCTTCCAAAAATAATTTCAGTTCTTTTAAGCTTTCATCAGCTGCCTCCATAAATACATGTGATAAAGTTAAAAACTCGTTCAAACCGGTCTGAGCCGAGGCAGTAAAGTGAAGCGCCAAAGTCGATGCTCCAGTTCTGGATTTGGACTTTTAAGAGGTGCTGAAAACGATGTTATATTTAACTTCATTTTTCTCAGGGAAGGATTGCTGAGCATGCATTCCCCTCGTTTGGCACGTCTCTACTTCTTCTTTTTACAGAAACTGATTTTGCCTGGAAGTTGCTCAGTAGTTCAGCTTCTATTTCCATATTTCCATTTTAGCTGCTGGGGGGGTTAAGTGCAAGGTGACGCTGACAGTAGTTTCTGAAGGCGGATAAAGTGGATAAAGCCATTTACAGCAGACAGTTCTCCACTGGACATCACATGTTCTTGATATGTAACTGTAAAAATATCTGATGTTCATTTTAATGTGATCAATTAAAAGTTTAGCTGATAAATCCGCTGTTTGTTGTATACGTGTGTTCTTTAGATGAACGACCCCAGCCAACCCAATGATGAAGGCATCACTGCCCTTCACAATGCCATCTGCGGCGGCCATTACAATGTGGTGGATTTCCTGGTTCGCATAGGAGCCAATGTTAGTGCGCCAGACAGCCATGGATGGTAAATATTTACTCATTATTTTCTACCTAATGTGACTTTGGACTCCTGGCACGGGTTTTGTGTCACACAGTACATAAAAGATAAAAGGTGGCTTGTGTTTTGCACGTGGCACTGAGTATCTCGTAATACGCCCTGGATATTTTCAGAACGATAATGTTGTAACCTGTAGATGTATTTATTTACTGGTGATTCTGCCACCTGCAGGACTCCACTGCATTGTGCAGCCTCTTGTAACGACCGTCCTCTGTGTGAGTTTCTGGTGAGAAACGGAGCTGCTGTCATGGCCGTGACAGAGAGTGACAGCGCTACCGCCGCCCAGAAGTGTGATCCTTATGCTGTTGGGTTTGAGGAATGTGAGAACTTTCTGAGAGGTGAGGCTGATTACACACACAAACACACACACACCCTAAATGCTATAAATTGCCATATGTACTGTGTGCACTGACCTTTGCACTCTTAATCACTGATTAGATGTGACAGGTTTAAGCTTAGTCTCCCATCATAAAAAAAATATCCGTCGTAAAATGTAAAACTATCATACAATATACTAGAAAACGTACATTTATGGCCCTTAGCGAATATTCTCATTCAAGGCAACTTAAAAGTGAAGCCAAGCTGCAGTATAGGTCATAAGTCCCGCCCCCTCCATGTTAGCGGACATGAGCCAAACTAAAAAACTAAGTTGTTCTTATCACACTGATGTTTATCCAAGTGCTCATTTTTCTGATAAGTTTGTTTTTAATTAAAACCTCCGTCAGGCGGCGGGATGGCTGAGGGTTTTAGAGTGGCTGTCACAGCTGTCAATCATTACATCACACTCCCTTTTTATATCGTCAAATAACTAATTAAAAACAAACTTATGTGCCCGATTCTACTGCACAGACTCTGGCTCACACAAGGAAGATGGCAGCTCCCAGAAAGGAGATATTTTGGCTTCAGTTTTGCAAAGCGGCAGGAAGTGGAGTCACATCGTCCATATTTATATACAGTCAATGAAGGGAACAGATAGGGGTCCAGTGTCTTCAAAAGCTTTAGAAATACATGGTGTTTTTGTGCTTTTAGCCAAATCCGCATTCTTGGCAGGATAGAAAAGTTTTTGAAACATTGTTCAGAGCACATGCCACTAACAGTTTCTAAGGCAATTAGTAGGAGAAACTCTGGGAAACATGAGGCTTTTATATGAGAAAATAAAGTAAATGAACAGCTCAAAGAGAAAAATGGTTTAAAAAAAAAGCAATAGAAAAGCACACATCTGATATTTAAACAAAAGCTGATATTGTAACTTGTAACCTTTTGGACAGCAGACACTAGTCTCTCTGATCACTAGTCTAAACTGCCACTTTCTGGTACAGTAAGTGTTACTTACATATATATATATATATATCTTGTTTTTTGTGATGTCAGGTGTGGAGGAGGCCATGGGGTTGGAGAACAGCGGGGTGCTGTACGCTCTGTGGAACTACCCGGCTCAGGCAGCCGATGAGCTGAGCTTCAAAGAGGGAGACATGGTCACCATCCTGCAGAAACCTGAAGGCTCAGACTGGTGGTGGGCTTCGCTCTGCGGCAGGGAGGGATTTGTTCCAAACAACTACTTTGGGGTAAGGTACCAATTTCCCAACAACTCAAGCATTCGCCTCCTGACCAAAATATAAAAAATATCAATATCAATGTTTGTTTGTTTGTTTTTTTTTTCAGCTTTTTCCAAAGGTTCGACCAAAATCTCTCTGCTAAGTGGTGCCTTCACGATCAACCTCGGTCAAACTGAGGACTGTCTCAAAAACTGCATTTACACTGTTGAGAGGAATACGTCTGCGCGGTTATGAAAAGATTATGTCTTGCTGCAGGGCAGGAGAAATGTTTGATCAGTCAGTGAAGGAGAGTTAAAGGAGAAGGCTCGGTATTCATTTTGGCCTTACTGACAATAATCTCTTTAGAGGACATTACTTGTAGTGGCTTTCCTGTAAAAAAAAACAATGTCCAGTAAAGCTACATCTGTGCTAAACTTTTCTGTCAGACTATGTTTATCAAAGGGTTACAAAAGGGACATATTTCCTGTTGTTTAGCTCAGTTATGTTCCAGTCAGACATTTCTGACTCACCGGCTGCTTTAGTAATCAGAATGCATGAACGGTGGCTGTCGGTTGTTCAGTCCACTCGTCAACAAGGTCAACTTAGCTGTATGCTGCCGACAAACATGATCCACGATCGCTCAGTTTAGATAAGGGCTGCTTTAATCAGGGTAAAATCAAGCTTCTCAAATCCTGGAACAGAGTTGTCTGCTGCTACATCAAAGAAGCATCACAAACTCTTAAGTAAAAGAGAGTGTTCGGGAGTTGATATAGAACTTTTTTTTCTTATGTAAGATGTACATATTGCAGTTTTTTTTCAAATAGTTTCTTGGATATTAGTGTTATTCTTCCTCTTATAGCTAGTATAGCCATAGTTTTCATAACTACTGGAACTATTGTGTGGTTGATGGCTCCTAATCATGACCCCTGACTTTACTAGCCAAATATTATTTTTGAATTTTAAGAGTTACATTTAATATTTTGCTACCAATGTGGCTGTAGACTTTACATAGTATTTTTCAATCAGCCGCAGCAAAAATTCACCCGTATTTGGTTGGTTTCCACTTGTATGCACAATGTAGGTCGTCTATTGTGCTGTCTAGATAAATTAATCTTTTTTTTTTTTTTAAAAGAACATATGAACATATGTTTTCTATGACAATGACACAAGTGTTTTTGTGGATGTGCCGGCACCTTATATGATAGCTCACTGCCATCGTGTGTAAGTGAGTGTGTGTGTTTGTGTGTGAATGGGTGAATAAAAGGCTCAGTGTAAAGTGCTTTGGGTAGAAGCTCTATATAAATGTAGTCTGTTACCATTTGCCAAAAGCATTTCTTGTCTGATGTTTATGTTTTTTTAGTTTTCAGTGTAAGTTGTTTACTAGAGACTGCTGTACACTTGACCTGTAACCCTTCCAAAGGGACACACGGAGACCAAATGTTTTATTATTCAATAAATACATGAGTCACATGTCTTTGGGTTTCCGTCGTTATTGTTTGTCTTTGTGGCTTTAAATAGAGCTGTGAAATGTCCTTTACTGACCAGCAGATGACACTGTATGATTAAGTATGACTACAGCACCGGTGTTGAATTTACATTTGTCAACAGCACCAGCAAATATAAACTAATATATAGTAAAACACCATCTTATCAAGATGATTTTCTGCACTGTTAGTCCTCTATGTTCTGCGTTCTATTAAATCTTCTTACTTTGTCTCTGCCTCTTTGAAGTTTATATTTATTCTTATGTTCTTTCTCTCTCTCCTCTTCTTTCATACCACAGAGCACTCGAGCCACTGCTGTGATTCTTAATGAATCAATTAGCTGCACTATTATGCATAAGTGTAATTACTAAAAAAAAAAAAAAAAAAAAATACACATGATTAATATTTTTTTAATTAAGTCTGACTCAAGCCTTTTGATCTGCAGACTATCTCTACCCCTCTGGTATTGAGAAAACACCAACGCGTGTATGCTGCATCACAATCCCTGAGGAAGATTAGTGTCAACATTGTTTGAAGCCGACTGCTGTTCCCCTTTTAATGTTTTTTTTTTTTTATTTTATGTAGATTACAAAAACATATGATGAAAACATATGAACACAGAGGCACATATACAAATGCACACAATTCGCACACACACACACACACACACACACGCTGTGGTGAGTTAATGCGGTGTTTCAGATATTCTGGTGAATTATTAAGGTGATTTAAGTGGACTGAACTGGCCTGTGGCGGTTTACATAATGTTCCTCTGAAACAGATCTCCTCTTGGCCTTGACTAGAGGGGCACGGGAAGGTAAAGGAGCATATACTGCAAAAACGCCTGTTTTAAGTCTCATTTTTATTCATAAAATATTATATTTGTTGAACCACCAAGTCAACAACTCAACCAAAGAGGTGAGATGATTTGACTTTTATCACGATAGTGACATTCAACAGGAAGGAAATACAATCTTAAAGAGAGATTAAGTCACTTCATCAGATAATCAATTGCGTAGAGGGACATAACATTTCTTTCAACATGTTTTTCATATTTAATGATAAAAAAAAAGATGAGCCGCAGTCATTTAAATCAGATAAATCTGAAGGGGTCACAAGATTATTAAAAAGATATGTCATTTTTTTCTGACTTTTATGTAATCTTTGTTTTTTATTATGAGCATTTGGAACATTTTGCTTCTTTAAAAACTATTCAAATGAAGTAACCTTTCACTCTTTAAGTATGATTTAAGCGCTCATAAGTCATAGAGTCAACCTGTGACGTACGTGGTGTCGTGAGTAGACATTGCTCTGGTTTCTAAGAGTCACAAGCTAAAAAAAAGTTTGAGCATCACTAATTTAAATGACTGCTGTTATAAGTATTTGAATATTTGTTGCCAAAAAACATTCTTAGCCCCTGCACAATCTAAGCCAACACAATACAATACAATACAAGACAGTGCCACAATAAACACTACATTTATTTTTGTCATTCATTTTTTATTGGAACACCCAACAGATAACAGACAATACAACAGGTTACTGAATACATTTGATTGTTTAACCCAACTACCCCTCTACTCTCTCTCCACCCCTCTACCAACCAACAGGATACTAATACCTACACAGACAGAGCGTCCTTATTTAGCTAGAAGATCTTTTAAGTTAGGTATCAAATTTGTCCGTGTTAAAATTGAGTTTGGTCGTGCATCGTTGACGTTCCAGGTAAGAAATGTCCAAAAAGCTCTGAAGCCAGTGATTACAATCTTCTTAGCTGTCAGTCGGGCCAGCCAGCCAGACTTTGTTTTTTTTTTGTAAGGGAAAGGTAGGAATCATCATTTTGAAGGGGTACAGCAGGGTCTGTTGGTAATTGTACCCCTGTTATGTCGGCCAGGGTACTAATAAGCTTCCCCCAAAACCCAAAAACCCCTGGACACTCCCATACAACATGTATAATAGAGCCAACGGTTCTGTCAGGTACCAGTCCCATTCGATGTCTAATTCTCAGTGTACATACTGATGATTTGGGTTTTTTGAAGCACCAATAACATCATCCCAAACTGCATCCCAGTCTAAGTCTTGTCCTACTTCAGATATATCCCTATCCCAAGCTTTCATTCCTGATGTAGGCATGTGTTTCTGGGAGTTAAGTTTATCATAGATATATGACACTATCTGTTTTGAAGCACCTTGTACCCAACTTAAAATAGGACGGTCTTTTAATAAACACTACATTTATGAAAGTTCTCTCCCTTTCTCTCTCTCAGATGTATCTATTGTAGGACGTTGGATTAAATGCTTCACATCGCAGGCTGGGGTTTCTATTTTTTGCCTCTCTCCTCGGGCCCCGACGGCCACAAACATCCATTCACACTCGCTGCACTTCTTTTCACCCTGTTTCTCTTTGACAGTACTGCTGCACTGGAGAAAGAATTGTATCTGCGGCAGTGAAGAGTTTTGTGCTGAACAGTGATTCTGTTGAAGCAGAACTCATTTGATGCCTCATTGAAACCCCATTATAACCACGATGGAGCAAAATGAACTGTTATTGACGTGGTCCGCAGCAAGCTGAGTTCGAGGTAAAAGAGGAGCGTGGTTACTCGCCCGGCCTGCAGCATGGTCGCACTTTTTTTTTATTTTTTTTTATCTCATTCTCATTCTCCACACTGCATTCAATTCTGCCTCACTGCCCCCACCACACCCACCTACACACACACACACACACATACACATTGATTTCAGACATGCTGGCCATTATCTGAGCCCGGCCTCTTTGGTCCATCAGGGTCTGACAACCCCACTTGACACAACAGGCCGGCCTTCAACTGTTGCGGACAAATAAACACTTAAGAGCACTAAGAGAAGATGGGTTTTACTGGCAGGAAGTAAAGACAGAACAAGAGCTGGGCTCTATGGAGAAATAGGAGGGCTGAGACAATGACATAGCAGGATGGGAAAGTTGAATGAAGAGAAATAAAGAGCCTGATAGAGGGAATGAAATACCTTTTTGAGCGCACTACGCAATTTTCTGTTTGATGGGATACCTGTCAGAGGAATGCAGGGATAATCTTTAAACCACTCAACCATGTCAAATGTGCTCTATTATACTTGCTTTAACTGGCAGAAAGCAGGATAAACTATCAGCATCTGAAATATGTTCTGATGGTGACCGAAAGAAAGAGAGAAACATATAAAACAGGTTGATTTCATGTGTCCGTGTTTTTGTTTTTGAGACAGCGTTGACATAAAGAGGATATGATGCCTCTGTCTTAAGATGGCAACCAGTGGACCCACAGGTCATCAATGTTGTATGGTTTTGCCTTTTAAGTATTGAACAAACGCCCCTCTCAGTTATGCTACTTGAGGAGATTGGTTCTGTCAGACCAGCGGCAGGAAAGTATCTTATAATGTGATCTATGCTTCATTATTTAGGGACAACAAACAAGTGTGTTGTACGTGTGTGTGTGTGTGTTTGTGGCTCTACATGGCTGTGACAACAGTTGGGTGACAAATACAATGATACAGCATGCCACGCCTGTTTTCCGACAGTCCAGTACCAGAAGTGGACTCCCTCGTATTAGTGAGCAGCCTATATCGTATGTGACAACCATCAAACTGCCTCGGAGGAAGATCCAGAGCGCGTGTGGTCGTGTTTGCGTGTGTGCCTGCTTGCATTTTTGCATGCATGCTCCTCTCGTTCAGACATTGAAGTGAGCAGACAGATCCATGGCCCTGCAGAAACGCAGAGCTTCACTGAACGCAGCCAGCCCTGCATCAAGGGCACACACTGAGAGCAGGGAAACAAATAAACTAAAATATACAACAAAAAAAAAGAGGAGTGGGGGGGTCAGGAGGGGAGCAACCTGCAAAAAAGTCCTCTCCACTTCTGTTTCTTTCTTTCGCTAATTTGACTTTTCCAGCCGTGCTCCCACTCTGTGCTCCTGTGGAGTAATGAATAATAGAGGAGTGTTTGTCCTCCCTCGTTCCCCTAGTTAATCAGAGCTCGCCTGGCTGCCCTCTTCTCTGCCACTCCTCACGTTAATAAATCATACAGGCCTTCAGGACGACAAGTACGTCAGCGCAGGCTAAGCAAAAGCCACGCTGGTACAAACTCTGCCATCTTGTCTCACTACAACCTCCTCCTCCTATACTGCAACACCAGGAACAGCCCCCTTTTCTGTGTGTCCTTCACTTTTTTTAGTTTCCCCATCTCTCACATACCTGTCTCACACTTTTTTTTTTCCTCTTTGTGAGACAAATCAGAGTCGCAAGGAGTCCCACTTCATTCGTCTCCCCCTCTCTCTCTCTCTCTCTCTCCCACGGGAAACCATTTCACTTAAGCTCTCACTCTCTGCCAGGGTTCGACCAAAAGGGTATGCTCTCATTCCTCATCTCTTTCCTTCTTCTCCTCCTTTACGCCTCCGCTCTCTCTTTGCCCTCCACGTCTGAGCAGAAATTCCTGTTGGGGATGACGTCACATGGATATGCATAGAGAGACTAACAATGATTGAAGGAAAAAAACAAAAAACACTGCAAGATATACTGAGACACTAATTTCCTTGCAATTTTTACATCCACTCAGTCAACTATTGAACCATTTTGCTATTTGGAGGAACATTTAGAGAATAGACAATTGGGTTTAGGAAGTTACCGATTTGACTCCTTGGCTGTCAGTAACACTTTCACCTCCACTAGATACTAAAGGCACCTTTGAGCAAAGCAATGGACGGTTAATTCTACCTTATGTATCATCCTTCTATCCAGGAGTTATTTTGTGTGAAAGTGTTGGGATTTGTTTTTTGGTGTGTCCCCAGTATACAGTTCCCATTTTTCTTCGTCAACTTCTGTTTCAGTTAGTAAAGTAAATACAGTTACTGCATTTCCCAGAATTCATTTTGACAGCCTCTCCTCTGTCGCATGCAGTTTTGGAGGGGTTACACATTGCACATGTATTATCACCTTGGTGAATATTTGTCTGCATGATTGTTGGTGTAAAATTAGAGCAGAGACCAGGATGAGAGGTTGATTCGACTGAACGTAACTTGATGTTTATTGTTGATTTTTTAGACAAAGGAAACCCCGCCAACAGCAAGCAAAATATCATATAATCAACGTTCTGCACTTAGCAAAGATGGACGTCCACTTGATCCCTGTGTGTGGAAGCATATATAAATATAATAATCAATACAGCCAGTTGGGTTTTGTTCAGAGTTATGAAAGTGTGAAAAAAAACAGGATTTCTGAGATGTTGTGTTGTCAAGACTTGGCTACAATGCATAAACGACAGCAATTGTTCCTAAAACTTTACCGTCTTTCCCCCTACTTACCGTTTTTTTTTTTTTTTTTTGCTAAGCTATAGGCTAAATACACCTAAGACATCAATTCACAGAGGTGAACTAGATATCAATCTCTGCATGTAACTCTCCATAAGACCACAAACAAGCAAGGATCAGGTCTTTATTATAGTAAAAGGACCATCAAGGACAAATGCCAGGATGGATTTGTGGTGGTGGTGGTGGGGGGGGGGTGGGAGGGGACAGGAACAGGATTTGAAAGCTTTTACAAAAGCCCTTGTTTGCTCCCTACTTGAAAACGTCCTGTCACTCTATGTTGTTCTCCATTCTCCTCTCCTCCATCTATCCACTCTCTCCCCTCTATTTCCTCTCCTCCCCCTTTCCCCCCCTCACCCTCCCTTCACTTCAATATACCCCACAGATCCTCTCCGGTATCATCACTTTGTGTGAACAACCTCTGCATCTAACTCTGTCTTCTCTCTCTTCAGGGTGTTCTCAGCCTCTTTGAGCCCCGTTACAGACAGACAACCCGACCAGCAATTATTCTTAATCTGGCTCCATTAACCAAGCTCTCCCCTCCTCCACCCCTCCTTCGCAGGAGAGTATTAATCACTTTAATTGCCAAAAAGCCCGAGACCCCCATCCCATCCTCCATCTCTCATTCTCTCTCTCTTTGGATGTTTCTCTCTCTTCTGTCTCTTTCTTTCTTTTTTTCTCTCCTCTTTCATTCTTTCTTTTCCTCGCTCATCCTTTGTCTCTCTCTCTCTCTCTCTCACAACATTAGCACTCAAATGACTCAACTCAAGCTTTTTCTTCATCAAGGCTCCCTTCTCACTTTGCACATCTAATCCCCTTAAATGGCCATTTAAGCATTTATTTAATTATTTACCGCTATTTCATTACAGTCATCAAAATCCAACAGAAACTCTCAAAAGTAGCGAGTGTATATGCATGCATGCATGTGTGTGTGTGTGTGTGCATGTGCGTGTGTGTTGAATATGTCCTGGTATGTGTGTTTGCCCTGGTATTTTCTTGCTGTCTGATCTGATTAGAGGGTGTTCCACTGTTCCTTCCAAATGTTCATAATGAGGTGCTGTTTCAGTTCACTGTGAGGTTAATGAGTAAAAGGACGAAGATGTGGGCAAATTTGCTGCATCTGGGAAAAAAATCTCCCGATGTTACCGGGCATGAAATAAAATGAGGGGGAAAGAGAGAGAGAGAGAGAGAGCACAATAGAGTGTGGAGTGCAGAGGAGAGTTGTGTAATATCATCATTTTGTGTGGTGACCTCAGCTAAATAGTGCAGTCTGCCTGTGAAGCACTCTACATCAGGCAGCTATATCCACTCATATCTGCACTGTATGGAGAGGACTTCAGATTTTTTGAGTGTTCATAGAACATTTAAAAATGTTATGTGTAATAACATATGTCTATTATCTGCTGCAGAGGGGAAAAAAATCAGCAGGTTCTTGGTGGAAAAAGATCAAGTTTACAGAAATGAGAGTCTGCAGCCGTGCGTGTTTAGTGTTTAGTTAGTTTAGCGTGTTAGCATGTGAACATATGATAAGTAGCATTAATCCCAAAGTGCAGCTGAGGTTGATGGAGTGTCATTAGTTTTGCAGATATTTGGTCTTAAACCAATGTATGTGAGAAAATCTGAGAATTGTTTGTGAACCGTGAACGTGTGTGCAAAATTTTGTGCCAATCCATCCAATGTTGAAATATTTCACCGGATAAGTGGAAATTGTGACCCGCTGGTGGCACTGGAGGAAAAGTCAGGGGCTCTCTAAAGTCATCAGGATTTTTATTTATTTATTTATTTATTTATTTATTTATTTATTTATGTATTTATTGGGACCATGTACAGTATTAAACATAAATGTTACCATTTGATGTACTGCACTAGCTTATAGCTAATTTTCATCCGCATCCCTTCAGCAGGTCACAATTAAAACATATAACTGCACAAAAACAAACAGTACAAAGCAAAAAAACACCTAGGACACATAATACAAAATACAAAGCTACACACAACAGCACAGCACATGCACCCACAATGTCAAATTAAACTTGTCAAATTAAAAGCAAGATTATTTGTGTTCATGAGAAGACCATGAGATGAAATTTAGATTCAGTGGTTACAGAGCTGAGTAGTTTAACAGATTTTTAAATTTGGTTTTGAACGTCCTGAAGGAACTACAGCTCTTCATATCTCCGGGCAATATTGATAACCGTACTGAATTTCACAGCAAAACCAAAAATATCAACTTCACAGTGCAGCTAGAGGAAGAGTCGAGGGATCACCAAAGTCATCAGGCTTCATCCTCTGGGGGCCATGAATGTCTGTGTAGAATTTCATGGTTACATGTGCAATAATGTGTTTGCTTTCTTGGCTTTTAGACGGGCTTTTACTTTATCCTCCGGTTCTTTGATGTTGGTTACATCTCCATGTCAACACTGCTTTTTTTTCTATTTTCAGTGCAAGCTCTAGTAAAATGCAATCTAAATCCTTAGATATTTGACAGTCATACAAAGCAAATAACTGTAAATCATTTCAGAAGTTCATTTAAAACCTTAATTAGATATGTGAGTAATGCTAACTTCAGTGGCACACAGCTGCGCTAGCCATAGCTGCTTCAAAGCTACAGTAACACTTTAACGTAAAGTAAATAAATCAGTTATAACTGTGTGTCCCACTGTGTCTCATATAAGACATGACTGCTGCTCTCTTTTCCATTTCTTTTTTTTTTAATATACTTTATTTTATTGTCATCATGGCATTTCATACATTTTACTTATGTTGTATAGCCCATTTAATGATGACAATACACTTTTTTAATGATATACATAAATAATGTGTGTGTGGGTGTGTCACCCGGTGATACATCATACAATAAATTATACAATAAATTAAAATAATAAATAAATAAATAATGACAATTTTACAGTACTGACTTTGAATATACAATGTTGTAGTAATTCTGAATTAATAGAAAAACGTCCTTGATCCCATTTCATATTTGAGAATCTACTTGACATATTCCATAAATCCATAGTTTATTCTTCTATCAGAATTTCCTGCCTTCTTCTTTAGAAGATGTTAATGTTAATCAGATACTTTGGGATTCTGGGATGAAGAAACAGATAATATGGTGCTTTGACTGAATTCCCGAATACATCCATCAGAGCCTTTAAGGAACTAGTTTTACAGCTAATTTTTAATGTTTTACAGCTTATCACACCGATATAATCTCCACTCTATCAAAGATGGATGGATGGCCTTACCTTTGTCTCTCTGGGGGAGAGTGTAAACACATAAAATGAATGTTCATATTTGAGCCAGATAGGGCAAATTATTTTTCAAGGATTTAATAACTCGCAGTGCCAGAAGCATTTGCAAGAGAGGACGACAAGTAACAGACTGATTTTGCTTTCCTAATCAGATTGATCCGCTGGTGCCTAAAAGTCTGCCAGTCAGCCAGATGACTGTCAAGGTGAAATGATTTGTAATGACGTGGTTTGTTTGTCAGGATGGAATGACGAAAGTAACTAACATTTAATTTCTCATGAAGATCACTTCAGGCTTACTACTTACTATGTACTCAGTTTTCAATATGTTGAATCAAGTTTTTGCTCTCAGTTGATTGGTTAATGGTTTTTAGCCAAAACTGGCTGATAATTAACATTTGTTTATTGAAGTTTTGTTAAATTTGCCAAAGTTTACCAAATCGTAATGTTTTCATACCTAGCATTGACCGACCGCCATCAGGTCGAGGTCTTTTCTTCTCACATTCCTCATCGGTATGGATGTTAGAGAGGAATGAAACTGACTGTGACTATGCCAAAGAGACAGAGGACAGATGAATAATACTCTGGCTGCACAGTCCTATTTCAACAGGATCGAGCTGCTGAAGCAATCGCTGTTAGCCAAGCCAGGGGCTGTGTCCCATCAATAAAGTGGACAGGACTGTTACTCTCTGGGTGGTCACTTTCCAGGACACTGTTAATATCTCTGCCTCCGTCTCCCTTTCAATCACAGTTCCTCACTATTAAAGTGATACTCCACCCAAAATCTATCTTTTGAAGGATCGAACACTCATCCCTCATAGGCTTGAGAGGTGGCTGTAAAAAAGTTTGCCGTGGTCAGCACTTCAAGAAGTTCAAAACTCTCAAACCACTCCTGTGCACTTCTAAGCTTTTCATCCTTATTCTCTATATGTACCTACAGTCATTGTTTCACCACAGTATGGCCTCTGTGTTGCACTTTCATCACCCGCCGCACGTAATATACCAACGTTTTTTCTCCTCCAGGTTTGCTTTCATGTTGTGCAGCTCTCTGCAAACTCCTTCCCTGAGACTTTACGTTGAGATGCAGTCACACACACTAAAATAGCCCTTATAGGCCCTGAGAAAGTCCATAATAAGAGAAATAATTGAGTTAAAGGTGCAGCATCTCTTGTATAATGGTAGTCTGTATGAAAATTGCTTTTTGCAGCACTTTTGTTTTCTTTAGTTCAGTTGCAGGTTAGCCACCGGGACAGCAGAATCGTCCATTTCTCTTAATACAGATTGGCACTGATGAGGCGGAGTAAATTTATGCATCTATGCTATCATTTTAGCTAATGGTATTTCAAAGTCAAGGACAAGGTTGTTTTTAGTGTCTCTCACAAGAGAAATTTGTCCTGTATTAAAGCTTAAAAACCCCCCAACAAAAAACAGACAAACCTTATAAACAAAAACACACTACCCCAAACATAAGCAGCAACACTTCTCCACAAAAACAAAATGCATTACTACTATAATCATTATAAATGTAATACTTACTGACAGTAGAGTAACTGTGTGTTCTTCAGTGGGTTTTGTTTTTAGTGTTTCTGGGATCTATAGGTTTGTTTCCAGCATATTTAGTGCCGACACCTAAACGCCTTTGAATTCAACACTTAAGGATAAATTGTTTAAATATAGCTTAAAAATCTTAGATTGTCACATTGCAGCTGCATTACTGTCAATCATGTTGCTATAATAGCATTACACTATAACTTAAAGCATGACAGCCTTAAATTGAAACAGCCTAAAAGCCAGAAAACATGATGTGATGGACACTTTTTTTTAATCTAAAGATCCTATCGATGCCGTAAACGTTACACCTTAATCACAGGTGTCACGCCTGGTGCCATGGTGATGAAACCACGGTAGTGTTTACATCACAACAAGCTGCAGTTTTGACTTGTCGGTCCCCAAACTCTGCTCCTCAACAGTGCATCACTTTCTGTCCTCCTCACAGCTCGCCGTGTAATCAATTTACCGGTACATTAATCTCTCTCCTCCTGAGAAAGCATCACACCTCCTCTTGCTCTCTCTCTCTCTCTCTCTCTCTCTCTCTCTCTCTCTCTCTCTCTCTCTCTCTGTCACACACACTCTCTTCCCTTAGGTCTCTCTCCCCTGTTACACGAGCAGACCGACACTCCAAATATAGAAAACCAAAGCTATCTCCGAGCATGTAAACGGTGACATTTTTTTCAGGCATCCGTGATCACTGAATCATGCATCCAAATTGAAACTCTCTATCTGTGTGTGTGTGTGTGTGTGTGTGTGTGTGTGTGTGTGTTTGTGTGTGTGTGTTTGTGTCTATTTATGTAAACATGCCTGTATGTGTGTGGGTTGAGAGTGATGCCTGACATTTACATGTACAGTAGTGGGTGTGTTTGTGTGTCTCACGCTGAGCTCTCTGCATTTTAAATGTCCTTGCATCCCTCCTTGCATTCCTCTCCTTTCCTTAGGCCTATGTAAGATAAATAATTCAAGCATCTAAAGGCTAAGAGAGGCAAAGAGAGGAGCGAGAACATTCGTGGGAAAAAAAATAAAAAAGGAAAGAGTCATGAGCCATGACTTTCATGATGTATTGTCTCTCAGGGCGGGATGGAGTACAAAGGCTGCATTTCCTCTGTGATGGCGTGTAAACCCCCGTCGTACTGCAGCGTGCACACACACAAATCAACCCTCATCAGCTGTGTGCAGCCCAGGCGGGAGATTGAGCGTCTACATTTGCATTTTGCCTAAAGTGCTTGGCACACAAACAGGATATCTTGTTAGCCCTTCTCTGTAACAAGGATAATAGATTACATCTTGCTAAAATATCAATATGTTCCCTAGGGCTTTCTTTTTTTTTTTTTTTTTTACAAAAAAAACAAACAAACATCAGGCTTGAGAGAAAAGCATCTTTGACACTTCAGCACAAGTTTTTGAAATCTGAATTGAATAAATGAAATCTAATGGAGACAGGCCAACCGCAGTGAATTAACACTATCTAGCAATAATTATGTTTTAGAACTCCAAAGTGGTTTTGTTTCCCCTCCTCAGTGAGTATTGGATTAGCTGTGTTTTCCCTAATGAGCTACTCACCACCTCAGGCTTTCACTCCCCCCCCCCCCTCCACCACCGCCACCCCTTCTCTCCCTCCTTCATCCTCCCATACAGCGTTTGCTGAGGTGGCCTTTCAAGATGTTGCTGCCACTGCGCTCCTAAAGGAAAAACACGAGCTTCCTTAAAATATCAAGCATTGCTCTATTTGCCTGCAGCTTTTTTTTTCTTCTTTCATTCTCATCAAGAATGTTGTAATTGAACTTAAGTCTCTTTTAATGTGTCTGCACGGGGGTTGCGTGTGTCTGCCTGTTATCTCATTGCAAGGTGGTCCTCGCCATCTCACCTGGAAGTGGTCTCAATCCCAGATTAGCTTGTTATTCTTAAATTGGCTTGTAGAAAATGACTGACAGGTTAGGCGGTAAGAGTCTTATTCTCACCTAGTGACCTTCCCTCTACGGCAGACAGTGGCATGTGACACACACGCACACAAGGATTGCATGTATAAAGAAGTTGGTTAATCCAAATCCACTATATCCATCTTCTGAACCATTGCTGTAAAAACCAAACCAAATGATTCTGACTTTCCCTTCTGTGGAAAGGGGTGGATCGTTATGGCCCTCAAAAGCTGAAGAGATTCTCTTGAAGCGTAATATCATCCGCAATTATTTCTATTTGGCTTTAACAACAATGGTGTTCATGAACTTCTCTGCTGCATAAAGTGACAGCATGTGAATGCAGGGAGGGCTGATACAGATATTTTTGGATTGAAGTCACTGATATCTGTTATTTTGTGCCAACAGCCGATCTTTCCAAGTCGTGCATCCCAAAGTATTTCAAGATATTAGGATCAGGACTGAAGGGGTTGACAATGTTGCTACTGTAGGATCAATATCAGTCTGACATGAACAAAGCGATACATCAGTCTGACCCTATGCAATGTCATTAGTGCCCTCATCTCAGCTGTCCCCTCTCACTGCCCCCCCCCACCCCCTCCCCTCCACAACCAAATCAATCCTCCCATCTCCTTCCCCGTCCTTTACTCTGCTCTTCTAATAAGTAAAACAGAGAGATGAAGATGGAGAAAGAGAGAGCAGAAGGAGGAGAAGCATGGAGAGAGTGAGAAAGAGAGAGAGAGAGAAGGAAAAAGGAAGAAAATGCAGTGATGGGGGCGAGAGGATGTGCTCGGACTAAGCAGAGTGTATTGATCCCTGCTTCATGATGGACTGAGAGGCTGCTTGTCACTCTGACAGCCAAAGACAAATGGAGCATCAGATAGGCAGGTTCACGGCTGTGCTGCTGACCGGCTGGAAAGAACCGAAAAACAACAACAACCAAAAAAACAAAAAACAAAAAAAAAAAAACAGCCGAAAGGTTAAACCGTTTCCTGGGGGAGGGGGATTCTAGCTAAGAGCAGTGCACCTCATTAAATACTCAGCGTAAGCCCTGTGGATTTCATTGATTGCTGGTGTCCAGCAATGCTTGAGCTTTATCTAGCACGGCATCCCGTGAAAGAGGCAAATGAGCACGAGCTTGAAGCAGGGACGATTGTTTTTTTGCATCTTGAGTCTATTTCCGACTTAATGTGGGCAGGCTCGGGCGGGTAAAGTGGGTCATAGGGTGAAGCGGACATGAAAGGGCTGACACAAAGGGGAGTCATCCTCGCTGGGGGGCATCTGGCTGCCTAGCACATACACACACACACACACACACACACACATACACATACACGAAGCTACTGCACTGCATAACAACAACCCCCCTTATTCTCCACCTCCCCCACCTTTGGTTTCCCCTCGCCTCTCTGTTTTGATTGCATTCTCTGTCCGTTTTTTTGTGTTTGCTACAGCAGCGTCGAGGCGATTTTCATCTCACACTTGCACCTTGCTGCATGCTGAGAATATTGCATTTGCAGCTTGTCCAGAATCCTTAAGATCCACTGGCATCCCAATAAACACACACATTTGTGTTGCTGAGGCTAACCTTAAACCTCTTCCTTCTACATCCCTTGTCTTAACCCCAATCCTAATTCCAACCAAAAAATCAAGCTCTGACCCCGCTAATCCTCTTTAAGAAGTAAGAAAAGGCAAAATGTCTTTACTTAGCATGTGTGTCCTTGTTTCTATCCTTATGAGGACCTCGGAGTAATTGAAATACAACTCACACATGCTCAGGCAATGCACCAACAGACTTTAGGACCCAGTTTTTCTGCCCTAATAAGGTAGCAAAGCTGAGGAAAGGCAAAAAGGAGAGAGAGAGGGCAGAGAAAGAGAGAGAGAGAAGTGGAGGAGGAGATGAGAGGAAGAGAGCTGTAGCGCAGTATTTGGAAAGTCAGAGAAAAAAAGCTGAGAGTGGCAGAAGAAAGTTGGCACGGTTTAAGATGCACTACAACCGCAACAAGGATTAATGGCAGACCTTCTCGTTCCTGTGAGGAGGAGAGAGCGAGCCGAGCAGGATGGGAGAAGAGAAGATGTGCAGGGGGAAGGGGAGTCTTTGACAAAGCATGCACATTACTGCTGCCGGGCTGCACAGGTGTAATATAGAAGGCATCTGCACCCACATTCACAGCCGCATCAGTTTGACTCTGTAACTCTCTCATCCTCACTGCTGCCACACAAATACATGCAGGATACATGTAATCTGTTCACACTCACATATACATGCACACCTTCTGCACATGCTCTTACTGGAGGCAAACAAAACAATGCTGGATCTGGATTGTTGAAACCGGGACATTGGATACCCCTCTTTTTCCTCTCTGAGGACTCATCCTGAGGACAGGACAGGACAGGACAGGACAGGACAGGACGGAGCAGGACGGATCTGAGTAAAGGTGAGAAAAGACTCAAAGCAATCCAGAGGAAAACCCTGTGCTGCTCTCTGAGGGTATTAAGAAGGGAGAGAGAGTAAAAGGAAACTCTGCATTATGAGGATGTTTATGGTGGCAGTTTTATAGCATTATTGTTTATTATTAGTATCATTAGTATTTAAATATGTCTTAAAATAATTCTGTGTATCCCTTCTCTGTGTGATTATCCACTCCCCTCATTATGAAAGTGCATTAGCAAATCCTTCTGGAGAGTTATAGATTAAAAAAACGTATATTTTTAAATCATTAAATGTGAAAGCATTGCTATTACTTAGGCTGTATAAAACTGCTAGTCTACATCCTGCAAGAGGAAGCAAGTATAACCTCAGTTTTAAAAGAGGTTTCATTGTTTTACCAGTTAAAGGTTTATATTAGAAATAACTTTACTTATGTTCAAGTTTGACTTTCATGTCAGCTGTAATTTAATAGCAGGTCTTAAGTGGATCTCTGTTTGGACATGAAACCTTTCAATTATTAATTATTTGATTTACATGATACCCAAATCACTGTTGTCAATAATCTATGCTTGTTTGTTAGGGACAAATGTTGTATGTTGTAAGATTATGACAAGGTGGAGCTGACTGATACACCTGAACACCAGGGAATATTTATGTTTAATTGAACTGAAATTTCATTTTCTCACTGTTTTTTTTTCTCCTGTGAACACAATAGAGAATATGTGCTACTTCGGATTGTTTTTACCCCAACAGCAGAGCTTGTATAGCCCCCCCCTCCACCCCCCCCCCCCCCTTTACAAACACATGCAGCTCTGCTCCATTGTTTATGTTTGTGTAGCTATTTACAGCTCAGGGTGCAGTAATATAAAACTGTATATGCAGCATTCCTGAAACATCAGACAACCTGACACAGCCCAGCCGCATCCTTGAACTTCACACATGCTCGTCTTTTATCCAGATATTTAAAATCTGAAAGTCTTCCGGTCTTCTGCCAGAATCTGATTTGAGAGATCATACTGTATATTGAAATGTGAAATGTAAAACGTTCATCGGCGTGAGACAGTGACAGTGTGAGAAAAAGGCAGTCCGAGTGCCTCCAAAGGACGCGCAGTGTGTTTTTCTGCAGGGGGGTGGTAGGTCATTGTCAATTAGCGGCCCTCCCTCTGTGATGATGATGATGATGAGACCATGTAATACATCATCTCTCATGTCAAGATCTGTGAGAGGCTAATTACATAATTCAGCTTGTTGTTGCACATGTACCCTAATGAACGCTTGTTTTAATCTCTTGTGAAGACATTATATTTCCCTAAAGGCTCGTTAACCTTAAACATAACTGCTACATACTGAAATTTAACCCCTTCATTAACCTTAAGTATAATTCTAAGCTTAACCAAACCAAATCATCCCTAAAACATCAGCTTTAGCTTGTGAGATCAGCCTTTTGTTTCCCTGATTGGAGGTGAATCCCCTCAAACGTGTGAACCGATTTCTGTCAACACATCGAGATTAATACTGGTACACACACGGATACTCACACGCAGGCACATACAGGTCATCACACTGCAACACAGCTGATGCAAACTAGATGTCTAGATGTCACCTGTGTGGCCTTATAGTGTCTGTTTAGCCTTGTGGTGGTTTTTCAACTCCTGTCACTGTTCACACTTGCACAGGTTTTACCATGAAGTGAGAGAAATGACCAAAATACGATTGGCTTTAATTAAATTTGGATATAATTTAGTCATTTTTCCACCCACCTTTGATATGACTGATGTTCTTCCTGCCACTGCACAAAAAAAAGAGTTTTAGTCAAAAACTGAATCCTTGCAATGTTTTTTTGGGAGTTTCTATGTTGTAAAATAATGGTCAAATTTCAATATATTTAATGTTGACAATAGCTACTGGCAGTTTCTGTGCAAAATCATCTACTTTACATGTCGTCATCCACTAACAAACGAGCAACACAAGGGATTAGATATAAAAAAAACAACAAAATGGATGTTATTAACTAGATTATTACTTAAACCGATTGTCGCATTTGTTTGCACTTTCAAATAAGTGGTTTAGAAAACATGTTGAAACTGGAGATTTGTTTAAAATCTGTCTTATCATCCGTGTTGTGGCTCTCCATAACAGAACTGTGTTATCAGATCATAGCAATGAACCTTGTGAGTAAATTCGTGACCAACAGAAGTGATGATTAAATATATGAAAACAAAACCTTTCCTATAAGTTGGGAAACTACGACCAATTTGAAATACATACAAATGGATGTTGGTATACAGGAATGTAACCTTATCTTACAGGGTGAAGCATTTGTACCGTTCACATACAACTACAACATCTGTAGAAGGCAGCGAAGCACAAGTGACACATGCACACACACACACCGTCATTCAACTACACAAACAACACAACATGGTGAGATATAGCCAGTCGCTGTACAGTGTGTCCCACGATGCTCACAGATGCACATAACAGAACACCGAGTACAACCTACAACACACTCTGCAGAGATGCCGGAGCTATTTGAAACATACTGCAGATGGGTAACTTTTTCTTTCCTTGGGCTTCGTTGCACACAGGCACCAGCTGTGCGAGCAGAGTCTGTGTGTGTGTGTGTGTGTGTGTGTGTGTGTGTGTGAGAGAGAGAAAATTTGTGTGTGTGTGTGTGTGATGTGTGTAGGAGGCAGGGCATGAAGGGCTTCAAAGGGTTCATTAACCGTGTGTGTGTATGAAAAGGGCAAGATGATGCAAGACTGCAAAGGACTGTGTGTGTGTGTGTGTGTGTTTGTAAGTGGATGTGTAGTTATGTGAAGGAGGGGAAATGACTCTGTGCATGTGTGTGTGTGTGTGTGTGTGTGTGTGTGTGTGTCTGAGTTAGAGTGGGGCATACTGTGGACTGATTAATGAGCTCATGCTGTCATACTCACATTCTGCACAGGGGGATTCAAGTAAACCCAGCGCCGGTGTGACTGCACTCATTTGTTATTATAGAGTAATTCTGTGGAATTTATCCATCCTTTGCCGTCTAATGTGTAACAGTAACACATCCTTACTAGAAGGCACAGCTACGCTGGAATTATCCCATCCAGTTCTTATCAAGCTGAACAGAGGAACAGTACTGAAATGGCAAATTAGCCTCTGCTTCATTTATCCTGCAGTGAGCACTCCACTCCACGGTGAATGTGTTTCCATAGGAACATGATGTTACTTTGGGCTTCACGAGCTGTGCAATGTACCCTACGTCGCCGCCTGTTTTTTTTTTTTTTTTTTTGCTTATCTTTTCTGTTCAGTTTCCTCTCTCCTCTCATCAGTGACACCACACAGATCAAGGAAAACAGGGATAGAGAGAGAGAGAGAGAGAGAGAGGGAGAGAAAGAGAGAGTGAGAAAGGGGTTTGGAAATAAAATCAATAGGGCCATTTAACCGCCACTTTGGTTTTCAGATTTCTGTTTGGCGTATCTCGAAGCCTGCTCCGGTCTTATCAGCCTGACATCGATGTTCCTCAAGATGTCTTTTTATTAGAGCCTACAGGCTTTTACAGCTCCAATTTCCTACAGCCACTATGCAATTTCGTTTCCTTGAGTGTGTTCACTGTATCTGCATCTCCTCGATCTATATCAGCTGAAATATTACAGCAATTACTTCCAGCTTTGTGCACAAATGTGTGTGTGTGTGTGTGAGTTTGCTGAGAGACAGAGAATCAGTGTGTTTCGTAAAGACTGCAGAGTAGCTGAAAATCAGTATAAGTCAGCAGCAACAGTTCTCTGCTTTTGTGGCAGCAGTTTAAAGGTTGGTTGCACATTCTGATGTCATAAAAACAAGATTTCTCTTTCATGCAGCAAATTGTACCAAAAAAAAAAAAAAAAAGCAGAGTTTTAAGTTTTGTACAGTGACTTTGCAAACAGTATTTTGCCGGATTATGAAAACAAGAAGGAGTCAGATAAAACAGCAAAAGAAAAGAGGTTGAAGTAATGGAGGGAGCTGAGCGGGATGTGTGGTTGTGTACGTGTATGGCAGCGACTAAAAAGGAGAGAGAGAGATAGGGAGGGAGAGGAGCTCTTGTTAAAGTGTCTGTGGTGATTTGCAGGGGCGTCCTTGCAACCTTCCCTCCACCTGACTGGATATTTTATGAGCGTTGCAGAATCAGAAAAGGAGGCAGGCTTATAATACAGCTGACAGAAGTCTTTTTATGGTGGATGGGCAGCGGTGCAGGAGGGTGGTGGTGGTGGTGGCGGTGGTGGTGGTGAGAGGGGAATGAGGAGGGGGGGGAGTCTAATAAAGCTGAGTGCATCTCTCCTGGAATGAAGCTGTGGCGAGAGAGAGAGAGAGAGAGAGACAGAGAGAGAGAGAGAGAGAGAGGAGAGGCTGGCGAAGTGCTACAAACATTAATGTGTGAGTGAGCACAAGTGCATGCGTGCAGTATGCACCATATGTCCAGATGTATGTGTTTGTGTGTGTGTGTGTGTGGGGGCGTCAGTTTGCTCAGATCTGACGTCAGCGTGTTGAACGATCACTCAGCGTGTTCCAGTATGAGAGGTACTAGCCCTTCATTATGGGGTGGGTGAAGAGGAGGAGGAGGAGGAGGAGGAGGAGGAAGAGGGGGAAGAGGGGGGTTTGCACGGTGAAGCAGTATCAGCGCACAGGGCAGAATGCAGCCCTCAGCACTATGCCAGCCCAAGCGTGCAGCAATTAGTCACTGAATTGATATCAAGTCTGTGAAGCACTCTGCCATGCAGAATGAATACTTACTGATGATATATTATGTGGTTTGTTGAAATGACACTTTTTTAAAAAATTCTAACTGTAATGAAAAGGCCCCGAACACACAATACAGAGACTGTTTTCTTCTCTTCTCAGCTCACAGTAGCTTTTTTCCACCACGCAGTTACGTTCTAATTTTAGATATTGTCGGTTTGGAACACATAAAGTCGATCCTATGTGAGTTTGACTTAACCATTTAGCACCACAGAGTAAGGTCTTAAGTCATTTATCACTTCCATGTTATGGGGCAGTCAGGTGCACATGTCCAGCCATCCATTTTCTAAGCAGCTTATCCTGTGCAGGGTCACTGGGGGCTGGAGCCTATGGCTGTATGCATTAAGTGGGAAACAGGGAATAGCCTATATAGGTCCACTAACACATGTACAGTCACACTAAGCCGGCTAAATTTGAAAACTGAATGTACATGTAAAAACATCCGGCGCCCACATCAGTGTTTTCATTTTCGTAAAGTCCTCCATCCACACTTGAATGCCTGTACAAAAGGAAAACATCAGAATTTAGTTGTTCTCATTTACATGTTTTTTTATTTTTCTGTTGTGAACTATAAAATAGTGATTTGAACATTAAAAGTACCTGTTAACTAGGTGAACAGTATCTCCGTTGCTGCTTCACTGAAATGTAGCTCAAAACATGAATTTATGATCATGAAGTCATCTAACAAAACATATAAATACTTAATGGCAATGGCTGCGCCATGTGGTCGTCATTTAAAATGAGTGATCACAGAGAAAGTTATGACAACAGAAGGTTTACTTTGACCATGTTTGGTCCTTATGCATACATTTTCAAAAGCTCAATTTTTGTCCGTAACCTACTAAAACATAATGTTGACGTTTTCAGATTAATCTGCTCTCATGACCATTGTCCAAAAATTCACTTTTCAGATGAGAAAATGCCAGCTCAGTGCGGATGAAGGACCAAAACAGAAAGAAAAAGGCACATTTTCAAACTTAGCTGGTTTAGTGTGAACATTCACACCTAAAAGCAATTCTCAGTTTACCTAACCTACATGTCTTTGGACAGTGGGAGGAAAGTGGAGGAAACCCACACAGACACACAGAGACAATATGCAAACTCCACACAGAAATTCAAGGGATAAAAGATGAGATTGATTATCTCAATATTTCACCTAAAGCAGCAAACTGCTGCACATTGCATTTCTTCCATGTCAAATTTCAGTTTCAGTTGTTTACTATTCTTACATGGTTTCCTCACAACTAGAATACAGTAAAAAACAATAAATAACAAAAGGTATCCAGATTACATTTTCCATTCAAAAAACTAGAATCTTAAAGCTCTAGATGTGGCCTGGTTGCTGCAGCAGTATACTGTCGTCTTACATTTGGGGTATCTTTAAAACTCAGGCCATTTTGCAGCGTTGCAGTAACCAGGAATGCAGATTTTTGGTGTGTGTGTGTGTGTGTGTGTGTGTGTCTCTGTCTGTCATGAGCTGTGAATTCTTTAGAGGTGTGATGCTGTGTTGGCAGTTTTCTTAAACACCCAGGGACAGACCTTCCTCTGAAACACACCGGACACTGAGCTGTGCGCCAGGTAGCTGCTACACCTCAGGGACAATAGCAGATACTTCACTGTACCTTATATTCTGGTACTTTGCACAAACTGAAGTTAGAGACACTTGTCTGCTTACTGATATATTTTAAACATATTTTCGAATGTTTAAATTAGTGCGTCTGTGTTTACGATGGACTTATTGTGATGTTGTTTATATGTAATTTATTCTTGGGCGAATTAAATCTTGATCTTAACGAGACTTCCTGAATAAATAAAGCTGAACTAGGTAACTACTACTGTGTAATGATACAAAATCTAATTAAATCAATTTTGAAGAGTTATATTGTTTAATTAATGTAATTTAATTTAAGTTTACTGTAACTGTGTGACCTTGTTCTTCTCCTAACAGACCAGCACCTCCTCATCCTCATCGGAGACCTGGATAAGAAAACTACCCGACCCTCTTAAGGTGGACGGGGTACATTAAAAATACATGTCCCAAAGGAGCGCTGCCGTGGCAAACAGTAAACCCATAAATCAACACAGGAGGACTTGGATTTCTTCATTATCGCCTCCTACAGCAACAACAGAGGAAAAGGCATGTCGGCAGGCCCGCTGACCCACCGACGTGCACCATAGGATTCTATTTCTGGAGCCTCATTGCTTTTACAGATTAACTGCCCTCAAATATGGCCCCAATCCGTTCATTGCGGCACTAGTTTGACTGCAGCCGGAGGTTGTGCATATTCAAGCTTCAAAACACCCCGCTGTGCGTCAGTCCAGTCATCTGAAGGGTCCGCTGCCTTTGGCCTGTTTTTGAAGGCAGTGTCAATGCACTTTTTTTTTTTCCCCCTCCCGACTCCTGCAGAGGAACAAACATACGCCTGTATGTCATGACAGCTTAAAAGTCTTTTTTTTAAATTCTCATTGCCCATTTCCATCCAGAACTGTTTTTACCCTTGAAGGGAAAGATTGACATCCAAAGCTTTCACACTAATACCATGACACTGTGCTTAGATTAAGACTTCATATTTTATTGCAAGAGACATTTTCCATGAGTTCCTGAGGGCAAATCACACTAAAATCCCATTGCCCAGTGTTTTCATTAGCCTGTCTGGGGCTAATCAAGGTCCTCCATCATCAGAACTGACACTTTCATATTGTATGAGCGAGAAAAGTAGCCGACATTAGCATATTCATGAACACTGAGACACTCAATCATGTGAAATGGAAGACATGGGCCAAACCCTGAGCCATCAAGGTCTGAAACAAATCGCTTATGACATGTGAGGAAAAGAGGATCTTGAATCCTTCAGCACAGCATCCCATACCCTACAGGAGACGGCTACCACTGGCACATTAAGGATATTTCACTCTAACATTAACCTGGCATGTGTTGTTTGCCTCTGGAATCAGGCCTATAATAAGAGAAAAATTAAAGAATTGGATTAAAGATGGATTATCACTGAAACACTAAAGCCAGCAAAGCAGCTGCCTTTGCATAAACCCATCGTACGCTCTCCAGGGAGACGCTGCTGCAGACTGATTTGTAGATTACATTTGGTTGTTGATGTGGTGGCCTTTCGTGTGCTTGGTATTAAAAGAGCGGGATGGAGAATCTAGATGAGCTGGAGCACCCTCTTCTGGGAGAAAGCCCCGATAACAGCCAAGCATCAAAGCCGGGGCAAGGGCCCGGACCTGGACAGGCCCCTGGTGGGCTGTTTAAGGGAATCTTGGTTAAGTGTGAGGAAGACAGAGCCTACCCTCCTTTAACGTGGAGGAACTATTGTGGACATCCTCCTGAGCTTCAGCAGCAACAGCTACTGGATCCCTGCTCATTACCTCGCACACTGGAGTCTTTCTACCCACCGCCCCCCATCTGGGGCCACGCAGACTCCCTGCTCAGCAAGGACTACCTGGAGACCACCTTTGTGGACATTCGGCCCGGCTCTACGCTGGAGAGGAAGCTTCTGGCTGAGACGCAGGACTTCCACAGCATGTCCTATAGCATGGATGATGAAGACGACCTGCTTCCTGACTCTGACGTAAGACATCCCACTGACACGATGCTGAGAAAAAAAATTCTGGTGAACTGACAACAGAGTTTATGCATTTGAATACAAAATTTAAACATAAGACATAATGACAGTTATAGAAAAACAACACAAATTATTCCCTTTGTGATGATTCTCAAAGACAGAGAGGTGAACCAGCAACAAATAAATAATCATCATGTCTGACAATCTAATTTCTACCACATCCTCATAGAGGAGCTTTGCATTAAAAGAGACTCTCATATTCTCAGGACAGAATCTGGGAACCAAAGAGGAACTTAAAATAGACATATGAGAAATGTATTTCAGGCTAGGCGGCAAATGAATGCTTACTGTCAAAAAGCCAGATTACATAAAGCTCTTCTCCTGCTGCGGTGCAGGTAATGACACTACAGTAGCGATGGAGGATGTCAGTTCTGTTTCACTGACTATTGAGCAGAGCCCACCCTAAAGTGTAATGGAAATTAGCTTTAAGACGCTTAGAGTGGTCATGTGACCTTTTAAGAACAAAACGACGCGTCAACATGTGAATATATATGCTGCATCTGTCACAAATAGCTGCTGGTTGATTATATGATTATGAAAAATCCAATTACCCACTGTGTACTAAAAAGGCTGAAGGCCATTCTACATTTATTACTTTGATTAACAAACAAACACTCAGTAGTACCATACAGCATTAAAATCAAGAGCAATCAGCTGCCCACAAAGTTTAGCTGTTAACATTGAGAGTTTGCTCCACAAGGACAAAAGAAGAGCGCATGAAATAATGTTTTTTCTCGAGCTCATTCTGAATGCTGGCAGTAGTGCAGTGATGCAAAGGTGCAGGCTAGTTGGAATAAAACCTTGCAGTGACCTTAAAGAAGCACAACACAGCATCTCTTTCTCTTTAGTTTCACTTCACAAACACTTAGTTAAATGACTAAAACATGTCTGGCTTTCCTCTTGATTAGAGATTTCCCCATCTTCTCCCTGACATCGGAACTGCTTTATGTCAACAAAAAATGCTCCAGGCGGATCACTCCTGATATCTGAGAATAAAATCCAGATAGAACAGATCAATCTTAACATCAGAGAGTTATTTTTCAAACCAGCAGAACATGCATGTGCAGCGAGTGACATCAGAATCATCAAAATAACCTTGACGATGATGCATCCGCTCAGGTGCATCTTTTGAAAATGCATTATTATTTCACGCGTTAAAATAAAACAAGGAAAGTAATATAACAGGGTCAGAAAGACAGAGAGAGGAAGAGTCAGATTGAATATGCAGCTGTTTCAAAAAGATGCGCGAGTCATGAATCGCCTGCGGTCAGCGGAGCTAGTGCACATTCAGACTAACCTCATTCAGTCACATTATCTTACAGGCACCAGCAAAGTTTTCCAGTTGTTTGTGAGGACATGAACATTATAAAACCAACATTTTAATGCTTAGTAGCTTAGTTTTAGTGTATTATGTATGTTTGTATGTTTAATGCATTTTTAAAATAACAATACTCAACATATACACACTTGATTGAATTAATAAGCTTTGGGTCTAAAGGTTTGGTTCACCAAAATTACAAAAATCTTTTTTTCTCACTTGTCCTGGTGTTTAGCCATGCAGGTAGATTTGGTTTTACTTACCCAATACCTGATAAAACTAATACAAGCAAGCGGACAAGCAATGAGTGGCCACAAAGTTGAAAGGGAAATTCATTTGTGGTGCTCACAGAATTTTAAAATTACATTTACAGCATGTAACATCAATGTGTCTTTCCAAAAACAATGTCCTCGTATTTTGAATAATACACTTGGTGGTAGCAGTTTTCAGTGGAACTGCTACCACCAAAGAAATAGTCGCTATGAAAACTTTTCACACTGTTTTATTATCCAGAGTAATGGAGACACTGCTTCTGGAGAGAGATGTTGCTGAATTTTTAATGCAGTTTTCCAATGATGTGAGCCAAAATGACATTCATCTCCATTGCATTGGTGTGGAGGCGGAAACCTGTGAAAACAAACCCAAAACTATCAGCATTAACAGATAACACTGTCATTTGTATTACTGGACCCTTTAAACTGAACTCCATCTATGTGCACTTGAATCCTCAGGACTCATCCATTGATGACTTTAGTGATACAGACAGTGAGAACAACTTCCCTCTGATGATCCCTCAGGACTACTTGGGTCTGGCTTTTTTCTCCATGCTCTGCTGCTTCTGGCCCCTGGGCATCGCTGCCTTCTACCTTTCACAGAAGGTACAAACACACACACACACACACACACACACACACACTTAGTCCTGAGCTGACAAGATGCAACCTGGCACTTTAGTTCACAGCTGAGGGTGATTTCTTACCCTCTGCAGTGTGTGTAGACTGAAAACAGGTTCAGTGTCTCAAATGCGGACATTATGGAATTCATGCTTCGGAGTAAAGACAGGGAGGGATTACATCTAGATTTGCAGGATTATGCCACAAGAACCTTGAAATAGCAGAGCTGAACAATCCAAAGGAGGAATGCACAAAGATCTGCGGTTGTGTCTTGTGGTTTTATATGTTCAGATCATTTTAGAATCAGAAGTTGTTTTGAGGTGTGCCGACTAAAAACACAGAAGCAGGAACGAAAAGAACAGTGTGAACAGTCTTTGTTTGGGTTGTTTAGGTTGAAATGTAGTCAACTCTAATGCATATTTCAAAAGCAACAACCAGAGCAAATACAAAACTGAGACAAGTTTATGTAGCAGAAATATGTATATATATATATTTTTATCCTTAAGTGATTTAGTGATCCCACTGATCTAATAAATAAGAGCTGTGTATCTCTAGTCGCCCCTGCTACGATATCTATACTATCATATACAGTATACTGTATTGTCCCTGTTTTACAATGTTCATATTTCTAACTCCAGCTGATCCTGAGCCATCATATGCAAGTAGAGAATCTAACAACAAACACGCTGCTACCTGCAGACACTGTGTCAGCATCCTGCCAATACAACCACCTTCCTCCACTCTAGCAGCCTAAAATCACTCTCTACAAAGGGTTTGACAACAAAAGATACTGACAAATTCATAAAAATAAAGATGTAATGCGATACCTACGGCTCATGTGAGAGTGTTTTTCCTCTAAAAAATATGGCTTGTTAATTCATTAGCTGAGTTAATTAATCTCCTCTAAGATAAAGTTGGTGGAAATATGGAGCGGGTCAAAGACAAAAGGGGAACAACATCACCGCACGAACTATCTCATCAGTCACTATTACCACTGGCCTTGTGGAAACTCCCTCTAACACCACTATCTCCAGTTGCCAGAGGCCACTAGTTTATATAGGCATCCTTCCAGCAGTGCAAGAAAAAAAAATCCCATTAATGCTTTTGCAAAGCTAACTGGCGGCAAGCTGCAAAGGCTTTCTGATCAGATCAATGGCCTTCGTTAAGGTTTAATTAGAGTCATAACAAGAAGCCTCAAGGTGATAGATTTCCAATATTGTGGAGTGCTACCTAAAACAGGGGTCAGAGTCAAAGACAAGGACTAGAGGGAGAGAGGAAGGAAGGAAGGAGGAGAAAGTGATGAATGAGGCACAAACGCTGGGTGTGATTCAGAGATGGAACATAATATGGGTTTAGCGTGTGATTGGACTGAGTGGAAGAGGAAAGTGGAGGCCAGGGAGGACATTGACAAATGATGACGAATGCCCTTCTTCCCTCTTTTTTTACCCCTCTCTAATCCTTTATCTCTCTCTCTCTCCTTTCTCTTCTGTCTCTCAGACGAACAAGGCGTCCGCTCAGGGGGATTTTCAAGGGGCCAACGCAGCATCTCGCCAGGCTCTGTGGCTCTCAGTTCTCTCCATCGTGTTTGGAATCATAACGTACATCTGCGCCATCGCTGCGCTGATTTCCTACCTGTCTGGCAAACCGCCATAAAAGCGAGCTCTTGCACAAAGAATAAACACAGACCTCTCACGCATCTCATGAATATCAACACACGCCGACATACAGTATCACCTGTAAATGTTAAAAAATCATCACAGTCTTTCGTCCGTCGACCCTGTCTGCAGTCATGTTTTATCTACACCGAGCTGGAAAAAGCAAAGACCGGACAGTGAAAACACAACAGAGAGATCTTAGTCACTTCTAATTGGATTAGGACATAATTCAGCTCAGAGGACGTTCCTCGCACGCATAGAAGAATAATTGAAAAAGGAAGTTATTCAGTATCACTCTGTGTAGGACATTTGGTCTGTAAATGTGATTTATTTTGTCATCCTTTGATTCTGTGCTGTAGTCGTCATCACATGTTAAGCATTACAAGAGTTATAAGAGACTGGGACAACAAATGCAGACACAGAACACTGAAGTTATCACTGTCACAAAAGCAACAGATGGATAATGAGAAGTAGAGAGAGAGACGACGTCTACCTGGGAGGAGGAAAGTTAAGGGGGACAGCGTACGTCGATGGGAGTCTGCAGATTTATGAGAAGGTCACAGCAGCTGCTAATACCTGATGGACCTCGCTTTGGGGGGGCGGGGCCTGAGCCAGCACAAGGTGAAAGCTGGTGATGGCTCCGGGGGCCCCCAGAGCTTTATTTTTAAAAACATACGGAGGAGGCCGGAAACTCCTGGTGGGAGCGAGAGCACCACTGGGAACCACCACACATGTACATTGATCAACCCGTCCTGCTTTCAAGACAACACATTCAGCATCACTCCTCGTTTACCTGCAGAGAGGACTAATTCTGCTTTGTTTAGGCCAAGTTAAGAAGTATCTTTATGTTAAAATACTCAAAAAAAAAGAGAGAAATACATATGATGCCATTATATGAGAAAATAAATAAAAATGAGAAGTTTTAAATGAAATGCAAGGTGATGTGAGATACTGGCTCTAGATAAAGAAGGGAGTGATGACATAGACAGAAGGGTGCAGACTTGCAAGAGAAAGAGCCAAAAAACATGGAAGAAACTCAGAGGATGATCCTTTTATGAGCTATTCCATTAATAGAAGCACGTGGATCGCTGCTCCACACTCTCCAAATATAGATTCTATTTTCTCCTCCAAAAAAAGAAGACTTCAGGAACTCGCTTCTTGCAGTATGACAAACTTGAAAATGAAGTTGTCTACTCAGTGTAAACAAACACAGTCAACACTTTGTCCAGATGAGTAAAAGGGGCTAAAAAAAAAAAAAAAAAAAAAAAAAAGTAGGCTGACAGCTCATCTTGCACTTAGCCATTTGATGCATGATTCAGTAAAATCTCCATCTCGGTCACAACGGAAACCTGCATGGCGAGTTTGCAGTGTGTCATATACTGTACAAACCTGCTCCAAGCTTCAAACACTCCCTTCATTTGGTCCCCAATAATTGCAAGAATAGCTGTGATAGAAAAAAAAACAAAAAAAAAAACCTCTGGCCATATTGGTTTGAGCTTAAATGTGCCATTTAACTAAGGTGAAAGTCATCATTTTCTATTTCGATGTATAGTTTTTATAGACTCCACACAGATGAATTACAAATAACTCAAATACTTTGTTTTCCAAAAAAAAAAAAACCCAGTGTTGTATCAAGACTGAGCTGATAATTATTGTCACTATACATAAATGGTACACGTAGGCACACCTGTGATATCTCAGCGTCTAAACCTCGTCAGCTTTCACCGTTGATGTGCTGTGATACAGTTCAGACAATCCTAAATCTTCTGTCTCCACTGGACATTATGTGTCAATGAAAAATAAAAAAAAATGACCCTTTGTAGTTACAGATGAGTTACCACAATTAGTGATTTATATGGAAGCATTTAATGTAGTTCGTTTTGACTGATCACTGTTATAAGACGGACCCTGGTCAGATTTGTCTCACTTTCTATCACTTGTATAGACAACCAGCGGACGCAGCGAAGCGGACGACTTGCACGGGTCGATGAAGGTTAAAGGTCGTGGCGAATGAGATTTATTAGTACAGGAGATATTATGTACTTTCTCAGTTCACGTTCTTGTATTACATGTGTATATTAAACTGAAGGAAAAATCAATGAATCCCAATAAATGCACTTTGTTTGACATTCATGTTTCTTCTTTTCGTTTTGCATTCAGCCACACACACACACTTCAACACACGGCACAACTAGACAGAAGCAAAGGTAGCCCGAAGTGGTTGCTAAATATTTTATTACAACATCAGTATGTATATGTGTCGTATTAAAAAAAAAAAAAAGATCAGAAAAAGGCTTCTGCTTCATCAGAGGGTTTTGGAATATCGCCGTCTGACGGAGTCTCTGTAGAACTGGAAGATCTTCTCTGATGCTTTCTGACTGACGGCTATACACTGCTGCAGCTGTGGAAGAAAAGACAAAAAAAATAAAGATTATCCATATAAATGAAAAGTCTGCAGAAAAAAACCTTTCATCACCATCATCAGACCTGACAGCTCACGCATTGATGATACAGGTATGATGACGAACGTTAGAAATAAAACAGCTGTGTGAAAACGAATCTGGAATTCATACATTTAGGTTGATCACAAGACTTAATTTGACAATGTCGCGGTTTATTTACAGACCTCATGAACTGAAAATGATCCTTTGGTTGATGACATCATGACTCTGCGTTCTGTACTGTCGATAGCAAAGGTCATCAAAGCTCGACTTTCCTGGTGAAAGTGAAAACAGACAAGAACAAATTCAGTGATGATTTTGAGAAAGTAACTGTACTAAAAAGACCACGTATACAGTGTATATTGTAGGTGGATGCACAATACACAATAGACATTTCCAAGTGTATTGTGCAAATCATACGTCAAGAAAAATCCAACAAGTTGAAAATGTATCATAAATCTGTCACTGTACTCCACAAGTTACTCTGTTAATTGTGTTAAAGTTAAATTTTCTGGTGTGCCAACTTTCCCTGAATCTGTGTCTGAATCTGTTTCAGTTAGACTTCTATGTTTCCCAAAGTGTCCTCTGACATCTCCCAAAAACAAGCATGAACTAGGGTTTTATACAAGGTTTAGTCAAAGTGAAATACAGCAGTAGACAGATCAAAATGTATGAAATTTACTAGAATTCAAGTCTCAAATTTATATTAGATTCATGATTAATTCTTAGATGTTTCATGGGGCGACTTCTGACAAATCTAAAGCATTTAAATGTCCTTTTTTATTCCCAAGCAAAGATGATTTTACTGATATGTATTGATAAAATATATGCTTCTCACGCCCCCTCACCTGTATGAATGCACCCGAGGACTTTTAAAGAAATTTAACTAACACTTACAACAGTTCATGACAATATGACACGATCTTGACAAACTGCTTTTTACCTTTTAAAACAACACATGAGCCTCAGATTTACCTTTTCCTGAGCTGCAGTGGGGTCTGTGATGATCTGACCGTCTGTGTGGATGGCACAGGTCACTCCACAGAACAGGCAGCTCATAGGCAGACCTGCATCCATAAGAGCCATGCAGGCAGCATTCAAAAAGCAGGACAACAGCTGAGGAGCAGGTAAGGAAGCAGACTCACCAGGAAAACACCAGTAGGACAACATTTCAAGTACCTGCAGATCTGAACATTAACTTCATAGTACACAGGCAGCAGAGTTTTACTGAAGGATACTGAACCGTCATCATGCAACACTTGAAGGATGAGAGTGAGGGAGGAGCGAGGATGGAGCGACGAGAGCAGAGACGCCTCGCAGGTTTCTCGTACACACTGCTCTTGCGATCTCTCCCTTACGCCTAGAAAACAAAGGTTGGGATACATATTTGAGTCATGCAGGGAACCAACTGGCTCACTTATTCCACCTTGTGGTGTGTTTTGGTATAGCAGAGTTTACACAGTAAAATAAACATGCGGTGTATTAATATCTTCTCTAAATTACTTCTTTATCAGAGCTACAACATGCAAGAAAAATCTAATTACACCCATACAAGAAGACTGCCCACATTGCATTAGAGCAAAATTCAGGAACTACATTAGACTCCCAACAAACAAATTAAATAAAATGTTTAATGAGAAAGATAATTACGTACTTGGCAGTCCAACTTTGGGCTGTATCAACACCTCCAAGGTTGCTCGGTCATAGATCTCCTTGCTGACTTTGACCTCAGCTGGTCCGTAAACTCCAGCCAACACACTCGTGTCTCCTTCACATGAGAAAACAAGAGGGAATTATTCAACAGAAAATACATTATTGATCCAGGTTGGGAAATCAAACTTCGCCCTGTGCAGATATAAAAATAAACAACAACAGAATACAGACAATAATAAATAAACAGGAAGTCTAGACGGGACAGAAGCTTCGAAGCTGTGATCCTTGTAGTGTCGACTACAGGTGAAGCATCTCAGCTGTAGGTGACAAGACATCAAATCATTTACAGCAGAATGAGTCGGAGGCCAATTGGTAATTTGCAAATAACTGCAGCTCTGTATCCTCTGGGAGTAACTGTCAGAACATTAAAAGCCGAAGTTTGTTTTATGTTTATGGTGAAAAATGTGCTGCATTAAGCATTGATGGCTGTTGGGAACACAGTAAAGTTACATCACTGCTGCTTTCAACTGGATGTATTGGTGAGTTCATGATGAATTGGAAACCACATTTTATGCTTGACACCTTAAATTGCAAAACATGTCATTTATACCTAAGTTACTGCCACATACAAACAAAAAACTTGCCACATAAAGTCGCAGCAGAAGCAGCAGCATCCTGATAGATGTCTGCTTCTTCTTGCTCCAAACTTTAGGAAACACACCTTCAAAATCCCATATTTAAGTAACATTTATAAGAGCTTAATAAGAAAGGCTGCACAGTACTGAAAAAATATCAGTGTCATTACTTTTTCCTAATTATTGTGACAACATATCATCTGCAGTAGAGTATAGTCAAACACAACATTTTAGAATATATTAGATGTTTAAAGGAAGGGTTCACAATTTTTCAAGTCTTAAAACAACAGTCAGGTGTCCAAATGAACACTGAAACAGGTTTTTCTTGTTGTAATCATTCTTCCTGTTCATACTGACCATTAGAAGATCCCTTCATAAAGCACTTACAATTTAAGTGACGGGGGACAAAATCCACAGTCCTCCTTCTGTGCAAAAATGTATTTAAAAGTTTATCTGAAGTTAATATGAAACTTCAGTCGTCCAAATGAGTCAAATCAAGTAGATATCTTTCAACCTTACAGTCTTTTTAGTGCCATGTGCCAAGGTGAACTGTACTGTCGGAGGCTGAACTGTGTCTTTGTAAGTGACAAAGCAATGCGGAAAAAGTTATCAGGAGCAATTACACAGAAAACATGTTTGACTGCTTCAGATACTTTGATTCATTGACTGGTCAAGTGTGATTATACCAGCTTTGTCTTCAAAAAGGGTAAAGACTGAAAGTATAGTAAACACGTGTTCTGTGCATAAGCACCTTTAAGCCACAACACCTACATCTGTATAGCTTTACATTGGAGAGACCATGTCCTGCAACACAGAAAGCATCAACTGATGCTAAAAAATAACAATATAGTAGTTAAACAAACCAGAAGTCACAAAGAAATACTTGTTAGCGGTCCAAGCACCAAAGGTCTTTCTTAAAACAACAGTCAGGAGCCCAAATGAACGTTGAAACATATTTTTCTTGCTGTAATCATTCCTCCTGTTCATAGTGACCATTAGAAGATCCCTTCATAACACAATCCACAGTTCTCCTCCTGTGTGAAAATATATTTAAAAGAAAAGATATTTAAAATTTATTTAAAATATATATATTAAACTTTATTTGAAGCTAATATGAAGCTTCAGCGTCCAAATGAGTCAAATCAAGTAGATATCTTTCAACGTTATTGTTTTAGGTGCCAAAGTCCCTCTTTCTGATACTATACTTCCATCACAGCTCAACAGGGAAACACTATCCCAGGAAACACAAAGAGGGAATTTGATGCTAAAAAGACTGTAAATGTGGAAGATATCCACTTGATATGACTAACTCAGACTGCTGAAGCCTCATATAAGCTTCATGTCAACTTTTAAATGCATTTTTGAACAAAAAAAGTTTTGCACAAAATGACTGTGTGGACACACTGTGCATTTTGTCAGTATAAACAGGCCTGTATTAAAACAACCTGACTGTGAAAATGAAAATTGTGAACCTGTCCTTTAATATAACCAGACACACTCAACAAACAGAGCTGCTGCTGCTGCTTATGTTTCTTGTGTTTACATACAATAAACAATACAATTGCAGGTCTCTGTGCAGTTTAAATAACAGCACTGTATTTTATTGTTTAAACCCGTGGAGTAATGATTTAATGTCCAGCAACGGTTGTTATGCTGCATAAATGTGGGTTATGGTGAGCTGGTGAAAAAATAACTGTTACTACAAATGGTTAAGAAAACGATAATTAAGGCTCAATAAGAAAATGACGGTCTATACTGCACACAGGCTTTCATTGAAGCTTTAGTAGGTTAACAACAACAGACCGAAAGGCTCCGAGTCATATTTATTATATGTGTCGTTACCTTGAATGAAAGAAGCTGAACCATCAGGTCGAGACAATAAACTCTGTTCACAACCAAACTCTCTCAGAGTAACGTTTGAAGATCCGCACACCTCCATCATAATACATCCATGTGCAGCTTCCGACTTCTGTAGAGGAAAAGTAGTTTGTCGCGGCCGGATGACGTCATCTATTTTGCCGTTTGACTCATGAACATATTATAAGAACTCTAAATTTAATATATAAATATAGTTGTAATGTGTAAATTTATTTTTTTTATATCTTTATTTTTTACTACACCATTTCCATGTCATATTTATCTGTATCAGCGTTGTATATTTGTTTGTTCCAAAAAAGAAAAAAAAGAAACAAGAATGTATTATAAGAAAGTTTGTGTATAAGCTTAAATGATGAATATTCTGATGTTTGGTATATGATCATTTTGTGAAAGAAGAAATTGTAATTGTTTTATATGTCAATAAAGAAAAAAAACACTGATAACACGGAGTTATTATCTGAAATTACCCTTATTGACATACATAATCAGTTATTTTTTAAAATTTGTTGCAGTTCCTAAATGTGACTACTCAATAAACACGTTGGTACATGTTTGCCTCACAGAAATACGTGATTTTTTTAAAAAAAAACTTTATTAAAGACAATCGCATATACAATACATATAGGACACACTAAGACACAAAATACAACACAAGTCCCAGGGGTACAGGCAAAGAGGGGGGAAAATATTTAAGGACAACAAAGCTCTTCATTCAAAAGTCTAAATCATACCACCAACGTCAGTCAAAGATGCTCCAATATCAGTCCTGGAGGTCGTAACACAGTCCTCATAGCTTTAGAGTTCTTTGAATATTTTACAGTATCTACATATTCATTGAGTTCAGTATTAAATACAGGAAAGAATGGTTTAGAAGCACTGACTTTGAATTTGTGGATGTGGTATTTAGCAATAAAAATAGAAGATTTATTATAAAATTCATTTTCCATCTTAAAATCAAATAGATCAAACAAAAAATCCTCAAAACACAAATAAAAATCTGCAATGAATTATATTTGGATGAACTCTAGATATGTCTGACCAAAACTTCTCTGTATGAGAACATTTGCAAAACAAATGTGAAACATCAGAGCAGTCAGACTCAATATCCCATTTATGTATCTTAAGGAAAGATTTTGCTGTGAATTAATTTAAATGTAACTTCTCTCACTTTATTAGTAAGAACATACTTGAGAGGCAAGGACAAGGATTGTAATAATATGTTGTTCTATCATTAATCTGATGCTCTGCTGAAAAGCACAAACCACCCACAGCAATATCAGATAAACTGACAGTGTGAGTAAGCGGCCATGAGAAGTTGCATATTCCTTATCTGTTATGGGTATTTGATATTTCCTCAAAAGTTCTGAGTAATCGCACATTCTACCATGCGAGTCAACTAATTGACCTGACCAACAAGTATGATATCATTTTTGAACCCGTTTTCAAAAGAAATTTCCCGGTGAGGGGGGGTTTTTCTGAGGACTACAACCACCGAGAAGGGGGCGTAATTTGAAGCTGTCCAAATCACACAGAGCCGCGCGAGATTTCAAAACGAGATGTTGTCGGCAAGATGGCAGCTCATGTAGGGACAGCAACCATGGTAGAGACAACGGTAGGCATATTTACCCGGGATAACGGTTTAAACTGAACTGTATAAGTGATTTTTTATATAGTAGTAACACACATTGGTATCTGTCTTAACGTTGTTATTAAAATAAGTAATATTTTTACGTTCTGGCGGGATAATAACTGTTGGCGGGCAAACATAACAAGAGAAGCTACAGCTGTTAGTCAAAAGTTTACATACACTTGTAAAGTACATGTATGTCATGGCAGTCTTGAGTTCCAATGATTTCTACAACTATTTTTCTGTGATGGAATGACTGGAACACATATGTCTTTGTCATAAAAAAACATTCATGCATTTTGGTTCCTTTATAAATGTATTATAGGTCTGCTGGAAATATATATCGTTGCACTCTGAATACGAGATTCTTAGTTGTGATTACTACCAGTTGGATGTTGACATGAACCTGCCATACTGGTATTCCAAAGGTCTTGTCCACCAGCACAGGTGATTTCATTTATTTTGTCTCATTAGTTAGGTTGAAGTTGTTTAGGTCTGTGCTTCATTGCTGAGGTGACTGAACTGCTTCATGAATCATAAAAGTGCAAGTTGTGCCACTCTTATCAGGTGCACTTCAGCTTGAATAGAGAATTTAATCAGTTTACTGAAATTATGTGGATGTATTACACCTTCAAGGGAACATGACTCCTTTGGCAAGTGTTGTAAAGTGTTTATAATGTGCGAAAGAATAAAAATCTTAGTTTTTTTTTTTTACATTTGCTTCCAGCAACATCCAACAGTTTGCAGGGAAGGTATCTTACAAAAACCCCTTTGTGAAGGCCCAAACTACAAATGCCAGTTCTGCAGCAAAGTGGGAGAATATGCATATGTTGCGGCACATATGCAGACCCACGAGAAGTCAGCTGTTAAACATGGAGGTACTTGTCAGTTTAAATAAATGTTGCAGATCTTGTAAAATATACAAACTGTCCAAACTGTAGTAATGTTAAGCATTTTATTCCAATGGGTTTTATTTTGAACATTGATTGAAGAATAAAGTATGTATGAGTAGTTTTTAAACTGGATTTCTCTCTGTTTGTAGGGTATAAAATGTACAGATGCCATGGCGGATGTGTCAAAAGCCACCATTATCACTGCTGCTATTGTACAAGGATTATAACCCGGCAAAATTTATTTTTGAGCCACGTGCAGAAATGTGGGTTAGCTAACCCTCCAAAAGGTCCCGGTGCCCCCGCACCCTCTGGTGCCACCGTAGCCCCCACCGTAGCTTCCATCGTCTCTGCACCCTTCATTGTCTCTGCACCTACAATCGTCTCTGCAGCATCCATCGTCTCTGCAGCCTCCATTGGCTCTGTATGCTCCAGTGTCCAGTCCTTGACAGCCCACAAGGCAAGGCAAGTTTATTAATATAGCACCATTCAGACACAAGGCAAGTCAAAGTGCTTTACAGTTGCATAGAAATACATTGAAAAGAAGACATTAAAATTGCATTTAAAAAAAGAAGTTGCATATTTCATTTATTGGAAAGCCACAGTACACAATAATGTTTAAAGCCCTGTTTTTAATGAGCTGAAAGTTTTAGTAGACCTCACATATTCAGGAAGCTTGTTCCACAAGTGGGGAACATAGAAACTAAAAGCTGCTTGTTTTTGATCCTGGGAACACTGAGTAAACCTGTCCCAGATAACCTGAGGGGTCTGGACGCTTCATAACGTACAAGTAAATCAGAGATGTATTTAGGCCTGAGACCATTCAGTGCTTCATAGAAAAGTGCAGTGCAGTGCAGTGATTTAAGGAGTGGTGTAATGTGCTTCATCCTAGACCACCCTAAACCAAAACCTTCATCCCGCTCCAGCATGACTGAACGTCGTTAACTAGTCCATCCACACAACGATATGACACTGTAGTTTGTGTTTTCTGAATGATCTAATGTAAACAAGGTTGTAGCTTCCTAAGTATAAATCAAATTCACTTTTTGTCCTCTATAAACATATATAAAATGTTTTAGATGTTGTTACAGTATTTAATTTTTTCACCTTTTGTATTTAGAAACCTGCACGTCACAGTACGGAGGCGATCAGATGGCCGCATGCGTCTGGAGTTGTGCAAAGAGTGCAGACTGTACCACTGTCCTTTCTGTCAGCCATCTGTCTACAAACCAAAGGGAGAATACGCAAGTGTTTGGACACATGTGGAAATTCACCGAATGAGGGCCTTACAACATGGAGGTCAGAATCTACTCGTGCTTGAAATATATTGATAATTTATCCAATCAATAATACAAAGTACTACAAGTAACTTCTTCCACACTTATGAATTTTGTTTTGTCTTTACAGAGTATAACATTTACGTTTGCCATTTGAAGTGCAGAGGAGAAAGACATTTTCACTGTCCGTACTGTCCGAAGACAATTATTACTCGGAAACAGTTTGAAAGTCATATGGATAAATGTGTGGCGACACAAAGTTCAACAGCAGCAGCCACAGCGGTCCAATCAGCTGTTCCACCTGGCGCTCCTGCTCGACCCGCGGCCACGGTCGGCCAGGGCGCCATCCTCCTGCTCAACCTCACTACACCCGTTCAGCAAACAGTTACGATCGAACAGTGTTCGGCTCCGCCCGACCGCCCTGTTAAAACAAAAAGCACATTAGATCAGGGTCCTGCTCCTCCTCACGGCCCTGTTGAGCCCACAACAGTCGGCCAGCCTGCTGCTCCACACGTCCAGCCTATAACCCCTGTGGTCCACCCCGGTGCTCTAACAGACAACCTTGTTAAACCAACGGCTCAAATATTCAGAACAGCGGGAAGAAAAATAAAATGTCCAATGTGCAACTTATACTTGAATAAAAAAAATCTAAGAAAACACAAACTCAGGAAACACTTAATTTCTGAGATAGACATAACAGCCAAAGACCATCTTAGAAGTCAGTGTATTGATTCTCATAACGGGGTTTATGCTGTAGCAAAGTCCTATAAAGCCACTGCAGTACCAGTTCACGTCATCAAAAAAAAATCTGGCAGCACACACAAAATGTTGTGCGGAGAAGATCGGTGTGAGGTTATTGCAGATTTCCGAAGGAGGAGCGGTTTGACTAACAGCCAGTGTCCCCACCTGCGATCTGTCGATTTTTGTTTTACGCACGCAAATATAGAAGAGCTGAAACCTGGTGTGCTGGAGCAACTGGTTGCCAGTAAATGGATTGGAAAGGACATGGGGGCCAAGTGCCTCGACCATCGTGACCAAGCGACACAAAACAGGACCCCACTCGTTACTCTTGTGGCTCTTGGCGGAAGTCATTGCATGTATTTGTCTGTGTTCGAGCCCAAAGTGTCACAGTACAGTAAGTTAGGAAGAGTGTTTGTGACTTATAACATAAAGCGAAGGTTATGGCATTGTGATTGTTCTCGTGGGAGAATTGCTTGCTTGCACAAATGTGCAGCCAAATGGTATCTCTTCCAAACCAACAAAGAGTTATTTTCTTCAGATGCCAAACAAGACAAATCACTAAGCATTTCTGAGTTCACAGAGGATTCGCCTACGGAAAATTCAACTGGAATTGTGTCAGGAGAGGAAGGACTGAAACAAACGGCAAAATACATATACAACCAAAAAAAACTGCCCTCTGTGTTTCCAGAAAAAATCATCCAGTTTGACCCTGAAACACACTTTTCAAAGCGTTTGGTTCCAGCTGAAACTGTCTGCCAAGATTGCCCAGGTCATGTTTCCTTAACAGAGCCGGAGCTGATCACCAACAAAGCGAGAGTCATTACTGTGACAGGAGTGATGGAAGGTTTGTCATCTGTTTACATGCTGGTAGTACAAAATGGTAACATCTTTGTGTTTAGGCAGTCCTTGTAAGACATCTTTTGATATCTTTCAGATATATCCACCTTTTTCAAAAAGTGTCCGAACTGTGAAATGGTCTACTGTTACCAGGAGTGGAGTGAGGGTCTGCACAATTACAACAACCACGCAATCCTGAGTCTGGAACTCTGTTTGTTGCTGCGAAGCCTGATGAAGGTATTTCATGAAAGAACTCAAAAGTCATTGTGGTTTTGAGATTCAAATACTTAAAGGAGTCTGAAATCTGTTGTAAAATAACAGTCCTATGAACACTGAAAGAGGTTTTCCTGGCTGTTATATTCCTCTTGTTCATACTGACCATTAGAAGATCCCCTCCAAATGCACTTAGCATCAAATTCCCTCTTTGTGTTTCCTCCTTCCTGTTGAGCTGCGGTGGAAATATAGTAACAAAAAGAGGGACTTTGGCACAAAAAAGACTGTAATGTTGAAAGCTTCATATTAGCTTCAGATAAACTTTTATATACATTTTGTCCTCCATCACTTACATTGTAAATGCATCATGAAGGGATCTTCTAATGGTCAGTATGAACAGGAGGAATGATTACAGCAAGAAAAACCTGCTTTAGTGTTAATTTGGGCTCCTGACTGTTGTTTTAAGACAGATTTAAAAAGCTGTGAATCCGTCCTTTAATTATTCTCAGTGAAATTATTACCTGTCAGTGATCATTTTTGTCTGCTTTCTTACGTTTAGGATCACACCACTGATGGTGGAGTGGTGGAGGTGCTGGAGCGGGCTGTAGGTGTCAAGTCTCCATATAGCGTGGATGTGCTTCAGGCATACCTCCACTTTGAAGCTCTTACCAGTCACAGCTGTCCGTCCTCAGTCATGTTGGATCTTTATCAAAAAGGGGTTTTCAGCATTGACGGTTAGTATTACTAATTGGAATTAAATATTAAAGATAAATGAATAGTTAAAAGTTTGAATATAGTTTCAGTAAGATTTTCTTTGTCATTTTACATTTTAAATCCACATCTCAGTGGTGTTTCTTTTACGATCAGCAATTTATTAGCTAGTTGAGCATTGACAAAGTATACACAAATTAATCTTACATGTTATATATACTATATAAGCATATATAAGAAGTGCTTGTACAATAATGATGGCAGACCCGTCGATAGAATATTAATCACAAACATGAATAAGACAAACAAACAAATCAACAGAGACCACAACAACAGAGAAAGGAAGGAGGGTTAGCAGTTGTGTAAACAAACAACAACAATAAAAAATAAATAAAAAATAGGAGTTTTCTCTCAGCTTCATGTCCTAGTGATGTTGTTATTCTTTCTAATAGTTTTTAATATGGCTACATTTCAATGCTTTCATTTAGTATCAGAGAGTTTTCCTGTCTCTTTCTGCTGCACAGTCATCATACTTATAATCAGTGTATTTAGTAAGTTAATCACAAACATTTTCACAGGGATGGACCTGCCAGAGTCTTTCACTGGAGACGCAAACGAAGGAGAGTTCTGGGATACGGTGTGCATAGAAGTGATTTCTAGCGCCCTTGTTGCTCGTAAGTGTAATTTGGAGACTTGTAGAATCCACAGATTTTCATTTTGAGCCAGAGACATCCATCAAGATTATAGAATTTCATTGTGTGTTGGTTTAGTGACCTCAATCTAGTTGGCATTTGGGAGAAGTCCTGTAATATTAATATTATCTTAAGCATTACTTTGCAATCCTTGGGGAAACCTTGGTTATTCTACAAAACGTGTCATTTGACTAATGAAGTTATGTGCAGTTTTATATGTGAAATCTGTTGAGTCTGACACTTATGCATTAGGCCTGCTGTGAGTAAAAGCAAAGTAGCAATCTTAGGTATCGTTATGCAGGTTCATGCATTTTTCCTTTTACTATCTTTTTTTGTAAATACAGGAAATGCTACCAGCGTTGCCTCCATAAACAGCAACCTCAAAGAAGCTGCAGTGTCTGCCGTCACGACCTCCTTCGCCCTGGCTGAGAGAAAGAGGCTCAGCAAGCAAAGAACAAAGGAGTGTCACAGAGCTGTGATCAGATATCTCGTGAAAGGATTAAATCCCTTGTCCACAGTAGAGTCACCATGGTTCAAGTAGGTCTTATTATTCATCTTTGGATGCACAAATGTGGTTATTTACATCCGCTGATAATCTGCATTTTCATTTGTGTGTTTTTTCACTCAGAGAAATGACAGAAACGTTAAACCCAAAGTACCAGCTGCCCTCCAGAGATCAGCTCATAAATACACTGATACCTTCATGGTACTTGTTGGAGAGGAAGAACCTCATCAGAGAGCTGCTTCGGGTGTCCAAGGCTGCCGTGACGTGCGACTGGTGGACAAGTCTTGCCCACGACCGTTACCTGACAGTTACTTTACACTTCATAATGAAAGGCCAGAAGAGGCAGAAAGTGCTCCGTACAAAGTCAGTTTTCGACTCTCAGACAGGCGCAGCGGCAGCGGAGCTGATCGGCCGTATACTGGAGGAATATGGCGTCAAAGACAAAGTTGTCGCCATGACGGTGGAAAACGCATTCAATATGGACTTTTCCATCAAGAAATTGCCGTTAAGGAAGCTGAGGTGTTTTGCGCACATCCTAAGTCTCGCTGCACAGAAGGTGCACACCAGCAACACTATGGCCAGATGGGCGTCAAAGATAAGAGACGTTGTTGTCTGGATCAAAGGGTCTTCCAATGCTGAAACAGTTCTTCAAGAGAAACAACAGCTCTGGAGTGAGTACATCATCATCATCATCATCTGTATCTTACTTTTTGGCTGTTTTTAGATAGTAGCTGCAGTATCTCACACAGAAAATGAATGTCAGAATCACACCTGTCTTTCAGATCTACCAGAGCACTCTTTAATAGTCGACGTCCGAACACGTTGGAACTCGTTTTACCTCATGGTGGAGAGGTTTGTAGAGCAGTACGCTGCCATTCAAGCCACCACCACAGATCCCCGCCTCAAACTGTCTGTTGAGAAGAAAAGGTAATGGAAGTTGTATAATTTAGAATGCAATATAGTTAATGTTGTGAAAACAATAGATTTATTTCACCTACATTTACTCCTAAGGCTTGAAACGCTCTCAGAGGCCGATCTCCAAAAAGCAGAAGAGTTCATCAGGACCATGAAGCCTCTGTATAGATCTTCGCTCTGCGTCTCAGCCGACAAGAGTCCAACTTGTAGTCAGATATTTCCTATCCTGAAGAAACTGGAGGCCCACTTTGAAACCCAGGATGAGGACTCTCTTTTCATAGCCACACTCAAGGAGAAAGTCTGGGGTGACCTGTCTACATGTTATAAGGTACGTTCAGTACTTTCCACAGGAGAGCAAATTCAAAAGGAGACGTTTCATTATTGTCCTGATAAATTCCATCTGAGGTTGTGGTGATTCCTTATAAAAGTAGATTTAAATTATGAAGTTTTATTTAGTTTTCCAGGTATATTTTCAGTGAGGTGTCTTTAGTTGGTAAGAGTACTGTAAAGTTTTATTTTTCTAGTCAACCTTTATTTAAGCAGTCTCTCAGAGGCCGGAGACCTCTTGTGCAAGGGAGACCTGGCCAAGATGGCAGAAGAAAGATTTGCAAACAAAACAAATACAAAAGACTGAAAACACACAACAATACTAAAAAGGTCAAAAAGAGCCAATAACAGAGCTCATTTACCATAGAATTAACAATAGTCTTAAATTCACCCAGAATATCCACTGTCTAAATGTTAATTACCTTCTGCAGACTATTCCAAGTGGCAGAAAACATGAAGGCTTTCTTTATCATCTCAGACAGTAAATATACATCTGACGTAATAATTTAAAGATGAAATAAGTTTGCAGACCCAGAGTTCAGTGTTTTGACTCTATCCCAGGTCTGACTGCACTCTGCTTTCTTCTTACACACACATATTTAATGTTTTGATTTTAACAGCCAGAGTCTGTTTGCTTTATTTCAGGACGGTGACACTTGGAAGTTCCTACAGGAGGCGAGCGCGATGGACCCGAGGTTCAAGAACAGAGTTGACTCTGACGAGATCTGGAACAGAGTGAAAAGTGCTGCAGTTACGGTTACAATCACAACGGGGCAGGTAATCTATTTTCTTTACCAATATTACATTTGTTCTGCTTTGATATGCCGTATTCCAGCGATATCTGTACTTATCAATAGACCATATAGTATAGATTCAAAGTCTGAATCTACCGTCAGTCATCTCATACACACTCGCAGCTGAAGTAGTAGTACATGCTGGCCTTTTTGCCTGTTTTTGAACTCATCCATGTCATTTTATTGTGATTTACTTTTTTCTTTAGGTGTCAAATCAGGAGGATCACAGACTTCATCAGGAGGACAGTGACGCTGATGATGTATCTGAGCAAAATGACGAGTATTCAGATGAGGTAATGCCATCCGCAGGACACACACGTTCATTGTATTTAGTTCAGATTGTCTTGTTTTAACACTTTTTTTTTTGCTAAATTTCAACTTTCCAGACTCCATTGCCCAAAAAACCGAGGTTAACTGCCCTGGAGGAGCTTTTTGACGAGGAGGACAGAGCTCTGAAGAGCGGTGCAGCAGCAGAAAAGACCCTATCCATCCTTGAAAGAGTCCAGCGAGAAATACAGCTGTACAGAAATCTGCCTGCGATACCCACATCAGAAGACGCTCTGGCCTGGTGGTGGGAGCGACAGGACATGCTGCCTCTCCTGTTTGAACTCTCCAACTCATACCTGTGTATCCAAGCATCGTCAGCAGGCGACACAATCAGCCAAGAGAGGTCACATATTGTACCAGAACAGGCGGACATGCAGATTTTTCTACAGAAGAATTGATCAGATGTGACAACCGATACATAAAGTGTTAAAATCCTGTTATTTACAATGAACATGTTCAAGTAGATCGTTCACTTTGCTGCTGTTGAATGAATATTAGGTTGATGTAACAACCAAGAGTATAAACATGTTTTCATGTTATGTACATTAAAATAAAAGGATTTTATATTTGTTCATACAAGCAAAAATACATATTTTTACATCACAAAGGTACTACACAAAAAAGTTTATAATTACAAGCCCTCTTTTAAATATAACTGGTATATTGTGTAACTTGAATGTACTTCACACAGTAAAATCAGTCATTCTACTTTGAAAAAAGTAGTATTTTATCAAATCAAAGTATTTTTTGCTTCGATAAAGTGACCATAAACTTTTAAAAAGGCAGGAATTGCAGAGCAGCATACATGGGTGCAGCTGCAGGAGTTATTTTCTAAGATTTTGTTGAACCTCGATATGACTTTAATAAGTAACCAGTAATGTGTTGCTCTAGTCTTCAAACAGTTGTACAACACTTTTTAACATAACAAATCTCATGTATTTGAGTGATATGTACCTCAAGTAAAAATCTATTTGAGTAGGAAATTATAGCACTAATTTCCAACCCTGAATAGGCCACAAGTAGTAGTGGTATAGGTAGTAATATCAGTCAATTTTTCTAACAATACTCATTACCAATGTGTTGCAGCCAGTCTGGTCAAGTATGTACAGACTGAATACTCCAATCTGTACACACATGGAGGTAAGAGATGCATGTGTTGACAATTAGGGCAACCATATGTGAGAGTAAACTATCACATTAAGATACTTTTACCCAGTGGGAAGCCTACAGCACCCCAACTTTGAAGAACTGAAAACAGAATCTGAAGGGCCACATAACAACACATCTGTGAATCACCGCAGGATGCTAATGTCAACTGCTGGAGGCTGAATATAACCCTTCATATAACCTTCACATCAACTTTTAAATGCATTTTTGCAAAAAAAATGACTATGGATTTTGGCCCCCAACACTTACATTGAAAGCACATTTGAAGGGGATCTTTTAATAGCCAGTATGAACAGGAGGAATGAGTACAACGTGAAAAAAACCTCTTTCACTGTTCACATGGCCACCTGACTGTTGCTTTAAGACAGACTTAGAAAATTGTGAACTTGTCCTTTAGTATGATAACTTTTGGTCACTGACTTTTATTTTGGAGGTTTGGCCGGATATCGTCATTGTAGCTGACTTGACGCTGCTGCCTGCAGGTTTTCACAGACCCGGAGAGTGGTGGTGGACTGGGACAGAAGACCAAACGCTTGTCTTAAAAGATTTTGACATATTCACTCCAGAGTGCGAAACTTTTGACGAGCTAGAGCCGACTGTGGACCGTCCTGAAGACGGCTGTGAGCACCATGAACAAAATATATGGAGTCTGTTTCCATGCTGTTCGTCAAGCGGCAGGTCTGAAGGCATCGAGGTTGCTTCAACACAGAGCCTTCAGAGCCAGTGTAAGTGACTGTGCATAACTGTTAGCTGAACAACTTCTGCCAGATAGCTGCAGTGAGCTAAATAATAATAATAATTTAGCGAATGTATCCCAAAATGTTGTTGCAGCATTGGTGTGATTGTGGCCTGGGAAACCAGAAAGTCGAATCAGGCATAATATTAATACTTGTCATGGAAATTTGGCTTATCAGTCACAATATTGTGACGTTTATGTGTAAAGTAGAAAATTGTGATTAAGGTTAGGAGATAGTTTGGGTTGTTATGATCCATTTGCGAAACTCTCGCGAGATGTATAAGTGTCGTGCCATCATTGTGCGCGTTGTTTGTCATTGTACAAAATAATTATGTTTTATGATGCGACAACACTGTGGTTGAAGGTCTGGTTAGGTTTAGGCACAAAAATACAACACTTGGTTAGGGTTAGGGAAAGATCATATTTGGGTTAAAATGATCACTCTCGCGAGAGCTTTCATCCAGAATTCAGAAGGACGCGTTGTTTGACTTATTCAGTTATCGCGATAGGTTGTGAAGCCGCTAGCTTAGCTAACAACCTTAACGTATTTTCTATCTTATCCCGACTCTCTTACGCAGTCATGTGGAGTCCAGCTGCAGTTGGCCGCATGTGTATGCGAATTAATGTTTTGAACTTTAATCGGCAGCTTGACAGACACTGGTGCACCTTGTATTTGTTGTTTGTTACTGCTCCGAGGTCGCTAGCTAGCGGCAAATATTTTAGCTAGCTACGTCCTGATTGGTCGAATAAAGGGGCGTTAGGAGGAAACTTCCGTCACCAAGTTCAAGTTGACAAGTGCTGCTGCGATAACTGCGTTGTGCAGAGACAGTGACGCTAAAACTCTTGTCATGAAAAAGAAAATGTATTTAACTGAATTGTTACTTTTGTCTCAGGATGTGTTGTTAGTTTGGTGTCGAAAATGTGTCATTTCATTTCATCTGACTGTAGGAAAACTCAAAGATATTGGCAATAACAATCTGTCAAGTTTTTCACATTATACCGTTTGTCTTGAATATGTAGTTCAGTCACAATGCAGTGCAAAACTTAAATGGAGCTAGATAATGTCAGGACAGCCTCAGAAAACCAACAAATGAACGAGTTGATCCTTTTGAAATAGATCTGTTCAAGAGCTGGTTGTCTTGCTCTGAAGTCATAGCTTGATTGACAGTCCACACCTTGGATAACTTCCTGTTAGCCCAGTACAACACAATTACATTTACACAGTACATTTACGTATTCTAACTGCCCACATGACATATTATTAGGACATGGTATCATATATTGATATATATATTATACATAGATAATTACAATCTCAGCTGTTGGGCCATATTCCATTAAAATCACTCTGCATGATATCACATTATCAGTTTGGCATTCCGTTTCAACAGAGCAGCTGCAGAGTTTTTGTCGGGATGTCATCATTAAGAGAAAGATGAATAGTTCTTTGTGGCATCTATTTCAGAGAGGGCCTTCCTTTGACACAGCCACAGTGACATTGTTAAAAAATAATGCTTGCTTTCAACCTCACAGGCGGTGCACCGTCAGCAGCCCTTTGATTCGTCGATGGAAAAGCCACAGTTTCCTGGAGCCTCAGCTGAGTATGTGGATCACCTTGAGTTCATCCAGCCCAATGTCATCTCTGGGATCCCAGTGTACCGGGTGATGGACCGGCAAGGCAATATCATCGACCCCACTCAAGACCCTCAGGTACAGTCAGCCTGCTTTACACCCCTTTGCTGTTAAAAGAGGCACTAAACCCTCAACTCCTGAAACACTTTGCAGGGCAAAAGCTCAATCATTGGCTGTTTTTGTGTGTTTCTTCCCTGTTCAGCTCTCCAAAGAGACAGTCTTGAACTTTTACCAGAAGATGACTCTGCTGAACACAATGGACCGCATTCTTTATGAATCTCAGAGACAGGTTTGTTTTTTCTTTTGTATATCCTGGTTTAACCAATGGGACAAATGTAGTAAAGGTGTGTAAATTTTTTTTTTGTTGGGTTTTTTTTTGTTACAGGGTCGGATTTCCTTCTACATGACAAACTATGGTGAGGAGGGGACACATATCGGTAGTGCTGCTGCTCTCGACCCAAATGACCTGGTCTTCGGTCAATACAGAGAGGCTGGTAAGGATTAGACAGCGTTCGTTCAGATAGGACTCTGGGTCACATTTATAAGTTAATCAGTGTCAGTAGCGAAAATATGTCAGACACCAAAGCACTGCTCCAAGCTTGATGGGCAATTTTTTCTAAAGAGATATACTAGTGCTTGCTTTGGTGCAAGTTGTTTGAGGCAAACAAACACAAACATCCATGTCAAACTGCAGTCATTCACTTCAGGGAGTCAGTCTTCATTTGTAGATCACATTATGTAGGAACAGCAGTAAAACATATACATGTAGAAATAGACCAGTCAGAGAATATATCTTGAACAAAATTACAAACCAAGAACATCAGGTAAACACAGAACTGTTAAATCGTAAATATGAATCACAACATCACATCAGGAAGAATCTCAAATCTGCGTTCTTTGACTGAACTACAATCCATTTTACCAGCAGCTGTCAATCACGTTATTGATTCTTTCAGTAGTGATCTGATTTTAGATTTCGCTTCAGAAATCTTTGTTTCACCGTTTATTAACTACACATTTTTTTTGAGAGAAAGGTGTGTAACAGGAAGGTAAAACATCCCCCAACCTGTGTCAACCCCTGTTTTCCCTCCTACCACTGTGTACTCTCTTAAATGCTGTCTCCATATCCATATGCCCACCTAGTTACTGTCTTACCCCCGTTCTCTCCTCTTACCCACTGTCTCACACTCATATCTCCTGTATCACTGTCCATATAACCTCCAAACATTTGGGTCACCCCATATATAGCCCCTGCATGCCAATTGCTGCCCAGCTGTGTGTGTGTGTGTTTTTAAAATAACCTTTGTTAAAGGGAAAAAAGATATACATTGCATCTATTTGTATTTATGCTAACAAACTAAAAAGGTACCTGAGTATCATGATAATCAATGGCCCTGGGTGTTCTTGTCTTGTGAGTGATCGTGTTCTAATTCCTGTGTGGCCCTGCAGGAGTGCTGATGTATCGAGGTTTTCCTCTGGATTTGTTCATGGCTCAGTGCTACGCTAACGCTGATGACCTTGGAAAGGGCCGGCAGATGCCCGTCCACTACGGCTCCAAAGACCTGAACTTTGTAACCATCTCTTCTCCTCTGGCCACACAAATTCCTCAGGGTGAGCTCATATCTCGCACGCAATTTTATGCTTGTTTGAACTACAAAATCAATTGCACACCTCTGCTGTCTTTAAACACATGTTAACACCTGTAAATATGTGTCTGTTTCAGCGGTCGGAGCTGCGTATGCAATTAAGAGAGAAAACACCAACCGAGCTGTAATCTGTTATTTCGGAGAGGGAGCAGCTAGCGAAGGCGACGCCCACGCTGGCTTCAACTTCTCTGCCACCCTCGAGTGCCCTATGATCTTCTTCTGCCGTAACAATGGTTACGCCATCTCTACCCCCACCAACGAGCAGTACAGAGGAGACGGCATCGGTGAGAAGCCTTGCTGTGGTTTTCTGCAGTGTCTGATTTGAGATCCGCAGCTGCTCTTTTGAACACACCTTTCAATTCTTTCTCTGATTGAACAGCTGCTCGTGGTCCCGGTTACGGCATGATGTCCATCCGTGTCGATGGTAATGATGTGTTTGCTGTGTACAACGCTACAAAGGAAGCTCGCCGCAGGGCCGTGGCTGAGAACCAGCCTTTCCTCATTGAGGCGATGACCTACAGGTTAGTTGATGTGTGAAGGATCTGTGACCATTGTGCATTTTCAAACTGAAAATTAACATCAAGCAGCTTTAAGGCTCACAGTTTAATACTCCTAACTGATTTATCTACTCAAGGTTTTGGTCGTTACTGGTACTATTAGAAATGTTGATTTTTTTTTTTTTTTTTTTTTGCAAAGTAGCAGCTACCAGGCAAATGATGGTAAAATATGCAAATGGATGGTAGATTTGCTTCACTCACCAGCCAAAAAAACAATGGTCGTCTGTTTAGTGGCTGCTAAAATTTGAACATACATAAGCCATTTGGCCAGTGGACAAAAAAGTTAATTTTGCACCCTGCTTGTGGGTAAACTGTCCAATCAACAAGACGACCACAACCATTGTGCATCTGCTCTCTGCATTAACATTATGTTACGTGGAACATCTGTAGGTAAAATCATGAACAATGAAAAAGGCTTAGAGTCTACAGCCATCTTTGCAGCTCTGTGAGGATAACATGCTCTCAATGATAGCGCTAGCATGTTGACGTTTAGCAGATATAATCTTTACTATGTTCACCGTGTTGGTTTAGCAGGTTGTCATGCACACACTTGTTTATTAGCACCAAACACAAAATACAGCTGAGGCTGATGGGAATGTCATGAGTTTTGAAGGTATTTGGTCACTTCAGGAAGATGAAATTTTGACCTGATGGTGTCGCTATATGAAATGTCAGCAGATCAGAGCTATTACAATTCATCCTCTGGGGCCCATCAATGTGTGAACCAAATTTCACAGTGATCCATTCAATAGTTGTCAAAATATTTCACTAAAGAGTCTTGGTAGCGCTGGATGAAAAGTCTCACCCACCTCCGCACTTCCAGAGCAAAACCAGAAAAACAAACAAAAGTCAAGAAGAACAAAGAGAAACGAAAAAAGAGAAAGAATCATTACTAGATAGAGAAACAAAGAACAACAAACAGGTGAGGCCACACAACCGGTTTACAGGGTGCATCAGATCAAACTTATTGATAGACAGCTATTCGGACGATAACCAAATTGTTAGGCATGTTTTTAATCAGATATCCAAAGCAGACATAGAATAGCGAGTTAGGAAACTGTTGAACACTTTTCAATTTCAATATTTTACCACTTTACACTATCAGTGTCTCTGGGCGATATATAAGTTGCAAGGTTGTAAACTAGCAATCGATGAAGTTAGCATATTAATCAAAGGTTTGCATTTTAGGAGAAGAAAAGTTACATTCTACACAGGCTGAATAGTTCTCTGTAACAGCCACGAATGGTCATTTACTGTCACTGACTGATGTGATCAAATAATCAAGAACAGGTTTAGTTTTTTGTCTGTGGTCATTACAGCAGTTCTGACCTCAGTGACTGAACTTAAGTTTGAATTAGTTTAATTTGATTTTAACTTGTGCAAATAAACCAAAGATGAAAAGAACGATGCAAAGTAATGTGAGGGGAGAAGAAAAGCACCAAAAGGGAGTATTGATTACCTTTACCTAATAATGAATGTAAAACAACATTCATGATTTTAGGATATCTATGGGAAAAACATAAATAAAACAGAGGATAAAGCCTTTTTAAAATATGTTCTGCAGGACTTTAAGAGAACCAAAAAAGTGTCGGTTGACGTGCAAAATTTAATGAAGGGTTGTAGAAAATGTACTTCTAACATGTTGTAGTATAGAAAAATGGAATAACGATACTTTTCATCCTTCAGAGTCGGCCACCACAGCACCAGCGACGACAGCTCGGCTTACCGTTCGGTGGACGAGGTGAACTACTGGGACAAGCAGGACCATCCCATCTCCAGGCTGAGACATTACATGACAGCCCGCAACTGGTGGAGCGAGGACGACGAGAGGAACTGGCGGAAGCAATCCCGCAAGATGGTGATGGAAGTGTTCGAGAGGGCCGAGAGACGCCTGAAACCCAATCCCGAGCTGCTCTTCACCGACGTGTACCAGGAGATGACGCCCAGCCTGACCAAGCAGAGGGAATCCCTGTGGAGGCACGTGCAGCAGTACAAGGAGCATTACCCGCTTGATATGTATGATAAATAACTGCACAGGCTGACCTGACGAGAACGAACGAGTAGTGATTTGGTTAACGGATATGGAGTGGGTGAGGAGTGAGACTGGGATAAACTGTTGCACATCTTTTACTGTATTCATAAAAAAAACTAGTTTTGATATAACACGTCATTTCTTCTGCACAACAGAGCGGAGTGGAGGATTGTGCTTTCAGAAATATATTTCATGCCTCTGGGTTTGGTGCCTTACGTTTATAGATTTACTGTCGGTAGTGGAACACTTTGAATGACACCTGTTTCATATTAAACCATCATCATCATCATCAATGTTCTTATTTTTAAGTTCAGCAAAAAGCAGCAGTTTGAAAGCGGTTTGCATACAAAATCAAACAAATCCAGCAATAAACGGTGGAGGTTTAACCTTCTTGTGCATCTTCCTTCTGCCAACTTCTTCAGTGGTATTTAATAGGTTTCCTTGTGTATCATTGAGGTGACTGATTTTTTTCTTATTTGAATGGTTTTTAGTATACTCACCCAAATTTTAGATGGGTTTGTATGCTGTAATGCTGTTACACACTATCCTAAATCCCAGAACTGTACACTCATTTAGCACAAATTACATGTTTGGTGTTTTGTGTAAAATAAAAGATCGAACTTGGAACTTTCAGTTGTCTTTTTTTTTAATTTAAATTCAATATCAAAATGGGAATTGGGTTAATCAAACTCTAATCAAGTTGACAATGAAATGTTTTAACCATCAATGCTCAAACAGACCAAAAAGAAAAGTTGAAAACTCCTTTAGCTATTTAAGATTGAATATGTCTTCCTATCATGAAACTTTAAAAAGTTGCTTCACTGCAAATTTGCTAATAGAACGCCTCTGCATCTTTTTCAAACAAGTCCTTGCAAGATGTCAGCAGCAGAAAACAAAACCGTTTACTAAAATGGCCTCTGCTGCAACTGCATGCAACAGGACAATGGCAGAAACTGATGGAGCCATGACTTTGATATGTTCTGCAGTCAGTATCAACTCTCTGTCGCTGTCTTCTTTGCTCAACAGTCCTGCTCTATACTCAGTTCAACAAGTCAAGAAGGGACTGTGAATGCCCTTCCACAGCTTCTTCATCTGCTGTGGGGAGCGCTGGTGAATCAGAATAAGATCTTTATGGACACACAGATTCTCACGATCCTCCTCCTTGACATCGAAGGTCTGAAAGCCTGCGTGTGCTTCAGGAGCAACATCCAGGGCTTTGGCGCACATCCCGGTGTAGACGTCGTCGATGGGGAAGAAAGGAATGACACGTGAAACGTAGTATAGGGGTCGCAACAACGCTCCAGATATGATAAAGCCTCCTCCCCCAGCGTAAGCAGGGTACGGGCCGTCATAGAAGCTCAAAGGAATGTAGTACTTGCTTTTAGGGTCCCTGAGGGGGTTTGCTGTGCTTATAACATGTCCAACATACAACCGAGAGGCCTTTGACGGCTCCAGAGACTGAAGGTAGCTGATCAATGCTGGTGTGTTGACGAATACATCATCATCCCCACTAAAGACATAGGAAACATGGGGGCAGTTTAACAGTGTCCACTGGAGAACCATGTTCATTTTGAGTGTCAGGTTCAACAGTGATTCGTGGAAGTCCCACTGCAGGAGGTCCCCAAAGCTTTGCGCTTCAAATGAAAGCAGAGGGCTGAGGTCAGGGTCATCCAGGGAGGAGCTACCCAGGAAGAACACGGTGCGTACTCTCAGTCCAGCCTTATACACCTCCTCTCGACCCCAGGTCTCCCGCACCGCCTGTCTCCGCTCAAAGTTTCCAGGAGTTGACTTGATAGCAAAAAGCAGGAAGATCTGATTGTCTCCCTTCCCCTCATCAGAGACGCAATTGTTGGATTGATTGATCAGGAGAGGAGGAGACCTGCAATCCATGCCCTGTAAAAAGTCCTTGAACAAGAGAGGGTAGGAAGTGATGTCGTGTATGTTGGTTTGCAGAAGCTCTTGATTTGTCTCCCTGCATTGCGACCAACTGGAGTCATCTCTGAAAAGGTCTTCCCCCTTGTCCAGACGCCTGAGGGCCGAATACAGCAGACGGTTCCAATAGGCTCTATTTTGAGGGATGCTCTGTCTGAGGCCTGCAGAAACAGTCACATTGTGGAAGTCAGGGGGAGGTGTGGTGAAGCTCTCCTGCTTGGAGGAGAAGCTGGGGTGCTTCAGGAAGTCCTCTGATCCAGCCTTGTGACTGTAGCTCGTCTCTAGGTGTAGGGACGAGTAGAAGAAGATCAGAAGTAAAGTGCCAATGAGAACCATGGCACTGAAGGTTTTAATACGTCTCATTGGTGTGAGGTTAGTAAAACAAGCCGTCCGGGTGTGTTGCTCTTAGAAATGGATCATCTTTCAGGGGGGTTGGTCCTGGGACCTTATTGTCTTCAGGTTACAAAGACTCCCAGCAGGTGACAGGCAGGATGTAGGCTACCTGCCAGCACGAAAAACACAGTGGTTACAAGACACCTTAATGTAACACATCACAAACTTGACATCCAACCTTAATTAAAAATGCATGATGCGCTTCAAAAAAGTGATTTGTTATTCATACTGCCTGATTTCCCCGTTGTTCCGTCACACTGCTCTTCCAGAGCTAAGAACATAATGGAAGCACATTTTAGAAGTTATAACTTAGGAATAAGTTTGAAATCAAATACACAAATGTACATAGGCTATTAAAATAAATGTGGTTGCCTTTCTATTCTGCATTTAGCATATTTTAATTTGCTGAGGCCTGTAAACCACTAATTGATCTCATCATTTCAAGGCCTCATGGTTTTAAACATCTAGTGAGCTTGAAGCACTTAGGCCTAATAAAAATGATCTGCTTTCAGCGCAGACCTTCTGATAAGTACAGTTGAAATGTTTTGACAAAAACACCGGTGGTGCTATCTGAATGTGTGCAGGTGATGTGGTCTTTAAACAGTCTGCAGCTTTGCTCTCTGGAACACATCCTGCTCTCTAGTGTTTAATTAGAAGCAAACTGGCTTTGTGCAAATAACAAAGCAAAGTTGCCCTTAGGGCTCTAGCTGATTAACAGCAACAGATTAAGAGCACACCTGAGGTCTATGAATTTAAGCACAAGACAGACAAAATTAACTGCATATCTCACACTGCCTCTTTGCTGTTATGAGGTACTTAAAATGAACATTTTCTTTTTTTCATTAGTGTGAATTATAATATAATTCTTATAATTTGATAAACCTGCCTAGACTTTACAGAGAAGCCTACAGTGTTACAAAAAAAAAACCTTTAACCTGGAGGTAAAAGCGTCAACCAGTCAAAGAGAAAGTCATTTACCATGCAAGTGTTGTAAAATACTTACTTATCACAAGATGAACGCACACCGAGCAAAAGCTGAAGCAAATGTTTGATGACAAAAGAACAAAATAGTATCCAAGAGTGTTCACGCCCAATCGCCAGGTGAGCAGGTGCACAAGACCACATCATTTAGTTTTCAACCACACATTTTTTTTTTTTCCTTTTTTCTCTTTGAACGGAACTGGAGCAGCAGAGCGATGCGAGCACATGCAAATGCAGCTCTTCACATGAGATCAGGTAAACAGCACTGTTCACACAGAGCAGGCAGGTGGAGGCCACACCCATGATGCTGTAAGACAGGTTTATTCAAACGTTTGACAGGAAACATCACTGATGTACAAATTATTTAAGACCATTTGTCTATTGACAAAATCATCAGGAGGGTGAGCACAGTGTTCAGATCAGTAAAGCTCCTTTTTTCTTCAATGTATTGCATCTTGTGCAGGCCTTTAAAAAAAAACAACTTTTTTTTCAGCCTGGTTAGTTATGACAGAAAACGAACACATATCATACAATCAAAAAAAAAAAAAAAAAAAAAAAACTCGAGAAATAGCTCCTATAGAGAGGAAAACTGCTGCTCTAGTTTTCTCATCCATACCAAACCATGCAAATGTTCACAAAGGTGACGCTTATTTCACCTCATATTTTGTGGAATAAAAGCACTTTAAATGGAAGTGACAAAAAAAAAAACAATAAAGTGAATTTATTGAGAACGTTTCTAAAAGCATGATTTTTTTTTGTTTTTGTTTTTCTTTCATCAAATCTAGCTGTTCACATCCTGAGAATTTAGCAGTATAAGGCAAAAAGGGGGGAGGGGGCTTATTTGCCGTGGAATAAAACTCTTGGCCTCTCTGCTTGGAGAGGAGCTGTTCAGCTGAGATGAAGTGCTGTTTAATTAGAGGTGCCCTGATATGACCAACAGTATACTGAGCCCTCAAAAGTACCAAAAACCTAAGTGTGTGCTTTATTGTACGTGTTGATACTGGCATTTTGGTCAGTTTAATCCCAAAGCACGTTCTGTAAAATATATTTTGTAGATCAAAGCCTTAGTAAATTGGCGTTCCCTCCTCCATTTAATAAGAAGAAAAATAAAAAGTTTATCATAGTCCTGTGCTGGTATAAGTATTTGGTATTGCAGCCCAATTATTAATATTTTAACCAATATTAGGCCAATACCTGTATTGTAACAATGTACAACTAACATACTGTGTGCAGTGTACACTCAGGAAAATAGTGTTCATACCTAAAAAGACTATAATTTTTTTGGAGCATTAAGTTGTCAAAAGAGCAGATTAAAAAGGCAAGAAAAAAAAAAAAATACTGCAGATGGTAGGAAAGAAACAAGTATTTGTGAAGGAATATAAAGGTTCAAAACATTAAGATTTGAATGGAAGTGAGAGGATCGAGGCGAAAAAGAGGGATGCGAGTCGGTCGTCGAGGGCTTGAGAAGGAGCAGCGAGGAGAGTCAGCGGAGGTCGCTCTCCTCGTCCTGTATGCTTTTCTTGATGCGGAGAAGCATGGTGGTGAGCCACTGGTCCAACCGTGAAATGGTGTCATATTCCTTCACCTGAGAACAAAATACGATATTTCAGAAAACACAATAAAGGTAGTAAGGTGCGGCGCTCTTGTTCTGCTTTTTAATCATCCAAAACATAAAACTGATAACTCAAAACAATTAATGAGAGTTTCGTGCTGCTGCTTGTGAACAGTTTTTGCATTTTTAGACATTAATCTTTCAGGCGGAAACAAGTTCAAACTGACAGATTCTGATACACATGAAGTATAAGAAAGGATTAATAAAAGACTCTCTTCTTTAACAACCATCCCAACACTTCACTCATAGGTGAATCATTTTAAAGTCACGCTGTAAAGAGTAAAGACTTGGAGACTCTGCAGGACACTGATGGCAGTCAGACACATGAACTTAAGGTCTTTATTCAGCTGAAAACAACGGTTAAACTCACCGAATCAGTGTAGGCATCCACATTCTGTTCTTCATAGGCATCTAGAAGTTTCTGGTAAGATAAAATACAGTTCATATTAGAAGGGCTGTGAATAGAAAAACTGAGATGATAAAGTAGGATGTAGGAGCAGTAGGACGGCTGCTCTGCCCACCTGTAGGCTTTTAATTGATACATCTTTATATATAAAGGCAATTGTTGGTCTGCTCCCGTACTACCTTTGTGTTTTTATCACGCAGAAAAGTGCCAGACAGGACGCTTTGTATTGTCCAGACAGAAATCGGAAAAAGGGGCATTTGTGTATTCTGCACCCTCGGCATGGAATACGTTGCAGAAAGACTTGAAACTCAAGAAATTAGTCTCATTAAAAAGATTTAAATCCAAAATGAGAAATTTCTCTTCTGAAATGTGAGTTTTCTTATGCTTGTTTTTTTATTTTCTTTTTCAAATTTGTCTCATTTTGTGTTTTCTGTCTGTAATTATGTGCTTTTATTTGTGCTGCTGCTTGTCTTGGCCCGGTCTCCCTTTAAAAAAAAAAAAAAAAAAAAGAGATTCTAAATCTCAATGGGACTCTCCTGTTTAAATAAAGGTTAAATTAAAAAAATGAAATGCTATAATAACACACTGCAGTCACACTGTCTGCATGCATTACAAGCATTACAAAATGAATTATTACCGTTTTACAGCTTTTAAATACCAGCATTACCAGACTTGTGACCCATGCGTGAGAGTGAGCGGACTGCAGGACTGTAGAAAAACCATCTGCAGTCGGTGAGTGAGACTCATTAGTGAAACGGGACACTGGCACCGTTTGTGATCTGCGTGTGAGCGGTGCTCGCAAATCGCTTTTGTGAAACGTGACACAGAATTGTTAAAAGCAGGCCTCACCTGCACTAAAACTAACTCATGCTTTTGTTATATATAATGCTGAGGTGTCAAACAAGATGCATGCAGCCAATTGCCACTCTTACAACTTTTACTTTTCATTAATAGCATGTAGATTGTTAAGTGAGGTAAAGCAGCCGTCACTGTATTTAACTGAGAACAGCAGCAGAGAGCAGCGAGGAAGGAAACAGAAAGCAACAGTCTGCCAGTTGGAAGGTTTATCTCAGCTGGCTATCGAGTTAAACTGCTCTCCATCAGCCAAGCCGCTCTACATTTAAAGGATTATTTGCTGTTTTTGTTTAGGGATTTTAGAGTTAAAACAACAATAAAAAAACAAAACCTACCTTCAACAATTTGCATTCTCGAGAATCTGAGAAAGCCGGAAACATTTCTTCGTACTTCTGCACAGCGAGCTGAGTGACAAGAGGATGAATATTAGAAACGGTGGCTCATCTTACACTTGTGGTACACATGGACACAAGGTCGGTGCTTACTTTTGCGTTCAGCATGTCCACACAGAAGTGACAAAGTGCCGCTTTGAAGAAGTGATCCTTGGCACTGTATTTCAGCAGCGTGCTGTCCATTGCGTGGGTTCCAACCTGAAAAAATAAAAACAGTACAATTCATGTTTGTTTTGTGACTTCAGCCGGTGATACCTGCTGATAAGACGTTGAGATGAAGGCTGCTGCTGAGCGTTAACTCACCTGTTCATAGATCTCAATAGCTTTTGGGTACTGCTCCAGCTGAGCCGCGTAGGTCGCAACCTTCAGAAGGCACTTGTTTGCTGAACTGAAAAGAAAAGTCAAAGAACTTCTCAGTCCGCACATATTCATAGAAATCAAAAACGGTCAAATACCCACTAACCACCACTAATTTAAACGTACGGTCATAAAAATAAAGATCTGAAATGAAAAATGATGCATTAAAAGGCCCCATGACATGAAAAATACCTTTTCCCAGTTTTATTCATGTGTGTCCCTGTGATAGTTGTTCATTTATCTCTCGTTATATGCCAAATATATGAAAGAGAAAAAAAATAGTATCAGAGTATTTTTACATCAAAATCTGTCTTTTCTCTTCCTGTGAAACGGTGAGGAGAATAATTTCCCTTGAGTAAACAGTAAAAGCATAAAAGACAGCACCCAGGAGAGTTAATTAAAGGAATCAACAATGTGTAGTCATTGTAAGGACCATACATTGAAGATTAATCAGTAACATAATGCGACGGTTATTTGCATATGATATGTGATAAAAAGCCAACAGGCCCAATATTACTTTTGGATTTTGAATAAATTTGAGACACCAATGTTTCCAAGCCAGCTGAAACTGGTTAAGAGCCATGTGGAGCCCAGTATAGGCTCCATAATAGGAGGAGTTGTAAAACATTACATAAGATGATGGTTTCTCATTCAGTTTCAGGTTCTTTGTCCCGGGATCAAGGCTTCGGTTTGCTTTCTATTACTCTTGATGCACAGTAAACCTATTCACATTGAACTCTACCAGTTGTAAGTGAGTTCATTAAGTCTGAATATACATCTAAGTTTTTTGAGTTTCTCACTATGTTGAGGGAGACCTGAAGCGTTATTATCTGCCCGTATGAAGATTTCCCCACAACAACGGTTTCACTCAGGGACCTTTACAAAAGTTCATCCAATCAAATGTGACTTTGGGTGAGTAGCTAATCACACCGGTCATATAAAACCGCACTTTGAGGTTTGTGGGTCATAGTAGCTGACAGAGCAATATGGAGAGAGACAGGAAGAGACGTGTGTTTGGATATCAGTGGGCTGACGTCTAATTCATTCATCTCTCCCTCGTCCTCCTGATCTAACAACAGGTGAGGGAGGTGTGTGTGTGTGTGTGTGTGTGGAGCCGACAGCCATCCCGCTAAACTCTAAGCCACCGCCCACTTTTTAGCTGTCCAATCGAATGCGAGGGAACTGATTTAAATCTCTCTTGTAACTGTTCACCACTCAAATATTCTGATTCACCGGGAAATACGTCACAGTGCAGAAGCAAAAGACGCTCTAACTTCTGTTTCATGGGGCCTTTAATTAAAACAAAAGATTGTTATTTGTCCTCAAGGGGGAAATTCTTTTCCACAGTAGGTGCATAGAAAACGTACAAAAAGACAACACAGAAACATATAAGCCATCACAACCTAAAAGCAAACAAGAGAAAATTAAAACATGCTGAAACTGCTCATTTAAAATAGTCACCTGGTGGATTCTTCACCTTTGTAGTAATCTGCTGCCTGTTCATAATGAGCAATGGCCTGCAATGAAAAGACAAAAGTGAGCACTAATTGGACCTCAGTTATAGGTTTTAAAACAGACATCTCCCATGTTTGTGGCTAACAAGAGTTTAAATTCAGTCTTTGAAAAAAAAACAAAAAAAACCAGACTCTATTAACAGTTATACTTGAAGCAGAAATCTGCCCTGAAATGAATATGTACAATATATAAAAACACAAATATTTCATCTGACCTTATCAATGTCCACCAGCTCTGTCTCATATATTTCAGCGATGGTGATGTGATGTTTGGCTGCGATGGTGAAACGCCCCTGAATCCCCGCCCCACCAAAAAAAAAAAAAAAAAAAATTCACATAAGAGACGTGTCCAACAGGGGGAGTTGTATGTTATATAAGTAAATCAGATCCTAAACTCACCATATCTGTGTATATCTCAATAGCTCGGTTTAGGCAGTTTATGGCCTCTGTTGAGACAAATAATAATTATTGGACACATGACATATGTTGCCAAAATCAAAAAGGAACTAGTTGTGAGAAGTGCAGGGTTCAAGGCCAGAATATTTCTAACAAAGTTCCTTTGACTGTAGAATGATCTCGTCATGGGAAATACCGACAAATGTAAAGACATGACGAGTGAAGTGGAAAATCGACTTCTGAGAAAAATTTGCATCGGATAAAAAGGCTGCGAGAAGATGATTTCTTTACACTTTCCTACAGTGCAAAAGCATTAATTTGTCCACATCCCTACTTGCTAACAGCACAGTGGGAAGAGCCCTGAATAATGCTGTTAAAGCTCTTTGTCTGCAAGAGCTTAATGACGTTAGATGATACTGGCTGCATGGCCCGATGGAACTGGAACAGCCGCTTGTAAAACGGTGCATTACGAGCGAGCTTCGAGCGGTCATATATCCCGAGGGTGGTGGTGATGATGAGTGATGATTACCTTGCGGATCTGCTTTTTTGAAGGCGTTTCCGGCGTCTATGAAGTTAGTCGCCGCGTCGTGTTTGCTCTGCATCTGCAGGTGAAGACGAGCGGCTTGGGAGAACGCATTTCCTGCAGCTGAAAACAAGATGTTGCATGTTAAAGAGGATTGAGTCACGGACGAGGAAGAAGGTTATCGTTACGCTTGTTCGTCAAACATATGGTAATCATCTTACCACACCAGTTTTTGGCCATCTTGTACATGTTGGCAGCCCTCACGTACATGTCACATGCCTCTTCCAACTTGGAGGAACCCCTGTGTGACAAGAGAAGTGTTATTTATATTTATGATCAGAGTTTGCACTCTTTGGCTTCACTCATACTCTCTATAACTGACAAATATCAAGTGCTCTGATAGTTAATAATACATATTGATAATGTGAGGATTTATTGGGCATTCACTGTTCACTTCACTGTATCATTTTACTCTAACCTTTAAGAACAGAGAAGACATTAATATCAAGACATTATAATAACCAAAAATCTATCTGCAATATCATGACACCAAAAGAGTCATAAAATAAGTTAGATCAATTGATGTTTACTGCGTTAAACATCAATTTATTTGATGTGATTTTACATTTATGAGCCATATTGTAATTAGGGCTGCAACTACTGATTATTTTATCATTGATTAATCTGTTGATTATTCTCTTAATTAATCAATTTAGTTACTTAGTCTATAAAATGTCAGAAAATGGTGAAACATGTCAATCACTGTTTCCCAAAGCTCAAGATGACGTCTTCATACACATACACCTCTGAGTTTGCATGTTAAGTTTCTGATTTACACAGAATCCCAACTTCAACCATTTTGGCAGGTTTTGATTTGTCAGATGAGACTTTATTAAATTCGCATGTTACAGCAGTGCAGAAAACAAGGTAACAGATAAGAACCAAGTGTAATAAACACAACAAAACAACAAATCAAGTAAATAGAACTCAATCTATATACAATATAAGGCTTATACACATTACGATACTAGACTACATGACCTGACTTGACGGTTATAAAAGCAGAAAAGTTGTGCAAAATATGTGCAGAAGTTGTGGTTCTGGTAGATGTAGCTACTATAGGTATATAAACAAAGTAAATAAACTTACTACCTTACTAAATCTGATGCAACTCAACAAACCGGTTCACTCAGCTACTGTAAACACATTTGATGGACGTGATTTGCACACAGCTGAGTGATCCTAAAATAATCTGATCTTTCCCCAGTAGATGGAGCTGTTATTCAGTGATACTCGGTGTTCTTTTTCGAGAGTAATAACTCCCTTGAAATATTGCACAATTCATCTCTGAATACAGCCTCATCAGCACCTGACATAGTTAAGTCTTGCTCAGACACACTGCTGCGCGCAGCTGATGCTTATTTATTCTCCAGCAGTAATCTGCGGGAAGATAACGCTGGATATGAGGCTAAACAAACACTCGTTTAACACTGTCGACAATAGTTAAACGTCAGGTGCAAAGCAGCCGACTGTAACAGTGGTGTTAAGGTTAAGAAAATGTGTTTTTGTCCTGCCCTCCAGATCTGGTGGTAACTCGTCAGCTAGCCACCTTCCGCTTACTTGGCCCTTGGCTTGACAAAATTAGCTAACAGAAGCTAACTGACATACTCACCCAAACATCGCACCGAAAAACGACTGCGATGATTTTACTTTCTTGTCGGCTTCCGCCATTAAGGCTGTCGCTTCCTTTTCTTTCCCGCTATTGTCCATTTTAGTGTCACTGCTCTGATTTTAAAGGGAACAACGAAAAAATGCGAAAGTCAACAAACTTGCTAACCAGTGCTAGCAGCAGCGGGTTTGCCTTGTCACCTCTGTCATGTGACATGGGTGTAGCGGAAACACTAATGAAGCGTTCAGGTGCTGTTTGTAAACTCCACTTTCCAACATCCTAGTCTGAAAATAACTCAATGGACAAGAATGATAACTTTTTAATCCAGCTGTTTATATTTTTTTGGCAAATTCCATATACATAAAATGAAATGGACCAATATAGAAAACCAAATTTTTACTTATTTCTAATTGATATTAAACTCTATTACTATTCTCTAGTCAAGCTGAAAAATAGAAAAGCAGCAAAGACCCAAACAATATTTGAAACATATAAATTTATTTATGTTTATTCATTTATTCCTCTTTCTATGTATCATTTTGCTTTTATTGATTTTAAAAAAAGCTTCTTGCACAATTTCTTTACCAAATGTTTTTTTTTTTTTTAATTATTTATTTATTTTGTCATAACTGAATTCTCTGGCACTTTGTTTCCTCTTTTTGTTCTTCATACTTTATATGTTACTGTTGTTTGAGTTTGACTGTTCTCAATAAAGTTGAAAAAAAAAAAAGCTAAAAACTCCCAAGACTCCCAAGTTATAATATCCACCAAACTGTTCTCAGTCAGCAAATAATAACAAAGACACAACATATTATGTGTTTTTGTGTTTTTTAATCAATTTTAGAATCGATTAGAAGTGATCCTGTCCCAACATGTCAACCAGCAGAGGCAGTGTTGGTGTATGTAGCCCAATTGTTGAAAGATAATTGCTGGTGTTATATCATCAGTGTGAACCACGCTGTGGCCTAAATTACAACGATAATAAACATTAATGATTTTCTACATTGTCAAACAATACTTTCTCAGTTTGTATGATTTATAGCTCTTCACCAACAATTAACTGCAATAAATCCGACAGCCCATGAAGGCATCTTACAATTGGTGGTTTAAAGATCCAAACAGGTTTTAAGGAGTCATATACAAAACCTCTGTTTGTGATAATAAATTGTACAAAACATGTTCAGTTATCATGTTAATAATCCTTAAAATGGCATCTACTCCTTCTCCCTCATAAAAAATCCAGAATGTATGAATATGCAAATGTTTTTCATTTTAAAAGTTTAACTGCTGAGTACAAGATGTCTCCTACTTCACTGAGAAGTCCATTCTCAGTGTCTGTGCACTGGAGGCTTCAAGTTTCAAAATCACACTTGTGCAAATTGCATACTGGCCCTCAATTGGCTCTAAACTAATGTCACAAATCATGCTCCTAGGTACACGCCTTAAACTCATATTTAAGGTGAGAACAGAGAAACTTTCCACTTTCAGGGGGTGAATGTAAAAACAAAATTCTAGTCTCAATTTTTTCATGTACATCATTCTGCACAGTGAAGCTCAAACATCCAACTGAAAGAACAAGAAGAGGAGTATTTTTGACTGGAGGAGGACTTTAAGCAAAATAATAATGACCCTGATATATGATACTGGTCATATCTAACTTGACTCTGGTATGTGTTTATCTAATTTAAAATTAAAAGCAACATGGGGATGAGCTATAAAAATATTCCATCAGCTCCCTAATGAACAAACCCGTATGCTGTACATACTGTATATACATCATTTTCAGTGTATTATACTGCATAGATGATGTCACAACAGTTAGGTTTTATGCATAAAATATGTTTTTAAAAAAGGGAAAAGAAATTTAGCCCACATTTTTGTGCATACACAATGCATTGTGTATGTCTCAAGTCGACATACACAATGCATTGCCTCCACTTGAAACCCTTCCATATGGTCATTTGTGAAATCAAATCACAATCAAAAGTGGGAAATAATTAGATTACAACAGTGCATGTAAACACATTAAGGGTATGAAGTGAAAGGGAGGAGATCATTCATTCAATTCCCCCACCAATACTTTCCTCGTATGTAGGGTTTTCGTACAAGAACCTTTTATTGCCTGTCTTTGTTTCTTTGTGTTCATTGGAAATCTGATTTTTATGGGCCTACGAGCATGACTGCTGACGTCACAAATAGCATGGAAGCCAATCCTGGTCCAATATTCAACTTAAACAAGTGTGATATGGAAACATCTTGTGTCCAGCAGTTAAACTTCTGAAATAAAAAAAAAAACATTTGCTTATTCAGATTTTGGAAGAGAAAACAAGATTTTAAAAATCCCCTCCAGACATGTTTTAAGATGTACTGGATATAAAATACTGAACTGAATAATAATTTGTGTCTGATACGGTTTTTCCACCACAAAAGTTAAATTATCTTGTTAAAATCCTTGAAATGACATCTTCTCCTTCTCCCTCATTAAAAATTCCAGTCACCTCTTAGTCGCCTCAAACCTTCAGCTTTCATTCACAATTCCTTGCCTGCCTTTATCTCATAAACACAAACACATACAAAGACACACCAACATACTGACATGCACTGGCACAAGCATAAACACTCCTCCTCGTCACCTTGTCTCCTCCTCTCTTCATATGAAATTGTTTAGACACAGTGTTAGATTATTTGAATATACTTCCAAGCATGCATTACATCAGTGTGAAAATTGTCCTGAAAACTTTTTTTTCTGGACAATTTACATGATGGAGGTTATTGTGTGTCTTTTTAAACATGTGCGTCAGAGTAGTCTGATGGTTTTCTCTCAGATCAACATTAAAACAATTCAAACCATGATGAAGATAAATATGCATGTTACTCACTTGAGTTTGTGCATGACAGTTTTAAGGCCTCACATTACACTATGGTAATATGAATACTGCACTAGGATTGACTTCTATGTTTTTTTTTATAGTTCTGCTCATAGGCCTACCCCTTGAATTTAGATTTTCAATGAACTCAGAAAAACTTTCCACTTTCAGCAGATAATTATGAAAACAGCTTTGTAGTGTCAAACTCTGCACATACATCATTTTGCACAATGCAGCTCAAACTTTCAACTGGAGGAACGAGAAGAAAAACACATTTTTGAGTGGAGGGATCTTTAAATATTTAGTTAACTTAAAAACCAGAACAGTACGTGTTTATACAATGAATTAAAATCAGCCATAAATGTATCATTAACTCAGAAACCGTTTATCACAGTCTTTTAGTACGGTAACAATGCCAGAGTAAATGAGGCGGTTTCAGAATGTGCAGAGCAAAATGAACACATACATTAACATCATTCTTTTTGTAATTAAAGTTTTCCATTAACTTTTTTCAATAGATACAAAACATAATGAAACACAAGACCACTTATTACAGTAAAACAGTGAAAAATAAGTAAAAATAAAATAAATCTGGACAAACAGAATTAGCTACTAGTACAGTCAGAAAAAAACAGTAAACTGTGGCAACAAATGAAAAATTTAAGATCAGGGGGCAGCATGTATCATTTAAAATGGGGTTAGAGAAGAAAACAGTAACAAAAAACAGATTGTAGGAGTATTTACTTCCTGTTAGGTTCCTCCCTTAAATACATCAGAAATTTAGACCAAACTTCATAAACCTTACCTCGGTACTTATTAGTCCTTGCGACATTAATATACTTCTTAAATATTTTAAGAAAAAGTTTTACAGGGTGTGTGAATCCATATTGACCAAACCAAGTTTCTGACTCTTCCATTTACATTAATGAGTGCCATATTTACCAATAATTATGATGATATTGACCATATAAGATACTTCTTTACAGAGATTATCTTTGTATATTAGATATAGTATTATACTCAGTCTGAACATTCAGGAAATACGGTGAAGGAGAGAGGCAGCACACTGACGAAGCACAGATTTCAATCAGGCAAAACGGAAGTCCCCTGTTTCCTGGCTGTAGTTGGGTCCTGTACAGCAGCCCGTGCGAGGCTGTCCTGGAGACCCCGCGCTGCCTGCACCTCTATCGTCTCGGGTGAGTTTGTTACAATGTAGCGATTTCTCTATTAATCCGAATAACTGTAACAAAGCTGCAATATTCGCGTTCTGCACACGAGCCGCGAACTGCACAGCCGCCGCGTTCGAAACGCCGCGCTGCTGCACGAGCCGGCAAACACGCTCATTTTCCACCGAATTCCCAAGCATACCCCCCTCATCCAAGACTATTCCAACATTAACTCATATTTTGCTTGCAAGGAGAGACAGATAGCTCGCTACGCAATTGCGTTTACACTCCTAAGCAAACAATTCCGCCTTGTCTTGGTTGAATCGAGGTCCCGCTGCACATTAACAGTGTTAAAATTGTGTCACTCGGTGGTTTGTTTTGAATGTCAAAGGCTCAAGCTAGCTGTACGTCAGAATATTGTTGATAGCTGGTTGGCTAAGCAGGCTAGCCAGCTAGGCTAACGAAATTCAATCTAGATGCATCAAAATGCTGGAAATAGAGGTGAAACGGGTTGTTGGAATCAAACTTTTTAATAACTTAAGAGTCTTTAGACAGTCGTGTGCCTGTTAATTACTGTGATTGTAACGAATTGACTAAATATGCACGTAAAGCTCTTAGAAAACACTAGCTAGCATGTAGCCAGCCGCTTGCAGTGTCTCCATTCATATCCTGCGCACTGGCTCTGCTCTGACCGAGTAATGGCTACGATCCGCTGCCTTTGTAGAGCGGCAGCTGGGGATACGTTGGCTTCATAATCTCGGTATGATGTCTGCGTGGAAATTTGGGTGACTTATGTTTGTGAAACTGGAAGTGCTGTGCTCAGTTGTTGACGCTTGTAAATACAACGGAGAGACCGCACTCGGTATCTTTACAGGCTGTGAGAAAACCGCGCGTTTTCAGTTTGTTGAGTCTCTTGATTGAGTCCCCAGCAGAAGAGGGATTTCATGTTGCTGTGTGGATATGTGTAAACAAGCCATGTTACAACTAATAATGACGATGGGTATTGTGCGAAAATGTAAAACTTTGCTTGGAAATTTAGTGAACCCAGATATCTTTAAATTACATGTATTAATATAAATGTTTAAGTCCAGCAAGCTTACAGAGTTGCCTCTGTGTTTGCTTTATTCTCACAAGATCTACAGCAAGCTCTGACAGCAATCGATGATGTAATGTTTCAAGATGTTACTCATAGTCTGATTGTGGTAAATATAAGGGTTGTGAGATGAATTTATTTTCATTTAAACAAAATTCCCTCATATGTAACCAGCCAATAAAACTGCTGTTGGGTTTGTAAGGACGATTAGTAACTAAGATAACTGTTTTGCAGCACTTGCAAAAACTCTTTGGTGTGAAGCTGGTTTAATGACTCATGTTACATTTACTTCATACTATCCAAGAGTAAAAAGCTTGAGTAAAATATTTATTTTGACCGAGCATAGTTAGTTAAGTCCTCTGTAATATGTTGAAAAATGTAAGAGTAAAAATCTGAATACAGGATATTAACTTTTTTTTAACTTTTTTTTTTTTTTTTTAGTTCTGTGTTGAATACAGTGTAATACAGACTCAAAAAGAGGTTTATTTCCTTCAAGGACTATCCATGCTGAAAATGAGTGCTGTGCAGAGCTTTGCTGAAAGAATAAACTTTTTTTTTTTAAAGAGCCAGATTAAATTTTTGACTATATTAATGTATCACCATGTGACATTACTTATTGCCACTCTGAGGCAGAGGAGCACTTGAAGTTAGAGGAAAGGGGGAGTAAAATGAAGTTGCAGTTTTGTGGTTGTTCATCATCATAATATTTTGGCTAACTGATGTCGAAATACAGCTTTAATTTAGCACTCTAACTTAAACAACTAAGCACTTAATACGGAGCTAAAATATAACACAGCTGGGCGTTGTAATAACCTTTTAACAGTGGAAATACTCATTTGGGGAAGGTCATTTTTTTGTTGATGTTAAGTTTTGTTTTTCTTTGAAAGTGCATTCATAATGAAACAAATCACAGTTGGTTGACTTCAAACCTTTTTCATCTTTAACAGTTGTCATGGATGATGAAGACGGCAGGTGCCTTCTAGATGTAATTTGGTAAGTCGTTGCAGACACGGCGCAGGAAACAGCTTGATATTATAACAAACTGTTAAGTCGTCTCTTTTGTGTTGTCATGTACTGGTTTGATTCACATTGTTTTCTCCTTCAGTGACCCAGAAGCTCTCAATGACTTTCTTCATGGATCTGAGACCCATGTGAGTATAAGAGGGGAAAAAAAGTGAAAGAAGTTAGGGTTAGGGTTACACAAAATGGTTTTGTAATTGATTAGATTAGGAGTCTTAATTGTGCGTATTTTAGTTTGGGCTCGTGTGACTCTTGAGTCACTTTCAGATTACACTTTGATGCACCTTGCAACCCATGTCCCTCACTGCTTTCATTTACCCTTTTTTTTTTACTGCTTTCTCTGCTTAATGGTTGTCTTTGCTTTTTGAGTGCACTATTTATGGTTTCAGCCTGCCTTCCCTTTTTAATCTGGCTATTTCACAAAATGAGAAATGCAAATACTAACGCTTCCCAACTCTGTGTTATTCCTATCATTTTGCCCATCTGTCCCAAAATCTTTTCGCTGGTTCTTTACAATCTGGGTTCTCTGGTCTGTGTTCTGTCCTTTCCTTGCCCTCCTCCTCTGTTTGATGGTCTGTTTGTTTTTCTGTCCTGGTGGCTTTTGCCTGCTGGTTTGGGTGCCTTTGGTTTCTGTCTGTCCTATCCTGGGTGGGTGTGTCTGTAGTTGGACACTGACGACCTTTTGGATGGTTCGAGTGACCCCTCCAGCTCGTTCTTCTCTACCACTGGGGTGAGTAGAATCCCCCAATCCTCTTCCTCCTGTTTTCTACCCATCTATGTAGCATGCATGTCCAATTACCCTCCCCTTCCACTAACACATCTACACTCTACAAGCTTTGATTTGCCGCGATGAGACAATAGGTTTTTGTGGGGTTTTCGTGTCTGCATTTCTGTGTTACCTCAGTTATGCTTCTCTTCATCACATCTAGTCATCAAAATTCATCCATCATCTTGTTTCACTTCTGTCTTTTCTTGCCCCTTTTCCTTTAAGGGCCATGTTCCAGAGGTCCAGCCTGCTGTCCAGCTGTCGGCCAATGAGCCAGCAGGCCTGCCCAGAGTCAGTGTTGACCTGGACTTCCTGGAGGATGATGACATCCTGGGTGGATCCCCAGGTGGTGAAGGTGGGAGCAATGGCATTGGGACAAATCACGAGCCATGTGACATCCTGCAGCAGAGCTTGGCTGAAGCCAACATTACAGAGCAAAGCCTACAAGAGGCAGAGGCTGAGCTGGACCTGGGCTCCTTTGGAATTCCAGGCCTTACGCAGGTGGTTCAGACACTGCCTGATCCCAGCCTCTCTGGGGCTGGAGGCGCTGCTGTTGGTGTAGGCATAGGTGTTGGAGGAGCAGCAGCAATTTTCCCTGGGTCAGCCCAAAGCACCACTGCTACTCCTCCCAATGCCACAGCTGACATGCTAGGGTCAGTGCTTGCTCAGCAAGGCCTCCAGCTCCAACCCCAGGTCATGAACAAGGCCATTAGCGTTCAGCCATTTATGCAGCCTGTGGGCCTGGGAAATGTGACGCTTCAACCCATTTCAAGTCTCCAACCTCTTCCTAATGGGAGTCAGTCTGGACATTTGGGTATCGGACAGATTCAGGTTGTGGGTCAGCCCACAGTCATGACTATCAATCAGTCTGGGCAGCCAATCCTGGCTAAAGCCATGGGTGGTTACCAGCTGCACCAGTCTGGGCCAGAGGTATCAGGTGCTGGTTCTCAGGCGGGGCTTGGAGGCTCAGGAGGTGGACTTCTGATCCAAGGTAACAAAGCCACTTTGGGATCTCCAGCTTTAAATGGACCGGCTGTTTGTGTTAGCAGCACAAACAGCAGCAGTGGCGGTACAATGACTGCTCCTGCTGGACTTGTGGGCTTTGGAAGCTCCCCTCTAAGTTCAGGAATTGGACCCCAGTCGCAAACTCAAGGCCAAATCATGCAGAACGTGATCATTCAGCGCACACCAACACCCATTCAGCCTAAACCCCCTCAGGGGGGAGCCATCCAACCGAAACTGTTCAAACAGCAACAACAGCCACAACAGCCACAGCCAGCGCCCCAACCCCTGCAAAACGATGCCCACAAGGCTCTAGGGCTGCAGCAACTTCCAGTTTCTGCTGCTCAAAACGTAGCCTTCCTGACTGGAAAACCAGGCTCTAATGTTGTCCTGAGTACTCAAGCCACAACACAAGGCCCTCAGTTTCAACAAACCCTGTTCAAGCAACAAGCTGCACAACCATCTGGCAAGCCCCTCAGTGTACACTTATTAAACCAATCAGGCAGCATCGTTATTCCCTCTCAGACAGTTCTACAAGGTCAGAACCACCAGTTTCTCCTGCCACCACTACAGGCAGGTGGGCAGATTCTGACCCAACACCCCGGGGGCCACATCATAACTAGTCAGGGTCCTGGTGGACAGCTCATTGCAAACCAGATTTTAACTGCAAACCAGAACATCAACTTGGGCCAGGTGTTGACTTCACAGGGCCATCCTGGGGCTGCCCACATCCTCTCTGGACCCATCCAGCTCCAGCCTGGGCAGATGGGCACACCCACCCTCTTTCAGATGCCTGTCTCATTGGCTCAGAGTCAAAGCCAGACACAGACCCACACTGTCTCAGGTCATGCCCAGACAGTCATACAAGGCATGCCAATACAGAACTCCCTGACCATGCTGAGTCAGGTGGAGGGGTTGAGCCCCGCAGTCAGCCTTCAGCCAGCCCTGCAGCCCCAGCCAGGTGGAGTCCCCAGCAGCAGCAGCACCGGAGCAGCAACCATGGCTCAGGGCCAGCCTGGAGAGTGTGTTACTGTGCTAGGAAGCTCCACAGACCAGGCTGCTCATCCCACCCAGCAGCATGTACCACAGTCCTCTATCCTCGCCATGCAACCGACTTCGTCTGTGTCCACGGCTACCACAGTACCCTCCTCTTCTCCGTCCATGTCTGTGTCCACCTCTTCCTCTGTGACAGCAGTGGGGCTGGTCCCCCCTCAGGCTCAACACAGTCCAGGGAGGTTATTGTTCACCAACTCAAGCATGATCCTGAGCCAGGAGTCTCTGCAGATGTTTCTGCAACAGGTCAGTGTTCCACTCTTGCATGTTTGCTTTAATTGTGTACAGTTAACATTGTCTTAAAACACATAAATAACATGCACGGAGTGATATCATGGTCTGACCTTTTTGGTTTACTATTTTACTCCCCCTCTCCTCCAATCCTCCTCCTCCTTCCCTTCCTCGTCCTGAAATGGTAAATGTACTCCTATCAGGAGCAGCACCACCAAACAGAGAATGAGTCAACCCCCTCTGTGGGCGTACCAGCGTCTGTAATCGTCAGCAGCAACAACATCACTACTCCAGCCCCCGCTGTCCATGACAGCCAATTAACTGACTCTTGGGTGGGTCAGAGCCACAGCTCTTCCCCTGGCCTCTCCCACATGACAGCAGTGGTAAAGCAGGTAGAAATGCCCCTTTATGTTAAGCCCCACCCACTTGTTGCTGCTGCTGCTGCCGCCACAACGTTAGGGTACCTAACCTTTCCCCATCACTGCTCTGTAGTCCTCTTCTGCATTAGTCATTGCTTCCATCGCTTTCACAGTTGCTATGCAATTCCCAAGCGCAAAAATTACTCATTTGCTTGCAGCTTCTGTGTGTTTCTAACATTGCTTTGTTAAAGGTAAAGGCATGATCATTGCACTTATCCATATGAATTGAGTGTCAACCATTGCGCTATTTTAATATTTAGCTGTATGCACCTCATATAATTTGGCATTGTTAATCAAATGCCAGTTCTTCCTTTGTCTAACTAAAGTTAATTTTTAAACTAACTTGGTATGTTTTTCATCCATTCTATGTATATAGTAACAAATAAAACCATGCTCATGCTTAATAGAAGAGCTACCAAGGTGCCAAGTGCAATTTATTGACCTCTTTACTAACACTGTTATCAAATTCAGTCAGCTCACCTTCATCTGCTGCATTACTGACCAAGGACTGATCAATCAATCCACACCTCACAACCCTGCACTCCTCATTTAGACTCTTAATGTGCCACTACCCCCTTTTAACCCCTAGTCTGACCAGTGTAACGACCCCAAATCAAAGTTACATGCTCTGCTGACCCCCCCCCCCCTCCTCCACCCCCCCCGTACCTGAAGTTTTTAGATCACCTTCTACTTTACAATCACAGATCCGCAGATCTTGACTTCTTGCTTTTGTCAACTGTTTTCTTTTTAGCTCGCCAAATGATCATCGCTCCCTTTTTTTATGTGTAATTCTCCTCAAGCACTAGAGAAAATCATTGGGCTTTTTCTACTTTTACTTAAGCAACTACTAGATTTTCAAGTCTAATACTTTTTTTTTTGCTTTTGTACAGTTTAGTGTTGTTGTAGATTTTTATTGGGGTTGGGCGATAATTCAGTATTATCATATATCGATTTTCAGTGGAATTGTATTGTTATGATATGATTATATCATGCAATTAACAATGCCAAGAGAATTGTGATTTAACACTGACATATACATACATTACACATAACATTTAGTCTTGCATACATTTGCCATATCATGATAAATATTGATATTAGCAAAATTAAGATTGTGATATAGCCATGTCGCCCAGCTCTACTTTGTATCTAGTGTCAAATCTTAAACCTTGCACCAGAATCATATTTACTATATACTGTCTGCATGCAGAATTTTTAGTCTATATGATTTTTGTGCTTGATGTCCCGATTTTTTCTGCTGTGTTAAAATACTGTTTGCATCCCTGAATCAAATCAGCATATAAGTATTTTGATTCCACTTCCTCAGGTACCCTCCAGTGGACATCAGCAGCCCCTGAAGATCCAGGGCATGTCCCCCTCACCGGCCTTGACCAGTCACGCCACAGCACCCCCGGTGGCAGACAGCCCCCAGCCTTCCCAGTCTCCTCTTACTCTGAGCCAGCAGATCCAGTCGCCACACCATCAACAGCAGTCGCGTCCTCCCTCTCAGCCTCAGCCGCAGTCTCAAACTCCCTCCCGCTCATGCACACCTTCATCTCACCCTCCGCTCTTTATTGTCCATAACCAAATTGCAGAGTCCCCCCAACCAACTCCGCAAGGTCAGCCACAGCAGACGCAGCCCCAACAGGCACACATTCAAGTTCAGCTTCAGTCTCAGCCACGGCCGGCCTCTCAGCCGGCGCCCTACCAACAAGAACAACCTCCTATGTCACAGTCACCCAAGCCTCCTCCTGCACCACCTGTACAGCACCAGTTCACTGCTCCTCCTGTCAGCACTTCTGCCAGTGCTGTAGTGAAAACCCAGGTTCCCATCCAGGGCCTGTCAGCAGAGCAGCAGCACCACCTGCAATTAGTAGGAGCGCAAATTCAGACCCTGTCAGCCATCACCCAACCCTCACCTCAGCAGAAACAGCTGCTGGAGAAGCTGCACCAGGTATTGTGTCCCAGTTCACCATAAACTTTCCTTAATGAAAACTTGTTATGGATTTTGCCAGTGAAGCAATCTTCACATGCAACTTTTTTACCCTGTTGTGGTTCAGCAGTTGACAAATCTCTGTACGCTGCCGGTAAATGTGTGCTGTAAACATATGAGCTGGTTTGCAGCATTCAATACAACATTAATAGTGTAGTGTTTTTTATCTGATACAAACTGTTGTAGAATGTAATACCTGTGATGCATGTGTGTGGTTGTAAAATTTTCCCACAATTCAACAGAGTTTTTTTTAAATAATAAGTTCAATACATTGGAAATAGGGGAAAAATCATTTCATATATTATCACTGGCAATAGGTGAGTATACTCATACTTTTGTTTTCTTTCACACTTTTGTAACAGCTGGTGATTGGATTGGTAATCAGCTTATCAGTACAAATCAGTAGTCGGAGTAGGCTCCAGGAAACCTCTATGATTTAGAATTTCTTGTGAACAACAATGTTTGATTAGACTGTCCTGATGTGTTTTCAGGTCCAGCAGAACATCCTGCTGCAGTCCAAGCAGTCTGCTCAGCCTCTGCCTCTGCCTCAAGCAACCAGTCAGTTCAGCTCCCAGCAAGACGTGCCTGTCGACAAAGTGGTGATAACATCATCAGCCAGCGCCGGTACACCTGCTCAGCTTCCCTCAGTGCTCGTCAAAACTCCTGCTACAGGTTAGACATAATTAACCGTTAATAATGCAAAACAGCAGGACCCTGAAAACGTGTGTTGAAGTATTTCCCTCTGTAATGATTTGTTTTCTTCTTGTTTTAGCCTCAAGTGACTTAAAGGTATTCTCAGGAGCCCAAGGGCCAGCTGGAGCAATGGTGAATCAGACTGTCACTCCTGCCAGCCTTACCCAGCCTGCACAGGTAGGCAACATTACAAAGCCAATTCCTTAGATGACATGGATGGTGGTTATTGTGTGTTGTGTGCTAGCTGCTCTATGAGTTCCCTTCATGCAATTCTGAATTTTATAGTGATAGTCTTTTAAACATGTTCATTTCAAGTATTTTGTCACTTTCTAACCTTTTCTCCCCTATTTCCCCTAAAGGTTCAGCCAAAGCCAGGAGTGATCAGCTCAGTTGGTGGGATGACTCTGGGGAAAGGTGGGATGCAGATACAGGTGTTAGGAACTAGTCTGACTCAAATGCCTGCTCCACAGCCCCCTGCTCCAGTACAAACTCAGGTACATGATAGTGAGGTCCTACAAAACTTCCTCCAGTGTTTAAGCTTCAGCTTGAATGTTTTAATCACTGGTTTTCATCTGTTTGCTCACATCACAGACGACAATGAAGATGCCTTTCAGTGCAGAGCCCAGCAAAGAAGCGAGGTGTGTGCCGCAAGCATGTGAATGGCTTATTTTCAGTGTCTCATAATGTCATTTTTGTAAATAGTATTTCCTTATGCACTCCTAACCGCAGGATGCTAGAACAGCTGAGGAAACAGCAAGGTTCAGTGCTTCACCCAAACTACAGTGCTCCTTTCCACTCTGTTGAGGACACACTGCACAGATTGCTGCCTTACCATCTCTACCAGGGAACTGCCAACTCTTCTCAAGACTATCAAAGAGGTAATGAAAAGGCTCCAGTGCAGCAGATATAAAGGTTTATACCTTTTTTCCTCATTTTTGATCCTCATGAACATTTTGGTTCTTTTGTGCACAGTGGATGATGAATTTGAGAGGGTCTCCTGCCAGCTGCTGAAAAGGACCCAGGCTATGCTGGATAAATATCGCTACCTGCTCTTTACAGAGTCAAAGGTAAGTTTATAAACTAGCATTGTCACGATAGGCCTTCTTTTTGCCCCCTTTGTCTTGAATTGATATTGAACTGATGGCTTTTGGTGTTTGAACCTGAGCAGAGAATGGGCCCCTCGGCTGAGATGGTGATGATTGACCGGATGTTCATTCAGGAGGAGAAGATTGCATTAAGTCAGGACAAGATTTTGGCCAAGGAGAGACCAGGTACTCTACCCCTGTCTGTGGCCATACATTGCTTTTTTTGGTTGCCTTTATCTAAATTAGTTGTATGCTAATGATATAATTTTGTTTATTTAATTGCAGAGGAGTTTATGGCAAACGCACGCATGTTGGAGAGTGTAATTTCATCACAACAGAAATCACCTTCTGCTGAGCCCACCTCAGTAGCCGCTGCTGCTGCTGCCGCCCCCGCTGGCCCTGCTCCAGAACCGGCAGCTCCTGCCCCAGCCCCTCTTCCAAACGTCACCCCGAATCCTCCTACTACACCCATCCCGGCTCCTGCTCCACCACCTCCCGCTGCCCCTTCAACCACCCCTTTCCCTCCGACAAAACTGGTAATAAAGCAGGGTGGAGGCGGAGCCTCTGTGTCCTGGTCCAGCAGCTGCCCCACACCTCCAGCTGCAGCCACCAGGCTGGTGGCCGAACCCATCAGCCAGAGCTCCTCCACCTTCAGCCGTACTCCAGCAGCATCGTCCTCCCTCTCCTCCTCCTCCTCTTCCTTCAACTCTCAAGTGGCCGACGATGACGACGCTCTCCCACAGCGAACCAGCAAACCACCTATCAAGACCTACGAGGCTCGCAGGAGAATAGGCTTGAAGCTGAAGATCAAGCAGGATCAAACGGGGTTCAGTAAGGTGGTCCACAACACTGCCTTAGACCCAGTGCACACACCTCAACCTCAGCAGAGCAGCCAGTCCATATCTCAAACTCAGCCTGAAGCTACTGTACCGCACCCAAAGTCCTACCCTTTATCAACCCCTCCCACTAGCGTCATCAGAACTCAGTCACCCATATGCACTGCTTCTTCGTCCTCATCAGTCACCACAGCAACCACCCAGTCTAACCCGCCACTAAGAGGTAACGTTCCCCCTAGTGCTGCCCCATCTTCCTCTACCTCTTCCTCTCATACTTGGTCGTCGTCCACTTCCTCCTTCTCCTCCTCCTCCTCCTCCTCCTCCTCGTCCACTCAAATGAACGGGACGTTGGATCACCATGACGCGGGCGGGGTCAAACACAATCCTGCCTCCACTGCCACTCCCTCACAGACCACCTGTCGCCTCCCCCTTCGAAAAACCTACCGGGAAAACATAAGTCCCCGGGTCAGACCTGGTGTCCCGGGGGGAGGAGACGAGAGCGTGTCCTACCCTAGACCCACGCTGTCACCCCCCAGGCACGAGGGCTCATCTTCTCCCTCAGAGCGGACAGTGATAGCCAGCGTGAAGGTGGAGAAAAGAGGCAGGGAGGCCTTGCATCCTCACACGGGGTCAAGCCACGAAACGTGCCGCTTAGGGAGTGCAGTGCAGGGGCTGGACGACGTGGACGAGGTGTTTAACCATGGTATCAAAACCACACAACACCATCATCTCCCACAGCTTATGGACAGGGAGGGGGCAAAAGGGAGAGGGGAGGAGCACACAGACCAAGAGACAGATGTAAGTAAATACAAGAGGGCGAAAGGAAAAAACAGACAGAGGGCAGCCGGGACATTCAGAATGGACCAGCACGCCCCTGGGCCTCCCTCTCCAGAGTCCTCCTTAACACGAGACTCTTTGCTTCCTGCCAAACGCTGCAAGTCAGACTCCCCCGACATGGATAACGCCAGCTTCTCCAGCGGCAGCCCTCCAGACGACTCTCTGAACGAACACCTGCAGTGCGCCATCGACAGCATCCTCAATCTGCAGCAGGAGCCCTCTGCCCGCGGGCACATTAAAGGGGGCAACAGCAGGCCCCACCAACACCAAAGCCAGCGCCCAGGGGGCTCTGCAGCCTCATCCCACAGACCCTCAGTCCCATCCTCCTCCTCTGCTTCCTCGTCCTCCTCCCTGGCCCAGCACCCTCAGGTCGGTGGCCGTGGCCACAATGGCAGCCTGGTGCCCCAGACTCAAAGCAGATAACAGCCCCTCAGCCCCAGGCCGGACTGACACACGGGAGGGGGGGGGGGGGGGGGGGACTAAGAGACAGACTTGGGGGCATGGGAGGGTGGCGGGCACTGTGAAAACAGTATCACTGTACTACTTTGCCAAGCTGTGTTGGCTTTGTTTGTCCATTTGAATTGTCCAGACATTTCTGTCATTTACGGCCTGAGGTAGACCCCCGCCACGATGGAAGAAATGAGAATGTGTTAGGAGGTAAAACTGTCTCTGGGTTGCAGACATGAAGCTACCTGTTGTTTTGTATGTGTTCTCTCAGCCAAGCTCCAGTAACAAGATGAAATTGTCAGAAGTTGTTCTCTATTTCATTCTTCCTTTTTCTCTTTTGATCGTTTTCTTTTTCTCATTCAGTATTCATACATTCCTTTTCAAGTGGCCTGAACACTAGATTCTATCCTGGTTTGAACGGTGTCCCAGTAAGCATCCGGCAGCTCATTTAAACAGGTCAGAAGTCAGCAACCTCCTTTTTAACTTGGCTACCTAGAGTTGAGACAGAAGAGAATATAACCAAATTCATACTGTAAGAGGTCACAATACAACCGGTATCTTCCTTCACCAACCTAATTTGATTCTCTTATCACAGAGATAATGCTGTCCTACAGATGCAAATAGCACAAGCTAAAATGATACACAGTCCAAGTCTTTATCAGGAATACATTTCTTTAAGATGGGAAATAAACTTTGAAGGCTTTTACTGCTCACACAGCAACTGCTCTTTGTCTTCGATTGGCCAAATCAAACAGCCTCAAACCTCCATCATGCCTGCATTTTAAAGTAAACATGCTGAGAAAGTCATTTGAAAAGTGTAAAGCGGTTTTCCTTTTGACTGCTCTTGGGTACTGTAGTACTTTTCTGTTAAGATGTAAACTAACATGTTATAAGGAAATTCAAATGACTGACAATTCCCCCCCCCAACCCTGGTTCTTGTTTTTAGACCTCACCTCCACACACACACACACCCGCCCCCTCCCCCTTTTGCTTATAATGCCAGGTTAGGACTTGATGCATTGCAGTCAGCAGGGGGCAGGCCAGTTTTAACTGTTGATTTTCTGTGTTCTGAGTCTGTTTGGTTTAATCCTTCTGCCACTGTGTTCCTGCCTCCCTTGTGTGTTTTTTTTTTTTTTTTTTTTTTTTTTTTTGTCTTTTTTAAGCCTGGTGGACAATTCAAACACAAACACAGCACAAGCATTGAAATGGAAAAAAAGGAACAATAATAATGTACAAAAAGACCGTAAGAGAATTTGAAGTATAGTATTACAGATTAATTTTGTATTGTATTTATTGTGTATAATGACACTTTTTAAAAAGAAATGTACATTTAGTAAAACTGTAAATTAAACCTTGCTTCTTTTATGAAACATTGCAGGTCCTGCAGTCATTTGTCCAGCACTTTATACAGCAATCACTGATCATCGGGGTTACATTCCTTTGGATGACTAATGATTACTGAATGATAGTCAGGAGGGGATGGTGCTGATGAATGTTGGGGTGTGTTCTCTATCAGCCAGCCAGCAGGTGGTGCATGGAAATGGAAAAGTAGAGCTTCATCCCCTGAAGGGTTCACAGAGTTTGGGAGGAGCAAAAGAGTTTAAACTGACTGTCACGTCTGTAAGATTATGACATGGTACTATAGGTTCAATAGAAAAGATTAGAACTGAAAGACGTGGAGATAGAAGCAGCTGTAGTGGTGCAGCATTGTCGCTCATAATTTGCATAAGCATACTGTAGAGTTATGTCAAAAAAAAAAAAAAACGACTCCACCCAAATTATTTATTCACAACCATCCCCCCCCTCCTCCTCCTCCTCCTCCTCCTCCTCCTCCTCCAGGTCTACGCCCTCTGGTCACAGCTCATCCCTGCCCAGAGCAGGATGTGAGTGCTGCCCACAGTGCTGCCAGGCATCCATGGAAGAGGAGGTGCATTAAAGTAGGAGGGAAGCAAAAAAGTTAGCCTCAGTGTGGTGCGCCCGTGCGTCTGACTGTTTGACTTGTGCTCTTTCAGCGAGCAGAGTAAGGATCCTTGCCAGATCTGGAGCTCATCTGAAATATATTAAACCCTGGAGAAGAACGTTCCTCTGTAATCTAGCTGCGTTGACGCTCCACTGAGGGCTCCTATTTGCTGTCAGAGGTACACCCATACATGTAACAGCAGCTCCTCCAAGACACTGACTGTTTTTGTCTCCTCAAGTCAAAATATTTTTCCAAGCTCCAGAGGGCAAGACTGAAGAGAGGGGGAGAGAGAGAGAGGGATCAAGGTGCTTGAAGAAGTCTGTGCTTTCTCCGTAATAACTTGGTAAATACTCCTTTTTAAACCCTAAATATGGCTATATTGATCAACTTGTATTTGAGCTTTTATTCAAATATAACCAGATTGTGATACAGTTGGTGGAAAATAAGCCTTGATGGTGTTTGATGAGTACAAAGATTACAGTTTAGCTGCAGAAGTAAAACACAGGGAAACTTGTAAACTCTCAGTGGCTCTTTTGTACAGTTTTTCAGTAGTTTATTCATTTGGATGTTTAAGTATAACTCAACTTATACTTGTTGCTCCTGCAGGCTAGAGTGCTGCTGACTCTTGTTCCAAGTCCAAAACTGTGGTGCACAAACCCACAAGGCATTTTCCACCATCCTTAAAGTTTAGAAATTGATCTCACAGCCTTTAACCAAACCTTTAATTCTCACGGGACACATGGAAATGAACTCTTGTTCATACAGCTTTGGTTGGCACAGTGCTTTGTTTTTATGACATTTCTTCTTCTCTCTTGTGTGTAATGGTGGTGAAATCACATTTAATGTCTCCGTTGTAGATCTCCTGGGATCGCCATTTTGACAAGAACTCTTTCCACACTGGTCTTGTGACATGTCAGGGCTGTGTTGCCTATTCTTTTTAGGCAGATTTTTTTTTTTATCCTAGTTCAAATGGGATTTGCAAGAGAGAAACTCCCTGCAGATGAGTTAACATCTGCTGGTGCGTGTCTTACCTTTGTGCCTTTATGTCAGTCTGCTTCTAATAATGAGCTGTGCCTTCCATTTCTAATCCAGTGCTTCTGTTTATGTAGACTCTGGTAGAAGAAAAAAAGAGCTTTCTACTCAAGGGTTAAATTTGTTTTTCCATGTACAGAGAACCCTCTAAGAGGTCTTTTCCTTACATGAACAATTGAGCCATGTACGTATTTCATGTTCCACTGAGAGGAACTGCAGGGGATGAAAGGAATGTCTTACTCATTTCACCATAGAGAAAATGAGCTGTGCCTGTGCAAATCCTGACACAGGGTTGGGTTTGCAAGTTTTCCAACATGAACACCAACTTTTTCCAGGCATGCACTGACAATGTTAGGCAGAGTCCTGGTGGGCTGACGCTTACTCCAGATTCCACATCATTACTCTAGGTCGTGGCAGACTTTGAAAACCAGGTGCTCAGATACGTTCTTTCGTTTGGATTAATCTCTTCTTTTTCTATTTGGATTAACGTCTACTTGTCTCCTTTTCCTGTCCACATTTCAGGCACTATAAGTTCTCAGTGTGGCAACTGTTTTCAAAGGGGAAGATCCACACTTCAAACGAAACATCAGCCCTATCGTTCCTCTTGGCGTGTGCAGAGGAGGTTTCAAGGACAAGTGAGCAGTGTTCACATAAATACAGGAAACATCTGAAGGTCCAGCCAGAAGGAAATACAGCTCCAAACAACTGGCACAACTCTGACACTGTTTTTTTTGCAAGAAACTCCCAATCATCTTGTTAGTCAATCAAAATGTCACGTTGGGGACGAAAAAATGTGAAGAAGGCCCCTGAGGTCATCCGCACTGTGACAGAAGGGCTCAAGTCCCTGTACCGTAAGAAGCTGCTGCCTCTGGAGCAGTTCTATGGTTTCCATGACTTCCATTCTCCCAGTCTGGAGGATGCAGACTTTGATAATAAGCCCATGGTGCTGGTGGTGGGACAGTATTCCACAGGAAAGACAACGTTCATCAAGTAAGACATCACAGCTGTGCATCAAACATTTTCTCACTGTTAAATTTAGTGTGATTGTTAAGTTCATCTAAGTACCAGTACTGAAAAAAATCACAAGCTATATGTGTGACTGACAGGTATCTACTGGAGCATGAGATTCCTGGGAGCAGGGTGGGACCTGAACCCACTACTGACTGCTTCACCGCCATCATGCATGGGGAGGTGGAGGGAGTCATCCCTGGAAACGCCCTTATTGTAGACCCCAACAAGCCTTTCCGCAAACTCAACCCATTTGGAAACACCTTCCTCAACAGGTGAGAGCAGGGATTTTATTCACAGTGTGTAATCGTTCCACTGAAAGAGCCAGATAGATATCAGCATGCACAGACTATGTGAAAGAACTCAAGGAGGGAAACAGGGAAGGAGAGATAACAGAAAGCTTTTTTTTGGTCTTTGGAATTTCATGTCCTTGTGCCAAATTTCAGAGCGGGGAGGCACTTGCCTTATTTGTGGAAAAATGGAGAAAGGGAACGATATCACCCGGGAGGGTGATGAAAGCTAATGTACTCAGACAGGAACAGCAATGTACGTAAGTTCAAAGACAAGGTCAGAGGGCTGTGCAGCCCCTCAGGGCAAGGAAAAATAAATGAAGTCACAGACTGTGTCAGGCATAGGGAATTTGTATGAGGCACCTCAACACTGAGGTTCTTTCTTGTTCTCTGTTTACTGTCTGGCTGCCAGATTTCTGTGTATGTCTTTCCACTGATGTAAACCAAGAAAACTGAAGTCACATGTTTTATGACAAAGTGCTATTAGTTGCTAGAAGCATGGACATGTGGGTCTGAAGTGACAGGAACATACAGTGCCTCTGTTAAAAGGGCTCCACAGTGAAGTTTGGATGCTAGTTTTCCCGTGGAGTCCCTTTCTCCCACTGCAGGGTGTGTTTGTGAACGTATTTGCGTCTCTACTCTTGCGTACACTTCCCGTTCTGGAAACTGGTGGCTCGTTAAGCCCATAAGCCACAGGAAGTGGTGTTGTTGTTCTAAGCCACACATCGTTAGCGGGCCTTATTGTTTGATTCTGGCAGTACTGGTCATTTTCCTTCAGGAAGCCCAGAGCAATGAGCTTGTACACAATGGCCTACAGTTGGGGTGGGGAGAGGGCAGCTTCCAATCTGCTCCTTAGATCACGTTGGCTTCTTTGATGAGAGTTAACCATATTTCACATAACTTAGATTCTTTCCATCTAAACTAACAGTGTTTCATACAAAACTGACCTCTCTGAACTTGTGTTTCATCATCGTATATGTGACTGTTCTCCCGTCTGAAAATACCAGGTTCCAGTGCGCCCAGATTCCCAATCAGGTCCTGGAGAGTATCAGCATAATTGACACACCAGGGATCTTGTCCGGAGCCAAACAGAGAGTGAGCCGAGGTGAGGGAGGTAAAAAAGGTAAGGAGAGGGCGTGGGGGGTCCCACAGAGACACACATCCCTGAACATCGGCTCACAAACTCATTGCCTTGGCACGCCCCGCTAACTCATGGGACCAGTCTGCTCTGTCACAATAACACTTGGCAGCAGGGTAAGAACCTCTATCAACAGCAATGAAATCATAATTGGGAACAGAGACGGTACACAACAAAAATTCTGTCATCACGTGTGGAGGAATGTGCTGTTGAGAAATAATGATCATTGTCATGGATCTCACAGTAATTTTTCACTTTTCAATTAATCCATGCTTTAAGTAATCCATTACTACTCAAGTTAATCTGCATGAACAACTAACAAGTTAATCCAAATTATGAAAATAATAATAATAATAATAATAATAATAATAATAATAATATTTCCTATTGGAGGTATGTAGCCATGCAGATAAGTGTTTTTTTCTGCTGAGGCTTTTGAATATCCATCAGCGAGATTTCTGCCTCCACCCCAATGCAATGGAGGTGGATGAAGTTTTGTTTGTACTGCTCACTGCACTGAAAAAATACAATCAAAAAAATTCCAGCATCGACATGTCTCTTCAGAAACAGTGTCCCAGTTTCTCTGGGTAATCCAAAGTAGTTACGATGAAGACAGCTTGCAGTGAAGTCTGTGCATTATCCAGAGTAACTGGGACATTGTTTTTGGACAGACAGGATCCTGCTGATTGTTTTTCTTTTTTAAAATTTTGATAAACTGTACATTTTCAGAGAGAAGTGGATATCTTGAAACCTAGGAGGATAAAACCCAAACTATCTAGGTGGCTAGAAAATAAGAGAGAAAATATGTTTTTAGTAATTTGGGTGAACCGACCCTTTAAATATGATCAAGTGGATACAGATAAAGAAATCCCTTAGAAATATTAAGATTTGTTTTGTTAGACAGTTTCAGTATCTTACACAGAGTGGAGCCTTGGTGTCTGGATACACAGCTGTTGTGGGTTTGACAGATAGAGATAAGAGGTGTGAAGGGTTTGTGTCTATGTCGACCTTCTCCCCTCTCCTTACTCAGTGTGGGTTCAGTGCACACTGTACATTTAGGCTCATGAATACCTTAGTTATCCAGACTTTTTTCCCACCCAAACAGGCTATGACTTCCCAGCTGTGCTGCGCTGGTTTGCTGAGCGTGTGGACCGCATCATCCTGCTGTTTGATGCACATAAACTTGAGATATCAGACGAGTTTTCTGAGGCCATCGGTGCCCTGAAGGGTAATGAGGATAAGCTGCGTGTGGTCCTCAACAAGGCAGACATGGTGGGCACCCAGCAGCTGATGCGAGTGTACGGTGCACTCATGTGGTCCCTGGGGAAGGTGTTTGGCACCCCGGAGGTTCTGCGGGTGTATATTGGCTCCTTCTGGTCAGAGCCACTGATGGTTAGCGACAATCGTAAGCTGTTTGAGCTGGAGGAGGAGGATCTGTTCGCTGACATCCAAAACCTTCCTCGCAACGCAGCTTTGCGCAAACTGAACGACCTGGTCAAGAGGGCACGCCTGGTCAGGGTGGGTGAAAAATCTGTGCATGTTTTTTTCTTTTTTTTTTTTGCATGTGACAATGTGTTTATTAAATGATTATTGTGACAGGTTGACATTATTGCACTCTAATCATGTTAGTAGTGTTAAAACCTACTGAATCTAAAGTGTGAGCTGAGTAAAAATCTCAGCTCACAAAGGTCCAAAGAATTGCAAAGTTTATTTTATAAAAAATAAACTTTGCTGTGCTTTTTCTTAATCCCAGGTCCATGCCCATATCATCAGCTATCTGAAGCAGGAGATGCCTTCTGTCTTCAGGAAGGACAATAAAAAAAAGAATCTCATCTACCAGCTGCCAGTTATTTTCTCCAAGATCCAGCTGCAGCATAACATCTCTGCTGGAGACTTCCCGGATTGTGCTAAAATGCAGGTTAGTAGTTTGTTGGTTTTCACATTTATAAGGTTATAATGTAAAAGCCTCTCTTTAACTGCACCACAACAATGTTTTAAATGAACTCTTTCTTTTTTTTAAAAGGAACAACTGATGGTTCACGACTTCACCAAGTTCAAAACCTTGAAGCCTAACCTGATGGCTGCCTTGGATGAGTTGCTGTCCTCTGATATCGCCAAACTGATGCCCCTCCTGCGGCAGGAGGAGCTGGAAGCAGGTGAGCAACTAGGCGTGCAGGGTGGAGCCTTCCTGGGGACCCGCGCCGGACCGTTCTCTGAGGGTGACCCCTTTACCTTCACCGAAGAGAACGGAGAGGGATGTGAGGAGGAGGAAGGAGGTTGGGTCGTGACCAAAGACAAGCCCAAATATGATGAAATCTTCTATAACCTCGCTCCCAATGAGGGGAAACTGAGCGGCAACAAGGCTAAGGACTGGATGGTGAGCTCTCGCTTGCCTAACTCGGTGCTGGGTCGCATCTGGAAGCTGTCAGATGTGGATCGTGATGGCATGCTGGATGATGAAGAATTCGCTTTGGCCAGCCATCTGATCGAGGTCAAGCTGGAGGGCCACGGTTTACCCCCTGAGCTGCCCAACCATCTGATCCCACCCTCCAAACGCAGGCAGAAGGGTTCTGATGCGTAGACAAGTCCCTGGAGCTGACAGAGACTTCTCTATTGGCTGTCACACTTTAGCTACTGTTTGTATTTGCTGTTGTTTTTTTTCCCCCCAGACCCATAACAAAATGTTATATGAAATGTGTTTATTTCTGAGACCGATTTTTTTTTTTTGTCTTATACAATGGAACATACTGTAACAAATGCTCACTGCAAATGATTGTGTATTAAAAAGTCACACGGGTCTGGTTGCTTCTTCTTCCTTTTTTGGCTCTTTGAAGTTTGCTTTCTATGATGAGCTTTTTGAAAATATATGTACTCGTGTTTTATGAGCAGAAGCAAATAAATGCTGGCACCATTTAAGCAAACAGTATTCAAGCACATGTATTTGACAGAATACAGGGGAAAACTTTGTTTATATTAAAACCTTTAAAATTTAACATTCCCACAGTGACTAGACTGGAGTGGCAGATATTATCTTGGGTCTTGAGGGTATCATCTACAAGACTTGCTCAACTGATGTGTTTATGATGTAGTGTTTCGGCAGTGTAAATCTAAATAACCTGAATGCATTTCACTTTGACTCTTTACACGCCACAATTCTGTGCATATGCTTTATTTTATTTTTGTAATTGCAATTGTTGTTTTCGTATGTGCAGGAGCAATAAGACCTCAGTTGTACACAAAAGAACATTACATGCTGGGATGATCTTTTTTAAAACTAGACCGAATGATTGATATATTACTGACTACTGTACACAGCTCCACCAACTGTTATCTATTATCATAACCAAATAAAATTAAACTGACTGTGTCTCGTCTTGCTAGTGACCATTTTTTTTGTAAGTCAAATTTGATCACACACAGTACAGAACTAATAGCGGGCATTTCATCTGGTACGCTTTCAACAAGATTTCCTTTTCTATCAAGCTCACTTGGTCTCTCAGTGACAGACCAGATAAACAGTGAGTCACACTCTCCCCTGCCAAGTCTCCATACCACCATTTTCCGAGGCGCTCTCTCCCAGCTCATTCCCACCATCTGAAACATTCTCTCTGCCTGTCTCACACACACACACACACACACACACACACTTAAATACACTCTATTTACCCTCACCCCTCTTTAGCTCAACATCCACTTTCTCACTAGCCTGTCTGTACATCTTTTTTTGGTTTTATCCTGTGTAAACTATGCAGCATTAAGGGCGAGTACGTGTCCCGTGTGGAGCCGTGTGTGTGTGTGTGTTACGCATAAGGCTTTCAAGGTTCGTAGAAGAAGGGGTGGCCTCCCCGCCTCCCTATTCCACTCCTCCATGGAAAGAAATACAAATGAGAAACAGAGGCAATCCAGTCCTTTCCTCCCTGCTCTCTGGTTTACAGTGACTCACATGTGAAGAATGTGGTGGGTTGGCCCAAGAGTTATTAATATCTCTTTTCCTAGGGTCCGTTAAGTTTCCTCGGGCTCATGCACAGGATCTAGACACTGTACCTTTTTGAAAAACCTTGAAAACATCCCCCCATTTTGGACTGTTCCTAAGCAAAGGCCTGCAGAACACCACACCCTCTCCTGTGTATTTGCATGTGTGTGAAGGAGAAAGAGGGAGGTAAAATGGGGAAAGGCTTGTAACATGATAAAATTCACTGAAGACAGCTGAAATGATCTAATGGGCATCTAGTTTCTTGGCTGGATATGAACTTGTGCTGGCTTCCTGTATATTTGTTAGGCACTCTTTATATTTTCAGTGCTGGCAATGCTATTTTAGAGAGTGGAATAAAAAATCCCCATAGCTGTTTGAACAATGCCCGCCTGTTACATAATTAGGCTGCGCTGAGTCACAAACCATCTCAATGTTTGTTAAGTTTCTAAAATTAAGCCGCACAGCGCTGCCACAGCAATGGGCTGAAACTTACAGGCACTTCGAAGCTACAACAGGGGAACCCCACCAACATCAGAAATCCCCAACAATGAAGCTTACTCAACAAAACCGGGGTCCCCCAGTACGTCACTCAGTGTTTACATGGGGAATTCCTCACTCGCAAACCTACTGTGGAAGAAAACTGAGGTCAACTCTGGAGAGGGGTGACATCTGGTGGATACAGGATTCCTGGCAACCTTACACTGAAATTGAACACCACAGTGGCCAACTGTAGATGCCAGACTGGAGCCATGCAGCTGTGAGCAATTTAAGGACAGCTTCACGTGTTTTCAAGTCTGTCTAAAAAAAAAAAAAAATACTATCATGCTCAAAATTCATCATCATGCATTCATGCATCTCAAACTCAGAACTTCTCAAGATTGTAGTGATGGGCAAATCTTCCAGTTCCTTGGACCCTGTTCCTTCCGCACTCATTAAGGATGTCCTGAAGAGTTTTTTCTGATAACTTCTGAACTGCTGTTGTGAAACTTTTACTGAAGAAACCTAACTTAGATTGTGGAGTTCTAAGCAATTATAGACCCATATCAAACTGGATTTGCATTTTGTAGGAAAAGTGCTATACAAATAAAGTTATTATTATTATTATATGTACATAGTTACTGGTTGTTGTAATTGTTCCTCCTGTTCATACTAGCCCTGATTTTTTCCCTGATGTGGGTCAAAAGCCACAATCCTCCTTATGTGCAAAACTGCATTCTTAAGTTTACAACTAATAAGTGATTTCATCAGAGTTAGTCAAACCAAGTGTGTATCTTTCAAAGTCAGTCTTCTTAGTATAAAATTCCCTCTTTGCGTTACAACTCCTCCAGATTGTACTGCACATAAAATGTGAAATTGTATGCTAGAAAAGACAGAAAGTTTTGCCAAAAATCGGGCGGTTAACTTCCAAACTGCTGAAGCTTCATAATAGCTTCAGCTGAACTTTGAAATACATTTATAATGTACACAGCTGCATGCAACAAGGATTGTAGATTTTCACTTTTGTAGTTGCATTATCAAGAGATCTTTTCATGGAAAGAAGGAATAATTACAGCAACCAATAACTCTTCAATTTACAGTGCCAGTAAAGTTTGGACACACCTACATATACACATAGACATGTGAGTACTGTATTATCGTTTAGTATTTTTTAAATACTTTTTCATTTTAGTATGTTTTTCTCACTCAATCTGTTCACTTATAACTACTTCATAATCAAAGATCTTTTAGTGAATATATTTAGTCACAAATGAGTTACGACAATTAAAGAGAACTTTAAAGTTTATTATTTATCCCAAAACTGAGTAAATCATCTTGGTTCAAAATATTTCCATTTTTACCTGCCCATACATGGCACAATGTGCTCCGACTAGGGCACTCAATCAAACCTTAACATTCAGAAACACTGATGTAAAAAAATATTCAAAATGTTAAACAGACATAAAGGAAAACCTACTGTTTGAGACAAACAACATGTAGTATCAAAGGTAAAGTTATATCAGTGTATATAAATCATCTCTCAAGTCAAATACCCATTCCACACATGGCACATTCACTTATGACTAAAGCAAGAAGGCATATTTAACCACTGACTGTATTCAGAAGAGCATTTGAAATAGTTTCTCCAATTGTTTACAACAGTTTATTTACAGATTTCTGCAGTTCTTAGAAACTGAAATGATTTTTGATGTCTTTGATCTGCTTCATCATGTCACCAATTTGCTGTCCTTGTTCTTTAAGGACATCTTGAACAACCTTCTTCTGTTGGGCGTTGAGCGAGACAGTCGTCCGGGCGACAGGCACATCCTTGTCCACTTGTGTCTTCTGGTACTCCATCTTCATGTTCACCTGTTTGATGCAGTTGTCCAAGAGTTTCAGCTGATCGCTGATGGTCTGCAGCTCCTTCTTCATATCCTTTTCACTGTTTGACAGTATGGGCAGTTGGCTTTGCAAGCTGCTCAACACTTTTTTAACCCTCTTCATAATGGTTTCCTGGCGATACTTTGCATCTTCGTACTTATCGGCCAGTCTCTCTGCTGCCTCTCTAAGACTCTTCCTCTCCTCCCTGCACAGAGCCATCTCCTCCAGTTGCTTGGTCTTCTGGCCAGTCAGGAGTTTTACCCTTCTCTGCATCTCTTCACGGGCCATGTCCTGCTTCAGAATGTACTCCTCACGAAAGACCTGCGTCGCTCTGCTGAGGAGCTGCAGACACTCTGGAGGTGGTGGCGATGTGTCCTTGTCTCCAGCTTTAAGTACAAGGGGATTTGTGGAGCTACGTGCCAGGATGTTGCGAATGTGCTGCTCGAAAGAGTCGTCAGCCAGCCCACGCAGTGGGGAGCTAGCGGAGCCCGTACCCGGGTGGGAGCAGAGCAGGGGAGGGGACGGGGGGCGAATGGAGCTAAGCAGGGGCAACAGGATGCACTCGTAGGTGTTGGTGATGCAGATCATGGTGGCACCCAGGGACAGGTCAGACACAATCAAAAAGCCTCGAACTGGAGCTGACTGACTGGTAAGGAGAGGTCTGGTACAAAGGATGTGCTCTACGATACAGCGCTTCTCAGCAGCCAGCTCCTGCAGACTGTCCTTATCCTCCTCATCTGAACGGAGAAACTTTTGGAGCTTGTTGACCCAGATGAGCCCCACACTGTGCACACCTGCTTCGTGGGTGCAGTGGTACCTGTGCTGACATAAGGCATCTCTGTGCAGTCTGATTGGGCAGGTGAAATCAAACTCTTGAGGCTCCTCGTCCTCTCCTGTGGCTACTTTGAGGGTCAGCTCTAGCTCGACACACTCAAAGACATAGAGAGCTGGCACTGCCTCTGTGCCTCGGATCCACTTTTCCACTGCCCCTGTGTCTTCCTCATCTTCAGACTCCAGCACCACACAATGATACAGAGTGCCTGTTTCTGTGGCGATGACCAGGATGCTGGGCACACAGGGCAGGCAGAGGATGGCACAAGCATCGTAGCCATAGTTATCCTCTGCTGCGGGATACATGGGGAGGGGTCCAACGGGTTTACTTAGACTCAAACCGTTGAACTGGCTCGTGTAGGTCAGATAGGTCTCCCCATTTTCGTAGAGGATGTACAGGGGGTAGAACAGCTGTTCTTTGGAGCACTGCGCTGTCAGCTGCCGAGGGGCGGACGACACCGGCCCGAAGTCAAACGCCACCGCTATCTCCCCCAGAGAAGCGGCATAAGAGCGGGCCGGAGGACGGACGTTGCTGTCATCCTCAGACTGCGACACGGACAGCAGCCTGGCCGGCGTCTGGGGCGACTTCAAGCCGTAAAACCTGATGGTGTTGTCGGATGTGAGCAGCACCAGATGTGGCTCGTCGGTCTCGCTGGGGTACCAGGCCGCCTGCCGCAGACTCACCGACGGCGAGCTGGTGAAGAAGCGTTCCGCTACCGGTGTTGTCTTACAGCTGATGTCGCTCCGGCCTCCCTCGAACTCGGACCTCTTGCCCCACCGCTGCGGCAGCTCCAGCACCGATACGCCGCGCTGCCCGACGAGCGCGACATGCTGCTGCGTCGGACTGAGCAACAACTGGCACACGGCGAAGCGCGGTGGGTTTGTACACAGCAACGTCTGGTGGTGATGGTTCCCGCTAACGCAACTCTCCGAGTTCAGTTGCCGTAGATTAGTCGTGTAAAACACGCGGTCTACGTCGTCCCACACGAAGAAGTCCCCGCCCAGACAAAAGGTGAGGTTTTTAACGACTTCTCTCTCATTTGAGCTGACTTCTGAGTCCAACTTCTCTCGCAGTTTTTTGAAAATAATATGGTTTGGTAACTCATTCAGCCATTGCTCCGTGCTGAATGCCGCCATCTTGATTCACTCTCTGCGTCAGAACGAACACTATGGAGGAAACAGTCCATGGCAACGCGAGAGTTTTACGACAGTCATTTAACGTATTCCGTTGGCCGGTGTCGTATATTTTGCAGAATCACCATGGCGCTGAAAGAGACTGCGGGGCTGTATGAAACACTGAAAGCAGAGTGGAACAAGAAAAACCCAAACCTGAGTAAATGTGGAGACCTCCTGAGCAAACTTAAGGTAAATCGATTCGTCCGTTTTAGTTTTATGGATTCTGAAACAGGAACTCTGCCTGTTTAAAAAAGGCTATCTCGTTAGCGCGGTTAGCTAACGTAGCTAAGCGTGCTAACTTACGCTAGTCAGAATAAAACGCTGTATTGAATTTAATAAATGGTAATATAACTTCGGGAAAATAACATTGAGACACAAATTGTTAAGTACATGTCAGTGATGATCGATTTCATTGTTTCTGGCTTTCTGTTTGTTGCTTCAGGAAACAAACAGTGTTACTAACGTCAATGTATCGTTTGCTAATTCATTGTCCAACTAGTTCAAACCATAGACTTTATATACAGTCTGTGGTTTAATCCTGCAATTGACATCCAAAATAAACATTTGGTATTGCCAAAACTTACTGGAGCTCAACACCTCTTTTACGTATTGATTCTTATTAACTTTAAACCCTGTTGTATATGTGATTATTTTGTTTTCCTAAAACCAGTGTCGTCGCAGTTAAAGTTACAACTGACAGCGCGTTTGATTATGTCACGAGGTATTATTGTCAACATGCTAGATTATGACTAGAAATTAGGATCAGACACGGATTTAAATTTTGTAGAAAATGACCCCAACTTTCTCTTTGTAGATTTCATTACTGGAGCTGAACTTTTTACCTACCAGTGGGTCCGCGCTCACTAAGCAGCAGCTCATTTTAGCTCGTGAGTATTGATTGAATATTAAAATTCTTTAATCATTGGTAAGTGTTCGTCTAAGTAGACATTTGCCAAACAGATTTCTGTCTGTGTTGCAGGTGATGTCCTTGAAATTGGAGCCTTGTGGAGTATCCTCAAGAAAGACATCCCCTCTTTTGAGAGATACATGGCCCAGCTTAAGTGTTACTACTTTGACTACAAGTAATCGACTTATTTTCATGTGTAGTGGGATTTTGTTATATAGTACTCACTGAATTTCTCCCTGAACATCCCTCTTTTTTGTCCTTTGTCATCTAGGGATGAACTGCCTGAAGCTGCATACATGCACCAGTTACTTGGGCTGAACCTGCTCTTCCTGCTCTCACAGAATCGTGTGTCTGAGTTTCACACGGAACTTGAGAGACTGAGTGCACGAGATATTCAGACCAATGTATACATCAGACACCCAGTGTCCTTGGAGCAGGTGCTGCAATTTAACCCTAGACAAAGCACAAATATAGGGTTTTATATGGAGTTGTAATTTTATGTGTTGACTAGGTACCAATGCTATAATTTTGATATTTGTGCGTCCAGTAAACAGTTAAGTAAATCTCAAATTACTTAACTTGTTTCCTCAAATCAATAATTTGGGTCTTCAAATGACTTAATTCCCTTAAATCAGTAGTGAGACATTATTATAGTAGTAGGGACTGGTAGCGGGTTGCCGTGGCTAGTTCACCCAGGTAGGGTTGAATACCCATTGCGCATCAAAATAACAGCGTAATCACATATGTCATGTATGTCATACAGAAATACAGAATTCTACAAATCCCAGCTCTGTATAATTCTGTATTTACATTTAATATTAACACTATGTCATTAATAACATATGTAAATACCACTTTAATGTTTTATATCCTCTCGTGGCCTTTTCAGTACTTGATGGAGGGAAGCTACAACAAGGTATTTCTTGCCAAAGGCAACATCCCTGCTGAGAGCTACACCTTTTTTATAGATATTCTGCTTGACACTATTCGGTAAGGATCAATATGGTAACCATGCCTACTATAATTTCTGCACTTGTTTCATTGATGCAGTCCTCTCTGCATATAACGAATGCTGTTGTTTGTTTCCCTGAGAAAGTAACTCTGGTTTGTTCTGTCTTGGTAGATTTGGTTTGAAGTCCCAATGCATCTTGTGGTTTTAAAATCTGGGTTATGTAAAACCATGTCAGTGGAAAATACTGGCATATGATTGGCTTGCAGCAGTTCATTAAAAGCGTATATCAGGACACCTTCAGCATAGTTGCAGTCAGCAGTTAAAACACCAGTCTAAATTAGTGAGCAAAGTATATTAAGCTGCAAGTAACTACAGTAACAAAACTGATGCTTTATCACTATCTTACTTACCACATTGACCAAAACAGATCTAAAATGGAGGTCATTTTAAACATATCCTCCCTTTTCTCTCCTATTGTAAGGTGTCCTGATGTAGAGGATGATGGACTCTGCAGTGGAAGCAACTCCATCACAATTATTTTATTATATCAGGACTCCTCATTGTTTAATTTATGATATTAAATCTCGACATTCTCTAATCAGCAGGGAGTGAAGAAGACCAAATGATATGAAGCTGTCTTTAAAAGATAAACTAAAACTAATTTTTTGAATTGCAGTGACGAGATCGCAGGTTGCATAGAGAAAGCGTACGAGCAGATCCAGTTCAGTGAAGCCACTCGTGTGCTTTTCTTCAGTTCCCCAAAAAAGATGACAGACTACGCCAAGAAGGTGTGTATATTTTCATTTGGAAAGAAGACTTGGGTTACATTTCAAGTAGTATGCAGATGTTACAAGAAAAAAACATAAGATATCTGCAAACGTGATGAAGAAAAAAGTCTATTTTCTATTTGCAGTCAAACATAAAGGGAGGGGAAATTAAGTGTTACCCTGTTTTCTCAGTTGTACGTACAATTTACCAAGGACTTGCATACCAAGAAGAGTCTCAAGTGTCAGCTATGAATGACTACATGTTTAGCAACATTTCAGTTTGTTGCTGTCATTATGATTGGAAATGTTTCTTTCAGTATTTGTCTTAAGATAGAGAAAATGTCTGTGCAGATGTTGACAGCAGATATTTACCTTCTGCTGGAAGAAAATATGTCATTTTACAAATAAAAAATACGTATAAAGCAACATTCTGTTACGGTTCTATAACAAGTCCAAACCTAATTTAAGACGGCATCTACTGCTTCACCCAATAAGTAGTTAATTCATTAATTTTTATTGATGCACTGTATGGTGGAAAAGGCAATGACTGAAATGGAAGATTACTTATTGTTTATCCCTCAGCTGTTGGCATATTATTCATGCTCTTCTCATGATTTTTATTTCCAAAATGTAAACAATATTTTTTTCCCAGATCCTTGCGTTCAAAGAATAAAATTGCCAAAGCTGATTGTTCTTTTCTTTTCATTTCAGAGGGGATGGATTTTGAGTCCAGATGGCTATTACTCTTTCACCAGTCAGCAACAGCGGACAGAAGAGGTGACCATCCCCTCCACGGAGCTGGCACAACAGGTCATCGAATATGCACGACAGCTGGAAATGATTGTGTAATCCGCCCCCAGGAACACACTCAACCATGTACAGATGCACTCAGACACACGCCGCTGTTCCAGTATACATCCAGTCAGCTCGAATGCAGTTTCCTTGAGGGATATGACTTCATTTATTGCCGGGTTGGCTGATTTGTTGCCAATACCTTAGTAAATCAATGAACGTTTATTTTTTCTGTATCTTAAACCTACCTGCGGGCCTTCCTGTGTGGTAGTTTTTCTTTCATTTGAGAAGATGGGGAACTAACAGGTGAACAGTCTGAGCAACTGCAATATATCTACCTTTTTATTAAAGACATTAAAGGGTTTAAATGTTACTTATTTGATCCAAGATACCATCTGTCCAACTGTTTGCTTTTTATTGGTCATTCCCTGGTGATAAAAAGACAAGAACTTCAAGTCCAGATACTACATTTAATAAACTTGTCTCTTCTCAGTTACAGTAACCAACCTGTGACTGTGTCAAACAACAGTTTTCCCAAATTCAAGCAAACTCCTTTTTGTATACAAAGTTCATTTTCAACTTAGTAGAGCTCACAGAAACGTATTGCCCTTGCCTTGTATCCTAGCAACAGACAGAATTGCCATTGAAGTTTGTGAGTGTTTTCTAAATGGTAATGCCTCTTCCTTCCCAGATGGTTTGTAATCCAGTTGATCTTACAATGCAAATCTTTGTCTGCAATAAATGACTCAGAAAATAAACTTTTTGAATGACTGTTTCAGTTTTTTTTTTACACTTTAACTCTTAACTTTCCTAAACAGCAAGTCATTTATACAGGAACTGAACAATTTTCACAATGTAAGTGTTTTTTTGTTTTGTTTTTGTTTTTGTTTTGTTTTTTAAAGCATAAAGAATATTCTGAATGTTTTCTCTTATTGGTGAGAATCTCCTCCCTCCTCCTGCGCCTCTCTCAGTGGTAAGCAGGCAGCGAGTTTTGCTGTGGTGACCCGAGGAGGCTCACGCAGGTAGTTTGGGCATTCATCAAACCTGTATAAAGGTGAACAAAAATGGTAGTAGTACCATAGTATAGTAAGACTTATTTTCTAGACTTAAGATTGTGTACAGATTTAAGTAAAACACTGACTACAACTAGTCAGTGCACTAAATATGCACTAAAATTCAAAGACCTGGTTGACTTCAAAACTATTCAAATCATGTACAGAGTAAAAAATCAGCAGTTACCAAACAGTATCCAAAGGTTGTTTCAAATGAGGGGAAGTAAACATGATCTAAGAGGAATATGTATGTTCAAAAAACAATTAGTGAGGACGAATGCAAAATCGTATCACCAACAAAGGGAGTTAATCTATAGAACAACTGTAGTGAAGAAATGAAAACATGTAGAACATTAAGTAAGTTAAAACAAATCTTTAAAAATAAAATTGAACAAATATAGAATGAATGAACAAAGAGGTGGACTGTAATAATATGATTTGGTACAGGGTGTCTTTTTGACTTGTGTTGTTTTTGTTTGTTGTTATTGTTTCTATGCAAGTTACATTTATTCTCATGTGTTTTCAATGTTTTTTGGCTGCGATTTGATCGATAAAGTATTAAAAAAATGTTAGGACTAGAAAAGTCTTTACTTCATCCTACACCCTTGATGAACATTGAAAAGTTTTTATTTGTGTTGCTTACTGAAAGTTTGCTGTTATTTCTGTTTTGTTTTGCTGCCTATATATTTTATTTTGTTATTTTTAACATGTTCAAAATAAAAACAATCTAATCTTATCTAAAACATCTTTCAGTGTGACGTGTAGCTCAGCACTTTTGGACGTTTGGTGGTAAACCTTTCCCTGGGTTATGATGACATCGTGCTTTGTGGGAACAGGACTGATTCACTGTGAATGGGTGCCAGCGACCCTCAGCATGGAAACTGTGTTCAGGACCTGGGGCAGGGCTGAAAGCTGGTTCCGGTCTTTCTTCTCCAACATGTCCATTGTTCCCATTCAGTTTTTCTTCCTTTGGTTGGTTTTGATTTAATGCTATGAATGTGCATTTTCTCCTAGGCCTAACAGCAGTATCTTGAGGTACAGAAACCTTAAGTTTACACTGGTGTCGTAACTTGACATTCGCATCTGCAGCTGCAGTTGTTGGGTGATGAGTGGCAGTGATATTTGGGGCAGCTGCAGGCCTCTGTTCAACTACTGGGACCTGTGGTTCTGGTGGGTTCACACTGACTTTATGTATGCAAGATGAAGGGTTCCCACTGGTGTCATAGTCAGCTTTGTTGTGTTGAGGTATTTGGTGCAGCTTTTTGTGTTTCTTGGCTCTCATGGCAGTGCAACCTTGCTGCTGTGAACTCTCTTGCACAGTGACAGTTTCTTCAGCTGTTTGCTGGGAGTTATTACTGCCATCTTGTGGCTGAGCCTTTAATTTATTTGCTAGTTTCTGCCTTAGCCTCAGTTTGGCAGCATTAGCACGGCTTGATTCAGATTTGGCACTGAAGCAGTATTGATAGTTCACTGATATCACGTTGGTGACATTGTTGTGGTTCAAGCCGGGTTCTTGTAGAGCGTTTTCCTCATTGTTGACCTGAGTTCTTGGTTGATTTGACATTTGTGTTGAATTGTTTGGTAACTCTGTAGGTGTGGAAGCAGGCACTTGAGCAACACCTGGTTTTGTGGATGTGTTTTGCTTTTGCGATTTCTGTATCAGTCCCTCTGTGGTTTCCTTTGTGGTTTCCTGCTCTGATGGTGTTAAACTTTCTGATTCTTCATATAGAGTATGGCCATATGTCACCTGTCTGTATGTCTGCTGCTGTAAGGGAGCTGTAGTTTTTTTCTGCGGTCGCACAGGTTTTGTCATTTGCTGCACCAGTGCTGTAGATGTTGACTGCTGCTGGCTTGATGTTTCAGGTGCATCCTTTAGTTTCTGTAAAACGTCTGACATCAGAGCATCAAAGTCTCCTGCGCTTGTTTCCGCACCATGACGTGGCTCAACTGCTGGTCTTGCAGGTGTGGCCTGTTGGAGCCTTGGTTTTGGAATATTGGTCTTTGGATCGTCAGGTTTATCAAGACAAATGTACAGTTTAGTCACTCTTGCATGATAAGGGGTAGATTTTACTAGGTCAGCATCCTGTGAGATGTTCCCAGTCGTGGGAATGCTTTGTTCTCTGTTTTGAGGTACGTCAAGTTTAGTAGGGCCTAGTCCTTGACTAGTGGTGGCAGTTTCATTGAGGTTTCCAGTTAAATCCTTTGATTCGCCATGGTTTAAGTCATCTGGGCTGGTGGGAGTGGGTAACTTTGCAAAGCTACTCTGATCAGTCTCCCTTTTATCAGCTGCTTCTTTTGTGTCCATATTGGATTGATGTTTGTCCTGTTGTTTCTTCTTTGTTGACTGTCGATTACCCATCTTGTCTTTTTCAACTTTTCTGCAAAATATATGTGAGGTCTTGTCAGCAGACTTAAAAAGTAAGTCTGGTGATATTTTATATTTTTGTCATTGTAAACAAATCCCATGAAAAGACTGAAACCAACAATGAACTGATCCTATTAACACATCCAGTCTATGTATCCAAATTCTGTTATATGTGATTCCTCTGTGCCATAAGTGTTGTCTACAAACTATTAAAAACACATAAATGAGCCACACTCACTGGGCTGAGTTCTACAGGCAGGGTATGGAGGTAGTGACAGATGAACTAACACATTATCGGTTTTGGTCTTTTCATGTTATTTGTTAACAAGAATAAAAAAATAAAGAACAACACCAGCCTTTAATCATAAATCCAAAGGTGGTGCAAAAAGAGACACTTTTTTATATTCTGTGGTTTTGTAAAGAATCATCACAATACTTGATAGGCCTACTTAATTACTCTGCTAAGAAGTTTGGTTTTAGTCCAGATATGTGAAGTACCAAAATAATATCCCAGGATAACTTTTTACTTTTAGAGTGTCTTGTGAGTAAAATATATGTAAAAGGATGGCCAATAACACATCACTGGTTTTTGGATTTTGGATAGGCTATATAGTAACTACTCGCTGTAACTTAGCCCTTGTTACACTGGTTCCCAAACTTTTTCACATCAGGGACCCCTAAACTGACACAAATTGGACCATGGACCTCCATTTGATAAGATTTTTGCTTTTGGATGTTTTATTACAGAAAGTGTATGAAACCCAAGACCAAAATAGTCATACATTGTCATTGTGTTACATATAGATGGAATTATAGTGAAAACAAATTATTCCCCTTTTTGCTGGAAACGCCCTGGACCCCCCTCAAGGACCCCTGGAGGGAACCACTTTGAGAACCACTGGCCTAATATTCCCATAATCATCATTTAGCTACAACACAGAACAGGCTTCAGCGGCAGGATAACGTGCGGCACCACGATGGCTAACGTTGCCGCTCATTTCAGGGTAGACGCTAATATGTTAATTTGAAAAATTGTTCTCTTTTTTTTGTTGCTTAATAGCGCTACTGTAGATACATAAACATAGGCTACATTTCCAGTATCACAAGGTTATTCAAAAATACACACCAGGTAAGTAAATTTGTTGACTAAAGTAACGTAGCGTTAACTAACTTAGCTAACGCCAAAGTTAAAGTAACGTTCACAAAGAAGTAGCCAAGCTAACGTTAGTTACATTAAATTTAACTTGCTTAATTTGTAAACATACAGATATCTATGGTTAGCTTTAGCTTGTTAATAAGTTATGTAAGCAAACTATCTTACGTGGTTTGCCAGAAGATCTGCAGGGACGTTTAACAGACAAACTGTTAACAAACGTTCATCGACAGTAACGGTCGGCACGTGACGGTCAACGTTCGTTATTAATTCCGGAAGATACAACCTGCTAACGTTACACATAACTGCTAATCAGTGGTGCAAAGTAACACAAATACATTTACACAGATACTGTACTTTACTTGAGTATTTCTATTTTATATTACTTTATGCTTCCACTTCACTACATTTCAGCGGGAAATATCGTACTTTCTACTCTACTACATTTATTTGACAGCTTTAGTTACTTTTCAGATAAAGATTTGACACAATGGATAATAAAACAAGCTTTTAAAATACAACACAGTTACCAAATAGTGATTTTTCCCCCCTCTAAACTTCTCACATGATTTCATTTCAATAAATGTTCAAGTGATCCAATATTTCACCAAAAATCAAAGATTAGAGAAAAAGTCCAAAAACTGAAAACAGATTTGTGTATCAGAACTTTGTTTTTTCTTCTTCCCTCTCCCATTAATCATCTCACGACCCCTCAGATTTATCTGGTGACTCTTTGGAGGGGCCCATCCCCTAGGTTGGGAACCACTGGACTAAACTAGCCAACTATATATAAAGTAGATCAAACTAGCTCCACCTCCAGCAGCTACAACAGTAACATGCTGCTCTAACATTGATGCTTCAGTATTAATAATCTAATGATGTCATATATAATGAAATATCAGCCAGAGGGACCAAAACACTACTTTTACTGCAATACTTATAATAATAACAATAATAATAATAACTACATTTTGCTGCTAATACTATGTACTTTTGTACTATGTACTTTTGCCTAAGTAGGCTTTTTCATGCAGGACTTCTACTCATAATGGAGTATTTTTACATTCCTGTATTTGTACTTTTACTTAGGCTAAGTTAAGAATCTGAATACTTCTCCCACCGCTGCTGCTTTTGCACAGTGATACAAATTCTCGACCTGATTAAGAAATTCAGTTAAATTACCACATTGAACGTTTACTGGGAAAAGCCTGCAACTGCCCTGGACCCCAAAAGCCACAGGTCAATTTTACGTGGCCTATGTGATAAACATCTCTGAGAATATGCAACCCTATCTCAATCATATCCCATAGACCTAATGCTACCTGTGCATAAAACCTCACCTGTCAATTTGGTAAACCCATCAGTCTTTAAAAAAAAAAATTAAAAAAATCATAGATAAATCTTTAACTTTAAAGAATCTGATGGGTCACCTGCCAATCACTATTGTGTCCTCAATTAAACTTTTGTAGAATAGCATCAGTAGGCTCGGGCTATAAGCAGGAGTTTATTATTATTATTAATATATTGAATATATTTTTGTTTGAGTTCTTTTGTAATAGTATGTACATATGTACATTTCTGGAGGTATTAAGAAAAGTAGTAAGAAAAATATTTTTTTTAAAGGATCAAAATTGATGCAGCGGAACCAGATATATCATCTTTTTTTATCCCACACATTCTTCAAAAACCTGTTGATTCACTGGACTGTACAGATATGGATGAGTTATGCTAGTAGTGGCTAATTTAGCCTGGAGCTGCCAGCCTCATGCAGAGATGAAGAGCGTGTTACAGAAGTTTGGTAACCTCACTTCTTTCTAACTTCACACCTCCACCTTCTTTCATTTTCAAACTTGTAGTCTTCAGCTGGGGTCGCCAGACTTCATGCAGCTCCCTCTTGAGCCACAATGGCTATACTACTTTTTTCATTTATGCAGTAACTAGTACTCCCTAAGACCTGGAAACAGACTTTGATGTGTAAAATCAGTGGAGTACCCCTTTAAAGGTTCTGTCCGTGGTGCTGAAATGTAAGCGGATTTACGCGCATCTTTTTTCTTTTGAATGAAGCCTTCCTCAAACTGATGGAAGAAGTGAGAATGCAGTATGTACTATTACTAATACCTGCTATAGGCCCGTAAATGGTAAAACTATGCTTAACTGTATGATTTAATCAAAAACAGATATTGGTCTACAAGTGCTGATAAATTAACAACTTAACTTTAAAGCTTCGCTGCGCAAAAAGATGTATGTACAGAGTTTGACACTAGAAGGCTGTTTTTATATTCATCTGCTGAAAGTGGAAAGTTTCTCTGTGCTCACTGAAAATCCGATTTCAAAGAGCGAACATCGGATTTCTATGAGCATGATTTGTGACATCGCAACTAGTTTGGAAGTCAATCGTGGTCCAATCATGATCAACTTACATAGGTGTGATACGGAAACCTGAAGCCTCCAGTGCACATATGTTGAGAAATTGACTTTACAGTGAAGTAGGAGACAAACTTCTGAAATGAAATATATTTGCATATTTATAGATTCTGGAACTATTACTGAGGGAGAGGGAGGATTTTAACAAGATATTTGAACCCTTTTTTTTGTGGAAAAGCCATATCAGACACAAATTATTATTCAAAATAGAGTATTTTATATACACCTTAAAACATGTCTGGAGGTTGTCTTTACCAACAGAGTTGAATTAAGCAAACATGCAAATAACAGTGTGTTATTTTGATCATCTATGTAAAAGGGATATTTCTTTTGAATTTGTGCAGGAAGCCACAGAGCAGCACCTGGGGCCTGATCTGAAGTTTTACTGGTATGTACAACTATGAAGTAATTTAATCATCTTCAGGAGAAAGCTGTAAAGGGACAAAAGGAGAGACAACAACATTATAAATCACAATTTAGTTCAATGGACTGGGACTCAGATGACCTGGCAGCCAGGTCAAGGAGGACACCACTAAAACATGGCAGTAGAACATGCTAATGCCCTTAACTCTTGCTTAACCTATTAGCCTACTAGGTAGGTATTTGAGGTATATTAGGGTATAAATCAAGCCGTTCAAATATAGACTTGAGTAGATAAAAACAGGGCTCGTCCGGGATTTGAACCCGGGACCTCTCGCACCCTAAGCGAGAATCATACCCCTAGACCAACGAGCCAGATAAGGGAAACGCAAATCGCCTTCTCACTCGATGAATGGCCACTTCTGTTTGTACTAGTGTACTACAGAGTTTATCTATTGCTGAAGTTCAAACTCTTACTTCATATCTTAGGTACATTTTAACACACTGCACGTGATAAACATGCCCGTGTCTAACAATAGTGCAGGCCTGCGCTAATTATAACTACGGTGTACATTTAGACTTCTGCCTATAAATGTGTGTGATTCCTTCAATGTAGAGGCGCTGGTCTAATGTTGTTGACTGTCGAGTCATGCTTGTTTCTCTATCTTTCAATGGCAAATTTTCCAACTATTTATACTACTTCCTATAAGGCTAAAACGTAGCTGTACTTTTAAAAAAATCGTGGGGAAAGAAGCGTTTAGAGTTATGCACTATTTTCAAAACAGTAGCCTTTTGTCTTAAAACCACAGTGCAGCAAGCGGATCAACGACGACAATTAACTAGTTTGCATTGGCCTTATTTATGAATTTTTTAAAAAAATAAAGTAACCACAAAATAACCTAAAGATTTGTGCTTAGTCAGAGGGTCGCAGACGTAGAGTCTAATACCAATGATTAAACCAATAATTTAAACCCCAAATTAAACTCTTTGATAAAGTCTGAGATGCCGCTTCTTTTAATGGGGGGGTTGGAGGTGGGTGGAGGGGTCGGGGGGTTTGTTGCTGTCCATGGTGCTGAAATATTTCCAGCTGCCAGCACCAATTCCAAGATCCCATAAGATACCGCAACATATTAGCGTATTATAGGCGTCTACTCATAATAGTTAATACATTAAACAGACCTTAAAAAGCATATAAGGAGCATAAAAATACTTCAGGCTTGTGTATGTCTAATTTTAAAAAAACAACAATGCTTGCAAGGATGCAATGAAGGGCAAATCCACTTAATTTTATTATATTTTATATTTTCCTTAAAATTCGTTTGCCCCGTGATAATCAGAGGATCAAACTGGGGTCATTGATGGTTTACCCATTTTTTTTTTTTCATTTACCAACACGTCACTGCATATATCGACAGCTCCGTAGCTCAATTTCAATAATTTAAAATCACATGGTTACACTGACAAACCCTATAGCCCATCTAAAGCCACGATGCTGTCAATGATTAGTGCGGATGTGTTGGCACAGTGCAGGTAGAGTGAGAGAGAGAGAGAGAGAGAGAGAGAGAGAGAGAGAGAGGGAGAGAGAGGAGGGAGGGAGGAGGGAGGGAGGGAGAGAGGGAGGATGCTGCCAGCGGAAAATGGCTGCTGCAACCTCAAGCCTATCCTGATACACCGAAACGACATCAAGGTGGAGAGAGAGAGAGAGAGAGAGCGAGAGCAAGAGAAAGAGAGAGAGAGAGAGAGAGGAGAAGAGAGAGAAAGATTAGGAAAATGAGAGCAGATAGAGAGAGAATGTGAGTGAGTCTGTGAGTGTTTCCTGAAAGGAGGATAAAAAGAGAGAGAGAGGGAGAGAGAGAGAGAGAGAGAGAGGAGACCCTGGGGTGGGCTGCTGCAAGCGGCGGGCAACACCGAGCCATGGAGGGCGAGTAAGTCCTTAAATTTTCATTTTTAACATTGCACATATATATTCAGCCATCCGCCAAAAAAAAAAAAAAAACGGATAGAAAGAAAACGCCACCGCCATCAATGTTACACCAATCCAACATCATGCACTATTATCACAATCGGTGCACTATAATTTAGCAGGCTGCCGAGAATAAAAACACCATTACGTAGTCTTGAATCAACAGCATACACCCCATTTCCGATATATCCATGCCAATATGGGATAAATGTTTAGCCACCTACATGTGGACCTGTGCTTTTAGACGACTGGCACACTATCCACACGCACAAAAATTTATGAAATAATAATAAATATCGTGTTAAACAAGCATCAGAAGCTATGCAACAATTCAAAAAACTAAATGCGTGGTTAGCGATTGGTAAAAACAGTCACGAAATCAGTCAATGTGTAAAATGTATGGTGGTGGTGGTGGTGGTGGTGGTGGTGAGGGGGGAGAAAAAAAAAAGACGAAATATGGCGAGTTTGGGGCCAGCATCGCGTCATTCAAGATATGGCTACAGTAAAACGAGGGAGGGATGGAGGCGTTGTGATTTTTATCAACGTGTCTCGGGGTTTCATTATGATTTTTAAAGCCAAACTTTATGAATGAAATGTGATTTTTCTCTCTCTCTCTCTCCCTCTCTCTCTCTCTCTCGCTCTCTCCCTCATCCTCACCCCTCCTCTCCTCCTTCCCTTCTAATCGGGCCCCCTCCCCCCATCTCTCGTTTCCTCTCCATCCTCTCACCCACTCGTTCCTTTTCTCTCTCTCTCTCTCTCTCTCTCTCTCTCTCCCTCTCTCTCTCTCTCTCCCTTCCCTTTTTCACACGCGATTGCATTGTATTTAGGCCTAGTAAAAAAAAAAAAAAAAAAAAAAAAAATCGAGATAAATAACGCACAGTGCGATTGTCGAATATCCAGCCTTGCTCCCATCCCATTCATAAAAATATATAACATAATATCGGGGTGTGTTAATGAGTGCGTGCAGCAGGGGCGGAATGGAGAAAAAGGGGCGTCTGGGAAAAATAATTGCAACAATTAAAATTCAGTGTGATTTGAAAATAACAAAAAAAAAAAAAAAAAAAAAACACGCGTCGGTGCATGCATCATTACATGCACATGTCGGACTGCGGTGCTGAATTATTCAGCCGACTGGTGAGGACAGAGCTTTTTTTTTTTTTTTTTTTTTTTTTTGCAAGAATGCCGGGGCCTCTGATGGCGAATGGGTGCGTTCATTGATACATCTATCTGGGAAACACTCATTCTTCCTCCCTCCTCCCATTTGGCCATTTCTCTCCTCCTCACCGCTTGGCTTTCTTGCTATCCATTTGCTTCATAGTTTTCCCTTTATTCACACAGCAGCACACACACACACACACACACACACACACACACACACACAGCCTTTCAGTCAGTCGCAACACTGATTTATGCTCCTGTGTTAAGCAGCAGAAAATCTTTGAAATAACGCCAAACCCACTTTGTCCAAATTCTTCTCGTTATTTTCCACATTTGTTTACCGTCATCACATGCTAATTGTGATTCGATTTACCTCCATCACGTGACCATGGATTATTTAAGAAGAAGAAGAAGACTACTGTATGATTCGCCTTTGAGCTGTCATGTTGCAACAGCGGTTGCTCATATAGGCCAAACTGTCACTTGTGTCTTCTTTGTGTGAATTTAATTATGATATTTCAATTTAACAGAGCTATAACAATAATAATAATAAAAACAGTCGCCTGCACTAGAAATTTTTGAAATTTGCTCTGCATTTTTGTACCTAACTGAACTCTTTCTTCAGCTAAAGGTGTATGGATGCGTGCACTTTTGCGCGTATTTGTGTGTGCGCATATGTAGCGTTTATTTAATCAGCCTGGGCCTCTCACTGCTCACTCTTCTTGGCTTCCCTGACAGTGTGCGTGTTCGTGCGGTGGTGATGACACGTGATGACTCCAGTGGCGGTTGGGTGCCCCTTGGAGGTGGCGGCTTCAGTGATGTGGTCATATGTAAGGGGCGGAGTCATGACGGAAGGGGGCGGAGAGAATACATCATACGTGGAGAACGGCTGCGAGATCGAGCAGTGAGTGTGTGCGTGTGTGTTATGGCTGTCTTTGGTGCCACGTTGCTCCTCAACACCACCTAAAGACTAGTAGATTTATGATATGTTGTGGGGTGGGGTGGGGGGGGGGGGGGGGGGGGGGGCATAATTTGAGGATGGGATACATATTCATTAGTAAACTAACCTATTATGTTACCGGGGGTTGTTGTTTTGTGTCTTTAGCCAGTGTTGGAGTGTGCGGTGCAAAGGGGGTTAGTGTACAACAAGGTGAACCCGATCTTCCATCACTGGCGAGTAGAGGATCGCAAGTTTGGCCTTACGTTCCAGAGTCCTGCCGACGCCATCTCCTTTGAGAAAGGGCTGCAGACTGTCATAGACAAGCTCGACAGAGGTACATGGGCCACGATTTAACTGATTTCGTTAGTTGTGTTCATATTGGCTTTAGAAAAATATCCAGAAAGGCCTAAATCCTTTCTTTTGATGTCATCAAGGCTCTGACTCGCCCTCGTCCTCCACACCAGAAGAGGCCGACACTGAGGATGATGGACAAGCTGTGAGTATCTGAGTGGTTTGAGCGTTTATTCCCTGATAAGGGCTCCAGTTCACTTACTGGTGTCTTTGGCTTATAGGATGACATACAACCTCTGCTAGTCCCATACAGGAAGTGAATCGTCATCCAACAGCAGGAAGGAGATGCTTCCCAAACCCATCACCATAGTGACAAGCGAGTCGTCCTCTACCTGCTTCGTGCGGCCGGAAGAGTTTGGTTTTGGATCCAGCCATGCTGTCACCACTCAAACACCTGCTCAGGTAGCAACACCCTCATGCTACAAGTCCATCATTGGTGCTTCTCAGTACTTACATGTTCTACTTACACGTGAGAGCTCTAACAATGATTAGGAATAGTTCTTGAAGGGGAAGTCTGGGAATGGCATGTTAAGGGGTTCCCTGCAAAATCAGGTATATTTTAAATTCATTACTAGAGAGGAGAACAATGAAAAAACATGTAAGATTGACTGTTTGGTTGACTTTTTTCCTCTGTTCCTACTTTAAGTCCTCACCTGCAGCAGCAACATTTATTTAATTGTGCATGAAGTCAAATTAAAATCAAAATGATCCTCCGATGTCCCCGAGAACGAAATCTGATCAAATTTGGGATTCTTGGTCATTTGTGCACCTTTTTGAGATATTCTTGAGATGAAAACCTTCTATAATTGCTGCCACAGTACACGCTGTTCCTGACTCACTCTGTAATTCTATACCCTCTCCACAGATCCACACCAGGCCAGGACAGCTCTCGCAAATGACGGCCGTGTTGAATCCCCCAGCGCCCCCACCCCCACCTCCTGCTCCGCCTACTCCTCCTGTGGGTCCCCCAGCCTCATCTCCTCTGTCACCCCTCTCGCCCACCATTTCTCTGCTGGAGGAGGGAGACCTGCAAAGTGTAGATCCTTGCAAGGACCTGTGGGGTTCCCGCGGTTATGAGGACTACCGACGGGCGGGGGCCACCAGGACTATGGTCGGGGGGCTGACTGGGGGTGTGGTTGTCGGCGGCGGAGGGAGTCTGCAGGACAAGTCAGAGCTTTGTGTGGTTCGCTTCGAGAAGGAGCTGGCGGGAGTGGGGACAGCAGGCTGCGACGTAACAGTGACCCTGGACAGTAAGGCTTCCCAGCGTCTGTCCTCGTCGTCGCCCACCTGCATGTCAATGCCCAACGCTGTGTCAGGCGTGTCCTCAGGTGCCGGTTCACCCCAGGAGACGGGCAAAGGCTCACCCTCTCCCTGCTGCATACACACTTCACTGGCCACGCCCCGATCGCGGACTCGTAAGAGAGGAGGAGGGGCCAGCAGCGGCGGCGATCCGGGGGTAATCTCCCCCGACGATGACAGCCCATGTCCTCAGGCCTCGTCGTCGTGCTCATCTCGTTGTGTGTACTGCCGCTCGGTTTTCAGTGCTTCGGAGAATGGGCGGGGCCGCTGCAGAGATGCTCCGGACCCGGCCCTGCACTGCCTGCGCCAGTGGACCTGTGTGTGGTGCGCAGAGAGTCTGCTCTACCACTGCATGTCAGACTCTGAGGGAGAGTTCTGGGAGCCTTGCTCGTGTGATGACTCACTGGGGGGCCACCCGCACCCCCTTTGCTGTGCCCGCTGGTTGGCCCTCCTGGCCCTGTCACTCTTCGTGCCCTGCATGTGCTGCTACTTGCCTTTGCGCGCCTGCCTGCGGTGTGGGGAGAGGTGTGGCTGCTGTGGGGGAAAGCACAAGGCGGTCCGATGAGACCAGGCTCGGGGGTGGGAGGGGTTCCTCGGACCCAGGGGCTTTGGGTGTTGAGATAAGAGAGCATCTGTAGGGATGCAGGAGGTGGAGTTTCGAAGGTGGAACAGTGCTCTCAGTAGACCCAGACCTCTGACGTGGCCCTCCAAAGCCCCACGGCCTTCCACTGCATTCCGCTCTTTCTCTTTTCAACCTGGGGCCTTCCTCACTGGTCCATGCCTGCAGAAGGTGCGCTGCACTCAGACCAGGCTCTGTGGGAGACATCTGGAGCCTTCATAGTGGATTTACTGAGGGTCGGCTAATCTACAGTTAGCGGTCAGAGACTTTACCGAAGGAAGAGAGTGGCAGAGGCAACGACGATGTGTACACTGTTTCAAATGTCCGTTTTTTTTATTTAGAAAGAAAAACACAAAAAACAAAAGATGTTTATATATATGATTGTTATAATTTTAATTGGTATATTTTATTAAGTGTAAAACATATTGACAGAATCCCCCAATGGCACACACTACCACGTATTCACAAACATGAGATCTTGGGGAAGTTATTTGTTTCATGTTGGCCTGTTTATCAGTCAGATGAACAGAGGTCACCCTTTACCTCTAACTTTACCTCAGATGTAACTCAAGCCCTGGTTAAAGAAAGGAAAAAGAGGAGGGGAGAGAGAAGTTTGGAGAGAAAGAGTGCAGTCATCAAGAAAGAATGAGCATCTGAGACCACTAGTGTTGTGTTTTGGTTAAAGTGGTAGACCACAGTGGAAGAAAGGTTATCAAATGCAAAGGGACAATTATTAGTAAGGGAAGTTGCAATGACAACCACAAAGACTTAAAAGTCATAATGTGATTCATTATGGTCCTTTGTAACCATAACGAGGTTACAGTATTTTTGTTTTCTGAAGAAAAAAAAAAAAAGAGAAAATCAAGAATGTGTGTCGAACATTAAACACCCACACTTTACACAGATTTTTCATCTCTCCATGTATTTTTAAAGTATTAATCATTGAAAACATCACATCCCAACCACTGTACTTGTTGAATCAGTCAAGGTGCTAACGTACACAACGACCATGCAGTCCCGACCCCAAAGAAAAACAAAACAGGGCCCCATGCTAACCAATCTGTAGACGTGTCTAGGCCTTCGAATGAGACGCCACCAAAAAAAAAATTAAGTGCAATGAACAATGTATTGAAAGAGTATTTTTGTACCAGTCACTCACTTTAGGAAAAAGCTAAGTGGAAATCGAAAAAAGTGTGGGAACTGAATACTGTAGTGTGTTATTGTGTTTGATATCAAGCAAGAAAATATAAATAGGAACACAAAATTGTCTTTGAGCAGCAGCACGTGGCTCACAGGTGTGGCGTTTTTAAACGTGCGTGCTGTAGACTGTTGACCCTGTGATAAGAAAAGAGACACATTGACTTGAAAACAGATGAATGGATCAAGGTATTTGTTTGGGCACAGTGGCAGATGTGTTTGCTGAATGTTGCTTTAAGTATGAAGCTGAAAAAGCTGCTATTTTAAGTCCCGGCCTCTAACTCTATTCAAACTTTTCCCGCTGCCTCTTAGCAATCTATAAGGTGGTGCAACAGAGTCAGAAACAATCCTTCAAGTTGTTAATTCCACCCAAGTTACTGAGGATGCTAAACAGTGTGTGAAGAAAGTTTTTGTCAGTTGGACTAAAAGATAAATTCAACCCAAGACATTTTTAAAACGCCTCTGGTGATGTAGATTGCATTTCTTTGTCTATTTTGCCGATTGGTAAAAGGTAGATTAAAATATATTCCCATCACAGCTGCAACAAATTTTATTACCAATGTTAAAATGTCAACATAAACATCAGGTTTTGGTGTTAATCCCTCAGAATCAAAGTACAAGAGCCTCTTGCACAGCCTCCATTTTGCACCAGTGTTTAACAATCATGCAGGGTGAAATGTAGTAGTACTGAAACAGCAGAGACACCAGTTTCTCTACTGAAAGTTGCCTCTTGACCAATATGCAGTGCAGCCACAAGATATTTTTGGGTAAAGTGGTCCAATTCTCATTTTTTTTCAACCCTAAACTCGGGCTCTGCTATTCCTGACAGTGTTGTTATTGGCGCCTTTACCTACACGAAGAACCAACCGCTGAATGCAAGAAGCTTGTGTCTGGTTTTCTGTGATCAGACGGCTAGGTAGAAGTTAATTACACAGGTTGAGTAAAAGTGGGAACACTAAAACAACAAAATAACTCATGAAATGCACTGATCATCCCAGATGGATGATATCTTAACAGTGTAAGAGAATCTGAGGGGAGGTTTCTCTGTTCCATCCAGAGGTATTCTCCTTTTAAAATGAAAGAAATGTATAAGGAAACCGTTGTTTACAAGCTATATTACAGTGTCATGTCTCAAATGAAGAATCACCTGATAGACCTTGAATTATGGCAGAATGAACCTTTCAGAAGCTTCACCGGATTATTTACATTTTAGGTTTAGCCAAGAAATTTTTTATCCCAAGTGACTTAAAGTGAATGAACAGGCAGCAGGGTTCAGAGCCAGGACACACGACTGCTGATGAATACAACCCTTGACGTCCCAGTTAGGGGGCAGTCATCTTCACTACTAGGCCAGCCTTCCAACAATGTTGGTCCACTTTAAAAAAAAAAAAAAAAAAAAAATCCTGTCACAATGGCAGGAAACACAAACCCAGTCGGTCACTGGACTGCCATTCCCTGATCCTAAATTAACCCTCCATTCCCCACACAACCCCCCCCCCCCCCACACACACACACACACATACACACATATCAGCAATGCGTAGACCTGCACACACACACATACACAAGTTCACTCGATGGTGCAGATATACAGAACCAGTAAAGCCATTGCACACAGTTTGCTACTTCTGGTTCAGAAATGGTGTTAGAGTACAGTACTGACAGTCATGCGATCACAATTGCAGGCCCCATTCTTACATCTTAATAAATGTGCCTTTTGATTTGAGTAATCAATAACTTATGATTTCTAAGTAACTCTGTATTAAGTACTATTTACTTTTTGGGTTATTGATTTCTGCCAATGTGCATATTTTCAAATGTACGTATTTATTAGTTTCAAAGTAATTAATGAGATATTACCTGTTTATTTATTTATTGAGATATTTATTCTGATTCTTTATTTTTTTGAGACAGGTTTTTATCTTCCGTGCTGTCTTACTTCTGACTTTGTGCCAATGTGCTGCTTTGAGGTGTTACATATCGTGGGTTTGTATCATTATTAAACCCTCACTCTATATTTTAAAACCGGTGTTTTCTTCTCTCTCTCTCTCTCATGTGTCATTTACTCACTGTGCCTTTTTCAAAAAACACTGTATGAAAAGTTGTATTCTATAATAATTTCTTAATGCCGTCTAAAAGACATTCAGTCCATAAATGTGTTCGTCATATGTTTAAAGTTTGGAAGAGTGTTTTCTCCAAATATGGACATCTATTGGAAGAGAACTATGCAGAAGACAACAGCCAATATATCTAATGAACATTAGAGGGAAGTAACAGCCTTCTATAAACTGTCTTAAGTACAAAAAGGTAGAACAACGGTGATGCAAATGTTACATAAAAAAACAATTTTATTCCATTATCAAAACAGAGCAGATACAAGCTGTAGTGAGTTGTTCTCCTTTAGGTGCTGTGGTCAGTTAGCACATGTGCTGCCTTTTGTGTTTGAGGATCTCAGTAGAGGTGAGCTTCAGGTCTTCGTTACAGACGTCACAGTGATAAACTCTGGTCAGACTGGACACAGACGAGGAGGCCTTTTCACCTTCTGGCTCTGAAAAACACCCGCAAAGAGTCTCGAGTTATTATTCTCTTTCAAAATTACAGGCACCAAATATCATAAGTCAGCTGCTGAATGTGTTAGAGTGACCCGATACCTAAAAAAGATACCTCAAAATAAATAATCAGTATCAACAGAAGTTTCTGACCTTTCTCCTGCTGCTGCTGCTGTTCTCCTGCTGGCCTGCAGGAGGCCTCGTGCTGCATGCGTTCCAGTGGAGTTAGAGGCATGTAGAGGTCACAGTTAGGACAGGTCCAGAAGGTGCGTAAACACTCACTATAGAGATCCTTTGAGTCCTGCAAATCATAAAGTAGAAACACAAGGATGGATGACACTTATTATAATATTTCTGTCCAGTGTGGTGATCAGTTAATTTTAAGTGAAATGGTTTAAAATCTAAAGGGATAAACTGTATATTCATTTATGAAAAATTAAACACAGCTTCAACTAGCTAGAAATTATTTTGTTGTTTGGGAATTAAACTCCTCTATTTTATGCTGTTTTTGTCTAATTTTAACTTCATCTGTCCAGTAAAAAATAGACTGATCTGTTCTACTAGTCTTCTAATGTTGTCCAGCAGCTCTACTGGAGCAGTTAGGTTCAGTTGTTGAGGTAACAAACAGCTCCAAGCTCAGTTATGTTTAATCCCTTTTCAACACTTTATGCTCAGAATACCATTTTTATAATGTCTGTGTTAATAAATCAATACCAAGAAAAACAGGATGATGTGGCAACAAATAATGTGGGAAAAATGTACAATACATGAAAAAAATCTTTGCATGACACACGTGACAACTTGTGTATCCTTGAGAAAACAGCTGCAGGGATATAACTATATTGTTTGGTTGTACAGGTGGGAAAGGGGGCTGGTATGCTACACCTGAAGTGACCTCTAACTGCAATTTTCCACAAAATAAACATAACGGGAATTTCCTTTAAGATCGCCACTGTTACACTGAGATAGACGGACTCACCGCCAGACAGTTGTAGGTAAAGAAACTGGTGACACGTAGGCCTCCTTTAATAGGGTCCGGCTTGGCCTCCACTCCTGGAAACAGCGGGTTTAGATCTGGAGTTTTGGTTTGAGACAGCTCCGACTCAGACTGAGGGCCGATGTACAGGTTCTGGGTCTGGAAAGCTGTGAGTCGCCGCAGACTGTAACTGATCTAGGAAAGGTAAGAGGCACAAGGAAAGTACAGAAAAAGCATATTAAATGAGGTGATAAAATGATGAATGAGCAGCAGAGGCAACAATACAGGTTTTACACTTGGTTTACTTTTCTGTTTTAATGCTGCTTTTTATTGTTCATATAAGAAACAACATGAACTGAGATACATTTCCCCAGTTCCCACCATCCACCCCTCATCTCCATATGGCCAGAATAACCAACATAACCAACCTGACAGATTACTAAAAACATAACAAAAGTTTTAAGTTTTATGTATTACATTTTTTAAATTGTGTTTCTTCCATCCTTCCTTCTTTCTGCATTGATTTTCAGTGAAGTTGTATCTCTTGTATTGTCTTGTTTATTTTTTGGTGGCACATTAAAACCTCTTAATGATTAGTTAAATCTCACCTGCACAAACGGTTGATAGTAATTCTTGTTTTTCATGTGTGTATTTTTATGATTTTATTAAATTTTGTCAGACGGAGCAGCATTTTCCAAAATATAAGGAAAACCTTGACACAACTGTTACAAAACTATTTTAAATTCTGAAACATAATTACATGATTTGCATCTGTACAAGCTACATATTGTTATTGCTACTTTTGGGATGTATTATACTGTCTCCAGCAGGTCAGCACAGCTTCAGTACCTCAGTGTAGAGCAGGAAGCGGACCAAGTTTTCGCTCAGCTTCTCCATGACTCTGCGGGACACCCCCTGAACTGTTGGTTCTTCTCCCGCGGGGCTCTGCCCCAGCTGGGCCAGCAGGAGGCGCTCCCACTCAGCCCTGAGTGTCAGAGCTGTGGACAGGACCTTCAGGGCCCCCTCTGGCTCCCTCAGCTCCAGCTCCAGCCACCCGTCCACCACCAGACGCGTACAGTCAGCGTTACTGTCCACAGAGTTTGCTACCAGCAGCAGAGCCTGGTAAACACACGGAGACACACAGACAGTTAACACCACTGTATCATGAATCGTCAATTGGCCGAAGCTGAGAATTAAGGAATAAATCATGATAGAAGAAAGATGGTATATTTTACAGGTGGTTTTGTTACACATAATATATTTTTCATAATATTTGAATATGTGAGGTTTGGTGTAAAAATGAAAAATAAATAAAATGATACAAAAAACATTGTAACTATAAAAATAAAATCTGCAGCATCACTCTAAGGGACTGCTGTATGATCTGTATAACAACCTTAAAATGACAAAACTGTATAAGTGCTTTATAAAAAGTTACTTATTGTTTCTCAGAAATTTCTAAAATGAACATAATTTAATCTGTGCTAAATACATTTCACAGAAAACTCAAAACCACCAGTACAAAAGAATTACCCCATAAACCTCATGTATAACCAGTGTTACTTGCTTCCAGTGTATCAATAATACTGGAGTCAGTGTATTGATAATGGACGACTCAACTGACAGTTCTGTCCTGCTACTAGAAGTGATTCAGTCAACAAATCAACACAAAACTGGCTTATATAGGTTTGTCATCACTATTTCAGGCTAACATAATACACAACATTATCTGGGTTAATCCGTGAGGATTTTTCAGCAGTTTGTGGTGGGAGCAGGGACATCCCACATCGAGTACTAACTTGCAGCGCTGGAACCCGCACACAGTTGGACAAATACGGCTTGTTGGTCTCCAGCAGAGTGACAAAGGCTAGCAGCTGGTGTCTGCTGCTGTCCCTTCTATCGGGCCCTGTGGGCAGGAAACAAGAGACAAAGAGGGAGAGGCAGATGAGGTATGATGAGAGACACGTACAATATGGTAGTGAAAGGAAGAGACATGAGAAATAAACAAGAATAAACAAGACAAGGGAGGATGAGGAATAGGTGTTACACAGAGCATTTTAGAGTACACTTTCTTTACATGGTAACACTTTACTTTAAATCCCCTCATTTAGTATTTATAAACAGTATATAAACATGTAGTAAATGGTTTCTAACACACTATAAATGTAGTTGTAAGCACATATAAGGACATTTTCAGTGCTTATTAACGGACAGTATGTAAACAATAATAACCTCTCCTATGAAGACATATTTTATATTATTGCAGCTGTGTTTTACTATGTTGTCATTCATTATCTGTTTATATAACAGCTTCCATGTACATGTGCTCACAGGAGGAGATATAGTTGTAGACAAATACTTCATAAAACACTTAAAATGTCCTTATATCTGCTTATAACTACATTATAGTGTAATAAACCATGTATTTAATGTTTGCATACTCTATACAGATGCTAATGCTATTGTTACCATCAGCAATATTGTCTTTGCAACATAAAGAAACAAAAGTTAAGAAACAGATTCAGTCAGTACCAGAAAGACACATTTGGGTGTGCGTCAGTTCATCTTTTAGGTAGTGCTTGAAAATTATTTAGGAATTGTGAACTGCTAGTGAGGTTAAATGTCTTCTAATTGCAGATTTAATTGAAAGTTGCCCATCTCTCAGTGTATTTTGAAGGTGTTTAGGTGCTTTTTAAAGTTTTGGCATCCACAGCGGAGCTATAACTTTCAAATAAATCAGTTAATCAACCACACCACTGGAGTGAAACTAATCTTGTCAATTGGTTAATTTTTAAACAAGTAATTCAATTATATTTAAAAATTCTACACGTGTTGCTTTTAAAGATGTTTCAGAGGTTTACCCATCTCTCTGATGTCATCCTCAGGCACATGTAATACCTCCGGGTCATTGGCAAACACACTGGTCGGGTGGATCACCACTCCCTGCTTATTCCTTGTGTGAAACACCTAAACAAACAAGTTGAAGAAAATGATCCATCGCTATTTAAACAATGACTTCACTGACATGACCTCATTTCACTGTATTGTATAATTAAATCTGATGGCCTGACCTGGTCAGAGTCCTTGCGGTTGGAGTTGTGCTCATCAGGCAGAGCCAGCTGAGGGTAGAGGCCTCGGCAAAGCAGCAGCTTAAGCAGAGCCTGCTGGCGGGAGGACATGTCCTGACTGACGTTGACCGCCTCCTGCAGCTCTGACACGTTGTGACGCAACTTGAACTTCACCTCCTGTTGCAGACCGAACAGCACCACAGAGAGATCAATCAGTGTCGCACACACACACACTCAAAGGCACAATCATATCCACTTCTATAGTTGACAGGCCTTGATACAATATGTGCTGCCCTTTCTTCCTTTATGCAAAGATAATGTCCTGTTAACTGTCCTGATGTCAATTCCAGCAATTTAATGTTGCCAGAATCCACAAAACTTCCCAATTTCTTTGCTGCAGACAATTTCTGTGCAGTTAAAAGTTTAAAAAATGGGTATATACAGTATTTAACACAGGTGGCCCCATCAGTAACACATATTATTTAAACATGGCTTAAATATGTTCATTTATTTGTGAATGTTAAATGCTGCTTTGTTATTTCCCATGTTATGCTGTACTCTGCTTTCACCTGTATGTCCATGTTCTGTCCTGATCCCTCCTTGTCCTTCCTGCCTTTGCCTGCTTCCTCTGTGTCTGATCCTGATGACAACTCTCCATCCTGGCCTCCTTCCAGCCTCAGCACTTTACGTCTGCTGCCCTCCAGCTGCTCGTGATCTCTCTTCAGCTGATGCAGCTTCCTCCTCTCCGTCAGCCTCTCCCTGCGCTGCTCACGGTCACCACCGGAGGGAGCGCTGTGCTCTGGTTCCATCAGGCCATGGCTCTTCAACAGGTCCTGTTAACCAGAGAGGAAGTACATATTGGGGCAACAGTGCTCATACTTATAAAGCTTATCAAATGTTGTAGGTCTCAGCAGCCTACCCTGAACTGTCTGCGTAGGTTGACCATCTCATAGAGTCGCTGTTCCTCCAAACCTCTCCTCCGGCACCACTTCCTTGAGCCGCCACCTCTGTCTCCCTTCACCTGTTGAGGTAAAAAATCTACAGTTTTATGTACAATAAAACCCATATTTTATTTGCAACAGTTACATTTTCGTTTGCAATTAGGAGTGTCAAATCTATTTGTACATTAAATAGCCACTGCCCATACTGACCTCCACCCAGGCATTGAAGGTGTTGAGCAGGGTGAAGGGGTCTCCCTGGTTGCTGTGCAGGGGTTGGCAGGCAGTTGCACAGTCTGGGTTGTGCTGTGAGTTGCGCAGGAAAGGTGACTGAACACTGAGAGCTGCTGCCACTGTCAACACTGGCTCCACCAGGTTAAACAAAGAACCCAGCACCAGCATCTTCCCTGAATGAACACAAACACACACACACTAAATCTAACTGTTGGTTAAAGTTGCTACTGTGTGTGTAGCACTTTTATTTTTTGGGGGGGGTATTTTAGGCCTTTATTATACTGATATTATACTGATATTATTATACTGATAGTAGAGAGATGACAGGGGAGAGAGATGGGGAACAACATGCCACAAAGGTCTGCTGCCAAAATCTAATCTCAGGCGTTACAGTTATGTAACACATGTCTTAACCAGTAAGCTACTGGGGCATGCCTGTGCAGCGCTTTTAAACACCAGAATGTCATTGCCAGATTAATTGTGAAATTTTGTATAATTACTTCAAACAAAAGAGACCAAGCCTGAAAATGTCTTATTTGAACTCGCATTTTCTGCCAATTTATTCAATTTCAAATATCATTTAACTGTGTTCTGTTGGCAGTTTCATGAAAAAAAAAAAACATTAAACTCAGAAAAAAACATAAGGATAAACAAACTACAGCATGGTTTGGGTGTAGGGATTCTTACCTATGACTACGTCTACAGGCAGCTGAGCCAGCAAACTCCCAATAGAGGTCAGTTCACCACGACTGTCTAGTGCTCCCTGCTCTTTCAGATAAGTAACTGCAGCCTGGATACTAGCAGCTGGAGGTGGATCAATGAAGACAAAAGAAAGTGGATCTCCAAGACTCATGCTCTTCATCTGCAGGAACAAAACAGCATCAATCAAGTTGGAATTTAACTAAAAGAAACTGAACAAAGATTTGCTATCCTGCTATCTAAAGGATATAGTTACCTGAAGGATGAGGGAATCCAGAGCCACCCTGTGGATTTCAGGCACAGGATAAGGTGCGAAGGCGTCGTAGTCAGACTCAGCGTAGAGGCGGTAACACACTCCTGGACCTGTACGACCGGCTCGACCTTTCCTCTGCTCAGAGCTGGCTCGGCTGATCCAGAACTCCTGCAGACGTTGCATCTTGGCTTTCGGATCAAAACTCATTTCCTTTACCTTTCCTATAAAAGAATATGTAACAACAGAATTCATTCATATGGTTGGTTGCTCCACCACATATATTATAAGGATCACTTGAAATACTTTGTCTTTCCCGTTAACATAGTGTTAATACTTCCAAGTGTCTTGTTTGCCACCTGTGCTTTTCCAAGAAATGATTCGCCTGTATGTTTCTGCTTTAGGAAACCTAATAAACTCTTAAACTTTGCCAGTGTAAAGCACACTTAAGATAACTGTGAAAGGTTAATCCCAGGCTACGGATGTATTTGTTGTTCCATACCTGAGTCGACAACAAAGCGTACTCCATCTATTGTAACTGAGGTCTCAGCAATATTTGTAGAGATGATGCACTTTCTCACTCCGGGAGGAGCAACGTCAAACACCTGAAGAATGACATGACGACCGACAATTAGGACTGATAAACCAAACCCAACATATTTGATGCAAACATTATCTGTCCATTCTGATAATAACAAAGCAGACTGTGCCTTATCCTGCTGGGCCAGTGAAAGGGTGCTGTGCAGCGGTAAGACTATCCAACGACGTGTGTGTGTGGCATAAATCTGACAGGCCTCCTGGATGGTGGAGATTTCCGCCACACCGCTGAGAAAGAGGAGCAGGTCCCCGCGCTCTTCTGGGGGGTAACGCTGGTCGATGCCCTGCAGGATGCGCAGGTACGGTCTGGGATCCATCTTCTCTGAACGTGAGGACTGCTCCTCAGGAGGGATGGGCTGATATATCACCTTAGCACAGGAAACGGGTATTTTAAAGAAATATGTCAGGCAAAGTTAATGCTTCAAACCTATACTGCAAGCAGCTAATTTGAAGTTTATAATTGCAGACCAACCAACGGACTACCAAAACCATGTTATACTCACATGTTGAGTATTTTGCTCAATTTGTGTTTTGAAAGTTATAGTTTTTCCCCATCTTGTCACTTATTTATTGAGACAAATACTGTAGTCCTCTGCTTACCTGTATAGGAAACAGCCTGCCTGGTACCTGCAGCACAGGGGCACCATTGAAATAGTCAGAGAAGAGTTTGATGTTGATGGTGGCTGACATAAGGATGAGACGCAGGTCTGGGCGGTTGGCCAGCAGAGAACGCAGGACACCAAGAAGGAAGTCACAGTGGAGGTGCCTCTCATGGACCTCGTCCACGATCACCACGTCGTATTGAGCCAGCGTCCCGTCCTGCTGAATCTGCCGGAGCAGGAGCCCCTCAGTCAGAAACAGTAGTTTGGTGGCTGTGGTCCGGGTGGTCTCAAAACGTATCTGGTACCCTACCTGCAAAACATAACTGCATTTTGTGAGCTCTTATGTGTTTGTTTGTTTTTCTTCAAATTTGTACTTCCTGCATTTACACACAAGTCAGTGCTGCAAAAAAATAAAAAGCATATATTTGACTAGATCTGCAAATAATTACAGTTTTTTTCTGTCTTTGGTTTTCTGATTAATTTAATCCCCACAGAATTAATTTATGAAATGGCCAAATTGATGGCAAAAACCCTCTATACACTACTGGAGTTTAGACAATGTGTTACTTAGTTTATAATGACATTAAACAAACCACAGTAAGAAAATATTTGTATTTGTGATGCTGTGATGACCAAATGATGTCAAAACTCCCTCCGGTCCAGTTGCCTTTAAAATGAGCACTTCTAGATGTTCTACGAGACTTTACAGACAAGTCAGCACATTGTTTTTAATGATGACGTGCAGTCAGTGCTTCAACAATAGCTGGTGACAAACCTTTGAGCCGTACTGATTGAGACTCTCAAAGCTGACCCTCTTTGCGAGGGATATACATGCGATGCGCCGAGGCTGCGTGCAGGCGATGTTGTTGAAACCAGCAGAGAGTAGATACTGAGGCACTTGGGTGGATTTCCCACAGCCCGTGTCCCCTGCCACCACAACCACAGGGTGGCGTCGCACCAGATCCACTACCCGGCTGCGGTACTGGAAGATGGGCAGATTCTTCTGCTCCCGTCGAAGCTTGGCCAATTTACCGAAACTCTGTCTCTGGCTGAAGTCCAGGAAGTGCAGGAGAGCCAGGCGGCAGTCTGAGGTCTCCTGAGAACCTGGACCAGAGGAGCTCTGACCTGACTTCCCCAGGCGCTCCTCGATGTCCCTGGTACACACAGAGACATTGATCCGGTACCGAGCATCGTACTCTTTAGGAAGGTCAAGATCCACCTTTCCAGTACCGGACTTCCTCCTGTCTTTCCCTTCTTCTCTGTTGTCTTTTCGACTGGCTCCACATCCAGACATGTCTCTCTTTGTCTTGAACCTCTGGAAACGGTCAAAGAAAGCCCAGAACTCTTTGTGTTCCGGGCTGCCAGCCTGAATGTAGTCATGCCTGCGGAAAAAGATCTCGTCCAGCTGGGCTCGGCACTGCGGGCTGTCCCAGTCCCATCTCCGGTCTCTGCTCCGGCCTGAGCTCATATTCACGGTCCGTTAACAGGGTTCAAGTTTAGCGACTGTCAACAACTGAAACCGACATGTCAACCTGCTAACAGCTCAGTAAACCCGACTGTAGCTTCAGCATGGATAAACTAACTTACACACAACTCCTTTTTAAATCTGATTTTTGACGTCATGTGTCAGCCAACACGTCCGGAAAATAGTTTTAAAGGCTACATCTCAGATTATTGGACAATATTATATCACAGCTGCAAGAGAAGAATAACTGATGAATAAAAACTGAGCAAATACAGTTGTTACTTTGCCTGTTTCGAAGACCGGCGGATTGGGCGGAACAATAACACAGTCGGAGCCGTTTCCGGTCCGTTCTTAAAAATGTTCCGACAAACATTCCTATTAGTTCCGCGGTTATAAAACAGTGGAACATATTTCTGTGTGGAAACAGATTTGTCACTATTTCATTCACACTTTCACTTCAGATGTGCTACTTTGGAGACGGAAAAAAATTAGAAGAAAATATATTTTTGCCTTGGAAGCAAAAGAATTGCCCTTTTTAAGATGGTACACCATTTTTTATCCATAGACTGTAAAAAAAAAAAAGATTTTACAGGTAGATTTTTACCCCTCACATTTAGCGTATATGGAATCGAATTATTCAAAATGACTTAATGTAATGCAGAGTAAATGTCTATCAGAAACAGTTCTGTAAAAATGGAAGTGCTGAAGTGGAGACCTAAATGATTACAATGCAAATGGATCAGATGTAATGGAAGTTTATAAAGCAAAGTCATACTGAAACTTCAGATGAAATGTAGGTCAGTGCATGAAAACAGATATAGAAAGCGCTGGAGTTCTGCATAAGAAATATTTTTATTTAAAAACCATCTATAATACACATTTACACATAGTTCAGATATGTTAAACTAAACAGATTGTACTAATGAAGTGATAACTGGATGAGAGGTCATATTAAATTCAAAGTTGTTAAAAACGAAGTGTCATCCATGATGAACAGGCTAATGCATTCAGAAGTCAGGGGGTGCACTCAGGGATCTCTGTTGGACAAAAGTCATGAGTAAATGTGTAAGATACCAAGCCATAGGAGGTAGGATGGATTGAGCTTGCTGTCAATTTGTTTTAATTTATACATTTCAGAACAAAGACAACAAGGAAAAGTGGTGGAAAATTCTTATGATGGCAACTGACGAAGCACCGGACAACGGAGCACAGGGATGTACATTTCACAGGTTGAGTGTAAAAATGTGTAACAATCACGCCTAAAATCTATTTCTTGTGCGACACATAACATCGTTCTCCATTAAAACAACAACAACAGCAGAAAACAAACAAAAAACCCACACAAAAATGAAACATTTATTTACATTTCATCAACCCCACCCTCATAAAATTACACATACAATGTGTTGCAATCGCTCTTCAAGCAAACAGTGCATTTTCGACTGCAGCTACGACCGGAATTGGAGGCAAATACATCAGCTGGAAAGTCAGAGTGGGGTTTTTCTGAGGCAACGATCCGTACTTAAGTACTCGTCATCAGTCTTTGTTCATGTCCGTGGCCTTGTTCGACCACGTCGCGTTGTTCTACACTCCTGTCTTTTCTTTGACCCAGCCACGGAATTTGGTGACTGTTGTGTAGATGCCAGGTTTGTTTCTGCGGGCGCAGCCGTCACCCCAACTGACCACTCCTGCGAGGAACGTACGACCTTTGGCTGGACTGGACAGAGGACCACCAGAGTCCCCCTAACAGAGACAAATGCACAGTTACATATGTTAGCATAGAGGCGCTACATAGAGGCAGGGTGTGTGTCATAATTTCTATTTTCCTCTCTCAAAAATCATATTACCTGACAAGCATCGACTCCTCCGCTCAGCACTCCAGCACACAACATCCTCGATGTGATCTGCCCTCCCATCAGATCATTACACACAGAGTGGTTGATGATACGGACCTGCGCCTTTTGGAGCACTGTTGCAGCAAATCCTGATTCACACAAACACAAGACGACATCGTCAATCTTTAGGTCTTAATGTCATGGAATCAAGTAGGGATGCACATGCGCTTATTGTGGCCATAGCAAAGTACAGATATAATTCCAATAATGGCAGCTAATCATTGCAGAAAAGTTGTTCTTCCTATTGGCAAGTTCAGAGTATAGTTGTATGGTATGTATTAGCAACTACATGACATCTATCTGTATGCAAATATAGAGCTACTACAATAAAAACCTTAAGCAAATTATGAAAACTCAGTCTAGAAACGAGCATCAAAACCACAAAATCAATGCCAAACCGGAATATTTTAACTACATATAAATCACAGGAATCATGGCACATTTGAATACACAATAAACTTAACTAACTCAGAATGTTATCAGAAATAACATGCCAATGATTTATAGTAATCCAGTTGTTTTACTGATGTTTTTAAAGGGCATTTATGCCACTATCTTAATCTTAATGTCATACTATAGTAGCGCCCACTATAATAAAAAAAAAACAAACACATTTTAGGCCATACATTCATTTTCACTCCCAGCAGCTAATTCTGCATTAACTGGAATAAAAATAGCATTTATTGTTTATGTATACACATATTATACTTCTTAGATATTTTAGAAATTCAGCTTAAGTTTTTTCAGCTTAAGAGTATTTTCAGTATTTGAGGCCACGTGTATTCATCAAATGACAGCTTACCTCCCTCCCGAGTGGCGCCCCATCCCGTGATCCACACAGTGTTGCCAGTTGGAAAATCGTGTTGGGCAGCTGGTAAGCAAATGGGCCTAATGTAATCGGAGTACGTGACGGGACTGTCCAGCTCCATCAGGGCGATATCGTTGTCAAATGTGTATGCGTTGTAGTTAGGATGGGGTATGATCTGCTTCAGGTTCCTCTTCACCACTTTACTTCCAGTATTTCGCTGGGTGTGAAGGCCGAGGTAAGCTTCCCAAGTGCCGGGCTGAGAGAATCTGGGGACATGCACGAAAACAGATCTCGAAATTAATTTTCAATAACTGATAACCATTAACAGGCACATCATGAGGCACAACAAGCGTCACATTAGGAAGTATGTAGAAAACCTGGTGGTTCAGGCCTAGTTTAGAATTAGTGGTGATTTAAGACTGCATCCGAAATAAACTGAATGTTTTGGTGTTGAAAGTTAGATAACATAACTGTCCATTTTGTTGTAGCGTGGACTTTGCAATTGTGTGGCATGCATCTTTACCAGTAGGCTACTGGGGAGCTCCATTAATTCTATTTTCTAATTAAAAACCTCTATTAATGTTAAAGGATATCATTCTTGCACAGGTCTGTAAAAAAATCTAAAGGCAATTACTAAAAGGCAATTTAAAGGCAATATTAATGTTCAGAAAGAAAAACTGCAGCCTACTGTAGAACATCTATTGTGAGTTGTTTTTGACTCGTATTGCCAGGCTCTAGATTTTACTTTACTTTGGTAGGACAAAAGCATGGTGTAAGGTTTCAGGCATGTTAAATTATTTGAACGCACACATCCAAGCATTGTGCTGTTAGTAAAAACACAGAAGTGTAAGGTTTCACTTTTCACATGACAACTTGTTTACAGTATCTTTAGAGACCAACTATTGAACTATTGAACTGGGTAGTTTTGTCCTGATGATTCAAATAATTTAACAAGTACTTGAGTCCTTCCAGCATGTTTGTATGTTTTATCAGCTTTAATGTTTTTAAAATATATTTTTGAAGTCATTTTATTATAAAGCAACAGCAGAGAGATGGAGAATAACATGCAACACTGCTGTTATGTTGCATGTGTCTTAACTGGTGGGCTACTGGGACGAACCTTATCAGCTTTAATTTAAGATTTTTCAAGAAAAAGCTATGAGACCAACTATGATCATACCAGAATATAATAGCATGACTGCGTTCATTTTGAACTAAAGAATAGTTTAAGTTATAAAGAATAGTTGTGTAAAACTCTATATTTAACTGTATTTAAGACTATTCAAGGCCTTGAATAATTTTGCAGCATTTGGACACAACTTGTATTTGTCTAAAGAAGATTGTTCAGGATGAAAATACATATTTGTAGAGGAATTTAATATCATTCAACTATTGCACTTGTTTCGATTCTCTTTGGATAAGAGCATCTGCTAAATGTATGAAAATGTAATGATCACCAGATTTCACTTCACTGTATTCTGAGATCTCTTCAGATTATACAGAAAACTAATTGCCAGTAAGTACATAAACATAAATAAAGAAGCTACCTCGTCCTGCCGTCATCCTGCACACAGTGGGCCGCAGTGACCAGCCAGCGCGGACTGATGATGGATGCTCCGCACACGTGACCGTATTCTTTGACATGGAGGCTGACTTGCCAGGGGAACTCCCCTTCTTCCGCATCCTGACCGCCGACAATTCGTGACGTCTTAAACATACTCCTCCCGCAGTCTGCAAAACAAACAATCAATCAGTCAGAGGCCATGACTTGTTGCAGCTTGCTTTAGTGCCACAAGTGGGTGGAGGCTCATATCTGTTTTGTCATGCAAGCTACACAATTCAGATGCAGATAGAGATAATAACTAGTTTTAGATATGTCACAACATATGACACAAGCTGACACAGTACATGCACCCAGACAGGTTTTTTTTCGTAACATACCGCAGTTTGCCTCATCAGATCCATCTTCACAGTCAGATGTCCCGTCACATTCTGGGTTTACTTTACTGATGCATTTATTGTTTTTACATCTATATGTAAGCTCGGTGCATCTCACATCAGAGCCTACACAGAGAGGAAAGAAAAAAACGAACCATCAAAACCAAAGCTAGGAAACAGAATTCCAGTGAAGAGGAAAAACTACTTGAGTATTATTTTATGTGTCCACTAAAACTAAACATAATTTCACACTTGCGCTGCAGTTTTAGTAGTTTGAAATGTTCTTGAAGTTGCTTTAATTCCTTTTCTTAATCACTAACATGTTAACACACGAGTTTTACAATCCAGCAGATATAGAGCAACATTTGCAGATGTTTTTGTGCACCTGCTGAATGTTAATCTAATATTCACTCTCCTTTTAATCTCCACCAAATCCTGAGAAAACTATTAAACCCTGTAGCTACTTGATGTTCCACTTCCTTCACTAGCTAGTTGTCAACTTTGTTTGTCTGCATTTTGGTGCCTACAGTGGTTTTATCACAGCTTTTTTGCTGAAAACAGCTGCCTGCTGCTGTGTGAAACAGGGTTGATGAGACGCTGAGATTGAACCATACGATTAATGTGCCATAAAACTAAAACAATTGTCTAAAAGAGGCTAAGAATTGGGTGATAACCCCTGTAGCTCTGGCACTTAAAGTGGCCCCTTTTTCATAATCGTTTGATTGATTAAATGACACACAAATGATTAAATGACACTGTAAGGCAAATATCTTTAGATACTATCCCCTGAGTAGCTCAACAAGTCAGCCAGCATAGGAATCAGGTGGAATTGCTGGTCCCACTGGCAAATAATGCCACTTGTGTTGAGAAAAATCTACTAAATACTAGATTTGGTGTCTTATACCTTGACATAAGACATTGTATTTTAAGAGAAAAAAGTCTCACCACGTGGACATTCGAGCTCATCTGACCCATCCCCGCAGTCGTCTCTGCCGTCACAGTGAGTCTTCTCGGAAACACATTTGCCATTCTTACACGTTAGCTGTCCAGATTTACAACCACCTTATAAGGAAAAGAAGCACATGTGTATGAGAAATCAGACTAAAAGCCTTTCAGCGCTCATGTAAAATACGTCCTCTGTCAGTATGAAGAGATCTTTACCACAATTCAGCTCATCTGTGCCGTCTCCACAGTCATTGACGCCGTCACACTTCCAGAACATGGGCTTACACAACCCATTTTTACAACTGATGTCTTTTGGGCTGCACTCTGGAGGAAAAATAGTACAAAAAAAAAATTACTAGTATGTAACTGGTTTTGTGTAACGATGTAGAGAGTGATTAAAACAGCAGTTATAATCAACAGCGAGTATCTTCAGAGTAAGTTAATAATACTTACTGCAGTTTAACTCGTCACTCATGTCTCCACAGTCGTTCCAACCATCACACTTGAGCTCAGACTTAATACAGCGCTGGTTGTTGCACTGGAACTGCTTCGGACAAGCTGTGGATGACAAGAGCTTCCATTAAAAATGTTGATGTCAAGAAATGATTGTTATCTGGGAGAAACCGTCACTGTTGCCTACTTACGGTTTTTGACATCTATGGCCTCAAACACAGCCTTAAAACCTCGGTCCACATAGGAGGCATCAGAGTAGAACACCACAGTCATTGTGTTGGTGTTACTGGTTTCTGTCACTGATCCATCTGGCTTTTCTCCGCATATTCTGAAGATGACATGCACAAGTAGTGAGGTGTCTGCTCTGTCATGTAATCCCTGTTTCTCAAATTTGTTTTTTTTTTTTTAATACATGCAGGCAAGGACTCACTTTTTTCCGTTGATCTGCACATAGTCTTTGCGACAATCCTTATGGTTTTCCTGTCCGGGCTCAGACAAGAGGAACTTTTTGAACGTCAACTTCACTGCCTTATCAGCGGGGACCTTAATGATTGACAGAAATGGGTAAAAACTTGAATGACACAGTAAGGTGGTCATGTGAGGAGCAGTACAAATCAGAAACGTGTGAAACATATGACATGGTTGGGTAACGTGCCCATTAAGTTCAATCATCTCACCTGGATAGTCCACTGACATAAAGTTTGAGGTGGATAGTAATTTGGGAAGTTAGGAGACATGAACTCGCCATTATTGCCTGTCAGCTGGCCGCCGCATGATGTAGCTGTTAAAAAAAAAAGTGTTAGCATTTGCATAAATATCAAAACATTTATGGTGTAGCTCTGGACATAAGGCTCACACAAGCATTTCCTACCTATACTTCCACGCTTAACTTGTGAGATTTGTGCTCTAAAACCTGGGTAGTTCTTCTTGTCATTTGTAGCCATTGTCACCAGCATGACATTGCGAGAAGACAGAAAGGTCAGTGGTTCACTGGGTGAGTAGTATCCACACATCCTGTAAAACAGACATAACAAAACAAAAAGAAACATTAATTTTCTTTATGCACTGATCACTGATTGACTGATACACCAGGCTGATATGGACCTTTTCTCAAAACTTGTTTCTATGCAAGTTATATTTATTCTCTTGTGTTGTTTTGAACAGTTTTTGGCTTTGATTTGACCGATAAAGCATAAAAAAAGGGCTCGGTAGGACTAGAAAAGTTCTTTACTTCATCCTACGTCCTTCTCAAACATTGAAAGGTTATTATTTGTGTTGCTTACTGAAAGTTTGCTGTTATTTTTGTTTTTTTATTTTATTTTGATCAAGATAAAAACCAAACGCTTTCTCTAGAGAGGACCTTTACCTACACACTTGGAAGGGGAGGCTGACGGGAGGGCTATTACAGATGTCGCAATCTGCAATGTCAAAGCCAGATGCCATTAAATCTTACACACTGGTCCTTTAAGTTTAATCATAAACTAAAAGCTACCCTCCTAGGGGAAAAAAGTATCACGCGTCATCAACTTAATCTCTTTTTCTTTCTGGTAAACTGTGTTAGAACGCCATTAATGACTTTTATCATCAGGACATGTACAAATGAAATTTCCGACTGTAGACATACAGACTGCTTTCTGACTGCGTGTTATTCTTGTTCAAGAAAAGCTTTCACTTTCTCAAATTTTCAGTCAAACTGCTCATCAGCTTAGACTAAACTGTCATTTTGCAAGTTATTTTAGCACGAAGCTTAACTCAGGCTGATGTTGGGCAACTACACCGTTCTGTTTGAGGGTCCATCAGTAACACAGCATTTGACCAGCAGAGGGCTTTACACACCAGATAAAGTCTCTTTTATCTGAATCACAGTGTGCCACTGTGTGAAAATAAAATAATCCAAGAGTGCTAAGGGGAGATGAGTTATTTATCTGCTTGAAGCTGCATCTGGAAAAGGGCAAAGGGACAAACTCACTCTTCCATGACTCGGCTCTCAATGGCCACCAGGGAGTCGTAGATCTTGACAAAGTCATTCTTGCAGTTTTCTTCCAGGTTCATCGTATCAAAGTCAAGCTTGATGACATAGTTGGGGTCAGCTCTCAGCTGCCACTGGATGAATGTGTTGGGGGGATAAGGTTCGTTGGGGAAGCCGGGGGACTCTATCTGCCCGAGCTGACTCGGCCTTGTATGTTCTGAATACTTCAGAAATCCTGAAACAAACAAGAACATTTTATAAGAATATAAATCCCTGTCACAGAACCACTAATCTCAAAGCAAATGAAATTATGACATCTTTACAGACACATTCTGATATCACTACGGTAATATTTACTATACAAATGCCTAATTGCATAATTTGTACACAATTATTGACATTTTCTGGTTATGGTGAAACATTGAACTAAATATAATTCTTCTATACTAATGACAAAGAAACAATATTTTGTATGCATTTCATGTGCAATTTCAGTCTTGTACACTCCTTCTAAAGTCTTGCATTTTTCATTAAAACCAATTACAGATAACATTTAGGAAAACAATTTTGCATGTCCAAATATTACCATTCTACATGCTTATCATGCATCAGTCAAACTATAATTTTCTGAAGAACATAAATTACACAATTCTTCATTTTTGTTGGGTAGAAAGATAAGCTGTACACCTGTTAGCCAGCTATATGTCGTTTTGTATGTATTTAGATGAGTTGTCTAGTAAAATAAATGATAAATGCAAGCTGAGCACTTACTGCTGAATGACGTTGAAAGCATGCGGGCATCAAGTGCTATGAGATGAAACAAGAACACAGACATAACTTAAATGAGGTTACGGATAGCAAAAAAAGAAAAACTCGAAACCAGACAGAAGTTGACAACTGACTCTACAGCATGATGGATATGTACTGAATCACAGATGACAGTATTTTAGGCTTCGGTTGCTTTTGACTCTACCTGAGGAAACCACATCTTCGAGGACCAGAGAGTTGCCAGGTCTGTATACGCTACGCTGCTCTTTGTCCACTAGCTTGTCGATTGCAGACATGGCGCTGTCAACGGACGACTCTTGGCCTACAGGGACTCTGAACTCAGACAGGTAGTAGGCGATGACGCTGCCTTCACTAGGAGCAATAAGACAAGGATTAAATAGATTAAATAGTAATCAGACTGTGTTAAAAAACACAAAGTCACTTTACTGGAAGGGTTAGAAGTATGCATGTGTGCCAATCAGGCTCTTATACTGTAAACTGGCCAGTGATAGTAGCAATATAATGACTTGTTTCTGATCACAGCAACTGTTACAAACAAATATAAATAAAAATTGTTGTTAATGCACCTACAATCATTTAATTTCTATAGGTTTCAATGGAGAGTTGTAGTTCATTTTATTTTGATAAACACATTATTTTTATTGATTATATCTTTGGGCTTAGAGATCTTCTTTTTCTGTGCCATGGTTCTATACTTTCATCACTGATATAATTGAAGTGAACCAATAATACTGAGTGTCACATTAAATCCCTGCTGATTTAGAGGATGGAAATGCCCTTTGAAAAATTTGAAATGTCATTTAAAAAGCCCAGGACAGTCGGATTCTGTCTCAAAGTCAATTAACAAAGCAACATACAAATGTCGCATCACAGATGGAAAAATACAATTCAATGATAAAAAGCACTCAGAGAGGGCACATGTGCACAATTCTCTGGACTAATATTAATACGTTTCATTAGGCTGTCTCTTGTTCATTGACCTGTAGCCTTGTTTTCTCTTTCTTTCAGTTCAACCTGTTTTTGAGATATCCTGTTAAACAACACACAAACAGACAAACAAACAACTTCACTGCCATACCTGAAAGCCTGAACTGTAGAACCAACATAGTATTTGGCCAACTGCGGACTCTTGGTATAGATGGCTTTAAGCTGAAAGACAAACAATAGAGCATGAATGAAGGCTGTTTGAAAAGATGATGTGAGGTTGCAGCAGGTGCAGAGGTCTGAGCGGGAGTCTTACCTGTGAAGTCACCTGCTTCGCCAGCGCCTTGAACTCGGAGCTGTTGGAGTTCTCATAGCTGTTTTCAAAAACCTGGTTGGTGATCCGCATGGAGCCGCTGTACATCTTCTTGACCCGAACATCTTTACGGACTGTAGGATGATACAAACAAGACTGAAGATAAACAGCCACACTCTCACCGCACATGAGTTCAATTTTACTTCCGTGTTTTTAAGTGTCAGCGCTGTGGCTTTTTCGTCTTATCTTGGCTTTGATAACTTTTTTTGTTTGTCGCTGTGTTTTTTTCCTTCAGTCTTTTGCGTTGTGATGTCTTAAGTCCCTCGGCATTACTTTTTTCAGCTGATGTACCTTTAATCTCTCCTCTGTTTCAATCATTTGCATGTGCAAATAAACAAAAAGAATAAATATGCATGGAGCTCTAACTTGCTTATGAACATTGCATATTCTATCTAAACCATGTGTGTTTATTTGATTTTGTTACTTCATCAAAAGGAACTAAAAGAAAACAGACAAGTGAATCGAAGCTTTTTCTTTTCTTTTTTTTTTTTTAACTTCGAGCAAAGACGTCAGTTTCTTGGTTTTATTTGTTTCTTTGTTTATCGGCACATCTCAAACTCGTTAACAGATTTAAATGTTAGGCCAGGGACCAGGAAACAAGTCTTTAATGTGGATCCAGTAATTATTCTAACATATTTCTTGACAAAGAACAAAAAATATTTTAACTAGCAAACTGGAAAATACCCACACTATCTTGATAACCATCTTTATGACAGTCAGTGACATCTTCAGATGTTTATCTTTAAGTTTCAGTCTTTTAAGGATTGTAGATTGGTGGAAAAATGTTAAAAATGTAACATATAAGCAGTTGGATAAAATAAAGTCAACAATAAATGTTTAAAAATTATCTACTAAGTAACCATGATACAAAAGGTGGATCAAATATCATTGCAGCAATTTCCAACCCCCTTCTGTGTTTGTCATGTTTCTGATTAACTTTCATATTGTGTCAACTTTTCGTCTTTGTTACTTCAGTTTGTCCGTGTTACAGTATGTTTTCATGATTTTTGAGACTGTTCCCCTTCACATATGAATATGTTGCAGCAGGAGGCACAGCTTAACATGTTGACTGAACTCATATATCAACACACTAATTGCCACACATATTGTATATATATTGTATATTGTAACTAGCTGACATCACAAGTTTAAGTCAGATTACTTTAAGTATCATTTTGTCCAACTCTGTACATGATCTTTGTCTGAACTGACTAAAAGAAGGGTTACTTACAGTGGAAATGCCAGACCAGCAGTCCGGTCATAAGCGCAATAACAGCAGCAAAGATCACCACACCGATCACAGCCCCGACTTTCCCCGGACCCTTTTTCTTCTCGAGTTTTTTATTATCCGAGGCTGGCAGGAACTGGACAGCGGTGTCCCAGTCTTTGTCCTTGAAGACAGATGGACATTTGAATGGATGAATCAATGATTAAATACATAACAAAGAATAATGACATGTTCTCCACTTTGTAGACACAGCGCTGTAAAAGCTGCTAAGCTCCAAGGACGTCCATTTACTGATACTGCTGATTTTTTGTTGTTTAAAAGAAAAAAAAAAGAGGCACTATAAATAGCTATGTTTTCTATACGTGGGTAGATCAGATAATCAACTGAAGATAATTGACAGCAGCAGACAGCAAGTAGGTACTTGTGTATTTTAGGAATGTCTTAGTCTCTAGTGACCTACTAAAATGGTTTCTCGACTAGATGAACTGTGCAACGCTGTTCTGAAATACTAACATGAATGAATTGCTTGATGAATTGCTTCACATGCGGAAGAAATCTATTCAAAGTTTCAGTCAAAAACGGCTCATAAAGTACAAAGAGTGAGTGGTTCTGTTAATGAATTAGAAGGAACTTTAGGTATGAGTCACAGCACCGTGGTTACTTTTAAGGTGAGGGAGGGGGGACGGGCAGGAGTACAAAGGTTTCACCATGGAAAATCCTGTCAAACCTGCTGAGAGTAAACCACTCAGAGCTCTGAAGTGGAAGACAACAAGTTTCTGTGAATGCTCACTGGACTGTGGTATAAATTTACACACTGGATGACTTCTTTACGGATCAACAAAAGATCATCTTCACAGCTTATGAATGTTTCAAATTTAAAAAAAAAAAAAAAAACATTGCTAGGACTGTGATTTCATCCCTGTTAGTTTTACACATGACAATTAGGAGGTGCTAACAGGAAGATGAACTGCAGTGCGAAACTGTGACACCAATAACTGTTTTATAATCCAAGGGCAACACTTTTCTCTCTGCTTGTTTAAAGCTACTCATGCTGAATGACAAGAAGGAATTAAAGCGTACCTTTGAGGGCCCTGCAACAACTCGTGCATTAAAATGTAGCACTTCCACAGAATAGTTATGTTAAAAACAGAAGGCGCTACAATTGTCACCTTGAAAACACTCATTGCAGAGCCTGTGGATTGGATATTCACTCCAGTTTTCCTTTCTGTTTTGTTAATTAACTAAATATTACATGTCTGCATTCACCATCTGAGGGGCTTTTTAAGTGATGCCTACTAATTAAAAAAAAAGGTTCTAAATTAAGAAACGTGGAAAACAAGTCATAACACAACATCTCCTCATATAAAAGTTGAAGTTTTGTTGTGGCTATAAATCAGTTTCAAAATAATCAGAAATGTAAAACACGAATCTTCATGAGGCTTCAAATTGAGGTGGAAATCTTTGGAGGGCTTGAAAGCAATTGCTGTTTGACCATATGGTTCAATGAATATCATCATGATCAAAACAAATTCTGTCATACACATTAAACTACTGATATACTACTAATATAACACATAATATCCAGAAAAATCACATATTCCTTGACATTTTTCATACCTCATTTTGTAGGCTAAGTCTTTAACTGCCTATTATTCTCAAGGACAACATGATTCTTGGTCATCATAATAGGTTTTAAATGATATTGAATCATGACCAAGCCTCAGTGTTGAAGACCAAAACTTAGCATAACAAGCTAAACACTGAATACTTCACTGATCTTTTCTCTTGCGCCCTGGAGGAAAAATCCTTTGAGTCTGAAGGGCATTTGTCAGATAATCCCTCGTATCTATTACCATACTGTGATGCTGTGGGGTAATAACGACTGGATGTTAGCCTACAGAAGAGAAGGACTCAGTAGAACAAGTCACAACAGGGCGGAGGAACAGGAGGAATTCAGGGTGTCAGCCCCACAGTGGCTGCCTGCTTTCTGAAGACCCTCAAGAGTCCCAGAGAGATTCGCTTTAAAGATTTATCCCAAGTTTTGAATCTGTTTCAAGTTTGAGGGTTTTTGGAGTGTAACCTCGTGTATTCTGCAGGTGGGAGGACACCTTTAAACACTTGACCGAGAAAGACAGTGACGTGCATGCAGCCTCTTGTTTGTCAAGTCAGTTTCATTTCTATTGCACCAAATCACAACAGATGTTATGTAACGGCACTTTTCACATAGAGCAGGTCTAGACCGTACTCTTTAGACACCCTGAGTAAACACTTGGAAGGAAATCTCAAAATCTTGCAACTAATATGATTAAATTTAGTGGAAAGTTACACCATGAGCTAAAGAACAAGAGCTTTTTTTTATTTTTTTAAGGAGAACCTTATGTTTGGATGACATTTCGGAACATTTCTGTTATTTATTAACGATTTCATCTCAATGTTGATTCTTATCCAGATGCAGATTATAAATTTTATTGTATTGAAAACAGTTTTGAGGACTGTGTTGCTTCAGAGGAGTTATTTGCTCTTTGAGGACTTTTATTAAAAGATGACACTTATGGCATGAGAATAACAGATTCAAAGCTCACGCAAAAAAATACCAAATTCATCTGCTGACAGCTTCTCTCAGCTTGTAAGTGCTGGGTTTGTTTTTCACTCGGTAATATGATTATCTTTAGGAAAACCAGTGTGTTGGTAATAAAAAGGTTAAGGTTAAATAAAAACCCATTTATATGGTTGTACACAGTGACACCCTTTGAAGTGTTTGTACAGTATGTGTGGAATGAAAACACAATTGACACATATATGTCATGTCTGACAAGTTTGCTATCTGCAGGTTCATCTGCCAATAACCTACACATATTTAATAATTTTTAAATATGTTTCTACAGCAGTTTGGTTCATTTGCAGTCTGATGATCCATAAATAAGAATATCAGGAAAAAGCGGACATCGAAGTCAGTGTCATAGCAGACAACACCCAAATCCAAACTCTTTCATAACAACACAGACATCTAATCTAATCATCTAACCTACATCTAACAGAATCCAAAAGAGCCCAAACCTACATTTTATGACCTATATGTAGGTTGTACAGAAACACAAATTCCTTACCGACTTTGGGGTGTATCTCAGTCCACTGTCCATGTAGTCCATCAGGGGTCGAAGCTGAAATTACACCTGAAATACTCCCTCTAATTTCTCTTCTTGTTATTTTCTTCGATTTGCAGTAGTTCGGCTGTTCGTGCAGGTGAACCTGCAGGCCTGCTCACCTGGATGATGAGTCTTGTGTTTGGCAACGAATTCAAACTGCGCGCAAAAAAAAAAAACTATCAAATCTAAAAGGTTTTACAACGATGGAAAAAAAAAACGTCTTAAAAGTGTTTTTAAAAGAAAGGCTTTTCTTCGGTCGAGATGTTCACAAACGTCTCTCAGACTAGATTATGTCGTCCACCTGTCTGACTTCAACTGAGGGAGACGAAACGAAAAAACTTTTTCCGGGAGCTTCAGGTTTCTGCGGGCGTGTCTCCACACCTGCAGGGACTTCCTGTTTACCTGCCGAAAACAACAGGTTTTTACTAGGTCCTTTTACGGGAAACTATTTAGAAAAACGTACGTAATGTAAAAAACGTACCATTAACTATTGGTACTATACTATACTATACGATACTATTGGTACTATAATACTGACAGTGCTACAATTAGTTGTCATTTCTGAGCATTTGGGAACTGTACTGTTTATTCTACATTTCCGCAATTTCAAGACGTTGTTGAAATAAATTACAAAACGTGTTTTATTTCTTTATTATTAAGTAAAATGTTGATGCATCAGGGGTTTCGTGTGACCTATTTTTAGTATCAGTCATGTGATCTTTTTCAAGCGATGCTGTTTGTACAGTACACGATAATGACGATGATTCATCTCTGCTGAGTCACCTTCATTTTTTCTTTCTTTTACGTCTATGATGAGCCAAGTTTCTGTTTGTAAATTTCGTCAGTCTGTGGGGATAAAGTTATATTTCCGATTTGTAACTTCAGAGACTGTATTAATCCCCTGATACATGATGTACATCTGAAGATATATATAGGGGAGAACAGGGTAATTAGAGCCAGTGGGTAAAATGAGCCACCCCCCTTTATCTAGGTAACCATAAGTAAAAGTAATCATGTGATCACAAATTAAGAAAGTACAGTTCACATTACTCACATTACTCATCTTGAACTTAAGCACATGGAGAGAGTGGTCAACAAAACAGAGCAAAAAAAAAAACATTTGTCACACCAAGTTATCAGTCTTATATCTTAATTAAAAAAGATAAGCTACAAAACAAGGTCATAAACATTGCATAACTGTGGATCTGAGTCACTGTGTGAAACACTTATGTCAAAATGGAGGTAGTGGGGTAAAACATGCCAGTCATGTTGGGGCAAGTTGAGTCAATGGCTCAATTTACCCCCAAAAATCATTTTCTGATATTCTAGAGACTAGAGACACTGTTCATGTTTGATCCTGTTACAAGTGTTACAATGTTAATGAGTAAATACATAATTGCTGATTGATGTTAAGTTTAAACCACACACAAACATGCTGTACATACAGATGGGTGGCAAATTAAAGGAAAAGCCGACATAAAGTGTCTTAATAAGGTGTTGGGCCACCAGAACAGCATCAATACACCTTGGCATTGATTCTATAAGTCTCTGAACTCTTCTAGAGGGATGAACATCGTTCTTCCAAAAGATATTCCCTCGTTTGGTGTTTTGATGATGGTGGTGGAGAGCGCTGTCTAACACATCGGTTCAAAATCTCCTATAGGTGTTCAAATAGGTTGAGATCTGGTGACTGTGAAGGCCATAGCATATGATTCACATCATTTTCATACTCATCAAACCATTCAGTGACTCCTCGTGCCCTGTGAATGGGGGAAATGGAAACATATACACTTATGTTATTGTCTTAAAATTATGTTACACTGCCTTATAGTCAAAAGCTCATTGTAAGACTTTATGATCTGCTTCCTGTGTGAAAATGTCCCTAACAAGTACTGTCAAAAGTGAGGTGTGGGACTCGGACACTGTAACTTTAGAGGGAATGTCCAGGGAGGAAAGGTAGATAAGTATTTGGCCTTCAACTCTTAATTCTCAGCAGAGACTGAAAGAAACTCCCTGGAGATACGGTGAATTAATTAAAAATAATTGTTAGGGTGATGAATATGGGATGATTGTGATGCATGTGGCTGTATATGCACGTACCAACACTGAACTTCATTCAGTATCTCTTCAGCCTAGCAAACTGGGAGATCTGGACTTGCAAATATGTATTCTGGATATTGCAATAAAACTCTGAAGAAGAAACAACTCTCATCAAGGTAGAGATGTTTGATCATAGGATAAAGGTGATGACTCATAACAACTTTGTATTGATTTGCAGTGACCTTTCCCTCTAAGGGGACAAGTGGACCCAAACCAAGCCAGCAAAATGCCCCCCACAGCATAACAGAGCCACCAGATCCCCTCACTGTAGGGGTCAAGCGTTCAGACCTGGACCAGTTTTTCCTTTAATTTGTCACCTGTCTGTTTACACAAAAGCACATTTACATACACATTCTTTCTGTGGCTAACACACAAAGATCACAGTTTAATCTTTACTGAAAGTGTTTAGGTAACATGTTGAACAACAGGACACAAACTTATAATTTTACTGAAAAGTATGAGTTTTTGCTTTTGTTAAATTGATGGCATTAATAAAGTTCAAAATTATCTCATATTTGTTTGATTTTGTGTAATTTTTATATCAGTATTAATGGTAACACTATTTACCCATAGAGTGCTCAATTTACCCCATCCCCATGCTCATTTTACCCCTACCTTGGGGTAAGTTGTGCCATAGGACTAACTTTTTTTGATGGGTCATTGTTCTAAAACCATAATGATTAGATAGCTTGTTTTAATTTCCATGGGTACACAATAACCTGAGGTATATATAGTTACTATTATTTGAAAGAAATACAGTTTTATTTTACAGTAAAATCATCAAATGTAAAAAGTGGCTCATGTTACCCCGTTCTCCCATATATATATATATATATATATATATATATATATATATATATATATATATATATATATATATATATATATATATATATATATATATATATATATATATATATATATATATATATATATATATATATATCAGTGATAGAAAGTAACTAATAAGTACATTAACTCAGTAGGGCTACTGTGGTTACTGTGGTCAATTTTAAGGTAGATTCTTGTAATTTACTTGATTATTTCCATTTGATTTTCCATTTTCCACTCCACTACATTTCAGAGGGAAATATTGTACTTTCTACTCTACTACATTTATCTGACAGCTTTAGTTACTTTTCAGATGAAGATTTGACACAATGGATAATATAACAAGCTTTTAAAATACAACACATTGTTAAAGATGAAACCAGTGGTTTCCAACCTTTTTGGCTTTTGACGTCTTACAAAAAGCAGTGTGTAGTCGGGGTCACATTTCACATGTCTATGAGTTGTTAACAGCTCCACCAAATAGTGATTTTTCCCTCTAAACTTCTCACATGATTTCATTTTAATAAATGCTCAAATGATCCAATATTTCACCAAAAAACAAAGATTAGAGAAAAAGTCCAAAAACTTAAAACAGATTTGCTTCTTTTCTCTCCCATTACTCATCTCATGACCCCTCAGATTTATCTAGTGACCCTTTGGAGGGGCCCGACCCATAGGTTGGGAACCACTGGACTAAACTAGCTAACTGTATATAAAGTAGTTGAAACTAGCTCCACCTCCAGCAGCTACAACAGTAACATGCTGCTCTAACACTGATGCTTCACTATTAATAATCTAATGATGTCATATATAATAATATATCAGTCAGAGGGACCAAAACACTATTTTTACTGCAATACTTTAACTACATAAAGCTCATAATACTTATGTACTTTTACTGAAATAGGATTTTTCATACAGGACTTTTACTAGTAATGGAGTATTTTTACATTGCTGTATTGGTACTTTTACTTAAGTTAAGGATCTGAATACTTCTTCCACCACTGCTATCTATCTATCTATCAATGAAAAGACGACACATCCATATGGAAGTTGTGAATTTATTGATGTGTATCCCCCCTGTAACCATAAATCTGTTTCCATTGGTGTCAATCAAAATTTGTTTTAAATCACTAATATGCATATTATATTAGTTCCCTGTCCCCTCCCACAATCAAGCAGGCAGTTACAAGATTGAAGCCATTTGGGTGCATAGTGAGACAGTCACATACAGAGATACTGTCACAGGAAGAGAAAAAATAGAAAACAAGAAAACAAACTTAAAAATATATATCATATAATTTCATATAAGAACAATGCACACCACAGATAATCCTCCAGAAAAAAGCCATGATTGCAACATCAACTATACAGGCATACAAAGACAATACTAGAGAGAGAGAGAGAAAAAAGGATTCTAGGATTCAGTTTACTTGTTTGTGTCATTCTCTACCTGTAAAAATACACAAGTTTATTTTTATTTTTTATTTTTTTCCAGAAACCAGCTCTCTAAGCCTTGTCTTTCTGTGTGTCTCAGTCTGCCTGCACAGCCCTCCAGCTCCAAGTTGTCTCAGGTGTGTTTCATCCAGGGCTGGCCCGAGCCTTTTCTGGGGGCCCAAACTACAAAATTCAAACTGCAAAATTTGTCATAGTTTCCCCTAAATACTAAAATAATTTTAGTATCAGCCAGAATTATTTGTTATTGTTATTGGTACATTCAGATTCATAAAAAAAACGCCCCCAAATCCACCAATATTTGTACATTTTTGTTTTGTTTGGGGCCCCCTGGTGGCTGATCGTACACACGCAGCCGGTTAGTTTGTGCCTCTGGGCCGGCCCTGTTTTGATCTATCAGACTGTTCTCGGCCTCATGACCAGCAAAGCCAACAGTTGCTCCAGTAACATGTGTGTACACCATCACTAAATTTGTCTGCGATGTAGCTTGTCTAGTACTTGGTTTTTGCTTCAGATATAATTTGTGCAAAAAATTCATAAACAACTGCCTCAAAAAAAACAACAACAATTGTCAGTTTGTGGCATGTCATTGTCCACCGTCACAATGTATGTGACACTGCGTTAAAATCAAAGCCACAAGGGAATCTGTCAGGTACATAGTATGGAAAAAAAACAATACATTCAACTATGTAACACATGTCAATAGGCATTATTTCATTTATCGATTTATCCAGTTTTCCTGTTGATAAAAGGTTGTTTGTGTGTGTGTGTGTGTGTGTGTGTAGGAGGGAATATACTGGGATGTTATCACATTCACTTAGTAAGAGTTCAGAGTAGGTTTTGTGTGATGTGTTTGAGCTGGGGGCCTGTGCACACGTTCACCTCCTAAATCTCTCTCATCAGTGTGCCCGCAAACACAACCCATGACCACTGATCTTAGAACCCTAAACCGACTCATAACCTCTTCCCTGGGAAAAAAAGGTGGAATAAAAACATCTACTCTTATATATATTTAAACTGTATGTATATTTTGTCTGTTATCATAACAAAGAACATAAAGTAAATTAACCATGATTTCATTTTTTTCTCATTTGTCGTTTCACTATACATTTTAATTGGTACAAAGAACCTTCATATACAAGCAATCTATTGAGAGGAAAAAAAGAACAAAAAATAAAAACACCAATTCTTTTTGAGAAAACCATCAGAAACTGCATGAGTGACACTTGCATGATGGAAAAACAAAAGCTTTAGTGTCTGGTTTGCCAGTTTGATGATGGCTACTTCAAAACATTTAAATTTTTGCTTGATTTGCCTTTCACGTTCAAAAATAAAGAAAATGTCTGAAGAAATGTTGTACATCTTGATCTGAGATAGCTGTATCGATAATTACAGAGAAATCTGCAGAATCACATTTTCCATAATGCAAAATGGCAGATACATCACCTTTTCAAAAGAAACATGATCAAAAAAGAGCTCTATAGTACAATAGTAGCAGTAGTAGAAGTAGTAGCATTATTTAAGGATTGTTTTGAACAAACCAGTAAATGGAGTTTGGATGTATGCAAATGATTTTAACAATAGCATCATTATGTTATTGGTCAGTAGTATGTTCCCCCTCTATTGCCGTCCTCTGTCAGACTTCACAGCGCCCCCTGTAGGCTCTGGTTAGATCTGCATCTGCTCCAGGTATTTGTAGGTGGGGTTTTCGTAGCCGTGGTTTTGCATCTTGCTGAGGTGGCGTTCTTCTGGTGTCAGCATGGGGTCAACCTGTGACGCAGACAGAGGACACTCACTATGGCTGACCTCGACAAGAGCGGGACGAATTAACAGCTCCTCTCAAGACGGCATAACATGCTGTGTGTGTCGTATGCAAATACTGCAGGGATAATAACTTAATTTGCCTTGCATTTACCCCACATGCCATTTACATAAAACATGATAATTTAATCTAAATCTGACACTTGGTATAAGATGGACAGCAGTTCATTGAGAGTACTTGTGTATGCGGTTTACACTCTCTGTCCAAATCTCCACGCTATGCAGCAAATAACAATATCTTACCTCCACAATGCCATGACTGATGGTGCCATATTGCCTCTTCCTCAAAAGCACCAGACTGATGACAATTACAGTTGCTATGGCCACTGCGATCACCAGCAAGCCAATCAGTGCGCTGCTCCCGAAGCTGAAGTCCTCTCCCAGGGGGCGGTAGGACTCCTAACAGGAAGAACGGGTGAGAGGAGGACAGAGAGAGCAACAGTGAGGAGACAAGACATGCAAACACATCCGACCACTGCAGCAACAAACAGACACAATGAAGTTGTTTTGGTTGCAGTAATAAAGACATTATACACAGACAGTAAGTAGTTACCTCATTTAGTTACTTTGTTTATGCTAGATACACATTTAAATTGTTGTTATCATGCTGTTAAATAACAATCTTGAATAAAATTCCCCTCCAGCCATCTAAAAAGTATGAATCATTTAAAGGAAAATTCCAGTATTTGTCAACCCGTAACTTATTCTCATATTTTTGTCCATTATAAGTATTGATCATGATTACATTTTCCTCACCAGAGATTTAGGAAATGCAGCAGTTGGAGCAACGACTCCCCAGAAAAACTTGAGTCTCCTTTAATCGTATAGGTTATACACTGTCTACTTGTGTTTGCTGCTACTTCTCCAGCATGCACACAACCTAAATCGAGAGTCTGGCAGTACAGCAGCTGCTAAGTTTGACCAGGAGGTGGATCTGCTATGCTGTGCAGCTTTCTCCAATAGCTACAGGCATTTCCAAGACAATACTAGATGTGTTTACTTTCATTTGGACTCAAAGACAATATTGTTGAGGATGATTTCTGTTAATTTTACGTTTTTGTAGTTGGCTCACACTCATTGCCCCGATCAATATTGTTCTTGCTGGAGTCTGTGTTTCCAAATCTCTATAGCGGAGGCGGTGAGTCAATTGTTTTCATGATCAATAGTTATAATAATAGATATGAGAATAGCATCCAGGTTGACACATATCAAAATTTCCCTGTGAAATTGTGAATGAATGAAATTGGATTCTTAATTAAAAAAATATAACCTTTATCCTTAAAAATCACTTTTAAATGGAGTGATGAAGCAGCTGGAGGAGAACGTACATGTCGAGTTACACAAACACTCTCATGTTATTTTATAAAACCAGAGTGAAGCAGGGACAACATCCCTTTTGGGCAGAGGATTGGACATGATTGACTTGTGACTAGTGTGTACACATGCATAAAATGTGTCTTTGTGGAAAAGATTGTGTAATATCTTGGCCAATTCGGTATATACACACAACCACAGTCACCTACGCTCATCTTCACAATGTAATCTGGCACATATGACACAAACTAATCATATGTAGACAGCCACGGGGGAGTTATTTTCTGCTCATTCTTACACATAAACTGAGAGCACTCAGTTTGTGTGGATTCACATTCATCATATGAACTCAGATTTTTTTGATGTGTACATTCAGATACATTCACATACACAAACATGCATCCATGCAGAAATAACCAAAACGTATTAGCCTGAACAGAAAACTTTAAAAAAAAACAACAAAAAAAAAAAACAAGAGAGGGGATTTGGGGTCTGTTTCAACGGTGTGATTCTTTAAATTTTTTAATTTTCGCAGTTATCAGCTGCAGAACTGGTATTTTTGCACGCTACAACACTCCCTACCTCTTTCATCTTCTCCCCACTACTGATAACTACAGTTCCCCAGAGAGCCCTGTGGAGGGCGCCGCTATACTCACCAGCTCATCATCATGCATAACGCTGACTCTCTCTGCACTGTAAACCACTTCTTTAACATCCAGAGACTCATCAATCACCTGTCAGACACAGACAGGGGAGCCCAGGTTACACTCACCACAATGTGTGTGTGAGATTGTGTGTGTGTGTGTGTGTGTGTGTGAGAGAGAGACAGATAGAAAGAGAGCGATAGGCAGGTGGAGAGCAAGAGGGTGTGAATGTGCAGCGAAGTAAACTGGAAGGAATTATCTGTATTTGGGTGATGATACACTTGGAGCTGTCTCGTACAAACTGGAAGGAGAGAGGGTGAGGGTTTGCAAGCATCAACAACAGACTCTCTTCTAGGCACACAGTTAACATGTCCTTCTAAACAGACTGTCAGCCACTCATTACAGAGAGCTCTAATCTGAAGAAGAAGAAGAAGAAGAAGAAGCACTGTGAGTGGAAGTGGGTGTGTTCGGGAGGCAGAAACAAAATCTGCTGTTTGTAGAGACAGAGCAGTCCAGAGTCGGTTTCTCACAAAAGATAATCAAAATAGAGACATTTAGGCGTCGCCACCATTTGTGATTTTGTTAACCTCAGATTGCTCCGTCTTAGAAAACTAGCATTTCCAAAAAAAAAAAAAGAAACATGCATGCAAAAAAAAAACGAAACAAAAAAACTTGCATCATGACTCATATTCACACACACACAAATACGCAGCTTTGCAGTTGGTGTTGGATTAGCATGCAAAACACATTACACATTCAGCAGCCAAGCATCGTTTGAAAAATCCACAAGGAGGAATGGTCTGTCTGGCAAAGAAAAGTAGCATGCGATGACTGCCTAACAACGTGTGGAGTTGATCTGAATGAGTGTCGGTTGGCAGAGGGACACGCAAATAGCCCAGTGTGAGTTAGCTGTAACTATGACAACATAGTTACTGGAATAATCTGACTCATTAAAAGCTGAACTTAAGAGAGCCATGTGAAAGCGCTATACTGTATGTACCCATTAATGTCAATCATCAGCACATTTTCCTCGGTCTGAGGTTGTGGTAGTGAAATGAAACTGTCAAGACAGTTGTCTGTTATAGAATATTTAACGCTGCAAACACAATTTAAAATCCTAAAAGAATTTCCTGTGTTTTTTTTTGCTTTAACAGTGCTGCTCTCAGTTCATGTGTTGAGCAAGTTAGAGAGTTAAATATGCTCTGAGACACAAACAAAGAATGATAAAAGTCATAATGAAGCTCTTACCACATTGTCGCTGATCTTGGGTTTGCTGTTGATGATTCTCTCCTCAGCACCTATCAGACCGTCTAAACCAGACATGGCGGAGCCTGTGAGGAGGTGAAGGAGCGCGGGTCAATAAGAGCGGAGCAGCGTGAACAAACAAACAAACAAACAGGGATGGTGGTATTGATGGTGGACAGCTGCACACAGATATCCAGCTCTTTTTCGTCACAACTGTCGCCTCAGTCTCCTCAGTGCACTGGTGACAACAAAGCCCTTTCTTCCATTCAGCACAGTGTGAGCACTGTGAAGCCGACATGACACTGACCTTACATTTTCTACAAAGCCCTCTCAAAGTGGTGTTTTGCATAAAGCTGAGATGTCTCTGTAAACATCCAGTTACGTGCACTGACTCACTAAATCAAAGCCCTCTAAATAATTATGACTCATCCTGGCATTTTGCATCCTTCAGTTATCTCCGATTTCATGGTCAAAACTATGAATCACTGAAGTTCCTCATCTAAAAATCCTTCATAGTCCCTTGAGATTTTAACAGATGATTAGTAAGTAAGTGGCTAAGACAAAAAACTGGGCCAGAGTGTCAAATATGCATGTTAGACCGATGGTTTTGAAATAGGCACAGGATCTATTAATACACACACCAGATATTTCATGAATTAATCAAGAACCGAGAGGAGAGCGAGCAAGTGAGGCAGTCAGGGCAGGGTCCTGAACAATGCACAGCAGCAACGAGTCTGGTGTAGGCTTATTGTCTGCTGCTGATGCTGCAAGTCAGCCAATACCAAACGCTTAAGATTAGCACAATTGCCTTTGGATTAAGCGAGGAACAATGATGCGTTTTTACAGGCCTCACTCAGCAGAAGTGACATCAGAAACTCTGGCATGTTATCAGATGGTACTGCAGGGTGCACATAGTGCACAGCCAGTCACAACAACACACAAAACAATAGCAGTGACCTCTATGTGAGCAATGTGACCTCATCTGCATGGGTTGACCGAGCGCTGAAACAATAAGTCCATTAATCGATTAGTCAATCGGCAGATGGTTGGCGACAATTTTGGCCATTGATAGGTCATTTATCAAGCAAAAATGCCAAACATTTGCTGGTTTTATCCACAGAAATGTGAGGATTTGCAGATTTTTCTTTCTTTTGGATAATCTAAATTGAATTATTTCACTTTTCCTGGCATTTTATAGACTGAAATATTGTAGATTTACTTGGAAAAAATGGACAGATTAATGAATAATGAAAATAATCCTTAGTTGCAGCATTACTATAGGTTTGACAAGTAAAACACAAAATCAACAGCAAATACAGGGGGACAAACTTCTCTGGAAAAATACAACAGGGGAGGTTCAGCATCCACTTAAAAAAAAAAAAAAATCAATATATAATTTTGATTCAACAATTAGTGGAACATGTTTAGTTCATTCAATTTAAAGAGTGAGATCACAAGGTTAAGCCCAGATCAGACAACACAGGTAACTACATCCTTGTCTCAGGTCTTGGAGGACAAATTAGGCCAATTTAGATTGGGTTGTGGGTCAGCAGCGGAAACACTGAGCCTCAGACAAGGCCACTAAATCACACAGCTCCTATCAGGAAGAGGGCGACTGATGAAGGGAATGAGTACGTGGGCGGGGGGAATAATTAAGCAAGGTGCTTTGACTAATGTACTGAGTAAGGGATGGCAGCAGACACATGACTGAAGAGTCTCTCTACGAGGGGAGGTGGCTGTGACCTATCTCTCCAGGACGTCAAAGCCACAGACTTCGCTATTCAGCATGAGGTGATAATCATATTATGATAAAAGGCCAGGCATAGGAGCAACTGAGACCCAACCACGTAGCCTAAGTGAGTCATCAAAAAAAAGGAGAAAATTAACCACCAGATGGCTTCTGATAAAATAGCAGCAATGGTGGGAGAGAGAAGATCCCAAACTGCACCAAAGGATAAGGAAAAGCAGAACAGAGGAACAAAATAGTAGATGGGAATGGCTTGGGAGATGAGGAGAGGAGGAGGGGAGGAGGGGGGGGTAGCGAGAAAAACAAGACGCAGCAGAGGCACCAACCTTTCTTGAAGGCACGTGGGGAGTCTGATAGATCGCCTTGGCATTAGAAATGAGCAACAGAAAAAAGAAGAATAGAAAAGGGGAAGGAGAGAAGAGAGAAAACTTAGGTGAGCAGAGAAAAGGCAGGATTATCAATCTGTGTTAATTGATTAGGAAAAGAGTCCAGCAGGGAAGTGTCTGAAAATAAATTCGAGAGATAACCAAACTTAAAAAACTTCAAGCCATTTCAAAATTGGCTAGCTGTGTCTAAGCCCTCTGGGGTGTTGGCATGTATAATAAATGTTACTTGGGGATTTATTTTTGTGAGGTAATTTGCCTTCCATTTTCCTGAAAGCGTTCCATCCATCACTCTTTTGTCTCCTTGAGGATTCAATCCTTTGTTTGGCACAAATGTGACCAAAAAGAGAATCATAACCGTCACATTTTTGTTCCTAAGCCTTTGGCCCCAGCTCAGCACCAAAGCCTGAGGCTTTGTGCATTTATCTGAACTTCAGTGGTGCTGCGTTGAAGGCTAGGCCACAGGGAACTGTGCAGGCGCAGATAGTCCATACCCATGGCTATTCTCCCTCACTGTGCAACAGTTCTGGTGTGCTTTGTCACCAATGTCCTTCAGAAAGCGTGTATGGCCTATTGTTCTCCACACAGCCACTGTGACGCTCATTATTCTGCCTGTGACTGTTTCTGAGGCTGGAGCTGCTCACCCTCTGGCTCTGAACGGGACCCCAAGGATGTGACCTGGAAGGGCCTGTAAGGTTTGCCCTCGGACATGGGGACTTCCACACTCTCCTCTGACGACACGGTGACATCTGGCTGTGATTCAGAGATAGACGACAGGAACTGGTCCATGTCAGCTTTCTGCTCCTGGAGTAGCTCATCTGTAATAAAGAGCAAATGAGTATGAGACATCCTGGCATATGCTAACACCTGCCAACCTGGGACACGGCAGCAATGTGCAAAATGAGGGTTTCTCCAATTACTGTTAACTGGTTTTCCCAACAATCACAGAGCTGCTGCTGCAAGACACATCTGCTCCCATTTCTGCTAACTACCAATTAGTATTTTTCTGAGAGCTATTTTCCATGTAAATCCACACATCTCCCAACAGGATGCAGCATGGTGAAAGCTGTGACCCAGTTCTGTCACTGCACCCGCCCCACTTTAATCTGTGCTGCAACACCATGCTATGGTTTCCTTAATGAACCAAAGGAGACAAAAGACAATAATAAAATGTACCGGACATTGACTGCCTAAAACTGTACCACTGGAGATTGAAACATCCCAAATACAGTTTCCAGCTTTAGATCTAATTGTAAAAATGAGAGCTGGTGAGCGGAGGCCCTTAGAAACAGAGAGTAGCAGCTGTATTAAATTCCCCTTCACAAATTCATACTGAGAAACAGACAGCATGTTTCTCTCTGTCTCTGATAACTGGTTTACAGACTGTGTCTACTGGTCTACTCCTATATTTGTGTTTCCCTTTACGCAAGATGTCAGCTTGCACCAGATATAAGAAAAACAATCCACTGAGGGCACAGAGGAAATGTGATGTATTGGCTTCATCTGTCTGGCACATGTGCAGATTCCATCACTGTTTTCATTTCACTTCGTTGTTATTACAGCACACAATCCGTCCTCCAAGATGCCCAAAGGGCCTCTGACAGAACATGACTCACCAATTTCATCCTGAATCTCCTCGGCCACATACGGTACTTTGTAGAGCAGAGATAGACTCTGGTTCATTCTCTCCTCGATCACACGCAGATGGGTCATCACCTGGAGTTGAGGAAAAAAAAAAAAAAAAAAGACAAAATGACAAATAAATCCTGTTGTATTTTTATGATGACATCAAAGTGAAAATGTTCCCCCTGAATGGAGATGTGTTTTATTCTCAGCATCTCGGATGATTCTCTACAGAGGATTCATTGTTTTGTCTGTGAAATGCCATAAAAAAATGGACAAATTCCCATCGTGAGCTCCCAAAGCCCAAAGTGTTGTCTTCCAATTGCTTCTGAACAACACTTAAAAGCACAATGGGATTCAGTTTATAATGATGTAAGATAGACAAAAGCTGAAAAACCTTGCATTGGTGAAGCAGGGAATGTTTTGATAAAATACTTTGTAAATGATAAATCACTCATTAAAATTGTTGGTGATTCATTTCACGGTGTTCCACAAATCCATTAATTGAATAATTGATTCAACCCTAATCCAGTGATAACCAATTACAGAGTGATTTGTGAACTATTAGTATACGATTTTCATTCTAATAGTATTTATTTAAAAGCTAACATTAATAAACCAGAAAATGAACCCTTATCCCAGAAAATCCCCCTGAAATTCACTCTTGAGTTTATTGTCACTGGAGAGGTTATACATTTTGTCACCTAATAGCATCACAGATTACAGTATTGGCTCTCCTGTTTGGAAATATGCACAGAGACATTGTGTCACGCAGGAGAAACATGGTGCTGACTTGAGATAAAGCATGTGAGAGGATTAAAATTTGTCTTCAGAAACAGGTGTCAACAGGAAGAGAAGATACAGGAGACAGAAGAAGAAGAAGGTGAAGATGAATTACATCTGTATTTACATGCAACAAGTTGTGTGTTTGATCACTATTTGTTTCATCTAGTTAGTTAGCCAGTAGCCATCTTACAAAATGATACCATCACAACATTATCAGTTGTTACAGATCATTTAGTGATGTTTTATCCCAGAAGGCATCAATCAGTGAAACCAACAAACAGACAATTTTAACTAGAAGAGCGGACTCAGTAGAGGGCAGATCTCTGCTAGGTGTGTACAGGCAAGATGGAGGTAAAAATAACAAAAATGCGGATTTATTCATCTCTAATTGTGCCTAACTTTAGTGGATAGTAACATATCAGGTATGGTAATAATCTGCAGATGTTCTGGTTCAAGATTAGACCAAACTTTTCTATGGATGTCAGTTTTTGAGCCATAACAAAGCCAAAAATGTGGACTCTGACAGACTAAGTAAGCCCTATTTTTAGCCTTGCTGATTGCTGGAAATACCTTTTGCTATGATGTAATGTAAAATGGCCAGGGCTGCTGAAAAGACGAAAGTTTAAGCTTTACAATATGCTCATAAGGAATCTTAATATTTATCTGAACTTCTGCCATTGACAGTCAGCAGTCGAGTTTTTCAAAAATTGTGAATCACCGCAACCACAAGAGCTCCTTGAGCATACAGTCATAAATGTGCACAAAAAATATTAGGCCTGGTGGGTCCAGTAGTTTGTGAGATTAGCTGCGGACAGATATACACACACACACACACACGGACACACGCACACACAAGACTAAACACATGATCCCCTCCAGGCTTACGCTTGGCGGAGATATTAAATGACTACACAGTACAAATTTTAGGACAGACAGCTAACTGTTCTCTGCCCAGAATATAAATATACTGACAGAAGAGAGTTGTTTATGTTCACAAATTTAAACAGAACTGTCACAGAAATGGCAGAAATGTGCCTTCTGGTAGAGAGCTCACTCACTCACAGCCAGCCAACGTGCAGACATAAAACAAGTTGCTGCATGTAATATTCAAATCAGTGTTGAAGCCCTGAAGTGTCTTGACAGGATCTACTGCTTGTCAGTCCCAATGATCACGACAAAACAAAACCAACAAAAAAATAGACTGTTTTGATCGACTAGACACAAAACTTTGTGTATTCTAAAAATTCTCCAGTCACTTTCACTGTATTCATTTTTTACCAGAAATTTAATGTTTAGAAAAGAGAACTATTTCCAAATTTCTGCTGCCAAAGTGTTTGGCAGAATATGAAAAGCTACCAGCCACTGACAAAGCTGGCCAGCTCTTGGCAGGTAACTGGTGTTTATTTCTCAGTATGATGACTGACTGTTTTCATCTTCTAACACATGGCTGCAGTGCACCAGAGCCAGCAACAGATGGCAATAAAGCACCTTTCCCATTAAAGGCACGGCTGCAGCTCCTGTGACACCTTCCTGTTGATGTTTGACAAACAATCCTCATTATGAAGATTACACGTCCCAATGTTGGTATAGAGATTTCGACGCATCAAGCAACTTCACCTAAGCTTGACAGGTGAGGCTTTTATCAAAAAAAAAGAAGAAAAAAGAGTATAACCTTGATCCTAGAACATCACATAACCCAGTTATATAAAGCACAGCAAGCCTTTCCCTATTTACAATGGATTCTTTTGTAATACATCTCTAAGTCACATGTCACGTCCACAAACAAGGAGAGCCTGCTAAAACAGACAATGCAGATTTCAAGTCTGGCTGGGTGAAGAAATACAGAGCATGCAGACTTGACAAATAAACACTGCGAGAGCAAAACAATACAGATTGGCTTCCCATGACTGAGCACAAAGGCTCGCCGCCTCCCAGATCCTACGATTCATCTAAATAGTAACCCTCTGGTTCCTTTTTTCCCCTCCTCACTATGTTGTTTCATCCATCTGCTGTGTTATCTTTAATGGTGGAGGATAACTATAAATGGTGTCGAAGGGCACTGACACATATGCAAGTGCATCTAACAGAAGAGCTTCCAGCCAAATCCCTGTGCAGCAGCTCAGAGTCCAGCATTACACAAGACCTGCGCAATGTTAATCTTCGGCTGAGGCTTAAGTGAATGAAACACCCCTCCCTCCCTCCCTCCCTCTCTCCCTCCCTCCGTCAGACAAGCCTACTCACTCCTCCTGGGCTTCAACTCAGAGAAACATGCACTCTTCTACCTCCTACACACTTAGAAACAGGGCAGAGAGGAGCAGCCTGAGACATCATTATCCCTCCCCTGTCTGAGCACAAATAGGCAAGAGTGTGAGATCTCCAAGTGGCTCTTTGAGAGGTTTCAGATTTACTGACACAGCTTCTAATAAAGTACGTCGTCATTGCCAAAACTAGTTGAGGAAGGAGGCAAGACCTCGAAGTATTGGCAGGCACCAATTAACTAATTTGAAGAATTGATGAATCACTTAAGTCTGAGATAATTCAATCTAACAAAAATGCCAACTTCTCCAGCTTCTCAAATGGGATTTGCTGCATTTCTCTTTTATATATTTGTAAATTGACTATTCGAGGGGTTTTGTCTGTTGATCGGATAACACAAGTATCATGAAGACATCACCTTGGGCTCTGGGAGCTTGTAATGGACACTGATCGGTCATAATCAGCAGGATACAAACACTGACCTGTGACTTCATCTGAGCAGCCTTCTCAGGATCAACAGCCAGGACGTGCTGGTAGTGGCGGATGGTGTGCTGGCGGTCCTTGTTCTCAGCGCGGACGTACCGTCTCAGGGCCTGCAGGATGCGGTGGGGCTGAGGGGGACATGCAATAGGAGGAAGAGGGGTGGTTTGAAGTGTTGGATGGTAAAACAAGGCCTTTAAACATTTAAGTGTATATTGATGTAATATTCCTGCCTCATGTGGACATCACTGATGCAACAGCAATTTCTTCCCTTATTCTAATTTTACAGGCACCACTCTGTAAATTGTAAATTGTTGTTATTATCATCTTAAAAAATATAACTTAAGCTTTTTTATTCAGAACATTCAGTTTTCATCAGCCTCTGGTTTATTGGATTTTAATGATGAAACTTATTTGCTGTTATTAGACGTAAGCACACACTGTGATCTCTTTCTGCCAACTTGTTATAACTGAGCAGAAACACGACAAGAACGTTGCTGTCAAATGTGAAGTGCAAAAAAAAATCAATGCATGTAACATGACATAAAATAATTTGTAAGCACCTCCTGAAATAACATCGCACCACAGATGATGCAATTACCAACGCTGGCGGTGTAACAGAAGCACGATAAGGAATTACTACTCTCAGTTTGGGCAACATTATTCCACATGAAATGGGTACAAAATAAAAATATTTAATGAATTCATTTTTCAGTAACAAGTCCAACACTGCTGGTTAGAGAAACAACCAGCACCTTGCAACAGGGTGCCAAACTGTGTGCTGGCAAAAGGATCAAAAGACTATTAGATAAGAGGAATTAAAAAAAAAAAACTGACACAGGGATTATAGCTGTAGGTTCAAATGTGATTGACTTTGTACTCATGGAGGATTTTGGGATGTGTGTTTTTCTGGCTACAGTAATCCATTCTCCTCATGATGAATTGAAAGTTGGCAGAGGGTCTTTTGACAGGATATGAGATTAGCCACAGGCCATAAGTAGTGTGAGGCTGAGTGTGGTCTGACAGAAATGTGTGTGTTAATGTGTTTGCACATCGACTGAGGGAGGAAAAAGCAATAGACAGATTGGAGAGACGTGAGGAGAGGATAAAAGATGCTCTCAGAGGCCGGTGTGTGGTGTTTACCCTGGGGGGGTCAGCCTGCAGGGCAGCCAGATAGTTCTCTAGGGCCAGACGGCGCCGGTCATTCAACATGGCCTCTACCCGGGCGAGGTGAGTCTCCACCAGCTGCTGCTTCTCACTGGCTGCCTCTTCCTCTAAGGACTCCACCATGGCTTGGAAGTGCTGTAAACAAAAGTATATGCATATAAAAATGTATATGTACCTAAAACAGTGTGAGCTTTCAACTTCTACTTAAAAAATAGAAGGAAAAAAATACAGCTCTCTGTTTCACATGTCGCCTCTCAGGCTTGTCAGGGGAGTTAGGGACTCATTTAGAAGTCTCCCCATTCAGACGGTGCCCTAATTTAGCCTTAGAGTGATAAAGATAGAGCGGTCAGGGAAAAGGGATCTTTGATGGCACAGGGAATGAGGGACCCAGGGCCTGTAAGCTGTCATATCTCACCTAAACAAAGGGACAAAGGGGGGGATTCCCAGTAGGAAGGATCAGTGTCTTACCTGGATCAATGTCTGCCTCTCAGCCTTGGGCAGGTTCTTAGCCTGGCGATCAGCCTCTTCCCACTCCTTTCTTACCTGGAGTGACAGAGACAAAGAGAGAGAATAGGAAATGAAGCGAGATGCAAGGTGGGCCGATTGTTATAAAAAACATGAGGGTCACAATTTTGACCCCAGAAACAACTGAGGTGTGCCAAAACAAGTGCCCCGTTGAAATGTCCGCAAAGCCTCTACTGTCAGCTGTGAACTTGAAAAACTGCCAAAAGTTGGGGGTCAGTGAACCGTTAAGTATGACCTTGCTCCTTGCTTTATTCTTGCTTTCAAATTTTCAAGTTTTAAGAACATTTGCGAAGTTTGTGAATCAACTGACTTGCACATTTTTTTTGTCCCTGAATTCTCTCAAGAGGCTCGGCTCACTCTTACTGAAACTATACAAATATAATACTTATTCTTATTTGAAAAAATAAATCCTATTTTCCAACATTTTTTTTTCACTTTTTTTGAAAAAAAAAAGAGCAAAACCAGCATCACAGTTACTGAGAAAGACTGATTCAAATACTTTTCTAACTCATCCTCATCATACAGTCTATGAACCCAACTGTCTGTCTTTATCTATAGGTCTTTCTTAATGAGAGGAATCAAGAAGGGACGACAGCTGTCACCTCATCAGTGCCCTAAATAATTATCATGTTATCATGTTTATCACGATACATAATTCTGTGAGGATAATCCTGCTTTGTTTTATATCTTTTGGCTTGAAAAACAGCCATTAAGCAAGCACTAAAAGTTTGTTCCATGACAGATTTGGGCTGCTTTAAAAGCCTTTGATATACAAGTATTGATCAATACCACAAATAATGTATATAACAGTCATATTTTGTGACTGAGCAGTAAAAACCCTACTTACTGCCTCTTTAATCAGAGACTGGCGCCCTGACAGGACCCGGTAACTCACCCTCTCCATGCGGTTACGGTGCCTGATCTCCAGCTGCTCCTTGGCTCTCTGGAAGCGACTGTGCTCCTTGTCATCAGCCGGGGTCTCAAAGTAGATGTCCACATCATCGGTGGGCTGAGGAGTGGGAGGCATGGCTGCGAATTCAAAAACAGATGGTGAGCGGACAGACACGCAATCTGGACGACTAGGCAGACAGAGAGACACGGACAGAGAGACAGACAGGTTGGCTGATCCACGCGGACACAGGTAGGCAGAAAAAACAAAGAGACACAACCGGGCACAGAGAGAAAGAGAGATGAAAGTGGAATGCAGATTGAAGCTGGACAAAAATCCTCACAGAGGCACTCCTCTCATAGGCGTTCCTCTACCCTCGGTAAGTCGGATAAATTTAAGAGAATCTGACAGTCTTTCCTTTCGCATTCCTTTTATCTTCCCATCGGCTTTCTGCTGACAGGTCGCATCTCAAACTCTAATGGAAATATCTCCATGTTTGACGGCCCGGGTCATCTGAGGGGGAGAGGCCAGAGGGCTCTGTTCTGGGTTCCTCGGTATACACTCACGCAGGACTCACTCCCTGCATCGCTGCAACTAGCAATAATAATAACGCTGCGGGCTCGTAAACAGGAAGAAACCTCATCGTTTCACCCCACCATCAAAAAACAGGAGGCAAAGGTTAACGGATAAACGCATATTTTCCGCTCTGAACTGCTTCAGCTCCTAACATCATTTTATTTTTTAAAATGCAAAAGAAAAATCCAATTGGTCATGGTCATGAACTGTGTTTGAACTGATGAAAAGTGAAGTCTTTGTTAGGTGTACAGAAATGGGGCCTGCTGACATGTGCTGGTGGGGTTCTTGCAATAGTAGTGGCAGCGCTCAGTGTGCAAACAGACAGGTTGTTGTTGACAGCAAACAGACAAACATGAACAAATGGCAGGAGTGAACACTGGCAGTCAAACAAAGAAGACAGAAAAATCAGGAAAAAAAGCGTGTTTGAAGATGACATGCATATGAATGAACACTAAATTAAGAAGAAAGAGGAAGACTAGTGAAGTAAAAATATGACATATTGTCATATTTTTTTGGATTTGGGGATTTTCTAATGAAACTTTAATTTTACTTTTGTATTCCAATTAAGGATGTACTTGTAAGGTCCTAGAATACAGGAAATGACAGTAGAGCTGGGTATTGTTTGTATATATTAATACTAATATCATACCTGAGTTTTGGTACCAATTCCAAAAACATGCCTTACTTTAAGTAAAATAAAGATGTGTTTCTAAAAAGCCTTTTTTCAATTAACAAAAGAAACCGACCTTTCCAAATGTTCAACATTGTCTAAACAAAATTGTGAAAATTATGATTTAAATCAGAAAATTTTGAGCAAGCAAGCAAGCGTTCAATGCCAGCTTTCTGTACTTGACAGTTTTTGATGATTTTTATTTAAGACAAATTTCAGTTGGTACCAAAAAGTATTGAGGTTTGATACCCAGCTCTGAGTGACAGGAAGTGCACTGGTTGACACATGATAATGGAATGAACAGTAATCAATAAATAATACATGTCTTTGTGAGTAAGGGCAGTACATAATATTTAATTTTAACAATTCTGATTCAAATAAAACCTAATATGAGCTCAATTTCTTTCTGTCTGATATTAATACTGAAAATGTCAACAGTTCCAATTTAGTAGTGACAGTTGATTGATAAATTGACAGAAAATTAACCACTAACAATTTTGATAAATGGTTTAGTCATTTACAAAGCAGAAATACCAAACATTATCTGCTTTCATCTTATGTGTGGATATTTGCTACTATTTGATGTTTGATGCCCTAGATATATCAACAAAGTAGTAACACATATAAAGAAGATGATGAGTGAATTTAGTGTTAATTGTTGCGGTGGAGGTGACGTGGCAACAACAGCTGTGGTGATTTGATGAGAGAGCTGAAGACTGCAGAACTACTCAGAGACAGACTAAAACTACGTTATTCTAAAGAAGTTTTCAGCAGAGAGTCTGCAGCAAAGACACAAGCACAGAGAGGAAGAGGGGTTGTTGTCAAAGCGGGCCTCGTTCACGTGAGACTTACTCAGGCGCTTGCACACGGCCATGCAGTACTCCTCTGAGTCGAAATTGTTGCGGTTGCCGGCACAGCCCCCGTATATGAAGCGCACACACTTCCTCTGGCTCATGTCGAAGTGCCAGCGGGGCATGGAGGCACGGCAGGGGCCAGTCTCAGCCTCCAGGGTGCACACCGCTGTCAGGGGACAGCTGTTAGATCATCCGACCACTAGGGGCAGCACTTAATTCCAGTCTCAATTACAAACACCCAGAAAACTACCATCAAACACTCCTTATCAGTACTATTATGAATCTATGAATACAATTTAACAAAGCAAAAGAAAAAAAAAACCTGGGTAGCAACTCTCTCTGTACATGATGAGCAGGATTTAGCAGCAGTTTGGCTACAAGTAAGACAGGATGATTTGTACTTGTTCTTTGATAAAGCAGAACAGTACGTCACAGAGTCTGCTGCGAGCTGGAGAAAAGGGTATTTGCTGATGCATACACTTATCTAATTACAGTCTGGCTGAGATTTAAGCATAACTGCCTATAGTTTAAAAGTTAAAAAGGTTTGATTATATTTAAGTGGTAGGCAAAGTGCCAAGGAGCAAGAGAGAGAGAGGGAGAGAGAGAGAGAGAAGGATGGAGGATGGTACATTATAATTTAAAAGGACTCATTACAAACCTTTCACTTCCTGCAGAGTCTTGTCCTCATCTTGGCTCTCTGACATTTTGCTGCTCTCTTTCTTTTCATCCTCATCGTCCTTGTCCACCTCCTCGTCCTCATACACATAGTGGTATTCGTCCTCATCTTCCTCCTCCTCATCTTCGTCCTCATCCACGGGCTCCTCCTTTTGTGTGGGCTGCTCATCAGCTGGTGTCTCACTGAGAAAGGGAGGAGGGTGGGGGGGGGGGCAGCAGGGCGGAGGTGATTGAGTGAAGGGGTGGAAGCCAGGGAGAGGAGACATTTATCAAACAAGGCAGAGCAGCTGCCATAGGTCAATGTCACGACAGTTTAATTCATCCAGATGGCCAATAATACCTGCCCTTCGCAAGAGAGCGGATATTATGCTCACAATATTTCAAAGACATGCCATGATCATGCACGGAGCCACATACTTTGTCCTCCCCCCCCCCCCCCCCCCCCCCTTCACAACTACCGACTGCTCACCTGTCCTCTAAAGCCTCCTCCTCATCCAGGTCGGCCTCGTCAATCTCCTCATCCTCTACCTCCTCCTCTTCGTCCTCCTCCTGGGACGGCAGGGAAGGAGGGGCTGACTCCCCGATGCGGGAGGAGGGGCAGCACACGTACTCGGTGCCATGGAACTTGTCAATGCCGCAGGGCAGCAGCATGCCGTAGCTGTGCAGCACCATGGTGCTCTTGCCACAGGCCTGACGGGGCAGAAGAAGTAAGTGATGAAATCGACTGAAAATGGCGCAGGGCATCGAGATTGATGATGCTGCTGTGGTTTCTCACACTACATTAAAGTATCAACTTTAGCTCTGACAAGCGGATATTTGTTTAATCTTTATTCATCAAGGAGAAGTTGAAGGACTACACCAACAATGAGGCTCATGATAGACGGAACAGCTTATGAGTAATGGGATCAGGAAACAGTGGAAGTTAAATTAATTAAGTCACATGGTATTGTTGACAGGCTGCAGTAAGGCTTTCAGTTTTTTGGATTATATAGATTTACAAAGAAATATACCTCATTTTAAAAAAGAGAGATCTGTTTAAATTAATTTTCACCTGGATTTTATCTCCTCACTCACTGAAAAGTTCTGTCTTCTGCTTCAAGACGACACTACTGACAGCAGTTTACACTAAATGATTCCCTCTTGTCCACCTAAATTTTATTATTTCCTATTAAAATAAGAAAATTGCAAAATTATCACTTAAAAAAATGGAAACCAAAAATAATTAGAAGAATGAATTAGAATAAAAAAGTCAATTAAGTTTGTCCAGCCAGCCTGTGCACACTGCTGTAATTGATGTCAAATGTGGACCTTGGTTTTTGCTGATACTTGACATTTTGCTTTTGTGAGCATATTGCCAACCTACACGACTTGCACCATAAAAGGAGTTTAGCAAAATATAAAGTCAGAAAAAAGCCCCGTTTGTAATCAAATGTCTCTTTTTGCCATGGCAGCACTGTTTAACCTTGATTTTATCAATCCTGGTGTTTACTAGCTATCTAGCCAGAGAGATACTACCAGTCCTCATTTCATGACTTCTGGTATCATGCCTGTACCATGCAGTTTCCTGACACTAGTGGATCTATTCACCCACAGAATACAGACATACTGACTTTACAGCTAGCTCTCTTGTCACATATTGACTGGAAGGATTAATGGGCCAAACGTTCAGAAAGTCACGTAGTTATTCATTTCAACAATGCTGTGCTTCATCTAACAGCTAGGAGCTGCTGAGTACAACTTCAGACTAACTGATGGCTGCTGAGAAACTCCACTGGAGAAGTCCAGGATTAGCTGCCCAGCTTAAGAACATCTCAGTGGCAGCTGGTGAGGGAGATGAGATTGTTTTTGAATCATTTTTCTTTCTTGGATTTTCCCACTAGTAAGATCTATTACTGCTTGACTGAGACAAATTTGTTATCGACTACAGGTCATTGGTTGCCTCCGGATGTCACACTATCTTCTCGGGTTCACGCATTCGTAATACATGACAGGGAAGAGTCAGAAAGCATGAAGCAGGGAGTGACTAGAGCAGAAGGTTGATGGGTATGGTGAGCCGCTGCTCTTCCTGTTGTGGTCAGAGTGGCCCCCAAGGGCCGGCTCTGGAGCTGCCCGGGGGGGATTAGTTGCATTACAGCCACAACACTAATCTGATTAGCAGCTGAAATGTGAGGGCTCCCAGTCAGCCTGTGATCAGTAGGCCTCTGAGACTCACTAAGACAGGTGGAAAGACATCAGGGAGGGAAGAAGAAAGATTGGAAAGCAATAAAAGTGTGACAAGGAGAAGGGACTAAAATTCGGTTAGTTTAATTTCTAAAAGCAAAGTTGATACTTAAGACTTCCTCTTCCAAAAGGACTTTTCCATTGCGCTGCTATCTCTGGGATACAGCCTCCCTCTGTTTCCTCTGCGGTAATTGTTTCCTTACCTCTTTGGCCACACCGTGCCACTGCTGATGGCTGACGCACATGTCCATACGCTCCTTGTGGAAGAACTTGCACTTCTCCGGAACCAGAAGCACGTCACTCACGAACTCGCCAACTGTAAGAGCAAATCACACGGACCAATATGTCTGTTAGCCAAACCACCAAAAAGAAAAATCTCTCCCCTGCCTGGTCGATGTTCAACGACAGGGTCAGAAACAATAAATCACATACTGGAATTAAAAAAGGAATAACAGATGAGATTAATGAAAAAAAAACGGCATGATTCAATAATTCATAGCTGCCTGGTCCTTTACATGTCATTACAGTGGTATAACAGAAAGGGCATTTGACACTTGAACATCTGTGCATGCACCTGAAGCAGAGAGGAATTCATCCCTCCTCTCATCTGTACCTCTAATCAAAATGGCAGTAGAGAGAATCATGTTTCACACTGCGCCTTTTAAAGTAGTTTGGATTCTTTCCTGCAAGTCAGTGATATTATTTGCTTGATGAATTCAATTAGGAGATGTTTTATTCATAGAACTAGCTGACAGAAAGCAGATCTGGAGGAAATAAAAGACTTGAAAGGCATCTTGTGAATTCCTATGAATAGTTTCAGGCTGAAAACCATGTGCCTGTAAGCATATGGTGCAGGGGTCATAAGAAAGATTAAAAAGGACAGCGACTGCTGATAGGCTGGCAGTGTGACAAGGCACTCAGGTAGAAACACTGCCATCAGAAACAGATGGAAAGACAGGCAGCGAGAGGGAGGGCTGAATAGAAGGTTTAGGGCAAAGTCCAGACTGAGATCAGAGCGGCTGAAGAATGGGCGGACTGAAAACACACAAATGAGGGTCTAGAGGTTTCACAACGAGGGCTGGGAGCTGTCCTATAGCTGCTCATTTAGTGGTTCACCATGACCTCGGCCTGAGGCAAAGCTGCTGGAGCACTTCTTATAAGCACAAGGCAAGGCAGGCAGGCAGGCAGAGGGTGAAAAAGCAGTGTTTTGGAAAATGAGAGGGTAGGATAGGAAGAGGAGAGAGCTGGAAATAGCAGAGGACTCGGCAGCTGCTTCTCATCTCCGCCCAGGAGGTAGAGTAACACCCCCTCACACAAACTCTGTCAACCCTCCAGACGCTCATTCTCGCACCTCTCTGCTTTGTGCCCACCAGCAGGGGAAAGTAACTCAGCAAAATGTACTCAAGTACTGTACTTAGATACAGTTTTTCATGTCATTATCAGTTCTGACTCGATTCGTTGATGCATTCCTGACACATTACTCAACAACAATTTTATAACCGGTTAATCATTTATCAATTTCAATTATTCTCTTTACTTTCGTCTTCGCAAATCTGAAAATAGGCTGCTTTTCTCCTCCTTGGGCTCTGGGAGATTGTGATATTTCAGACCTTCCAAAGACTAAACAATCAATTCACTGAAAAATTTATCAACAGACAGCTGATAATGAAAAGCATAATCAGCTGCAGCTCTTGTTATGATGTAATTTCATTTTATGCTACTTAAAAGTCTGATTCTTACTTTTTATACTTACTATAAATACTGTTTATATCATCTATTACATTTACTTGGCAGATATTTTCACTCTGTGGAATAAGAGTCTGAGATATGTTTCAGATATTATCAGCTTATAAAATGTGATGGATTGCGATAGGTAAATATGCAACCGTATATATATAAAGTCGTTAAAATGATCTACACAAATAGCTGCGACTTTAAAACAGAATAACCCAATAGCCCAATCCAATAAAATATAAACGGTAATAAACAGTGATAATAAACAGTATGACATTACACTTTGAAAGTACTTTTATTTGATATTTTAGTGGATTTTGCTGATTATATTTCTGTATTTTTACATAAGTAAGACTTTATTAATTTACTATTGTTATATTGCTGCATTTGCTTAAATAAAATAACTTAATACACTCACAGTCCACTTTATTAGGAACACCTGTGCAATCTAATGCAATCCAATACAACAGCTCTGCCATAAATTCTACATTTACAAAGCTTATACATTTTCAGTTTTTGTTAACATTGTTAGAAAGGTGATAATTCACCTTTATATTTATTATTGAGGTCATAGTGGGCGCTGGTGGTGTGCTGGAGTGCATTATATTGAATGGTGTTCCTAATATTTTGTCCGACTCATGTATGTTAATGGAGTGGACAAAATATTGGGAACAATTTTCAATATAATGCACTCCAGTACACCACCACCATCCTCTACGACCTCAGTAATAAACATAAAGGTGAATTATCACCTTTCTGACAATGTCAACAAAAACTGAATGTGTATAAGCTTCGTAAATATAGACTTTACGGCAGAGCTGTTGTATTGGATTAGATTACACAGGTGTACCTAATGAAGTGGCCTGTGAGTGTATATTTTCCGCCACTGGTGCCCACCTCTCTTCTTCTAACCTCTCTGTCTCTTAACATTCAGAGAAAGCGAGAGAGAGAGAGTGAGAGCACAGGGAAAAGCATCATGACTCCCAGTAACCCTCAGCTCCATATCTTGCACAACGAATGCTAAGTGATTCATTCACTAACACACTTTTTCTCCCCATTTCATCTCTCTCTGTCTCTCACACAGGTTGCTTTGGTTGTGAGGTGGAGTGGGTATCATGCAGACGCTGTATGCAGTCACACTGCAGTGGGTGATGGATGGTGGTGTTTGGAGAGCAGCTGTGCCTCGCAAGCACTCTGCTCTGTGTGTTTCAGTGTGTGTGTGTAGTTGTGCAAGTGTGTGTATGAGAGCATGTACTCCTCATTGTCTATGACCTCCTCTCTACCTACTCTATTCATCCGCCTTTCTTTTAACCTTCCATCTATCAGACTCCCATAACACTCCCCAGTTTACGGTATGAACACACCCAATGATACCTACAGTACAGGGAAGTGGTGAATTCAGCTAAGCACACGTAAGATCTGCTTTTCGACAGTGAGGCTATTGTGTTTCAAAGGCCTGATGCAGTAAAAGTTAGCGTAATCAGTGCGATTATCTGAAAATGCAAATGATATGTTAAGTGCACTTAACGGTTCAATCTATAATATATTTCACCACTTAACTTTGAGGTATGTCAACATGCATAATTGAAGACTTTGAGTTATAGATGGAGTGGAGTTTTGTGTTTCTCAGCTAATAATGATTCAAAATATTGAGTTTTCCTCCTGCTGAGATACATTAAAGATATGAAAAATGTAACGCCAGTTTGAGAAAGATATCCGGTTCACGTCTTGTGCTTTGATTTTTGGCAGTGGTTCTCCCCTTTTGTTTACATTTGCATCATGGATTGTGCCTTTTAAGTGGAGGAAATCTGATCCGCCACCATGAAAAGATTACATGGGGGGAGACGTGACTAAAACCGGGAGGTAGCTGGAGGTTGATGTTGCATAACAAAAAGAGCATTTGCATTTAAATCTTGGGTTCGACTTCAAGCTCACACAAAGAACTTTCACAGCTAAGTTTAGACTTTTAGCAAACTTTGCTCATTTTTAACCACAGGAAACACCTAATCCTTAACCACAGCTGTATTATTTGCCTTTAACTACGCTTTCAAAGCTCATTTCAAAACATATCCAGAGGCGAAGGAGTGCATACCACCAGAGGTGTGGCACTCTAAAATGAGCTTGTATCAATCATCAGCTAATTCACAATAACAAGACTGATGATAAGACTGATGATATCAGAAGTTGTCATTGTGTGCCCTTCCCTTTCTTAAATCAATAGGCTTAGTCAACAGGAAGGGCCAAGTATGTGTCATGTCTGAAAATGTGACCTAGTGAATTTCACTTCTTCTCCAGACGTAGCTGTGAAATACTTTGTTCCTGAAAAGTCTGAGGAAGCAGAAAGCAGCTCAAAGTTCAAGATCTGAGCTGAGAATAATCCTTAACAGGTCATAGCAATAAATGTGATCGTTAAGAAGTATGCTGATAGCTACTATAGGAATGACAAGGAAATAATTGAAAGGAATTCTAGATATAAAACAACTGAATTTAAAACGAAACATGCCTTTTGAGGGATCCCTGAAAATCTCTATTTAACCACAAAATGCTTTATTTGCACGAATGCTCTTTTTCAGCAAAAAGCTGCTGTAGTCTGTGTTGTCCCAGCGATTTCCCACCTTCAATTTAACCATTGTGTAAGAGAGAGCCTGCCATGCACACTAACCAACACCCCAGTCACACATCTACCACTGACTGTTCTCACCATTCCAGACATAATAATAAAAAAATCTCTCAAATAATCCTCTGCTGTTTGACAAAGACATCATGCTGCAGGGATTAGAGTGCCATGGAACAAAAATCACATTCATTTGCAAAGCCATTGTTTGGGGACAGGAAACAGGGAGGGATTGTGGCTCTGTGACTGAGCCTCTGCATGAAGAGATGGTATAACCCATCTTTCTCCTTTTTCACTGAGCTCCTCCCTTAGCACTTGCATTATTCATATAAACCTATTAACTTGACATGGGTGCTGGTCTGGCCCTTTTAATCATATCCTTCAAGCTATAGCCCACCTCCCTTTGGTCTATTTCATTTCTTTTTGATTCTACTATAATTAATGTACACCGATGAATATAAGTCAAAACCTATGATGTCCATTTCTCCGGAACACTGTGTGAACTACACAAATAATGAATAATTCAACAGCACTCACCGTTGCACTTGATATGATAGAGGGGACTGACAAATTATGGACAAGAGAGGTGAGGTGCGGTGAGGTGGCAGAGGCAAGCCATGGCTCGTAGCATATGATCAGAGCCCTCCAATTAAGCCCCTAACATGCTCCATTACATAATTAAGCAGAAACCCTCTCAATAGCCTCCTTCTCGCCAACACCTTATGTTTATCTCCCCTTCTCCATCTGTCTCCTCTGTTCACTCTGTTCAGACTCCTCATTTGCAACCCAGCAGAGCAGCAGAGAAGGCCTATGTAATTCGATGGGGCATAAGTGCGTAGACCTTAACAGCGAAGACAAAAAAAAAAAAAAAACGTACAAGAACTAGGAATGACGTTATTTAATTACCCCAAAAGAGGTAATGGGATTGTTTTAATTAAATGGCAGTCGTGGCACTGTTGCTGAATCACAATGAGAGGACTTGAGTTGTTGATGAAAGCAACAGCCGGCCGCAGTCACGACAGAAGCTAACAGGTCAGACAGGCAGTCAGGTTGAAAGAGTTTCAGGATGTAAGATGAGAGCAAACTAGGGGACTTTCAGAGATTGATTCCACCTGTGTATCCCTCTCATCTATATTCCTGTCTTAACCACCGAGCGGCCACTCCAGTTGTGGTGTTTGCTGTCTCATGAATTTCCCAAAAGCCTCCTCCTCTGCATTTGCCAAAAATGCTCTTGAATGGTAGCCCATTTCACAGTCCAGTGCAACTGCTAATGGCTTTTTCATCCCAGAAAGTGGCACAACTCAATCAGCAAAAGGCTTTCGGACAGAGGAAGGGTGGCGGGAAGTGTTTGCAGCACAGAGGAAGATGTTTTTTCCTCCCTGACATAGTTGGACAAGTACAGAGAAAAGCCTTGTTTCAGAACTCTATTTTCTTTATTATTGCAATCCTCAAAGGTAGCAGGAGAGTGCTGTGTTCTAGTTCTTTTAAGTCAGGGGGCATACAGATATGTGGCCTGCAAAAGTCTGAGGCTGTATCTGACATTTAATAAACCAGAATATAGCCATGTTGCCACTGCTGATTACAGTGATGCTGCAGGAGACAGAGGAGGTAGAGAGGTATGTATGACGGTGCAGGCGAATGGAGGAATGGAGAGTAATAAAGCAGGCCTCCTCACAACCCCCCACCCTCCCCACCCTCCCTCACACTGACCCTGTGTGTCTGTTCGAGTTTATGGCCACTGTCTGAGGGGGGAAATAAGATTGTGCTTTATTGCTCAACAAGCCTCCCTTGCAATAATAGCTTCCCCCCCTCAGCCATCCGTTCTGAGAGACATTAGCTCCCATCTAGCCTGGATCTGCTCAATCTGCAGCTCAAGGCCAAGATTAGTCAACTGAATCAAACTCTAATATCGCTCCATGTCACCTCTGCCTATGGCTAAGATGTATCATAATCTCTTCTTTCTCTAGCTTTTGAATGAAGGGCTAATATAGAAGAAGTGGGAACAATGGAGAACACCTGATATGAACAGCCATTTACAGCCCTCTTAGAGGTTTCTTCCAGTACTTAATAGTGTAAATTCTTACCTAAGCATTTGTAAGGCACCACAATATGGGCGTGCCCTTTGCACACCTTCTTCTCTTTCTTGCACCAGTTCTCAATACGAATGGGCTGGTTGGCCTCCACCACGTTTGTGATTTGGAGCTCGGGATACATCTGTTGAGAAAAGAAGCAGAGGGTGCATTAAATAATGAGAGAGGGATTTTGTGTGTGTGTGTGTGAGAGAGATAGAGAAGGTGCGATAAGTGGAGCTTCAATGGGATCCTTTAATCCACGCTTTATACTCTCTAGATGCCATCTTCTCAACCGTGAAAGAGTACGCAATTTACACTTTCCCCAAATGCCATCAAAATGTCATCAATAAATGCAACTGAAGCTTGTGAGCAGGGCTGCTTGAAAATGTACAGCCCTGCTTTTTTTCTTGGACAGCTGCATAATAAACCATGACAGTAATACCAGCAGGCTCATGGGTTAGGAGATACGGTAGGAGGAACAAGTAAATAAGAGCCAGGATATCTGTGTCATGGAAGAACATGAGTGTAGAGACAGCCAGAGAAAATGACAGTCGCAGGGTCTGCTAATTGAAATGCCACCCACTACTCTGTGAATAATGCCTGTCTTTCAGGAACAGCTCAATATCCTCTCTAATGACAAATCACAGGGAAATGAAAAATGACCCCGCTAGCTAATTCTCTTCAACATCATAAACATTGGACGTATTCAACAATAAATATCCCCATGATATTAACTTTTTTAATCTTCTATTATCATATTACTCCCATTACCATTCCGGAAAAGGCAGAGGGACTGAAATTATGTTCAACATATGACAATCTTACATCTCTGCCACCTGCAGGCACCACTATATCTTACTAATTAACATGTTATATTTTGTTTGCTTAATCATAGACTATTTCTTGGCTGGATGCAGTAAATTACTGGAGTCTTTGCTGGTTGCCTAGAAACTTCACAGCGATGACAAGACTCCATGAAGTGGTAGCTTCATTTTTACCGTAGCTTCATTAATACCACATGGCCGTGGTATTGATCTTCTCATTTAACTCTCAGAAACAAGGCATATAAGCGTATTTCCCAAATTGTCAAACAATCCCTATAAGTAAACTCTCAGTAAGTTATGTTTATATCACTTGGCCAGCTATAATAAATATACCAAAAGTAATATATCTTCAAATCTGATTCTCCCTGAAGTAATGTTCTTATGATGACACTCACTTTGTCTCTGCCCTTTTCTACCTGACTTTACTGCTTGAATTTTACCACCTCTGTGGGATTGATGGTGGCCTTTACAGATGAGATGGAGATACCCTATTTCAAAGAAATCTTTGTCACAGTGACTCACCTCTTGGCAGTACTGCAGCACACCCTCTTTGGTTCCTACGCAGCTCTTGGTTCCGGACGGGTCAGGTTCCCAGCGGCCAGTCTGAATGTTGACGTGCATGTTGAGCTTTCCGCAGAACATCGCCACCTGTGGTTCGGCCACGGCAAACCCTGTGCCTGCATTGGCTGCCAGTGCCTGCACAAAGACAAAGAGACAGAGAGAGAGATAGAAATGAGGGTTAATGTACTCAATCATTATGGAGCCCATAAAATCTGGGGAGTATTCTGGCTGACAGGCGTGAGACACTGTCTGCTCCACTCTCTTTTCTCATAAACTCCATTATGAGCTGACACAGGAGCCCCAGTGCTGTGAAGTCTGAACACATAAAGCAGGTTCAGCTCATGTGCTGCGATGTACAACAACAGACCTGCCTGTCAATGCTTGGCTGCTACCACAACTCAACGCTGCAGTGCTGAGAGAGCAGAGGGGTTCAGACAGAAGACAAATTAAATGCACCTCGGAAATGTTTGGCTAGGTTGATGGTTAGACGAGTAGGGGTTTGATTGGATTTGTGCACAAGGTTTTTTGCTCTGACGCCCAGTGAGTGAATGAGAGGCTGCACGCGGAGAGCAGAAGAGAAGAAAAAACTGCAGCCCGTCATGCCCCACAAACCAGGACATTTCTAGTTGAGGGCAGAACTTTGCTCATCCAGACCTCCTGGGACCACATTTTTTCCACAAAGAATGGATCATTTACTCCTCAAGGTAAACACTGATCATTCCTGATCCACTCAGCTGTACAGACACATATGAACAACAACAACATATAATATGGTGAGAGTACGTGTTCTTAGAAATCATTGTTATTCGTTAAAAAATATTTCTATGATTGCCTAATTTGCCATCTTTGTTTACCCCCCCAGCCCTTTGAACAAGAGAGGAAATCTGCCATTTTTCTCTCCCTGTTGTCTTTCCTGTCATCACAGGGCTAACTGCTGAACTCTGCAGTTCCTCCTTCACCAAGCAGGAAGCAGCAACACCCAGTGTGCATGTCCTTTTCTCAAAATAACTAACTGCTATTCACTTCAGAAAGTGGTGACCAACTGACCAAAACTACTGAGTAATCAGCTTTCACATGATTGCATCCAAATGACTACTAGCATCAGTGTACTGCTAGCATCAGTCAACTCATCAGTTCCTCAATGAGACAATAAGTCACGGCCTGCTAACACCCGCCTGATGCTAGGGGTGTCACAACACGGGAAGCTCTAATGAATCAGTGAGGCGATGTAGCTCTGCATGCCAAACTATCCTCAAACACACACAAGGGAGCCTCTAGACAGGAAGTGAAACAGAACTGATCCCCTCCTTATTGTCATAATGTTTTCAAACTGAGTAAATAGGCATCAGCCCCAGAGACAAATAGAGCGAAACGTTGTGGACTGTTGGACTTAAATCTCTGATTGGTTTTCCGGGTCCTAAGCCTGGAGGAGACACCGGCAGAGGTGTCCTCTGCAGCGCAGAGCCAAGGAGAAAACAGCTGAAGAGGGAGACTTGAGTAACAGTGTGTTAGACAAAGCTCTCCGTCTAATTTTGCGCAGGCTCCCAGGCTGATAATAGGCGCAGAACAGAGTAGAGCGGGGACAAAACAAGTGCTGTGTAATCAGCAGTTGGCTGTAGCGTGTGATGAGCCGTAGAGCCAGCCAGGGCTGAGTCTGCACGCACACATACACACACACACTAATTGAATACAGCTCCAGCCACACAAGCACATCGGTGCCCACGCAAACACATATAACACGCAAAAAACATGCGTGCACTCCTACAGGCACATGTTCATCCACGTAGGCAAGCAAACACATGCTGGACTGTCTTGATTCGGTCCTAGAGGCACAACAGCCTCAGATTCAACCTCATTTCCCCTCCTTCCTCCATATCCACGTCTTTGTCCTGCTCCACTTCTCCCTCTCTAAACCACCACAGGCTTGTTTGCTCTCCTCCCTCTCATTCCTTTGTGAGATTGGCTCGGGGTGTATGAGAAGCAGAGAGGTGGGGTGGAAATGAGGGACGCAGAGAAGCATGTTAAGGAGGAAGACAAGGGAGGCTGTGACAGCCTGACCACAACTAGACGATGTGGCTGTGGAAAAACAAGCGTTGGGGCTTCCTAACAGCCCTTTGGCTCCACTTAACTACACAAAGAGATGAACCACGGGGGGCAGCAGAGAGCACAAGAAATGAGTCACAGACACTGAGGGCTTGAGGGGGGGGGGCAGCATGAATGAGAAAGAAATAATTTGTCTCGTCTGTGGTCCTTGTGTCATCACCAGCGATACTTAAGCCAGAGGGTCGACCGGCCTCGAGACAACAGACTGGGCAGTCAGTTGTGCTGCCTGTGACACAACATCAAACAGAAACACACTACTGCAGGTGTAAAATCAACTTAGTTCTACAGACAAAATGTTAAGTTTTTTGGTCTCATCTTGAAACTGAAACTTGTCGTGCCTCAGCCTCAGATAACCATGACTGTGAAAATTTATTTCAAGACCAGCTGAGCAGACAACTGGAGTGTCATTGTCACAATTTTTTTTACATCAAAGACCAATTTGTTCTGCTGGCCAGTGAGGGCAGACCAAACCTACAACTGGTAAATGGACTCAAAAGTAGAAAAATGAGAAAAAGAGGAGTAACTCTCAGATTCAGAGGGAGCTGTGGAGGAATACTCACTACAGTGTTGGTCTTGTTTTCCTTTTTATTGTGACTTGATGTAACTGAACTCTGCCGTAGAGGTCATATGAACTTATTTTGACAGTAATTTTGTTCAAGTTCCTACATGAAACGGAGGTAGGACGTCATGCCAAGAGTGACTTCATATGAAAAATTCCCTCCGGACATGTTTTATGATTTTGCTTTGAACGATAATGTGTCTGATATGGTTTTTCAACAACATTTGCGATTACCTTGTTAAACCTACTCCTCCTCCATTAATGAAAAATTCAGAATCTATAACTTCCAAGCCTCTGGTTTCCACATCACACTTGTGTTTGATATTGGACCAATACTGGCTTCCAGACATGTCTAGTGTCAAACTCGGCTCATCAAAGTTAAGTAACAATAAGGAAAACACATGTTTGAGTTGAAAGGGGACTTTAAAGTTCAAAAAGCCCCTGAGCATCGAAACTGATGGGAGAGAAAAGATGAGACATCAACAACAACATTTTGGCAGGTTAAAGGGAAAGAAAAAGGTGGAATTTGATGTAAAATTTGCAAAAATCCATCTTTTTTTGACAGTAATAATGAAGTATTTTCATTTATTTTTCATTTTATGAAGTCTCTATGTTATGTATTAGCTAATACACAGTAAATTGAGGGTCGAAGGGTAGAAGGTGTCATGTTGTACAGAAAATAAAGCTGTTAATATGTGATCTGTGATGCTGAAATAATGTTTTTCAAAGAATTAGAAGTTAAATAAAAAATTAGTCTGTTTATCTCTGACCGTCACACATAAACACACAGTTACTGGAAAAATATGATGCCACTCCTAACAAATGTTAAGTCATTGAGCATCCATTTCTCATTACTGACTCACCATGAGATGTTATATCATGTGTAAGTGTGAACACCTGCTCTTATGTGGAGGCTTAGCAGAGTCAGAGGGAAAGACAAAAGAGGGAGAGAGGGAGTGGAAGTTGGGAAAAAGGGCGAGTCAGTGAGATAGAGGAAAGCTCAGGCAAATAGGGTAAATAGACGACGGCAGCAGGGAATGTGTGCTGATTGGCTTATGTCCTGGCTTGACATATTTTTCTCAAATGAACGCAGACTGTAATGCAATAAAGAATGGCGAAAGGCAGCGTGAACGCAGGAGAGACAGGCTTGCCACCACAGACGCCTGTCAAAAGCTGTGTGGGCTGAGCTCGTTTGAGCATTTAGCTCGTTTTCCGTCTTTACTGCAAACACACACCAGTCTGTCACTGCCTTCCCAGTCTGCCTCCAGCACACAAACATGTTTTATTAGCCTTCTCTGTGCGCAGAGCCAAGTTTCACATAAAACAAGCTAGGACATGACAGCGCTCGTCACGTAATAACGCATGGAACATTACATGCACACAAACAAACACTCCTTTTTTTATCCTGGTAACAGATAAATGTACCTTTATGAGTCTGTGTCCCTAATGAGCAACCCAAACACACACACACACACACACACACACACACACACACACACACATTAGAGATAAATCTGTCTTCATTTCTAGCGGAAAACATTACCTGGCAAGTTACAGCCTGTTTACTGTCTACATTTAGTCCGCATTACACAATCATTTTGTCATGCATGCTATATAAATTTAGCTTGTTTTTCCATTGTTACAATACAACCTTCAGAGTTTCACACTTATCTTAAAAATAATCAGAAATATTGATGTTTTTTTGCAGGATTATTTGAGTGTAACTGAATGAAAATGCTGACTGTAGGTGCAGTGTACTAACGATAAATCAGAGAAACGTTGACAAAACCAAATTAAGGCTTCACATACTACTTAGCTCAGGCAATTTTTGAGGCTGTGAAAGCTGTTTTTGTTTGTTCTGTACAAAAAGGAAAGGAGACAATGTTCTTTTCTAAAAATTCAGAAAGGAAGGAAATAAAGCCTGATATCTCCAACAATGCTGATTGCATGCAGACACCAGCAGCAATAATAGAGAAAGAAAAGTGCGACTAAGTACTGCTGGCACAAACTTTAAAAAAAAAAACTCATGTAGTATTCTTTAATGAGGTTTTGGAAACCGCTCCTGGAGTGGTACGGGTCAGTTATTACACGACCTGCAACACAGCACCTGGGCAAGATCCAAAGACGCTAATCCAATCTGTGTGTGTTTGTATGTGTGTGGTCTCAGGTCAACTACTCAGGGCAGCATGATCAGCAGTGTGTGAGCCCCGGACACACACCGAGAGGACAGTGGGAAAGGGGAGAATGAATAAACGAAGGCCATGATGATCAAAGCGCTGAGGTTTTAGCCTCAGTGGTGATACTCCAATACAAACACAGAGTACACACCGTAACTACGACACAGCCAAAACAAACTGTACAGTAAATTCCTGTGTGGACACACAGTCTAATAAATGGTTTAGGTAGTGGTGCCTGACTAATATTAATTTTTGTTAAATTGCCCATGTTGCATACAAAAACAGCTACACTGCAATCATCTGTAAACCTTGTAGGCTCCACTGAGCGGTGGCAACTAGTCTAATTTTGGCAGTGGTATGGTGAAGCCATCCTCACAGTCTAGCCCTTATAAAAACAGCTCCAGAATGAGGCACCGGTCAGGACTCGTGGGTTCCCAGAATGCTTACTGTCCATGTGACTGTAGAGAAATGCCTGGCATCGTTAATCCACCTAATCCTTCCCTGTGGTGACTTAATACTTAAACAAGATAGGCACTGGTGAGAAAGCCACACACACACACACACACACACACGTACAGGAGTATGATATACATGTACAATATATAGAGAAATAAAATTAACATTGGTTTCTATTTCTTATGCCTGCAGTTAAAGGTGTTGATGTGAACGGGGGAGCAGTGTTCGCCGCAATTACCTCGTCGAGCTAATATGGGGAGGAGAGCAATTACAGCATTGGCATTTCTTTATTATCTTATATTATAGCTTTTATATTACAGCTTTTAGTATCGCACGTGCTTGTTTATTGGGTCCCAAGGTAGTTGCTGCTGCAACACTTAAATTTCCCTGTTGGATAATTTCAGATACACAATTTATACGTTTTACCACAATACGTCTGCAGGGGTTTTGAGTTATTGATCAGTCATTACTTTGCCAGGTGCTGAGATTCAGACATGAAGACATGAAAACATCGCCCATACATTCTCAAATGTTGGGAGGACGGTGAAAAGGTGACGTTTTCATTCACACTGTGAGAATACAGTAGCACCGAAGAATGTGCAGCCAGGCTTCATGGAGGTATTTATTGTTTCGCACGTTAAAGAATTTAGAGAGCACCTTAACTCAAGCTGCATTGACTGCAATGTCAGCTGTGACATGAAAATGCTGTTGCTGGAAAGAGATTTGTTGTTTCCCACCACTAGTTACTATGCTGCTATCTTCCAACATCGAATTTGGTTCACTCTGTGACGACTGTAGCACAGAAATGAATCACTAAACCAGACAAAGATCAGTCATGTCAAGAGTGATTCGACAGACTGAAGAGCGTTCAAGCTCGGGTCACGTTTTGCTTGTTCAGATAATGAGCTTAATGTGAGTAAGACAACCTGGTTACGATGTTTACAAGAGCTGACAGTGTTAGAAGTGAGTAAATATCACAGCACACTGATTTAATGTGTACTTTCAGAGACAATTTACCCACAAGAAAAGTTTACAATAAGGAAGGCATCATAAAAGCAGATATGATTCCTAAAAAGGTTGTGGCTCGCTTTTACATGCATGGAACCATTAACTCAAGGGTAAAAAGGTTTAGGGCCACAACTAATAATGATTCAATCTGTTGATTATTCGTTGGAAATGTTCAAAAAATGTGAAAAAAACTCAAAGATGCCAGTCAATCAACTAATCGTTTCAGCTTTTGAACAGTTAACTAAAGACAAAGCAAGATTTCCAACTTCATCTTTTTTTTTTTTTAAATGATGAAGTAGTACTTCCGGAGACAAATCAGTGGAGTTCCCCTTTAACAATATATATCAATCTATCAGTACACACACACATGCACAATGAGGCAGTATGACATTCGTAGCAGCAGTGACGGGAAGGCTGAGGCCTGAGCAACTGACAGCACCGTTACATCTCACCAGCGACAGATTACAGATGAGAGGAAGGAGGACATTCAGTGACAGAGGGACAGTGACATTTTCCTACTGACCAAACACCTCCACCACCTCCCACCCTCAAAAGGGCAGACAGTAAAAACAGAATAATAAAAGGAAAAAAAAAAAGTGTCATGTTCTTAGTCTCTGAATCAAAAGGGCAACCCCTCACTGCAATGCAAATAAGCTCCTCTGTCTGAGTGAAATGGCCTTTTGTCTTCACCATTTGAAGTGTCCCTAGACTACACTGGAATTGCCCTATGAGTCACCGCTCCGAGCCCACAGCGGGAAACGCTCTCACAGTTTGGAGAAAAGTCAAGTCCAGTCAATGCCACTTTCACTCGAAAGAGAATGACTGAAAGCTGTAAAATTTACAGTTTTAACATCAGCCTTCTGTTGAATTCTTCTTCCTCTTTGCGGAGAAAGATGACTCATTTTACATTTCCTCTTTGAAAACATTATGGACTCGAGTACAAATTCTATGGGAATGTGCATATGTGTTTGAGAGTGTAGTGAAAAATAAATTCCTGAACATATAATTTTACTTTGATCTCCTTTAATATTCAGTTAAAAATACCTTTACTCACAAAATTCTGTGAAGATAATTTACTAAATTTGCAAAGAAACCATGAGATGATTTATGTTCTTGTGTTCCTCTGAGTTTGAGGTGACAGAGAGATGTTCTGCAGAAAGCGGAACATCATGTTTCTGTTCACTAGCGGTCACCTCCATGTGACTCATTAACTTCCCATCAAGATGGGACAGGACAGGAGTCTGTTCCTTCTGCCCCAAACTGTCACGGGGGAGCGAAAAAAACACTGTCCCTACACACCAAACGCCCACCATGGAAGGCAACGGCACGGCCATGACACGCCGGTACCAGCCCCAGATCAGACAGTAAGCCAATTTGTAATCCTTTCCGCTCAACCTGTGCTTGATTGAACATGCCTTTGTTAATGAGACCGTGTGGAGCTGTTCCAAAGTACGGAACGCTGGAAATACCGTTGACGCAGCCTTGTCCTATATTTCCTTTCATGCTTTAAGCCAAAAAAATTGTTCAGAAGGGAAAACAGGTTGATCGTGATGAAGGGAACTTCTACCTGTTTGACTTCTGATACAAGTGGTCTGCTGTTAGATTAGCCTGCTGCCTTTTCAGCGGCTTATTTTGAGTTTGGTCCTGTGTCCTACATGTTTGTTTTTTTTTTAACTTGAGCTACTAGTAATTACTACTACTAAATATTTTTAAAAAGAGAATATATCGGGATTATAACACCAATGTTAAAGCATGCAAAATAAAGATAAAAAATGAATACAGAAATATGATTAATTTGGTTAAATAGAAGAATAAAATAACCCAACGTTTCACAAAAGTTAAATCCCATTTGTCAATAATGTTCACTCTTTGTTTTTTGTTAAATAAATAAATAAAAGTAATTAAAAGTCCTTGTTGGCAGACTTTTGAGGAGCTGAGATAAGACGTTTTCACTATCTGCACATGGTTGTGTTTTAACTGCAAAGTTAATTGCGTACTGTTTTGTGGTAATTCTTTACTGCTGTTAATATTCGACATATTCCATCTTGAGATACAGTAAACCTGACTTACAGTTTCCGAGGCAAACTATAAGCTGCAACCTGAACTCATTGATAGTTGCCCGAACGTCGCCGTGCTCAGTGAAGGGATACGAACAGTAGTGAGACGTGTTCGTAATGAGGCTGCGGCTAGAAGATGCATAGCAGCTCGCTGGTTGCAGGGTAACAGTTGTGGTGATTGAGTGCCACAGGTCTGCCTGTATGTCAGGGGGAGATAACATGCCCTTTCTCCGGCTTACAGCAAACGGACGTGAATGACGACTTGTTCAAATGGCCCGTCACTATGGAAACCTTCTACAAAAGCATCCCAGCTATTCACACGGAGAGAGACACTGAGGCTGTAGAAGAAAGAGAGGCAGAGGGGAAGAGAGAGAGGGAGAGGGGAGAAGAGGGGAAGAGCGAGAGAGAGAGAGACTGGAGGGGAAAGGCGAGGGCAAGAGAGAGAGAGAAACAGACTGAGGAAGTGAATCAGGGGAGAGCGAAGGGAGGAGGAGGAAGAAGAAAGCAGGGAGATAGATCATCAGGAGCTCACAGCGACAAAGCGAGAGGACAGGAAGGAGAAATAAGAAAGAAAGAGGAGGGTGCATTCGAGAAAAAGGGAAACAATAATGGAGGAAGAGGGAATGAGGCCACAGTTTTGAGAGACTGGCATATGAGACAGTGTTGCGTTGAGGGAGAGGAGATAGGAGGCGTGTGAATGGCACAGAGGAGGACACAATAACAGCTGCTCTGCCCTGTTTGGTGCATTCAGCAACACTGTGTCCTTGTGTGCAAGCGCCAAAATGACCCTCAGCTCCATAGGTTTGAACATAGCTCCCCTGACTCACAGACATGGCAGATATACAGTACACAAAGCTAAGTCTGTGCATAGCCCCCCCCCCCCCGAACAAAAAACTGTGCCCATTGCCATGGCAGTGTGCATCAGTGTGTTCAGCAATGTCGCTCCGCATGACGAGCAGACACTGCACCAACTGCTGCTGGTTTCTTTTAAAATATTTACCAAACAGTAAGCCACAGCTTGAGCTCGGAGAGGAATAATGATAACGGTAGTTTGCAAGATGTGTTACGGCAGGTTAGTGCCACATAAAAAATCCCAGATTAAGCAGCAGCCAAGTTCACAATGTAGTGACTGTTTATGCAACTTTAATGGGAGCAAGTCTTGAGGTGGAGGATTCTGGGAAGTATTGGTGTAATGATACAGTCAGCTGTGAGGTTTGACATACTCACAAAATATTTTCCATAATGTTATTAATGACAAACATTTTCAAATTTACCGATTTGTTGCTTTAATATTGTTTTTCCATCTTTGCTACAAATAAAGTACCTTCTCTTCCAAATCTATATAAAACTAAACTGAAGAATAAATCATGTTGAGATGAAAATGTCCTTATTCAGACAGAATACATAAATGTGATGTTGGGTGGACCTTCTCTTCAAGGAACTAGTACACCACAAATGTGGTGAATGCTGCCATTCTGTTGAATTATTTAGCTGGAAACAGTATTTATGCCATCTGCATGAATGTCAGAGACACAACACGAACAAAGGAGAACAGACGTAGATCTGCACTAGATATTCACTTGAATATTTTCTCAGTTGTCCAGAGTCCATAACATGCAGAACTCAAACAGTCTGGTGGAAAATAAGTGAAACTGGAGTTCTTGGTAATATCCATACTGTAAGGGAATTTGACCTTTGGCTTTAAGTGGCCTGAAGCCAAAGACTGCAGAACCACTTCACCTGTAGAAGTGAGGCGAAAATCTAATTCATATTGTATCTGAATGCAGCCTGTTTTTACGATGAAGCTTTTTAGGCATAAAAGCAGCATCGGTCAGCAGGACTGAAATATCTCATTTTATTGGATTGACATTCATGGATTCCAGGCAATTTATCCTAATGACTTTGGCTCTTCCCTGACTTTCCGTTTGGGGCCACTGTGAAGTTGACATTTGTGTTTTTTAGTGAAATGTCCTAAAAACTACTGGATTTACAGCCAGTAAATGTTCTACACACATTCATATCGCCCCCGGGATGAACTGTGAGTCAGTCATTCCGCATTTTCTGTCAAAGCCTGAAGATTCATCCCTTCAAGAGGAACCTCATGTGACCCTCTCACTGCTCAATCAGATCCTCTTTCCCAAATCTCTGTCCTCTGCTATACTATACTGCATCTTGCTCTCATAGAACAGAAGCCATCGACATCTATACTTAGCTCATACTTTCTTTCTTCTTTCCCTTGCACGTCTCTCTTACATCATTGTTATCTCAAGAATATTGTTGGGGCACTGTCGCTCTCACCCCAGCACTCCTTGCTGAAGGCTGCTTGTAATCATTATGATCTAGTAATTATCTATGTGTTCGTTTTAAGTGGCTGCGGATAAGAGTGTCAACTAAAATCCCACCATGTAAATGTTAATGTAGGGAAGTAGAGAGATACTAGGCCAAGAAAGACTCTGTTAATTAGAGCAAAGCACTTTTCTTTCCGTGGCACACTGCCTTTTCACTGGGGAGAAGGTGTGTCTGGGCTATTTATAAGCGGCTCCAGTTGGTGGGCCAGTGGGGTCTTAGTCTTCCAGGCTTGCCCTGGCCAATGGAGCTTGTACAGAGAGAGAAATAAACACTTTAAACGCATGAGAATAACGCAAAAAAATTTTGGGTCAAGTGGTGTCTTAATTAGAACCATATTTCATCTTTAGAAGTTTTGTAAATGAGAGCTCAGAGGGGATTTTAATGCAAAAAGGTAGTTTATTCCATTCTCTTTAATGAAAAATCCTGTCAGAAGACTGATTAAAAGTGGCACTAACCTGCTTGTGTCCCATTTAGTTTATTTTCGGTGTCTAATTAGGGATTTAAAGTGATTCTGATGTGCAACGGTATGCTGTCACAGCAGGTTCACACGGCGAGCAACTTGGTTCTATTGTGGGTAGAACAAGAACCTGGTACGATCTATGTAGTTATTTTATGTAAATAGATTTTAACAAAGAAATACAACAATGTACTGATATAAATTATGTATTTTTCAATGCTGTGGTTGTAGTTTAGTAATAAATAATTTTGATGACTTAATTAAAAAAGGCACAATAAATCAACTATTCTACAACCAATGTTTTGGAGTTATTTATTGCTGTGGTCTTTCATGAAATAAAACTCTTCTGTTGGCCAGGGGACGGTGTAGACAGCCATGTGCTACTGCTGTGACACATGGTGTCCTCAGTTGCCTCTTTTCACCTGCCAGAAGCTTTATCGTTGGGATTCTTGTTATCCCCACATTACACACCCACTGCACAGGCACCCTGAACAACCAGTAGGAGCTGCAAGTGCAGACAAGCAACTTCACGTGTTTCCCACCTGTGAACACACATTTTATTTGTTGGAATACATGGAAAGGGAACTCAGAAGCTTAGCTGACTTGTTAACCATCCACACATCAGCTGAGTTTAATTGGTCCTTGAACTCTAATAAAAAAAATAAAGAAATAGACTTGCAGGTTCTTTTTGTTTTGTTTGCACTGCAAGTGCAGTTATATTAATCAGTAACAGTCTTTGTGGGAGACTTCTTAGAAAACTGTTAGGTTCCTATGAGGTAGAGTTTAGTGTTTTCATAGAGAAGACAAACCAAAGAACCTATTAACCCATGCAAAAGTGCACCTCAGATATTTATAATGTTGGTGCAAGGGACCAAAGGGCAGCCAGTCATGGGAAAAAAAGCCCTTTGGTACGGATAGCTAAGCCATGCTGTGACATCACAGGACAAAGGTTCTCAGTCTTCCTCATTTCAATCCCTTTCCCCTCCCTCACTTCACACAGTTTTTTTTTTCCCTTTGACACATTTTCTCAGACACTCAGTGTTGTCAATACTGTGTGGTCTCGCCATCTTTCTCTCAGCTGTTATCTGCTGCACGTCAGACAGACACAGAGCTGCTGTTCAGATGCCTGCCTGTGAACACACGCTGAGTGCCTGACGGCCAACATCAGGATGCCTGCTGCATCTTGTGTTTCATTATTCTTTTATTCCGAGGGTCTGCCACTGAAGCGAGGAGAGCAAGCCAGAGCAGGAGGGGACAGAAGAGCCATTTCCCCCACGGCTCCTCTTGACACAGATTTCAGGCTGCATGCATCTCCCTGGAATAATACTCTTCCCCGTCCACCTCTCCAGCCCCCCCATCACACACAGCTTTGAGGGTCATCCACACACAGCCATGGTTTGTTTTTTTTTCCGTCTACCTGGTTAGATTAGGGTAGAGCAGATTGGTTTCTAGCTGGCTGAGGAGCAGGAGCCAGAGAGCACAGAAGATGAAAGGAAGGAGGACGCAAGGGAGCAAATTTGTTTCAATTCTGTTTGGAGTGTACTATTTGCAGTATATGCTGCCGAACTTGGGAAGAGACACGTCAAGTGATAGCAAGGGCTTGTCTACAGCTTCCTCGTTAGTCCAATCACTGTCAAGAGATGTCAGGAAAGAGGCAAAGAAAGAATTAACGAATATGGGCTGAATCGGAGAGGCAGGGAAGAAGAGTGTGACTGCTAGCCAATAAAAAATGGACGCTGTTATCTATCACTTAACTATCTTGGTAATTATCCATCATTAAATATTTATGTGCTTCTCTCCTGTGTTGGCTTGTAAAGAACAGCAACCAGTTGTCACAACAGCTTTAAAAAGAGAATCAAAAATAGCATAAGACTATAAATTGTTGATTGCTTCTTTAATGCTGCAATTGTGACAGGAAGCTTTAATAGAATAGAAGAAGAATTGATTAAATTTGAGCCCACATCATCATCAGTGATTTTTAAAGCCACAAAAATATGACAGCAAGACAAAAATTCAGAGTGTAAGATGTGTGCTGTTGCTTGCAACAAAGGTTGGTATACACATTTAAGTCTGTCAACAGAGAAATAACTGATAAGTGTTTGCAGCAGTGATAAAGAGATAATTACAGTGAGGGTTTAAACCAGGACTTGTTGTTTAGTTGCTAAGCTACACAGGTGCATGATTGCATAAATAAGGTGGACGACTGTAAAAACAGTTTCTTGCACGAAGAAGATAATTGCTTTTCATTTTGCGTTAATGACTGGAGGACTGTGATGATTGAGGTCCATTTTCAGGTGAATTTTTTTTTGCAGCGGCCTCACAGCTGCATGGTGTGCTGACGACAGATTTGAGCACGCCTGCCTCTCCTGCAGTGCTCCTGTCAGTACAATCAGCCATTCTTCCTGCCTGCCCACTAAAAGCTCTCTGCATGAGCAACCCCTTCAATTCTCCATCTCACCTCCTTTTATCTCTATTCACTTTGAGGACTCTGGAAAACTCTTTGTGCACCCATCCCCTCTTGCCTCAACTATCTCTATATATTTACCTCTCTACCTGCTTGTCTCTCTCTCTCTCAGTCTGTCTCTCTTTCTCAGAGCCATGTGAGCTGGCGTCCCTCTCAGCCCTCTCTATCCAGGCTTACGGTCCACGTGGCCTAGAGCGGATTACATTCTTGACATCACTGTGCCAGATGTTTACCACTAAAATAGACAGAACAACTAGACTCACCACTAAGTCAAACAATGCATTAAGCCTTAGTTGACATCCAATTTTCCATTTATGCTTGAGCAGGTTCTTGTATTTTAATAGGAAAGATTCTCTTTTGCCTAATGATCTCCTCTGTTTCCTTTGTCTCTAATGTCTCTCTCTTCACTGGGAATCAGAGCTGCTGTCTTCATTAGCTTGTTCAGGAGAGTAAATTGACTAGCTTTCTCTTGTTTTCACCTCATTGCTTCCTTTCCTCCCTTAGTTTGCATTTTTTTTTTTATTCTTCCTCCTGCAGCTTCTGCTGCTGGCGTTCTCAGTGAGCCGGTATGGAGATCAAATAGCCGATAAGCCGCCCACTGTAACATACACATTAGCATGATTAAATTGGCCATTGCCTGTCCATTTATTAAAAGCCTCTCTGTGCTGGGTGGGAGGTCTATATAGCTGGTGAGTGGAGTAGGGGAGGGATGGGGGGATGTGTGTGCGTGTACACGATGTGTATCGCTCTCCTGTGTGTGTCTAAGCCTGACATCACCAAGGCAGAGAAGTTAATGAGGGTTGCGGGGGTATTTCTGACACAGTGCTAGCTTTCTGCAGGGAATTTCAGGTGATGTGATGGAGTGAGAGCCTGTTGAGAAGCGATAGATGGGCGGGAAAAAGTCGGTGGTGGGCTCTACTCTGGCAGTGGCTACACAGGAGATTTAGGGCTTAGGCGATTGTTAGACGGGGCTCAGTTTGTTTTGAACTATGGGCCTGTGTTTTCCGCGGACCGCTTTATGTGGACGCTGACTCTTTCCCCACTTTGTACTGCACTCTCAGCAGTTTAAAAGAGGAGGATTAGACACAGGAGTGTGCCTCTCTCTCGTCTGCCGGAGAACACAGCCGCCTAATCTCTCGTGCTGAGAAGAGGGGATTTGGGAGAAATGACCTGTGCTCACTTCACTTTCTCTTGCCTCTCTTCCCCTCTTTCCCTCCAAGTTGAGAAAAAGCACAATGCCGCACCCATCCTTTCGTCACTCCCACACCCGCTTTTTCATTTTCCTGCTGGATGACTCTGTGCTCATCAGCATGCAGCATCACGCGGCAGCTCCTCAGGACCAGGCAGGCTGGCAGACAGGCAGGCAGACTTGTCAATAAAGGAACCACAGTAACAGGGCACCTCAGCAAGGCCTCCAGCCCTGTCACTGACATCTCTCTCAGCTGCCTGGAGTCCCTCATTTAATGAGCACGTAATTGTTGAGCAAGCAAAAGAGAAATTGGGGAAGCAAAAGGGGAAAGCGGCGATGAGGTGAGAGGTGTAATAAAGAGATAGTAGAGGGAGAGGGAGAGGGGAGCGGGTGAGGGAAGCGCAAGGACAGACTGTTCCAGTGAACAAAGTAAGATATAAAATAACCAATTTGCCCTAAAATTTGTGGTGCAGTAGATTTGGCAGCAATAGAAGAGGGGAGGCAGAACACTCTGTCTAAATCAGAGGGACTGTAAGGGGAATGCTGCTCAGTGGGAGCTGACATTGAGAGCGGGCGGAGAAAAACAGTCTCAAGGACAACATGGAAATATCACATTCAGTCGCTACAAGGAAAGCCATGAGTTGTGGTGAGGCCATGCTGGATCAGGAGACCAGCCAGAGAACTGCAGGAGAAAGAAGATCAAGGACATGTAGCAATGTTTCCAAAAGATCTGGCAACATGACATGACAGTAGGTGACAGATGTTCTGTGTGGGAATGCTAAAAGAGAGGAAAAAGTTGTTGACCTTATTAGTATTAGTATGTTACCAGAGATTTGACTTTGATGCCATAACTCATTGTAACATCTATGGTTTCAATACTATAAAACCATAACAAACAAGTGCAGACATCAAGCAGCGTGTTGCCATATTTCACTGGGATGTGTCTGTAGCAAATTTTGCAAAGAGGATCAGTTTCGGAGATGAAATGATTAGTCAGAGAATAGATGGACTGAAAATGCATCAATAACAATTTTGCTAATCGTTCAAGTATGAATGTGTAAAAATTTAATATTGCAATAATTTTTCATAACTATCATGCTAAAATTTGTCATTGTGACAACACTCAATTACCACTCGGAGGTAAGTTATGGACGGCAGCTGAGTTGGACTCTGGTCCCTGCATGCAGTGTCACTCTCCCATGACCACCCAAGCTGATTTTAAATGAATCTGTGCTCTGATTGCAGAGATCCTTGCTCCCTTTTCTCCCCTGCAGACACTGAGCAATGGAGCAGAGACACAACCCACATGGCTGCATTAGCCTGTGCTGCTCCAGGCAATGCAAGGGAGGCCATCTTTACCAGGGGAAAATGATGAATGTAATGTAGATATGCTTATCTGTCATTAAGCCCTGCTCTGCCCTCCCTCTGCCTCTCTGCAGGCGGAGGGAGGAGGGATTTCAATCAGACTAGTGAAGAATATAACATAGACTTCGCAGCAGACTTCACAGCAGTAGCATACGTCTCTAAGCCTGTCTACTAAACTCTCTTTTTGTCAATTGCTTGACCTTGCTCCCCCACCCTCTGTGTGTCTCCCTGCAGTGTATGGCCCAAGTCAGACCTCTGCGGCATCCTGCAATTTCTCTGGGAAAGATCCCAAATCCAAATCAGCACAATGATGGCGTCTATGAGGCTGACAAATCCCCGCGCCCTCGCATGACTGGGCTGCAATGTCTGACTGTCAGCTTCCAGCACCTCAATAATAGCGCTGTGACGATAAATAGGCTCCTGAAACATAAGGACAGGATGTGATGAACACTGACGGGAGCAGTTATGGAGGAGGTGGAGTCCGGTGAAGACAGCTAGCTGCTCAGAACGCTCTATAATTAGCCCCAGAAGATCAAATGACTTTTAATGGGTTTGTCTGAAAACAGGAGACTATTTCAGATTTGCGCTTGGAGCTATATTCATATCTCATCAAACTAATGGAATTCTCTAGAGTGCTTGATTGGTTTTTATCTCAGATCAAAATGGCTGATAGAGGTGCACGGCTGCAGCATTCACGAGCTGCAGTTTTATAGTGAAAAAAGTGCCAATTCAGGGCACTATTATGTATAAAGGCAATGGTTGTAAGACAAAACTTACACATAATGTCGAAATCCAACGAAGTCCTTCAACTTGTGATCTGACAGTGCTCAGAATTCATGGTGTGATGCACAGTCACTGTTGCTATAGGAGTCATTTTCCATGAGCACTTCAGTGAGAACGGTCTTTTAATAACTTCTTGTGACAGATAATGGAAACCTCTACTGGTCATTAGTTAGAGAATTAATAAGAGAGATACTACAAGGATAATATCAGGGTCATAGCTCAACCGCTGCCTGGTCTGGGTGGTGGGAAGCCTGGTGCAGAATGCTAAATATGCTGCCTACAATTAGGCCCCCGAGCATGCTGTTACATACTCTGCACACGCTAATACACACACCATGCAATGAGACACGCTTGGGAACTGTCATATGCAGACACAATTAGTTAAATAATCAATATGCTGATCAGCTCAAAATTAACTAATAATTTTGATAATTAATTAATCTGTTGAGTCATTCATCAAGTAAAAATGACAAATGTGTTGGTTCCGACTTCTCAAATGAGAGGATTTGCAACCTGAATCATCTATTTCTTGACATTTTATGGCCAACAACTACTCAGTTAAAGGGGACCTATTATGTTCATTTCCAGCTCTATATTTTTATTCTGGGACTCCACTAGAATAGCTTTGCATGACTCACAGTTTAAAAAAAAACCTCCTTATTTATCTTTTACTGGCCCTTTATGCAGCCCTCAGTTCAGCCTCTGTCTCTAACAGGTAGTTTTAGCTCCTGTCTCTTTAAGGCCCAACCCAACATTTCCTGCTTTACTGCTTCATATTAAAAGCTTTTAAATTACCAAATAACAGGAGGCTTTTATTGTGAAGAATTTACAGGAAATAAAATGTAGTAGAGCTTCGTTAGCAGTGCTAAAAACAGATCAACACAAAAAGATATGGAGAAATTCAGAGCTATTTGTTCAACAGCTCAGTTAGAAATAATTGCAAGGAGAAATAGTACAAGCAGAAACAGCCACAGTGATGATGTTTGATGAAGAGCTGCAGACAACCAGCACACCTCCAACAGGTAAACAACTTAATTTTACTTTGCCCTGCTGCGTAATGGAAAAACACTCACAGTGTGCCAGCTCAACTCAAGTCATGGCTCGGCGTGACTACCCCCAAAACAGTGGAAAAACACCATAATGTTAGCAGAGTTGTGTGTGCAGCAGATGACCATATAAAGAAATCTGTCACGAGCTGATGTCGGCTCGGACTGAAACTAGAAAAAAATGTTGGAAACCGAGCATTCAGAGCAGTCTGAAGCCGGTGCTTTTTGCTCACAGGGATACTGTATGTTTGCCTCATTATTTGACACTTTGGCCACATTTAATATGAAATATGAAAATAAAGAAAAGCATAATAGCTCCCCTTTAATAAACAGATTAATCAAGAATGAAAATAATCATTAGCTGTAGCTCTACAACTGTTTGTTTTACTTCCGGACTCGAAAGTCGGTGCAGGGGAGACAAAGGGAAGTATAGACTGATGGGAGGATATGGAGCTGCTGCACATGCTCTCAGTGAGATTTCACGTCCTGTGTTTTCCCAGGGTTTCCTGCTAGCAACATCAATTTTCCCCACTTTCTTTTTTAGACTCAGGAAATTATGAACTACAGCCGGGCTCTAACTCTCATTTACGTTTCGCCTTTTCCTTAAATTATACACACAAACACTCAAACCTCCCTCTCTTTATTTCCTCTGTGAGGGCAGGGAGGAGATCTGCAGGATTTAGCTCTTTATCACGCACGAACACCTCTCATTGAATTGATTATAGGGCACGAAGGTAAGAGTTTAAAGACAAGTTGGGAGAAAAACTCAAGAGAGGTAAAAATGCTATTCTGTCTCACAAGTCCAAAGTAGAACACTCCCTAGCCTCTCCCTTTTCATCATCCCTCCTTTGTAAGTGAAATCTCCCTCTTATTCTGTCTGTGTCCCATGTGGACCAATCTACAGGGCTGATGTTTGTCCTTGGCCACCTTCTCCTCGAGAAAGTGCTGTATCAGACAGCCTGCTAACAGGGCCGTCACACAGCTCGAGTACCAGCGGCAGCAGCAGCAGAAGCACAGGCCTCTCTCTCTGGGGGTATACAGTTACACTGCACTGCTTCTATCTCTTACCGTTCTGACATTTTAATTTCCCCCCCTCTCTCCTGAGGAAAAAAAAGGATAAACTTAAAAAAAAAGGAAACAGGATGGACTCCTTGCCGCCCTTGGTTCCAGTCTGGATGATACCATTTCCATAACAGGCAGGGGGGAAAGAGAGGACAGATACAAAGGAAGCTCAGGAAGCGGGGAGACGGACAGGGAGGGAACTGGAACTAACATGCTCTGTTTTCCCTGGCAGCAGATAGAGTATTTGTGCAGCATTGCTCAGCAGCAAGGCAGCCTGCCAGTCATCCAGCCAGCTTATCAAGGCAACAGCACAGCCCCCCCCCCCCCCCTCCTCCACCCCCTTGCCCCCCACTTTCTCCCTCAGTTATAAAACCATGGCCACTCAGTGCTTTTACCTGGGCATGCACATAACTCAAAGAAGAACTTGATAAAACAGGAATTTCCATGGCTTTCAAATCACCACAAAACAAAACAACAACAAAGAAAGGCACTGTGGCTGTGACCGTTCTCAATCCCATCCTAAAAGGATGCCAAACGTGATGCCAAGACACAAAAAAAACCATCAAAAACTTGCCTCTCAGCGTGCCACATGCATATCCAGAGAAAAAGGACAGACACACAAATATACACACAAAGACATACAGACAGACATACCCACACACTCTGGCTCACACAGAAAAGAGACAAAGACACTTATCAACAAATCGCTATGAAATGACACATCAATTATAACTAATGTTTGGAAAACTGGGTCTGATTGACACGATTCAGTTGACTATGGGTTCAAACACAAGTAAAAAAAAAAAGAACAAAAAACAGCCTTTGAGTAATTTATCTCTCTTATTCTCTTACATTTTCTGGTGCAGTTGAACATACAAACAGTGGGAAATAATGCCTGGCACACAGTTAAACTAGCTCTTTGATTCTTAGCTGCCTGCCTCCATTTTATTCCAGTTTGTGCAGGCAGATAAAAAGGCATACAAATCAGTGCGCGGGCCTCGCTCGAGCCAGCGGATGACTCACTGATCTCACAAAAATGAGAGGTACACACCTGAATAAGACGAGGAGGGGACAGCAGGCACAGACTTCCTCACGTATGGACAGACAGGGACCGAGGAGGAGACAGACGGGGGCCATAGGCAGAGGTACAAGTGCACTATAACTCATAGATAGCCCACCAAATATTTTATTAATGGGAAGAAAAACCCAAGCAGCAAGAGTGACTCACAGAGCCACAGGGACACACACAAACAAGCTGGGCAGAGGGCTGACAGGGTTTAACCCACCTACGATGACTGCCTGCTCATTCTCAAACAGAAAATACATTAAAAAATAAAAGTCTGAAATGGCAGAACTTCTTTCAAAGGGATTAAAGGGGATGTTTTTGTCTACCGAACTTGCCATAGTGTATAGTCACTCTCAGCACTATTACAGGAAGAGAGCCGCTCATAGCACAATACAGCAAGCCGTTTGCACTTCAGGCTATGCATTCCTGAGCACTCTGGCATATAAACTGACAAAAGGAATTCTCATGCAGCCGTTCTTAGCCCGGCTATTGTTGAAACCACTCAGACTCAGGTGTAGTGGCGTTCACCTTGGCTGTGTATACACGAGAAGGATTGTCAGGACTGTGCAGATTGGCCTACATATGGCAGAAGGCTTGGTGCAACTTAAGTGATGTGCAGTCATGAGTGTGTCTATTTGAACCCACTCACTCCGCGCCAAGTCCCCACCGCCCAGGATCTCTCACCGAGAAAAACTGACTAAATATGTGATGAGCTGAGCTGTAAGAGGATTCGGGTGCAAACACACACACACACACACACATTTCGAAGGCATACACAGACACACAAACACACATTTCGAGTTGCAAAAAAGGGAGGCAACTCTGCTCACTTGGGATAATTAGAGCGCACGCAGAGCCTAGGAGACAAAGCCTGGCATCGTGAGAACAAGGCTCGCCTGATGAGGCTTCTCTATTTAAATCCCCGGGATGAGCTGAGAGTGTGTCTGTCGATGGAATCGCTCCAGGAGACATGCACAGGCTTGGAGGAAGAAACAGCCAAGGCGGTGAAAGGAAGATGGAGAGACAGACGGAGATAAAAAAAAAAACAAAACTGTAGATGAACCAAGTGGCAGGAAGGTATCTTTGAGGAAATGACAGGATGGAGAATAAGGGCTTAGATTCAACTAGATATCCCTTCCTACTGTTAGTAATAGGCCTGTTCACACCTGGCATTAAAATGCATCTTGGGTGATCCGACCACAAGGGGACAGCTCTAAGCACAGGTGTGAATCCACCCAAGATGCATTGAATACACATTGAGATCCGATCACTTAGACCACTTTGGGAGGTGGTCTGGTCCGCATATGACTGCATTCTTTTAGCAGTGTGTACGCAAATGTGTCATGGGCCACACTGAAGGACCGCCTACTAAATTGACGTCTTCTACGTGAGCAGATACGTACTCGTTCACGCACCGACAACGTCATATTTAAGTGTGAGACAACAACAGGCAAAATGGATTCTCGTGGATGGAGTACACATGAAACATATTTCCATTTGGGCTGAAGAGTTTTGAGTCTCAAATTTCTCTTTCAAACTTCTTTTAATTTCCGGCAGACTAGGCACGGGAAGTGTATTGCTGCCTCCAACCAGTTAAAAACATCAATGCATTTGGTCTTTGCAAACAGAAATGATGTTTATTTGTATACAGAGCAGGGAAGTGAGATCCGATCACAAGTGGTCAGATATTCTAATGCTAGGTGTGACCAGTGCCGTAGAGCACAAATCAGACTTTTATTGTTGAGCCACTGATAATACACACGGGTGACTCACTGTTTTTCTGTGTAACTTTAAAAGGTAGTTTGCCTCCGCAGGGCGTAGAAAAGAGGGTTTGACTGAGTGAGTGGGAGAGTGAGCGTATGAGCGGAGAGAGAAGGGTAGGGCTCTGGGATTAGTACCTTTCCCTTTGCAGATCTATAAGCACCCTGTGTTTCTTGTCACTAAGAGGATTCACAGGGATACGGGGCTGTCCCAAGAATTGAAAGCAAAGGTTTTACGCGCTAATCTACAAATTCAAGGGCGAGTGAGGCGGATTCTCGGCTGATGGAGCACATGCCACCACCTGCAACTTGATTGACACGGCAGAACGTGGAGGTCAAAGAGGAAATCTTTACAGCTCAGAAGAGAGAGAAGAAACCGCTCACCCAAGGCTTTAACAGTGCTCTGCCACCCACAACGATGTATTGAGAGATCATTATCAAATGCAAGTGATACTGATTGTTGTTTTGGGGGTTTTTCAGGCGTGAAACATTGCCAACAGTCTGCCTCTGCCCTCATCTCTCTTCTGTATCTTGATCATCTCTGTATGGTAACGACACCCTGGGCTGTCCCGGCTATTCAGGGGCTCACAAAAGGCCCTCATAGGGAATCATTCAGCCCTGTTAACGGACGGCTCCATAGCACCCGCCCTGACAATCACAGCCAACTGGGAGCATTCATTCACATGCAATTGTTCACTATCAGCTCATACCCAGAGCAAACACACATAGAAGCACACAGGAGCACTCTTTAATATCAACGCTCGCTTACAAGCACACACAGTCAGGCACGCACACAGACTTCAGATGATAAGAGGAAAAAAATGCTGCTGCAAGAGGACTGCAACCAAAGAGCAATAAGCAGAGCACCACAGTCTTTTTTTTTCTCTTCTGGTTATGCTGAAGAGAATTTTTTTCTTACTTCTCCCTGAGCACAAATATCGAGCATTTCCGCACTTCTGTGGATCGGATCTGCTTTGTCCACTCCTCGAAGACCACTCTGACTAGCACATGTTTGCAAACAGACCAGCATGAGTTAACACTGCATTTTTCTTCCACGCTAGCCAAATTCCTGCCTTGAATTAAGACATGTGTTGAGATACTTAGTGGAAGGATCGACACCAACATTTTTTTTTTTCATTTTATGACATGCACAAAAAATTTGATGTTGTGTTGCATAACATGCCGTCATTTTCACATTGTGTTTTATGGCTGTGATAATCTCTGCTTGCTTAAGTCAACTGAGAATAAAATGTACCCGATGCATTAACTGTTCCAGATATTCCGTATTCCACTAATCCAGTTGGAGAAACATCAGCAAATGCCTCAGTGTGATGCAATTCTCTGGGTAAACCTGCTATGTGGTTCTAGCCTGCGCCCTATTTCTAAATTGGCTCCACAGAAGATACAGCTGCTCACTCTGGATTGTCCACAAGCGAGTGAAACTGAAATCAAATCTTGCATGTTGTTTTTTTTTTTTTTTTTTGGATGCAAAAAAGGTTTTAAATTATGAGTAAAGGTTTTAAATGATAAGCCAAGATACAGGGAGTAAAGAGCAAGAAAAGCAGCGGGGCAAAACTCCTTTTGAAGCAGCAGCAGACTGTAAAGCTTTGACACAGAGATGCTCAGATGAGAGGGAGAGGTGGTGGGGGGGACACAGCTGAAGAAACAAAAGCTCACGATCTGGCTCTCTCGCAGGTATCTGACAAAACCAAAGCGTTTACACAGCTGAAGTATCTGGCTAATCCCAAAACACTTAAAAAAGGAAGGAACTGCAAAACAAGAGGGCCGCTCCGCTCCGATGACAATCATAATACGCAAAGAGAGAGGACGAACAATGGAAGGTGAGAGGCGGACGAGAGGGAATAATAAAAAAAAAAACGTCTCTGACCACCGAGGCCTGGACGGTGAGTTTGTGTCTCGCAGGAGCTCTCACCACCTCGTAAATTCAAGCTCAAGGTCCAGGGGAGCGTGTGCAGCCAGCATGTCAGCACAGCAATATCTGTGTGTCCACAAGCTCATCAGCAAGGCCCGGTCTACATACACCAGCAGCCTCACTGACAAACAACTCAACAGCAGCCAGTTGTGTTTTTTTTTGGTGTCTCAGTACTGACACGGTTCAAACAAGTAAGAATTATACAGATTTCATTACTGGCCTGGTTGAGAAAAAGACAATTTAATGTTTAACTTGATGCTTGAATAACGTAGGAATCTGTAATCATTTGCTTTAGTAGCTAAAAATGTAACCTGGTGGTTTTTTTTTTAATGTTGATTTGTTGTTGTAATGTTAGATTTATACAGTCATCTCTTTGGGGTTTCGGTTTGTTCTTCCCTTTCTGGGACTCTAAAGCTGTGTATTCTCAGATGTTTTGTTTATTATCACTTACTTGCTTAGTCATTGGTTTCCCGCAGGCAGTATTTGGAGGCAAGCATCGCAGGTGCAAAAACTGACACTAATAAACCAAATTCTATGCATGTGATGTTCTACCGCAAATAAAAACGCCATATCAAACAAAGAAAAAAAAAGCACTTTCCTTTAGGACGGGCCCTGATTAAACCACAGGAATCCTCAGCATGAGCCCCTCAGTCGAGCAGCCACCATAAATTTCTCAATTTAATCTGGGTGACTGATCAGGAAAATGCATCGATTTCATCCATTAATCATCTCAAGAGAGTCTGTACGGTATTGATCAGTCCGTCTGTGTGGTTAGGAAGGCTGACTGAGGAGGCAATCATTGCAGAGGGGACAGGTTCTTTGTAGAGCTACGTGAGGCGGCATAGATTCAGTTGGGGGACATAATAACCATTATTTCTCTCCACACAATGCCAGCCAATACTGCCTCAAAATGGCTGAGGTTCTGTCGCAAATGCGGGAGAGTGAAACATTCCCTGATAACCACTTTGCACGGCAGCATAACGGTGCCAGGAGGAGACGTCTTGTTAAAACGGGTTTGTCATGCTTGCTTCAACAGTGAGCAGGAAGACTTGTGTTTACAACCTCTGAGGGGTTGGTGGGTGGTTGGGCTGTTTGCTCTTAAAATGGGTGCATTGTTATCCGATGACACACGCATATGTCTGACACTGCAGACATCATAGTCTGTGGACAATAACTGGTGAGGCAGCAGGAAAAATGGGACATCAGGTAGGTATGAAACGTGTGCATGTGTGAGTGGGTGTGTTTGTACAGGAGGACCTACATTTAGGCCATTTGGATCTAACAAATGGCCTTCGGTGCTGTATTTAAGTGGTTTGAATTGTGCTACAGACTAACCTGTCAAAATAAACCATTCAAAGACAGTGTTGATTAAGAACAGGGGCCTGCCTGCATCACCAGGTCTAGCATTAGAGGAGGCCATCCTGTTCACACAGGAAAGGTTTGAGTTTAAATACCAAGATTAAAGATTTCCTCCTTTCTTATTAGAAGATACAACACACACACAGACACACATGGTGGAGGTAACTGTTAAGTACAGCAGGCGGGATATTGTTTATGATCCATTGCAGAGGTCTTGTGTGTCCCCAAAGGCCTGACAAAGCGCCAGTTGTCTTTCATTTGATCTCTGCAGCAAACCCCTGCTATAATTCCTGTTACAGCACCTTCCCCACATTGTTCAACTGGCACCAACAAACTGCAACCAGTGCTCAAGACTGAGGTGAAGACTGACCTGCAATCAAGCTCATAAATATATAAGTAGATCTAGATTTTTATATATCAGCCTTTATGACCACGTTTAAAGGCTGTAAAACTATAAAAGACACATGTCGCCTGTTATTTAAATCCTTACATTATGAATCCCGAAATCAATCTGATCAATTCCGCTACTTGTGTGGGGAAATCTTGTGCGCAAAAAGTAATCAAAGCCCAATAAAAAAAAACATTTACAGTCACATCAAGCTAGATAAAATATGTATTTGGTTGAAAGATCAGCAGAGATTGGCCATAAATGCCTCATGTGTAGAGAGGACAAAAATATGGGCCGAAATAATTTGCTTTTACATGAGAAACCCACACTGGTGTTTTGACCGAGTCAGACTAAACGTGGCACATAATAAATCACATCAAACATTTCAGACTTACCTCAATATAGCCGGCCAGCGCTGGAACCACAATGCCCAAAATAAGGACAGATATCGCTGGGACTGAACCCATCTTCTCGGGTTATGCTACTGTAAATAACTTATATCCTGTGAGCTATATTGGAAAGGTGGCGTTCCGGGAGAATAAACAGCAAACCAAAGTCCTGGGAATAATCTGATAATCTATCCCGATGAGCGAGACGAGTCCTGCTCCGCTTGTTTTGTTACCCGAGCCTAGAGAGAGAGAAAATGTTGGAGGGGACTGCGCGTCGGTCTCCTCTGGAAATGTGGACTGTGTCTGTGGCGCGGCGGCTCTGCCTCTGCTGCTGCCTCCTCCCTCCTCTGGTTCCGCTGAGCCGCGCACAGCAGAGCGCACTGCGCCACCAGGCGACCGGCTGCTCTGAACACCCGCCCTAAAGCTTATTCTAGCTTAGCTTTTAATTGTACTTAAATGTCTTTTTTTATATTGCTTTGTGTTGCTTTTATATTTTACCTTGATGCCTTTTATGTTCTATGTAAATCACTTTGAATTACCTTGTTGCTGAAATGTTCTATATAAATAAATTTGTCTTGCCTAAAACACCATTTACACTGGGCTCTGCCTGTGTAAAGTCAAACATAACATCTATTTAATAATGATACAGTCTTTAAAATTGAGATTTTTCCATGTTATACCACCTCACTATAATTTAGGAGCAGAAGTATATTGTGCTTTTTTACTTCACTACTTTTATTTTAAGACTAGCTTCTAGTGACAATGCAGATGGATAGATAGATAGATAGATAGATAGATAGATAGATAGATAGATAGATAGATAGATAGATAGATAGATAGATAGATAGATAGATAGAAAACAAACACACCAGATATGAATACAACACAAACACAAGACAAATTATAAAATACAAAAAGGACACAAAAGATAAAACAGACACATTAAGATAAACAGGAGCATTATATCCTTAAAAATGTTCCAGGGTTAAAAAATTGTCTAACTTAAGTTTATTCCACCTATGAGGAGCATAATAGGTGAATGTTTTTCCCAGTTCTATGTTCATATATGGGATATTCAAGGTTATGCATACTTGTGAAAAGGTACGGTATCTCATATTTTTAAGTCTTAAGAGTCATGATAAACAAAATAGTGGCTTATTTAGGATGGCTTTATAAATTAAAAAAAAGACAGTGTTGTTCCTTTTGAGTGGTAAGTGATGTCCACCCCTCTTTCTCACAGACGATACAATGATGGGTTGTAAAACTGTCACCGGTAATAAATCTGAGAGAACTGTGATACACAGCATGGAAGGGTTTGAGGGTATAAACAGCAGTATGTATGTAAATTACAGCTGCATAGTCTTGCAGTGATAAAAAAAAATGTTGCCTGTACAATCTGTAACCTACTGCTAAAAGAAAGGCACTGCTTCTTTTTTTATAAAAGAGACCCAATTTAAATTTAAGCTTCTTAGTCAGGTCCTCAACATGAGTTTTAAAAGATCATTTTTCATCTAACCAGACACTCAGGTACTTATAACATGTGACTTTTTAAATTTGAGCCCCAGATATTGTACTAATAGTAAAACTTCTAAAATATGATGTATTATAACAGATTAAACTACCCAACAGTTTATAAAGGAGTTAAAAAGAGCTCAACTTTAATCACTTACATTTCAATGCTGCTTACATGTCAATACATGAGTAACAATTATCCAATAGAATAATAGATAAAAACATATTTTAAAATATCACTCTTAACCCTACTTAAAGGATAGGTTCACAGTTTTTCAAGTGTGTCTTAAAACAAGGTGTCCGTATGAACAGCGAAAGAGGTTTTCCTCACTGTAATCATTTCTCATGTTTATACTGGCTGTTAAAAGATCCCCTTCAAATATGCTTTCAATGTAAGTGATGGAGGCAAAAATCCACAGTGTGTTTATCTTAAGCTTATATGAGGCTTCAGCAGTCTGAGTTAGTCATGTCAAGTGGATATCTGCCACATTAAGAGTCTTTTTACCATCAAATTCCCTCTTTGTGTTTCGTCAGACAGCCTTTCCCTGTTGAGCTGCAGTGGACGTATGGTAACAAAAAGAGGAACTTTGGCACTAAAAAGACTGTAACATTGAAAGATATCTACTTGATTTGACTCATTTGGACGACTGAAGCTTCATTTTAGCTTCAGATTAACTTTTAAATGAATGATTGTGGTTAGAAAAATGTATTTCAATGTTCATTTGGACTCCTGACAGTTGTCCTTTAACCCTTTTACTCAACACTCTATAAAAGGGCCATTTTACATGCAAGTATATGATGATGATAATGTTTTTGTACTTTTAGTTAAGGACAGTAGTGTAGTGTAGTAGTATTCAGATTATTTATTCAAGTAAAAGTATAACAGGGTAAAAATATTCCATCACAAATAAAAGTTCTCAATTCAAAATGCGCTATCAATAAAGTTAAAGTATTGCAGAAAAATGCCCCTATGAGTGGTGTATACTAACATATTTCATTATTTGATTACAATTATTGATGCACTGATGTTATGTGAATTTACTATTGTAGTTGGCATATGTGATTTTAAACCATATTATATACAGTTTAATCTACACAATCCATCATATTTTATATGCTGTTTTGCATGTAAATTCTTAATCAGCAGTTCGAGTAACTGCTGTTGCTTCTGAAATACAGTGAAATAGAGGTGAAAAGTACCTCAGATTTGTACTTATGCAGAGTACTTGAGTAAATGTACTTAATTACATTCCACTACTGGTTAAATTAATTATGAATATAGGAGTTTTAATTGTAATTTAGTACTTTTAGTTTGTGGTTTTGCTGCTTTTACCACAGTAAAGGATCTGAATACATTGTCCATCCTGAGCTGAATATCAGAACATTTAAACTCGAATTGTTAAAGTTATCAGGTAACACTTTTCCCCCTTATTCATTAGATCCAAATTAGTGTTATTGATTCATAACTGGCTAAAAACTGTGACTCATAAAATATATATCCACATATAAAATCACCACATTTGCTGTTCTGTCCATGAATTTTCTTCATCATTCACAGTCTGAGGCGAAGCTCTTAGCTGCTCACTTTGTGTACCTGCAGTTCATTTCAAGGAGAGCCGTGTTTCATTTCACACATGAAATCAATATTTAGCTGAAGGAATAGAATATTACACCAGCAAAGATGACAAAGAAAAGCAGAAGAAAGAGCACTCCACTCTAGATTAAACTATTTCTGACATCCTTTAAAGTAGCAGAGCTTCTATCTGAGGTTTATTTTGTACTATTTCTGCTGCAGAAGAGGCACAACGTGTTTGTTTTTGGGTGGTAGTGTTCAGAATGGCTTTTTTTATTTCGAAAGAAACTCATTTGATATCTGATTTTCTGTGGATTAGTCTTCCCCTCTTTCATTATATGCACAAAAATGAACATTGAGCATTTCACAAGGAGAAAGACGGGCAAATTATTCAACAAGTGATTTTTTTTTTTGATTTGCAGGCAACAAGATGGATAAAGATTTAATTTTCTTTGTTTAGTTGGATCTATGAATAAAGTAATTTCACACACACACGCCACCAGCCTGTTGTGATTTGATTATGTTGTCCCCCCCCACTAATTTTTTCCCCTCCTAGATTGCCTCTTGTGTTTCTCTTTGATGGCTTATTGAAAACAGGATCATGTAAATGTTATCTTTGCTTCAGGCAGGGCACTCGGAGTGGTTTTTAATTTTTGAGACATCGGCTGTTCGATGTGTTAGAACGAGTTGAATTTGAAAATGCCTCTGAAAAAAAAAACAGAGCAGAGAATTAATTTTCTGTTTTAAGTCCCCAGGTAACAAGTAGTCCAGTGAGAATAGGTCAAGCTCTATTTAAGAGGTGCTTCTCTCAACAAAGCCCTGCTAATTGATCCCATATAACCCTGATGTGAATGGTGCAGTATACTACAGAAGTACAGTAGTAGTAGCATCCACATTATTAGAGAAACTTCCCATATAGTTTACAGTTTGAGAAGTTTAAGGAATAATTCACCCATAACTATAATCATTATCAACTCACCAAACACACAACGAGTGATAAAAATAACACTGTGTTTAGTATGATGCTTTACAAAAGACTATCAGATATATTTTATCATACGATTGCAAGCAGAGCGTTCCTTTAACAATGTCAGGAAAATATAGGAAGTTTTTAATGTGGACCATTAATGTGGATCATTCCTCCTGTTCATACTGGCTATTAAAAGTTCCCCTTTAAATGTGCTTTCAATGTAAGTGATGGGGGTCAAAAGTCATTTTGTGCAAAAATGCATTTAAAGGTTTTCCTCTTTGTATTTCCTCGGACAGTGTTTGAAGTATAGTAACAAAAAAAAAGGGACTTTGGCACTAGAAGGACTGTAACGTTGAAAGATTTCTACTTGATTTGACTCATTTGGACGCTGAAGCTTCATATTAATTTCAGATAAATTTTTAAATACATTTTTGCACAGAAGGAGGACTGTGGATTTTGTCCCCCATCACTTACATTGTAAGTACATTATGAAGGGATCTTCTAATGGTCAGTATGAACCGGAGGAATGATTACAGCAAGAAAAACATGTTTCAATGTTCATCTGGGGTTCTGACTGTTGTTTTAAAGGACCAGTGTGTAAGATTTAGTGGCATGTAATGGTGAAGTTAGATATCCCCCATCTCTTCCAAGCGTGTAGGAGAACCTACGGTGGTCATGAAGCTTGTGAAAAACATGAAAGGCCCTCTCTGTTCTGGGCTACTGTAGAAACATGGCGGTGCAATGTGGTGGGCTACGTGGAAGAGGACCTGCTACCTCTGTAGATATAAAGGCCTCATTCTAAGGTAACAAAAACACAACAATTCTTATTTTCAGGTGATTATACAATAATCAAAACATACTTATGAATATTATTTTCCATTTCTGCCAAGTCTGTGCTGCTAGATGCCACTAAATTCTACATACTGCACCTTTAAAAAGATACAAACAAACAAAATTTTTTAGAGGGCTTTAATGCCCACTATGAATAATACCCTGATTGACATATGTTAGTAATATTGATAATAATCAATTACTGTATCATCATTGTTGAATGCAGATTTGTAGTCTCTGCTATGTCCACAAAATAATATTAGACGAGTTTGGTTACTATAATTTGAAAGTTTTAACCGGAAGTATTAGTATGATATCATATCTGCATTGACGAGACTTGACGAATTTAATGCTGCAGTTCTGCTCTGTGACCACTGGAGGGCAGTAGTAACTGGTGGCTGTAAATACACTCAAGTCAATCATAATCTCCACTTTTATATAGAAAAAAAACACTTTTTGTACCTTTTTCGTCATCAGATTTGTGCATTTAAATCTCACGGGACTTTTCATGACCGTTTCTGTTGCTTCCTTTCTGATTACTTAAGTTTTTGTCACGTCTAATTACTTCAATACGAATGTAATGTATTGCATTTCTTCATTGTGACCACTAAACGGTAAAACATAAACTGTAAAAATGCTAATGTATAATAATAATAATAATAATAATAATGATGATGATGATGATGATGATGATGATAATGCATTTACTGCACTTTTCATTTGCCATGAATCTCAAAGTGCTACACCGTTAAAAAAATAACATAAGAAAATAACAAGATTTAAGATGAAAAGCCTTCAGGAATAAAAAGGTTTTTAATAATAATAAACACTCATGCTCCAAATTCACTAAAGTTCACTGTCACCTGTGAACAGATGGAAGAATGAACTCCATTAATGCAAAATTCCTTCAGTGTCTCAGAAACGCCCCAATCTTCTTTCTTTATATATTGGACTTGTTTAAAACTGATTAAATAAGACCTCCGCCTCCTATTAATTCACACGAATTTCATATTTCTTACGTTACTTACTAATTAAAGAAAGTTTATGAATCAAGTAGTTCACAGAACGGACTCCAATTTTGATTTTCTCCCCACGACTGCACTGCCCTCTAGTGGCGACAGTAAGCTACTGCAACACGTTCAATTCGTCAAGGTGGCGTCAATGCAGACCTGCAGGTGCTACCGCTTCCGGTGAATTTTTTTTTTCAAAATTCACCGGAAGTGTCAATTGTTAAAATGAAAACTCGTGATTCTGAATCTATTTTTCAAACAGATAATTTAATTTTAAAATTATTAAAAAATGTACTACTCATATAAATAACGCTGGGCTAAGATAGCAATGCCACTTAAAAGTAGACAAAAGAAACTCAGTAACTTAACTTAATTCGATTGGATAACTTCAGTGTTTAATTTATTCTGATTGGCTGTATTTGAAACGACTTAAATCCATCATTAAATTACAACACAAACAATAAAAACATATCACTATCATAACTGAACAGTTTCAACGTTGTATTATACATTTACCGACGAGCATCTACACTGTTTAGTGTTGCTAAAATTTTAAAATAACCCGTGTTGCTTTTCTCCAAGAGTAAAAAAACAACCAATCAGAAAGAGGCATCTGCGTGTTGCTAGGCAGATTATGTTAATATATGCAATGCGGCCATCTCTGCAGCTACCATTCTGAGGTAAGAACAACTTCTGCGTTTTCCACAAAATGTGACAAAATCAGGGATTGCTTTACGGCCAGTTATGTAGCTCGACTCCTCGTAAACCTTTCTGTAGATATAAATTAAATGTGCGTCTACTTTGAGCGCACAGGTACCGGCAAAAAATATATTTTTTTCTGTGGGTCTCTTCGGATGTGGATGTTGTCGTTGGTAGTCCCACCCAAAATGGAGCCTGTTCTTCCTTGTTCCACAGTCGACTTGAAGGGCTGGGCTCAACTAGGATGGGGGGACGGGTGGGTTTACCTAAATAATTCGGGTCTTTACTGCTTCAAAACAGCTTTTCTGAAAAATAGCAGTATATGGCCCACGTCGTGGGGCGTGACAAGTTATGTTTTGCCCCCAAGGTCGGCCTTACATTGGGACTAAATGGCCGAAATGCTAATGTTGCGGTGCAGTAAATGCCCGGGTTTCTACAGCGCTGGTTTTTGTGGTATGGTCCGGTTGGGACTGAGAACCTGCGGGGTTAAAATAGGGGGGAATTGAATTTATTATTGATTATACCAACTATATTTCTAAATGAGTTTACGGAGTCTTAATTTTTCGCTTTGGCTTCTGTGCCGACATACGTTTGCATTTGCACACCGTTTTCCGGGCGGCCTCGTTAGCAAACGTTGGCCGCGTTTCCCTTCGTACCCCCGCTGAGAGAGAGTCCTGTGTGACCGCTCTCTACACGAAGTGACATGCTGGTTTATTTTGGCGTGCAAGTCCTGCCTGCCGAGCAAAACTGTGTCTGGAGATCCCTCAAAAAAATCTTAGTTGTAGATGGCACTTTTGATTTTTAATTGAGCCCCATTCAGCTCAGACATGGCTGCTGCAGTAACCTCATTGTTGCAGCCAAACAGCTTTTCACCACACAAACAAGTCTTATACATAAATATGACTTTCATAAAGCTGTATGTTGGCTCTGTTATTCATTTATGGAGAGACTTCAGATCATATCCACAATGAATTTCATTATCTATCTTCATTTATTTGTCTCTTTACATGATCAACACATCCATGACTTGACCAGCCATCCAGCCATATGTTACTTTGGGATAAGTTATTGCTCCACGTTGCATTATTATTATTAAAATGACCCCAAACCTCTTATCTGTGTATATTACAGGTGTCCCTGGTTGTCTCAGGAGTGAAGTGATAGGTGACGTGTCTGCCAGCAGACCTGGCACTGTGCTGCCATGGAGACCAAGCAGGAACCCTCCGCTGTGTGGAGTCAGGCTGCGAACACTGATTCAGGCAACTCCACACAGGTCCGCTGTCCTGTCTGAATTGCTCTATTAGAGCCATTAGCACTAGACAAAGATGCAGCACATTCAATGCATCAGAGGACAATTTAAGTTTCCTAGAATTTATCTTTTGCACACACTCATCAGATGAGGAAACTCACGTCTGTCCACTGATCACAGTTGTTGCTGAATCCCGAAATTCACCACACACTCCTTATGTTTAAATTACTAGAGCAGCGACAGACCTCCTAAAAAGTGGTTCCTCACTTGCCAAATTGACTTGAAGAGGAGAAAAACTCCCCATTATTTGTTGAAAACAAATATATACTTTGTGTTGATTGTATTTTTAAAAGCTAATAGAAGACACATCAGTGGTTAGTCACAGCCAAGGAGTGTAATAATGCTGAAAGCCTTTGTGTGTTCACATGTTGCAGGTGCATTTTGAAGGTGGCACAGTGGCCCAGATAGTGTACAGTGGAGATCAGACTGACCGGGGACAGCAGCAGGTGGTCTATACGGCCGATGGGAACTCCTATACCTCAGTAGAGTCTGCAGAGCACACGCTGGTCTACATACACCCTGCAGATGGCACTCAGGTAAGAAAAGGTCTTATTTAGGGCAGATATATTTGTAGCTGGAATTTTATACAGTTAGATGACACTCATAACCTTTGGGCATTTTTTTCATATTCTTCTTGAATTTTCTTTCAGACTGTATTTGCTGATCAGCCACAGGTGGCTTATATTCAGCAGGATGGTACAACTCAACAGGTACCTTTGCTAGACTGTCATATCGCTACCTTGCTGTTTACTGTCTTTTAATAGAATCATAAAACAACCACATCTCATTGGTAGGTCACAGTTTTGCTGCCAAGCGGACAGAACATGAATGCTGCCAATCTGCATGTTCTCAGTAATGTAGCCGAGGCTCCACAAGCCATCCTGGAGCCAGTTTCCCAGGTGAGGACACAGTGTTTGTGTGTGCTTCTGTTTACCTTTTCAAACCAATGAATAGCATTCATCTATTCTTGTCTAAAACACACATGATGGCACATAGTGGGGTGACACAAGCTAACATAAGCACAAAATTGTGTCATAATGTATTTATACAATGTCAGGCCGCATTTGTTAACACATTCAAGCAAAGTAACATTATTCCAGCTGGGAAGTGGTCTAACCAGGTGCAGTTCATTTTATATTTATATTGAAATATGTCCAGTGCAGCTATAATGACATGATAAAAATATTTCTTATCATGCACAAAGACTAAACAAGTCAAAGTAAAAGAAGAAATTTCACACAAACACTTAATCACAATATCAGATTTGACATCCCCTGGAGATAATTAATAAATAGCATATAGTTTTGTAATATTTTTACATCACATTATAGAACAGTTGAGTGAGTATTAACTCTGTACAATGATCAAACACACGCAGGAGCAGCTGTCTGTGTCCAATTCGCTCACCTCCATGGCTGACATCACGGACGCCCCCACCAGTCCCCTGGGGGCCACAGACTCCACAGATGATTCTGACGAAGATGAAGACGAAGACTCTGAGATGGATGACTGGGAGCCTCGTCCGCCTCAGTCATTCAACCCTCACAGCCTCTGTGAGTGATGTCTTCCACAGTAGTAACACGGTAGTCTGGTCTGTCAGGAGTCTCTGTCAGTCATGTAGACCAGACAGCAGAAGATGTTGAACAATGAGCTTTTTTCCTGTGGAAGTGATGGTTTACTTAATATACTCAGCTCACTGACAAGGGATTGACCTGCCAGTACTTTTTTATGCATAAAACATGAAAATATAACATAAACTATTGATAGAACATCACAAAAATCCAAAGACACTGAAAAAACTGCCTTTTTTCTGACATTCCCCATAGTAGATTGAAGAACTAGTCCACATTTGAATGTCTTACTTGCAGTCTGGCGATCCTGTCTCATTGAATTCTTCTTGTTGTGGGCTCTCAGGGTGCGAGGAGTGTAATAGCGCCAACCCCTCTGTGTGCCTGAAGCACGGGCCCCTTCACCCCATCCCCAACCGGCCGGTGATGTCCAAGGCCCGGGCCAGTCTGCCTCTGGTCCTGTACATCGATCGCTTCCTGGGTGGGGTTTTCTCCAAGAGACGCATCCCAAAGCGCACTCAGTTTGGACCTGTGGAGGGACCCCTGGTTCCTCAGAGTGAACTGCAGGACCACTACATTCATCTTAAAGTAAACTGACGCTCTCATTTCCCTGTTAAGTTTTTTTTTTAGACAACTGAAGGTGTAGAGAGACAGGAAACTGGGATTAAGAGAGGGGTATGACATGCAACAAAGATCCACAGCTGGACTCAAACCGTGGATGTTGTGGTCATGTGTGTGTCTAAATCAGTAGGTTACCGGGGTGCCTGTACACTGAGTAAGATATTTATGTAAAAATACTTGTTCTCAACTTAAGTTTATAATAAGAAGAGTATCACATTTTCTCCTTTGGCCTGGTTGTTATGTACTGTATGCCATAGATAGAGGGATACATCAGATAAGAGTTACTATTATTGCTTTACACAAAAATCTGTAGCAAAGTGAGCAGAGTTCGTAACAGTCCTATCAATATAAAAAAAAGTAAATATTCTTGTGAATGAGATGGGAAACTGATGAGTAAGTAAGAACTGATGATAACCTCTTGTGTTTACAAGCATTTAATATCTAAGATTGCACTCTTTCAGTCTAATCTCTGGTCCTTTCTCCTTGTTGCTTCAGCTTTGCATGCTGGATGCAGAGAAAGACGGAGAGAAGTCAGACGACACGTGGTTGGACCTTTCTGATGAGGACAGCTGTAACTGGATGATGTTTGTGAGGCCCGCCCAGAACCACCTGGAGCAGAACCTGGTGGCCTATCAGTACGGCTCAGAGATCTTTTACACCACCATCAAGAACATCCAACCAAAACAAGAGCTCAAGGTCAGTCTTTCATATGAGGTACTGGACTGTATGCTTTTAACAAAATGGTGCAGAACGAACAAAAGAAAGAATACAGAACAAAGATTGAATAAGCCCTAATATATAAAGGATATTTGGATAAGAAGTATTTGTTTTTTTTAATGATATTTCCTTCTACAGGTGTGGTATGCTGCATCATACGCAGAGTTTGTAAATCAGAAGATCCATGATGTTACGGAAGAAGAGAGAAAAGGTGAGGAGTCTCTTTAGTTAATATCAGCACTAATAACATATGTCCCATTACAAACTATCACAATCCCAGTAGTGTCAGATTAGTAGCAGTGGTTGTTCCTGGTCCTCACTGTGTTGTTCTGTCAGTGCTGCGGGAGCAAGAGAAGAACTGGCCTTGTTATGAGTGTAACCGCCGCTTTGTGAGCTCTGAACAACTGCAGCAACATCTCAACATGCATGACGACAAGTTAAACTCAGTTACAAGGTAAAATCCTGTTTATTACACCACTTCTTATGTCCTCACGTCTTTACAACATTGGAGCCCATAATGACATGTTCACTGTGTCTGCCTCTCTTAGATCCAGAGGCCGAGGTCGAGGAAGAGGCAGGAAGAGATTTGGGACAGGACGAAGACCAGGGCGGCCGCCTAAATTCATACGTTTGGATCCACCAGTAGAAGCTGGTGGGGACAAAACAACAGTAAGAGACACATTAATACTTGTTGTATGTTATAATAGGGTTAGCGCTCCCTTTCTCTTTCATACTAGTGCTGAAACAATCAATTAAAATATAATAGAGAGCCTAATAATAATTGGAAAATATATTCATGAGACATTCTTAAAAATATTGAATCTTAAATAGATTTGTTGATTTTTTTTTTTTTTTGTTTGTTTTTTTGTTGGAACTAATTGTTCGTCATCAGAAAACTGTGAAAAATGTCCATGCCAGTTTCACAGACTCTGTCTTCAGATGTCTTGTTTTCTGAAACAGTCCAAAACTCAAAAATTTTCAGTTTACTAGGATGTAAAGTTAATGGTTCCAGGCTCTCAAAGATGAGATTTTGCTGCTTATTCTTGAAGTTTTGGCATTTTTGCTCAAAAAGAAAATCTACAAGCATTTTTGAGATATGCTACTGAGTTTCTCACTGAGTTACCTTTTTATCAGGAGATGCTTGAACTGACAGACAAGCAGCCACTGGAGGAGCGAGCAGAGGGAGCTCAGAACGGGCTAAAGGTAGTGGAGCCAGAACCGGATGCCGGGACTGAGGCAGAGGGTCAGATTGTACCTTCTGCAGGGGAACCAGTCCCAGAGTCAGTCACCCCTCCCTCCAACATGGACCTGTCTGTTCCACTAAAGGAAGACCCCGCACAGACCAGCCAATCAGACGCCCACCTCACATCTCAGGATATGCGCCGTGCCAAAAGGATACGGGTAAGATGATCAGAGGACGCTCAGTGAGCTCACTGAAATGCAACAGTGTTTTAGATTGTTGTTATTTGGTGTCTTTTCAACGATGTGTCTCTCTTCCTCAATATGTGCTTCCCTCAAAGATGGATGTGCAGGTAGGTGGGACCTGGAGAATGTCAGAAAAAACACATAAGGTTCAAAGACTCCTTTTGTCATTTTCCATGGTGTTAATGTTCATGTGACATTTCAGGATATGCCCCCTCCTGCACACTCCATTGCATCTATCAGCCTCTTCTAGTGTCTCAGCACATCCATGCCAGAAAACACTGTTTGGATTTTCTACTAATTGTTCCTCTCTCTCTCTCTCTTTCTTCTCCGTCTCAGAATGCAGCACTGCAGCACCTTTTCATCAGAAAGAGTTTCCGTCCTTTTAAATGCACCCACTGTGGCAAGGCCTTCCGGGACAAAGAGAAGCTGGATCTGCACCTGCGTGTCCACGGCCGGGAAGCCTATGCCTTCTCCTGTCACATTTGCAGCAAGAGTTTCATGAGTGACTCGGCCCTGGAGGACCATCTGTTGGTGCACACAGAGAACCGCTCCTACTCTTGTCTCTTATGCCAAGAAACTTTCGAAAGGTTGGACTTGCTCAAAGACCACGTAGGGGTGCATGCGGTGGACGGCTGCTTCACCTGTCCCTCCTGCAAGAAGACTTTTACTGACTTCATCCAGGTTGGTAAAGAAAGCCTCCTATAGGAAGATACAATGATTATAGAACAACTGAACAGCGTTTGTTATACATGACAGGAAGTTAATAGTCAAAACCCTTTTAGCTGTTCTCAGACCATTGTAATTCAAACTCAGAGTCACACTGTTCCTTTATATATTCACCCTAATCAATGCAATGAAGCCAAGAGATTTTTTACAACACATTTTAAATTTATTTCATTAGTTAATGTAAAGCATCACCCCGAGTGGCTTCTCTTTTGGAAAACTGCAGTTACACAATAATTGGTATATAATTTTTTTATGGAGTTCTGTTGCAAAGAGGAACAGAAACTAAACTAGTTGCCTCTTAATTGTAATGCATATTTGCTTTGAAGGGGCTTTGGCCCTTTAGACCTAAACACAGTACCAGTCTGGTGTCATATATTATCAGTTTTCACACTATAAGATTTTCTCTTCCTCAGGTGAAGAAGCATATCCGCTGCTTCCATTCAGAGAAGATCTTCCAGTGCCCAGACTGTGAAAAGGCCTTCTGTCGGCCCGACAAGCTGCGGTTGCACATGCTACGCCACTCTGATCGCAAAGACTTCCTGTGCTCAACATGCGGCAAACAATTCAAGGTAAGACGAGTTAACAGTTTGTTCAGAAATGCAATACTGGTAGGCATGAATACTCTGCAAGCCTCGTTGGTTCGGAGGAATGGCGCCCTATACAGTCTGCCTGATGATAACGGCTTGTATACACTAAATAGGGGATGTGATACGTCTCTAACGATCACCTGCCCTTTCCTCACCACTCGGGACTCACAGGTCATCGTCATGCAATATTGCCGTTCAGCAATCTTACTGGACATATTGACTGTCTTATGCAGTTTGTTTTATTGTTTGTTTTGTTTTATTCACTGACAGTGAAAAATAGCAGGCAATGGAACAAAAAAATGAAAATGCTCTCCACAAAGGAGCGATAGAAGAGGACCAATATATCTCTGTCCACTCTAAACTGTCTCAGTTTACACATGAAATATAGATGCTGCAGACCTTTATTATAGATAACATATGTGTTAGAATTCCATTCTATTGTTCCTAAATATTTGTAGTCATCTACCACTTCAATACCCTCCTCATCAATAGTCATTTGTTGGTGGGTGTTGTTACTGTTCCTAAAATCAAAGATATCTTTAATTTTCTTGGTGTTCAAATGGAGAAAACTGGACCTGCGCCAACCAACAAACTGATCTACCCACACCCAGTAGCTGGTTTCATCATAATCTTGAATCAAACCCACAAATGCTGTGTCATCAGCTAATTCAATAGTAATATGATCAGATGTGTTGCTTCTACATTCATTTGTATGGAGGGTAGATAAAACTGGGGACATAGTGCTCCCCTGTGGAGCCCCAGTATTAGTAATAATAGGAGAAGACACTGCCCCATTGACTCTGACACACTGTAATCAGTCAGAAAGGACTCTACCCATCTGATGATGTCACCGTTTACTCCTAACTGCACTAATCTCTCCATCATAATATGAGGTCTGATAATATTAAAGGCTGATGAAAATTCTACAGAAAGAACACAAGCATATCGTTTGGGCCGGTCAAGATGACAATAAATATTATGCGGCTTATACAAAAGATCATCCGTACTCCTCCCGTTCCTATATGCAGATTGTATGGGTCAAGTTCATGTTGTGCTTCCCTAAGGTTATTGAAAACAATCAAGGCTATTCATTACAATTGATGTTAAATCAACTGGTTGATAATCATGTAAAACAGACGCTTTTGACACTTTTTGATATTAGCATTATGAGTGCTAATTTTCCATGCCCTGGGGATATGGTGTGTATCAAGTGACATTTGAAAAAGCTGTCCAAACACAGACCTAAGTTGTTACCTACACTCCTTCAGAACATACCTCTGATCCTGTCAGGACCAGCTGCCTTTCTTGGATTGATCTTTTTAAGGCTCTACAAACCTACTCAGCTGTTATGACAAAGGGCTGACCACAGTCAAGTTGTTGCCTAATTAAATTACATTCAATGAAGAAATCTGATGTATCAAATCTAGATATTGTATCTGTGTAACTATTCTTTTTCTGTGACTTAAAGAGGAAAGATAAGCTGCGTGAGCACATGCAGCGCATGCACAATCCTGACAGAGAGGCCAAGAAGGCTGACCGAGTCCACCGCTCCAAAACCCTCAAACTGAAGGTGCCCACCACCGACTTCGAGAGCTTCATGTTCAAATGCAGAGTGTGCATGATGGGATTCAGACGCAGAGGAATGCTGGTGAGGACCAACTCAGAGGGAGCTTTTTATTTGTCGAGCTTGTACTGGAGTATACCCAGCTTTATCTTTCTGCTTGCAGGTTAATCACTTGTCCAAGCGTCACCCAGAGATGCGTATTGATGATGTGCCTGAGCTAACGCTGCCAATTATCAAGCCCAACAGGGATTACTTCTGCCAGTATTGTGACAAGGTTAGTTTGTCCCGTTCCTGTCACATTCACTGAAGATGGAATTGTTATTATTTTTGTCATTTTAGTAAGAGCATCCCAGTATGCAACATGAAAATTCACACCTTTAATCACTGATGTCTGTGCAGGTGTATAAGAGTGCCAGTAAGAGGAAAGCTCACATACTGAAGAACCACCCTGGGGCAGAATTGCCTCCCAGCATCCGTAAGTTGCGGCCGGCTGCTCCCGGTGAGCCAGATCCCATGCTGAGCACACACACCCAGCTGACTGGCACCATCGCCACTGCGCCCGTCTGCTGCTTACACTGTGCCAAACAGTACAGCAGCAAGGTTAGTATGAGGCTCAGAGAAGGTATTCCGCCTCATTGGAAAGAGATCGACTACATTTATACAGATTTCTTGTTTTGGACCTTCTTTGAAAAGGTTGAATTAAAGGTTATTAATAATGAAAAGAAATATAAATAATTTTGTGTGCTTGTATCTCAGACTAAGATGGTGCAGCACATCAGGAAGAAGCATCCAGAGTTTGCTCAGCTTGCCACCACCATCCAGACTCCTCTAACAACAACTGTAATCAGCAGCGCTCCTGCAGTCATCAGTGCAGACGGTACCACAGCTGAGACTGTAGTGGTAAGAAAGAATTTCTGTCCAAAAGGTGTCATACCTTTCCATAAAAATTACTATTACATTAAATAAACAAGTAAAAGCAACAACAACAAAGGTATACAATGCAGTTAAGGCTGCTGGAGTTACACACCCTACACTCATATGTAAGTGTGACATTCTTGATTTGAATGAATCCTGGGCCGTGTGTCATGTCATCCACGTCTCTCCCCAGTATGTTTGTCCTTTTTCTGTAATAGAAGCAAAAAGAAAAAGAGGCTACAAAATGTGTTTCACATTCAGCAATATGCATTGTAAATTTAAGTGCATCACAAAAAATCAAAGAAATTGTTAAGTAAATGTCAATTAATCTAAAAGTGAAAATAAATCGATTCAGCACAGTGGAAACAAGCATGTGCAGTTTTTTGGGTGCACTTTAAGAAGTTATCTTTAAAATAGTGATCCAGTGCCATGAACAGAATAAAGTCCAACTCATATACACCAGATACTGTATGTATGGTATAAACTGTATAATTTATTTTCCCCACAGACCACAGATCTGCTGACGCAGGCCATGACGGAGCTCTCACAGACACTGACCACAGACTACCGAACAGCGCAGGGAGACTACCAGAGGATCCAGTACATCCCTGTCTCTCAGGCAGGAGGAAACCTGTCCCAACCGCAGCACATTCAGCTGCAGGTGGTGCAGGTGGCTCCGGTAAGCTCCATGATCTGATCGGGCTGAGACTTGTGGTTTTTTTTTTTTTTAAACCTTTATGCATCCATTGAAAACTGACGGAGCATCTCAATAACATCCTACCTCACAATGACAGTTATTCTCTCTGATAGCTGGGTATGTAAACTATTGTAGTAGAAGGAAAGGGGAGCTTTTCTTTCTAATTCCCTAATATAACGTTCCAAGCTCGTCTGCTTTAAGTACATTAGTAGGGTTGGAAATAACCACCAGCCACCAGAAAAAATCCTGCTTTGGCTAATAGGTTTGACTTGAGACAGTTCAGCTGGTAAACTACATTTCATCTCTTGTAATTGCTGTATTTTGAACATTTTATGTGTAGTCTAAATGTTACATTCTCAGTGTTAATTGACATATTGAATGTTTCAATATTAATGTGGATTTAAGAAACAGTAACAAGTTGTTGCTTTCTCTGTGTTTCACAGGCTTCCTCCCCACATTCCCAGCACCCGACAGTTGATGTGAGCCAGCTGCATGATCCTCACGGTTACAGCCAGCACTCGATCCAGGTACAGCACATCCAGGTCACTGAACCCTCAGGCACTGGACAAGGTGCCACGCCGGTAAATCCTCATTACTCTGACTCCGAGGTTAGGTTGATGAGTAATTTATAACACGTAACTAATAAATAAGACATGAAGTGTCATTCTATCAAAGAGATTCAAAGATTTGAAACTTTACAGTCTGTTGTGGATGTCAGGCCTTGTGATCTCTATAACTTTTTCCTCCAATCTCTTTCAGGTTACTGGTCAGCCTCTAAGCCCCACCTCTCAACAGGCGAGTCAGGAGCTGAGCCCTGCCCAGCTGACCCCCGTGACTTTGGCTCAGAGCCACACCCTCCAGACCAGCAGCACTCAGCAGCAGCAGCAGCAGCAGCAGCAGCAGCAACAGCAACAACAGCAGCAACAGCAGCAGCAGCAGGGGACTGTGCAGCACGCTTACATACCTGGGAACTGGAACTACAGAGGCTACCGTGAGTCCTACACATGCTCCCATAATATCATCCAATCAGACTCTTTTAGGTTTACTGTTTGATTGCATGTCAGGTTAATATGTCAACCTCTCACTGCTTCAGCATCTGAGATCCAGATGATGGCTCTGCCTCACGCGCAGTACGTGATAGCTGAGGCCAGCACACCTGTATCTGGAGTCAACAGCAACCAGGTGAAAACGGTGAGTGAATGCTGACTGATAATCATCGTGTTGACCGCGGAAGCACCTTCGTTTTTTTTTTTCACCCACATTCTGATATTTAAGGTTCACCACTACAGCTGAAGGCGTCAACACATCCTGACAAACATCAAATGAATATCTTAATGTCACATGAGGCCACATTTTCTTTCTGTTAGTTACCGGATTACATGACAGTAAATAATGAAGTTTGAGACATCAGAATTTGTCATGTTCCTGTTACTATATGCAGATAATAGGTTGAAGAATCCATATATCTATACTTTTATTCTGTGTATTCATCTAAATTGTATACTTACTGTAACTCTTAAGTTATTGTCAAACAGAGGTTTATGTGGCTTTTGATCACTTGATGTGACTCCTCTATATCACACCTGTAATGTGTCTCCTTAATGTGTATTTCTCTCGCAAAAATATTGTTGCTCTGCGCACACATCTTTTAGAAACTTTTCAGCTAATAGTTGTCAGATGTGAGTTAAACAAAAAAAGAAATAAGCAGGAGCTGACCCTGAACTGAACCTTTATTAGTTGTTGGAACTAAAGACGTTTTCATCCCTGTCCTGCAGACACACTACGTTATTTCTGAGGGTCAGACAGAGCTGGACACCAAACAGACGGCTCCTCAGAACACAACCCAGGGCCACACTGAACATCTGGAGCAGCAACCGACCAATCAGCAAGCCACCACGCAGTACATCATCACCACAACCACCAACGGCAGCGGCACTAGTGAAGTTCACATCACAAAACCCTGAGCTGCACGGCGATGACCCCTGAAAACCCAGCGCAGACCCCACGGACTGATCCTGCATGTAGTCCTCAGCAGCTTGTACGCACATGAATGAACAAAAATATACAGTCATACGCACATGGATACAGATTTGTGTACATACAGAGTTTAAATGGGGATGAATAGATGACCAGCACAGTTTTATGTGTCTGTGAAGTGTTAATATGTTGTACGAGCTGTTGGGTTGCAAGCTGCTAGAACTTTGTGACATAAATTTAAAAATGTGAAGTTTTGACTTTGAACAGAATATATAAACAAGAAAAACTAAACTGAACACTTGGGGAAAGTCTGGACAGTCTGGAATTTGATCATTTTAAACCCCTACTGTCTCAGTTACATAAGTCTGGAAAGGTGGAAAAGTTTTGTTGAAAAGTTCTTTTACATATCTGAGTGCCCGTTTCACATCATCATTAAGCTACAGCAATTTCTAGAAGTACAGAATTTGTAAATGAAGGTCAGAAAAGAAAGACAGACCTGAAAAATACAAAAAAATATATAGAAATCCTGCAGTTGCCCTTCCACAACAGAAAACATTATGTTTTTGCCCCGAAACACAACCTGCTTTATTGTACCTTATTATATTGTTTCTGATATGTGATGTGATTTATCAGTTAATTTCCTTTTAAGAACGTCTCGTTTTTGTTCACATGCTTGATCATCTTGATTTCCCAAAAATTCAGAATGACTTATTTTAACTGTATTTTTTTCCTCATTGTCAAAAACACAACACATTTTTCTTTTTTAGTAAAATGCAGAAAAGAAACTGTTAATCAGTTCCACTTCTCCAAGACTCGCTGGATGAAACCAAGGTCTTAGCGTGTCAGTTATGAATGTTTTGCATTTCTTCAGTTTTAAAAAGGATTTCACATGGATGTAATTGACCTGAAACTTGCAGATTACTTTCTTACATATCTAAAAGGAAATCATCACAGATTGAACGACATCAGAGTTCTAGTTTTTCAAGAGGGCAACATGCATTTTGAGCTGAAGTTTAATTGAGTTATTTTTATTCTTTTTTCCAAAAACATGTTTTTTACATCAAGGTCCCTTTTGAAACTAGGGAAATTGCAACCAGAAAAATTATGATTAGCCCTGCGTGATGGTGCAGAAAGGTAACGGATCATTTGAAAGAAGCTCGAAGCCAAATACAGAATTTGCTTTTCTCACATATTTGAAGACAAAAATTCCAAATATCTGAATATCAAAAGTGTTACAGTTAAAGATATTTAGGGACGGTATCACAGGTTTGCAACTGAACAGCTTAGAAGTTTGACATGATACTGTGTGTAAAGCTGATGTGGACTTACTCCAGTGTATTAACCTGTGAAAATATGGTTTAAGTGCTTTTCAGTAAAGTAATTTATGGTCAGTACTTGAAAGGCAGGAATGTTGTCACTCAGCAAGGTGTCTCTGGGAGTAAAGTGAGAAAGGAAACTAATTCAGAAGAAAAAGTTAAAATCAAATCACCTGTCTTGCTAAAAAAGTTCTTGAACAAGGCATGAATGATCCTTTGGTGGATCAACTTATGTCTGATACTGGAACTTAGTATTTCAGTACTTTTGGTACTTATACCTATTCAAAGTATTTGTAGGTTACAAGAAGTTCTGCACGATCACAACACAGGTTAATACACTGAATTAAAGCCAATTCAGAAATTATTTATATTGGTCTATGACAGTGGAGTTGTACAAAGTATAGCAGGAATATTATTAGAATTTCCTTATAGTTGGAGGTGATTTTGTCCATGTGTTGAGAAATTAAATTATTTTATATCTGTACATTGTGTTTTCTGTTCACTTCATTATGAACGTGTTGCACTTGGATGTAAGTGATGCCTGAGCAATTTCATTGCATCTGTTAGATTATTATTATTTTTAATTTGTGTGGATGTTATTCTTATTCCTGCTGCTAGATGGCAGCATGGCCTCGCAAAACAGAAGCAAGTTTGACAGCACATTAAACCTGTGATTCCAGTAGAGGCAGAAAATGTTACCCTCAGTTATATCTGGGTAGTAATGGTTTTACATTGGCCCGTTTCCATTTGAAAACCTCTCTCAGCAGAGAGATGATGATATGAGCTAATAATAATTCAGTGTTTGCATGTGACGGTGATTCAGAGGGAAAGAAGTGACAGTAAGAGGGGTTATTATTGGCTCCCAGCGTACCTGGGCAGAGCAGGGCTTGTCCTTCACACAATTGTCATCAGTATGTTTAACACATTCCTTCATCCATGGAATGTAGGAAAAGCAAAAAGGCACTACCCACACATAAAACAAATCTTCCAGTTGAACCAGTTTATCAAGCTTGTCATGTTAAAGAACTGATCACATTTTTGAACAGGTGTATGTTCTTTAACTAATTGTACTCCTCCAGTTTCAATAGGCATGTGTGCGTTTGCTTTGCTCCCATGCCTTGGTTGACAATCACTTATCCCAAAGGTCGAGGGGGTACAGTACAGGCAGCGAGAGCGGGCTGGGACTGGGCCTGTAAATGGATGGAGAGAGTAAAGGAGGACAGGGAGGGTCAAACTCCCGGGACAAGCCGAGAACTGCAGAGGTAGGTAGATCTGTATGTCACTCAACAACTGGCCTTTCATTTGAATCAGCGTTTGAGTAGCAGGTATCTGACTACCTGCTGCTACAGGGAGGAGGAGTGTGAGTGAAATGATGGTCCTTCTCCGTTTGTCTGCTCAGACTATATTGACAACAAATGTTTTTACGCTCCATTAGGCAAAGATCTGTTAACATGTCTGATGGTTAGGTTCACATCTACCTGCTTACCATTACACATGAGCTTAAACTGTTACACATTCCTGGTTTGTGTGTTAGACTCTGCTAGACTGGTCCCCATAACTTCTGGATCTCAAGATTTCCAAAAAATAATGAATTTTGTGGAGTGTGTATAAAAAATGATGACATTTTCCTTTTCTCGGTATGTGTTCACATTAAGACATGCTTTCTCAGATCATAAAGTTACAGTCAATATAATAATTAGCTTCAATAAAATATCCAAGTGATACAGAACTTTATGTGATAGTGTCATAAAAATGTTTTATCTAACTTTAATGCTACTTAAGGGGCAGTTTTTTACAACAGGGGAGCAATATTAATTTTATTTTATTGTAGTAGCCTAATACCATCCTGAAATTACCCTACGTTGAGGTTGCAGTTATTTTAGCAAAGTATAAACATCTGAAAGTCATATTTGTTTTGCATATGTTTTTTTTAAATTCCCCAACCTGCCAGATTCTCTGTTTCTCTTTTCAATACTGCAACTAATGCTTTCATTTTTCATAACTTCTCTCTCTTGATATTTTATCTCATTCTCTCTGTTACTCTACTTACTGCAGGTCAAACCAAACACTAGCTGATGTTCAGCCACACTACATATCTTGGTCACAAACTTTGAGGAGACTGCCCTTCTGGAAAAGCTGGTACAGTTTTGCTGCAGTAGGTGTAGTGTGGTCTGTTTGCCAGGTGGAGGCGCAGCTGCACCCTTCTCTATTACTGGTGGATGTGTGCTGGAGGTTTCTGCAGGTGTGTATGCTGTGGTTGGTCCTGGGAGGTTGTGTTCATGCCCTGAAGCACTGCCTGCGGCTAGGACAGAGAAAGGTGAGTGCAGCTGCATGAATCGGATCTCACTTGACCCTGTTTGGTAAATTTAATCATGTTATGTTTATTCAGAGACTGTGCTTCAATTCAAGGGCAACCCTACACATAGCTCACAGCAGGAAGTTGTGGCTGAAAACAGGAAAAACCTGCATGCATGGTAAGACTTCATTTTAAAGTCATATCTCCTTTACATGATATTAAACTTTGGCACTTTTTGACAGTAGAAAAAGTAAGGACCAAAAACATAGACAGAGATTTATCAAACACCCTATAGGCCAGATATGAGGACGCTGCATGTATCTGCATCTACAAAATACAGATCCTGTGTGAAATAAGTCAATTTCAATTTCCTAATCCATACTTTGGGGAAAAGATATTATTTCAATATACTCAAAGGAACCACAAGTGACTTAATCACCACAACCTGTCACCAAATGTTATTGTTTCACTGTTTCATAAAATACCATTATATCTATAGTTGTGAGGGATGATCACATCCAATGGTTTCTTTATTCTGCCATTTATTGATTTTGCATACTCGCTGTTTTTAAGTACATTTCTGCACTTCTCTTGGAAAATTAAGTCTTGGAAAAACTTGGTGACAAATCACCAAAAAGCTTTGAATCAAAGACCCAAAACCATCTCATACATGTCCTTGCCGTGGTCTCCTAATTTCTCCAGGATGTCTCAGTCAAGGAGCCCGGGCCACCATGGTCCTCTAGTCCTTGCTCTGGCTGATTGTTTGCTGATGTGTGTGCTCCAGGAGCCTATGCCAGACCCCAGTGTGCCCCACATTCAGGTTCTCCTCTCCAGGCTAGAGGTGAGAAGGAGAAAACCACATTAAAGAAGCAAAATATCCCTCTCTCTCTCACACACACACACAGCAGCCTCCAGCAATACCTGTCATCTCCTGTGTTTTCAGTCGCTTTTTGCATGTAGATTAGTGTAAAGTCTTTGTTGGTGATATTACAGAGATCAAACCTTGCACTCAGGCATACACAGATATTCTAGCCTCAGGCAACAGACACCATCACTGAGCTGCTGTTGTCTGCACTCTGAATTAACCAGAAAGGCGGAGGAGAGAAATTTGAAAGTCTTGCCTTCTGCCTGTCTTCCTTAAACTTAATCCTACTGACTGGCTTTATTATATCGTTCCAATTTTTCATGACTTTGTCAATCAATTTGTCCCTAATGACCTTATACCATTGTTTCTGTTTACTGCAGAGTGAGGGTCAAACATTAAAGTGAAGTAACAATACACAAAACACATTTTTGAGTGGAGGGGGGCTTTACATTTTTTATATGACAGCATTATAACAAAGAAACAACCAAATAAACCCACAAAACTAAACCCAGTCCTCTGAATTATTTTCTTTTCTCTGCAGTCAGTGTCTCACACACTTGAAAAGGCTGATACTGGGTCAGAGGCCACATTGGAGGAGGTGGACCAAGATTCTGCACTGACAGACAAAGTGATGCTCATCCGCACCTTCCTACAGCAGAGGTGAGGTTTATGCACATAGTGCTGACCACTCTCTTGGAAATCTCGGTTCAACCATATTAACATTGCACTCTCCGCTCTGGTAGGATCAGGTCACTACGTAGACTCGTCCAGGTGCAGGGGGATTTTGAGACCAGCATAAAGAACATGCTTGAGGGCCTGGGTGGCCTTTGGGCTCAGCTGGAGGAGCTGCATACTGGGGTCACACTCACCAAAGAGGGGAGTAGTGGCTGCAGAGACCTGGCCTTGGCCCAGACAGGTGTGAAGGTCTGTGGTAGTGGTATTATTATTGTTAGTTTCTGCTATAAATCCTGGTGATTACACTAACATTTTCCCTTTCAGTGCTGTTTGTAACACTGTTATGTGTTTGCAAAGACTTTGTTCACAGTCCAGGGTCACCACAGGAACAGATTTGAGTGCTGCCAGGCTCATCTGACAGACAGCACACAACTTCTGCAGGTAAAGCTCTGCTCAGACAGGAGAAAAACATTTCTGATATTTCCTGCTGTCTTCAGACATCCTCTCAACTTTGTCTCACAGGAGTTAACCTGGAGTCACACTCATATAAGCAACAGTGTGAGCAGCAGCAGTGAGTCAGTCTGGCCGGAGGTGTTGCTTCAGTCCAACATTGAGCAGGTACTCTACGCTCTGTCCGGTAGACAAATAGCAGAATGTTTAGTTTATATACTTAGAAACCCACCAGGATTAAAAACCTCTCCTTGCAGTTTGACAAGGTGCAGGAGAGTTTCCTGTCCTTGGAACAACAGACCTCCACGTTCCAGGCCCACCTGGAGGGACTTGTAAAAGGGAATCAAGACGGACTCGCAGGACCCCTCACTCGTGCAAACGGGGCCTCTTCACGCCCGGCCTCTCCCCAGACTTCCCCAGATCTCCACAGTGAACGCCTAGGTGATGTTTCACCGGAGCACCGTAACTCGATTTCTACATCTACGTCTGTTTCATCAACGGATGCAGAAACAGACAAAGACCATCGTCTCTCTTTGTGTGAGAGGTCAGCACTGCAGTTTTCCTCCACGATTGGACGCCTGCGTAAATCTGGAAGGAAGAAATGACTTTTATCAGACTATAATTGGCATATACAACAGTGATTTGGTAAATAGAAAGGTGTCAGTTAACTAGATAAGTTATTTTCAAATGTTGATCATTTGCTGGTTGCTAAAAAAGTGAGTATTTATTGTATTTTGTGATTATGGATTTTTTTGTGAATGTTGCTGTTAATGACATTTTTAGGCTTTTTTAGTTTTTCCATTTCAAAGATGCCTGGTAGGTTTAAGAGTGGCAAAAGCAGTTTTTTGTAGTTTAAGATTATTTCAAACACAAGGGGGCACACTTTCACCAGTTATCACAAGCATAAACAGATGCATGTCACAGCACCCATTCAACCCATATTAAACAATCACACCATATACAGTATATCAATCCTGGATCTTTGTCTGCAATGACTGACCGTGTCTCAGACCTTTTCTTTCAATCAGCTTTATAGAAAGAAAGTGTCTCTCAAACACTCATAAATATTTTCCTTCAAGATCAGAACAGTCAGTTACAAGTTGTGTCGAAAGAATCTCACTTTATTTTCATTCAGGCATATTAAATTATTAGTTTAATCAACTATTATACTTAAAGATAATTACGTAATATTGGATGAACATTTGTGCTTTCTTTAAAAAAAATCAAATGTCTGCTGAGAGTAGAAGTTGTGAGTTAAAAAACAAACATTTCTTTCAATTTATCCATGATTTTAAGAAGTCTTTTTTTCCTCATATGCAGAGGGAATATGTCACAGGTTAAGAAATCCCAGACTTTTCTCTTTTCCAAAACTATTTTTCATTCCATCTCTCTGTATCAGACAGAGTGACCATGATGACTTGAGCCCTTCAAAGCAGGGATTTCAGGTTGAGGGCAGAAGGGGGGGAGAGGAAGGTAGGAAGGGGCAGTGAAGGTCAGCGCCGGAAGCGTTTCTGTTATTACTAAAAACTGAGCAGTCCTCTAGACCTTTTTGAAAGACATGAATGTCTTTGATCCAAATTCAATTACCCTGCAGCTCCACACTGAAGGCACAGAAGGCACCATAGTTTTTTGGACCGGATTCCTGACATTTCTGGCAAGGGAAAACAGGATTTCAGTTGAAAATCAATTTATTCATGCCTGCCGTTAAGTGCTAATTGTAGGGAGCCTGTACAGTATACATGACATGGATGTCATTCGAACATGGACTTGCCTACCATCTGCTAGATCCTGCATCTGTCTGATTCCCTCACACTGGGGCAGTGATTGGGAGAGGTGGGGCTGACCCCTGGGGGATCTGGGATGAAAGGAATGTGAGCAGAGCGCAGCAGGATCCGAGCTGTCACAACACCAAAGACACAAACACACCATGTCTGGATGGATAGTGGGATGTAAAGACTGTGGGAGGAGAGTTTGTTGTGTATTTAGTTATTTGAAGTTAGTGACAAGTGCTTTGAATTAAAAAAAAAAATGTGTTATGAATTGCCACATGAATATGTAACATCTTCCACGAATCATTCATGAATACACAGAACATAATGGTCTTGGAGGCTTATTAACAATAACAGTGACAACATTTGCTTTGAGGCCCAACAGTCAAAAGAGGGCAACAAAGGTTTTTTTTAAAAAATGATTTATTAAGTGCTTTTATAAATTAATAGGAGGAAGAATAATTGATTATAATAGATGTGAAAAACAGGCCCTGCTTTACAAAAAGTTAGTGGGGAACATCTCAGCCCTGTCCAAATGAACTCATGCCTCGCATTGTTGGCATGTGATGTCATGGCCAGCAGAGGGACGGCGTCTCGGGAAGCAGAGGGGCACCCGCAATCTGCTGGCTGAGAATGTAAGAGTGAGCGAATGAAATTACTACAGGCTTTGTTTAGTTACACTAAAAAACTGATGACTAGCTTCCTCACGGGCCACTCCAGTCCTGGAGGAGAGGCTATTTCAAAGCTAGCTCAAGTGTGTGTTGTTTCAGAAAATATGGTTCATGGCATAGGTCAATCCCTCGCCTTATCCTGACAATTACTCAAGATCGGGTTTCACTGGCGTACACATAGCACACATTTGTGCTGATCCTTCCACTGATGGCACTGCAAGACACCTTACAGTAGTATGAATGGCTGCTATCTGATATAAACAACCCCAAGAAACTTGTCACAAAACTTTCATGAGATAATAGTTAAACACCACCTTTAACTCTCATTAAGATTTTAAATCTGCTTTCCACAGTGTTGCAGAGAAAAACATGTCAAAATTATATTAAACAAAGTGGTGATTAGAAAGTTGGTATGTAGACAAATAAGTATCAGCAGAAAGCATACACAGTATCACCGAATAAAGGCAAAAACTACAAAGCAGGTTTTAACTGTGAAGAATGCTTTATAAATGCTGTATGTGCATGTTTGTCCTGTTAACCTTTAACTTAATAGCAGTGACATTTCCCAGGTTGAGAAGCATCAGAAAGGCTGCGTGTCTTCACCCTATGATCTGAGGAGCATGACAATGATGTTGCTCTGCAATATATCTCATGGAAACTGTGGTAACGCAGCTGTGGCTAAATTGTATGAATTGTGAATGATTTGGAAATAGATATCAACAAAAATCAATAGCTCAACTTTACACTTCATCAAAAAGGCACACAGGCTTTTTATTATGAAGCGATTTTTTATTAAAACAACTAAATTAAAAAAACGTGAAAGTTACTGCTGAAAGGAAGAAAAAAACATCAGTTAATGTTTAAAAAATGAACAACTGAGATTTAAACCTGAAATAAAAAGCATTCTTTTATTACAAGAATATATTAAGAATTTGAAATTGCACTCCCAGTTTTCAGAAAAAAAAACTAAAGTAATAAAGCTGAGTAGGCTGAGGCTGGTCAGTGCAGGTGTCCAGGGGTTGCTGCCATATATATGCAGTCACAGCAACCTGAACACACTCACACATGAAACAGGTGTGCGTCCCAGTGCCTTTAACCACAGCGAACAGTGAGGGGACTTCACCCGGGGTGACTGGCCGCCCCAGCAGACCAGCCCTCAGCTCCACTTAAAGGAGGAAAGAAACTAAAAACAAGAGAACAACAAAAAATGATGCCAGTTGGTTCATGAAGTTAAAAACAACAGAGGAAGTTTCAAACTAACCAGGCGAAGCCACAAACTAGTGCAAAACAGTATTTAAAAAGTTAAAAGAAGCAGTGTCAAAACATAGTTAAAAACGCTAAGACACAAACAAAATGTTTTCCAACCCATGATATATAAATTCACCAGATAGTTAACATGAATATTTTTTTTTTGGATGTTTGGATGTTTTTTTGCATCCATTTTAAGACATCATTTTCTTTGTTTAACATGTTTGTGTCAAACCTGAATGAACTCCTGAATGACTTTTTATGAATGGCTCTCACTCTCTACTTGAAAATCGCTGCACGGCATTACGGCATTACGGCCAACGTTAAATCGTTAAATAGCTGGAGTCTTTATTTGTATTTTTCTTTCTTCTGATTAACTTTGTGTTAGCCTTTAAGTTGAACTGAAGATTTTTTCCGTCCCTTCAAAACCTTGGAAGTGCTCCTGGTGAATCACAAACCACATGAATGGCTGCTATTAAAGGGCTGGACACAGATAACGGAGGGCCATGCCACTTTTAACCAGAGGCTGTTGGAAACGGAACGGACAGCTGCACATTGAGACAAAACATCAAAACACCAGCCACAGATGTACGCAATTAGCAACATGGTAGGCATTTTGGGGAGCAAAGGTCCATAAACTCGCAACTTATTATGGTTGATCTAACATGGCTGGAGGGAAGCCTAAACTCAACAACATTAATGGGGTTTTAGTTTGGGTTGAAACATTCCAACAAGTCAAAAAGGGCGTAACTCCTCCTAAAATCTTTCTCAAATCTTGAATGGCAGTTTTTTTTTATTCTGATACAAAAACCTTATCCCATTCAGTGCATGTGATTATATATGTGTGTGTTAGTGAATGTGAGTGAGAGAGTGACATAAATAGGCAGGGGGAGGGACTGAACGCCACACTCAACATGTTTCCAATCATTAGGAAATGCTAAGCTTCCTGTTTGTGTAAATATTTTCTTATTTTGTTTTCCAAGAGAGTGGGGCAAAATAATCAAGCTTGACCTCTCTGCCCTCCTGTTTCCTACTTATCACGTGGACGCGGCTCACCTTCTGTGTCGACACTGCTGACACCAGAGGTAAGGAGCCTGTCCTGACCCGTCACCGGCTAGTGGGAGAGGTTAGTCAGGAATGGATGAATTCTTCAAAGGTCATGAGCAACAGCCATTGACACCAATGGGTAACAGCTGTGGGACAAAAATAACTCTGACATAATAATCACCATTCACAGATTGATAACTTATAGTTGCAAAATATAATTGCAAAATGAGTTATATTGAATTTGAAGAGCTCCCCACAATATATTTGTGAAGTTAAAATCTCAGAGACCTGTGGGATTTGTCCAGATGTAGCTGTTTGCAATTTTGCAATATTGCATGATAAATCTTTGAGCCAAGTATTTTTTCCAAGAATTATACCGTTAAAATCTTAGTATCCATTGCAACACCTGTCTTTTATCTTTATTTTATGTTTTATCTGTGCTGCCAAATACACTGACAGTTTGATTTCTGTCTATTCCTCCCTCAGAAAGAAAAATTTTTTGGAAATGTTCTGTATCTGCTATAAAGATGCTGGGGCTCTTAACGCTTTCTTTCGATTTCTGGCTGCTTAAAAAGTAAGCAATTGTAATCCTTCACTAATATAGAATTAGTCTATTTAAAGGATAATTCCAAAAACAAGAGATCTGGAAACAACAATGTCTGACAGGAAGGAAACACAAGCAGTCAGACAAGTGGTAAATAAGCCAGTTTATTTGAAAGGTAAAACTGAAAGTAAGCACACCTGAAATGTTGGTAGTGATTCCTCATTGCACAAGAAAACCTTGCGTGCACTACAGCATGTACATTGGGTCAAAGTTGACCTGGGAAGTTGATTGATTAAACTGTGATGGATGTTTAAAATGGACAGCTTGGGTGATAATTTTATTGTTCGCTTTTGTTTTTTCTCACAAATAAGAAATAAATTTGGCTAACCTGTGAGTTTGTTCCAACCTGTATGATCATCTGACTGCTTGTGTTCCTTTGACAATTTGAGCTACATTTCAACAATGTTGCTGCATCCCCAGATCTCAGCAAGCAATTTGGTGAGTACAATGTTTTTATTACTAATAGGAATCTTAGGTAAAACTATGAAGATAAGACCCACCTTGTAATAAAATGGGATTTAAGATACATCAGGAATGCAACTCCATGGTCCTCGACCAACTTCTCAAAAACTTTTTTGTGGCTTCCTCTCATTCTTTCCCTTCACCTCTAAAAGCCTGAGTTTGTCTCTTCGGTCGCCTGTATGAGGCACCGATGTGTGAGGCAGCCCTCTGAGGAAAGGCTAAACAAACAGGCTGGCCCCGGCACAAAGAGTCCGCCACTCAGAGACATGTGGCAGCAAAACCCTCTCAATCCACGTCCCCACCCTCCCCTCCCCTCCCCCCCAGCCACAACTCTGAACCCCTAACACTCCCACCGGAGCCACACAAACCCTTCTGCATACCCTGAGTGTGGAGCCAAGAGAAGGAAAGATGGAGGAGGAGGGGGAGCGAATTCTGATTCCTATTCACTGAATGTCAGCACCTCACAAAGGGGACCGCATGACACTGCCACTAAATCAGAGTTAATGGACTCTTTTCTCAGTCCTGCGAACATGACAGGGGGCGTGTGTGTGAGAGTAAGAGGGTGTGGGAGAGGGACGGGGGCTGGTGAGTGTGCCTGTTTGCCCCATTGAAGGGGCACATGGGCCAATGAGCCTTGTGTGATATAGTGAGAGCAGATTGGCAAGGGAAGTGTGTTTTCCAGGGGCATTAACAGCTCGCCCAATGGAAAGCCCCGCATTTCATTCAACACATATTTGTTTTAAGCAGTCTATAATTCAGATCATATACCACCACGGTACTTTCTCTAAATTGTTAGTGATTTAAAAAAGGTGCATGTTAATCATTTGGTTTGTTTGACTGTTCTGTCACTACTCTTTCTGCACAGTTGATTTGTGTGCAAGAGGCAAAACAACATTACATCAATCACAGGCCACTTTAACAGTAAGTACAACACTACACAAACCATGTTGGTGTGCAGGCAATCAATCAAACTCCCAAAGTGAAGGTACTGGGAGCACCATCCAGTGGACTTGTGGGGCGATTGTCAATTTGCATGTGAACACTTATTTCACAATGAGGAGCCAGACTGGGGGACAGCAATTTCGGAGCCGTTTGTTATCTTCCCTACAGGGCAGAACCTAATATGAGTAACCCCTACCGCCCCGCAACCTCACAGCCCATTCCATGCTCAAAGAGTGCGGCTTGGAGGCCGGGGTGGAGATGAGTGAAGATGGCATTAGTGTCACTTGGCAGGCATTCACAGCCACAGTCCCCCCCCCCACCCCGCCTTTGACTGTGCAGGGGAGATGCGGAGAGACAGAGGCGGAGAGACACGGAGCCCCAGGTACCGACCTCATTAGCAGATAAAAGCAACCTTTCCCTGTGACCCCTGACCCCGGAGGTTGCCATGGAGCCTTCCAGTCGAGGCATAGATGGAACATGCTGGGATTGCTCCCAGCGGGGTGGAGTGAATATGGGCTGCTGTGAGAATTATTAAGACTCCCCTCACCCCCTCCTCTCTCATACACAAATCCATATTCGTCCACTTCATGCTCCTCTGAACTCACTTCTTGAAGTGAAGTGCCGAAGCTCATGTGCTGCTCTCTCTCTCTCGCTTCCTGCTTTGTTTCTGTTCAGTCGTCTTAATACCAGTCAAACAGTTAAGCTCATTACATCCCAGAGTTCACTTTTGATGTGCAGGGAGGAAAAAGTGTGATAGTTTACATAAGTATGAAATGGAAAAACTACCCTCAACTTTTTTCTCTGCATGTTTCTTCTCAGCAAATTGGCCATGTATGGTGTTTGTTTTCCAGCTTTACTGTGAGCTCATCTTGTGTTGCATTATTGATGCTGCTGGTTCGTGTTAGTTCTTGTTGTGCAGAACTAGTTTTCATTTATATTTACATATTTAGTCTTCAACTAAAGGAGACTGTGTTAAATCTGCAAAAACCTCTCAGTTGAAATGTGTATGCTAAAACACTATTTTACATACATTTGCATTTCAAGATTAAGTGACATTTTTGTGTCCTGTCTGTTTTTAAAAAAAATTAATTCATTAGGTGCATCTTTTTTGAAGTTATTTTATTGTTCTGGCTTTTTTTTCTGCCGAGTACTCTGCACTCTTTATATTAAAAAGTGCTATACAAATAATACTCACAAATTTTTAATATCATTATCATTGCGTTAGAATGAGGACATACATTAAATCAATGAAGTCTCAGTTTGTGTTGTCAAACTTTGAGCTTGTGATGATGGAACATATGGGGGAAAGAGTTTCAGCATGTTAGAGTTTGTACATGTATAGATTAGACTCAACTTTATTGTTATTATGCAGAGTACAGGGACAAAGCCAATGAAATGCAGCTAGCGTCCAACCAGAAGTACAACAATACAATATTATTTACAGATGAGTGCGGGAAAGTAAGTGCTACAGCATAAGTGATCCTATATTGTCCAACTCGTACAGTGATGGACAGTGTAGAGTTACAACATACAAATATTATATAAATATATATGTAAATATTTCAAATAGGCCAACGTATATACAGAGAAGAAGTGGACAGAGTTAGAGAATAAGTTGTATGTATAGTATGAACAGCATATGTGCATTTGATTAAGTATGCAGAGTATAAACAACGTATAGTTGGTTATATATACAGTAACATAATTTGAACAGTGTAGGGGTTCAGACTGTGCAAAATATGAACAGTACAAATAATGTGTACATTAAAGTACTGTAAACAGTGCAGTAAAAAGTACAATGATGCTATTAGAGTGGTGGTATGGAGTTCAGCAGGGTCACAGTCTCAGGGAATGAACTCTTTCTCTTTCTGTTAGGATGAGAGACATCCTTGATGATGTTTCCCACCCCAACCAGGCAGTGCTTGTGGTAAATGTCCTTGATGGTGGGTAAGTGGGTACTGGTGATGCGTTGGGCAGTTTTCACCACCCGCGAGAGTGCTTTACAGTCTGATGTGGAGCAGTTGCTATACCACACTGAGATGCAGTTCATGAGTATGCTGTCAATGGTACAACGGTAGAAGTCCCCCGGTATCCTGGGACACAGGTGAGTTTTCTCAAGGCTCTGTGGGAAAAAAGGGGCTGTTGCACCTTTTTGACCAGAATGGAGGCACTTAGGGACCAGGTGAGATCATTGGAGATGTGGATGCCAGGGACGTGAGGCTTGACACACTACAGCTCTGTTGATGTAGATGGGGGTGTGTGCATGGCTCCAAGCCTGCCTGAAGTCCACAATGATCTCCTTGGTCTTCTGGCTGTTAAACTCCAGGTTGTTGTCAGCACACCACATAGCCAGGTGCTGGACCTCATCCCTGTAGGCCTTCTCATCGTCACCTCTGATCAGACCTACCATCGTGGTGTCATCTGCAAACTTGACTGTGGTGTTAGAGCCAAAGACAGGAACACAGAGTAGAGAAGAGGGCTCATTACGCAGTATTGTGGCATGCTGGTATTCAGGTTGATAATGGAGGAGGAGAGGTTGTCTAACTGAGGTCTATTAGTCAGGAAGTCCAGAGTCCAGTTGCAGAGGGATATGCTGATACCAAGCTGGCGAAGCTTGGAGATAAGATTGGAGGGGATCTCAGTGATAAATGCTGAACTGAAGTCAATGAACAGCATTCTGATGTACAAATTGTGACTGTCCAGATGGGTCAGGGCAGAGTGGAGTACCGTGGAGATGGCGTCCTCTGTTTCATGATGGTCTCCTTATTTCCCTGGACAGAGGACAGAGTTGATGTAAGGGTCAATGTGGATCTGAGAGTCTGTGGTGGCCTGGGCAGCAAACAGACTCCAGTCTACTGGAATTGGTGCTAGAGAATGGAGTCAGCACCCTCCAACCAGATCTTAACAGTACCCTTTGAGGTTTTCGTGTGTTTGATGACTGGGGTGTACTTGGAGAGCAGGAACAATGAGAGATCGTCTGATTGTTCCAGTTGGGGGAGAGATGTGACTTTGTAAGCGTCAGCCACACTGGTGTAAACATGGTCCAAGGTTTTATGTCCCCTTGTCGGTGCAGGAGATATTCTCATGAAACTCCGGGAGTGCAGATCACAAACTGCAGTGATTAAAGTCCCCAGCGACAATAAAGGCCCCATCCGTGTGCATGGTCTGCAGCTTACTAATAGTTCTTTCATGACCACTTTTGTATTAGCATCTGGAGAGACATAAACTGCAGCAGCAACAATGAAAGCAAACTCACATGGTGGCTAGAAGGCCTGTACTTAAATAATCAGGTACTCCAGATCAGCAGAGCAGTGGCTATCAGCAATGACAGTCCAAGGACCATGTTTTGTTTGTCCAGCTTGTTCACCAGAGGCCGCATATTGGCAAGGAAGATGCTAGGTAGTGCTGGCCAATATGAGTTTAGCCTTAGCTTAGCCCGCAGGCCTACATGCTTACATGGTCTTAGTTTACGGTCTCAACGCCGATGCCGGACACTTCCGGTTGGGATGACTGGTTTGTTTGGTCTTGTGTCCTTCCCAGCTCTGGAGGTAGCTTGTTGAAGTTAAAAGGATGACCCAGAACGATGTTTGTACAGTGATGATTAATATCCAGTAGTGTCTGTCTGTTATATCTTAGGTTCGCATGAGTGAACACAGAAGATAGTTAAATAAATAAACACCATATCACAAAAACTGGTGAGACGCTGAGCCTTGCGATGTGCATCTGCCACCATCTTACCATAAGCAAATGTATATATCTATGTGTGCATGTGTGTGCGTGTACTGTATGTGTGTGCATGTGGTTGTTCAAGAATGAGGGGGGAGGGGGGTTATATCTTGGTCATGCTGACTGAGTTTTATAAGCTGTGGCTAACCCCACTCCCCACAGCTGACTGAATATTAAATAAACAGAGCCAAGTGGCTGAATTCAGCGGAGTGAGTGCTCAGGCTGGAGAAGCACTACTTCACCAGCGCGGGGCCTCCCCCTTGAGGCCCCCACATCAGGCTGTCTTATTCTTGGCAGCTGCACTGGACAGAGGCAGCCTATGGTGCGGGTGGGTGGGGTGTGTTTCGGGTTGTGTACAAGGGGGAGGCAGGAGGAGTCACCTAAAGAGGAGGGGGGAGGTGGATGGAAGGGAAAGTTGGAAGGAGTGAGGAAAGAAGGATGTGGGCAAAAGAAAACTGGGGGCTGGTGTTTGTTTCTGTGCAGCTGTGGGATGAAAATCATGACCAGCAGCAGAAGAAAAGCTGAGCGTTGCTCTGTTGCTGGCTAATATTTCTTGTGGTCTGAGCATTTGGTGAGGAGAGTTGGTGGAATCTGTCCTCTGTCAGCTTGCTTGTCTGACTTGGAGTGTGAATGTAAGCCAGTGTGTCAGTGTTAGTCTGTCAGCCATGAACAAACCTCCTGCCAGGAACACCGCAGGCCAACATACTTAACCCCAAATTGCTCTTCAGACTTTTTCTGAGGTAACATTTCATATTTTGGGATGTGTCTGCTACCAACATGAATTGACAGTGATGCTAAAAAGATTTGAGTAGATCCACAATAATAAGAGATGTCACATCTGTTTTGCACCTCCAACCCTCAGGATTGTTTCAAATACTATTTTGTGTTATAGATTTATGTTTTGACTCTATTGGAACATCATGTAACAATCAAGCAGGTTATTTCTACTTTTTTGCATTTTTGTGAATTAGAAGCAGACAAAACAGGGAAGGTAATTAATAACACAAATGATGGCTCTGTTCAAGATAAATGTTCAGATAGGTCATTCCAGGAAGGACAATATAAGAGCACATCAAAAAGGAATGCATCTATGATTAATGTTATTCATTAGATCTGTGATGATCCTGCTATGAAAAGTGCTGTGAAAGGCCCACTGTCTTCAATGCTATAGGCCCTTTTCACAAAAAAAAACATTTTGACAAATCACAGGTGCAAATCATAAAATTAATGTTGGCTGAATTCCATTTAGCTGCTTCAGTTTCAGGGTCCTGGTATTGTGCATGCTGGCTCACTGTCACACTGTCATGGCTTACTGAGATACTTGAAAAGAACAGAACTATTGTTAATTGACACCTGTGCTTTTCCTACTGTGACAAGTCAAAATGTCTGCTGTGGAAAAGCCCATTGTGGGTCAGTCATGCTGCTATAAGTGTTAAAATAATTACAAATCTCTCAGGTGCTATAGATATTCTCTAGCATTGTGTTTCCAATTGAGCCACAAGTGTCTCAAATTAAAAATGTGGTTTCATATGGCGTTTTGCTGTTTATAGTTAGAGAACACCACGGGCATGTACTACAAAGAAGTTCAGCATACCTAGGATATATTTTTGTTATCTGGCTTCAGTAAGTCTAACAACCACAATCACGCTAAGCGGTCATACGATGGTGGTTATCAACTCGGTAAGTCAACCCAGGTTTTCCCAATCTAGCCATGAGAACATTCACATAAAAGGGGCAGTGTTTGCAGCATATGACCAATTACAAACATGGACATGTCTATTTGCAGTAGAGCGGCATATTTTGCAAACAAAGAGCAAACTATAATTTATATTTATTAGACAAATATGGAGAAGTTGAACACATAATCCAGGCTAAAAGCAACACAATTGCAACTGCCAAATGCAGGAAGGACAGCTGGCAAAAAATTGCAGACTGTGTGAATGCGTAAATTAAAGGTGCAGTGTGAATATAATATTCATAAACATGTTTTAATTAGTGTAAAATCACCTGAAAATAAGAATCATGTGTTTTCATTATCATAAAATGAGCCCTTTACATCTACATAGGGAGCAGGTCCTCCTCCATAGAGCCTACCATGTTGCACCACCATGTTTCTACTGTAGCCCAGAACAGACAAACTAAACACTGGCTCTAGAGAGGGCCTTTCATGTTTTTCATGGGTTCAGTTGGTTGCAATCTGCAACCTCACCACTTTTATTAGGCTTATAATATCACTGCCTCATTATTAGGGCACAAGTAGATCTGACTATAAATACATTCATGTATTCCATTAAATTAATATGTTGCTCAGATGTATTCTTATGGCGTGTATGACAATTTTAGCCTTATTCTTTCAGTTGCAACCCCGACTGTCAAACGGACTTGGGAGCAAATAAAAATAAATATAAAAACATAATTCAAAGTGGTAAGTAGGCTTGTTTTCATATCTTAAAGGTATAACAAGTACAAGGCTTTAGTTCTTTAATGTACCTCTGTTTTAAGATGATATTGGAATACAAAAGCACAGTGAAATAGCTTTGACATTGCTTGCAGCCAACAGGAAACAAAATGAAATGCAGAGGATGTGGGAGGGGGTCAGGGGGCTCCTACACCGGACTACACTCCTGCTGAGGAGCTGGCCCTCTGCAATAATGAGGGTTGCCCCTTAATGGAAGCTGACTGTGTTTTTGCTCAAATTCTCCAAATCACCCATAGAATACATAAAAGTACCTGTAGCAAAGTGACACAACGCAATGCATACAGTCTGCAGGACTGTAAGCACACGACTCTGATGTGTCACACTGGCAACATACGGCCCAAGACGCTGACACAGATAAGTCATTCCCTCTGATGAGAATCTATATCTCTCATATAAAAAATTAACAGGGAAAACCAAAGGATTTTGCCAGTCTCTGAATGCTCTTGCCCTCCTAAGAGACCCTCTCGCAATCTATGCACCGAGCTCCTTGGGATCTTCCATGAATGGTGATGCCATTTTCCAAGAGAATTGATTGGTCAGTTCACGTTGATCTGTTATCTCGAACATAACCTACTCTGAAGCAGTTTAGGTGTGCAGCATAAGTTATCGTGGCGATGTATCCTGGTAAGAAGTGAACCACCATTGTAACCCTGAAAACCCAGCGTTAAACCTGAAGTTATCTCACTAATCCCAAATCCTGCTTCGTAGTACAGGCCTCAGATCTCTGTCACATGTAAACATATGATGGAAAACACAGTAATCAGTGCTCCTTCAGCTGCAGTGTGAACACAGTCTCATCCACTCCACAGGGTCAAGGCACATGACTGGGCCTGAATGTAGGATAGATGGTATATACTCACACACACAAACACACACATAGTAAAATGAAGGGTAAGTGTATGACATGCTGCCCTGTCTGGAACCCCTTCCTCACCCCACTTCCCAAACATCACTGTCTCACACCTTTGACAGTTTCCTGTCTTGTGGTTTTTTTAAATCTCACATTGAAAAGATGATATGTGCCTCCATACCCACATTATCCCACCATAGTTACACACACACCCACTGCTTCCCATACACACACATACTTGGTCCTTCCTTTGGGAATCCAAAACAGACCATCCTATGCCGTGAGTTCACCCATTCCAGACAGTGAATAAAAAGCATTTGATATCAAACTCCTGCTTGATGTATAAAGTTCCCCCACATGAATGCTATTGAGCATCTGGGCAGGTCATGGGAGCCATTTACTGGATGAAGTGAATCCACAGGGCTCCAGCCTCCCTCACCCTGCTCTACAAACACAGCTGTCAGTCTCGTGTCTCCTGTCATTGCTCGTTTCTGTGTTTTCTTCTCTCCTCCTTCACATCACTTGAGCTATAGGGCTGAGCAGGCAGAGAGTTCCCTGTCAGCATCCTCCTCTGTTGTTGGTGGATGTGGGAGAGCTTTGCTTATGTGCTGACTGAACTGATTACGCAGCAAAGAAATATATTTGGGTTGTTTCCCTGTGTTTATAGAGCAATCTTTACCAAGACGTCTGCAAAACACTAGCCATCTTTAATGACTCACCAAAAACCAGCAAAGCACATAGTAAGACTTCAGCTAATTGAAGCCAGCAACTGTGTTTTTGATGAATTGTTGTCCCTTTTGTATTCCTCCCTAAGCGTCCTTCCATACTGTGCTTTAAGACCTCCCACAGAACCCATACACTTGCATGCACACACACACACAGCAGGGCAGGTATGGGGCTGCAGTCGGGGAAATAATGTTTCATCTTGACCTCAGGGAAGCAGTGGCACAAGTGCAGCTCATTGGTTTTCAAAGGGTGCATGAAAAAGGAAACAGAAAGATTGAGAGTGATAGACAAAGAGAGAAAGAGTATTTCTGTGCTCGGTGGAGGAAGGAGAACGAAGGGAAACAGCGAGAGGCAGAAGGGAGCTGCTTGCTAAAAACTCTCTCCGGACTCCCCTCTGCTTCCCTCTCCTGCAGCCCCATGCAGGTCGGCGTTCCCCCTCGCTCTCCTTGTGTGGTCCGGAGCTCCGAGTCATTCCCAAACAATCGGCATTAATCCAGGGAGCGAGGGGCCTGGAGCACAGCTCTGCCAGACTGCCAGAGCACCCTCACCCTGGCCTGCACTGACGCACGCTACACTACACCCGCTGTACACACACAGACACACATACTAATAGACTCATGCAGCCTTTAATCAGGCTTGGTCCTGTATTGTTTAGTACAATATGGTACAGCAGACTCTGACTTATGCATGAACAAAATCACACAGCACACCATCACAGACATCTATAACTTTGCCAGACACTATCAAACTCAGGTTTAGCCAGAATGAAGAATGAGGAACATTGGCAGAGTTGTTTTTAAGTAGGCCCTACTGTATATTGGGAGTCCAAGTCGAAAGTCTTTATTTGCAAATTGCAAGTCAAGTTATAAGTTTTTCAAATATCTGAATGCTGCCCATTGAAATGACACTTGAGAAAGGTCAAGTTTCACATCACCATAATTGTGCGCACACACTATATTCCTGTGAAATGAAGGATTATTTCTGCCATTTTGAGTGCTCTCATTTTCGGTTTTACCTTAAAAATAAAGTGGTTGCTTTTGTACCTGTCTAATTATCTCACCACTCTGACCACTGACATTGTTGTCCCAGATCTTAGCCATCATGTTGGTGAGTGCAATATTATCATAACTAATAAAAATGATGGCAAAAATAACAAAAACAAGAAACAACATGTCATAAACCGGAATAAAGTCCAAGTTTCAAGTCTAAAGCTCTGCATCCTAGAGATGCTTAATTTATTAAATAAGCATTAGTGACTTTATTTTCAAATGCATTGATATGTCAATTCTGCCGTCAGTGCAGGTGCATTGACCCAATTTCCCGTAATGGATCGTCTTTTTCTATTCCCCCAGCTCTATTTGGCGCTTTGCATTAAACCAGGGGTTTTAAGGTTGGATGGTACACTCAGCCTCCATGAAGGACTCACATTGACCAGAACCTGCAACACCCACCCCACCACCCCCCCTCACATGCAGACCCAGGCATCTGGGATTAGCTAGCATCGTGTGCTGCGGCCTGGAATGTATATTCCTGGCAGTGCTCAGGGTAAATTGCAGTAATCAGCCATTACTCTAATTCAGTCATTTACCTGACTTTACACATTCATCACTTTCATATAATTCCAGGCACATAGATGATGAATCGGAGTGTTTGTGGGGCTCCCCCCTCACCCTGACCCCCCTGCTGTAACAGCCCAGAAAACATGTCTCGCCAGGGGACCAAACTGGACTCCCCCTCCAGCCTCTTACAGCCTAATCATCAGCTCTGACCAGCCATTAGTCAGTCAGTTCAGACACCCTGACACCACGTCCGGTACCCCAACCCCACCCCACCTTACTCCCCAGCACACAGGCCAGAAGGCGGGTGTGCTGCTGGGAGGTTGGCTGGATGGAGTTGTGGCGAGGAACCAGGTCACTAGCTCCCTTATGGCCATTACTGTAATTATAGTTGGCGTTGTTAATTGTTTTTCGTTGGGCCTAATGAGGTGGGGGCCGGTGCAATGCAATTTGGGAAGTTGAGGGAGGCGGTGGGAGGTGATGGAGGTTCGGGTGAGGTAGGGGGTGAGTGAGGAAGCCAGAGTGGGAGGAGAGAGCAGGCGATGGAGTGCGGGATTGAATTGTCAGTCCAGGTTATGATTAGGAGGCGCAGATGCGGCCATGTGAGAAATGAATTTCATGCCTGTTGATTCTGCGATTTCTCCTGGAATGTGGGGGTTCACTGCGTAGAGAGAGAGAGAGCGAGAGAGAGAGAGACGGAGGACTAACGTAGATCTCTCTGCTCTGACACAGACAGACAGAGGAATAAAAGGCTGAGGAGGAAAAGGGAGGAAAAGGAAAAGAACGCAAACAAAGACTCACCTGTGGAAGACGTGCTTAAATCTTCTTGTTTAATGTTATCTTTTTGGTAGAGGTGATAAGGCGTGCAGGTGAATGAAAGAAATATTAGTGTGCATATTAGTATGAGTATTTATTTTATTTTTTATTATCTAATGTATTCTTTTGCTCCTACTGTAAAGCATTCATTATCATCAATTAAATGTAATAATTTGTATGCATCAAGAATATACATTCAAAAGCAATATCCACTATATGTACACTTGTGCATATGTCAGTCGAACATGTGCAGAGCTGTAATGTTCTTAAGAAGATTGACTGAATTTGACCATTCGGACAAAGCAGTTTTGTATTCTTAGACTATTCTTAGACACGCATGGAAGAAGAGTTTACACTAAGAGCTTAACCAATTATGAGACAATCAATCAAGAAATGTCAGATAAATATTTCCCAGTGTTTTTGTTGGGATGCGTCAGTTTGGAATAAAGGGCTAAGTCTCAAGAAAAAGGGTGGGAAGCATTATGTATCGCTCACTGTGGGAACAACAGAGCCCTGTGTACACTTCTCTCCCTTCTGACTCCTTATGCGAGCACATGTTTTCCATTTCTGTTTGGAGTGTCAGCGAAATGTGTGACACAAGGGGAGAGCAGGGTGTCTGGGTGGGTGTATATGTGGAGATGGGCTGCCAGGCACTGTTTACTCTGGCCAGCACCAGTTGTGGATACCAGCCTGTAGCCAACAGCCAACCTGCCATCTCACCAACAACTTCCCGCACCATGTCACTCCCCATCAGGCTAAACATTGGACATACACTACAGAATTTCTTGGACCATACAAGCGTTGAATATGCCGGCCAAGTTGAGTCCTCATCAGGAAAGTACAAGCTTCAAGGTTCAGGTTTTATCTGTCCAAGACATGAGAAATTACTGTTTTTCAACATGAGAAGAAGACAAAACATCAAAAACAATCCAAATCAAAAACACAGCACATCATGGTTCAGTGAAAGCAATTAAGATAGTTTCAGTTATTCCTAATTACATTGGATTTCCCGTTATAGCACACTGGTGTTGGAATAAATGATGCTTGTAATTACTTGTCTTGACCAGAGGAACCAGAGCGTGGAGGCAGGAATTCAGAGTGAAGGGTAAAACTTACTGACTGGATTATCCTCATCTCAGCCTCTTTCTCCTGCAGCTGCATCTGAGCCAGCAATGTCCTCCTAAAAACTGCTCAAGGTCAAGGTTTTTCAGCCATGATAATTAGCAGCTACGACGAACGAAAACAACATAAATAAAAGAGCCAAGACCGTCGTACGTGTGCTCCAAAAAGTTAAGCTAATTATCACCTTCTTTAATACTTATTGGCTAGTGCGGGTTGGTATCGGTTACCGCACCTTGTCACTCCCTATTAGGCCAAACATTGAACATACACTTCAAAATTTCTTGGACCAGACAAGCAGTGAATATGTGAGCCAGGTGGACTCATCATCAGAAGTACACAAGCTTCAAGGTTCAGGTTTATCTGTCCAAGAAATGAGCAGTTATTGTTTTCCAGCACTCACCTCTTTTAAACTCTGCAGCCGCACTTTGTCAGGATGGCTTTCATATTTTGGTCCAAATGCCCTGAAGCTCTTTTCCAGAAGTTTAACTGGTTAGATGTCCACTGAGAACATTTTAGCAATTAATTAAAAACCAAACAAACAAGTTGCTGGAGGGGAATATGCACAAGCCGAATGGATTTTTGACAACCTGGCCGACCAAGAGGTGTCCTAATCAATGACTAATTTATTTGGAAACCATCAACCGCAATTAAAGTCATAAGTCATAATTTATAAAACCTTTTAAAAGTATATCCTATTATAAAGTTGTACTGGAACGGCTGCAGACCCGCTTGCTTGCTTTAACCCTCTGCTGGTCATTCTCGGTCCAGTCACTCCCAGGGTGGTGAGATTCTGAGCAGTGGGTTCCTAAGCAGTGAGGTAGTGCATATGCTGTAATAGGGTGTCACAGTGAGTTGTGTCTGTCCATTGGAGACATTGCATCATGGAAAACCAAGCACAGAGCTCAGCCTGTGCGGAGGTGGACATTGCGTAAAGTTTTCAGCAGCCTGCTTTCAAAATGAGTCAACAAACTCACAAAAGCGTTTGTCGCTCCCTTGGTCCTGTCTTCACCTCACAGTGTGGGACAACACACAGGTGCAGTTCGCAGCATGTGTGTGTACATGAGTGTTCATGTGAGCATTTGGTTGTGCACAGGGCCTTGTTTGTACCTCTCCTGCTGGGTTTGTTAATGAAGGTCTCTAATTGGATTTTTTGGTTGGTGCTGCTGGGCGTCCAGGAGAGGGCGGGCACGGTCCAAACCCCCTGAAGAGAGGGGAGATGAGGGGGACAAACCTGCAGGCTGGATTATCACTATGCCCTTTTCTCTCCTGCTCTGTCCTCCCAAGGTAGAGGATTATTGTCTGTATGAACAGGGAAGCTGGTGAGAGAGCATTTCATGAGTTCAGCTTGTTAAGATAAAGGGCAGGTCATGCGAGGCTACACAAATTCTGCTTTGAAAGCCAATGCTAAAGGGATAATCTAGTGTAGGTCAGCTGTTGCTATTCAAATCCACAACATCTATTATGTCCATGAACTTGTGCAAAGTTATTCTCAAAGGTAAATCACTGCATGCTGTAAGAGTGCTCATAAACTTAGTGAATTAGGTTTTTATGACATGAAACTTATGAAACACTTGCAAGTGTGACCAAAGTCCACTACAGATGAAAATTAACCTCACTTGGCATGTTCGTTTGCTGAGCTGTTTACTGCTAACCCTTTTCCTGTTCAATGAACTCACTGAATGAAAAAATGGTGGTTGAGCCTCTCAGATATGCCATGACAATAGTAAAGAGAAAAGGGAGGTTCTGCTGATTTTTTTTTTCCCCCAACAAAAGCAGTGGAACAGAGGGAGACATGGAGTGAGGGTGAATACAGGTTTGCTGTCCCTCTCTCTCCTTCCCACCCTCCCTTGTTCCCTCTCTCTCCGCTGGGCTATTGTCAGCTGGTCCTGACCTCCCCGTCTTCTGGCTGGGACTGGAGTAGTTCCCGATGGCCGCAAACAGGATTAGGAGCACCCACGGCTCCGGTCATTCTCTGTGGATTTGGGAGTGTTACTGCAGCTTGGCTGGGCTATGGTACTTTAATTACCCTGCCACCAGGGGGCCTCAGAGCGGCCCAGCGGGTAACAAGCAGGGAGCGAGGGAAAAGCTTCTGTCTTTACATGGGAATAATCCCTGAGCCACTCTCATCAGGTCAACTTCTACTAAGCACTGACAACCATTTCTAACCCTGACAGCTAGGCTTTATTGCTGACTGCACATCAGGGTGTGGATATTCAAAAATATTTGAAATGGTGTTAAGGGATGTTAGATTTAATAGCAATTTCATTCTTTACATTTTTACTTATTACAAAGTAAAATTGTGTATTTTAAAGGTTCTCGTTATGTCAGTAAATTTAATTTGACATGCATCTTGGCATAACACTCCATAAACATGCTGTCACAATATGGTCCTGCTGCTGAGTGAGCAGGTGATCATTGATATAAGAGCACTGCAGACTGATGCATGACAGTAAACCAATTTCATCATATCAAATCAAGTGTTTCTGCTCTTACATCTCTGCTAGCAAAAAAGGTACAATAATTGAGTAATAAAACGGTTGTTGATAAGTTGAAGTTATTTTGCACAGAGCAATTAAGAAAGATGTGAAGAGCAAATGTTACAAGTTGTCACACAATTATGAGCCTTTGCTGTGAACACACAGTGATCACAGGCTAATGCTGATATTAGCTAGCATGTTGACACAACGGAGTCTTTCTTCAACTAGCGGCTCCTTACACACAATCTGACCAACATGATTTAGACTGAGTACCAAATAAGTGACATTGCTATCTGTCTTTAAAAGTATAGCAATATATCTCTTTGTTTAATAATACTACATTAGTGTTTTTTCAGGTCCATGTAAGTGTCCAGACCAGATCTGCTGCACCTGCTAATGGTTGACAGACTTCATGTGAACAAAGAGAAGATTGCAAGAACAGCCAAGAATAATGTCACAGCCATAGAAACACAGATGAAACATACCTGATTTTATGCATTCCAAGGTATGCATTGTTTTTTGAAAAGATACTGAGAGACTGTAAAAGCTTGTTTATTATTCAGAAGATGCAGGGGTGTAACCTTATTAATGTATATTTATGACAATGTTTTGCATTTCATGGACACAAAATACAGCTTGAGGCCAAATTGTTGAGAGTGAAATGAGAAAATATGGTGCAGATTTAAAATGCCAACATCTGGACCTGGCTTAATGTCACTGTTTGCTATGTGTGTATGTGTGTGTGATGGCAGATAAAGCGTGTGTGTGTGCGCTTGTGAGAGAGCAGGGTCTGTAGAGGAGGCAGAGACAAAGGTAGGCCTGTGTGCCCCTTCCACTGACGACCTGTGGAAAATTCCCTGTCAGCGCTGTGCCAAGACGCCTGGACTTGCGAGGCGGGACTCAGGAGGAATGTGAGAGGCAGACGTGATCAGGGGTGCCAGTATTTAACCAAGGCCAGAGATGGTAGCGGGGGCATGTCCTAAAGGGGCGGTCATTTTGAATTCATCCAATGATTTCTTGTGTGAAGTTACAGTTTTCATTTTGTGACAAATCTTGCATCAATCTTAGTGCTTGTTCACCATCTTAACATGTGTAGAGCTTTAAATTAGTTTATATCATATGTATCATAGTCCTGGACTGATATTCAGGTGACCCATCCATTTCTCATTAAGATGTTTATTGAAGAATATTGAAAGTGAGAAAAAATATAGGTGGTATATAGATAGATAAAAAGTAACAAAAACATGACTTCATCCAATGGGGTGTGGGTGATATCCATCCAAGTCAATATACCCATATAAAATCCAAGATGGCACATCATTTCTCCCTCACTCAACACCTTGAGTGCATTGCACTCAGTGCTCACTGGTTGCTGGAAGCTGTATCGCAACAGTGTGTGCTCCTTTTTATATAGTGTGGAAACTTTCATGCAGGATCACTGTTCAGTGTATCCAGGTGTGTTTCTGTTGGCTTGCAGTGCTAATTGACAGGTCAGAGTTCACTAAATTTGAATTTTGTGCAATGAAAAAAAGAGTGAAATCAATCCACAACCAGAAGAGACTGTTTTTATTTTTCCTCCACTTGGTTTTTAGTTGATTTAGCTGAAGTGTTTCGGTGTAGATGTGTACTAAATAACCAGGCTTTAATTTTATGTAGAGGAGAGATGAAAGTGCAATCAGACTTGCAAAACTTCTCTCAAGTATCAAACCTGATGACGAGCTGAGTGGCCTGCTGATTAGTAAGACTGTTCCTCTAACTGTCTGGTTGGCATGTTTACCCATCGAAGTGAGCAAAACAGTGAATCTCTTCTTCATGACTCATTGCAAATCGTTCCAGTAACAGTAATGCATACAGCTCAATGCCTGAAATTGAAAGAAAAAGTAATAGTTAAAAAAAAGTCAGACAGAAGCCAATGTAAATATTTTGAATCTTACCGGTTACTGTAAGTGCATGTCTCATGGAAATGGGTTGTGTCCTGTTTGCAGTGGCAGATGGAAACACTGATAATTCCTGTGTTGTCCTTGGTCTGCCACATTCGGTGTGGTACTTGTCCTCCTGTCCTGAGGTTTCTGGTAAACAGCTTTACAAACTGATCTCTGTCTGCCCATTCAAACAGCTCAAAGCTTCCTCGTTTACTGTAGCCTCATTTTAGGCAGCTGTCCTCAGGCAGTTCAACTGGTTGCCTGGCCCCAAGGTGTCAATCTGGACCAGGTGTCCCTTTCTACCCATCACCCCACTAGTGAGGCGTGTCTGACCCTACAGGAAGTTGCCAAAAAATGTCACCCCGCCTGCACTGGAGGCCTGCAATTCCTCCAACCTTCATCCCCTCCACCGCTGTCGGCTGGAAGATACGCTACAGTGACTGCGAACTTCCAGAAACGGAACTGCTTAAATGTGCAACTTCACTAATGAGCGTGAGTTATTGCCTTGGATGGACATTAATAATGAATTATGTACAATTATTAGGGCAGCGGGTGGCATAGTGATTAGAGAGCCTGTCTCTCAAGCAGAAAGCCCTGATTTCAATCACGTTTGACAGCAAGATCCCTAGGGGTGCCATTCTGTAGCTGATTTGGCACTTTGATGGCCTCATGGCAGAGAGGTAAGCAAAATGACGAGATTCTTCTTCTTCTAGAATATCACTCAAAGTGTATTAGTTACTCATATGTCCCTTTATGGCCTTCTAAGAGTCATATCTTTTCCACCAAATTGTTTCTATAGGTCAGTGATCGTTGTATTCGTTGTGTTGTAAGGGGTGCAGAGAGGAAATTCTCCCATCTGCCAAGCCTCCGTGGATCCGGTCAGAGGCTCCACTGGGGCTACCGAGCCTCCTTCAATCAGGCCCAGGAGCCGCCAGGACCCCTGCATCTGTTCCTGCTTAGGGCAGCCCCCAGCCTCTCCTGAATAACGTAACAATCATTTGCTTTTGCTCCAGTTGTCTACCACAGCGAAGCTGCAGAGGGGTGCTAAGACAAACTGCTGGGTGTGCTCCTCTGCCGTGCAACCAAAGCATGCGTGAAAACAGTCAGGTTTGGAGGAAACACGTGCGCAAATACATAAATAAACACACATATGCAGACACACATACACAATGGAGAGAGAAGAAGGTCAAACTCTGCCTTGCCCCCACCCTTGTCGACATTCCTGGAGCACCTGCACTCACTTAATATTTTGGCAGAAGTGGAAAAAAAGCTCCTCTGCTCAGCGCCTGTCATGTTTGTTCACTGAAGGAAACAAGTTTGGTTTTAATTAGAGTCCCTGCCAAGAGCTGAGGTAATTGCCACTCTGTATGTCTTGCTTTCTTTTTAAAACGTCTTTTTCTTTTGTTGCTTCATATACTTCAAAACAGATCTGAGTGGAGCTCATGCTCGCAGAAAAAAAACAGGATTTATCTGAGCATGCGTTAAATGCGGTCAGTGGGTGCATCCATGCTAGAAATTGAAAGTATGCAAAAACAGAAGGCCAGCAACCAGTGAGAGTAGCCAAACCTGCTTTGTCATTAGTTTCACAGGAGATACAGTATATGATAACATACAACATACTAATTTGAATAATTGCTGTCTTCACCTTCACCCCACCTCCCTCTGTCTGCATGTCTCTCTCTGACTGTTTTTGGCTCAGAACAAGGGTTTGTCCCTGAGGGGTCCGGGGTTCCGCTCTTACTTAACCCTCCTCATAACCATCCCCCCCCCCGCCCCGCCACTCCCCCACCACCCCCACCCCCACCTCCCCACCTGTAACCCAGCTGTGGCCTTGTGCAGCTCATGAAAATTCCCACCAAATTATTCTGACAAAACACCAACATCTGCTTCTGGGAGACACCCCCTTCATTACGCACACATGTATACACACATGCAAACACACTTATTTACATACATAAGGTCAACTCTGTTCAGTATTATTAGTACAGACACACGCTTACATACATATGGTGGCCGAGAGAGCCTAATGCATTGCAACTTAATAGATAAGAAAACATCTTCATTGCTTTTACAACATACAAAGAAACATGCTGCAAATACAAAAAAACACAGCCTCTAAGTTATACACAACACAAAAAAAGTTTCCGGCTACAAAAAGCTAATGCTAGGTGTACAGCCAATATCTCCAATGATATCAAATTCATGCAATCAAAATATTTACACCAAAATAAACTCACATTGTTATCTCATTTTGCAACCCCACTGAAGAGTGTTTGACTCTAGCAAATCACATTCATAAGTCTTGTGTTGTAACTCTCTTCCACTGTATTGTGTACAGCCTGCAACATTCCTGTATGTGCTTGTACTTTCTGTATTTCCATTGCATTTGAGCCAGATAAGTGTTTTCTCCATTTGCTTGTGTTTTTGTAGGATGCAGTTGCATTGATCCCTCTCTGCAACTGATACAATTTCTCACATGTTTATGCACTGATGTACAAGTGTTAAACACATACATAAATATGACAGACTTCAGGATCCTTCATCCTGCTGCTCTGTTGTGTTTCTGTTCCTGTTTCATCACACTGTGTGCAAGCAGTCACCACGTTGAGGTTGAGAGGGTGTGCTTGAGACAGGGAGACACATTTGTCTCCCTGTCTGTCAATATGTGGATGGGAATCAGGGATGTATTTTCTCCTGGGTTTTTCCTGACGGGGCCTCAAATGACTTGAGCACATGCTGAGCCTTTCAGAATGGCTTTTATTTTGATTTGCATCAGCAGGGGATGGAACGGAGCCTGCTCGGTCTCTCCATCTGAGCCCCTGTGGACCCATCAGAGGCGCACTCCAGTCCAGAGATGAGACGCCATGGCGCTGATTTACTATTCAGAGGTTATTCATCGCCTGTGGATAAAAAGACAATTGAATTATGTTGTTGGAACAGCCGAGGCTAGGCCAGAGCAGTTCAGGACGGATGATCTGCGTGAACTGAGAGGGAGAGATGAGAGAGAAAGACAGATAGAAAGAGATGTCTGATCTTTCTCATTTCTCCAGGTAACTCCTCGTTTCTCTGATCAGTTCTATATGCCGATGAAGAACAGATCTGGGAGTGTTGTTTGCAGTCAAGGTTACTGATATTTCCCAAGACGTCTACAAAAAGCTCAGGGTCAAAGGTGAGATATGAGCTTCGAGAATGTAATGGTGGTCAGGTGAGTATTTCAAGTTTCAAGCATCACTGATAAGATGGACATTAAGCATGATGTATTTTGATTATAAATACAGTCGTTTAGTTTCTACACAACATACCAGTAGTTAAATATACTTTCATGTTGAATTATTCCCCCCTCAGCTCAGAAGCTCCGTCAGAGATGTAGTAATTTATTTGGACAAAAAGAATATATTAAAGAATATTTTAAAACATATTAACATCTTTGAGCTTCTACATATAAACATTTTTGAAAAATAGTGCAGTTTATTTTGGAATTAAATCTTAAAGGTTCTATACGTGAGAATCAGAAATTCCTTCTCATTAGTGACACTGGTGGCCATTAAGTGAACTGCATAAAATAATAATATAACGTTGTGTTTTGCACCGTGTTTCTGCAAAGCATCTCTCAGTCAGTCCAACCACCCCTCCCCCTCCCCCCAACCCCCGCTGTATGTGTGCATGCTCACACACAAACACACACACAGAGGGTCCCGCTGTGCTGTGGCCACTGGCCGGTAAGAGCCAATCCACATCGCCCAACCCACAAAAATATGCGTTAACAGGGCTGCCAACTTTTGACTTCAGCTTGGAGAGATTTGTTCCCGTGGGGTGGAGGGTGTGTGTGTGTGGGGGGGGGGGGGGGGGGGCAGATAGATGACAAATCTTTTTGCTAATTTGTGTTTATTACGTAGCATTTTTGATATACACTCCAGATATTAAATAATACATAAAACATAGGATTAGAAAGATCTATGCTCCTCACCAAGTCGCTCCCATCATCCGACACTCCCCACTTTAGTCTCTGAAGTCTATCCAAATACAAGTAAACATGTCTATGCATGGGAGCCTGGTTATGTTTAAAAATTGGGGGAGCAAACTTGGAAAGATACATAATTGGCAGGGGGGTGGGGTGGAGTTGGGGTGGGGGTCCTCCCTCAGAAAAAAAAAATAATAATTTAAAACAAATTTCCTGCATTTCTACACCACCTAACCTCTTGGATTATGTCAAAAAACAGCCACCTGCACTAGTCTAGTCTAGTCTAGTCTAGTTTGCAATATAATGCATCAAGAACAGTATAGAATCAGTAGATCAGGACAGGAAATGATTATTAGAAGAAGCTATTTCATATATGAAATGTTTTTCATCCCATCCAACCCTGTTTAAACAGCCTTAACTAACCTGGTGTGCTGAGCTCTGAGTTGCACTGATTTGAACCGGTTGTGGCCAGTTGTGGTGAAGCAGGGTCTCTTATTTGAGAGATTAGAGCGTGTTGGCAACCCTGTAAAATGTAAAATTATGTTATATTACTAGATTTCTGCATTTAAGTACTTAAATTCATGATTTTGCATAGGCATACTAACCTAAAAACCTATTATTGGGCCTCGCGAGAAAGTTTCAGAGCGACAGAGACACAGAGCGTCCCCATAACCATAGTAAATTCTCACTCCTGCCTGCGTGCGTATGGCGCAAGAGGAGAGGGAAAGATGCTGTGCTGCTGCCAGAAGAGCCACTGACTGAGATTACTCTGAGCAGCATGCATGGGAATAAATTACAATATAATAGATTTGTGTATACGTTGCACCGTGTCTGTTGTGGTAGATGTCGGTTGTTTGTTGAGGTTACTGGGAGAGAGGCAAGGCACTCGGGACCGCACAAAAACGTGACATTCTTTGGATTTTTGTGGAAAAACCGGCCTTAGTCAGTCCAGTCCACAGGCTGTTACAGACAACTGAGAAAGTCGGGGAAGGTCTTATTTTTTAAGTTATGTTACAATCCATTTACTCATTGGCAATAACAAATGATTAATACATGTAATTGCTTCACAATTCTTATAGGACCTTTAATCCTTAATAATTCTTCCTCAATATGAGATACTGTGGCAGATAGAGAAGCCTCTGTTCAGTCCAATAATGCTCCCCCTGTAAACACTACACTCATGAGCTCCTTGTTTAATGGACATCATGTCATATCTGTAAGATGTCCAACATATATACAGTTGTAGTTAATGTAATGAGGTAAAAATACTGTCAGGACCAGAAACTCAAGCATCAAGTCTACGCCCAGCAGTAAAATTGTTGCTTGGATGTTCGACTTCCTTCCCGTCAGTGACATCATGCTGTTAGCGCCGACCTGCCATCGTTGCAGCAAAACTTTTATTACAGCAGCGGTGAGAGTGGCACACATTCTCTGTCATACGTGGAAGATTAAACACTCAGTCACGTCTCAGGTGAAATAAACCGCAAGAGATGTGCATTATGAAGCTCACTCCGAAGCTCACTCTGAACTTTTGCGGCCACATTCTTCAAGTTTCCTATTAAATCGCTTTTTAATCACTGCTGCAGAAATGTCTATGCCAGATGCACCGAGGTGTTGGCAGGACATCCCTCGTTTTTTGAAGGACATGGATGTTTTACCCATTTCCCATCACCCATGTGAACTCGCTGATATTAAATTGAAAATACACATTGAAATCTCGGGACACACACAGATTGCAGAAAATTTCAAAACGTCAACAAATGGAAAAACATTTAACAGCATGAATCTCTGTACCCAGTCAAGCAGCCGTAAAGTCCGTTGGGTGGCCTTTGCTCAGCGGGTGGCCCACCTTGGCATGTTATGAGTGTTGATTGTGTACAGTGTGAGTATCAATTGTAACACCCCCTCCTCTGTTCGCCAAGGGGAACATAACTCCCTGTGCTCCTCACCTCCCAGGACACAGAAGGTGAGCTGGACACTGGCCCAGATAAACGTGCCGTGTGTTCCAGCTGGGGTTGTGTCAGGATCTCCCGGACGGCGGAGGGACAAGCCCGTCTTTGTCCAACAGGAGCTGCGTGTGATTTAGTATCTTAAGAGAGTCATAATCACATCGGTGATCGGGGTGTTAACAGGCCCCCACAGCTGTTAGAAAGCGGTGCACCCTGGGAATGCATGAGGAAGGAACCCGCCAGCCCTCGGTGCGCGGGTTGCAGTATGTGTTAATCTCCGTACACACACAGCTTGCGTATGTCTAGTCGTCTCTGCAAGTGTAATATGGGTGGACGCCTCATTTCTTGTCCAAACACACCAACAGTTCTGGCAGCACATCAACAGTGTCACCCTGTGTAATTTAAGTGTCTTATGAAAAGCATCTGTCTGGAACATTGTGTCAAGGCATTTTGAGCGTTGTTGAGATATACTTTGGAACAAATGCCGAACCACAGTAAATGACTGGATTCAAAAATAAACATAACAACATGAAACAACAATATAATTTCAGAAGTGAAAAAAACCCATCATCTGCTTTAAATCAACCCGGAAATGTTCTCTCCTCACTGAAGAGATATTTGGAGGCCTTTTGATGCGTGGAGGGTGACCCAAAAATAGCCCAGTGGTTAGGCAAGAGGATCTATAGGGCATTGCAGGGAACTTTGTTCATGACCCACGCTCAAGTACCTCCTGTCCAGGGGCTGATTCATGAGCAGGGGTCAGTCCTTCAGAGTATATATCAGGTTCTCAGTTTGTTGCTTTTAGCAGCTGTTATTGCATTCAAGAGACTGAGCTGCCCCCACTGAATCACAGGCATGAGCCGAGGGGGAGGACTTTGCCCTCAAGGGGCCCAGCGTGGAGACAGAGCAGGAGGCGGGACCTTCGGGATGACGCTACGGTACTGCGGCCCAGCCCAGGGAGGGATATTCTAACACCGACCCATGCCAGGCTGTCTCCAGGCTGGCAGGCGAAGCAATGCAGGCTAGGTGGTCCGGCCTTGTTTACCCCTTCAGCCGCACGCACAGGCTTGTTTAAACAAAGTGGGTGCCTTCATAAGCTTTCCCTCGGCCTGTGGACGTCATCAAGCAGGCGCGTGTTGATGTGGCCTTTCCCAGGAGCACCCTGGACTGTGTACTCCAGAGAGAAAGAGAAAGAGAGAGAGAGAGATGTTGCCAGCTGCAGGACTCAGACCACATCAGCCCTCGTCCCAGTTGTTTGACCAGATAACTGTATGCCAAAAAACGATGGAACAGCATGAAAATCTTGGCTCTTTGGCAGCTCTGATTAACATTTGGATCCTGAAGTCAAACCCCGCAGCCAACGATTCAACATTCTTCCACTTCACTGTACTGCCAGCTCTCTCTGTGATCACTGTATGCTCACTCAATCACCTGTTGCCTGCTTCTCACAGGTGATCTTCCCTGAAACCGAGCAAGATCGTAAAGTTAGAATGAGTAATATCATATGGAAGGATATCAGGCATGTTTATAATGTCATTTTTGGGGAGTTTTAACTCAAAAGATGAAACCACAGGTGTTTTCAGTTATTCTAATTAGACCTCTGCTTAGTTTGATGATGATGGGGAAAGCTTTCATGGAAATAATGATGGGAATCACTGATTATACACTAATGAGAATCATAAAGGTGTTAATTGTCAGGCGCAACAAAACTGACAGGAGAGTGGAAAATGTTAGTTAATCTCACTGACACGATCCTGAAGATTTTTAATCAAGCAAAGAAGTGAAAACATCTGTGCAGATGTACCAAGGCTGAGCAGAGCCTTTAATTAACTATCTCTGTTAGACACAAACATTGTGGTGATTTTCCTTTTGTCAGTTTCTACCCTTGAGAAAATATTAGCACTTTGATTCAAGATTCTGCATTATGAAAAATTTAGAATAAAATAAAGCATTTTAAAGACATTATGGGGTGACTATGAGCAGTTCGAAGTGTCCTTGGGCAAGATATCGAACCCCCAATTGCTCCCGATAGCTGCTTTGAGTGGTTGGAAGACTAAAGAGGTGCTATATAAGTGCACTCCATTTACCATTTACCATGCCATTTGACTGTATCTTTAAGGTGCTTTAAGGCACTGGTATGTACGTCTAAACAAATGGTCTAAAGAACAGAACCATATGACATGGATTTATCTCCTGAAAACAGGACTCTAGGACGGATAGGATGCTATCTAGTCATGCTGAAGCCCTTTCACTTAGGAATTTTAACGACAGAAAATCTCCTTATGGCGTACCACTGTCACTGATACCAGGCCACATCCATATCAGTCAAGGGCAGTTGAATGACTCATTAGTAAATGCCATGAAGTCCACTTGGCTGCTCACTTTATCATTAATCAAAGCACTGTGTCCCTTAATGGCAACCGATAGAGTGTAACAAGCAGTGCTATCTGAGTGCTTTGATCAAGCATGGGCCTGTTCTCTATCACCCTGCTGGCCCTTGGTGGCCCCATGTGGCCCTGGGTGGCCTTCTGTTGTCGGCCCAGCCTGGTCCATGGGGACAGGGTTTAGAAAAGGTGGCTATCTCAGATGTCCTCCCCTCCTCCATACCGTTCTTCTGCGTCCCCCCTGCTTCTCCAGCACATGAAAGCTAACAGAGGGCATGCTGGTCTGATCCCAGCCGCTGACATGAATTTTTGATCAATGGCTGGTGCCTCTGAAGGGCCTTTGCCGACACCGCTCCTCTCGCCAGCCTCCCCGCCCCTGATGGCACCCCCCCCCACTCCTCCCCTTTCCTCTCACTCTAAAGCTTGGGCAACTCCAAATGTCAATGATGTTAGTTTAGCCATTGTACACGGCTGGCCGCATCTGAATGGGTGACTTGTCCCCAGGCCAGCCCCCTACAATGGCCTCCTTTCTCACTCTGACTTGTTCTCAGCATTTTCCCCCCTCCATGAAGAGAGGGCTCTCTCTCTGGCTCTCTTAGCTCTTTGGCTCTGCTGAGAATCCTGGAGCAGGAGTTAAACTGGAAGAGAGGGAGCGGGAGATCGAGTGAGAAGGCCAGAAAGAGAGAGAGAGAGAGGGGGTGTGAAGGAAGGATGGAGGTTTGGGGGTCAGTGGGGAGGTGGACCGTGACAGAGCAGTAAGCGTTTTATAACCAGAATTGTTACAGTGCGCTCTGCCAATAATTACCAGCATAGAGGAATGGCGGTAAATCTGGCTTTCACAGACTGGCTAAGCTTGTTAGTGTGCTTAATCGGACAGGGAAAGAGTGTGTTGTAGTGCTGAAAGCTTCGGGGACTGAGAAAATGTGCACAGCTTTCCTTAATGAAGAGTGAGTAAGAGAAGATGGGGTGGGGAGGTGGTCGAGGGAGGAAAAAGTCATACATATATGGTGAATTTACAGATCTGGATGGGTTGAAATTCCTCATCTGTGAGAGAGAACACAGTCAGGTATGGACTGACACAGAGTTGAGGGGCAGGCAGGCAGGCAGGGATATGGAGAAAGAAAAAGCAGGGAAGAAGGTTGGAGCCCTTATTTGGGCCCTTTATTTTTTAGGAGATGAACTGAGGTCCAGATGATGTGGTCAGATGTGGAGCTGTTTTTAAGTCTATTGGGCCAAGTCGAAGTCAGGTTTCAAGTATAGTCAAACCAAATGCCAAGTCAAGTATCGAGTTGTTGAGGGCAAATCCAGTTCAGTCAAGTCTCCAGAAGCAAATTGCAAGTCAGTCGCAAGTCTTTAAGGTCTCTGATAGCAATGAAAATCATTTAAACATTTTCTTTTGAGAGCTGTGTTACTAGTGATTTTTACACTGCTGAGAAATCTTCTCAGTGTACAACGATTAAATATTCAAGCCGTGAAGCTACGCAAAGCCTGTCTGTTTGTATCTTATTTGCTGCTTTCAAGTCTCGAGTCAAATCATGTCTCACAGCAGTCAAATAGCAGCCGTTCATTTTTGTGACTCCAGGCTGAGTCTCGAGTCTCAAGTCTACATCAACACCCTTCCGTCCCCGTCTAGAACTCCTTCATTGTCAAGCCTCTCGACCGCTGAAATAATTATTATCATTAAATAAGCTCCCTCATTTCCCATGTGGAACAGATTTATTTTAGCACGTTAAAAGAAAAACAATATGAATGTAATATTTTCTTGAACAGCTGCTGGCTGGACGTCTGCCAGATTTTTGGAGAGGACACACTCTCATACACACACACACACACACACACACACACATACAAAAACAACTTACTCCCAGTTTTTCTCAATGAGGTTTTTACAGACACTGAACATCTGGAGCAGGACAGGCAGTGATGTAGAGAGGAAGAAGGGTAAAAAATGGAGTCACATATTGTCACTGGCTTTCTTTGAAAGGAATGAAGTCATTACTTTGGCTTGAATTATGATTATCATATCGTTTTATGATTCATTAATCTTCTATTAGGCTTATGTTATTCATTCAGTGGTTGTTGATCATTCTCATTAAAAGAAAAGTTTTAATGATTGACTTTACTTTTTGGTTTTTACACTGATTTTCCATTCTGTCACACATTTAAGAGCAAAGTTTTAGGTACAAAATAGCAACAGCAGTGATACTGCTCCTACATCAAATATGTCTTATACAGTCATACATGAGATAAAGTACCAAACATTTCACAAGAACGCTTCAAACACATTTATTTATGAACAGTGACTTAGAATAATAGCTCATTTTCAAGCACTGGTTTGGTTCCTGCAAATAAACTTTGTGTGCTGCCATCTACTGATGCCTCATTGAATTACTCCGACTTTGGCAGTCGGGGGGTCAGGTACGAGCACATCTGGAAGGCACATGGCCTCTGAGACAGATGTATGAGGGGTCAGGGGTTACCCGGGCCCTTTAATGCAGATTAAAGAAGAAAAGTGAAGAACAACAGAGAAGAACAAACCTCAGTAGTGGCTCCAAGGTTGGACAGCACAGAATGAGACTCTGATCAGCATCACTCAGGTATGCATGTGATGACAGGGAGGTTGATTGCAGAAAAAGACAGGAAAGAGGCTGCAGAAATTGTCCAGAACTAAAAAACACCCCTATTAAACTGTATTTAAAATGAGGGGTTTAATTGTGTCTTATATTGTTTTCAGATTCAGATTTTACTACAGTCCTTTTCTCCTTTTCTGAGGATTGTTATCACTTTTGATGGTCCTTCTTTAAATGTAGATGTCTTACGTGGCGTGCTGCCTGTGTCGAGTCTTTGTTCCTGCTGCTCCTCTGGTACTTGCTCTGCTCAGACATGTTTCTCTCTCCCTCCCCTAAATTCCCTTCTTTGAGAGAGAAGTCAGAGGTCAGGGACTGTGACCTACCCTGGGGGTGGGTGAAGGACTCCCTCCCCTCCCTTCCTTGAGAGATGGGCTGTGCCTCTCCATCTCTTTATTTTGTATACACCTGAATCCCTTATTCTCTCTTGGATCAACTGACAGAGTGCAGAAAGAGAGCTGCCGTATCCAGTTTCCATCTCAATTTTGGATTGTTCGGACAGATCAATAAGTGCTCCTCAGAGGGTTGTATGGCGTCATTGTGCTTACAAAAATGAGGAATAAAGACAGAAATTTTTCTGAAAGTTCTGATCAAGCAGCTGAAAAAACATCAGTTTACATATCCAGTGGCCACAATGGCGCCTGTGGAGAACTGAATAGCATCAATTTGTATGGTTAAGTTTTCCAAAATACATTTCTCCAGCAGTAATCGCTTTAAGTTTTCCACATCCTGGAGAAAAGAAAAGACTTATAGATGATTCTAAAGAGAGGTTTAACCATCATTACCTTGTTCAAGGAAGTTAGTTCAGATGAAGTCAGCTTTCAAAAGTAACATTAGACAGGGTACGACTGTTCTCTCTGGACTCATATATACGTCCATGTGTTTTGATGTTGACCACCCTCCCTCCTCCTGTACCCCCTGCCTCTCCTGGCACCGGTCCTGCATGTGTGTTGGCTTCAGAGGAATTTTTCTGGAGCCTGCAGGAGAAACACGTTGCATTACACACCACTGTCTCCCACTGGCTGTGTCCAAAGCAAAGTGTTGCTGGCCGTGTCTCTGCTTGTGCTTCTCAAACACGTTTAAACAACTTGCCTCCTCTCTGCTCCTAACTCCCCTTTTTGACAAGCCAGACAAGCAAAGTGTTTGGGATGAAGCTGGCCCCGTCTCAAGCTTGTGTCTCCTCACAGTGTCTCCAGTGATCTGGATGATTTTTTACAATCTTATACCCTGGAGTATAAATGTTTCTGTGCAGCCTGTTTTTATATCCAGATTTCAAAATGATGCACGACACTGTGATTATAACTCATAACTAATTACATCCTAATGAGTTGCCGTGTTTCCATTGCTTTTGTCTGTTTTTGTGTTTTGTCAGTTATAAAATTGATTTCAAGTGCACCAATTTAGCATTTTTTTCTGTATTTTTCACATTATTTCACCTCATCCCTATATTTTAATCAAGAGTGTTTTATTTTATCATTCTTTACCGCCTCTGTGATGATCATTTCATGAATTATTTTCATCCATTTCACCTCCATGTTTTATAACTGTGTTAAAAACACACTTTTCCTCTAAAGACATCTGTGCCAATTTATCATTTTTCTCCATTTCTCTGTTTTGTGATTTATTTCTGTACAGACAAATCCAACTGATCTAAAACTATTCCAAATATTTTAACAGTAAAAGACTCTCAAGCAGGTTAAGAGTCCCTAAAACCTGATGAATTCATACTTGGGTTTTGTGAGGTTTTATGAGCGGGATATGAGATTCTGCCCTTCAGCTTGTGGCATTCCTTTGCTCCTCAAATGCAATTATCTTTTCCCATTTGTCTGTTTTTGTTTTCCCTGTCCATCCCTCTTATACTCATTTCCTGTTTTGAGCTACACCAGGCTTTTAGCCCCCCTGCCCCCTTCCCATAAGTATGAGAGCATATCTGTTATTTACAGCCCCCAGGGGCTACCTGTCATTCTCACCGCTCCATTGTGATTGCCATGGTGACACCCAAATTCCACAGAGCGCAGGTCCCGACCCCTACCCGCTCCGCCATAAAGCTCTGACCCCTCACCTCCGCACCTGGGGATGCAGGTCACAAAACTTATTGCTGTTGATTAGAGAGTTTAGGAGGAGATGTGGAAGGAGACAGAAAAAGCCAAAGAAATAGATACAGCAGGTAGGTGCCACAGATAGTAGTAACAGTACAAATCTGTTTTGAGATAAAAATAACATGTTTAATGACCTTCAGCGCTTAAATGCTTCATGTGCATTTTCTTTTCAATATCTGGGGATCTGTATGTAAATGTTTGATCCATGTTTCTGTTTGCGTCTGTGGTCCTCACCAGCCTGGAATGTGTTTGTACATGTTCCTTTGTAGTGTGAGTGAACACTTCTCAAGCCGACAATATCCGTCTCTCTCAACCTGTGTGTGTGTGTGTGTGTGTGTGTGTGTGTGTGTGTGTGTCTTTCTGTGTGTGTGTGTGTGTGTCTCCAGTTTGCCATTGTAGACCTGTTGCCATGGATACAGAGGCAGCCCTGAAAAAGAGGACACATTAGAATGTGATAAGAGGCTGTTGTGAACTCATGACCTCCTGTGGGAGGCGAAGTTATAGAGTTACTGACTGAAGCTGCGTTTAATCTCTTAGCAAAATCATGAACTGTAAAGCATCCGCTAATATCTCCCATCTAACACTGGAAAATCACCCAGCGGGGGTTTAATTTTCTTCTTAAGGTCTGACTCATATGCTGCAACTGTTTCAAGAAACGGTGATATGTCTGACTGTTAGAAGAAGAAAAAAAAAAGCTGATCCCATTCACAGGCGCCTTGGAAGTCTGTTGTGTTAATGGAGAAGAGACCTGCACTCGTGCGACTGTGAACATTTAAAGTTGGGTGAATTAACCTTCCAGCCCTTCAGGCTGTATTACTCCATAATTACATGGTTTCATGTTTTCCCTTACTCATATTTAGCCATGTAATGGTTTACTCCTGCAAATATTTTGGTCCAGCTGGCGCTATAGTGTAACAGTAGAAGGGGAGCACTGTGTAAGAGTGCAGGGGTGCTTTCTTGTCTATTCATGAATGGACTGTATAACATTTGAGAGAAATCCAAGCAGACATAATAAAGTCATTGCAGAAACATATCAGAGACTGACAGAAAAACATGTCACATTTTGGAGTAAAGGGCAGAGAAATATCAAACACTGTTGTCTGTGATGTTCAGTGCGATGCAAGCTACTCTGATCAAGTGACGTATTTCACAATTTCGGTTTATCTGCTTTTCTTGTTTCCTTCCTGCAATCTCCTATTTCCTCACGATGCCTTCTGATGTCTTCCAGAGAATGAGACTTAAATTTCAGCTGTGAAAATTGTACATGAAGAAATTTATAGTGATAGCATTGCGAGTTTTCCAGTTGACAGTCAGGCTGTTAAACGCAGCGTTTTCATCTGCCAGCTTTGCATTCTGGTCTACTGGTGCTTCTGTCAGTGGAAATATTTCTGGAAATACTTCTTTTTTTTGGATGGATTGCCTGCTCTATGACTGTTGACCTTATGAACAAATGGGTTAGTCTTGGTCTATAAAATGAGAAAAAATGAGAATCTCTTGCTCAGTATTTCTAGACAAAAATGCAAACACTTTTATGGCTGATATTTTAGGTAGTTGAAACTCTTTCTGCAGTCAAACTCCCGACTGTGGCTGCCTATAAGAAAATGTCTCAGTACAATGCCATGTTGTCCGTATTTGGACAGTTATATGGCACAACAAGACTGGCACAAACTATACATCATTACTCACAGAGGGTTTTGAGCTGGTTTCTTTTTAAAGTTACATTGAAGACATTTGTATCAGATTTATATCCTTTTGTAGTTCTTGAATGATTGGAAAAACGTAGCAAAGGTGCTGATTACAGTTGAAAAAAATAGCACACTAAGTTTCTCATTACCATAAAAAGGGAACCAAAGCTCTCTACCTTGTTATTTAACAGTGTGTTAATCCATCTGTTGCGTTTATAAACTTTACAGTCCTGACCAGGAGCGCTTCACGAGCTCTTTCCCCACTGGAACAACTGGTCAGTCTCGTGGTCCAGATCTAATGAGGCAGACATTATTGTTGGCTGGGAGACTTGTGCGTCGGTCTAACACTTCGTGCCAAGATGCCACTCTGGATCCTCCGCTGCTGCTTTCCATCTGACTGCCAGTCTGGCTGTTCCACACCCGTGTGACGCCCACCTGTCCATCACTGTTTGTTTGCCTGTCTTTTCGGCTGTCGGCCGTTGGGCCAAACCACACAACCATATGCCCTCTGCCTGGCTCCTGTCCTCTGAGACATGGATCATCTAAATGTTATTCCAGTGTAAACCTCAGCAGAACTACTGGAACCCCGGTGCTCTGGCACACTCCTGTATTGTCTCGAAGACATGAGGAGGGAAAGTTTGAAGGAAGCTCTACTGTAACAGAGATTCTCTCCCTGGGAGTCTTGAAGACTTCAGACGGAGCAGGATGTCAGGTCAGAGGCCTCTGCTTCGTCTGTTATAAAAACACTGTGAACACGTGGTCAGACAACTCCCATCCTTTACTCATTATCGAGTAAAGATTTAACAGCCATAACATTTATTATCAGTGGTCGTTTTAACCTGTTTGTTTTTGTATTCATGTATTTGATTACTCTACTTTGGTAATACTTATTTACTGTGCTTGTTTTGGATGATATTTCTTGTTGCACTTGCACTGTTGGTTTTGTTACAACTAAAGCTTATAATAATATTATTTAATTTTTTGTATTCTTTAGTTTATTTTGTCATTTGTTCTGATGCATGTTTGGTTTATTTTCTAGTATTCTTGCATCAACTCCTGCTTTCTTAACCACCTGTTTTCAAGATGTTTCAGTGTTTTGAACAAGCTGTTTTCTTCTTCATCTTAATTATTTTGTTGTAGACACTTTTCCCACTTTCTTTCTCGTTTCCACCTCACAATCGATAACTTTTAAAGTGTATAAAAGCACATTTCTTCTTCTTATGACTTTTTCTGTACTGTTGTGCATTCATATTAGTTTGTATTGAAACTGCCAAACCACTTTTCCCCTCAATAAAGCCTTAAACTATTACCTGCTGCTTGGTTAGAGTGTTATCTTACATGTTGATTTTTGAGAATATACTTTATTTAGTTTTTTTAAAGTTCTTCATGTCTGTGTATGTAGATGTGTGTGAGCACATGTGTTTCTATTATGTAGGGGCATGCATTTCTCTATGCCACATTTGGAAATTAAATTTAATTGTAAAATTTAAGGTTAATGTTGATCTAATTCTGATGTGGCACACGCTGATGCCGGTTCTGGTGTTATGGGGCGGGCCCTGGGGTGCCAGGAAGACGTTTAAAGATAGGAACAGACTTTGGTTGTTTCATCTGTTTCTGTATTGTATATTATGTATGCTTTACTATCTTAATCACTCCGGCACGCCCTTTTCAAACTAACACTGGTCTTGTGACTAGGTAAGCCCACCCACATAACCTGACAGCCATGCAGGACAGCCAATAGAGAGATCGTTGTGCCTTGACAATATGCTCTATCTGAAAGAGCAATTACTTTTCCTGTCCACACACACACACACATACACACACACACCTGGCCTAAGTGTACATAAGGTTTGTGGATTTGGTTCATCCATGTGTTGTCGTTTGAGAATAGGAGACAGTTCTCCATAAAATACGTTTTATTGGGGGAATCAAGTTGCCCTCTTGAACTTTCTGGCCCGAGGAATGAGCGCTGCTTCAGCTCTGTACGATTAAGGGGCCTGCATCAGTTTGAAGTTGAAATCCATTTATCCATTTTGCATAGCTGCACATCTCTGTTCAGGGGCACTGCAGGGAAGGAGTCGTGTGCAAAAAGCAGGGAGAACATGCTACTAACATTCAGATAGACTCAAATTCACACTCACACTGGTTTTGAGTCTTCAGTCTACCAGGCTCGCAGGTGTTTATACTGGGGGAAGAAACCCATGGGACAGGGAAAGCATACAAACCTGTTAACCCCTGTGATAAAAGCAACTAAAACAGACATCATCATTCTGAAATCCACTGTGAGGCTTCATGTAGATGATTTCAAAAATTTCCAGTGCTAAACTATACCTACGTCTTTCTAAAATTGAAGATGCTGGATAGATTATTTTAGTTTCCTTTAACTGTGCCCTTTTAATGCTCCCAACAATAAAAGTATTCAGTGTCTACAACAGCAATGCCACCATGAAATAGCATGAGACAGTGTTTTGACAATCATGGGACAGTAAAGCTCTCCACTGGAGCACATGTTTCTAAAATTATTCTGAAGTTGGGGCTCCTAAAAAAACATATTTTTCTCATATACCCATTGTGGTATATCCATGTCTCTAAAATGTCTGCGGCCACCCTTATACAAAGGAGGCAAATTGTGAGGAAAATATGTTAGCTTTATTGTGATTAAAGTAAACCAACCATTTAACTCCTCAAACTTGCCTATTTAATGTATAGGGTAAGCCTGGGACACTTAACTGATCTAAATGAACAAATAAGTAAACACAATTCAACAATTTAATGCAAAAAAATGTCAAATTTCAGAGGATATAAAATGTCATTTCGAATGCACACACTGTTTTAAGTAGCTGTAGCCAGGAAGGAAGCACGTCATCACAGATGATACTGTCTGATCAGCATTTGATTAACTATAGCGCAGACAGTAAAGATAGATTTTGCCTCACTGAAGAACATCTCTAACCCTTTTTAACCTAAAACCTCTCCATCACCCTCTTTTCACACACTCCCTTTTTCACAGTGTCTGTACTCTTCTCTCCTCTCTTGTCTTTGTTTGAAAACAGCTTTCAATTTCCTGGGTAGCCGTCTTCAAAGGGAGCGGGAGGGGGGCGAGAGGCCGAGTAGGATGCCAGAGGCACAGTGACAGCTGGGAGGCAGGAGACTCTGAGACGAGATCAGAGAGTTCGGGTTTCTGCCCGCCACAGACACGCTGTCATTCTCTGAGCTCCTGCCCCTGCTGCTTTCACACACACACACACACACACACACACACACACACACACACACACACACACACACACACAGATAAAAGTAAATACCAACACAATTACGTACATACATGAAAATACAGTTAAGCACTACAGACGACAACACACAAAAACACACACACAAGCACGTGCACATACAAATACACAGACAGAAGCATAAACATATAGTTACATACCTATATACACACAAAACATCAAACTATGAACTATACTGTATAACCAAACATACTCAAACATAAACACACATACAAAAACACTGAGAAAACTCAATGTAAACATGCTGTCAGTTGTTCATGTGAGGCAAGATTTAGAGCTGCCACAAAGCAAACTTCACCTCAAACCTTCAGAGACGCACCTGCCCTGACTCAGTGCACTTCATCTCAGCGCCAGAGGTCCTCTGAGGTTGCAACACAGGTTGCAACATTGAGCTTTTATTCCCAGGTGATGATGTAAGTGTTGAGGGAAGAGCGCAAATAATTTTATTCAATTTACATAATGTGTTGACTTTGGAACTGATACCATTCTGCTGAAAGGAACGCAGGACCTTTTCATTGGCAGCTCTCTCCCTCAACACATTTTAGTGATTAATGCACTCAAACAGACTCGAAACATCTGTCCTACTTTCTCATCTATCTGTCTTTTGGCGCTGCAGTTGGCTTACGCAGCTGATATGGGTTTCGGCATGTCTGCTGTGCGCAGGCTTGGTTGGCCTTCAAAGCCATGCCAGGTAATGGCACTTTGGCTTTTGTGATGCTGCCACGAGCTCACAACTATAAAGAGCTTTTGAAGATCCTGGCGCCACATTACAACAGTATCTCTCTACTGCTTAATCATACCTTTCTAGCGGCCAGGAGAACTCGCTGTGAAGGGAAACAAATTGCATCCTGATATCATTGGGTAAAGTGATGCCAGGCTATTTTGTTGCTGCCTGACGTGTGGCCTGGCAACCTCCTCCAGCTCCTGGAGTAAAGTGACATCAGTGACCACAAAGCTCCCGTTTGCACACGAGCAGGGAGCGGGGATAAACAGAGGATCTGTTTGGAAAGGCTCAATGACGCTTTCCTAAGTCTCACCTCAAAAACCAGAGTGTTGACTGCTCTCGTATTCCCAGTGCATCTCGCGCTCTCATGGAAAAATATGCCGGAGTGGCGGAGGAAAGCCTGAGATTGAGTATGAAAGAGAGAGTGGAAGAAAATGAGACAGTAGGGACTCGAGTTAGAGGAGGGGGGAGGGCGAAAAAGGGTTTGAGAGGGAGAGTTAGAGTAAGGGAGAAAGAGAAGGGGGAATGGTCTTTGTTAATCCCTCCACATCTGGCTTCTATTAGGATGTGGGGGCCGCTAAAATAATGTTTTTCACCCTACAAGCCTTTCTGTGCTATAAATTACCCACCAGCCACTGTGCCTTCCTGACTGAAACTCTTTCAGTGAGCCAGTATTCGTTTCTCAGGCAGTCGACTCAACTCCTCCCCCCTCCTCCTCCTTGCTCTTGTCCTCTCTGCTTTCTCCATTTCGAAACTCCCGTTTAGCGCTGGCGCAGTAAAATCGGGCCTCTCTTCCTGTCAGCCTTCCACACTTCCTGTCTGTCCACTGGTCTTTATAACTCTGTCGAATATCCCTGCAGTAGGATATCTACTTCTCCGTCCTCATGAGTCAGTGCACTGCGGCTCCTACAGAGGGAAACACAGAAGTAGACAGTAGATTAAGGTCGTGTTTAGGCCGACAATACGATGCGTCATAAAATGCAGCCTCCACAGCTATTTCAATACTGCCACAGTGTTCTGGCTTAAAAAAAGAGAAAAGGTTGATGTTGGCTTAGCCCCATCAGTGACCTCAGCACTTGCATGTTCAGTCCAAAACCAAACCCGGTGAAGTCTGTGGAAATATTGGATTTAAATGTTGTTTTTGCCCTGGGCAACATTTTATGACTCTGGGTGGACTGTAAATATCTGTGAGACCACAAAAATAACCTAGAGGATGCAACCTGTTGCTGGATCACAGGGAAAAAAGAGATTATGATGCATTGCAATGTGACTGAATCACAGATGGAGTACTGAGCTCACTGATCTGGTCTAATTCTAGCTCAACTACTGCAGCAGCAGCAGCAGCAGCAGCAGCAACATTGTCCAACGTCATCTGGCAAATTAGTGGACTGGTTAATCAAATGAACATAACAGACAGAATACCTTATAGCATGTGCATGTGTGTAGCATTGTGCTAACGCTGCTGTTTATCTCACAAGTACTGAGCTGGAGGAGCATTTTATTTCTGCCATAATAATTTATCATAGCCTCAAAAGAGTACAAACCGCTGCAGTGTCTTGGCATCTGACAAGTCTTCAAACTAGACATCCAGGTCTGTATTTCATCTTCTCAACGGTGCCTGTAGCTGAGAAGGTACCATGTGTTTTTAAAACATACAGGTACTTTCATGGGTGTTTTCACTTTGAACATGGCCTAAAGGCCAGATCCGTGGCCCTCTTCAGTCTCTTGGCGGTGAGACGGTCAGCCGGGTCTGACCTGTCACTGATGATGAGCCTTTGCTCACTACAGGTTAAACAGAGTTCAATGTGCAAGGGTGCATAAAAGTAGTGGGTTTGCATGTACGGAGCTGGAGACATGAGGTCTAAGGGCCAATGAGAGGGCCGGGGTAGGGCCTCGTGGAGGAGGAGGAGGGAGGCTGGTGGAAGGGGTGAAGGGTGGCGGGTCAGTGCCTCTTCACCAGTAACACCAATTAGATAAATAAGAGCTGACAGCCTAGAGGATGAAAGGGAGAGGATTGACTAATGCACGAATTCAAGTGGTAACGATGAACTGACCGAACCTGATTTTATAGCCATTAGGCACCTGTTCTAGGAGGGCAGCTGGTCCTGCCAGGAGGCCGAGGCTTCCCCAGGTGATCCCTGATACCCGGGCACATCTGCTCTGAAACCAGAGCCATGCAAGCTGTGGCGCCCTCCTTCTTTGATGATAGCCGGATCACTGGAGAGATGAGAGCAAATCAAGTAAAGGACCATAGAACGAAAAAACGCTCCAGAAATCCTGCAAACTCTGTCAATTGTAGAGACTTTATTTAGTTATGATGATTCAACAACTAATCATGTAAGATTTGGGTTATCTTACCTGATGACCTGGTGTGCAGGATTTTCTGGTTTCTTCTTAGTTTACAGAGATTAAATCAGGATTAGCCCGGAAAGAGCTCTCACCTCTCACCTCTGCTCCAGTATGTCACATAAGAGAGCAACGACCGCCACCTCACCCTCTAAAACTGGCACTTCATAGTGCTCGGCGGAAAGCAAGACAAAAGCTGGAGAGTAAGTATCATATATCTATTGAGCATGATTTATGTGCTATAATGTGTCAGTGTTTGGCAGAGTCAACTCAACTTTTGAATGTTTGAAGTCCCTCTGAAAGACAACAGGATCGTATGAGCCTCGAGAGGACATATTTCAGCACGGAGTAATTCTAGCTGGTCACGGCCTATCATCTGGATGGAGTGGATGTCATCCCTGTGCGGGTACCCATTGTGTCAATGGGCCCTATGCCACATACTTCGATGTGCCCCCTGTCTCTTCTGTCTGTCTCTACATTACTCCATCCCATAATTACCTTCTGCACTTCACTCAGTGAACCCAGTCCTCCCTTTGCCTGTCTGCCAATTCCTCAGATGTTCAGAGAGAGCCATGTCATTAGCCTGCTGAGCTGGGCTGGCCAAAGGATTGACTGTCTGGACCATTCTTACAGAGCCGTCTGGTTCAGTTCAAAAGTTAGTGTGTCTTTTTTCACAAATAAAATGTAACATTGACCCCTAAAACGTCTTAGAGAGTCTGATTTATTCTGCATGAATTGCATTTCTGTGGTCTGATAATCTCTTATTGGAAGATTGGTGTTGCTATGTCTGCTCACATGACGCCTGTGTATCCTCAGGCTGTTAGAGTTTTATCTCTGCTTAAAGTGAGAATGTCTAGATAAGAGATGAGTAACGAGATAGATACTTTGAGCGCAGAGGTTGCAGATGAGATCTGTCTCACTGGACAAGGCCCACATATTCCGGTATAGGAATATCTCAATTTATCCTGTGAAAGGTGAAGGAAGAACGGACACAAAAAAACCTTTCCTTGAGGAATTGAGGTAGATATATGTCAACCATGTACAGGATACTAAAACCCTCATCATTTTTCTGTCATGATCCATGGGATTATTTGTATTGAGGTGGGGTGTGTGTGGGGGTATGAACAGGGGAGGCTATTCCTCCACGCAGGGGTGTAAGATATCAAAGCCAGAAGGCTGTGGGGAGGATGGAGAGGGTGGATGCAGCGGGAGTTTTTTCGGGGTGGTGGGGGTTGGCTTTTGTTCCAACTCTTCCACCAGGATCCCCTGAAAAGATCACCGAGTAGGCTGATTCGTCACGGCTCCGAGCTCTCCCTTCTGATTGGTTACGGCGGGCGAGCAGATGTTGGAGCTGCAGCAGGGGGTTCGGATGATTCCAGCTCCTCACTCTCACACCGCGGGATGGTCACACAGCACCAGCAGCTCTCACACACAACCTGCTGTAGCAGGGGCCCACAGGCTCACAACACACACACACACACACACACACACACACACACACACACACACACGCACACACACACACCGTTCACTCGGGTGACTCTCAAAGACAACGCACACTTAACACTGTTCACTTCTGCTTGCTTACATCAAAGATGAACATAAATGCTTCCCCCCAAACTATGTTTGCTCCTGAAATGTATTATGGGTGTTAATTGACCGTGTATGAATCCACTTCAAGGTGCTATTGGAAAACTAAACATCTTGCCATGGGGTCACAGCTTTAGATAGATTACACACTGAACATAGAGGCACTGATTTTAAACTGATAAACATTAACATCCATATTATGTATAATACCTTCTATATGAACTTTTTATGTTGTGCTGTTTGCTGCTGGAAGGACCCACAGTGTTCCTGGGATTCCTGCAGGGATCATCAGGATCAGGTTTCATCTAATCTGAAGTAATCTGACCCAATATTTTATTAAATCAGCCGCTCTACCATTTGGGCTAAATTGGAAAACCACTCAATTTAAGATCTGACATGTTACTCTGAATCACAGTTTTTGTAAATTTAAACAAGAATTAGAAATCTGAGATTGCACTCTCTTTAGATATGAAAGTAGAAACTGCATTCAACCTGCCTGAACTTCTTTTTTTTAATTTAAATGACATGTATCTTATCTGTAAGCTGCTGCTCACAGTTATTTGAACAGAAAATGAAGAGCAAACACTACTTTACAAAGTAATAAGTATGTAATAAGTGGTAATAAGTAAGTAAAAAGTAATGGATTTCCTCCATAAGATGCTGGAAGTGTGCAGAACAAATCACATTAAAGTGCCACTGTTCACCATATCTCTTGTTTCTTTACATCATCCAAAGAAATCGGATGTAATGTTCAAGAATTCTGAAAACTATTTTATCTAATGTAAAAAAAAAAAAGAAAAGAGAGAGACAGAGAGAGAGAGAGAGAGAGAGAGAGAGAGATTTGAACCTCTTCCCCTCTTCAGGTGGATTTTTTTTCACTAACAGAGCTAACTACCCAAGATAAAAGGAATACGATGCCTGAAGGCTAATATTCAGACCAAACCCCCCTTTGAGTGAAGTAATTAGTGTGATTAGTGTAGAGATTACTTGTCTGTGTGTTATTTGAGCGATCCTGTTTCCCATCCCGGTAGCTCTGTAGCTCTTTATCCCTATCTTTAGCTTCTCTGCTACAGAAGATAAGAGTACAGCGTGTACACAGTGGTCTTGTGATGCAGAGTCCAACCCACTGAAGCCTCAGCTTGGAGAAGTGAGTGAGTTCTGCAATTTGGGCAGGAATTGTAATTGCTCTGCTTTGCATCAACAGACTGATGCTTGCTGAAGGGTCTGGGTCTCATACAAACCCTTTCTGGCAGAATTAAAGAGGCAGATATGCTATCTGGAAAAATCTGCAAGCTCTGGAGCTGAAAACAGTTCCCATTCTGTCCCCCTCTGCTTGGCTAGCACTGCAGAGTAAACGTCCATTTGGATTGTCTCCTGGTTTCCCCTCTGTCTTCCTGACATGTGTTTTATACACAACAAAAACAAACACAAACAGATTGAAAAAGACACAATAAGTGGAGATAATCAATGAGAAGAGCAACAAGTAGTGATATAATGACCTCGACCAAGTCTAGCTGTAGGTTAAATCAGGTCATGTCTAATAAATCTCCACAATTTCTAATTTCTGTTAATAACAGAAAGAATTAAGTAATAAAAGAGTGGTCAGATTTAATTTCTGGTTTAACCTTGCTGGGATCTGTACACACAAGGGGTCAAAAATGTAATAATTTATTCATTACATTATTTTACTCAACATCAAAAGTAATTATTGACATTACTCCTTACTTACTTTACTCAGCCCAGCTCCATCAAAAGCCTCCACGCCCACATGTTACATCCTCTGTGTTTAACACATATAGAAGAAGAAAAACAAGATTTTCTGGTTTAACAACCAGCCAGCGTACAGTTTGGAAATATTTACTGACCATCAACAGCTAGCGTGACGTTAGCCACATTAACTGCATGAAGTCTCGTCCTCTTAATGATGCTGCAATGTTCTCACATCCTCCAACTCTGAACTAAACCAGGTGATTCCTGATTGAGGCCTTGTCAGTTGGTAACCTTAGCAAGCCAGCTAAGAAAACACAACATGTCAATAAGACAACCTTGGAGTTACCTGGAGTTGCATTTCTCCGCTTTTGGTGGCGGCTAACTGCGCCCCCACATCTCCAGCCCCACACCAAGCTAGCATGTCCCAGACCAGTCTGTCCACTGAACATACAGATGGCAAACTGATATCAGCCCTTACGCTACTCGTTACTGAAAAAAAGTAATCACGTTACTGTAATGTGTGACAAAGAAACACATTACTGTACAGCACTGGTTAACACATAAGTAAAAGCATGCATGTGTATGCCTAATTCATATACAACTCAAATCAGAACATTTGGAAAGCAGGCTGGGACTCTTTAAATCAAACATCCCCAGAGATTCATAGGTCAATTTACTGCATTGCATTTTCTTATATAGAAACAAAACAGATGTAAGGCTATCATGATGGCAAAGGTTTTATTGAAAAACTTTCTGGAAAACTGCCACCAAAAATGAAGAGCAGCAGCGAAGTCTGGCAAGACATTTCTCGTGACTGGAGTAGGTGTGTTCATCAGAACCATACAGCAACGTCCCCGAGGCCCTTGGAGCTGGGGTTGATGTGTTTAAGCTGATTCAAGATTATTTTGTTTGTTTCCAGTGTTATTTCTCTGCATGGCATATTTGATGCTTCACTTAGTTAGATCAAAATGTGTTTTTTTTCTCTGTTTCTGCCACATTAGGTTGCATGCTTTTGATTTTGCTGCAGTTCCGCTGCTAATGCCAAGTGATTTAAAGCAGGAGGCACACGCGGGAAGGAATTTCTGATTGATTGAAATAATGAACAGTTCAGTTTGTCAACGTTAAAGCCAAAGGGTCAAAGGGCAATGCTTCTCAAAGAACAGACAGGAGTTGTCTTATCCTCTAAAAATCAGCCTGCTGTGGCTCCGTTGCGTGTGCAAGTTTGCTCTCTTTGAAGCATACCGCTCCCGTAGGTATAGCATGGCGTGACTCGAGACGAACAGGGTGAGGAGACCTATGAGGGGAGATGTTCTGGTTGTGGTTATCGGTGCGCTATGCTGGCATCCAGGCAGCACAGCATGTTGGAGAGATAACAGGCCTTTAAGAGGGAGAGAAAGAGAGTCAGACCGTCCACCTTTTAATACCATGTGATCAGGCCTCCTCCCAGGTTGCGGACAATTGAAGTCTGAGCCAGTAATGCACATCTGTGCCTTATTTTATTGCTGTTCAATTTTGTGTCGGTATGCACAGAGGGCAACAAACAAAGCACAGTTCCACCTTGTTTCCATATCCCTGACTGAAACCTCCCTGCCTCCCCCCCTCTGCCTTCCTCTCTCTCTCTCCCCCCGTGTGGAGACCCACTTGGACACACATAGGCATGCATTACGGAGAATGTAAAGGTACAGATCTTATATTGAAGTAGCATTCCAGCGTAGCCCCCACGGGGTAGATGACAGGGTTTTACTTAAAAGAAAAAAGGCATGCAGGGGGAGACTTCAAGTCTGAAGAGGATATTAGAAAAATAAAAGTCCCCTCTGGCAATTTTTTTTTTTCACTTTCAGGAACAATTTTGTACCTTTCCTTCAGAGGGAAACTGTGTTCAGTTGTGAGGGGGCAGGAGGAAGGGAGCGATACCGTTTTTTTGTATAGGTCTGAAGTGCAGAGGACGTAATGAAAACCAACTGGCAGGCCGTCACTATCTATCTATCCTGCTGCAGGAGTGCATTGACACGGAGAGGAAAAACAGCCCCTCTCCTAATCCAGTCAGGCCTGCACTTCTCTTTTTCTTCCCTCCTTCCCTCTCCCTCCTTCTATTACATTTTCAACATAGAAAACAGTTTTCAAACTAAGCTGATGTTTTCAGTAAACGAGAACGACTTACAAGCACGATGATAATGATGTGAGCTGATGGAAGGTTATGTTATAAATTTCTTTCTTGCAGAAACTAGACTGAACAACAAAATTTCACTCATGTTCCTATAAACATCAAGAGCAAGACTTTGACTTCAATCTGCTTTGTCTTTTGGAGACATCTCATTTGAGATGTATTGAGCTACTTTAATCTCACAGTATAATCTTTCATTTTTCTCTGAAGTATTTAATCTTGGTTATGTAAAAAGGGAGAAACACATCTAAGAGCATAAGATACAAATGAATCAGGTGGGATTTGTAGTCCTGAATCTCTGTGTGAGTCAGCCTGAGGAGTCTGGCTATTGCGTTGTGTCCCACCTGGCTGCGCTGTGAAAGCAGTCTTTGGATTGACTCTGAAGGTTGCCCTGCGTCCGGGGGGTTCAGTCTGCGGGGCAATAAGGCTCTGAAGAGAGCTCTTTCACACCCACGCTGCTTCCTAATCCACACCGCGCCACCCAAACCACCAAGTCCAATATTAGCTTTCCTGCAGCTGGCCAGCCCAGGTAATGAATATGAGCATGTTTATTTGATTGCATGTGTAGTGTTCCTGAGCCCTGAAAGGCATGCGGTTGTGTCTAAGGTTGTGTTCACGATGATGCGGATCTGAAATTTGGAAAAGTCATGAGGCAGGTTTCACATTCACATTCAAGGTTTCATATACTAGTTTTATTGTCTAGTTTGGACCAAGTCTCCAACAAATGATTATTTTCATTTTCTATTAATTATTTTTTTTTGTTTGATTCATTGATAAGTCATTAAGCCTATTAAATGTCTACCACAATCCAAGGCGATGTCTCCAAATATCTTGTTTTATGTGAACAACAGTCCAAAACCCAAAGATATTCAATTTACGATGATATGAAACAAAGAACAGTGGAAAAGTAGACGATCATCACATTTCAAATCCTGGGACAAACGAATGACTTCAAAAATCAATCATCCAAAATGTTGCTTATTAATCTTCTCTCAGTCAACATGTCAGTTAATTAACAAATTATTTCAGCACTGCTTTGAACAATGATTTTGATTTTTCCTTTTTATGAGAATAGATAAAAACACCATCACAGTGTCGTTGTAAATCCTCCAGAGAAGGAGGAAAAACAAGTGAGTTGCATTAGCATGGATATGACCTCAGTTTTCATTGTGGCTGCATTACAACTTTTCACTCAGTCTACCAATATGTTTTACAGAAGAACGCCTTCTTTGGTATTAATATGAACATAAGAAGATTTATTTGTCAGGTTGATGAATAGAGAGACTGGCTTGTCCATTAGCAAATGTTCTATCAAAGTCTACCAAAGCCAAAATCCTATTAAAGTGACTGAGTCACTGTGGTTCACTGTGACATTTTAAAGTGTAAACACTGTACAAACTCATATTAATCAGTCATAATGTTAAAATCTGTTTGAGTTAAGTTGAAACGGATGAAATTGTGGGTATAAATACATCCAACAAGGGGTTTTTATGCACTCAGAGGAAGCATTGTAGTGCCTATTGTAGCTGTGAAACATTTACGAGCACTGCTGTAGTTAAACGTTTGTTAACACTCCATCTACCCTTTTCCTAATCATCAGTCATTAGTAAACTCCAACAGGCTCCTCTCATTAACCAGTCCAGGCTGACAGGTAGAGAGAGCCTTTCATTCTCTCCACATTTATTATTGCCTGCTTTAATGAGTACTTTGGACCATCACCTCCACTCTGTGATTTATAGCATTTTTAGCAGAGATCAGAGGCCCGGGCCTGTTGCGCGCCTGTGAAGCCGGCAGCCTTTCCTGACACCCCGGGCTGGCCTGGGCACTAGGGGGACACAGCTGGGCCCAACATGGCGAGAGGTGTGAACTCCCCGGGCTTAATGAGCTGATGGGAGAGGCGGATTACAGAGGGGGTCAGAGGTGATGGGACCGGGGCCAGAGAGGCTGTTCTTAATATCCATGAGCCAGATTAAAACAGAAGAGATTAACTCCATCAATGTGTAGTCCCTGAGAATTCCTCAAAACCAGAATGCTCGTTCTGGGACAAGTAACCTGAGTGTCCACCTCTACAGAGCCTGTGAGTATATAAAATCATAGTCCTAAGTACATCAAAACAACAAGAAAGACACGTGCAGGACTGTGTTACCTTCTCATCTCCCCCCCAAAAAAGCATAGATGTTTCTCTAAACAAACATACAGCATAATCAATACCATCTGCAGCCAAATGATTGCACTGTAGGTCCAAAAGTCTAGTATTTATCTCATTATCTCCTAAATTTTCCTGGCTTGACAGCTCTCTTCTAACAAACAGACTATACAGTAGCAAGTCTTTAATTAGAGTAAATATATGTGTGCAACCACTGCATAATCAGTGAGGAAAGTTAGCGCAGCTGTATGGCTAGAGAGTATCTGTACTGTGCAGCTCAGGCTGTTTAGAGAAACTGAATGAATCAGATTTTTCAAAACTTCAAATGGAAGATCTTGTTTTATTCAATAGCTATGGAGAAGGCAGAATTGGATATACAGCTCAACAGCTAACTTGCATTCGCGATCCCAATAAGACAAAAAATTGACAAATGGCTCAAATCATTCATTAAACCATTTAATATCCCATAAAGATTCTAAATTTCCTTTACAAGAGAGACCTGCATCAGCACAAAGTTACAGACATGACAGAGATTTTTAAATAATGGGAATTCAATATAGAATAGGATGGTGCCAAGTTCATTTTCTTTAAAGCAGTCCAAATATTTCCATGTCTGAGTCATCTTTTCAGCTCTCTGACAGGGTAAATCCCTCTATATTTTAGTTCTGAGAAATCTGGTAAGTCGTTTCAGTCAGCATGGGAAACATACCTGAATGCATTTTTACCCCGTTCAGTCTAAATGTCAACACAGTGAAAAAAAGGACTCTTTTGACCTCAGACAATATACTGACGTTCACAGTCTGGAGCCCTAAAGCGAAGTAACTGCTTACTGACTACAGTCACATTTTGGGAAAAATTATTCTTTTGAGAGGTCAGGGTCATGTTAGCCATGCTCCTCTGCTGCCCTGACCCTGTGAGTAGATCTACTATGAGCGCCTGTGGTGAGATCAGTCACTCAGGGGGGCTGGTGTGACACTATACCTGCAGCAGCATCAGATGGTTCTTCAGTTGATGCTCCCCTGATTCTTTCTCACCCTGACCCCAAACAGTCCAGTATCACAGCCGTGAACCTGAGCTGCCTGAATGTTCCCTGTTGTGCCATCAATCCACCCTGAGACTTAAAGAACTCTAGATCTCACCTGCCCTGTCTCTATTTCAACCAATTTGTCCTGGCTGCTCAGTTTCTTTTTATATCTGACACTCAAAACAAGAATGATCTGTGATACTGACTATAAATCTGCACAAATCTTCACTCAGTTATGTGAATGTCTTGTTTGCCACACACATGTTTATAGTCTGCTTACTTTTAATATGAGAGGCTTAAAGGTCCAATCTGTATTCTGACCATATATGGAAAATTATTTACATATCTGAGTTAGAGTAAAATAAAATAAATAAGTAGGCCTTTAAATTTAATCTTAGATTTTGTTTGTCTACTGTTACTTTGTTTATTGAAATACTTTTAAAGACTATTAAAAGACTCAAATTTGACATGACAGCAGGTTCCAAAGCTGCGGTTTGAATATTGGTAGTGGAACAACACTTTTGTTTATATTTCGATCACAAATTGGGTCTTTAAGGTTGCCAAAATAATACAAAGGAAATCATATCTGACATGTTCTCCAACGTTGTCTGAGATGTGACTACTAAATTCCTCAGAACGGGAAATAAACCTTAGTGAGCCAAAAGACTTTGTTGACATTGTTAAATATTTGCAGACTGTATCACAGTAAATGTCAATAAATGAGGCTTTGCAAAAATTTCAAAAGACTTGAGTGGCCCACCTGGACACACACAGCGACTATGGCAAAAGAATTCAGTGCTTCGTTCAGGTTGTGATCCTGCAGTTATTTATGTGAAGACTCACCAAATGTCTTTTCTCCATTTCACTGCACTCCATTTCATTTGGAGTATACAACTCTGCAGTGACCTCAGTCCATCAGGGCATGGAGGCAGAACGAGGGAGGAAGTCCAGTGAACTCATGCTGGGCTGGGACATTAACTGCGGGAGTACACAGGCCATGAAATATATGCCTCTTTAGAGAGAGCTTTTTATCCGCCTTTAACAGGGCTGTAAACTGCCTTTCAGTGCCCTGATTGGGAGACCACAGGCACAGTGACACCAGCTTCATCAGTCCTAACACACTGACGCTCGCCACTGAGTGTCTGCCCGCACCGCTGGAAAAAAACGGGATACAGGAAGTAGATATGGATTCAGCTTTGGGGTTGAGGTGACTTTTGTCCAGCACGCCTAATTTGAAACAGGAGCCTCTTCAGACAGCTCTATCTGGCTCCCACTTGTACTGTCTTTCCACCTGTCCCCAGGGAGCTGCGATTTATGGAGCAGAGAGAGGAGCGCAGCCTGCGGGATGGAGCAGATTGTTCACGGATCTAGCTTGTCTCTCTGGCATGAGGGGGAGAAAAAGGAGGAGATGGGCAGAGCTGGGTGACATGAGTGAGAGCAGGAAAAAAACCAGAGATCGTTATGAAGACATCAGTCTTCACTTCACATCTGCCCGAGATTTCCCCAAAGACCATCCTGTTCCGGGGGAAAGTCACTCCTCTGGGGTTTGTTTGAACCCAGCAAATCTCTCGTGTCTTGTCACTGATTAGATAGCGGACATCTTTGCAACATGGAGAGACAAAACATGCATCCGTATGGCTACATATGAAAACAAACATACTGACATAGGAAAATCTAAAATAGACATGTACAGTATATCTGCACATATATAATCACAGCACATGTGCATACACAAACATACACCCACGCTTTCTTTGTTTACTGTTACACACAGTTTGTTTACTCTTAGTACATTTTCCTGCGGCTCCAAAGTGATTATCTGGTGATATTCTGCACTGATTGTGCTTTGGCCCCTGCTGGGGGCTCTGAGGCTCAACATCTGAAAAAGCCGAAGAGAGATAAATGCTATCTTCCTGGACCATGTGTTTGACCAGTGCGACGCACAAACAAAAGTGATACCTCTGCCGTGATGAGGGCACTGTCTGTGTTAGGAGACAGAGGCAAGAAGAAAAAAAAAAAAAAAGATGAGGGCAACGGATGCTCTATCACACCCTGACATCCTGTCCGCGGCGTCCATTGTGTTTGCCAAATTCCAATCTTTGCATCTTTGCTTGAATCCTTACAAACAAACAAGCATGATGGCATGCTAAAATGTCCTCTAGAGGATCACAGTGCACCACTCGAGGCCTCTGCTGATGCCAAAGCATTTTGTTTGTGGATTATTTTAGCACCTGTGGGAATGCCAATATCCATATATATATTTTCGGTATGTGCTCTCCTTGAGGTTGACAAATGTGCTTTGCAAAATTTGTGTACAGGAATACATGCTGACAGCTTCATGGCCTTGTCTGAAACAGAGCCAGCATGATGGATGGTGTCCTTCTTGACAATGCCAGCTGGTAGATGTTTGTGTATTTGCACACTGACATCTAAATGTATTTGTGTGCGTGTGTGTGTGTGTGTGTGTGCGTGTGCAGATGAGATTGATTACCAGAAATTCCTTTTCTTTACCTCTGTCCTTGTCTCTGACCTCTTCTCAAAAGATTTCTGATGCATTCCCGAGAGCTGAGCACATCCACAGATTTACAGTGGAAATATATTTTACTGTGGTAATTTCATTATGTGATGGAATAATGTTAACTTCCGGTGGATTGTCTGTCTAGTGAACCAGATGTAACCAATTTGTTTTTATTATCTACGGCCTTATGAAGACCCTGTGAGGTTGGAACTGGTTGATGACTGAGTAAATATAGGCTTTTAATAGACTTTTTCTCTGGACATGCTTTACTTTTTATCTTCAAGAGCTCCTTGAAGTTCCCTGGATTCACTACATGTGAAACTGGTTGCGCACTCGGCTTTTGCATTTCTTTTAATTTTTTTTGTGTGTGTGTGTTTTTTTTTGTGTGGATTTGAAATAAAACAATTACTATGAGGTTAAAGGGCTGACTTTTAGCTTTTTTTTTTTTTTTTAGCTTTTCACTGTTCAACCAAACCGGATGTAAACACCCTCAAATTAAAGCTGAAAGTCAACAATTTAACTCCGTAGTCTTTGTTTTATTTTAAGTCAGATGTGCTGGAGTATAAAGCCAGTTTCTAAATATTGTTCCCTAGCTTCTACTTTTAGATTTCTCGAGCTCCAACACACTAAATGATGCACTGTGGTGGCAAAAAGAAGAGCACCATATGCATGGCTCATAACAAAACAATGAGGAGTGGTCACTGAAAAGTCAGTGTAGAAGTTACTTGGCAGAGAAAAAAAAAAAAACATGCTGAATGTGGAATTCAGGCTCAGTTTGTGTTTGAGGAGGTTGTACGACCAGACGGGGTGTGAGTGAAAGAGAGTGTGGTGACCTCTAACAGTGCCATGACTCCGGTCTGGGGGTTTTAAAATCCACACGCCGGGGTCCTGGAATGAACCCACAGCAGACCTCACTTCAGTATAGACAAGGCAGCCCCAATGGGAAACTGATTGTTTATTTAACTACTGTTTTATGGAATACCTAGTGACAGGAAGTCCTTAAAACAGCAGCAGTTACTATTTATATAGTCCCTTTTTGGAGTAAACACTCGTGCGCCCCTCCTCCCTCCAGCAGACACCCTGCCGTTGAGGAATGCACCCATTCACAAGCTGGTGGCCATCTTGGAAGCTTGCCTCTCACTTCCTGTTTCCATGGCTACACTCCAGTGCTACGGGAGATGATAAGCACTCGGAGTCTTGGGTCCTAATCCTCTTCATCTAGCTCATTTTCTACATCACTTCATGCCATTCAGAATGAGCTGGAAAAGCCAGTTAGCCACAACAAGCGTCACATTTTTACGCACATAATCCCTGGATTCACAGACAGAAGCAAATATACACAAAAGAGAAGACGAGAAATGTGGATACATTTTTTTTTTAATCTAAAAGCCGGAAATCCTTCAGTCCCAAGCTGCTTTGATTTGACTGCAGACCTTCAGTGACTACATATGAGAGTTCAGGTTATGCATGGGTCTGGTATACACATGATTGTGTGATACGGGGCAGCTGTATGTTGTATTCTGATCAGCTCCTGCAGCGCTGCACCATAAATCACAAGATCACCATGAACCTGTGGGACCAGAGGAAACATCAGTGTTAAGCAGGAATGATATTTCACTGCACCCTTTTCCTGTTCCACTACTCCCCAGATACCCACTACATCCAACTCCCGGATGTTTTATCATGACAGCTTCACGTCAGTGCTGATTCGCATGGGGATGAAATCTGGAAACCGCTTAAAAATCAGAGTTTGGTGGAAATGATAAAGTGCAGGATTGAGGACTAGCAGAATAGTTTCCATGAGCACTGTACAAAAAAAGGACTGTTAATGTGTCCTGTTACTTTACTCAGTAATCATGTATTTGGATGACAGACTCTTTTGCAAATATTCATAATAATATAAATAGCAGCAGGTGTTACATATTCCTCTAATGATGAGCCAAACTGTGTGATCCACAGATGTACAAAATTCATACATTTTGTAAAAAATGTCATTATTATAGTTCATCTTTGTGTGGAAATCATTAATTGGATTCATCTGTGTCTTACAGGTTTGGATACACTCAGCTGGAATTTGTGCATATGAGAATATTTTGACATTTTATTTTTTAAAACATTCAAGCACTTTAAATCAGAGATGCAAGTCCTTCTTTCCTTCCTTTAACCTAATGCATTTCCAGATCTGTGCAGTTTTTCATTTTGTCATCATTACTTTTTTCATTAAACATGACAAAGGAATGTAAAGGTTGTAAGAGCACATTATTGCATTTTTGTTTTGTAACTGATTTACATTTGGTGAAGTCACAAGCAACCGCAATACCGTAACAACCTTTGTGTTAAATTCCTTCGAGTTCGACTTCCTGCCCTCCTTGGTTTGTCTTGGTTTGTCCTTGTCGGCAAAGCGGTAGCTGGGTTTATGTGTATGAACATATATTATTGAGCTGTGGACAACTTAGGCAAAACAGGGACCGTGTGAAAACTGGAGTTTAGACAGTTTTATGTCCTGTACAGTTCTTACAGAGACATGATATCAGACGGGGAAAAGCTTTAAAAACGGTCAGAGGATGTCCAGGGTCATCACCGTGTCAGGAGGGACACTCAGGATTGCTCTACATGGTGAAGCCCAGGGAGATGTGTGAATAAGTGAGATGTTACAGACTGATGAAATTCCCAGAGAGCCTACGATGGATAATGTGATCCTACCACAGTGATGCAGAAACCAGATGGAGAGGGGTGCCTTCAAATTTCTCTTTCTCTCTTTCTTTCTTTTACACATCTACAAACACACACACACACACACACACACACACACACAACTACAGCCACATACCCGGACGTACAGAAAGACACGCACACACACACACACCTGTCTAAGTCATGAGATATACTGCACCCTTGGGGAAATCTTTTTAGTCTATGTTGTAAAATATTGTGATTTTTCTCACTCTCGTATATTTCTTCGCCCACACAAAGTTTTTCTTGCCTTATAAAAACTTATAAAAAGTTGCAAATAAATGTGCTTGTCTAAGCGTCTTAGAAATAATAATAAAAAAAACAACTACATGTTTGAAATGGTCCTACTCCATGGTAAGACACTCTATGAATATAAAGGCAACAGGGTGTTTTTCATGGCATTTTACCCTCTAAATTTACCCACAACATTCGCTTTCAATTGTATTACATAAAATTGGGTGTCAGATCACTTAAGCTCTGGTATATTGTCCTGCTGACCAATCCACAAACCCTGACTAGCCCAAACAGACGGATGGCACTCCTGTTATCTGGAAGTGCCTTTTAATAGCATTGAGAGGCAGGCGTCCCTCAGGCCCCTGCTGACAGAGTCAACACACCGGAGCGCTGCTTTGCAGGCCATAAACACTCTGTTGACAGTGGTCAGAGGCTTATTATCCTCAGAGCAAAGGGCAGCAAGCTGGATCTACCAACTCCAAACAATCCCAGCCTGTGAATTTGGGACACAAAGCCCTTGTTAGCACCTCTCCTGCCATTTCCCCTCCTTTAAGCTCAATCCAGGCATCATGCAAGGAAATTCAGTATTTGAAATCTGTAAGGTGGAAACTGCTTGTGTTTTACAGCCTCTGCTTGGTCATCAAATACTAATCTGGCATCGGCTAAATGTGTTGTAATCTATTGATATTTTTATCAGGGCTGCTATGACTAAGGAAACAGGCCCCATATCAGTTAAATGTGGGCCAGAGGTCACTGCAGCTTTGTGTGCTTAATGTTTCTGCTGCGACTGCTCTAGGTGAGCAGCTCTCTGAGGCTGCTGTGGCTCAACAGTGTGGAGCTGGCAGCTCTGCACAGATAAGTGAGTATAGACCCCAGGGGGCCAGAGACAGCCGAACCCTCAGTGGATGAGAAGTGTCTGTGCTGTCAGCTTTGGTTCCCAGCGTGGCCTCTCCTCCTCGGTTGCTCCTCCCGCCCCCGCCGAGCCCCTCCCTGGCCCTTTGTGTGTGGACCCTGCTCCCTGTGGACTCGCAGCTCTCCGGCCTTTCACATGCGACTGTGTCCAATCACCCTGCTCACCCCCCTCTGAACCCAGAGCCTCCGTCTCCATCTCCAACCAGCTCCTGACCCTGAGAGGGAGAGAGAGAAAGAGACGGAGAGAGAGAGAGAGAGGGAGAGAGAGAGAGGTTGTTGTCACTTGAAGACCAACTTAAAAGAAAATGAATCACTTATATTAAAGACAATGAGGAAAAAAACTGTTGAATAAGAAACACCATATGAAAGGTCTATAAATTGATTATGGTTATAAATGGTTAGTGCACTATGTATTCATACTAAACTATAGTAATAAGATATTAAGAAAAACAACTTTTGGGTTGGCAAGGTTGTGAAAAGTCCATTTGTCTGGTGCATATCTACTCCTGCCAATCAGGCCTGCAGTTATACATGATAATAAATCATTAATTTCTTTATCTTAACAATCAACCTGTCTCTTAGACCCCATCCCAACTAGGCTGCTTAAGAGAGTCTTACCCTTAGTTAGCAATAGATATGACCAATCTGTCTTGTACCACAGGCTATGTACCACAGTCCTTTAAAGTAGCTGCAATTAAACCTCTTCTTAAAAGGCCTACTCTTGATTTAGGCGTTTTATCCAACTATAGACCTATATCTAATCTTCCCTTTCTTTCTAAGATCCTTGAGAAAGCAGTCGCCAATCAGTTGTGTGACTTTCTACAGAACAATAGTTTATTTGAGGATTTTCAGTCAGGATTTAGAGCACACTATAGCACAGAGACAGCAGTGGTGAAAGTTACAACGAACCTCCTAATTGCATCAAAGGACTTCTCTCTGTACTTGTCCTGTTAGATCTGTTACTGCTGCATTTGACAACACTGACCATCACATCCTAACACAGAGACTGGAACATTTAATTGGAATTAAAGCTGGTTTAAGTCCTATTTATCATAACGAATTCAATTTGTACATGTTAAAAATAAATCCTTCATGCACACTAAAGTTAGACTTGGAGTTCCACAAGGTTCTGTGCTTGGATCAATACTATTCACCTTATATATGCTTCCTTTAGGTAATATCATTGGGAAACGCTCCATAAATTTTCATTGCTATGCAGATGATACCAAATTATTTTTTATCAATGAAGCCAGATGAAACCAATCAGGTGACTAAACTTCAAGCATGTCTTAAGGACATAAAGACCTGGATGACCTGCAATTTTCTGCTACTAAACTCAGACAAAACTGAAGTCATTGTGCTTGGCCCTAAACACCTTAGAAACACATTATCTAATGTTATAGCTACTCTAGATGGCATTGCCCTGACCTCCAGCACCACTGTAAGGAATCTGTTATCTTTGATCAGGATATGTCCTTCAACTCAACCACAAAAAACAAATTTCAACTTTCAAGGACTGCCTTTTTTCACCTTCGTAACATTGCAAAACCAGGCACATCCTGTCTCAAAAAGATGCAGAACTCAAAACTACTCCATGCATTTGTTACTTCCATGCTGGATTATTGCAATCTTTATTATCAGGCTGCCCCAACAAGTCTCTAAAGACTCTCCACCTGATCCAGAATGCAGCTGCACGTGTACTGACAAGAACTAGGAAAAGAGATCATATTTCTCCCATATTAGCTTCTCTGCACTGGCTTCCTGTAAAATCCACAATAGAATTTAAAATCCTTCTCCTCACCTACAAAGCCCTTAATGGTCAGGCACCATCATATCTTAAAGAGCTCATAATACCCTATTACCCCACTAGAACTCTGCACTCCCAGAATGCAGGCTTACTGGTGGTTCCCAGAGTCTCCAAAAGTAGAATGGGAGGCAGAGCCTTCAGCTATCAGGCTCCTCTCCTTTGGTACCATCTTCCATTTTGGGTCTGGGAGGCAAAAATCCTCTTGACGTTTATGAGTAGGCTTAAAACTTTCCTTTTTGATAAAGCTTATAGTTAGGGCTGGCTCAGGCTTGCCTTGGACCAGCCCCTAGTTATTCTGCTATTGGCCAAGTCTGCCGGGGGACTTCCCATGATGCATTGAGCTCCTCTCTCCTCCTCTGCCTCTCCATCTGTACACGTTCATGTCCTATTAATACATGTTTCTAACTTGGCTTCTTCCCCATAGTTTTTGTGCTTTCTTGTCTCACAGGTTTCTATGGATCGTGATTGCAGACCACCTGCTGCCATGGTCCTATTTGACACTCACGCCTCCTATTATTATTATTAGTCATATTTCTATTATTATTATAGTTGTTACTGTTATTATTGTTGTTGCTGTGCATCTCTGTGTCTCTCTCTCTCCTCTCTACCCCTCCCTCTCTCTCTCTCTCTCAACCCAACCGGTCAAGGCAGATGGCCGCCCAGGTTCTGTTTGAAATGTCTTCCCGTTAAAAGGGAGTTTTTCCTTGCTGGCATTGCCAAGTGCTTGCTCATGGGGGAATGTTGAGTCTCCGTAAATTAAAGAGCACAGTCTAGACCTGCTCTGTGTGAAAACTGTTATGAGATAACATTTGTTGTGATTTGGTGCTATATAAATATAATTTTTTACAACCTGGCAACCCAATGGCTTATTACTACTCTATAAAGTCATAATAATGGATTCATTATATAACTAAAACTCTTTGTTACAACTTATAAAGCCTGTGTACAGTATGCCTTATTGGAAAGCAGTGCTGAAAAGTGACTTGACAGTATGTAGAGTGAAAACAAAGAAGAAAGAAAACCATACTTCGCATTGACAGACAACTGGCACAGCTGGACAAAAGTTAAAAAAGAAAAATATCAGGACTGTCCATTTTCTGTGAGTGAAAACAGTTGAAGCATCCGTCCTTCATCGGGCCCATCTCCACCACCTCCTCCATGTTGTTTTCCCTCTCCTCCTGTGTCAGAGGTTTGCTGGTTTGTTGGCTTTGGCCCTGACCGCCTTAAGGCCCTCACTGGGTCGACCTCGCCTCAGGAGGATTGGATCACACCTTCCATAGGAGTCAGCTGTCAGATGGTGAGCTGCACCTGCTGTCTGAGACAGGGTGGGCCCGCCGCCACCGCCCAGCCAACGCTGGAGCACATAATTACTACCTCAAAGATGATTACGCTGTTTACTCATGCTCATACACACAACAGATGAGTGTTTCACGCTCACAGCTCCCTCTCCCTCCGCCTTTCTGTGAAGGCGTCTCACCTAGCGACGAGGAAATGGCCAGAGCCAACCAACATTCATCCCATCCAACCAACAGGTCGGATGCCAGAAATGACCCGTAGCTATTAGCTGTTCAAACATCCCCCTCCCACATAACCTCATGTAACCAGTGGGCTTTTGTGTTGTGTTGGTGTGATAGGAAAGACACCGTGACACCAAGATCTTTATATGGCTGACCTCTGTTTATTCTGACAAACAAATAGGGAAACAGAACCTCCATGTTAATTCTACTGCCCACTCCAGCTCCTATAAAATAAATATACAAAATGGGAGTTAACTTAGTTGGCAGCAACTTTAAGCTAGCAGCACTCACTCTTAAAACAACTATTTTTAAGTGCCAGTTCACTTAAATCAATATATTGACAGGTGAAGACAGACATTATAACTGGAAACAAAAATACAAACAAAAAAATATGAGAAATAATGGGATGGATTAGAATAATGAATGGGCCAAAAAGAAATGACACCCACCTCTCCCACAGGGGAATTGTACAAAAAGGGGAGAGGGGAAGGGGCAAAAGGAATTTATAGTAGGGCCCACAGAAGAAGAAATGAAGGAGGAGGGGCTCTGAACTTCAACACATATACATTCTGGAGTTTGGAGGTCCTCCTGGTCAAAAATAAACTGTAACCAGATAGATTTGTATAATTATAACAACAAGAGAACAAGAGATAAAAGCACAAATAACCCCATTACACTTGATTCAATTCAACGGGCCCCGTGAGAGCTGGTTTAATCTACAAAGCACGGTGTAGTCTCTATGAAAAAAAGAGAACCGCTTTTATGGCTTTGAGGCAATGTTGCAATTTAGGATGTTTGTACAGTTACATTGATTCAACTATTAGTCTGAAGCAGAGGTATATTTATTCTCAGTTAATGAAGCTTTAAATATTAACAGTATTAACTGAGTGTGTCGATACTTGACTGTTTTATTCTGTTCTTGTTAATTAAGACAATAAGTAAAACCGTGTAAGCACTTACATTCAGGCTTGTAGTTTATAATAAACAATTTTTCATCCTCCCCTTTGTACGCTGACACAGGTTTTCATGACATTAATACTTTGTGCTCGTGTCAAACTGATATCAGATGTAAAGATTAGAAATTTGTTTTATTCACATCTGCGGTTAGTTTTCTCATGATTAAAAGCCTCACTACCTTAATAGTAGATCACAAATAAAACCTTCATCGCATCACATGGCTGCTGAAAACAACAACCATCAGTAAATGGTAACTCTAAAGGTGAAATATTTCTTTACAGTCTACATTTGCTCAATGACAACACTTTGATTATTGAAATTATATTTTTTTCTAGATTAGTTTGTCCAAAGTGTCAAAGTGTTGAGCTGTTTCACACATGAGTGAAGTGACTGGATGCCATTTTTATATTAGTTAGACCTAATTTTACATATTTTTTAACGTGTGACCATGTTGGAAAAAAGTGTTAACATGTTATCCCTTGCATTCATTATTCTTTGTTGAGTCATAAATAGAAAAAAAAAACTACAATAAAACAAACAAAAACAACTTTTAGTTTCAAGATGCATTCATGCGTTACTATGATTTAATATATTCCTACATCATCGAATAAGCATTGAACCAGGGGCCGACAGTGTTCAGGTCCTGATCACAATAAGTCACACAGGTGTGCGCAGAAGAGGAAGAAGGAAGTTTTTTTTCTCTTTGGATTGTAAAACTTCTTAATGCAGTCTATACGGGCAACACCCCCCACCCCTCTCTCTCTCTCTCTCTCTCTCTCTCTCTTGCCCCCCCCCCCCCCCCCCCCCCCTCTGTAGGAGCCGTATTGAACTGTGGGGCTGGGACATTCCTGGTTTGACGACCAGCCTCACCGCTGCCATGATTTGCTGAGCAACTCGACACTGGCTTCAAAGATGCGTATGTAGAGGAGGCAGCGGCAGAGACGGAGACCGAGACCTGAGGGAGAAGAAGTATACAATAGCGGAGTTAGACAGACAGACAGACAGAGAGAAAGTGTGTGTGTGTGAATGAGAAAGAGAGAGACAGAGCACAACACCGGGACGTAACGCTTTAATTCAGAAACACGGACTTCCCAAAAGAAAACTCTCCGACCACCTCAGCTCGAGTTTAGACCAGGGGGGAGTTGTCGCACCTTGGCCCCGAAGACTGCGCTGCTCCGCGGGTCTGAAAACTCTCTTTCACCCCTCTCACTCTTCACGTCCGGCTGTTTTCATGTTCCTCCCGTCGTCTCGCACTTTGAGCCCGGGTGTAATGGAGGGCCCCGTACGGATTTGCCACCAGAAGAATGCGTTTTGCTGCTAATTCAACCGACAGCTCGCAGCTTTTGCCCTCCTGCAAGAGAGGTAAGGACGGACGGAGGGGAGGCAGAGGGGAGTCCCGGCCCGGCTGGCTGCCTGGCTGGCTGGCTGGCTGGTTGGTTGGTTGACTGGCTTGGAGAGAGGTTGGGGGGGAAGGCAGGCAAGCTTGGGCTTCTCTGCATGGAAAAAGTGACGTTCAAAGAAGCAGGGATATCCTCAGTGCTGGTTAAATCGGTTTCTGAAACATAATAGTGACTTCTAAACTTTGTATTGTGGTGAAAAGTGGAGACCAGCGACCAGTATACATGCGCCGTCTGTGTGGCAGACTGGTAAACGGGGGGCGCCCGTGTCCGGAGATTAATATTATGTGTGTATCTATGAATTAAGTGTACACATTACAGGCTATATCTACAATAACTTGAATACTAGGCTGCATACTTTAACTCTATGTTCTCACTTTCATTTGTTACAACTGCTTCATACAATGACAACATCTACACCATTTTTTTTCTACATTAGTTTGTTTAAAGTGTCAGAAAATGTTGTATTATAGTTTGGCTTCAAGCTGCATCTTTTTGAAATTATAATCCGCAGACAGATTAAGTAAATCTTCAGCATTTTTGTGTAAAACCATGCTGTGTATTTCTTTGCTAAAATACACCTAAAAGCATTCAGAATAGCATTAGTCTATTATTCAGCTGTTATCTTTATGCATTCTGACACAGCTCAGCTCGGTTGTCTCTGAGGTGAATGACACACAAGAAAATGCCTAAATATTTGTTTGGTAAACAGCTTTGGCAGCTCTGGAAGGCAACGCTTCACTGCACATCCCAGTTGAAAACAGATGGCCTGGGGGCTGTATTTCTACTTTGGAAGATGAAAGAACATTTTTAGAAATAGCAAATATATGTCCCTCAGTTGACACATTGGTGTCATGGTCATAAAAGTTGAAAATGGACCGGGGGATATGTGAAACATTACTTTGTTCTAAAGTTGTACTTTTATTATGGATCCACTTCAGGAGCCAGTGCTCTGCCACATTTACCACTGTGCAGAAACACGGAGGTTTAGACTAATATTTGAAGTTGTATTTTTTTCTCTCTCCGAACACAGAGAAGCAGTATTGTCCCCCTGAGGGTGTCATAAATGTTGGTTTGGTAAATCCGTGTTAGCACTGCTTTGATTTGGCAAGTGCACGAATCACTGTGCATAAAAGAAACTGTACATGCCTGCTCAAATGGAAGTTGCCACTGTTTACCGTTGAGGAATGTGCTTTTATCTGATTTTTCGACATGACATGAAATTTTTTAGTCAAGTTACACAAATGATAAGACTACTAGAGGTTAAGGGGGAATCTTTCGAAAGAGAAAGTGCAGATGTGTGAGTGTAGTCTGATCAAGATCATCAAACAGCCTCTGCTTTGTTCTTACTGACTGTGTTTCATTCATTTCTACAGTGTCTTCCTCTTCCTCCAATCTTTTCCAATCTTTTCCATGTGGGAAATATTTTGAAAGCAACAACAACAACAACAAAAAAAAGTTAGATTATTCAAAAAACTTGCTCAGTTAAAGCTCAGGACTGAGTTTGTGAGTGTCTGCAAGGGCTGATTTTACTCAAGTCATGCAGTGTTGTGATCTGCTCTGCTGCACTTCAGGCACTTTGGGGGATAGCATCATTTTTGAACCATACACAGACTTTTTGTCATTTTAAGATAAGTCCACATTGTTAAATTAGAATTTTCTTCATTCTGATACAAATAAGTGAAGTCAGTTTTGTCATTTGTTGCACAAACTGTCCATTTGTAGAGTAAATAACACACCATCCATTCAATTATAAATGTAAGATGCGACATGAATATTAAGAATCATAAATATTCTCACAGTTATAATCCAATATGAGGTTTTTGCTTGTGTGTTTCTGATTAGAAATAAAAAAAGAAAGACAGAGTAAAAGTGACAGTAACGATGTGGCTCCAGAAACAAGTTTTTTTTTTTCTTCTCTTTCTCAAAGTAATTTCCTCTGTCTGCTCTTCACCCCTATCATCAGCGCTTCACAGGGATTTTTGTTACATAGGGGTAACTCTCAGAAAACTGAACACTTAAAAGTTATTGAGAACAAAGTCTTGAATCCCTCTCAAATGCATGACATCCAGTCAGTGGGACACACATGGCTGCTCCCAGATAAAACACTTTTCAAGTTCAAACAGTCGCTCGTGCATTGTTGCGTCAGTGGGGGACAAGAAGACACTTCCGATGGCTTTCAAATCCTTTCACCGCTCCCCGATATTGGGTGAGCTTTTGACAGGGGCGAGAGAGAGAGATTTGCTCTTTGTGCTGACGCTGCTCACTTTAAAGGACAAAAGTTTTTGATACCGAGTCTGTTCCAGGAGTTTTTTTTTTTTTTTTTGTACTAAGGTGTTGTAATTTGTTTTTTGTGGCCGCTTTCCTTCAACCTGCCTCATTTTAACTTAATTCACTCAGTGATTTCCCACAATTCCTAGAATAACTTTCACCCCTCGCCCTGTGTGTGTGTGTGTGTGTGTGTGTGTGTGTGTGTGTGTGTGTGCTGTTGGCTGCAATGCATTCTGGCTCTGAGGTCTGTGGAGAAACTGGTCTCTTTGCCTCTCCAGCACTGGTTGGTGCAAAAAATATCGAGTTAGACACAAGTTCTTCTTCTTTGATTCAGTAGGACTGACATCCAGATAAGATGCTTACAGTTATGGTTTAGATTGCAGAAAGATGCCTCGCCGTTGAACTCTTTTCTTGCATCAGATTGTCTACAGTATGCTTTTTTTTTTTTTTCATAGAACATTTTTATAAAAAAAAAATCTCTTTTGAACACCAAAACAGATCCAGAAGTCCAAGCTCCATTACCAATAGATGTTGTATTTCAAGCTGAACGGATGCATTAAGTATTTTTAGTAGAACAGACCACGTTGTTAATGTGTGGGATTTTCCCCTCGCTAACTACGTATCGGGAATGTGATTGAATCTGACAGCGACAGAGACTCAGAGTCATTCTTTTGTTTTCACAGTGTGTTTTTGTGACTCGTAGGGAAATTAATAAACCATTAGTGGCCCGACTCTTATCAGACAGACTCGAACAAAGCACAACGATGTCATTAAGTGTGCTCGAATAATGTTTGAGCCATTAGAGTGCTCGCTAATGATAAACACATGTTGCTGTAGGAGAGCTATGTTAAGTGGGCAATTTGAATGTAAGCATGTGTAATGATACCAGCCCCTGCACTCATAATGGCTCTGATGCAGTATTATAATCACACAAGCACTTACACTCCAACAATGACAAATGGATGTCGAATCGTAGCAGTTGGAAGTAGGTCTATCTGTGGACTCTCAGTGCTCTACACGACACACCTACCTCACTCTCCGACACGCCTACTCGGTTTAGGTTTAGGCACGAGGAGTGAGATGGTTAGGGTTAGGGTAAGAACATCGCAGGGGGGTGGGGGGGGGGGGGGGGGGGGGGGTGTCGTGTAGTGAAGTGGGTGTGTCGTCTGTGTCTGCAAGACTGCAATTAGACTGTTCTCAGCAGTTGAGGTAATGTGTGGGTTTCCATAGTAACGATGATGATTCACTTAAGGTGAAATCCAGGAAGTTGGTGAAGAGTGAAAATCTTTGTCGGCATGAAAAAGAAGCAGATTTTTAGTTAGGACTGATATGATAAGTTGATTAGTGGATTGAGAGAAACATTTAATATGCAATAATGTCATTTATAAAGGAAAAACTGCCAAATATTTGCTAGTTTCAGCTCCTCAAATGTGAGCTGCTTTTCTCTGTTTTTATATTTTTAAATCTGAATAATATTGGGTTATGGACAAAACAAAAAAAAAAAAAAGCCTTACACCCACAGTCTACATCCGATGAGTCAGACTACTGTGGCCCCGAAGTGACTGGAAATGAGTTTAAAAACCTAAATCACAATGTGGTTTGGTTGTTTATTTGGTTTCGCGCTGCGATCTGTAATATTATTGCTCTAAAGGATCAACCTTTAGTGGAGTGGAAATGTTCTGAGAGTCATAAAAGAGGAGAGAGAGCAGACTTTTGACCAGCCACTTTATTTGTCATCATCATCACAATATTTTGACCCGCTGGAATTAAATCTTACTCATTTTTCCAAATCTCTGATAGCTAATCCACTTCATCTTCTTAGAATAATAAAGTAGAATTTAGTTGACTGTTGTGTGGTTGATGTTTGACCCTTCCAAGCAAGTATTCCCAAACTAAAACCTGGCTTGTTTTGAACTCTTGACACATAACCCTCCTTTTACTCTCATTGCTCAGGGATTGAGTCATACTGCGGCGTTTTTTTTTTTCCCCATTTTCTAATGCTGGCCTTTACCCTGTGAGCTTCAGCTCCCATTCGTCAAGGACAGACCCACAGCTCAGGGCCCATTAGATGGACAGAGGGGAGTTTTGGGCAGTATGCCAAAGAGCCCCCATGTTCAAGGAGCCAGGGGGGTGCTGATTGACAACACCCAGCAGCCATGAGCACGGGGTCGATGGGAAAGATGGGCAGGTCAGAGAGAGAGAGTTTGAGTTCTCGTGACTGCTGGGTTGGTGAGTGCACCCTACAGCTGCGGCGCTAACAAAAAAAAAAAAAAGATCCTCAGTTTCCCTCCTTTAAATTTATTCTAGGGACACGCTGTGAGTGGAATCGACACCGTGTTGAAGTAGCCATGAAGGTAAACGCAGTAGCAGAAGGTGTCACTGGTGTTTATACAGAGCTGTCATTAGTAGCACTTCTTATCTGCTCGGCGCTCTCACTGTCATTATAACTACACAACACATATGTCTCTCAGTGGGACCCCCCCCCCCCCTCCCTATTTCTTCTATGTCCCCCCGACTCTGACAGATGATCCAAACAGCCCAGCACCGACTGGCCGTACTATGCAAGCATGTTACTCCAGGACGTTACAGATAGGCCGCATGCTTCCACTGGTAAGGCTCCTCCGAAATGTCAAAGGTGAGCCGACTGTAGCTGGATGTATACACCAGCTTTCAACAGACGGTCGTATCGAGTTTCTAAAAAATTCAGAACCTGGAAGGACCTGAAACTGGATAATGACTTTCGAGAGATTTGAAAAATGAAATGAGAAACATCAGGGCGTAATTGTTAAGACAAACAAACAGTTTTCAGAGCAGCAGAAACAGATGTTCCAGCCAGCCACCGAAATTCAGCGGGACCAAGCGGTACAGGCTGGAGACAGACAGGGGTGCTCGGAGGTCTGCTTCTTCTCTGAAGATGGTTTGTTTTCTGTTAATGTAATGGAAGTACAGGTTTCAACTAAATATATATGTCTGTTCTGAATATGATAAGGGAATGTAAACTAATACCACACACATGGTGCTTTGAGGAAAAATACACTGTCCAGACGCTCGCAGATAATGAAAATACCTTGACAGCAGATGGTCAAGAGTGGTTTGTGTGATATAGGACAGACTTTTTGATAGAGACCATGATTTTTTTACTGAAGGAAAAAATGATGTAAGCTCAGATCAAATCTTGATATGTACTATAACCGGTAGGCTTGATGAAAAGACCAAAGGACCATGACAGACTGCAAAATACTTCTGACGTCTGTTTGAGCCTTTTTTTAGCCTTACAATTTAAGTTTGTTACTTTCTGTAAATACTCTTTATTACGTGCTCATAATCATCCGAGGGAATGCTTTTTGGCTCACGTAGCTATAATATACCGTACGAGCCTTTTTAACATGACGCAGAACACCACATGCATGAGAGAGAACAAAAAGTTCTCCAGGAGGGTTTGACGTGGCATTTTTTTACACAATACTCGCCTCTCGCCAAAAACAACTATTTTTCTCATTATTGTCAAGCAAATACATGATGAGACCCATTGTTCCGCGGCCTGTGTCTCATGTAGTTCCCTTATTGATTTCTGAGCCCTAGGGAAGATTTCAGGGGAGTGAACTTCTGAACCGATCCCTTGCTGACAGCTCTCGCAGCAAAACAAAAGTATTTCAGAACATGCGAGGGGATTTTTTTTTTTTTTTTTTTTTTTTTTTTTTTGCATCCTCAGCGCTCTTCCTGTTTGCAAGATTCATTTCTTTTTCCCTTCCTGAAACTGACCCTACTAAATATGCCTGACTTAGTCTGTCGCCTCAGCGTGGGCCCCAAGAGTTAGTGTCTTTTTCTTTTTGAAACTGCGAGCAACCACAGCTTTCTATTTCAAATGCTGAACCAATAAGTCACATCTGACATGGGTTTTTTTTTTTTCTGCGAACCAGAATGTGTGCGCTGTTGAAAAGCCAGCGCGAGGATCAGCAAGACTATATTAAGGCAAAACTAGTGGCTGGCACTCCCCTCTGGCTGACAAACAGGCTACTTGTTTGAAGGGCTGTTTTTCTCCCAGATCAGAGTGTGAGGCAGTGTGGGTACTGCTGCTGCCTGCCTGCCTCCGGGCCTGTGGTTATGGGTGCCATTTTGGGCCATCCCTTCTCCAAGATGTGGCCCCTCAGGGAGCAATGGAACCTCTTATTTATAAAAGATACTCAAAGTGAGAGGAGGAATTTTAAGTCTGAAGGATAAAACATATGGTTCGGTCCAGGCCTTTCCTGGATTGTTCTGTGAATGTTTGGAGTCGGAGCGGATAACTGCGCATGCTGTGGAGTGTGTTTCTGCCCTCGTGATGAATGGAAACTCATCTCTGGTTTTACTGACTTTAATCAAGCAAAATAAATCACTGTCATCTCTTCGCGGTGCTCTCACACAGTAGCAAACACACACACACACACACAAACCTTCACAAAGAACACACTGAGTTAGCATATGCCACTGGTTCTGTATTATTGCTATGTTTTGCTGTTGTCATGAGGTCGTGTTTCTCTTGGCGGCATCGCAGGCGCTACGTCACCTGCCAAAAGCTCTTCTCACCTCCAACACTGCAGCACTGAGCGGCCCGGACCCTAAACGTGTCGAAGGGGTTTTTTACTATTTGACCAAGAGCCAGAAGTGGAAACTCAGATGATGTGTGTGTTGATGTATCACCACCAAGTTTGTTTTGTGATCTCTCGATTGCCGCACAACAAGCGTGGAGTGTTACAAGGCGAGACGGATAAACATTTAGACAAACTAAATAAAGCATTTACACACTGGATATTTAGCTTTGGGTCCTCAAAGTTGTACGTACAAGGGAGCTGGTTTGTTTGTTTGGGTTTTTGCAAGAGATTTGTGGAATTGGTGAAGAAGACTAATAACCTTTTTACACATGTTTGTTTTTGTTCCGCTGGCTGGCGGTGGAGTTCAGTTTTTTTGCAGACGAGGCTTTCTGTCCCGTAAATCCTCCCCCCTGTGAATACAGCCGTCGCTCCATTATATTTGCAGAGTCAATTCATCATTCTGAGAAATGAAAATAATCTGTGTACTTTCTTTCTCACGCCTCTCAAATGACAAACAAAGCAAAGGCAAACACCCTCAACGCAAACCCGATTGAGTTTTTCTTTCTCCTCCAGAGTTTCTTGTCAGCGTCTATCTGGACACTCTGTCATTTTGTTTTTGCTGCACATGTTTGAAATTACATTATTTAATATATGTTTTAGTTTGAAAGTACTTTTGGTCGGCAGCCAGGGACCTATCAGGAGGAGACTGAACAGAAACTGTTGTCTGCTTCTTCGCCGCTTGTTGCCGTAGAGACACAAGGAGTGATGGAATCCAGGAGAGTTGGGGAGCGATGGGAGACTGCACTGAAGGGAGAGGAGTGGGGGTGGCTGGATCAGATCATTGCATACCCGTAGTTCACAGCCCACACAACAGCATTTAGAAACACAGATAGTGTCTTGACTCCCCTGGAGAAGGTAGACGTTTTCAAGACATTTTGGCAAACTCGATCGTTTTTCCTCCCCTGCATCAACGTGTTTTCCCATCATCTCTCTAATCAAGGCTGATATTGAGGAATGTGAATCTGTGGCCTCTTCTGCCCCGGTGCCACGGCTACACAATCCCCAGCTCCCCTCTCACCTGGCGTGATGAATCAGACTCTTGGCACATGTTGGAGATCAGTGTTATAACACACCCTGGCCCTGCGGGCAAGAAGGCCCTCTTGTGCATTCCTCCTTTCGATCAGAATTACCTTTTTCGTCTGAGCAGACGTTCCCCTGTGGGCTGAAAGGCCTGTGAAATCAGCCGGAAGGGCCCAGAGTGCTCCAACAATGGGGAAGGGTTGTTAGTTACATGCGCTTTGCAAAAGGTCTCGAGGTGGCCTTGTATGGTGGTGATACCCGGGGATCTGTTTCCAGTGTCCGAGGCCGCTATTGAGTTTCGCCCCTGTGGTTAATCCCGCTGTTCAGGACCTTGGGAAACAACCGTACCTCCCCACCCTCCCGTCCCCCCCCTCACAGATTCCCAGGAAAAACAAGACATTGCAGAACAATCTCCAATTAAGATGGGTCTTACATACTGTACCATTCAGTTCCCACTCTCTCTCTCTCTCCCCTCAGTCTCAATCTTTCTACCTCCCTCCCTTTCTCTCCCCTCTCCGCTCTCTGTTTGTGTCCTCGGCCAACAAGCCTCGGGGTGGAATTAACGCTGTCTCCCAGGTCCCGGCCCTGGCACTTTGGGAGGGTCGGGCTTTGGTGAACGGAGGCGTTGGGAGAGGGGGGTGGGGGGGGGGTGGAGTGGAGGTGGTGGTGCTGGGAGGGGGAATGTGTGTCCTTGGTAAACAGGGCTTTGTGGGATGTGACTGTCTGATCCCCCGGGGCCTCTCCTTTCATTCCTCCTCTCGTCTGATCCCACACCACGGCGGTGTCGTCAGGGCTGCGGCGTCACCAGGCTCTGGGACCCGCTTGGCCCCGCTGTCACCCTGCGCCTCCCGGACTGCTGATGCCGTGTCCTCCCGCAGACACACACACACGCACACACACAGTGTCTGAAAAGCAGACTGTCCTTCAAGACGTATCTCATTCGTCTTCTGCACACTCACAGACACGTAAATGATTTATTAAGGAGACTTGCGTTACCTCTCTGCAGGACGTCAGGTTCAGATGAGGGCGTTTATTTTGTATTACGGATCGACTAAACCACTCGAATGTGATTTGCTCCTCACTTGTCATTGTAAAACAAAAAGGACCCTCCTAATTCCCTTAGTCGATTCCAAATCAAGTCTTTCTTTTCTATTCTCTCTCTCCTTCTTTCTATCTGTTTTTTTTTTTAGCTCATTCTCCTTCTCTAAGTCTGTCCCACTTTTAATAACGTCTCAGTCTTTAATCAGACAGAGTTAGGCTGTACCAGAGGCCCAGTGTTTCCACTCATTAGTTTCCTCTGTGGCCCCAGGCTGCCTCAGTGGGCTCACCCAGACCAATAGAAGAAGCCCATAATGGTCCCCTAGAGTCTCTTCTCTCAGGAGGCTCTTCCCAAGTTCCTGCGCCCGAGCTGAATGTAGTTAGGCTGAATCATCAGTCAGTTTTGGCAGACATGGAAACGAGCTCAGCCATTATCTGTATGTCTCTATCTCTGAGCCAAAAAAAGAGGGAGGAGAAATGAGTCGAGACTTGGCAACTTTTCACCTCCCAGTGAATGTTTCACCTCTTTATACCCCCTTCTCCTTTTACTCCTCTCCCAGAGAGCTTTTCTTTCTATTTTCTCTCATACTGGTGCAGTGCCCATTCAAAACGTGCCCGTTCGGAACGAGCTGCAATGCAATGAAAAATTAATACTATTGATGTGAGGTTTGAATGAGTTTATACACCAACAACATGAAAGAAACTTACATTGTATTATACACAGATGTTAAGTACTGTAGTAGTGAATCTTTTCTTATTTAAACTATAATGAGGGCTGCGTTTAAAATACATAACAGAGAGCTTTTGAAAAAAATGTGCATCCTAAAATAAAGTGGATCAATCATATTGGGTTCTTGGATCGTTTATTTTCTGTGGCTTCAGTCAGGATCACTTGAGTGGGTATATTTGCTCAAAAGATTTGTGCTTATATGAGACATTCTGGTTTTGAACTGCCCGTGGGAAGTAGCCTAAGAGTCTGTCCATTCTTGATTAAAAGCTGTGTTTTCGCTGTCTACTTTTCTCTTTTTAGAGCATGCCATGTGAAAAAACTTTTCTCTGACTCGCTGTACAGCTCTGATCGCCGGCTGTGCTTATGCTTATGGTTTTATTATTATGGAGTACCTAAAATCTGATTTTTTTTTTTTTTTGGTGAAAACAACTCATACAGGGGCTTGAGGGTTTAATGATCACTGGCACTCAATATTTTCACTAGTTTTTTCGTTATTTGACTATTATTCAGATCATTGCAATTTCCAGTTAGGCCCTATGCAATTTCCAAATCATCAAATTTGATCCTGTGTAAGAATATCCACTTGCACAAATCCAGATTCATTTCTAGATTCAGAGAAATGCTCCACTCCAGCAGTGGAGGACGGTCACACCTTCAACACCCTGCTGTTTTTACTCCTGGACAGCATACTCCGCGCCCAGACACAGAGTTGAGTGGCTCACTGTTCGCTTGTTTATTCACAGTTTATTAATATTAGACATGTCGCCTGTCCAAGCACACCATGTACTATACTTACTTTACTTTTCTCTGACTCGCTGTACAGCTCTGATCTCCGGCTGTGCTCATGACATGCAGTCGCAGAGCCTTGAAGCCCCGCCCCCACCCTGCTGCAGAGCTGAGCGGCTCGTTGTTTGCTTGTTTATTAAAGTTTATTAATATTGAATGTATTGCGTGTCCAAATTGCACCAAATTTGACACTGCATTTCCTTGGGTCCCTAGCAATACAGCTGCCAAGTGTGAAGTAGATTGGACGAATGGTTCTTGAGATATGCAAAGGACAAACATACATACATACATACATACATACATACATACAGACAGTCCTTGCTAGTTAAATGCTATTCCCCCATTGCCTCTCGTCTTTTTGTTTTGAATTTATCTCCCATCTCTTGTGTGTGTGTGTGTGTCTCTGTCTTTCTCTGTGAGTCTGTCTCTCTCTCTCTTTCTCTGTGGAGCTGAGGAATGTGTGCGCTGCAGATCTTCTGTCAGTGAGATGTGGGGCGAGTGCAGACAGGTTTGGGGTATAGCATGTGAATCAGCTTCAATGTGCAGGTCAGATTAGACCATCATACCAGAAAGGACTTGCTCTTTCTCTTACACCCCACTGCTCCCTTATCCTTAATATCTTTATCTCTAACTCTGAACTTCAATCCCAGGTATTTGTTTCAATTATCCTATTTTTTTTTTGAACAAGATAAACCTTTCAGAATTTCTGGATTTGCACCAATCCAGTATTGATTGCCAGAGCAGTCAGGATCGGCCGCTGTTATCGGATCAGCAGTGGAGCTGCTTCATGATGTTTGCCGTTGGCTTTCATTCAGCTGTGCAGTCTTGTGAAGCGGAGAGGCCAGGCCCCTGCCTCAGTCAGCAGCACCAGTTGTGACCTGTTCTTCCTCTGCCCTCCAGGTCTTTGATGCTCCACCGCGTTGCTTTTGTCCCTGTTTACCCAATATGACAGGGATATGGGCCAGCCCCACATGGGGGCAGATGGGGCTTTAAGTAGTTCCTGCCAAGGACTCCAAAAAGGAGTGCAGGTGCTAACCCCCCCCCCAGAACCTGAACCCCTTTCCTTTCCCTGAGGGCAGCCTGTCAGGCTGTTTATTTTCTCCTGTGTCATCACCAGGAATCCCTCTTGTCCTGTGAGGGAAAAGATGGTGCTATTCCTGTGTCTGAGTTTTGTATTACTCACAAGGTGGATAAATAAAGGTGCTGCCTCTCTATAGTATATCTCTACTATGAATTCCTTTGGAAGGGAGCACGGAAGATAAAGGTTACAGAGTAAGCGAGGGATGCCTAGGAAGACTGCTTTTTCCTCGCTTTCACACACTTAAGCCAGGTGTCAGTCAAAAATGTCCCAAACATACATGGTCAAACCCCCCCACCCGAAAAAGAGAGAAACTTTTCCACTTGAACTCACTGACACTAGCCCCATTTATTTTCATAAACTGTCCCTGTGTCTGTATATCAGCTTTCAACGGCCCAGAGTCTGTATGCAAGATGTCTCTTCAATTTATAGCTGGTTGACCTGTCTTGAAAACGGCCCTGCATCTACAACGTAAGTGTAAAAACAGAGTAACACAAGATCAGATTTGGGCCAGGAGGAGGAAATCTGGAGCAGGAATTTTTTTCCGTTAAGTAGTATGGTCTGGAGTTTTGGATAAAGAGAGCAGAGCAGTGAGAGAGAGAGTGGGCTGGCTGGCTGCAGATCAGCGTTGGACCAGAGGAGACGGCTCTCAGGCTGATCAGACTTCATTTTACAGGGACTTCCCCTTTGTCAAAGGGCCACTCCAGCTTTTGTCTGGGCGTCTACTCAGGAGGAAGCAGGGCTTACCTTTCCATGCAGCCAGTGCTGCCAGCATCAGTACGATTCTCTGTGATGAGGGATACAAGATATCCTCACAGTGTCTGTCTCCACTGAGGCGGCTTCATGGTGGCGGATGTCAGAGGAAAGCCAAACAGATAAGATGGAGGAATGATGCCCCTGTGTTTCCTCGTTGCGCCAGATCAATGGGCCAGATAGGCAGCTGTGTGTGTGTTTACACAAGGGCACCCAGTCGCTGCTTTAATGCCCATCTGCTACGCACACTGGGAGGAAGTAACGGGTTAAAATAAGAGAGAGTGAGGTAGATAGAGAGGGAGTTACAGTATCAGCTCCGGTTTCTCATACTGTGTGCCAATATACCCGTGCCTAGCTGTGCATTTTTATAGCTGTGTTGTTATTATTGTAATTATATATCATTATTCCGGCAGAGAGAGAAAGATAGTTTCCACTGATGACATGGGGGCAGTGTGCGGGGCCTGTTGCAACTCGTGGGATGGAGAAACGCTAGCCTGCAAGATGTGGGTTTGATCCGCCTGAATGAGCTTGCACACACTCAAACCAGAGCCTGTAGTACAGCGCGTACACCACGTACCGTACACAATGTAGTATGTTAGTATGTTTAGTATGTTAAATCCTAAAGTCAGATCACAGATTGTTCACAGTAGCAGTTCAGCCAGAATCATGCTGAAATTTGTTACTACTGACAGAGATTTATTGTTTTTACCTGTTTTTATTCTTTTAAGCTCTTTTACACCTGTTTTGTGTGGAATGTTTGGTAATGTGTGTGTATAAGCAGTGAAATGTGTGTGTGTGTGTGTGTGTGTGTGTGTGTGTGTGTGTGTGTACGTGTGTGAAACTGAGAGAGCTGGAGGTGACCTCTGGGGCTGGTCCAGGGCCACCAGACACCCGCTGGTTCACCCTCTCTCTGCTCTTCTCTGACCTTTGACCTCTGGGTGAGAAGGGGGCGTGAGCCAGGAGCTGGGAGAGTTTATTATTTCCTGCCTCTTCTCTCCTCCTCCTCCTCCTCCTCCTCCTCCTCCTCCTCCTCAGGATGCCATCACAGAGAGAGATAGAGAGAGAGAGAGAGAGAGAGATGAACAGAGTGAGAATGAGTATATGAATAAAGCATCTGTGTCTCAGTGGAAAGACCATAAAGGAGCAAACGTCCTTCTAGCATCTCTCCAAACTACTGCTGGAACTGCAACTCAATTTGTCAGTCAACAGAAAATAAATCAATGATAATTTTGAAAACATATTAACAGGTAAAGTCATTTGTTAAGCAAAAAAGTCTTTGCTGCTTTTCTGTTTTTTTTTTATATAATTTAAATTTGAATATCTTTGGGTTTTAGACTGTTGTACTGACAGAAACAGCTTGCATTCTTTGAAATTGTGATGGCCATTTTTCACAGTTTTTTAGAGACTTAAATGTCATCGTAGCTCTACTAGTCTACTAATCTACTGGGACCCAGAAGCTGTACTGCAACCTTCAGAGGAGGCTAAACAAACTGACCCGCTTGATTGTCGAGCAGATGAAACAATGTTTAGGTTAGAGAACGAGTGTAAGAAACCTGTTCAGCTTCACCGATCCCACCCAGACATCATCCTTTTAATTTGACCCACCCTTCAGTCCCGGTCGGCCCTTCCGCTAACATCTGCGAGCCACTGAAGCGCCAGTGTGAATATCACAGCTGGACGGCCATTGTCCCTTCGGCCTCAGGCTCAAACCCTGGTTACCAACCAGGAACCTGGGATCAAAGCCTGCCCGGATTACTCTTAGAAAAAGGAGGAGGAGGTGCCGCAGTTGGAGGGGGTCGGGTTGAAAAGGATAGAGGAATGCTCCTAATTACGTGCCCTCCACTTCTTTTCTATCTCTCCCTTTGGCTCTTCACTTGTCTCCCTCTGTGTGTCTGGGCCTGCACTTCAGGCTACAGTGAACCTATGAGGAAGCAACACAGTGTGACAAGAGAGTGATATTAAGAGTGAGGCGACAGTCTCTCCACAGCCACTCCATTAGCGGGAGATCTCAGCAGCCCAGTGGGAGAGAGGGGCAGGGTGGCAGAGAGGCTGGACATTCCAGCCTCCGTGGAGACACCGAGGTGGGTGAGAAGAGGGGTCAGAGGAGAGGGTGTGAGATGGAGATCAAGGAGTGTGTAAAGGGGATGTGTCGTGAAGATTAGGAGGATTGTCGTACAGGATTCATTTGGAACCTAATAGATTTTTCCCACTGAGATCCACCTTTGAAATCCTCCGCCAGCTTGTTTTTCCTGATCATTTTTGTCTTTCTCGTCCTTTGCCGTCATGCTGTCATGTTTCCCCGCAGAGCTCTGGTTTGACGTGTTCCTCCTTCTCTTCTCTGTGTGTTGCAGGTTTGCCGAACAGTCGAGGGCGTGCGTGCTGGGCAACACGGCTGCTGGCAGGGGTCAAAGTGCACCATGGACAGTGGCCTAAGGGTCCTCCTGTCCACTGTGCTGTGTCTCAGCCAGTCCCTGCTTATCAGCTGCTCATGTAAGTCGCTGTCCTACTCTCAGCTTTACACGGATGGGAGTGGTGAGATCCCTTTTCCTAAAAGAACCTCGTAGTAGTCGCTGTATGATATCTGTGCTGGTTGGAATTAGCAAGCAGCTTTTAAGCATCTTTCAGCTCTTTGTTTTGGTTTTATGGCCTGCAAATTGTGCCCCATTTAACCATTTAACCATATTTAACCACTGTATACTGCCTACCCAGCACCAAATAACAGATAAATAGTGAGGTGAGACCCAGTGAGTTAACAGCAGGGTGAATATTGGACCCATGATTCATCATGTAGACAAATGCATGACTCCAAATGAATGTTGTTCCTAGTCTGCTTGGATGTATAACAGGAAACTGTTCGCTACCATATTTGACATAACTACTATATCACTTTAAGGTGATAATATGTCATATGATAGGACTTGATGTGGACTTCGTCTGCCTCTAGAATACCAAAAGTAAAGTATCACAGCTTTAAAGCCATAATTTGTGATTTTTTTTTTTCATGCTCAAGGCTTATTTTGCAGTTCTAAACTAAACATCTGGTGTTGGGTAGGTCTGTTCTTTGGCAGAAAGCTAAAGAAACAGATTACAATGATAGCCATAATGGCAGCAAAGCAAAGGTTGTTGCCTCCTGACATTCAAGCTTAATTAAGAGAAAAGAAAATGATGTCAGCATTAGCCACATGGTTTCACTGATAATAGATCTTTTTCATTTTTACATCAAAAACAACACAACAAAAGCCTCTCCGAGATGTTGCGCATTTAAAGGGTCGGTTCACCCAAAATACAAGAAAACCATACAGTATTTCTCACGTATCACATAGCACACAGTGTTAGTTTCAGTTGTCCAGGTTTTGAGACATCAGATTTCTTTGACCACCACAAAAAAAAAAATCTGTTCAGCTCCTTGAACTATGGTGGAAACAGAAATCTATGCATGTCTTTAAAGCAGTAGAGGTAAATGAGAAAATATATGTTCTTATGTAATTTGGGTAAATCGACCATTGGCCAGAAAATACTTGTTTGTCCACATTCAACAATCTAAACCAGTTTTTTTTCTCCCCTTTTGTTTCCTCATCAGCTCAATATCCCTCTTTCCGCTCTGAGCCGGCCTCCTTGGTTCAGAGTCATGGCTCTGTCGCTCGTCTGCACTGCTCAGTAAGCCCTTCATCGGCGGTGGTTTCCTGGCGCTTCAGAGGCCTTCCCCTGGACCCCGACACCCTGCCCGGTGTGGAGCTGAATGGAGGTTCCCTCGCCATCTCCTCCCTTAAGCCCAGCCATGCCGGCGTCTATCAGTGTGTAGCACGCTTAGACCACGGGCCGGCTATCGCCAGCCGCTTCGCGCGTGTGGCCATAGCAGGTACGGATGCAGAGAATTACCCTTTTGTGCATACTTCTACTCACTTCAAAGCTGGGCGGTAAAGAAAGAAAGGAAGTTGCTTTGAGAAAAGGAAGGCCATTTTGTGAGTATGCAACACTTAGAAAGAATGCCTGTCTTCAGCTGCCTGCTGCTGAGTGGCGGAGGGAAGGAAGCAGTAGGAGTTTTTACTCGGGCACCCTTCCAGATGCCTCTCAACCGGTATCCTTAATGAGCCTTGGGCTTTCCTGTGTAGTGTGTTATGTTCCTGCTGGGATGCTGCTTGCCGTTGGACAGTACACTAAGCGGTTGACCCTGATCTGGAACTGTATCAGACATGAATAGAATCACTCACTGCAACAATAAACAAACCCAGTGATCCAACACAAACATCTTGACCCAAGTAGCACTATTCGTCTTTGTTCTCGACCGCGCTGAAAGTCCAATATGCTGCACAGAGAGTGAGTTTAACTAAAAAAGACTCTTCTTTTTCTTTTGTCCTTTGCAGAAATATCAGAATATGAAGATGGCCGACGGCGGTCATTATCAGTGCGGGAAGGCAGCACTGTTCGTATAGAGTGTCCTCTACCGCACAGTGTCCCTCCAGCCCTGCCGAGGCTAAGGGTACGAGGGGAACGGATAGAAGTGTCAACAGGTATGTTTGAACCCAGAGTATAAATATAAAAGTTTCTTCTTATGTATTTTCAAATAATTCCTTTCACTAGATATGACGAGGTACGCTGTAAGGCAATAGAAATTTGAAGATTTTACTTTACTATTAATATCGTTCACATCTCATGGTATTAGCGTATTGTAGGAAATGTTGCAAATCAATAAGCAGGACTTCTTTATTGCAACATAAAGGTGTGATGAGGTTCCTTGATTTGACATTTATTTGATTTTCCAGAAAATACACTACTTCACAATATATATCAATATCACATTTCATTCATATAGCTCACCCCTATTGGACATACTATCTTGATAATCTTCTGTGCTACCACTGAAACTGCTGTATCCTTCTCTTTTCAGATGACTATTTAGTTCTTCCGTCTGGGAACCTCCAGATTATCTCTGTATCAGCCCAGCACCAAGGCATGTATAAATGTGGTGCATACAACCCTGTTACAGGAGAAACCGTCATGCAGCCTCATGGTACCAAAATCTCAGTCAGATGTAAGTCAGATAACGTTTAATTTAAGTATCTCACCTGCGTTTTCTGTTATTTTTACTAACATGCCTTATTTTATTTTTTTTGGATAGATTCAGACCCCTCCTCACCCGTGTGGATAGCTTACCCCACCGCCCCCATCACCGTGTCGCTGCAGCAGTCACAGCCGCTCACGTTGGAGTGTATCGTGTCTGGTAGTCGTGCACCGGCGGCCGTATGGTTTAAGAACGGGAAGGAGTTCACGCTGGGGCCTTCTCACCAACTACAGCACAACAACCTGGCTTTTGTTACGGTGACAAGGAGTGATGAAGGAAGTTACACCTGTGCTGCTGAGACCGAGAGAGGGACTGTGATCAGTGCCAACTATACTGTGAATGTTCTTGGTAAGAAAAGGATAAGAAATGTTTTGAAACTTTTTGCAACAGAGACATTGACGGTGAAGTTACTCTCTTCATCCTCCTCTCCACAGAGCCTGTGTCCGTCACAGAGGGCCCGACCAACCAGCTCGTCTCTCCCGGCTCCTCCGCTCGTTTCACCTGCGTAGCAAGAGGAAACCCCTCCCCAAACATCACCTGGCTGTTCAACGCTGATCCCGTCACCCCATCGCACCGCTTTCAGATCTCTGGATCTTCACTTGTTATCGCAGACGTGACGCCGCAGGATGACGGCGTGTATCAGTGTCTGCTGGACAACGGGATTAGCTCGGCACAGTCGTTCGGCGTCCTTACAGTGCAATCAGGTATGCCTCTATTAGTCATGTTATAGTGATTAAACATACAGTCTATAAAACGTAAGAAAATAAAGTTCTCAGAGCTGAAGATGACATGGTGCAAAACCCAGAGATATTTAATTTACAATTATGAAAATTCAGAAAAGTAGCAAATCCTCATATTTAAGAAGGTGGAACCAGGGATTGATTTCAAAATTATGTATTCTCTGTCAAGCGACTAATTGTTTCAGTACGACTTATAGACATATGCTTGTTTCTAAAACCTCCTCAACCCCTCTGCTCCCATCATCACTCTTTGATTTCCCTCTCAAAACACTCAAAACAAGGTAAAACTGGATCCAGTTCTGCATTGCCACTATGTAACACTCTGAGATCATGACTTAAACTTTGTTCTGTGAGTTTGTACATTGACGCCTGATACCAAAAATTGTTACAGAAACTCTTGGTAGTGTTGGAAAGGGTTAAGGCCGAGGGTTAAGGCATCTTACCAGGCAGGATCTCTGTGGGCCTGCGCATACAGTATCTGCAGGGAGTCCTTGCTCTGTGAGTGTGTGTGTGTGTGTGTGTGTGTGTGTGTGTGTGTGTGTGTTTTTCTGAGGGCCGGTAGGAGAGGCTTGGCCAAGGCCGCCCTCCTCCTGAGCCTTGAACTGAGCTTGAGCGTGAGAGTGAGCTTTGTGCACGCCGTCGGGGATAAGCCCCCGGACGCTGGAATGTAAGGAGTAGCCGTGAAGGGTTATGACGAGGACCAGACCACCCAGCTGTCAACATCATACACAACTGCCTTTTATTTATTAACACATCACAACCCTCCCCCTCCACCGTCCCCCCCCTCCCCCCCAAGCCTCCCCTCTTCTCCCTCCTCAGCCGCTCTATACTAGGGCCCCATTCCTCAGCTCGCCCCTCTATCTGCAGAATGATTAATACAGCTACATGCAGTACATAGGGAGTACAAATCAGACAGGATAGAGTGGGTTTGCTGCAAAACATTTGCTCCTCCCCTACAGACCAAAGGAAGAAGAATGAGATTTAATATCTTTTTAGGTTTAATAACACCATTTATACACAAAAACAGAATGTGAAGCTGATAAGAGGGATGTACTCAGCAGTGAGGTCAGTTTGCGTCGGGTCGTTTTTTTGGGTACCAGGTACCGAAGCTTATTAAATGCCCATTGCATTCAAAGTAAACAGTATTGTTAGTGGGTGTTCTCTGTCATTGTAATTAATCGCAGAAAGCAATCTGAAATATATTTGGTTTTCTGTTTGGCATTGTTATTTCTGTCACCATGACAACCCCCCGCTTTCATCCGATTTAGATGAATGTGCCACAGGGGAGATGCGGCGTCCTTATTCCGTCATTTTATTGGCTGTCTCCTTCCTGTCATTCTCATCAACACCCGCTGGGCTCTCCGGTTTCCAAATAACCAAACTGACAGCTCTGCCATAGCGACAACTAGTGCTAGAATTAATATTTTATCAGCTGATTTACTGAAAATTATTCAACAATTGTAATATTTGATTAATAAGTCACCTATCAAGCAAAAAACCAAAGTATTCTTTAGTTTTAGCTTCTGAACTTTTAATATTTCTTGCTTTTTATGTCACTGTATATTGGATATCTTTATATATATTGGATTTAAAGACATCACCTTGTGTACCTTGTGGAAATTGTGATAGGCCTTTTTCACAATTTTCTGATATTTTCTAAACCAAATTAAGAGATAAATTGACAAAACAACTGATAGATTAATGGATAATGAAAGTAATCATTAGTTATAGCCCTAATGCAACTGCTAACTCTTCACCGCATCGCTGATAGAAAGGAGATACTCAGACGTCTATAAAAAATACATCCACAAGTCCTTCAGTGAGCTGAGCTCGGTTCAAACCGAGGCTCTCATCTCTGCCGGTAATCCTCCGTGATTTACTATCCCATTTACTCCCAGGTGTTCTTCTCTAATGGACTGACCTTTTTTTTTTCTGTGACGGACCTGGCAGCATATCTCTGTCCAGGTGTAGTAGCACTTACTCAACAAGATATATCATTCCTCTCCATCAGATGGTGAGAATGCTGCCTGTGGCCTTAATTGCCTCCTCTCATATCTCAGTGTGGTGAAGGAGGAGCCCCGGCCGTGGTGAAACTATGAGTCAGAGTTGTGGAGAGGCGAGAGCGGTGCAGGGCAAAGGGAGGGACAGAGCAGGAGAGTGTGTAGGACTGGATGTAGTGCTGGGGTCTGATTCTCTTCGGTATTTTAATGGTTGGCGTGTGGAATGTGTGGCAGCTGGCCGTAGTCCCAGGATCAGGTCTAGTGTTACCAGCTCCGGGCCTGTTTGTTTTACAAAGTGAACCGGTGCCGCAGACGCAAAAAAACTTGCCTGAAAGTGGACCCAGTACCCTACACTGTTTCTCTGTGGCAAGCCTCGCTGCTTTACTCTCCTTATTCACTTGTTTAGGTTTTAATATCCAATCATGGTGCTCTCTGACCCCAGTGGTGTGGCTCAGAGTTTAGAGGTCCCTGCTCACGTAGGCTGTGCTCAGTGTCCTCCGAACGTCTATGAAAAATTCCACCCGGGCTCTGCCAAAACTGTGTCAGCCATAATAAGGCTCCCAGCTTGCATAATTTGCCCAGGTGGACTGCTCTGGCTCTGGCATAGATTTATGAAAAAAAAAACCAAACAAAGCATGATTATGTAGCACTGCAGAGATCCAGGTTTTCTTGTTATTTTATGTAGATTAAAAGTCTTGTTCCAAATGTAAAACTTTCCAGTGTTGGTTGTCCTCTGTAGACATGTAGTGCCACCTCACTGAGTTACATTTAGGAGTGGAACAATTTATTGTGGCACAGTATACTGCGTACAAAAACATGACCATATGCAGTGTGGAGCTACGATACGTTGCAATACTAATTAAATGTGATCGGTTGTTACTCCCAAAAGGTAATTAGTTTTATGTGTATGGTGCCAGCAGTTAAATGTCACCATATACACTTTGACCTCTGACTGTTGTCAGAAGTCACAGCTGCTGCCTGAAGATGCTAATAAGCTTATTGACTTAAAAATGTTACTTACTTACCTCAGGAATCATATCATCTAGACATTTTAGTCATCATATAGTAGATAAAGAAATGCTTGTGTCTATTCATTGCATTTTTAGCTAAAATCTTTATTAACGACTATTATAAAAAAGGACTGGTGACACCTGAATACCTAAAAAAGAATAAAGAAGGAACTTAATTCAGTCACATTTAGTTGTTATTACAGCTTTGTTAAAAGTACTGTGTATTTGTACCAAAACATGTGTTATATTTTAATCCTTTTCCCCCCTCACAGATCCACAGCTGAGCTCCACCAGCGGTGTGATGCTGGACGTTTCACCATCACTCCACCCCATGCAGAGCGACGAAGGCCACGAGCGCTTCCTAACCGAGGAAGAAGGCATACACGACACAATCAACCTGCCGGCCGACCGCAGCGTCGACCGTCCCACTCCAGAGGCGCCGATCATCATCAGCCCGCCTCAGACTCACAAACCCGACGTGTACGACCTGGAGTGGAGGGCGGGGCGCGACGGAGGAAGTCCAATCAATGCCTATTTTGTCAAATACCGTAAGGTGAGTTGGGATGAACTATCTCGTCTACTGAAGAGAAAAATATGCGCTGTTCTGTTTTCACCTTTTCTATTTAAAGACAGATTTTTAGTGTTACCGCAAGTACATGAGTTTTTCCTGAAGTGTTTTGCTGTAATTTGTTCATTAAAAATAAAAAAGGTAAGACCAGGACCTGGACTGACTGAAAGGCCGGTCATTTCCTCTTTAAAAACCTGTTTTTGCTTCAGTAATAAGCTCACTCTGACTATAAAACTGCACCGATACTAGTTAAGTCTTTGTTGGCAGCGGGAGTCACTTTTGCTGGAGTTGGAAATTATGACAGAAATCTCACAGGCATTGTTTCTGAGGCCGTTCCCTGCTATTATTCAAGCTCGAATGGAACTGTGGAGGATTATAGACCGACAGATGATTTTGTTTTTCTCTCTGTCATTTTTAGTCATGTGTTTGTATTTGTCTATGTGTGTGTGTGTGTGTGTGCGTGTGCGCGTCAGGTCGATGAAATGGGAACAGTGGTGGGGAGCTGGTATACGGTTCGCGTCCCTGGCAGTGAGAAGACCCTGCGGCTGTCAGAGCTGGAGTCCTCCAGTCTCTATGAGGTGCTGATGGTGGCTCGAAGTTCAGCAGGAGAAGGCCAGCCAGCAATGCTCACTTTTCGAACTGGCAAAGGTTGGTGCAACCGCTGGCTTGTAAAGAAAAATCCACATTTGAACGCTGTAAGAACAACAGCTATTGGTGTACTTTGCTTTCCTGTGTGCATTAGGCTGTTTAGTGTTTCTTTGTCTTGACTGGAATACATTACTTTAACCCCATTTCCAACAAAAATTTCAGCTTCTTAAAACATCAACAGTAAATGTCAGATTTCGGTGTCACAGTCAAAGCGCATCTGGTCCGTTCTGGACTCCACATTTAGCTCTGATGTTAAACAGACATTCGGGGAGAAATTTATAGGAGAAGAAGCAGAAACACAAATCACTTTCTCCACTGATAACAGTCTCATGCAGAAAAAATGCAAAGTACAGTGCTTTTTTTGAGTCTGCTAACTGAAAGTAGAGGCAAATGAAACTCAATGACGCTGAATGACTGGAAGCAGTTTTTAAGATTTTTGTTTTTCAGACAAATAAAAATAAGAACAACCGCAAATGTTCTAAAAACTAACAATAATGCTATACCACAGCATGGTTGAAAAAAAAAAATGTTCCTAGGTCAGAAATATGTAAAATACAGCCAGGAACCACGGATATGATTGTGGCCCAATGATGGCTCTCAAAATCCAGGCCTTTTACCAAAAAATGCCAACCAGTCCAAAATTAGGCTCTTATGTCCAGATGCAGCTGGAAACACCAGAACACTGCCACCTCCCCTAAGAAATATTTTACTTGACCCAAAAAAAGTTCTGGTATTTTCAGTAAAAATGTATCTCTCTCTACATGATGCTTGTTTCAAAGCCTCCTCACTAGCAGGAATATGATTCTGGTGGCAAAATACTGAATCCAAATCCATTTTTTTAAACTAATAAATATCAGAATCAGACTTAAAGAGCCACCAAATGTAATCAGGATGTAAATGAGAGAATTCAAATCCTCCTCAGGTCATTAAAAACCTTAAAATACACAGAAACAATCCCACAGACATGACTTTTGTGTCCTCAGTGGTTGATAATTATTGTTCTTTAAGTTGCGCTTAAGAATCAATCTATGATTAGTGGTTTCATATGCTTGTTGTGCTCCCGAAAGCTTAAACTAGACGTTCACATCACACACTGATTCCAACAACAACATAGTGTAGCTACGGAGTTGTCAAATGGAAACCTGAGACCCCACCCTGATAAAACCAGAACAGCTCCGGAAACCAGGAGGAAATTTCAGATTTCAGAGGCAACATCCGGAGCTGTTCCATGTGCTTGTGGTGGAAGTGATAGCCCTGAAGACCTGTCGGACCTTGTTTTCTTACTCCCAGCTTTTTTCTTTTTCCTCCTTCAGAGAAGAGCACCTCCTCCAACAAGAATCCCTCAAAGCCTCCCGTCATCTCGATGCCCCCCAAAGCTCCAGAGGACAAAACCCCCAACACACACTTCGGAGTCGTCATACACGACAGAGGTAGGGGTGGATACACACGCGCGCATACTCGTTAGCTTTCTGCGAGCTCCTGTTTTGCTGCTGCGGCTGCTGCGCTCGATGATTGTGGGATATTTCTGTTATTGGGCTTTCTGTCGTGTAGGTATTAGCGAGTTGAGGACCAGACTGTTTTGAGTGTTTCACAGCTTAATGTTTAGAAGTGGTCTGCTTTGTTTCTTTATGTCACGGGAGTACAAACAATGAAAGGACAGTTGACACTCTGTAATGACTGTTTGGATGAAAGATGCTGTAAGCAGAAAGCTGTGAGACTGCACACAGCTTTAAGGTCAGATCTAAGTGTGCATGCATAACAAGCAGGGCTACTTTGAACTTACATTAGTCTTTTCACTAACCCTCTTTTCTCTCTCTTACTCTCTCCTGCCCTCTATAACTATGTGGCTAAGAGCAGAGGCAGTAAGTACACATTCCTCCACGCCATGCTGCTTCACTGTGATGTGTATTCTTTCCTTTTTTTTTTTTTTTTTTTTTCTTTTTCTGCTAACTTGTTCCAGTCTTACATGATTTGGGACGGGGGTGATGTTGGTTGTGTTTTTAGTTCTTCACAATTTAAAAGTTTGTTCGTTTCTGCCCCCAGTACCCGAGGCTCCTGATCGCCCCACCATCTCTATGGCGACCGAAAGTTCAGTGTATGTTACCTGGATCCCGAGAGCCAACGGCGGCTCGCCAATCACGGCCTTCCGTGTGGAGTACCGGCGGGGCCGCAGTGCAGAGTGGGTTGTAGCTGCGGATAATATCTCACCGCTCAAGCTTTCTGTGGAAGTTCGCAATCTGGAGCCTGGTGAGCTTTTACATATTTCAGATCTTTCCTCTACAGTTCAGTGAAGCGTGACATGATTCTTCTGCCCCGATAAGAGGTTCTTGTTCCCTCCCCCGGTAATATAATAAATTTGAAAAAACACAGATGTAAAGTTATCATTTCATGCGGTGAGACTAGTTTTTAAAAGTTTGCTTATCTTTCTTATCTTTATTTTTCTAATTTGATAAATCAGTCCTAGTTCAGACTGATGTTTTTATTATTGCTTGCAAGAGTGAATCATTCATCCAGCTAATATTTCACTGACATTGATAGTGATGTAATATAAACAGAGGCCTAACAGCATTTTGAATTTTTTTCCTTCACTTTTTTGCAATTGTTGCGTGATGCAACAAAGTGTTAATCTGCAGCCTGGTTACCTGGTTTATTTGCAAAAAGTAGATAAAATACACTGTAGATAAAACCTATAATAAGATAAAATAAGACAGGTTGTTAATTTATTTACACTTCAGCAGCTTTCACCTTCAGCTGAGTTCTATTTAAATCAATAAAATTAATTATGAGAAACATATACAACAAATATCACCATAACTGATATAATACATTTTACTGATCACACCCACTCAGCTCCGCTGTGTAACATTGTCTTTCTCGTCATATCCCTTTTCCTAGGCTCCACCTACAAGTTTCGCGTCGTAGCCATGAACATGTACGGCGAGAGTCCTCACAGCATTCCCTCCAAGCCGTACCAGGTGCCACAAGCCAGCCCTCGTATCGCAGACCGCCCGGTGGTCGGACCTCACATCTCATCCACAGATGCCATCAGCGACACACAGATCATGCTGCGCTGGACTGTAAGTACACCAGAGACACACGACATCCATTAGACCAGAGGAGGAAGAAGTCTCTTCACTTACTTCCTTTTACTTTTTATAAGTTGTGCCTTATTTTCATAGTTTGGGCTTTCCTTCTTACCAGTAATTATAACATTCAGCTCACCAAGTTGATTCCTGGGAACTGAGGAAAAACTGCAGCATTTCTAAATCAAAGTCTGATGGAGCAATTTGAGAGAAGCGAGTTAACCGATAGAAGGACACATTCATCCGCACACATAAAAAGCAATCTAAAAATACAAATATGATAAGGTTAGATAATCATACAGGTTTTAAACATACTTATTGTTACAGTTAGAGAAATAATTCTTCCTGTTTGCCTTCATATTCTCTTCTGTCTGCTGTAAACATCCATCATAGTTGACAGACTGACTTCTTGGATTAACTTTGGCTTACTGAATGTAGCGCAGCTGTGCAGACACACAGTTTTTCTGTGCATCGAGGGATTATTACTGACATTTCGGGTGCATTTACCTCCAGTTTTACCTCAAAACAAAGTATTTTAAAACCTGACTGATCGTCTTAATATTGTTCTCAGATTATACAAAGTCAAAACTTGAGACTTGAATGTTTTTGCTTTCAACTCTCCAGTAAGTCACATCTCACAGCTGTGAGGCCAAGTCTCAAGTCTCAAGTCCTCATTTTAGAGACTTAAGCCTGACTCATGTCCAAACACCAAGTGTCAAGTTTACGACTCTGGAGTAAACGTACAAAGTAGCATGACAAGGAAGTACTTTGAAGTACAAGTACCTCAGAATTGTAGTATTTAGAATTATACTTTGCAATAGGACCAGCCTGTGTCGGAACCATTTTAAAAGCTAATTGGGCATTTTAGTGGCTGGCTGGTGGTTCTTTGGCAGCGGAGACTCAATCAGACCTTTAATTGAGCGGCCGTGCTGATTAGAGCTCTGCTCTAACAGAGATTAAGAGGCCCTGTCTGTATACGTTTTGATTCTGCTCTCTTCAAAGCTGTTTCTCCTCCTTACAACAGTTTGAGCTGCAGATGGATGCAGATAGTTCTCCTTTACTTAACCTCAGACAGTCTTATTATCTCCTGAACTTCAGGCAGACAGTTCAATCATGATTTTGCTTGCAGGACTGTACATCTGCTGATAGCATGGCCCGTCATTAGTTGCTGGAAAGTTTCTTGTCTTTTTTTTATAATAATTGCCCACCAGATTGCTGTAGTCTAACGTAATCTTTTTTCCATTCCCTTCCAGTATAGTCCCTCGAGTAACAACAACACTCCCATCCAAGGCTTCTACATTTACTACCGGCCCACAGACAGCGACAATGACAGCGACTACAAAAGGGATGTAGTTGAAGGTAAGTGAAAATGCTCATTTTGATGTTTGTGTATCTGTTTTCACTACAGATTTAGGGTGTAGCTGGTGTAGAGTGTTTGTCGACAGCCTCGTCCAGTCCCTGATGTTAAGCTCACGCTGTGCAGATAAACTAGAAGTCGGGAGGGTAATGGATACTCAGTGTCAAGAGTGGGGTGTAGTGAAGAGAGGCATTTCTGCTGTTTGATTTATAGAGAGCGCTGTCCCTAGGCAGCGAGGCCTTCTAAAATCTGTTTTTAATAAATGGTTGCCAACTAATGGGCCAGAGCTGAAATATGAGAGCGGGCAGAGGAGAGGGGCTCAGGTTGCTGGGTGGAATGCTAACAGTCGAGGCTGGTACAGGAAGGGAAGGAGGGACGTCTTTTCACTCTGCCCAACTCTTTAACATCCCAAGGTCTGGTTTTCCATGGACTGGTCACTGACGGTGACTAATGCCTGCTGGGGCTGGATACTCAGTGAGCACTGATTTGGTCATTTGGTCAAGACATCTTTGGTAAAACCGGGATACATTCAGTTGAAAGTTTTCTAAATGTCCAGGTTACATGTAGCCATTGTTTCAACAGCTTGTCATTCATTCCAATATGTAGTTATAACGTTCTTCCAGATGATACTGAATCATTTAAACAACAGTTATACGGAACCTAGACATCTAAAAACTTCTCAACCAAATTTAACTGCAGTCTTGTTAAAGCCACTTTATAGAATTTAAAAGATTCCCAAAGTTGGGGCCCCCATTATCAAAGGAGACAGTGGCAGACAAAAGACATAGACTGCATTTATTTTTTGAACAGGATTGTCTCATTTTTCAACAAAAATGTTTGACTTGACAATAATTTTATGTGTTTTTTTTTTTTCAAAACACCAAATCAGTGCTTACTGGATGTCTTTAGAAGTTTTTTGCCAATATGATACATTAGTTTCAGTACCAAGATAATACTTTTTGAGGAATAAAAATACATTTTTTTTTACAACCAACTACTCAAAAGTAATTTTCTTCTCAGATAATCTTCATGTATCTTTTATTTAAAGCTTAAACTGTTGTTTATTTCTGTATTTAACATCTGCTTCTGCATTGTTTCTGATTTACTGTAGTATGTTTAGCTTTAGCAGCAGGTTTAGTTAGAAGGCTAGGTAAGGTAAAGGCAAAGGTAGCACGCCTGCAGTGATTTATTATTCTTCATATTAAACAAAATTCAGCAAGAACTGCAGCTTATTTCAGCCTCATTTGTCGGAAATGTAGCATTTCCATAGTAGAGATTGTCGTCTCATCTGTGATTTCAGAGCACGTAGTCGTGTGATTGTGTGCGGTAGTGCAGCAGCGGTGTGTGTGTGTGTGTGTGTAGAGTGGGAATACTGGAAGGAAGCCAGGACAAACATGAAGCTGCCATATATGGAGCTTGTCTAGAGTAAAGCAACTGTCTGAGCCCTCGTGGGACTGACGGAGTAAGAGAGGAGGGGGGGGGCTGAAGCAATGAGAGATGGAGGGGGGGGGGGGTGAATGAGAGAGAGAGAGAAAGCATGAAAGAACATGACCTTCACGATGGTGTGAAACATAAAGAGATGGGGGAGAAGGAAGAAAATACTGATTGGGAGTTTACACGGGATTTGAAGCAACGTGAGTCGCCGGCCTGCAGAAGAAGTAATTTCTCACCTTTTGTTCTTGTTTTCTTTTCCTCCTTCTCAGGTGTAAAACACTGGCACATGATTGGACATCTCCAGCCCGAGACTTCCTATGATATCAAGATGCAGTGCTTTAATGACGGGGGAGAGAGCGAATACAGCAACGTCATGATCTGTGAGACCAGAGGTAAGAAATCACAAACTGCACAAGGAATGACTCACCCATCCACCAAACTTCCTCTTCATCAGAGGTTCAGACATGTTTCTGCGAAGGATATAACTTAAATGACAGGTGTGATCACCGCAATTACACGACATAAATGTGCTGTGTTTTATGAGACCAATAACAATGGTTTGTATTTTATAGTTTAGTACTGTGGCCCTGTTCACACCTGGCATTAAAATGTGTCTTGAGTCATCCAATCACAAGTGGACAGATCTAAATAGAGGTGTGAATCCACCCAAGACTCATTGAGGACACGTTTAGATCTGATTACTCAGACCATATTCGGAGGTGGTCAGGCCACATATGGACACATTGTTTTAGCAGTGTCCTGGGCCTCAACTGATATCCTCTGTGGAAGCAGGAGTACGTACTCATTTGCGCACCAACAGCATCATATTAAAGTGTGAAACAACAAGAAGAAGCCACGACAACAGGCAAAATGGACTCTCAGGCAATATTATTAAATTTGCGGTGGACTCAACACATTTGGTCTTTGCAAACGGAAATGATGTACTTGTTTATATAGACTGGGGAAGTGAGATTCGATCACAAGCGGTCACTCGAGACGCATGTGGAGATGCGTTGTAATGCCAGGTGTGAACTGACGTACTTAGAACTGTCCACTTGTGATCAGATCACCCAAGACGCATGTTATTGCCAGGTGTGAACAGGACCTGTGTTATTTTTCTTTTGACCCTCACGGGGTGAAAAGCTGTTCCTCATGTCCCTTCCTCCCTCTCTGCTGCAGCACGTCAGCCTCCAGGATCACCCAGCCAGTACCCCATCACTCCACCTGGCCCCCACCCCCAGGAGCCCCCCAGCCCTCCTGGAGGACTGCTGTACCTCATCGTCGGCTGTGTTTTGGGAGTGATGGTGCTCATCCTGCTGGCATTTATTGCTATGTGTCTGTGGAGGAATCGACAGCAGAATAATATGCACAGTGAGTTTACAGGCAAAGCCAGAGCTCGCATAGAAGACTGAAAATGTATAGTTGCTGCTCACACTGTGAGAACTTGAATATAACATATGTTGTGTTCATTCCAAGTTGTACTGTAGTTCAATGAGTTTAGCACCAGCACCGTTGGTCTCATATATAAAGATAGTTGGCCCCAAGACAGCGTGTGCAGCATATTCCAAGTGATCATAGAGCATATATGGATCCCACAGCGCTTGCAAAAGTGTTTGCCATTGCTGGATGGACTCTTTACCAGGCCTTTTGGATCTGTAAATAGGTGTTTTTTTTTTTCTTAGTTGCTTAAAAGTGGAGATTTACTTACAGGTGCTGACTTTCTGTGTGACAATTCTCTAACGTCAGAATGAACTGAACTGTAGAGCTTTCTACTACTTAAAAGTGGATTGTTTAACATTGTCTTAACCCAAGCAGCCTTACAAATAGTCTTACATTTGCAGAATTGTGATATGAACCGTAAAATATCTGATAAAGATTTGAAGAAAGGAGACAAAGAATCTGACACAGAGCCAAATTTAAATACTTGCTCTATTGTGGTGTGGCATAGAAAAAAAGGCTGGTACACTGACAAAAAACATAAAGATGCTCTTTAATGCAAAATATAGATACGTTTATTTCATATCCCAAATATGGCAAAGTGTGAAAAAGGAATACTGAATTCTAGAGTATTAGCTAACACATTCACATTATTCCCTACGTTGCTATGGACAGATTTTGTTCTGTTCTCAGGTCTGATACCCAGCTTAGAATCGTTCCTGTATAAATGTAGACTAGACTTTAAACTCTCTGCCTCTCCATCACCTCCTCTCCTCCTCCCTCTCCCTCTCCCTCTCTCTCCGCTGTAGAGTACGACCCTCCCGGCTACCTGTACCAGCCAGCGGAGATGAATGGCCATGTTCTCGAGTACACCACGTTGCCTGGCACCAGCCGCATCAATGGTGGCGTCCACGGAGGCTACGGGCACAGTGGCCCCATGTTACCCCAGGGGTGCCATCACCTCCACCACAAACTCCCCAACGGCTTGGCGCTGCTCAACGGCTCCAGCGGCCTGTTCTCACCTGGCCACCCACACAGCCACGATGGCACCCTGCCTCACAGCACCAGGGACTGCGAGCACTCCCACCCCCACCACCACCATAATGTGAGCGCTTCATCCAGACACCAGAAAGTACTCCAAACGTAGAGACTGGGTGTCTAATTCATCATTTTTTTATCGATGCTGCACAAGTATTAAAGGTGCAAATTCAGTTCAGTTTGGCTAAATCTAGTGTTGTGCTCTCTTGTTAGGGTGGAGGCATGTACACAGCTCTTCCCCAAACAGAGTCTTCTGATTGTATGAGCTGTCAAAACCTCTGCAACAACAACAGGTAAGACAAGAAGTCTTCTTCCATCAAATTCAGCATTCTGTTTATGAATATCTTTGGTTTGTTGCAGACATCTAGGACACAGTTTTTCTGTTTATTTGTTCTTTTTTAAATCTGAGAATTTTAAAAAAGGGTATAAAATTGGACTTGGAAACAAAACTCTATAATACAGAAATTTGGGTGATCAGTGTTTCCTTGCAGCAGGAAACACAACAGCTTTAATGTTTGTGGGAAAATAAAATTTTTGCTTCTTTTAAAAGAATCCGGTATGTCTTTGGTGAAAGTTTGTAAAAACTGAAAAAGATAAGTCTTCCATATATTTCAAGGTAATGCCGGCTCAAAACTATGCATCGCTCATATTTTGTAATCTGTCCCGCGTTCCTTGTGACCTCACAACTTCAGAGATCTCTACTTGCTCCAAACACACGCACACACATGCACATTTCCCCTCCTGCTAGCCCTGTTTATGTACTCAAGGGTCCCCAGCATCACAGTTTACCCTGTGTGCACCCAGCCAGCAGACCTAATGAGCCCTGTGTTTATTTACCTCCGGCTGCTGGGAAAAGAGGGGGTGTGGTCACAATCCAATCATGTACCGATAGAGGGAAGCTGAGTTCAGGGAAACACAGTGAAATTCGCTGCGTGCAACTGTCTGCATTTGAGAACTTCACCGGAGAGCAAAAAAAAAAAACCACAACGTGTCACAGTTATTTAGAAGCAGCGAGACTGGACCTTTTAATCTCCGGTTCAACTGTTGAAAACACATTTTGCAGCTGTGCTCAGAGTGTTCCAGTTGTGTTAGAGCTGTCATTGTTTTGTACACTGTTAGGAGAATTAACACAAGGGTTGTCTGTGTCTGGCGGAAAACCCACAGATATGTGGAGAGAGGAAGAACCAGAGTGATAATGTGAAGCACCGCTGAGAGTTGTCAGTGGGTGAGCACTCAGCAACAAATGGGCACCTTATAAACCAATGTGTCTCACTTTTCTTTCCATCTCACTCTGTCTCTGTGCAGATGTTACAACAAGACCAATGGCACTTTCTCAAGCGGCACTCTGCCTCTAATGCATCGCGTGGCATCCTGCCAGCAGGACGGGCTGGAGATGGTGCCTCTGGGACAGGTTTCATCGCAGTGCCACGGCCCTGACAGCCACTCTAGTGACCAGGAGGCCGACGCAGGGTACCAGCCAGGCGAGCATAGGGAGTCTTCGCCCTCACAGCATTCTTGCTGTCTGGTGGGAAACAATGAAAACTGTCCAGCAGACAACACTGGTGAGACACAAATGCCCACAGAATCTTTCCAAGTATTTTCTCTTTTTTTTTCTCGCCTACCAACTCTTTTCTTTTCCTACGTCTTTTCTGCCTCTGGTGTTTTCTCACTTCTCTCAGTTATAAAGCATCAGTAGACAACAGCAAAAACATTGTCTTCTGCATGCATCTTTCCACAAGGCATCTCTCCCAGCCAAGAAAAAGTCTGGCACATAACCCCCGAAAACTGTTTGTTTCAGTTTTTTTTAAAAAGTTCTTTTTTTTTGTACAGATTAAACAAATAAGATATATAATAATTAGTGATATTTAAAAGTGCTGTTAGGTGGATTTTTCCAGTATTTGTGTTAAGCTAAGCTAACTGGCTTCTGGCTATAGCTTCATATTTACTGTACAGATATGAGAGTGGTATCCATCTTTTCATCTAACTCTTGGCAAGAAAACACATAAGAGTATTTCCATAAATGTCAAAGTATTGCTTCAAGACATTAGAGATAAGAAACTAATGCCCTGTGGATAAAGTGAAAAAAAAAAGTACTTCCAGACCCTCGTGGTTGCACTATTGTGAAATTGAACTCTGCCCTACCAGTAAGTTTTAACATCATTACCAACCCTCATGTATACAGACAAACTATGCAGCATCACCACAAATTACAATGTGGGCCTCTACAGAATCTGTACTTGTCTTTTTTAATATGAAGTATAAACCAAAGACTCTCCGCTCTCTCCCTCTGTACAGCCGAGGAGGAGCTGGAGTGCGTCGACACGGAGGGGCCTGTGGTGTGCTGGGAGAGTCTTGGCCTGCCAGACTTGGACTGTGACGAAAAGCCTGGGTGGATCTCCACCAGCAGCCTGGCAGGAGAGCTGATCCAGCCCGGCCCCCAGGAGGTCTGAAGGCAGCCCACACACAAACACACTCTCCTGCAGTGTGGGGTTTTTTTTTTTTTTAGAGAAACCCAGCAGAGTGACTGGATGAGAGACAGTTGTGGAAATATATCACAGGAAGGAAGTGGACCAGCGATGTGATAGTCAGAGACACTGCATGTTACGGTGACAAGGAAACAAAACTGTCGATGGACTGAGCCGAGATTAGCGTCATGGGAAAAGACAGTGACTATAAGAGACTGAGAGCAAAGCCAGATGGAGAGAAACACAAAGAGAAAGGGAGCGTTGCTCGAAGACAGAAACTGTATCCCATTGGAGGGAAGACTCTCATAAAAGATCAAAGACTCTTTAGATGACTTATTTATTTTTTGTAGTAGTAAAATATTATTTCATATGAATGTATCTGTTTTAAAGAAAAAAAGTTTGTCTTTTATATTATTTATGCCTTTTGGATGAGAAATACTTTTTATTTTTTGTTGTTTTGTCCCTCTGTGTTCCACTCATGTGTGGAGATTAGCAATTGTCTGTGTAAAGTTTTGTAATAATATAAAGAGAAGATATGGAAGAGTAAACAACAACCTATTTTCAATGTCTTTTTTTCCCCCTTCCTTCATGTGTAGGCCCGATGAATGATTGCCAGAGTGAAATTTCCCGGCCTTGGTCCAAACCCATCGATATTTCTGGCAGGTCTTTGATGTGGCTCTCTGATGGGCTGTTCCACTGCAGTGACCCCTGAATAGGGTGAACACTCTCTTCACTGTTCAGATTAAGGCTGCTGCTCTTTGCTTCAGTGAATACTTGATAGGTCATTACTTTACTCAAAATGGACCGTTGCTTTGAGAGCACTGTTGACCTACTGGCCCCAATCTGTTGGAAAAGTGGAGTAGTTACATTAAAACAGAATTGTTAGGTGTGAGTAGCCCACACACGCATCTTCAAATGCTAAATCTCCCCTACTGCTCGTAAACATAGAATACTTTCCCACCCTTTCTAGTTTGATGTCAAACAGATGAAGTGTATCTGATCAGATAAAGTTCTGGTGTCTTGCATATGATGCAAATGTCCAGCGACGGGTAGAGCAAAAGCTAAATCTAGATTTAAAAACAAACAGCATCATAAGCATTCAGAGAAAACTTTATCCTCTCTCATCAATTTTGCATCATCGATATTAAAGGCACATTACCCAAATACAAGAAAAACATCATTTTTCATATCCCTAGTGGTATCTAGTCGTTCTGGTGGTTTAATTTCATCTTACCAACAAAGAAAAAGAAAAAGTCCCAACAAAAATGGGAAAATGGGCACCGCTTGTGGGAGAGACAAAATACTGTTGCAGCACAAATATAATTTTGTTCACCACTGTTGTTTTGAATTGGAGGCAGAAATGTCAGAAACTTAAAACTAAAACTTTCATGGTTAGGTACTAAATGGCACTGAGTGGCACAATGTGTTACTTTGTGGTTTGGGTGTGGTTTGGGTAAGCAACCACAGAACTGCTTAGTAAAAATGACAAACTGTCCAAGTTTACTGAGATCACATTCAATGGAAGGAGGCTGAGCGGAAATGTCACCGTAATGGTCCTGATGTATGAACGTACTGCTTATAACTCATTCATAAAACCGTTTGAATATACTCTCCTCAGGTTTCAGTCTGCATTGGCCAAACCCCTTCCCTAAAGGCTTAAACCCTCCATTGGTTTCTCCATGTTGTGCTGGCTGATTTGAGTTGATAGGATTGCAGCGGGTAGATGACAAGGCTGGCCTTGCTTCAATGAGGATGACTGCAGTGCAGGCTTCCCATGCTTGGTGCCTGTCTGCCTGTGTTTGTGCCAGAGTCTGCTGCCAGTCCTCAGGCCCTGGCTCGCCTGGCATCTCTACTTCCCCTGATGGTATACGGGATATTCCTGGCACACGGATTTACTCGCCTGCTGCTGAGGCGTGGCCCAGCCTCTTCCGGCTGTTATTTTTAGTCTTTGATAGAAGCTGGCGGCATTTGTTCAATTGACTTAAGTTGAAACTGGTCCTTTCCCAGGAAGAGTTTGCCTGAGTAACTCAGCCTTGAAACCCTTCAGTGTTCTAGATGTACGCTGATTTGAGAAACTTCTTGTTTTTGAGGTGTGATTCCAAAACAGTCTGTGACTCCAGGCCCGGGATGATGGAGAGAACTGCACTGCACTCATTAAGTTTCCTTTCAACTTTTACTTTCCTTGCAGTAGCTCATTCCTGTGTCCATTATGATTCCCGCGCTGCCATTAGGAAGAAAAGCAACAGAACAATGGGTAGGAAATGAAGCTGGAAATGAAAGAGAAATGGGAGGGAGAGGGGATGCTGACAGATGCTGGCCGGGCTGATGAGAAGAAGATAAGGGTAGGGTTGTCTCTAAATGAGCTGCTTCTCCATCTCCCACGTCTGTCAGTCGGCACCCTCCCTCAGTCCTGCCCTGCACCCTCTACCCACGCAGCTACACCCCTTCATTAAGGAGCCCATGGGAACAAGAAAGCTCATTGTCTGCCCTGGAATTTCTGCCCCTTGCTGCAGAGCCGACCTGTTAACGCCAGTCCCTCTCCCCTCCGCCCACCATTCTTCCTCTCTCTCCCCTCTCCAGCACACCCTGAATGAATGCAATTCTTATGAATCGGGCAGTGTGTTGTTAACTCGCTTGATTCAGCCTCGGGCGGTTTTATCCTTGAGATGTCACAAACCACAAGTGAAGCATGTTGTGGTTGGATGAACTCCAACGACATTCCAGTGGGTCCCTGCAAATGATGAGGTCATAGGCAGTATAAGACCAATAAATATGCTCCCTCAAGGATATCTGCTATTTATTTGTAATCAGGCTCAGGTCTTGAAGTATGAAAATGACACATAGCCGGCTTCCAGTTGGGTTTCTGCGCTGATGTAACCGATACAATTGTAGACTGCACCTGTTGGACGCAATCAGGGGAAAAAAAAGCAGAAACACAGTCTAATCTTTACCCCAGCTGCATCCATTTAACTGCCCCCATTTACTCCCTGTCAACAGACTTAACATTTTCTGTTTGATCATACTGTTCTGGATCAATAATGAGCCTATTGATGACAAGCAGTTTGGACCTGTTGACATAAGCAAACCCTCAGAGTGTAATGATGGTTTTCAAATGCATCAGATGCATCTAAAAGCCACACTTGCTAAAAATTAAATCAACTCATGCAGTCATTTTTATTCAATTAACACTGTAGGATATCTACGTGGAGACATGAGTAATTATATATTTTTATATGGATGAATTATTTAAGAGAGTATTTGTTTGATGTGCAAGGATTTCTGCTCTAGATGTGCCGCAGTCTCTCACTTTGCTGAAAGTGACAACACACAGTAGTTAGATAACACACACAGTCCAACACATTTAAAGAAAGAAAACAACACAGCGGGGAGGTTATTGGAATTAAGCAGAAACAGAAACAAACAATTTCAAGAAAAGGAAAAAAAAAAAAGTCTTGTCTAATGAACCCAGATGATTTTAATTATCAAGACAATAGACTGGTTGGGTATTTGAAATCTTAACCACAACCTCAAAGGTCTACATAGTGTCACGCTTCATAAGTTTATATGGCTACAAAGATTGCAGGAGACAATAACGAAGTCTTTTTGATCAGAGTGTTCCAGTGTTTCTAGTCTGATGGTAAAAGGTCAGCTCTCACAAGCATCACAAGATTAAAATAAAACATATTTTCTCACGTAACACTAGTGGTATTTAGCTATGCAGGTAGTTTGGGTTTTATTTGCACAGGTTTTAAGTTATCTGTCTTTGCCTGCAACCCAGTATAATAGAATCAGTGCTGAAAAGTTACCTTTAAAAAATGTAACAGCAATGCGTCCTTATAGAAACACTCTCCCACTCTGGATTATCCACAAAACACGCTCTTATCAGTTTTCTTCAGTAGAAAGAAATTCCAGTGAAACAGTCACAGGTCTTTAGATTATTAACCAGGACTTTGTTTCTGAAAAAGCACAAGGATGGTGATTTTTTTTTTTTTTTTTTTTTTTAAAAAAGGAACTCAGAACATATTGCATTGGCAGAATACCCAGATTTTTATTCGCTATTATACATCATGCTCCAAAAACAGTGGATCCTCCAGTTCCCATGATGCAACCAATAGTGGCCTACTGTAAATTAAACCCTCCCTGCCTCGTAAACCCACAGCTTTCAAACTCCACCCCTCCTGTTAGTCACACAGGCCCTCTTTTAAAAATAATAGTCTGAACGTCCAAACCAAGTTAATCCATGATGTCACCAGGGTTATTTTCTCAAACATGACAAAGCTCTTCCAGAGTCACAGACGACATTGTACATTACACACTGAGCAATATTCTCCATGATGAGTTAACTAATTTTCATATATAAAATTGGTGGAGTTTCCCTTTAACATTAACATACTTTTCATATTCTGACCTTTCACAGTATCTCCTCATAATTAGTTTCAAATTTCTGAACCACAAATCTATTATTCATTATAAATACCTCATCAGTCATTAATAGATGGGTGATTAATTCTTAATTAAGCTTTCAGAGAGCAGAGAGAGTGTATTGTTTAGGTTTTACACTATTTGTTTATGGAGAAAAAACATTCACGATCACATTATATTATACCTGCGTACAAAGATGTGCATCAGCTGCACAAAAATATAAATAAAAATAAAAAATTTTAGGCTAAAAGAAAGATGTTTAAAGTGTTTTTACTGTTCTAAAATGGGTCAAATTTTCAGTTTTGTGAGCAGTGCACAAGAAATTCACCTTCACTGTATCATGGTGGAGGCAAAAAATCTCAAAAACAGATACCGCATCGTAAAACCTTGGCAAACCAAAACTTTCTAACTATCTGCATGGCCAGATACCACAAGAGCTTTCTCTAACGTGGTTGCACCAACTATTTAAACCAGTTGCTTTTCAGATATATACAAAGTTGAATCTTGAAGGAAGCACACTTATGTGCACAAAATACACCAGAAAGTTATCATCAGTTGTCCTCCACATCCAGCCGGGTGAAGTAGAAAGTTATCCTGGCTCCTTCGTCTGTATCATACAAAGCCTGGCAGGTGTACATCCCCTCTGCATCCGACTGCAGCTCCTCTATGAGTAGAGAAGAGGTGTTGACGGGCACCTGCATGTGGCCCAGGCTGCTGGACTGAGACTGGAGCTTGGGGCCTTGGCCGTAGTTGTAGGCCACTGCTATATTATTATCAGTTCCTGGTTTGGTAAAACCCCAGATGAAGATTGTTGGCATAGTGGAGCCACAGTCCAAGGTGACTGAGCTCCCCACTGTCGCTGTAACATGGGAGCGGATATATTCCACCTCCTCAGGGTCAAATATCTCTAAACCTGGTAACACAAGACAGCCGGAGTCAGTAACACTGTGAGGAAAGAAAAGCTGTTATGTTTTTTTTTTCTACACATCGACAAAAAGAGGCTCAGTTGTGTTGGATGTTAATAAGTATCTTCAGCAAACTTTCTCAAGACCTCACAGTTGGTTGGGAATGGACTGCGTCAGCTCTTGAGGATGAACAACACATAATTAAACACATTCATAGTATCTGCTTCTGGCCTGTTTGATGGATTTTATGACCCTCCCGCTGGCTGAGCTTAGCAATCTGACAAAATCATGACAGCACTTTAAAGAGCAGTTATTCTACTCGCCTCGACTTGCCTTCAACTCAACACCTTTGTTCTCAAAGTAGGTTTAAGTACAATGAGTCTTTACCTTTTAGAGGAAGAGCCAGCCAGCAGAAGAGCAAGCAGAAATAAGGAACCATCCTCAAGACTCTCTGTTGGTGCCACAAAGCTTCAGTTCTCAAGTCAGGAGGCTATTAAAACCTGTCACAGTGGTGATAGCGTGTCTCCTCTCCAGTCCACACTGCTGTAGACACTGAGAAAGACTGAGCGAGGCTGGAGGACTGACAGGGAGAATTCTCTCAAACTACACTGGATTCACTTTAAATTATTCATCAATGCTTCCACCTCCCCAGTGTCGCTCCGTTTTGCCTGTCTCTCCAGCTCTCCACTCATGACTGGGCTAATGGCTAGACCTGAGAGCGAAAGGTGTAGGGTGTCGGGATGATGCCATTGCTTCATATATTATTGAATAAAGTGGTGGAGATAGCCTTTTTAGAAATTCCATCACTTCCAATGTGAAATGAAAACTAGGGCCCGGGAAGGTTGGAAAATCGGCACTGAGGCTTCCACGCAAACACATGCGAGTTATTATTTACCCTATGAGATGCAGCCAGAAAAAAATCACCACTGATTCATGTCATCTACTGATTAGCTGGTTTTTCTCATGACTCAGTGGGCTGTCATTTGTCGTCTCCAAGCTTTTTGTGGTAGTATTGCCCACACACACTTAAAAATGCATGGCTTTTTGCATAATTCATTTATGGATATTAGTCGTCCCAAAATATTTAAATGCTTGTTGAAGTAGGACACTTCTGTTGTAAAGAAAAAAAAAATCTGTTTAGACTAGATTTAGGAGGAGACTAACAGTGAGCTTCATTAGTGGTGCCACACAGCAGCCGCCAGTGAGAAAACTCTGCCTGCTTGCTGCAACAAGAGCATGCTGAAGCCATGCTGTGCGGCCTTGCAAGCAGCCCATAAACTTGCTCTTACTGGAGGCAACCCCAGACTGAGGAGAAGGCTCTAATTAGTAAGGACTTAGAGTTCAGCTTTTTTTTTTTGGGGTGGGGGTGGGGGGGTGTGGAAGAGGAGGACTATATTTAGAAGGCTGCTGGAAAACAGACAGATGTAATAAAAATACAATATAAAACAACATGGTTTCTAAGGGCACAGTGGACTGGGAGAAGTTCAAAGATGTGTCAGAGAAACATTGACACGCTAGTAAACACATTGCACAATTATATTTCTGGGAAAAATTGCCAAGAAGTATCTTGCAAGAGAAAATATTGAACTAAAGGAGAATGGAGGATCAGAGTGTTTTAGCGGAGAGTTAGCTAAAGAAAATCCATTAAGAAGTCATTCTGGCTATATGAGCATCATAGGCAAGCATCCAGATGGTTTATGCCAGTGTGGTTGTCCAGAGAGAGTGCAGTTTGTCTTGTTTTTCAGCAGAAAACATATGAAAGAAAGGCAATAAATTTATGAGGAGGATTTGGGAACCTTTTAACTTGGAGTTTTCTTTTTGAAACAGCTAATTTATGTGTACTCCAGTCGCCTAAAACCTCTGGACAGATGATAGAAATTGCTCGCAGTGAATGGTATTAACCAGTGGTTCTCAAAGTTGTCCTTGAGAGGGTTCCAGCGGGTCCCCAGCAAAAAGGGGGATAATATATTTTCACTATAATTACATCCATAAGTAACACAATGACAGAATGTATTACTATTTTGGTCATGGGTTTCATATACTTTCTGTAATAATACATATAAAAGCAAAAATCTCATCAGATGGGGGGCCCTGGGACAAAATCTAATCAAATGGGGGTCTGTGATCTAATTTGTGTCAGTTTAAGGGTCCTTAATGTGAAAAAGTTTGAGAACCACCGGTATTAACTATGGAGGGCAGGATTAGGCGTCTCAATATACAGCCTGCCGGAAATTTGGATGACTTGATACATTTGTATGGCTTCTATCAAAAGCTTGTGTCCCTAAATGCCTTGACTAATCATTTGTCTCACCTTTATAACTTTAAAACAGTACAGAACAGTACATTGCAGTTAGAAACAAGCAAACGGAACTTGGTTTTAGCATTTACATTCCCCACTTCAGAAAAGTGACCCTGTATTGTGTGTTGTGACCATAAATTAGGCCTTACATATGGACATTTAATTTTTCCATAGTAAAAAATGTAAGCCCGTGCCAGAGCAGCTAGCCTACAACCGTGACACGACCATCATGCAGCTGCTACATCAAGCTATAATGTCCAAGCTACAATAAAGGAGAGAAAATCTGTGATTTGTCATTAATGGGACCAGTAAGTCCTCTTCTGTTGGAGAAGGAACGGACCAAATTCTTTACCGGTGAAGCACATCCTTTCTAAGGGTTGCAGCGCTGCACACAAGGGCCTGCCACATCTGCTGGCTGCCTGCCTGATTTGCTGCCTGGCTGCTTGCAACTTTTTAAAAAATCGAGAAGGAAGAAGACCAGGCAACTGGAAAATGTTAGTCATTGAAAAACAAAATGTTTTTTAGATGGTGGTTGGGGGGACTTGGCCCTGTTGGAGGCGAGTTAGCGACAAACGGAAGGTTGCATCTTATCTGGACCCTCTTAGCCCTGTAAAAGCTTTCAGGTGCAGTGCCCCATTGAGTGGATCCGGCCGGCCCGAGCTTGTGCAACTTTTTTTGTTCTTGGCAGCAGATGAGAGAACAGAATCAGACCCAGATAGCTGGGACTATATAGGGATCTGGGTAACACATTATTGCCACCCCAACATGTGCCACCCGCCCAGACTGTGAGCACTTGGCAACGCTGCACTTTATGTGCGAGCAGAGCTGGCAAAACAGGTGGGTTCCTTGAGTGTGCCCTATGATTAGATCAGTCATTACCACTGGCATTGTTGAAAGCAAAGCTAACCTCTTATTTCAGAGGACCACCTGTATTGGAATGTGTTACTAAGTCTTAACAGCACATGATTCAATCTCTGGATGAGAAAAATAGTCTTTGTTGGCTTACAGTTAGGATGTGTGTTTCCACTTATCATCTAATGAGATTCTGATTTTCTTTTCTTTTCCTCTTCAACAGAAAGCACTGTACAGCCACTGTGTTTTTTTCTTTGAATGTTGTTTGTTGTCTAGTGTCCGGTGATGTGGACTTCCTCTCCTTTATAAGTGTAGCTGTCTTCTGTAACTCACAGCTCTCAGACTTGAATCCTATGCATCTCATGCTCGCTGCAGCTGTGAGGTTTCCTCCACCTCTTCCACCTCCCTGCTTTCTCTTCAGTTGACAGTTGTGTCAGGGACCACACATTGAGGAGGTGGAGTGAGGCTGTTGTACTACTCTAGTAGACAGTCTAACATATATTAGCAAGCCCATCGTATATTTCTGCTCTATCATCATTTATCTGCCAGGCAGGCAGAGCGGAGGTAAACAAGGCTGTGCAGAGGCTTGTGCTCGTAAAGCACAGAGGCCCACCCCCATGACCTCCATTTCCCTCCTGGCTCACTTCTCATCTCACAGTCTCAGACGTTGCCATGCTGGCCTCCTCTGCAGAAGGCTCCCTGTTGGGCCTCTACCTGAATCACAGAGCAGAGCACAGCCACAGCTGACTGGCCTTGGGACAAGGGCAGCAGGAAGGGGCCTCCCTCCTCAACGGAGCCCCAGGAGTACACAGGCACAAAATATTAAGGAAAGCAAAGGATAACCTCTGCGGTCCTGCAGCAATGCACAGTTTGTTTTCTTACTCATTTCCAGTTTCAGTTTGGCAATACAATCACGCTTTCTTAAAACAAGTAATAAAATGGTTTGTGGGGTGAGATAACTCTACTACAGTTTCACATAAATAGAAAATGCAAAAATAATGCTTAACATATTACAATCAAGTAAGTTGCATCGGAAACAAATGTCAAAATATGACAAATATGAAAAGAGGCGCATCACACATCCATCTACTTACAGCAATAGTTTGACATTTTGGGAAATACACTTTTTTTTTTCTTTTTTGCAGAGAGTTTGATGAGAAGATTGATATCATTCTCATGTGTCTCATATGCAAAATATGCAGCTACAGCCAGCAGCTGTCATCTCATCCAACTCTTGGCAATAAAATAAGCATATTTCCTAAAATGTTGAACTAAGAGATGGGTATGTAGGCTTGCGGTCGAGAAATGCATTCTGTATTTATGAAACAATGATTTTATTCATTCTCCAAAACAAGTGTGTTCATATGGATACCTTTGAATTAAGAAAGCCAGAAACCTTGCAAACTATGTTCAATACCATAATATTGGATTGTTGGACATTGCCATTGTAAGGTAAAGGTCAAAGTCAAACACTCAACTCTAAATAATAAGATAAATTTATTGCTGAAAATAGCCACTGCCCTTGAGAGCCCCACTGCTCTCAGATATTACACGCTTTGTAATAACTGAGAAGACCTGGCGCTGGTTCTGAATGGATGAGCTCAACTTGCTTTAAACAGCCTGTATATAAATTTGCTGTGTAGCAAAAATAGAGAGGGTTTGCTGATCAATTCCACTGAACAAAACTTACATCATAGCAAGTTCTTTAATTTAACGTTTAGTGTTGACATCTTGTTTTTCTCCACACGAGAATAAAAATCTCTCATTGGGGTAAAAGTATTTAACTAGTTCCCAATTGAAATCAACTTACGTAAACAGTTTACGCGAATCAAGTGTCATTCTCTCGAGACTTGAGGAAAGATCTACTTACTCCTGCCTTGTTTCAACATGTTTACATGTACAGAATCCTGTAACAAGAGAAACCACACTGGATCGAACGGGAGTAGTCTCAGCCCACTGACAGAAGTTTTTCTTTGGTTTAAGAAGAATACGTCATAGTGTTACGCAAGGTCTGATTGTGGTCATTTTTTACAGTGTGCTGGTTTGAATGGAACTTGCGACATGCTAGGTTGTGAGTGTAAACCGCAGGACTACACAGGGCCTGGCACTCTCCCCTCTTGTGGAGCAGAATCCAGGTCCATGTCAAGGAACGTGTGTGAAGTCCTGGAAGAGCTGACCTGGAAAGAGCCAGATGGGGATTGGAGTTTAAGCACCATAGAGGCCTTCTGCAAACAACATGTGGAAAGGCTTTGGCGGCTAATGTAGCGTGGAGTATTTATGTACTGAGCACAGACTTGACCACTGTCCATCAGGATCCGGAGAGCAGATATGCCACATACAGCCATGACCATTGCAACCAAGACCACCTCGCCTGGACCAGCCCCCTCCAACCCCTTCTCCCTACGGGACCCTTGTACTGCTCCTGGTTCAGCTGTTTAGTGTACAGTAGCTCATACCCACAATCCTCTCTGAGCAGGTGGTCTGTCATAGGCCTCTTTGTTTTCAAGACTCTCCCATGGCAGCTGAGGGCAGAGAACAAGAGGAACATGCAATAATCCTGCGCTTTAGGCTTTTTTGGCTGCCCTTTCCATGGTTTAATTCATTTAGCCAGAGTTTCATCATATCAGATTAGGAGAGTGAGGTTGACACAGTGGTTTTCTCAATGAATATTTCATTTAGTGGTTTTAAATACTGTGCTTTATAAAATCCAGCGACCATATTGAGGGCGAAAGTGAGTTCTGCAAGTTCTGCTTTGCCATTAATACAAAGGAATGTGTGTGTATTGTTATAAAGTAACAACAGCTTCCAAAAACTCTTAATTAGATCCGAGAAACCAAAACTTGTACATGTTCACAAGATACTAAAGAGTCAGATGATTACCTTTTAATTTTCTGTTTTCCTTTAACAAATGATGTGTCATGTTTAACCTGCCAAACCAGAACCTGATACTTACTGGCTATGAAGCACGATTTTGTGTGAAAGCAAAGATTCGCAGATAAGACTGACACAAAAGGCACTCAGTGTTTACTTATCATGCTGCATTATAGTGCATGCTAAAACATGTCGATAATAGTGATCATTTTAAAGAACAATACCAGAGTTTTTGCATGTTTTACACTTTACATACTATATGTGCTGACCACTTGATCACACTTGGGACCCCTCATCACTGGTTGTATGTCTACCAGTTATGAAAAAGGGATTTTCTTCCTCAATGAATATGAATATTTTATATTATTCAGTAGGCTAATTCTTAAGAAACAACGAAACAGTAAAGAGCAAAGTCTGAAAAAACAAACCAATTTCGTGTAACAAATGTGTTTTTTTTTCTCAGCTTTGCTTTCCCGCTTATGTGAAAGCACATTTCTGACACTTGAAAAACAAATCATAACCAATTTTTATTATAATTGTTTCTCTCATAATTCTGGCTCACTCACTTACAATTATATGATACTGTCTATAATTATGAAATACTAAGTCCTGATTAAGAGATACTTCCTCATAAAGTCACGATCCTATAATTATGACTTATCTCATTATTGTTGTGACATATTATTATGTTGAGATTTTTATAGATACTCTTGTAATCATCGAATCATAATTCTCCTCTAAATTAGAAGTCATAACTACAAGGGAAAAGCTAAATCATAAAAAATAACTTACATGCACATTTCGTTTTGATGACATCTTGCTCTTGTTACTGTGGAGGCTGAATGTACTTTTTGTAAGTCCCTTTTAGAGAAAAACATCTGTAAACGAATGTAACGTCATCCATCATAATGTAAATGTTTTTACTTTTGTCAGAATTATGATGATAACATGGATAATTCAGTGTAGATGTTTATAGTTAATCTGGCCTTACAGCTACATTGTTATCCAACAATGTGACAGTAAAAACAGACAAAATGTGCACTGTGATGGATTAACTCAGTTCTACATGCTTTCAAAACTGTTTAGCGGTAACGTTAGGTGTACAGCATGTGATATGTTCAAAAGGGCTAAAACATGCAGAGACACTGGTGTTTAAATTGCTTTGGGCGGATTCTAACTTAATTTTTTTTCCCTCTTGGTGTCAGATGGCATATTTCACTGTCACTGCGACCCTTGTTTTTTTTGGTCAGACTGTTTATACTGCACCATTTGTGGAACACTTTGTATTATTATCCAATTTATCACCACATGTATGACAGTAAATTATCTGACTAACCCTAACCCTCTCCCAACAGAAGCACAGCACTGTGGCATGTCTGACAATTTAGATGTTGAGACGTTTCCCTAAAACCAAAAATTAGCTTCAAAAATGCTTCAAACGTGACAGTGAAATTACTGTTTTGTTTCCACTGGTGTAATGGAGTTGTCAAACATGGTTTAACTCTTTCGTCCTCTAGAAAAAAAAAAAAAAAAATCCTGCGTGTAATTTACAAGCGCACCACTAATTTGTGCGACTGGGGGTGTGAACACGCGTGATGTTGGTTGGCGCTATGTTCACTGAGTCGAGACTGGCAGAAGGCACAGCCTGAGAGGAGGCTTGATAGTATTTATTGCAACGTTAGTCAGGACCCCATGAGGTTATATGATTTGCAGATCGAGTTAGTTTCTGACGTGATTTGTTGAATATGTATTTGTTGTATGTTTCAATAAGAAGAGTTTCTTCCTTTCTCTTGAAAAGGAATTGTATACTGCACCCAGATCCACAGGGCAACACATTAATCATGGGTTCTTTTTTGGGGGGACCAGACGTTGGAACATTTCATAGCTCCAGGATGTACATTATAAAATATGTTTCATATTGAACATACATTATGATGTCTGATTGCTGAATGATTGCACAGATAGTCGTGTGACATTTAAAATACAGTTCACACAAATCAATTCTGCATTTTATGGGTTACTTGAAGGAAATTTATCTCTAACAATTTCCTTATGGCTTGTTTTGTAGTACTTTTTGATTGTTGAATACTGCAATACCTTGTGGGAAACATTGGAGAAATTGTTCTGACTGATCATTTGATTGTCCAAATCCCTGTTTTCTGGCTTTCTTGTTTTTTATCTCAAAAGGCATTCACATCTGCACAGTTTGTTTATTACCCTACCCGCTTATTGGCTCAAGTCTGTACCACTGCAGCTAGAGATGAGCTTTTACACTGACAGATTCATACAAGATGCTGGAGCTGTAAAATAAGACTAATAAAACAGAATCCAATCACTTTTTTTTTTTTTGCAACGGTGGTAACAAACGTTATTGATTTTTACATCATTAGGCCTCTTGTGTTTTTGAGAAATCCTGCCAGCATACATAAAGAGAACAGGAGAAACTTATCAACTGTTGCGTCAGTATTAAATCTTAATGGTCAGTCACATTACATGTTTGTGTTTTATTGATTACATTAAAAAAGGATGCATACTGTGGTGAAAATGATCTCTGTATTTTTATAGTCTCTTTTATCTTGTCCAAGTTATTACAGTTTTCATTTATTGCAGTATTTTTATCAATGTTTCTAATGATAATCTAACCAAAGCTAATCAGCCTTCCGTGAAAATAATTAGTATTCATGACTAGGCAACACCTTAACACCTTAATGTAACATCTGTTTTCCATGTAAGACAAAGGTAAAAACCCACCATCAGTGAGAGACTGATTTTTCTAGTCTCACTGTTCCCCTCAGCTGCTTAACAGGCTGCTAAAATGGATACTTGTGCATTTTAAAGTGGGTTCTGGCTTTTACTGTATATGAAGGAGGTCTCAAGAGCTTTTTGGGTGGGAAAGGTGCCTGTAAAGGGGTCAGTAATTTTTTTCAAAGTAACTGTTGCTTTTTGTTCCTTCTCTCATTATTTGGACCCAATGAATGTTATGAGAAGGAAGGAAGTTTTGTTTTGTCACAACCCTGGATATATTCTTTCATTTTTGAATTTTAAAATGGTGAGGGTTATTTTCTCTGAACCTTAGCAAAATCAATGGGGAGTGTCAGTGTACACATGCACACAGGAAGCCTGGGTGTGCTCAGAACAGATTTTTAGAAACAACTATATTTCATTTTTTATGTCTAATGTGCCTCCGGAGAGGAAGAATAAAGGTAAACAGACTAGAATGTGTATACATGTATGAGAATAGATGTAAACTAAGTAATTCAGTCACAGATAATTTTACAACAGTTCGAGTCTGCACACACCAACGACAGTGTGGAGTTGTACTCAGGAAAGCCATAAGCTCATACTTTCACCACATGCTAACCACTGACACTGTCACAAGTGTACAGTTATATGCTTCCATTCACACGCACGGTAGTCACATAAATAAACATAGGTAAACAACAAATTATCTGCATGGCCTATGAATTTCACAGAGTGACATAAATCTGTGACGAGCTGTATCATGTAGGTTTTTCCTCTCGCTGCATGGTTTTTGTAAGGTAAAGACATTAAAGCATTACATTTTTTTTTTTCAAAAACAAACTTGAACCCTGGAGTGCCTTCCCCATCTGGAAGCAGTAGAGGGCTTGTCTAAAAGATAAAAACGATATGAATCGCTGCTGGCAACTCAAATGTCCAGTCTGGGATCAATTACATAGACAGGATTCAGAGAGAGGAGGGGAGCTGGGGGAGACACTCGGCACAGATTCTATATCATGGTCTGGTCCAGCACAGGCATGTAGCCCACATAACACCCACACACAAACACACGCTAAACAAACTGCTCTGTGACCTGCAGCTTGTGCGCACAGTTCCCAGTGTCTGGTTATGGATTGGCTGAGACCGCATGCTGCCATGTTCCCGCCCCACTCGCACACTGCATTTAACAAGCAATGATGGCAGTTCCAGATGAGGCCGCTCTCAGCCAGCTGCTCTGTCATGTGGGTTGGGGGCAAGGATTTCTACTAGGATCAATAGAATAAGCTGGTTGTCTCTTTTACAGCTCTGTGTAGTTTTATAGTTTAGAACGATCTCATAGGCTGCATAGACGTGAATTATTCAAGTTTAAGTCTTACTTCCTAGCTCAGTGTCAAAGTTTGTCTACCACTTCTGTACCCAGAATTTATCCATGAAAACATCTGCCTAACAGTCTCAACGAAATGCATTGTGGGATGCTTAAGACGGGGAGAGAGGGGAGGAGAGTCGTAATGGAATGAATATGAATAACACAAAGTAAAAACAGACCAGGAGGGGAGAATGGGAGAAAGACAAAGGGATTTAATAGGATCCAGACTGTTTTGAGCTCTCACTGTTTCAAAGGGAGACGCTGCCATATGTACATATATACGCTCACTGTGTTTGTTTGAGACCTGAACAGGCACGGCCAGACATTCACAGCTTTACAAAAGGTCACGGCAACACCTCCAGTCCCCATAACCTTTTTTTAGGGTCAAGCCTCAATTCACAAATAGTGCAGGACCTCACCTCATGTGGCCCCATTAAACTTCATAGGCATGGCCTGCTCTGTGTCTCCCATTACCCTCACAAATGTAAATACAGTCGCTACTGTGTAACGTGTAATTGTACAGTGACAGATTTGAAGGCTTTTTACATGTAGTATAGTCACTCTGAGTTGAGATAAAACATTATTTATTAGATTTATTAGTTAAAATGAAACAAAATGCTCAATTATACCTGCCACGATGACAGAATAATGTTTATACTGCACTTTTCTTTCACTTTAAGTTTTTAACTTTGTTATATTAATTTATTAAATATTTTCTGTGGTCTAGTGATTTAGTTTTTCCACAGAAGAAAAATATATTTGAACACTAACCCAAAACAGTTTTGAGCAGTGTACACTGTTGCGGAGGTTTCAGGATACTGTGCCAACATGCCACACAAGTGGCAGAGAAATCTGGATTTGGTCTGATGCTAATACTCTTTAAATCACTATAAATTCACTATAATGTTTTTCTTCTGCTGCTTCTCAGTGAGTCATACCTGTGTTTGTGCTGAGTAAAGTCAGTCACTGGATTTCAGGACTGGTGAGGGGACTGTACATGATTAAAATTCATCAGAGTAACTCTACTGCCATCTACTGTTTACTCTTGTTTTCCACAGTGAAAAGTGTGCAGATTGTTCTGTAGCGTTGTACAGCCTCATGTTGAAACATGAGGACATTATTGTGACATATGATATGATAGTTATCTTTTCTAAACTTGTTTTAATCTTTTTGAAAACTGACTGCAGCATTTATAGCAGCTTGTCCAGCCCAAACTTACTGTAAAGCTCAAATATGAGCTCTGTAGTTTGACTAAAAGATCACCTTCTCTGTGAAGGCTTTTCACTGATTCATAGAAGACCTAGACTTATATTTGAATCATTTATATGTGTTTATTCTCACTGATATTTTGTATTCAGTTAGTTCTTTGTTTAGCTTCGTTATATTTCATGTGTGTGCATTACTGAATATTCATCCCATCCCAGCAAAGAGAGAGAATATTTTAGACTTTGTGTTACCGTGGTTTAAAGTGGGCTCTGCTGTCAGTGTGCCAATACTGAACTCAAACTAAAACATTACTTTGATACACCACCTACCTGGGCCCAATCCAAGAAAACAAGTTGGCCATCTAATGCAGAGTATTGGCCTCATGGGTGTTAAGGTGTGCCAGCAACCTTGATCATAACACAAACAAGACTGTAGGAAATGAAATTGACTTCCACAAGAACCCAGATGCTCATCTCTCCCTGGTAATTAACAGCAATACCCTTTGCACACAGTGGAGTCTATTAAATTCATCAAACCCTCAGATCAGGTGAGGACATCACCAGTCTGACTTGAAGAATGCTCTTTCTTGTCTCAGCACAGGCAGCTGAACATGTCACAACAAATTCGAGTCCAAATTCTCAACAATGAAAATCCGCTCAGCATCCTTTTCTGCTTGCTATGGCGCTCTGCCTCCCGCTCTGAGCAGCTTGTCATTTCCGCGACTGCTGGCTGCCCTTCATCAAAGACCTGTGTGATTCCAAAGTAAAGTAGAGAGAAAAACATGATTGCTGCTGACTTTGCCCATCTGGGAAACCACCTGTTTTTAGAAAGCTGTCCTGTGCATCAGTGCCTGCACCAGCCGCCACGGCAACGCCTTCTTCCCAATTACAATTACCCGCCTCACGAGCACACGCAACACCATCAGACTGACAGACTGAACAAACAAACAAATCTGCACATGGCTGCTGATTATTTGGTTATTCAGGCTATTTATCACTGTCAGCCATTGATGCATCATTGTCGCTTTCTTTTGTGCTTCACTGCTTTCTCAAGTTTATCCTACTCTGTTTGAGGTATTGCGGAACTGATTATTTATGTCCAGGCTGCTGCAGTGTTTCAATGTACAGCATAGTGTTTAATCTACTGCCAGAAGGTACATTTTGTCTGCCTTGTCTATCATGCCCTGTAAAATTGAATATCCACCTACTGTGTCAAGTACTGTGTTACTGTCTCATTGTATGCACACATAAACTGATGTACAGCCTAAAAGTAAACAGAAATATGTACTTCATGTGCATAAACATGTAATGCAGGAAGAATCATTTAATTTTTGTGAATTTGATATGAAAGAACAACCTGAAGATGTGTGACGCTTTTGTACTCAAGCACACGGATACACACATGTTAGAGCACAATACTTTGTCTGTTGAGTACATGGTGTACTATGTTTCCACTCTGAAAGGGGTGGTGGAGATTGTAGGTGAGGGACTTGACTTCCTACATTTCTACACACAATGGCATGGGCAGTGTTTGTCACCACGGAAACCATTAGTTTCTTGGCAACATTCGCATCATCTCTAGCAGACTCTAAAATTGAATCTAATGATGGGATTCCAGCAGTCGACTGAAAGAGGAATGTTTGCGAGCAAAGTGATGGGGAAAAGGTTTTGGGTTGGGTGTGAAAAAAAAGCACAAAAGGTGAGAGGGGAATTAATGATGAGGTACACAAAACTTTTTTTTGGCCTGTTCTAATGGGTCTGCACAGACATCTTGCAACTGTTTGAAAGATGGCTTTCTAAAGACGAAAACTAGACATTCAGGATTCAATTTTGCCATCTGTAATATTCTTGACTGATAAGCGTGAGGTAGCCAACATGCATCTTCATCACGAAATGTCAATCTGTTTAAAAATAAAACCACATTCCCGGCATACAGGCAGCAGTTGCAGAGCCACAAGTTGTTTACCCACATTAGTAATTCGCCCACTCAGACTGACCTCTGTGCCTCCCAAACTAATGCATTTTATAATTAGTCATTTGTAAGTAACTGTGCTCCGCCTAAAGAGATGAAGGGTGATCCTACCAACTGCTGCTGTCTCGATCTACAAACACTTTGTGGTAGGTTTAATCGACTGTATTGTATGTAGTGCTTGGTGTTATTACTTTAAGCTTCTCAGGATCCATATTTTCATCGTCATCATTACTATGATAAATTTATTTTTTCCCCAAATCCCTTTATTTGCATATAATGCTCTGGAAGGTCCCCCCCTTAAATACATCTCCCTGCTTATTTCTTCCCTGTAGCACCATCACATTCCCTAAGGGTAAACCAATTTACATTCTTGTTTTGCTCTTCAGATCCATGCCAGTTTCCATGACAACATAGTTTCACTTTCTCATCCTCTCTGTCTCACTCTCTCTATCTCCCTCCTCTCTCTCTCTCTCTCTCCTGTTCTCTCATTCCCCACTGCTCCTTTCTTATGTTCTCTTGACCTTCCTCCAATGTTTCATTTTCCTTCTCTCCAAATACCAGGGTCCAATTCCTCCTCTCCTCTCATTTCCTCACCTAATTGAGCTCATTCCTCCGCTTGCCATATACCAGCAGAGAATAATGGACTCAGATAAAAACATATCTCAGGGGGAACGGCAGGATAGAATTCACAGCATCTCGTTGCATTTTTATGATAACACACAAATGCAGCATACTCTGTCTGCGGGCTATTTCATTTGCTCTTAAATATCCTTGAGCTGGACTGTATAGCAGGAGGGATGCCCAGAGCCAAAAATGACTGAATCAAAATATTGTGCAGCTGAGTATACTCTCCCTTGATTAAAAATACACCTGTTTGGCAATTAGTGTGTCCACAAAATAGAGTATAGCACTCAAAGTGAAAAAGAACTACGGGAAAAACAAGATGTCTCTACCAAATAAAATGTCCATTTTCTTTTATTTAGATATTTAAACAAAGAGAAAAAAAAACGTGTCCATCCTAAATTGAGTCGGAGCTTATTTCCACTCTAATTAGGCAGATAATGACAGAATAATATAGAGTGCACATCTCTTCCAAATGACGTAATTATAATCTCAAGCTATATAATTACACGATGATAAAGATATCTGATGCCAGCAGGTGTAATGGTGCTTCTTCAGCTGATTAATGTCAGTCTTGTCTGCCTTGTCTGGGGAGGAAGTCATGAAAAAGGTCGTCAGTCTTCTTCACGACTTTGACCATTCTGCCTGTGCTCGCTCCACATCTGCGAGTTGATGACTTGCAACAAGTCACTTTTGTGGTTTGTGATTATTTTCACTGCTTTGTTTTGACCGTTGGATACTGCCGGTTTGTGCTTTATTCCTATCCCTCCCAGTAAAAAATCATCGCTGCTCCCTCCACACTGATTCAACATGTGTAGACTATTTGTTCTTCCCTAATATTCGACTGAATGTCAGATTTTTTAAAAATAGATGAAGGCTTTCTTTGTCACCCCTTGAGCACAAAAAAAAAAAAAAAAATCTTTCTCCTACATTGTGGGTGGTCTAGAAACCTACATCCTCGAGGTCAGAGATATGCAACTGGGAAGTTATCGGTGCAAATCCTTGTACCAGTGAACATCTGGACAAAGTGTACGCGATGTGCTCTCTTCTCTAAACAATGTCTCATGCTCTTTTGATGGCAGCAATTACTTTGGTAGCGTTAAACAGTAACCAACACTGGAAAGGTATATTCTTATGCAGCTCCTGAGTTGTTAGTGCTGTTAATTATTTGAAACTGCTGGAGTAAAACATGTGTTATACTTAATCAGCCTTTTGGGTAACAAATTGTATGAAAAATAACATAAACTTCAACCCCCTCTACCTCAAAGCACAGTCAGTAGCCTATATTTGCAAGAAATGTCTTTCCCAAAGTTCACTTAAGGGCATGTAGCCAAGCCTACTTCTGCTACCCATACCACCAGAGGGAGTATTCATCTGAAAAAAGAGCAAGTTTAACAGTGCAACAACTGGATCTTCACTCTGAGTAACTTTATAATGGTTCCCCCAAACCTCAAGTGTCTCAGCTCGGTTTACAGTGTTTCAGAGTGTCTTCTCAGGTCCTCTGCTGAAGGATGGAGCACATTAGTGACGTCTAAAATGGATTGATTGATTGAGCGATTTTCTAAAGTTTAAGGAAATGTGCATTTTTGTGTCTGCAATACTGAATTTAATGTCAAGGTGTTGACATTACAGCCATCTGGAAATATTAAAAAAAATATTGATGTAATCATATGTGTCATAATAATATTCAGCCAGCAGTGGATTGATTGATTGAGTGATTTTCTAAAGTTTAAGGAAATGTGCGTTTGTGTGTCTGCAATACTGATTTTAATCTCAGGGTGTTGACATCACAGCCATCTGAAAATATCACACAAAAAAAAAAAAAAAAAAAAAAAATGATATAATCATCTGTGTGTCAAAATAAGTCTCAGCCAGCAGAGAAGTCCAGTTTGACATATCAGTACAGTGACATACGGATGCCCGTGTGGCCACATTATTGTCAGCGGCTGGATATGGACTCGCAGAGAAATGCAACGTCCTGCCCTTCTACATCTTGAATAGTGGGAGTCATGAACCGCTGCAAGGTGACGCGTCCTCTGATTTCAACCGAAACTTCAACCTAGCCACGCCGTGTTATTTATCACCCTGTGAACCCTCCGTCAAACTGCACCAGCTCCTTTCCTACCAAACAGCGGGATCGGGACCATCTTGCGCAGTGGTACAGCGAGCAGAGCAAACGGTGGCGGCGGCCACTCCGGGGAATGTCGGCTGGCCGTCAGTCCTGACATCGGCCTCTTCTGATCTCAGACACCAGCCAAATGGGGTAGAGTACACAGCATTTCTAAACACTGTCACTACCGGAGCATGCTAGCTGTCGCATATTTCAGAGCTGTCTTCCTTATGTGTGGACTCGTATAACTTTCTGTTCTTTTTATGAAGTCGCTAGCGAGCCCGTAACAAAGTTCAAACCCCGTTAGCTAGCGCTGGTTCGCTTGCAGATGTGTGCCACGGCAACGTCAGCTTACAAGCAAGTAGCCTAGCGGAGACATGAATTAGCATGCTAAGTTAGCTGGCGCAGCAAGTCTCCACTCAGGAGCGCCGGGGTTCAGATCAGGGGCATGTGTCCTTAAATTCTCCCCCACAACAGTGCGGTGCTTGCCCAACTTTATGCTTTAACGTGCTCAGTGTGTCGATAAGAAGATTTAAATCCAGATGTGTAAATGACTAATATTAGCTTGTCAGCTAGCTAATCTGACAGACTCAGCCAAAGCAACGTTTGAAAGGTTTTTTGTGCTCAGTAGGTGACAAGCTGCGTAACGATACCTGTCACTTCAACACAGACCTGGCGAGGGCATGTGGGGAGCAACATGCAGCTAAAACGACCGCTGCTGAACACTTACTGCCACTTTTCTTTCACAATGCTCAATGTTAACGTTAGTGGAGTAAAGTTATATCTGTATAATTCAAGATATATTGTATTTTTAATGGGCATTTCCTGCCCTGCCCCCCGCTGTGATTCAGATAAGCTTTTACTGTGTTGGCTGGACGTCAAGCTAAGTTTATGATAACGATACCTTTCATTTGAGACGTTTTATTGGTTTAAGGTAGCCGTCAAAATAAATATGTTAGTATTACTGATAGTACAAGCCACTGTTAGAGTTGTAGTTGCTATAATTTTATAGCTAAATGCTTTCATACAGCTTGTGTATCATAATTGTTATAGCAAAGTTCCCTCACATATACCCTTTTTCTGTCTCTCTCTTCCTTCTTTGTGTGTGTGAGTGATTATACTTATGTCAACCCTATGACCTTATAGTTCACAAGGGTTAAAGGTCTCAGGCACCATGCTGAGCAATTTTAAATTCATATAATACTTAATTTAATTGTACACATTTCCTCCTGGACAACTTTTCAGGCTCACAAATCTTTTCTTGCTTTAATCCCTGAGTTCAGCCTGTTGAATGCGGCTGTGATAACACTGCACTTAAACTTGTTCACCATCAGTTCTACCACAGCTTTTCTCTTTTGGTATCACACACACAAAGTCTTTCCGTGTGTGTGTGTCTGCATGCGTGCGTGCGTGTGTCCACAAGCGCTTAATGCTGTGTGTGTATCTACAATATCCTGGTGAGCTATATATAGCACCTAACAGAGTTTGCAACTTGATCCGAATTGTCTTTCAGGGCTACAGTACACTGTGCGTTGCTTTCCACTGGAAGTGAAATATCTCCCTGATCCATCTCTCTTTTTTTTTTTTTGTTCTTTTAAAAGGACAGGTCACTGCCTACCTGTAGGCCTTTGTGCAAGCCTTTTTTTTTTTTTTTTTTTTTAAATTTGTGCTCTTGTTTTTTGTGTGTGTGTGTGTGTTTTTTTCCCCTCAGGAGCTCCTGTAAATGACGTTGTAGCGCATAATGATGGAAGCTCTGTGTGAGACAATTACTCTAATCTGTCCAGGATTAATAGACCAAATATTATTTATTTATTTCAGTCCATCCACAGTGCTCAGCGGGTTTATAAGCTGCATGGATATTTTAGTAAGCACTTCTGTACACTTGGTTTGGATAAAAACAAGTGACAGAACAGATGACGGTGAAGCGGACCTCCCCGTAACAAGGAGGTTAACGTATCAAACATTTATGTATTGCGAAACGCGAAGGCATTAATTGACATATTGAAAAAGGCCAGAATTGATTTGAATGAATAAACATGTGGCAGCCACTGCATGTCCGCACAAACTGCTCCGGTGCAAGCAGAGACAGATTTGGTGAGCTGCTGACAAAGTGTTTCTTATCTAGAAGGGTGATCTGAGAACTTTGGGGTGAGCTACAGGGAGCCCTGCTAAGGTGAGCTATGAAAGAATAATGTGATACTGAGAACGCTTCCACATGACAGAATATACTGAGACAGTGAAGTACTGGACTGCATAGGCCTAGGTCACAATCTAATCCCTAAGCAGGAAACATTTAGGTGAAGCATTTTTATGACACATTTCAGTAATTGTGGCTCACCTAAATGTCTGAGTGTCTATAGTTGTTCTGTGTCTTTCTGTGTGCTTAGTGTTTGCATATTTTTGCATACAGTCTTTGTAGGCAAAAGTACTCTGTCTGCTGCCGGTCCTCAACCTTTCAAAAGACATTAAATACATTCAGTCACTCAAGGGCCATTTGTTGTAAGTAGTTGTAATTTGTTGTAAAGTGTTTATAGCTGTTCTGAACAGCCACACTTGAAGGTGGGGTGGAAGGCCGTCTGTCATAGAATGGGGCGAGACGCGGTAAACCTTTTAAATAAGGGGACAGACTGTATATAAAGATGGACGTCATGACAGCTCGCCAAAAGTGAAGCCAAAACTTCTCGATCGCCCCCTGGTGGATGGCTGCAGTATAGGTCATAAGTCCCGCCCCCTCCGTGTTAGTGGATGGGACATGAGTCAAACTAAAAAAAATCAAAGTACACATCAAACAAAATTTTCTTAAAGATGGTTTCTGTCATTTCTGGTAGTTCTTCTTATGCTGATGTTTGTCCAAGTGCTATTTTTTCTGATAAGTTTGTTTTTAATTAGTTATTTGACGATATAGAAAGGGGGTCTGACGTTATGATTGACAGCTGTGACAGCCGCTCTCAAACCTCCGTCCTCCGTGCTTTCGACAGATCGACACCCATTAACTGGTAACTAACCGGTTAATTTTTAAGAAAAGTTTGTGATGTAGCTTTTGTTTGTGAGAGCTGTCCAGCAGTAGGTAGTCAGAGCTAGCTTGTGCGCCCTGGTTAGCTTGACTTTTAGCTCATTCTTCTTCTCCTCAAAGTGTTTTTCATTGTGTTTGATCATAGTAGCTCATGATGACATAACGTACTCGGGCTCGAGGTACGAATATAAATAATATTACGAACATTAAGAGGCTGACTTTGCAGCAGCAGTAGCATTGGTCAGTATTCAGCACGTCATTCTTTATGTCAAGCCTGAGAGAATAACTGATGAGCGGTTTCACTTGCTCACTCAGTGGTGAAGCGGTGGTCAGCTCGACTCGGCGGTGAGTGTGACGTGATTGCGTTACCACGGCAATGCAGTAACCACGGCAGCTCTAAATGGAATCATATCACGTAGGTGGTCACAGTTCTTCTCCAGAGGAAGAGGATGTTTGATTTGACTCACAATTTTTGCCAAATGTCTTAATATCCAATAAATAAGATACTCATGGGTCTGTGTGACTTCTGTTGATAAGTTTGAAACTTGTTAGTGTTCTACTAGTTAACTCAAAGCGGAAAATGCATCAAAGTAAACTTTTTCAGATGCAAAACAAACTGTTGGTGTTGGCTTTTTAACAATTTCACAGAGTAAAGGAACTATTAATACCAAGTCTGCTCTAATGCAGGAACTGAGTATTGCAATCACAATTTTCATGTTTTAGATGAAAGATAAGTTTTGTTGGTTAGCTTTAATGATCCTCATGTTGGCTCAGACTGCAGATCACATTGAAACAATATAATATCAGTTCGATTTATATCATTTATCAGCTGGAGGATTTTGTAATAGCACGGTGCTTTTATGTATGTATTGACTGCACCTGCTCAAAGTCATTATGGCTTCTTTTGATTGTTCAAGCAGTATTTCAAAATGCTGCAATATGCTTTTCCTGGCTAAAGCTGTTGGCCAATTTATGGTAGTAAGCAGAAAATCTGTATAAGTATGACCTATGACCTTTGACTAAACCTGAGCTTCTTACACCCAAAGCAACTGACAGTGCCATCCATACATCCACTTGGCAGGACTGAAACACGTTTGTAACTAAGACATGGACGTCTTAAACTGTTAAAAGTGTGTGCAGCACCTCTCTGGGTGAAGAGGTGTTTCAGAAATAGAACAAGTGGTAACAGTTTTACTGAAAACTGAGAAAGAAAACTGAATGATGAAACTCCTATAAGAAGAAGTGTGGGAGTGTTGTTGGAGAATCACCAGACAACATTTTTAATTCATGCTTTGACTGCAGAAAATTACCAAGTTGCTTCCTGGTATGTGGATGAGGAACTCTTCACAAGTTGATAGATGCTTGTTTGATGATTACTGCTTGCTATAAAAATGCAAAATTTATATTTCCTTCATGGAGCGCTATGTGGCTTAAAGAGATTTTTTTTTTTTTTTTTTTTTTTTACCATTATTAACCTAAGCAGTGTGTGGTGACACCACCTCTATCCTCTTCATCCTTGATAATCAATTAATCGTTTTAGTCACTTTTCAAGCAAATATTCCAAAAATTGGCTGGATTTAGCTTTTCAAATGTGATGATTTAATGCTTTTCTTTTTCATACATGAAATCCAGCAATTGAATATTTTGGGTTTTGGACGGTTGTTCAGACAAAATAAGAATGTTCTCACTGAAAAGACCAGCACTCGCAAATGAATGTCGGTTATTTTGTGTCTACTTGAGTAGATGCTGTTAATTAATCAGAAAAGACCAAACAAGTGCAAACACTTTGATGATCTGGAGGTAATTTCCCACCTTGTTTATATCCATTGCAATAATTACATGTATGCTTATTTAACTCAGGTGAATGTTCCTCTTGGCTTTCTTTCATGTCCTTTTTCATCTAAAGTTTCTTTCAGCTTGCATCATTGTGTCAGTCCAGGACACTCACCTTTCTACTTCTACTACCCTCAACACTTGGAAATCTGTTATAAATTGCTAAAACTCTGCAGTAGGACAATGATGATGAATGTAACATTTGTCAAATTTGTAATCTCTCTTTTTGTTGTCCTTCTTTCCCTCAATGTGGCTAATGTTGGGCTAATTATTTCGGGTAAGGTGGGTTATGTACATGCTAAACTTTTGGTCACAGTTTATGGTTAGTTTCATATTTTTTGGGGAAAAGAGGCTTTGTATATTTCTTAATGCTCCCCATGAGAACAATTCTTTACTCTACCTGGTTAATGCATATAATGATCAAAAAGGGTGAAATCTTTGACGACAAGCCCACGTATTGTATGATATACCACATGTTGAGTACCTTCTAACACTCATTTTCACTGATTATCATATTTGACCTGTGGGGGAAAAAAAAACTTACATCAGAGTATAGTTATGTACTCACAAACTCTCCTGCCAGGCTCCTGGAAGTGGTCAAAAATGATTTTCTCTGGCAGTTAGCATTTATACATCTGTTTGTTTTTTGAGCTCGTCACCTGTGACAGTGGTATTTGGCAGCTTGACATATTCCAGCGTCTTTGAGATGTCGAAGACGCTTTGCGCTCGTTTTCACTCATCATGAATTTATTTCCTCCGTGGCAGAAAAACATGTTATACAAGCCTTCAGAAACTCCTGCAGGTTAAACTGGACTAACGAAACACAATTTAATGGCTGACTGACTCTAACACACCATAAACAGACTTTAAGACACTTGCTAGCTTAGCAACATTAAGGCTACAAATAACCCATAATGCAACCCTCTGTGTAGGAGTCGGTTTTACACCGCTACTTTATCCTTTCAAAAAGAACATCTGATGTTGTGAACACATAATTGTCTGGCCGTTAGCTGAGTGTGTATGCAAATTAACCTACAGACTGACACGTGTAACCGGTCAAAAATATTCTCGGCAGTTCACCGATTAACGGTTAATCGTTGACATCCCTCGTTTCTAGCAGACTGGGAGGTGTGTGTTCAGTTCAGAATGGTTTCTGTCCATCAGCCTTCCGTTTCCAACTGCCTCTGTGCCGTAATGCCACCCTTCTGTCTGCACTGAGGCTGCAGTTTGGTCTGTTTCCTTGCTCTAGTTGGCTCTCTTCCCAGAATGTGTTGGAAAGGATGCAACCCTTGACCCTCTGTACAAAATGAACCAGTACTTCCTTGTCGCTGAACTCAGGCAAAATCATCAACTAGGTGCCTACAGTATTCATACCACTTAATTCCTATCCTGCTGAGGAGCTATTCATCTGTTTTTGTCTGGAAGAGCTGACAGATTTTTTTTGTAAACTGCTCACAGTTTCATGCCTTCAGCTAAAATCCCCCCAGTCCTGTCAGTCCAGAATATGACACAAGCATGTGCAAATATTCACATGCAGCACATAAAATCATGGCTTTGTTTAGTCTGTTAGTCTTTTAGCTGAAATATTCTTTTTCTTCCTCTGCTTAACTCACTACTTCATGTACAGTACATAATGTTTTCCCTTTGTGTAAAAACAAAGGTACATTTCAGGTCATCTCTTTGTTTGGTAAGGCATGCTACATCAAAAGACAGTGATGCTTTGAGATGTTCACAGATGTCTCGGTTTTTTTTTTTCTGTGGCCTTTCCTCTATTGCAGGCCCTCCTTTCTGCACATCGCCTACTGGTTAGCCTATATTTACCCAGCCTCTTGACATGTTATGTTGCCACAGCAACCTGCCACAACCCCCCCCCCCCCCCCTAGTGCGCAGACCTTTTGGCTGTCACCTGTGTACTGTCCCACAATGCACTGCAATTTACCCCCAACAAGTACTACTAGCAGACTAAGAATTGTCAGCACAGAGGAATGCAGCCCTGCAGATCAGACTTGTAAACAGAATTAGTGGATCAACTTTTCCAAAAAGTATAAATATCATTTATCCGTGATTTAAATGGCAGATCTTTGGACCAACTGAATACTTTCTCATTTTTATATACAAATGGATCCTGCCCTGCAGTAACCTCTTGTTATGCTTGTAGAATACATTCCCATAACACCAGGCTGCAGAATAACAAACTGCATGTTGGGAGACCAAAACAAGTGTGTGATTGAAGGAAAGAGGGGGGATATCACAGCAAGGACTAGCTAAAAAGACCAAAAAATAGACATAGCTATAGGGCTAAATGTAGTCAGTAATCCATGAACAGGGTTTCCCCACCCGCCTGTTGCAATCGAAGCAAGCGTACTTGAGTCTTCAGACCAAAAAATGCCAAACATGCAGTATACTTTCTGTTTTTTTTTCCCTCTTGCAAGACTTTTGAACAAGTTCCAGTTGTGTCCTCTCCTTGCCTACACCCGCTGACAGATTACAAATATAGCCTTCTCTTTACTTACAGAAGCTATGAGTTTTGAATCTAGTGCAAAAAAACGTTCACACAGACTGTATTAACACCAAATTGCCTCTCTAAGATGGGTAGTAGCCTCTCACTTCATAACCTGAAATCAGCTGTTGTATTATCAGACATGGATGGTTGGTGGTTTCCAATTAGGTGACCTCAGTGGTCATATTGTTAAGAGACCCATGAGGGAAAGAAAACAGAAGCATACAAAAGGTTAAATATTATTCATGGAAGAGAGTATATAAAGGCTGTAATTTATTGGGAGCTCGCAGAAGAAAAATACTCAAAATGTACTGATGGTTGTCACTCGTAAGCAGTTTCATGTTATTGGCCTCAGTTGGTTTTCCTTGAGTGTAAGTTGGCAGGGGCTCGATGGCTGATTCAACATCTTTAAACTTAGCAAAGCTTGCCTGTCATCATTCTTGTTGATTTATGTAAAGTTGCATGACTTGCAGGTCACTTTGACTCCTACGACAGACTTGTAGCTGCGTCTTCACCATTTAAATGATTTTAATTCAGTCAAAAACAGCTTACTATAGACTTAAATATGAGTTTCATTTGTGATGTTTGAAATTTCTATTTCAGACAATGCACACTGAGGTTTTTTTTTTTTTTTTTTGTGTGTGTGTATCGTAACAGCAGACATATTTGATATACAGTGCCACAGTGGGATTTAAACCACAGGAGGCAGCGGCGGTGCTATGCTGTATTCTGTGTCCGCAGGTCTTATCTAAATTAAACTCCCTATACCAACAATAGGCTAAGCTTTGTGTTTTGCTGCTGCTGTATATTCTCAGACTCCTTTCATCAGTTTCAGCTGTATCCTTGAACTGCTTTTCTCTGGAGGAGCTTAATGGTCGTATTTGTCGGTATGTGTTCAGCTGCACTCCTGCTGTAAACTGTAGTGGTGTTGATTTTAAAAGTAATGTATAAAGCAGCCCAACTAAACAGCTAAAACATATTTTTATGTCACTAAGACTTTTACATTTCAAGGAAATCATTCATAGTGGTTTTACCTTAATTTTACTACACAATGTTTGTCACAGTGCACTTCAAAGTTAATTACCTTTTTTAAAGGAGGCCCACAGGAACATTCACCACCAGAATCTTAGTGAAATATGCAGTTTTCTAACACAGTGGAAAGTGGCCATAGTGTGGTGATAAAGGTGACAACTCTGGGTTTGTTTGAAACCTTTTGTGTGTGGACATGAAGGGAGTCATTACACCAGCCACACATCCCACATTACACAAAGCAGGCAAGCCAAAAGCCCACCAGACCATGAGCAGGTTGTGATAAATCAGAACTGTACCTTTTTTTTTTTTTTAGGAGGCAGCACTTGGCTAGAGAGGTTGAAAGGGAACAAAAATGCAACAGAAAAGAATGAAAAAAGTTCAAACGTTTGTACAGTGTTCAAAATGTGCACAGTGATGAATACAGTTTGTTCTGTTAAAAGACAAGCTTAAAGTGAAGAGTCGACTGCTACATTAGTTTTGGGGAAATCTTTTTGTGTAAAACTGAGCGTTACGTCAGCCCTGGGTGAATTCTTCTTGAATATGCAACTCACAATCAGGGACTTTATCATCACCTCAAAAACTAGTTTACCATTTTCTAGTTTTCCGGTTAAAAAAAAAAAAAGAAAAGGTATTTACGCACAGTGATTTAGGAGGATGGCGGTTAGACATTCAGATCAAGTATGGAAATGTTTTGAACATATTGATGATAAGGTTGAGTGGAAACTATGCCTCAGGTGGTGAGAAGTAATTTGCAGTGAAGACGAGATGACATTTCTGGAAAACAATGACAAGCATGAATGAGAGAGCGCTCAAATGAGCAAATGTGCATCCTTACCTGAAAATATTTTTTGATAGAACAGGACCAGAAGTGAGTGGGTTTCAGGCTTCACAAAGGTGAGTTAAGTCACTTCAGCTAGTTTAACTCTGTTTAAAGGAGCGAGACCAATCACACACTTGTTTCATTATCACAAAGCCTGCAGCATTTTCAATAATTGTGCACTCAAAATTCTGCTATTCATCCCCCCCTTCATCAGATGTGAATGAAACTCTGTGTATGTTCAGCAGATAGCGCAGGATGTCTCCAGTGAATTTAATCAGGATTGCTAAAAGGCATCTTGAGTTATGAGCAAATATGTGATAGGCCGCGTCCACTTGTACCGATCAATATGGCACTTCAGATTTTGGTTCATATTTGCCCCCAAAGCAGAAACACCAATTTTGGTGAAATTCTGTCCACCGGGTTTTCAGATACATGTTTGTGGTATTTGTGGCACCCCCTATGGCTCAGGCTCAAAATGCGTTGGGAGACCTATTACCAATCACAGACTGAAGTTATGTACCAAGATTTATGATGATTGGACAAATGGTTAATAAGTTATGGCCAATATCCTCTAAGCCCCGCCCTTTGCGAAGATATTTTGGTAGATGGCGGCCATGTTTTTCAACCGATCTTGCTCATTTGTAATAGAAATGTGTATGTCAGTCCCCCAAGGCTGTTAGCCAAATTTGGTGTTGATTGAGTAAAAATACAAAAAGTAGATGTCACATTACTGGTTTTCACATATGCAAATTGGCAAAAGATCCATCATGGCAGACTTTTTGTAGAGTTGGACTTTCGTGACATTTCAAGTCAATCGGAGTTACGGTGTGAGGGGCGTGGCCTTTCCAAAATTGCATATTTGGGCCTTAATTACAGCACCAACATCTGGCTGATTAGGCTGATGTTTGTTGGGAAGCACACATGCACATCATTTCCAGTTATTGGGCCAAGTTTCATGGTTTTAGCTTATTCCAGCTGAAGGCAATTTGAGCTGCGACAGAAGACAACGGATAATAATAATAATAAACTGGCACAAACACATATTACTATAGTATTCTTACAGTGTTGATTTTCATTTCATCCTCCAGTCCTGTTAGGAAATCACTGTAATATTCCTACAAACTGTTTTTATTCTTATGCTTTGGTACATGTCGCACATAAAAAGTTCCTAATGTGTTACATACAAAATCAATTTCAACTGATAATTTTCTTTATTGTATCCCTTTTTGACAGTATTGCGTCTGTACTAAAGTTAAATATCTTCACCATAATTATGATATAATAATATAATATAATAATTATTATATAAAGACTAGAAGAACTTGGTGGACCCTTCAAGGACAAGTTTCAACTTAGATTAGTGCGTCACAGAAGATTTATTCTGGTCACAGTCATACATGTTGTGTTAGCCATGGCCTTGTCCTAAGTTGAAGCGCAGGGTGGCCAAGCACATTTTCCTCCTCTTAGGCTACATTTTGACTGGCGCCATGTGCAAATGCAGTTTGTTAACCAGCTGATTGCAAAAAAGTCTCAACTGTGGATCTCTGTGTAAATGTGCGCACTCCTGCGTCACACACATTATTCATTCATCAGTACTGTTAAACACGCCTCAGTGTTTACTGGTCTCAATCCACAGAGCAGCACTGTGGCATCTGTGTTTTGGACTTGGCTTTGTATTTTGTTCTCGCTGTTGGCCCTGACTCCCCAGGGCTCTCTAGGTCTATTAATACCAGCTCGCTCTAAAAATACAGAGGACTGTGTGACCCAGTGGGACTTAGGGCCCTATGATTTCCACGATGCGGAAAACATGGACGGAATCACAGAAATTTGATAATAAAAATGGAATCAACTGTAAATCGCGCAATAGCGTGGAATTTGCCAAAATGTGGATGCAATTTTTAAAAATCAAGGTTTTTTTCCTGCAGCGCCTAAGCATTTATTCATAGCGTCTAAGCTAAATGAACAGAAAATGGCCATCATATACTTCCATCTAAATGAACTGGGAATCTCTAATGTGTTCTGGTGTCATTTAAGGTCACGCTGCTGCAGCCCTTGCTGCTGCAGCCCTTGCTGCTGCAGCCCTTGCTGCTGCAGCCCATGCTGCTGCAGCCAATGCTGCTGCAGCCCATGCTGCTGCAGCCAATGTCTGTGTCTGTGTTTCACTGAGGACAGGGATCTGTGGTGAAACCCGGAGCGGACTTTTGAGTTGTCTTTTCTTTTATGATCGTGAAACTGGATTGAACTGAACTGATTTGGGGTTATGAGGAACACAAAACAGACTCTTTACTGAGTGGATTGAACTCCGAGACTGTGGGACGACATGCACACACTCACACACACGCGAGAGTTGCTCTGCTTACTTGATTTAATACACGTATTGAAAGCTAAATTGAGTTGTGGTCTATTTGGTTTTGCAATGCTGGTTTTTGGTGACGTCTAATTCATTGCTACTTGTTGTTTGCTTCAGTGTTTTGTATGGTTTGACGGAGCGATTTTCTTTCTGTTTCACAATTATTATTTGTTGGATGTGACTCTGGCATCCCTCTTCATTTAGAAGTGTCAAACCCGCTACCACACACACACACACACACACACACACACACACACACACACACACACACACAAAGTCATGTCGATCCTTTGATACAGCTAAGTCATCAAAAAATTGAGGAATTTGACACTAACAGCTAAATTTAGAGCAGAGCAGTATCCAAACTATAAGCCTAGCTTTACCGCTGTTATTTTGTGATTACTGTTTTTAATGGCACACAGTACAATCACTCACAAAAATGTGAAGGATTACTTTTTGGCCATAGTGCTTACATATCTGTTTCACTTCTTCATGCTAATGTCTGAGTGTACTGTGTATTGAAGCACTTAAAAAAATAGTGCAATGTTGTGTCGCATCATTACAAATTGATTGATTTATGTTCATTTCATTTGATGTATGATTTAAATTTTGAATACTTTCGTGTTGAATTGTTGAAATTTTATTCATCCACCACATGATTAAGACACTTTTCTGCTGACAAAATGTGCTTAAATTGTAAAACACAGAATTCAGGAAAATTAAATGGGAAAACACAGAATTTTGGGAAAAAATATCATAGGGTTCCAGGGAATAAATGGGAGCTTTTTTTTTTTTTTACCATACTTGCATACAGGCACAACAATTTTAAATTCTGACTTGTATTGTATTTGTATTATTGTCCTGGGATTTACACTGAAACCTGGAAACCACCCATGAGTGTTTCTTAGAATACAACATCCCTGGAGCATCAGCTTAGAAAAATAAATGGAACTCCTGTATTTTCCACACTCAAAGGCAAATACCTTTTAGCAAATTCATTTAAATCATCAAAACCTCCAGGCCTAACTGAGAACAGTAATGTTTGTTTCTATTCAGGTTGAAAGAATGTAGGTGTGTGTGTGTGTGTGTTGGACTGGTTTGTGTGTATATGCACTTGTCATTATGTTCTAAATAAATTGGCTTTATACGTAAAGACCATGTGCTATGGATTTCACTCATTGAATTATTTCCCTAATTTGCTGGGAACAGTGATTGGACACATCTTAACAAGGTCCAACAATTAAATTTGTTTTCCAAACAACTTGTGAAATGTCAAATGAGAAAAGGGAACGTAAAACATTTTATGCTGTAACACATTTGTTGATTAGGTAACAGCTCACCTTTGTGTAAACAAATGACTGATTTATGAAGGATTTGATATTACAAATAACACATGAAATTCACTGATATCTTCTTTTACAGCAGCAACATGTTTAATAATAATACACTGCGCTCAATAAGCTTCTCATATTGGACCTTTTTAAAATAAGGTAATAAGACAAAACAATGTACATCAGGGCATGAACATAATAATGCCAGCTCTTTCATATTTCTGTTTCTCTCTTGACTCTCATGGGCACACATGGGTTGGTTGGTTTGTTTGTGAGATAATTCAAACATATGACAGAGAAATACCCAGTTAGGTAATTTCTTTGAGCTATTCTTTATAAAAGCTTTTGTAACTCAGACTACAGAGAGGAATGCTAGTAACGGACAACAACATGTTGATTCATGCATAATACAGATAAACCTTTATGGACCACACTGTCGAGCAGATTTTGCAAATAAGGCAAGAACGAGCTGCTGCTGCGAGTCAACAGAGAGCTGAAAAAGCTAACAGTGACTGGTGGTGGATGTGCCAATATTGCACAACTGTGCCAGACGAGATTTAGTGTATAGAGCTATGACTGTCACATGTACTTAATCTAAAGCTAACAGAGAGGGCTGTGGATCATTATGTGTCACTCCATATCAAAGTATTGTATTGATTAATAATTGATAAGCAGTTATACCCATAACTGGGTACATTTTGGTAATTTGACAAATATTGTGCACATCATGATCTTTGCCTAATAAAGTGGTAAATGAGGGTAGTTTTCAGAGCCTTAGTACATTGAGATATTTGTCTTGACAATTCAAATAAGAGCCACTATTCCAGTTAGTCAGTATCAGCTGTGTATTAGTGGAATGATTCTTAACCCTTAACCTCTTCCACTCCCAACCCCCCTACCTTAGATCCATTTTAGAGGGGGGGGGCAGTGGATCTTTAGGGGGAGATAGCAGGTCAACAGTATATGACACATAGAAGTGGTTTACATCATCTGAAAGCTGGGAACCTGAAGATTAATTTGAGATGCAGCTCAGCACTGTGTGTCAAGTTTTTTTTTTAGTGATAAATCTGTAATGAACATTGTCTTTTGGTTAGGTGCCTATTCAAATTTTGAAAGTTTAGAGTGTATAAGGTCTTAGAACATTATGATGGACCTATATGATGGCCATTGCCATGCTCAGTTATGTCTCATAAGTTGTTGCAACAATTTTTGGGTTGATACCATTTTGTTACACAGATTTGGTGCAAAATTTAACTATTTTTGACCATTTGAGAATTGATAACAATGGTCAAAATATCACATTAAGACACCAAAACCTTGAGGAACACCATAGAAAAGTTCATGCTGTGATTTGGTAACAAAAACTCTTGACATTTGGAGATTTCAGTAAGAGTTGAAATTTTCGCCAATTGGATGGCAGGCACTTCTGTTCTCGGAATTGCTCAGAAACTCCCTATTGTCAATATACCTTGGAAAGTCATACATCCTTTGAACGCCCTAGGTCTCTCATTTGTGGTTTCAAAGTTTCATGAGGCTGTGATTATCCTAGAGATCACAATAGGTCATTTTATACAGTTAGGTCAAATGGTCTCACTACAATGAAATGGCTAGTGTGGGGACTAACATCATCACACATGAATACAATTGGGCTCATTGAATCCACAAGAGTCTCAGCTTTCCAGTCCTACCTAATTTATGCAATTGCAAGGGTGTTTAGTGACCCCAGTATGCAGAAATATTCAAGTTTTCCATTTTTAGAATAGGCAAAAATAACACGTTTATACTGCATGCAAAAAACTGCATGGTTTCTGCCAAAAACTACATGGGATTAGCACAAAGTGGGCATGTCTGTAAAAGAGAGACTTGTGGGTAGCCACAGAACCCATTGTGATTCAGATATCTTGAGGTGAGAATGGCCATGCCAGTTTTTCCCCCGCCAAAATTTAGCCTAACTTTTGAGCATTATTTAGCCTTCTTCCCAACAAGCTCACATGACATTGGTACCAATGGATGCCTTCTAGTTTCATATGATACCAGTATCTTCACTGTAGCTTTAAAACTGAGCCTGCTACAGCCTCTTAAAGACAGTAATGTAATGGAGAGTAATGGGGAGTGGAAGAGGTTAAATTACTTAATTAGTTTTCTTAAATTAGCAGCTTTATTTCATCCACTCCATTTGTTTTTGTGTCCTCAACACATGCTGCATTAGATGTTCTTTCAGCACCCCATGTTCACTCTCTGTTGCCAGCTTTCACTTCTTAATGTAATACGAAATAAATAGTGAAATATTGTCTTTGACGACCCTTAAATGTATTTTAGCGGACGGCAAATTGTTTTTCTGTTAATTCACACACATAACTGATTCATTTATGGGTGGAGATTACTAATTTGCAAAAAGCTTTGCTCCCTAAAAACCAGAGCAGCTCTTTTTTGTTCTGTTCATGTGCCAGATTTGAAGGGATCCAGATTTTATTTAGCAAAGTTATCCAGATAATTCAGTAATTCTGCTTTGTGACAGGCTCCTAATCTCTTCTTCGACTCAACATGACCAACGCCTCCAAGAAGTGCCTTGGGGCAGGTGTGGCCAGGTGCTGTAGTGCCACGATAAAGGGCCTCAGCATGTGCAGACCATCACCACAGTAGACTAATAGGCCTTTTTCAGACATTAAGACATTTTGACATGTCACAGTGGGAAAAGCAGAGGTGCAAATAATAAAATTCATGTTGGCTGAATTCCATTTAACTGCTTCAGTCTCAGGGTCCTGGTATTCTGAATGCTCACTCACAAACTATCATGGTTTAGAGTTTTTATGAGTTTTTAGTCAGTGATTGGTCCGCTGCTAGTCAGGGCCTTGACTAGTCAGTCTTTGTACATACCAGGTATGTCTGATTAGTCATAGGAGCCAGTGCCCTTTACATAACAAGCTAAACTGGTGTTTGTACATTTCCAAACTGCGTCAGCATGCACTTTTGCACAGTAAGACTTAGATCTTTTTATCAAATTTTATCCATCCATCCATCCATTATCTAATTATAACCACTTAATCCTTGCAGTGTTGTAGGCCGATCCCAGCTCACATGAAGCCAGAAATGAATATCTTCAAAGACTCGTGGTTATTTTACCCCTATTCCTCACTTATCTTACTATTTGTTAAAGGGTTAAATGGCTTAATGGGCCTGATAAAGAAGTGCAATATGCATTTTCTTGCCACTGAGAAGTTATTAAACCATAACAAGAGAACTACAGGAAACCCTGTTTGATACGGGAGGCTGCAGCCTATAAGGCCACATGAAGAGCAGCAACCTTGTCAACATGAACACAGTTAGACTGAAAATGAATGTTGAACCTGCTTTGGCAGCAACTGTTTGACTGGATAAGGGGGAAGGAAATGGAGAACACCTCCCTTAAGGGACATTAACTTTGATTTTACAACCTTGATTTTATTGCAAACTAATTGCATAGCAGCCAGGTTGGCTTGATTTAATTCATCATTCAAATGTCAACATAATTAAGTACTAATCATTTCTCAAGCTCAGCAGTTGTTATGTTCATGCGTTGAGGTCAGGATGTAGAGAAGGCAAATGACACCAATTAAGTTCAGTGTTGGTTCTCCAGGTGTGTCTGATTAGTCGAAGCCTTTTTATAAACAAGAGCTGTGGCAGAACATGGAAGTCACAAGTGTTCATTGATCCGTATCAAGTACAAATACATGTAGGTCATGCTCTTTACTGTGGTACACCTCAGTCATCACAAGTATAACCAGGTGTTTTTAAGAAGTTGCAATGTAAAGATTATCACCTCTGTAATCAAGATGATTTTTTTTGATTAATGTGCCTCAAATTAATAACTTGCAGATTCAAATTACTCAAATTACTTAAAAAAAACCTTTAATGCCATGTCACAGGTCTAATCTGAAATACAGTGCTGTGCAAATATTTTAGGCACTAAAAGTAAAGTGAGGATGCTTATAAAAACAATGCCATAAATAGTTTTTATTAATCAATAATGTCATACAAAGTTTCTTCAGTGAACAGAAGAAACCTAGGCTTTATCTTTAAAACAGCACCGGTTCTCCTTGGTACACCTGCATACAGTTTTACAAGGTACTTGGCCGGTTGGTTGTTCCTGCATCTTGGAGAAGTTGCCACAGTTCCTCTGTGGGTTTAGGTGTCTCAGTTGCTTCTGTCTCTTCATATAATCCCTGACTGACTCCATGATGTTGATATCAGTACTCTTTGGGAGCCATACCATCTGTTGCAGGACTGTTTGTTCTTCTTGTCAATCAAAATAGTTCTTTATGACTCTGGCTGTATATTTGGGGTCATTGTCATGCTGCAGAATAAGTTTGGGACCGATCAGACACCTCTCTGATGGTATTGCATTATGAATAAGAATCGAAATGTCTAAAGTGCCTAAATCCTTTGCACAGTACTGTAAATGGTATAAACAATCATGGTTCATGGGTCTTTATTGTATACTCTTGCACTTTTCTGTAGATGTTGCAACACAAATCAGGTTTGGAGACTCTTCCAAACAATATTTTTGAAGGCCTGTAAACACTTCTATTCAAATAGAATATCTTGGCTTGAGTAGAGTAACCTGCTTTGAGACCTGTGATCACATAACAGTTCAGTTAAACATTAATTTGCTTACCAAAAATTGCTTATACTTATACTACTTATACTACATAAAAAAAAATCCAAAATCTATGCAAATATTTTTCATTTCAAAAGTTTAACTGCTGGACACATGATGTCTCCTACTTCACTGAAAAGTCAGTTCTCAGTGTATATGCACTGGAGGTTTCAAGTTTCAAGGCATGGCTACCTTGTGATTGACAAGTCACTATCACGGCGATAACGTTGGTTACACACTTAACGTAACGTAACCCCAGATTAGAACAGGAGTATAGGCGTAGCTGTTGTTATTTGAGTGTGTTTTCAGTTCATGAAAGTTAATTCCAACATTTTGGTTGCCTAAAAAAAGTTCAGTGTTTGGTTGTACTGAAAGACCCTCTAAGGAGTCTGCTGTTCAGTTTTTCTGATAAGTACATTTTGTTTTAAGCCTGTTTTTCGCCAAAATTAGCATCAGCAATATCACAGTTAAGCATAGACTGTAAATACACCGTGATAACCAAGCTAGCAGCTAACACTAGCGTTAGGGTCAGCTTCCCCCTTGTGTCCAAATATGGTCACTTCTGGCTCCGCAAAACCAAGATGGGGACAGTGAAAACGCCAACTCAAGGCTTCAGAACGGGAGTCCACAAACCAATGGGTGACATCACGGTGCCTACTTCCATTATTTTTTTACAGTCTATGGTCACAAATCATGCTTGTCGGTCCACACCCTAAAATTGGATTTTCAATGAGCACAGAGAAACTTTCCACTTTCAGCAGATGAAAGTGAAAGCAGCCTTCTAGTGTCAAACTCTGCACATACATTATTCTGCACAGAGAAGCTCAAACACTGAACTGTAGGAACAAGAAGAGAAAAGCATTTTTGAGTGGAGGGGGACTTTAAATATAGCCTCCATACATGCAGCAGGTAGTAGGGATAATGGTAGTACAAAGCCTGACTCCAGGTTTGCAAAATATTTAACCAAGACACAAAATTTACTAGACAATGACTTGTACATGTTTTAAAGTTACAGCCCAAACTGGATACATATGACCTCTGTAGGCTTTTCACTTTGTTGATCATGTCACAGACATCCTTGATATCTACTAGATTCACTTTAGATAGGCCTATCCTGTCTTAATTGTCTGCTGGAAGGTCAGCGTCTCACCGCGTGATTAGTCTGCCTCCACTTTGTGTTGCACAAAGCAAGTGAGTCACACTTTGTCAACAGAAGCGACGTCTGACTGTCCCTGTTTTGAGTTAATGAGTGATGAAGGCCTCAGCCAGTGAACAAGGCACCTTTCTGTGCTGATTTGAGCCGGCATTAGTTAATGACTAATTGCAGCATTGTGTTTACCATTACCTGTCAAGGTGAGCGAGTTGTAGAGATGGTTCTGTTAGAGCGGGACAGCTGACCTGACTGACTACGCCGTGTGCAACAGCGAGATTGTGTCATCTGCCAAAAATGGAAAACAGTGGAAATGTTTACATGAGATCTGCATTATGTCAGCCAAATATCTAGGCTAGATGTTTTTGAACGGCCTGTGATGACTGTTTTGAGCAACTATTGTTCACCAGCAACAGGTGTGGAAGAGTCTAGTTGAGACCTGCAAACTGTTTTAATGCTCTGTGCACAAGCAGCCTTTGTCTGATAGTTGGTGTAAAAACATGCGTACAACCAGTTTATACGCTGCACAGACATTCTTCGACACACGGAGAAGTGCACCCCAGTTACAAAGGTTAAAATCAGAAGCTTGGGGGGGGTTATGGACACAGGCAGGTGGCGATGTCAAGAGGGCGTCAGCTTGCAGCTATGGACTTGAACCCAGAATAAAGCCTCATGTGTTGGGAAGTTTCCACTATTCTAAAATTTGAGCTTGAATCCTGCTCAGTTTCAAAGCTGTTTTTTATTCCCCAATTTTACCAGTAAAGCTAGAGGCAGAAAGCTGAGAGCTGAGGCATAAGCTTTGTCATCTGGACTCTCAGGTCACACTAAAATGGATTAAAGGCAAATGTTTGTAATGCTGATAAAACCTTGAGGTTTAGTGCTGTGTCTAAATAGGCCTTAACTAAAAATCTATCATGAGCCAGTAATGAGTTTTTGCCGATATGTGCCTCAACTCTAAGTGCGAAACCGAGAGAATGAGTCTGTGTGAGTGAGCGAGCAAGAGAGAGACAGGTATTGCTACAGACACTGTTGTGGAATGTGTGGTGGAGTTTTTGTGGTTTGCAAAGTGTTTGGTAGGGGGAGGGACCTAAAACGCTGCTGAGCTACTTCTGAGTTGCAGATCCCTCCCCCAGTTCAAACTCAGTCTTTGCTTTCTTTCCCTTAAAGGGACAGTTACCGCAGAGTGTCTCTGGCCTTGCTCCCTTATCAATCTTGTGGCTTCTTCTCTCTTTGCTCATGAGGTTGATGTTGACCCACAGGCTGTGAACACATACACTGACAGATAGCACTGACTGTAAAGGTTGCTATCTGCCTCCACTGATGATATTACTCTCTTGTTGTCCCTCAGGTCCATGTGTGGTCAGTGAAGCGTCCTGGAGAGCAACATGGCAGTATGTCAGTTGAGCGTCTGGGTGAGATGAGGTGAGTTAACAGGCTGAAAAGTTTGCTTTAAAGGCCTAACCCGGAACCAGGGTGTGTTTCCAATCATCCACTCAGTACAGGCTCAGTATAAGGTTTATTATCAGCTAAAATAGGTTTAATGAAGGTATGTATTTATAATCTCTGTCAAGAATCAGTTTTCTTCTTCATTCCTAAGTCACTTTTTGTGCACGGGCCAGATTCGTATTGCTCCCAGATGTGGCCTTATAGAGAAATTTTAATTAATTTGAATTTGCCTTAAAACACAACTTTTAGGGCCCAACACACACTTTCAGTCTGAAATGCTGATTATATCATAATTTTTTCTTTTCTCCATCAGTGTTGCCTGTAAGCAGTGTGAGCTCCACTGACAGGCACAACTATTCTCCATACCAGACCTCAACCTCAATCACCAGCCAATCAAATGCACCCAGACAATAAACTGGCCAATCATGGCAAGCAGGTCACAGGTGACAGCCGATCTCAAATAGCCAGTGTAAACCAGCAGGCTCAGCAGCAGCAGGGAGCTGCTGGTCACCTGGGCCCAAAGAGCGTCAGTGCCGGGAGCCATGCAGTCAAAACCAACCAGATTTCCCCCGGCAACCCTGGGCTGAAGGCTGTCAGCCAATCAGTGAGCGGCGGCGGCGGCGGTGGTGGTGGCGGCGGCGGCGGAGGTGGAGGGATGCTGAAAACCAAATCCAAGCGGGAGCGGAGCGTCTCCATTGACTCTGGTGAATCAAGAAATGCCATTCCTCCAGCCCTGGAGACAGATGCCAAAGGAGGTAAGGCACACATGCACAGAAGAAACTGTCAGAGTCTCGGACTTATAGACTGCGTGTTTCTGTTCGAAGTATGCAGAAGTTCACTTCCTTTACCTTCCTATCAGCCTAATCTTTACCCGAAATACCAGATTACGTACATTCACCTCCTCCACAGCAGGAAGTGAATGTAAGGACTGAGAGGACAGAAGAACTTGTTTTCTCTCTTGCTGAAATGCCCTGACCTTTCAGTGAAGCGTCAGAATTTCCCCCTGGCTTTTGATAGTTGTGCTATGCCCGCGCTGTAGTGACGTGTCTTAGATGAAAAAGCATCAGGGCTTTCTGTAGTGCTCCAAGAGAGAGACAGGTCATGAGGTTGTGTAAAAATTTAGTAAGCCTAGAGAGGTTGTTGTTGTTTGTAAAGCAGGAGATGCTGAGTGGGTAGAAAGATTTAAAGTTCCTTTTTGTGAACGTCCCAGTCAACACTTGTGTTTAATTTGCGTTTGTTTGCTGTTGTTCTCTTAGGCATGCGTGTTCACGTGAGTGTTATGACTGCAGATGACATTTACATGATTTTGTGAAACTCATCTGGGCTTCCTGTACATGACTTGAACCTCCTCTTTAAACACACACACACACACAAACACACACACACACACACACCTTGATAGACTCAGAGGGAGGGGTGTGGTTCCAACATAGAGCTGCAGATTCTGAAAGAGGGAGAGAATGAAAGACAGGGTGGGTCTTTTGAAGGCAAATCTCTTCTTGCTCCATTTGACCACACACACACACACACATACACATACACACGTTCCTTTTCTCTCTCTCTAGTTCTGTCATTCCCTGTGATCTAATTTCTGCCTGTAGAAAAACAAAAGTGCATTGAAATGAAATGCAAGCCCTCCCTCTTTTTTTTCCTCAAATCACTTTGCTGCCAAACCTGGAGAGGGTCAGTGACAAATAGTCTGAACATAGTAGCAGACACGGCTCAATAGCTGAGTTTCTTGTTAAGATAAACTAGTTACTGTTGGCAACAAAAACATTTGCAGAGAACAAGACATCAGCTCTTTTCATACTGCCTCTCTGAAAGGTAGCAGTCCTCCCTCTGCTGTCCTTTCACTGTACTGTCATAGCATAACTCACTTCCTTCCTTACTGTACATTTAGTCTTTTAAAGGTGCAGTGTGTAGTGGCATCTAGTGGAACGGACTTGGCAGAAATGGAATATAATATTCATAAGTATGTTTTAATTAGTGTATAATCACTTGAAAATAAGAACTGTTGTGTTTTCGTTACCTTAGAATGAGCCCTTTATATGTACATGGGGAGCTTCCATCGAGCCCGCCATGTTGCACCGCCATGTTTCTACAGTAGCTCCAAACAGGCAAACCAAACACTGGCTCTAGAGAGGACCTTTTGCGTTTTCCACGGCTAATTCTCTTACATGTTTGGAAGGGGAGAGGTGGGGGGGGGGGGGGGGGGGGTATTCAGTTTGTTGCAATCTGGAACCTCACCGCTAGATGCCACTAAATCCTACACACTGGTCCTTTAGGAGCTTGTCCGCAAAAGAGATAGTTCAAACATAAGTGCATGACCCCAGGTTTCACCTCACAGGCTTATAATGTTTTCAAAAAATATTTAAGTTGGCTAATAGAGACATGTTGGTCTGGTCAACATAATCCATAATGTTACATGACATGACTATGGTACATTTTGCGAACATCACTTTATGTGGCAGCTAATTACTGTTTTTAATGGACCATTTGATGATTGATTTAATGTGGTTTTGGCATTTAACATCATGTTCTGATTTAAAATGACTGATTACATTCATCAAGGCAGCTGGAGGCTGGAATTCAATAACTTGTAAGGCAAACTGCATTAGACGGAGTAGTACAGTAGCCTCTAGCTCTGGAAAATACAGTGGTGGGTTAAGACCATTAGCAGTGAACATTAAAAACAAAGACATTGGTAATACCTTTTAAAGGGAGAGTACTATGACTGTTTTTATCTAGATATTGATGTGTGTTTTATCTTCCAGAGGGTGTTATGCGCAGTAAGCGGCGCTGTGTTCTGGAGAAGAAACAGCCATATAGTGGAGATGAATGGTGCTCTGGACCTGACACAGAGGAAGATGAAGACAAGCCACACACTGCAACCCACCGTGAGTCTGTCTGCTTCTACAGAGGGTGAATGTAGCACAGTCCTCAATAACAAATGGTATCACTGTGACCACAAGTGTGAAGGCCACATAAATAATAACATGTAGGAATCCCCTTCCACTTCTCAATTTTATTTTCTTTGAGAACAGGTTAAAGCCATAAATTATCCATAGGTTCAGATCCTGCACACACTGAAAGGAAGAAGATGAGAGCTTGGAATGCCATGCTATACCTTCCCACTGATTTGACTTTACATGTGGTTTAGCTCCATCTAGTGTTTAGATGTTGTATATAAAAAGATGTACTAGGGTTGCAATTAAACACCAATATATCATTTTAGACTGATTAAACCAGTGTGCTGATGATTTTTCTCAGGGGAGCGAGGGCTGGCAGGTCCTATCCAGGGGCTTCCTGATCGCCTGTCTGCAGGATCCATGTCTGAACCTGGGGGTCCTGTAATGAGTTGTGGAGTGGGACCAGGGCTAAAGGCAGAGCCACCTCAGTCTTCACAGCAAGTGGTGTATGTTTTCACAACCAACCTAGCCAACAGGTACAAACTATTTGCAGATCTGAAATGCATTTTTTTTTTTTTTTAGCAATAATTCAATAATGTTTCACCTGCCAGTATTTATTTGCACTAACTGGAAGTAGAGATGTCCACATGTTCTTAATCTTATCAACAAATAGATTTTGATATGGTTTTTTAGATTTCAAAACTGAATTATATGACTGCAGTGTTCATCTAATTTGTAATATTGATGTATTATTTTGACAGTGCTGCAGAGGCAGTAATGAAAGGACAGACCGATTCCATTCTTCTGTTTCACCAGCAAAATGTTCCATGCACCAAGTTGGAGCAGGTCAGACATCTACAACTCAGTGGCAAATTAAACAAAATATCAACTTTGTGTCAAACCTATACTATGGTGAAGTAAAGGTTTATAATAAAGACCACAGGTGCAAACTATGTGGTATGGGTAATTTGTTTAGCTATTTTGGTCTCAGATACCTCTTTGTTCCTGTTTCCATCAGCAGTGGTTAGGACCGGTGTGAATATTTGCACCAAAAAAGTGAAGTGCACTATGTGTTGGTTTGGAAAATGATTTTAAATAGTAAGATTATTTTAGTAATTATATAACAAACGATTACATTACAATAAAAGTGATAATGATGATAATTCATGATAATAATATAACTTTAGTAACAGTGTAAAGTAGTAACAGCATTTTTTTCATAGCCTGAACCTATTTCTTTTTCTCCTTTTGTCTGCCACAGGGCCACCCATCAGGGAAGCTTCCTAATCTATCTGAGAAGGTGAACTCCAGCAGCTCTCCACACACAGGCACCCCTAAATCCCAAAGTGGAACTCCACAGCCAGCCTCTGCAGGAGTTGGAGGCCCATTGCATCCTGCAGGGACACCATCATCAGCCGGACACTCTGATAATGAATCTTCTCAGATTAGACCTGGCGGAGCTTCCAGCAATAATAGCATTGTGGCCCATAGATCAGAGGGAGGGAGCACGGCCACACCTACAGGCCCAGTCCAAGGAACTGGAGATGGGGAGGGTGGAGGGGGTATGCCCCTTCCTGTTGCTACTGCTTCTCCCTCGGGGAGTCCCTCCATCCTATCTGCACATCTACAGAGTGATACAGGCCAGAGGAGCGGCCCAGGGAACACAGATGGTCTTTCCAAAGAGCAGCTGGAACACAGAGAGCGTTCTTTGCAGACGCTAAGAGACATAGAGAGGCTGCTTCTACGCAGTGGGGCAAGTGGAGGCCTTGCAGACACAGGAGGCTCCAACAACAATCCTCCTAATAATGCCTCCAACCTAAATAATAACAACAATACTGATAGGAGTGCTATTCTTGAGGATAGTGAGAATGGCACTAATAACCCTGGAAATTGCAGTAGTGGTAATATGGTACCGTCAGCCTTGGCTCCGATGGGAGGAATGAAGAAATATGAAGAACCCCTCCAGTCTATAATTTCTCAAACACAGTCTCTTGGTGGACCTGGCCTTGACAGCCCTCAAATGGACTCTCACCATAACCTACCACAACACCAACATCACCAGCTGTCTTCACCTGGGATTGACATGGGTCCCTTACTTGGACCAGAAGGGCTGACCCCAGAGCAAATAGCGTGGAGGAAACTTCAAGAAGAGTACTACCAAGAGAAGAGACGACAACAGGAAATGCAACCCACCACACATCCTCAGCACTTTAGAATGATGACCGAGATGGGCATGCATGGGGGTCCCATGATGATGAGAGGACCCCCTCCTCCCTACCACAGCAAGTCTGGAGACCAACAGTGGGGCCCTGGCAATATGATGGGAGGAGGAATGGGTGGAAATGCACGAATGATGGACATGCACCAAGAGGGACCTCGTGGTCCAAGGTTCCTAGGACAGATGCAGAGAGGGCCACCGGGGGGAGGGGGGTTTCCTGGTAGTCCAGGGGGAGTTTTATCAATGGAGGGTCTAGGACCTCAAAGGGCCACCAGGCCAGGGATGATTTGGCTCGATGATATGCCCAACAACATGGGTGGTGGAGGTCCCTTTCATGGGTGCTACCCAGGTGGACCTCCTCAGCACTTGCAGGGTGACCCAGAACATTTGTTGACGCGTGAGGAAATGTTTCGCATCATGGAGAAACGGCAGATGCAGGGGCTTCCTAGGTTTGAACTTGATCGAATAGCTAAACAGCAGCAACAGGGAAACCTGGGCTCAAGAATTACGGAGAATCCTGGGGGCCCAGACTTCCCCAATTTGGGAATGGGCCGGGGTCCACCCTCCACTCGAGGTGATTCTATGGACTTTCCTGGCTCACGGGACATTATGGGCTCTCCTGGAGGGGGTCCTCAGATGAGAGACTTGGTGGATTCTCCTCTAGGGAGCAACCTTACTATGAACATGAACCCACAGATGAGTGTTCAGCAACAACAGCACATGATTCTATCTCAGAAGCTCCGAGGAGGTCCTGCAGGAGGGGGGCCTTTAGGTGAGATGTTTAGCCCAGGAGAGATTTCACGAATCAGAGCTTCACAGAATGGAAGAGGAAATAAGGGAATGATCCCAGGACCGGATGGTCACTTTCAGTTTCCCAATCAAGGTCCTTTCCCTGGAGGACAGGTGGAAGGACCCTATCTTCAACAACCTGGCCCTGAGATGTTTGGGCCTGACCAGCAGAGTTCTAATCAGATGGGAGGTACATCACGACTTAGTCATATGCCGATCACTGGAGGCCTCAGGGGAGCAGATCTTGGTCCTAGGCACCCCTCTGACCTGTCAATCAATGTCCACCCACTGACCTCTCCTGCAGTGCCTCTTCCTCGTCAGCTTAAATCTCCATCACTCAACCAAGAGCCTTCACCTCTTCTACCTTCTCCCTCTGCTCCAGGACTCAAGTCACCCTCTCAGATCTCCTCCGCAGGGCATCATCCACCTCTTCCCCCTGCATCTGGTGCTGGTACTCCTTCCTCTTCTTCCATGAAGTCTCCCCAGATAATGGGGTCTTCCAACCTTGGGTTGCACTCTCCGTCTGCCTCTCCTGGACGACTCAAGTCCCCAGCCATGGCTGTGGGCTCTCCAGTGTTCCAGGGCTCTCCAGCTCTTCCAAGTCCAGGTGGTCCAACCAGTGGGAGGGTAGTGGGCAATGGAGGAAGTAATTCCACTGAGACAGGTATGATCACAATCCAATATGTTCGGAACACACTGCTGGGATCTCTAATGTCTGATCATCATTAATGCTGTTGCTCATATTTCTGTGACAATAACTATTTTTTTTATGTTCTTTGCAGGCCAATCACTTCCTCCCAGGAGTTCAAACTCTACCCCCATCAGCCAGCCAGGCTCTATGAATCCTAGTATGCCATTTACTTCTTCTCCTGATGCCCCTCCATCACAGAATCCTTTGTCTCTGATCATGTCTCAGATGTCCAAGTATGCCATGCCCAGTTCCACTCCTCTCTACCACGATGCAATCAAAACAATTGCCACTTCTGATGATGAGATGCTGCCAGATCGACCTCTTCTATCTGGTGTCAGCATTGGAGGTATGAAAACAAGAACACACTGTGACTGTAATTTGTCAGTTGATTTTTTTTGTTTGTTTATATTTAAAAAAAAACAAGAAAATATATAATAAGAAGCAACAAAAAAAATGTGTGTATATATATATATATATATATATATATATATATATATATATATATATATATATATATATATATATATATATTTAAGCAAGAAAACAACACAAACAAAATCATCTGGAAACATATATATCAAAATCTTAGTATGTTCAAACAGGAGTAGGAAGAAGTTCAAACCTTTTCTAGCCCTACCCTTTTTTGTACTTTAACAATAAACTGCTGTTGTGATTAATATGAAAAGTCAACTATCCTCTACCAGTGTCCATGATACCCATCTCAATCAAATTAAACAAAAACAAAACATTCAAACAAAACAAGAACAAAACAGAATAATTACCACCAAACAAACAACACAAGAACAAATCAATCAGATAGGGAACAAACAAAACATCACAAGTCCATCCCATATCTGTTTAATATATTGCCATGTCATTAGAAACAGATTGAATTAATGATGAATGAGGTGTGTTGTTTCCTAGATCTGTGTTGCTTTTCCCATAAAATCCTTCACCTAGTCCAAACCCTCATATTATCCTACCTCTCGTATATAGTGCTGTTTTCAAATATGAATAGAACTCCAATTAATATTTCATGAGTAAAATGTGTTGAGAAAGAGGGCAGTCTATTTTCAAATGTTAATAGTGTAATTTCTCTCATGCTGGGCTTGTTTTATCACCAGGAAACATGGGGAACCCCCAGACCTCCCAGATACTTGTCTCCCAGAGCTCCATTGGGCCCCACAGTGATCCACAAAGCCCCATGGGTATTGTAAGCCAAGGTCAGCAGCACCTGTCCCATGACGCCTCAGGACCTGTGCTTTCTTCTCCAAACCAAATGGGCATGCCTGCCATGAATTCTGCCATGATGGGAGGAGGAGCACCTGACGGAATGGGGCCCTGCAACGTTTCACCCATATCTCAGAACCAGATGGCAGGTTTTCCTCGCATGCAGCCACCATCTCATGGGCCCATGCACTCACCTATTGGAGGAATGTCACAGAATTTCTCTCAGTCTAATGAGGCTATTCTGCCACCTCAGCAGTTACACCTGCTTAGCAAAGGCCATCCTCACCAACGTCCTTCTCACCCCGCAGACTCATTTGCCTCTTTGCCCATGGGGGATGGCCCGGATCTAAGTGAAGTCATACGTCCGACTCACACAGGTATCCCTGAGTTTGATCTCTCCCGTATCATTCCTTCTGATAAACCCAGTAGCACGCTTCAGTACTTCCCTAAGAGTGAGCCACATCAGAATCCACATCAGGGGCCACCATCCCAGCAACCTACTCCACAGCAGCTCCTCAAGCAGCTGTCGTCTTCTGGCCCTCCACACAGCACTGGCCCTTCATCCAACCCCCACTTAGCAAACCTACAGAATATGATGGCTGAACAGCAGTTGCCACCTCACCCCTCACATGGTGGAATACGCCAAAGCATGGGTATTCTTCAGGGGGGGTCTAGAGGAATGATTTCTGGCGGGGGCATGGGCCCAATGTGCCCCCCTGGGCATATGATGGGAAGGATAGGCATGGTGCCCCAACAGCAACTCCAGCAACAGCAAGCCATGATGGCTAACAGCCTTCTCCACCATCCCTCCAATCCATACCCTGGCATGATGTCATCCCAGCAGCACCCACACAATCTGATGGCACAGCAAAACATTATGATGATGCAGGCTAAGCAGCGAAGCATGTCAATTCCAGGGGATCCCTTTGGCCCCCAGGGTCCTTTAATGTCCCCTCAGGGTCCCATGATGGCCCCTCCCCACCCACAGTCTGGTATGATGGGGCCTCAGTCTCTCAGACAGCGGGGAATGTCTCTGGACAGTCCCATTGGCTATGGCCCTGGAGGTATGGCCAATATGCCATTTTGATCCAGCTCATATAAACTGTAAAAACAAAAAAAAAAGGTAACCTACCCATTGTGTCGAAATTTTTTCATTGTTACTCTTGCAGTTGTTTGAAAAGAGGAATTGTAAAAACGAGATATCAGTGATAATCTTAATATTTTGGATTACACCTGATTAGAAAATTGAATATTTAAAAGCACTGTAACATGGTTCAATAACAAATCTGAAGCCATTTTCTAAAATACTGTAAAATATGTATATTTCAAAGATGTGTGTATTTGTTTTGGGAACAGAGTGGTGTTCAGGAGAGGAGTGCCTCAAATTTCTCTTTGTTTTAATATCATTGATTTATTTTCTTCAACTACCAAACTGTTGTGCAAAGGAATAATATATATATATATATCTATATATATCTCTCTCTATATAGATATATATATATAATACCTACAATTATATGTATATAATATATACTTGCTGTATATAAGAAGCCATTTGTGATTGTTTGCAGTTGTTCTGTATAACAGTGTTTTAATAGAAGTCTAAAAATAGAATAATACTGATGTCTAAAGGTGGTTTTAGTTTGTTTATTGTGTTGTTGTTTGATAACATTGACAAGGGGACACAATTGATGTAAAACATTTGAAATCTTTATTAACAGAGCAGTAGCTAAAATACAAGCAAAAACAGATTTTTCCCAACAACATTTTAACAACATTTTTTTTTTTGACTGGGTAAATAAATCATCTTTTAAATGCAATCAAAACAACAATGGGTACTATATTGTCAGAGTATCTGATAAAATTGAAACACTCTCCATCATTACAAGTGAAATACTGTAGAAAACAACAGAACAGAAGCATTTTAGTTACAGCTGATAATGTATCAGGGTGTATTAGATTAAGATGGTGCTGCTGGTGGTCGCTCCATCAGAAACCGATGGTCGACTGTGACCCCGAGCTCTGATGAAAGGCAGACAAACACGACGGCAGCCCAACTGGCAAAGCAACTCTATTAACTCATTGCGAAACCGCACCCCAACAAAGGCGTACAAGAAAGGATTCAGACAACAGTGTGAGAAACCCAGGCTGCGTGTCACCTCAAGAGCTGTGTTCAGTAAGTTACGAGACTTACAGTTTTCATGTGTGATGATCTGGAAATCTACCATTGTCCTTATCAGTAAGGTGATGTTATATGGAAGCAAACAGAAACAAAAGATGAGGGTAATAAGTAAAGCTAGTCGAATGGCACCTCGCGTCGCTTTGTTTTTCTGACTTTTGCGCAAAGTAATTACTATTGCTGTGTAGCAGTAGCTCATGACAGCCAAAGGTAGGAAAAAACAAACATGATTTAAGATGCTATTGGTCAAAACCCAGTTGCTTCCATGGATACCGTACTGATAATAGTCACAGGACAACTTTTCTGTCTCTGCGTATTCCTCTGTCACAGTAAGAAACACAACATCAGGTATTGACAAACCCAAACAGACCAGCCACAGTGAAATGCATGTTTGGTGCACTGTTCTTGGACGTCGACTTTGCAGGCTAGGAATAGCATGAACAATAGCCAAATACCGATCAAACCCAATGCAAGCTAGAAGGAAACTCCCAAAGAGGAAGTTGAGCTTCTTCACCAGGCCCATCAGCTTGCAGAGAAACTCCCCAAACAGCCATCCATTAGCGAACTTAACCATTTCAAAAGGAAACGTACAAAGAAGCATCAGGTCAGCCAGGGCCAGGTGCAGCAGGTAGATCTCAGTGATGCGTAGAAGGCGCCAATGTCTCAGCAGCACTGTTATCATCAGGCCGTTCCCTGCCATGCCCAGCAGAAATATTAAACCGTAGAGCACAGCATACATGGTCTCCAAGCCCAGGTCATCATCGCAGAGGAATATCTCTTCAGTCGGGTATGTATAATTCTCAAGTTCTCCAAGGTCTGCTACCTGTAAAGGTAACTCAAAAGAGGGAAAATATTACTTTCAATTAAGGTTTTATTAATCCATTAATACACAATTGTAAGGTGGATTTATTTTGGCTAAATTCTGGTAGTATGTTGCTATTAATAATGAAATGAAAAACCAATCATCACATAACACTGATATGTCTCTCAGTTCCCACCAGCTCAGCTCAGTTCTCAGTCAAATTGTTTCTCAGGAAACGCTGAATTGACCAGATTTTTTTCACTTCCCTTTCACAGTAACTAACAGATGTTTTTGGCAACTATGCCAAAACATCATACTTTGGCTGTATACTAATTAATCGATACTAATGATGTTTTTTTGGGGTTTTTTTTTTTTTAACCTAATTTGCAACCAAATAGTGCTAGTGTATATTCTAAGGTATTGAAACCTAAATTGTCACTTTAAATGAAGGCTGGTATTCTCTAATGATGGGATTAAGTTAGTGAGCCGAAAATCAATAAAAAATGTATTGATATTACAATAATTAGGGTAAAACTCTATATTATAAAATGATATCCATAATTTTAAGCCTATGTATGTAGAATGTGCTAATGTTACACTAGTTTCTTAAAGTAGCTTCTAAAAATATTGGCATTATTTAAGATAGAGGGGTAAATATTTTCACTATTATCACATCATTTCATGGTATTTTTCTTATATAATTGTTTTCTGCCTTTTAAAACGGGGAAATCCTTTTCCAATAGGTAAATGAACTGTCTCAGTTCAATCTATTGTTGTCTTGAACGATTGTGATTTGGAATTAGAAAAAATCACAGATAAAATCATGCTAGTGTTTTCTTAAATCATATTATTTCTACCTTCTACATCAGTGTGATGATAAATGAATTGCAAGCTATTTGAAGCCTGTGATCAGAAAATAGAGTTAACCACTGCTCTCTCCCCTCATGAAAATGATACAGGATGCATTAGAGTGAATTTCTTCCTCCTATTACCCCAGTGAATCAACAGGAAAGAAGCAGCATCCCCCACACACATCTGTTTAGCTGCCTTTTTTTTTTTTTTTTTTTTTTTTTTTTTTTTACAGTTCAGTAATTCAACTTTAATTTTCCTGCCAGTCTATCACCTTATTACAACTACTTTGTAACAATTTACAAATCTTGTAGTTGAGTCTTAATCATGTGAGGCTGCTAGACAATGTTCATTACTTTAAAATCTTGCTTTAAGATGCCAGATGCCGCAGCTGAGGCTTATAAAATTGTAACGAGTTATGCTTTACTGTTTTAAAAAGTAGATTGAAGCTAATGTAGTGTCCACCAGCATTTTAGAGAATATCTCAATACAGTCTAAATCACAGAAAGACAGCCTGTTGCTAACTATTACACCAATTTTCCTAAGGTTATAGAATTTACAAATTGAAAATGAAAACATGCTATAGTCTAATATCTTACTATTCACTATATATATATGTCTGTAATTTAAAAAAAAACAACCCTTTCAGAAACATTAGTTACTTGAGAAATTTACCATTCACTTCAACAATTTTTCATAACAACTTACCCCAGAATCAAAGAAGAATGTTTCAGCCATTGTGGTTTCTGCCATTGTCTCGGTCACTTGCATAGCTCACTCTGCCGTGGTGAAATGTGCTTGTGCTTCCTGTTTGTACTGCTTCTTGAATATTCACTTAGTTAATTTCTTTGTTGGGGGTGCATTTGAACCAAGTCAAAACAGTTGAAAGCTACATACCAGGCTTTATATAGTAAGTATGCAGGAGCAGTGATGCGAGTACAAGTAACTGCACCCTGCAATATATTCTGTCTTATGGCAAGCAAGTGACAGTTACAGTCAGTCAGATTTATTTGGTGATGTATTTGGAGGATTTTTGGTAACAGCCAAACAACGTAACACATCTTATCTGATTACAACATCCAGCTTTCCTAATAATAAGAATGTGTTGGTGTGAGATCATACAACATAGTCCAGTTTTGTCACTGGCATCAGTTCAGTGTTTTTTTTTATTGAAACATTCAACACATACATCACGAAGGTATAAGTCAGCTGAAGTTTATTAAGAATTTAACTAAAGTATCGTGGAGATAGTTGGGCAGCAGTGGTTACAGAAGTGGATTTGTTACAGGAAACTCCCCTAGAGGATAGGTTCTCAATTTTTCAGTTCTGTCTTACAACAACAGTCAGGTGTCTGTATGAACATTAAAACAGATTTTGTTTGCTGTAATCACTCATGCTGTTCATACTGACCATTAGAAGATCACCTCCAAATGTGCTTACAGTGTAAGTGATGGGGGGGGAACAAGATCTACTAAAAAGACTGTAACTTTGAATGATATTGTAAGTAAGTAAGCTTTTATTTATATAGCACTTTTTAAAACACACAGTTACAAAGCGCTTCACATGCACATGCAAAATTGAAACATATAGATTAATAAAATAGACAAACATGACAGAGAGAAATCAACCAAAATGAAATAAAACAGGACATGGGAACAAGAAGGGAGGTCTATAGACAGGTTTGCTGGTTTGCTGATATAAGTGGGTTTTGAGGCGCCGTTTAAAACAGTCCAAGGATTCAGCCGATCTAACAGGTTGTGGAAGATGATTCCACAGAGTTGGGGCTAAGAATACAAATGCGTGGTCACCTTTTGATTTGCGGTTTGTGTGGGGGGATAGATAGAAGGCCAAGATTTGAGGATCGAAGAGGTCGTGAACTGGAATGGGGAACAAAGAGCTAAGAAATGTAGCTAGGGGCAAGGTCATGGAGTGCTTTATATGTAATCAGCAGGATCTTGTAGTTTATTCTGAATTTTACCGGAAACCAATGGAGGGATGCCAGAACAGGGGTAATGTGGGACCTACGGCTAGTTCTGGTTAGAAGTCTAGCTGCTGTATTTTGGATTAACTGTAAACGTTTTAGAGAAGACTGACTGAGGCAGGTGTAGAGGGAGTTACAGTAGTCTAACTGGGAGAAAATGAATGTGTGGATTGATTGTCCAAGAACAGTAGGGGGCAATATAGGTCTTATTTCTTAACCAAAGAAAACAGGACTGGACGAGCTTATTAACATGACAGTCAAATGTCATATACTGGTCAAAGATGATACCGAGATGATATTGACTTGATTTGACCAATTTGGACAGTTGAAGCTTCATATTAGCTGCAGAAAAACACTTTTAAATACATTTTTGCACAGAGGGTGGGCTGTGAATTTTGTCACTTACATTGAAAGTGCAATATGAAGGAATCTCTTAATGGCCAGTATGAACATGAGGAATGATTACAGCAAGAAAAACAAGTGTCAGTGTTCATTTGGGTACCTGAATGTTGCTTTAGGACAGACTTGAAAAATTGTGAACCTGTCCTTTAACCCCCAACTGCCTCAGTGGAGCTGCTCCATGGCCAGCAGATCTGTGGTTGTACTGGGCGGTTTTCCCGGCGTGGATGTGTACATCTGTATCAGTGCTAACAGGGGATTCCTGAAAAAGACAACTATTGCTCAGCAATAGTTCTGTGGTTAAAAAAAGGTTCAAACAAGATGCAAAGAGGCATACATGTGGTAAATGACACACCCGGGTTTCAGTTTTCATCTGACCAATAACAAACCTGCCATGACACTTTGTTAGAGTACACCACGGTCCTTTACAATCCACGTGCAAAAAATAGCTTTTATGACATATCTGAAAACAACAAATCCCTCAAAAATCAGCATCTCTATTTCCAGCCAGTCTATCACCTATTGCATTTAAACCGTTTCGTTTCCGCACCGGAATGACAGCAGGAGAGATTTGTTTCTCCCGAAACCGACTGAAATTTCTCATTTTCCGGTTACAAAACCAAAATATAACTATTATTATTATTATTATTGTTATATTACATGTAAGTGAGCTATATTTAGGGGAGACCAGGGACAGTTGTAACATGGGACAGTTGTAACAACCTTGAATTCCTCCAATCAGAAACAAGCTACAGTGATTAAACTTACTCTGCACGTGCTCAGTTAGATTGTCTTCTTGCTTACTAAAAAGGAGCCACATTTGAAACTCCCAGAGAAAGTTACCAGCAAAAGTGTTTTTTTGAGGTAAAAATTTAACTTTTCTGTTGGATACTGTCCTGAGATCAAATGTCTAGGAATCCAAACAAGTATTTTTAGAATCACTGTTTTGTAAGCTACAAATAGAAATGGCTAACATGTGTCAAACTAGCAGTCAAGCTAGTTCACATGAAGTGAAAGCATGACAGGTGATACTAGGATGGTTGTAACGCCTTGTTACATCCATCCCTGAACCAAGTTTAATCTATATTTTAAAAACCTAAAGGCCTACATAAACTAGGTAGATAGATAGATAGATAGATAGATAGATAGATAGCAAATTAAATGTAAAATGTCATAAAATTACATGCTAAGTTAATGATAATCAGTTGCATGCTAATAGTAAGTAGAAACACTTGTTTGCTTACAGAAAGAGGAAGACAGACAGGGGAATCCCACTTCTTTTGCTGTAGAGGCTTTCAGATGGCATAAAACAGGGCAAATCAGTCTGGACAGTGGCCAAATCATACGGCATTTACCATGTGACCCTGTACTGAATGTTGTCCTCAAACTAATCCATTTTGACTTCATGTTTAAACCTTTTTGGGGAAGTGTGTTCTACCCATTAAATAATAATCTTGCATTATAATTTGATGGCTTCCCCTCTTTTTCGTCATGTAGTGTGAAAAAAGGTATTTATTGTTTGTTTGTTTTTTAAAAAAGAAAAAAATAATAGTCACAATAACATGAATGATAAATAATCTTTTTCAATTGAGTATTTGATTGATTAATTATGTATATTTTTGACATGTTACAACCGTCCCTGGCATGTTTTACCGCTGTCCCTGTACACTGGGACAGTTGTAACAGCAAGAGAGATTTGTTTTTCCGTTTTCCTAACAGAAGACAGAAACAAAAAATACGGCCAAAATTTCTCATTTTCCGGTCACAAAACCAAAATATAACGGGATTATTTATTTATTTGTTTGTTTGTTTGGTTCTTTTACGTGTATCTGAGCTAAAATACCGAGGAAATACAATACAAGTGAGTAAAAACAAAACATAAAGTTCGGTTTAGTTACTTTCCATATGGGGGTGCTTCCGCTAATGTTGCAGCCCTGTCTGCCTGTCCTGTTTGTCATATTTTCTGTGATGTGACGAATAGCATTTAAAATCAAATTTAATCAGTAGGAGATGAGGAAGTATCGCTGAAAACAACTATATATATATGTAATACTTACAATTATATGTAGACCTATATAATTTAGGTCCTGTTTACACCTGGCGTTAACATGCGTCTCCACATGCGTCCTGAGTGACCACTTGTGTTCGGATCTCACTTCCCCGCTTTATATCTCTATATGCAAATAAACACGGACATCATTTCCGTTTGCAAAGACTAAACGTCCGTTATTAACCGGCAGGAGGACCGGACGGGGGGTCGGCTCCGTCCAAAGCTGTCTTCAACTTGTTTGATAACAGGATAAACAATTTGGTGCGCATTTACGCACGAGGCACAGCAGCATAACTTCACTGATTATTTAAATGTCCGACACGCCGACAGCAGCGGTCAGGATCTAATGTTAATTAATATTCCGTGTTCTTCTACACATCCAATAGGTCAGCTGTTACACACAAACAGTCCAGGTTCATACTGTTTGGAGTAAATCAGTCGTCCTCCTGATAAATCCTGAGCTCATTATGTCGAGCAGCGTAGCAAAACTAATAACTGTAGTTATCAACTTGACAGGACAGAGGAAACTATCCAGCAACGTTTAGCTTCTGAAATATTTTTTTTAGACAGACAAGCGAAAAATTAATTTTTATTTTAATCGTTGATTTGAAGAGGAAAACCGGTTAGGGGAACGAGAAAAAACAGGAAAAAACGGGAGATTGATTGGGTTTTTAATAAGTTGAACAGCTTTGGACGGAGGGTCCTGTGCCTAGTCTGCCGGAAAATAGAGGACGTCAGTTGAGTAGGCGGTTCTTCAATGTGGTCCAGGGCGCATTGCTTGGTCTGATCGGATCTCAATGCGTCCTCAATGCGTCTTGGGTGCATTTACACCTGTATTTAGAGCCGTCCACTTGTGATCTGATCACCGAGACGCATGTTAATACCAGGTGTATAGTATAGATAGATATAGATAGTATAGATATAGAAGAAGCCATTTGTGATTGTTTGCAGTTGTTCTGTATAACAGTGTTTTAATAGAAGTCTACAAATAGAATAATACTGATGTCTAAAGGTGGTTTTAGTTTGTTAATTGTGTTGTTGTTTGACAACATTGACAAGGGGACACAATTGATGTAAAACATCTTTATTAACAGAGCAGTAGCTAAAATACAAGCAAAAACAGATTTTGTCCAACAACATTTTTTTTTTTGACTGAGTAAATAAATCATCTTTTAAATGCAATCAAAACAACAATGGGTACTATATTGTCAGAGTATCTGATAAAATTGAAACACTCTCCATCATTACAAGTGAAATACTGTAGAAAACAACAGAACAGAAGCATTTTAGTTACAGCTGATGATGTATAAGAGTGTATTAGATTAAGATGGTGCTGCTGGTGGTCGCTCCATCAGAAACCGATGGTCGACTGTGACCCTGAGCTTTTATGAAAGGCAGACAAACACGACGGCAGCCCAACTGGCAAAGCAACTCTATTAACTCATTGCGAAACCGCACCCCAACAAAGGCGTACAAGAAAGGATTCAGACAACAGTGTGAGAAACCCAGGCTGCGTGTCACCTCAAGAGCTGTGTTCAGTAAGTTACGAGATTCACAGTTTTCATGTGTGATGATCTGGAAATCTACCATTGTCCTTATCAGTAAGGTGATGTTATATGGAAGCAAACAGAAGCAAAAGATGAGAGTGATAAGTAAAGCTAGTCGAATGGCACCTCGCGTTGCTTTGCTTTTCTGATTTTTGTGCAAAGTAACTACTATTGCTGTGTAGCAGTAGCTCATGACACTCAAAGGTAGGAAAAAGCAAACATGATTTAAGATGCTATTGGTCAAAACCCAGTTGCTTCCATGGATACCGTACTGATAATAGTCACAGGACAACTTTTCTGTCTCTGTGTATTCCTCTGTCACAGCAAGAAACACAACATCAGGTATTGACAAACCCAAACAGACCAGCCACAGTGAAATGCATGTTTGGTGCACTGTTCTCGGAAGTCGACTTTGCAGGCTAGGAATAGCATGAACAATAGCCAAATACCGATCAAACCCAATGCAAGCTAGAAGGAAACTCCCAAAGAGGAAGTTGAGCTTCTTCACCAGGCCCATCAGCTTGCAGAGAAAATCCCCAAACAGCCATTCATTAGCAAACTTAACCATTTCAAAAGGAAACGTACAAAGAAGCATCAGGTCAGCCAGGGCCAGGTGCAGCAGGTAGATCTCAGTGATGCGTAGAAGGCGCCAATGTCTCAGCAGCACTGTTATCATCAGGCCGTTCCCTGCCATGCCCAGCAGAAATATTAAACCGTAGAGCACAGCATACATGGTCTCCAGGCCTTGGTCATCATCACAGAAGAATATCTCTTCAGTCAGGTATGTATAATTCTCAAGTTCTCCAAGGTCTGTCACCTTTAAAATATAAAGAGGGAAAATATTACTTTTAATTAAGGTTTTATTAATCCATCAACAATCATCACATAATACTGATTTGTCTCTCAGTTCCCACTAGCTCAGCTCAGTTCTTAGGAAACGCTGAATCGACCTTTTTTTTTTTTCACTTCCCTTTCACAGTAACTAACATCCTACTTTGGCTGCATACTAATTAATCAATATCAATGTTTCTTTTGTTTGTTTGTATTTTTTTTTTTTTTTTTTACCTAACTGGCAACCAAACAGTGCTAGTGTAGATTCTAACATGTCAACAGTGTGTCTGGTAGAAAAAACACAGGTATTGAAACCTGAATTGTCACTTTAAATGAAGGCTGGTATTCTCTAATAATGAGGTTAAGTTAGTGAGCCAGAAAATCAATAAAAATGTTGTATTGATGTTGATTTGTGTGTATTGATATATGTATTGATATTACAATAATTAGGGTAAAACTCTATATTATAAAATGATATCTATAATTTTAAACCTATGTATGTAGAATGTGCTAATGTTACACTAGTGTCTTTAAATAGCTTCTAAAAATATTGGCATGATTTAAGACAGAAGGGTAAATATTTTCACTATTATCACATCATTTCATGGTATTTTTCTCATATAATTGTTTTCCTGCCTTTTAAAATGGGGAAATGCTGTTCCAATAGGTAAATGAACTGTCTCAGTTCAACCTGTTGTTGTCTTGAATGATTGTGATTTGGAATTAGAAAAAATTGCAGATATGTCAGTAATAAAAAAACAACCAACCCTGTCAGAAACATGAGTTATTAGAGCAATTTACCATTCACTTCAACAATTTTTCATAACAACTTACCTCAAAATCAAAGTGGTATGTTCCAGCCATTATGGTTGATTCTTGGTCACTTGAATGTATAGCTCACTCTGCCGTAGTGAAATGTGCTTGTACTTCCTGTTTGTACTGGTTCTTGAATGTCCGCATAGTTGATTTCTTTGTTGGGGGTGCATTTGAACCAAGTCAAAACAGTTGAAAGCTACATACCAGGCTTTATATAGTAAGTATGCAAGAGCACTGAATCAAGTACAAGTAACTGCACCCTGCAATATATTCTGTCTAATGGCAAGCAAGTGACAGTTATAGTCAGTCAGATTTATTTGTTGATGTATTTGGAGTATTCTTGGTAACAGCCAAACACTCTCACACATCTTCTGATTAATCTGATTACAACATCCAGCTTTCCTAATAATAAGAATGTGTTGGTGTGAGATCATACAACATAGTCCAGTTTTGTCACTGGCATCAGTTCCGTGTTTTTTATTGCAACATTCATCACATACATCACGGAGGTATAAGTCAGCCTGAGTTTATTAATAATTTAACTGAAGTATCATGGAAATAGTTGGGCAGCAGTGGTTGCAGAAGTGGGCTTGTTACACAAAAATCGCCAATTTGGTTGCTGTATGAATTCAGATTGGGAAGCCTCTGAGGTGCCCTTGGGCAAACCCCTAAAGAATAGGTTCTCAATTTTTCAATTCTGTCTTACAACAACAGTCAGGTGTCTGTATGAAGATTAAAACAGATCTTGCTTGCTGTAAACATTCATGCTGTTCATACTGACCATTAGAAGATCCCCTCCAAATGTGCTTATGGTGTAAGTGATGGGGGACAAAATCTATGGTCCTCATTTTGAGCAAAAATGTATTTAAAAGTTTATCTGAGGCTTATATGAGGCTTCAGATGTCTGTGTTAGTCAAATTAAGTGGATATCTTCCACAAAAACAGTCTTCAAAATTTGTAATTGAATTCACGGTTGTAAAAATTTCCCTCCTTGTGTATACACGGACAGTTTTCCTGTTCAGCTTGAGTGGAAGGAACGTAACAAAAAGAGGGACTATGGCACTAAAAAGACATATTGACTTGATTTGACTAATTTGGACAGTTGAAGCTTCATATTAGCTTCAGAAAAAACTTTTAAATACATTTTTGCACAGAGGGAGGGCCGTGAACGTTGTCACCTACATTGAAAGTGCATTATAAAGGAATCTCTTAATGGCCAGTATGAACATGAGATATGATGAGAAAAACAAGTGTCAGTTTTCATTTGGGTTCCTGAATGTTGTTTTAGGACAGACTTGAAAAATTGTGAACCTGTCCTTTAACCCCATTGCTCTCATTATTCTCAGCAATAGTTCTGTGGTTAAAAAAAGTTCAAACAAGATGCAAAGAGGCATACGTGTAGTAAATGACACACCCTGGTTTTAGTTTTCATCTGACCAATAACAATCCTGCCATGCCACTTTGTTAGAGTACACCACGGTCCTTTACAATCCACATGCAAAAAATAGCTTTTATGACATATTTGAAAACAACAAATCCCTAAAATATCAGCTTCTCTATTTCCAGCCAGTCTATCACCTATTGCATTTCAACCGTTTCGTTTCCGCACCGGGATGACAGCAGGAGAGATTTGTTTTTCCTGAAACCGACTAAAATATCTCATTTTCCGGTTACAAAACCAAAATATAACTGTATTATTATTATTATTATTATTATTATTATTATTATTATTATTTTATTTTTTCGTGTATCTGAGCTAAATTTACGGAGGAACGACAATAAAAGTGAGGAACACAAAATATAAAGTTGACTAGGTTTGGTCCCTTCCCATATGGGGGTGCTTCCGCTCACGTTGCAGCCCTTTCAAAAGAGTTTGTCATATTTTCTGTGATGTGACGAATAGCATTTAAAATCAAATTTTAAACAAAAGGAGATGAGGAAGTATCGCTGAAAACGAGTAGGTGGGGGATTGACGCGCTGTTAGAGACTCTGATTATCTGATGAAAGGTTGATAATTCTCAGATATCGTTTATTTGCAATGTCAAACAGAGGTCAGCTGACATTATGAAGCGTGGTGGTGCACCGTAATTCTAAAACAGCAGAAATATGTCAGCCTTTATTAGGCAGGTGAATTCTCCGGCCAGATGTAGTTGGTAGTTAATGCGGGTGTAGAGCGGTTGTTTACGTCGGTTGCCGGGGAAACCCATGGAAACCACGTTGACATATGTTACGGTATGTGAGATTTGTTTTCCTAGGATGGTGAAGTCATGACCCGCCCTACTCTGCTTCTGATTGGCTAGCCGCGATATTCTTACTCTAACCCTAACCAACCCAACCAACGAAGGCAATGAGTACTAGCCAATCAGAGGCAGAGTAGGGCGGGTCATGACTTCACCGTCCTAGGAACAATAAGGCGAACAGCATATGTGATGTCAATAAGTCAGGGCGCAGGTTTGAGAGGTTAGAGCAGGTTTTTGCAGTTACTCAATCTCCAGTACAGTTACAGCGGAAAAGATCATTCATGCTGATGTGGATAGGTTTAACAGAACTAGGCCTACATTTCCCCAAACCTCATTTTTTTATGCTAATGACACCACACATAACAGTGGAAAAAAGTTACAGCCTACCAGAACTGACAGAATTTATTCAAACACCAAATGAACATGCACAAATTATTCCAGTTCTAATTATAGTGTGCGTATCACAAATGTCTAATTTTTCTGAGAGTTGAGGGAGATTTTGACCTTTCTTGGCTGGAAACAGTCCTGGAGACTAGATTTGTCTGCATCTGTATATCAGAGCAGTTCAATTAATTGCCTAGGTGATTATCTGAAACTTAAAGATCATCTCCAGACATGTTTTAAGATGTATATAAAATACTCTACTTTGAATAATAATAATAATGTGGGTCTGATATGTTTTCCCCCCACAAAAGGGGTAAGTTATCTTGTTAAAATCCTTTAAATTACTTCTTTTCCCTCATTGAAATTTCCAGAATCTATGTATATGCAAATATATTTAATCTCAACTAATCGCTGGACACAAGAACTGTAAAGTCCATTCTCAGTGTTTGTGTACTGGAGGCTTCAAGTCTCCACATCACACTTTTCTGAGTTTAATTTTGGACCAGGATTGACTCCCAAACTATTTATGATGTCACAAATCCTGCTCGTAGACCTGCCCTTTAAAACTGAATTTTCAATGAGCACAGAAAAACTTTCCACTCTCAGCAGATGAATATAAAAAAGAAGCCTTCAAGTGTGAAACTATGCACATACATCATTCTGCTCAGTGAAGCTCAAACATCCAACTGTAGGAACAAGAAGCAAAAGACATTTTTGAGTGGACTGTGCCTTTAACTTTTACGGTGAGTATAAATGGGCAATACCAGATATCTTTCTAACATTTTATACCTTAGTTTTGTGGAACAGATGAAAAAAAAATCCTTCAAATTTGGGATAAACTACAACCAACCTCTCATCAGATCATTCACCCCACCCACCGTTTTTCAGCCGTTACTTCCTCATCTCCTATTGATTAAATTTGATTTTTTAAATGCCGATTGTACACACTGCCAAACTCGAGAACAATTGGTGCAGTGGATTTAGTAATTTCAGATAGTATGACAGGATTGTTTTGACAGGACACCGTGAAGGTAAATCCCTGATTTGAGATAAAAAGCAGCTGATTCGTTTGACGGGGGCGGGCTCAAATACGAGTGGAAGCCATTTTGAACGGTTGAGAAGACTCTTTCGTAGTCAGCTAAAAATTGATACACCTAGCAAACACCGCAGAGGGAACCGGTTCTTTAACTTGTCCAAGGTAAATGGCTGTGCCTATAAACTATGACTATGTGTGGACAGTTATTCACCAGATATTCAATTATTTCGCGGTGGCTCTCATTATTATCTTTAACTGTCAGTTCGCCACCGTTAGCTTGTGTATGTTAGCCAGCTAACGTTAGCAACCCTAGCACGGCACTCTCGGCTCGGCTAGATAACTAGTTTAGCTTTGTTAGTAAGATAACATTTGGACAGTGTCAAGTATTATTTGCACACACGTTATCACACACCGAGTGAAATAAACATCTCTGAATTCGGTTTCGTAACGTCGATGACTAAAAGAGTACAACATTGTGCTAACAAGCCAACCAGATGTCGGTCACTAGCAGAAGGGTAGCTTAGCTTCTAGTTATTTGGATCAAACAGATAGAAAATGTTCCTGGTAAATCCAGTATTCGGGTAACTTAATTCATCAGACAGCATAGTTTCAGTCTGAGATAACTGTACAGCACTGATGTGCTTGACTTTGTTAATATCGACGCTGGCTTTACATTGTTAGCAAGGGTTAGCTTGAACTAAATAACGTCAACAGCCTCCTATGTGTCGGCTAACGTTAGGACAGCCGGCTACTGTTACAGCAGCTAATCAGCGCACTTTCATGTTAGCGTTAAAGCACTTCACCCTCCAAATACAACATATTATAGTACGCCACACAGCGTCAAACAGTTATGTTATTTCTTCGACGGGTAAGGGGTTTCTAACGTTTTGTTTCCTGTGTTTCAGGGTTGTAAAAATCTGAGAAAGGACGCAGCGGCTCAGTCAAGCTAAACAAGATGGCAAGCTGAATAGTCGGCCAATACTTGAACGCTAGCAAAGCCCTCCTGGAGTATGGTTTTCCAGATAACACTGGCAGATTACATCTATGCTAAGCCCTAATTTGCTCAAGAAATACATGCTTAGAAATCTTCTAAGGTTTGAAAAGAGCAGTTTGTTTCTTGTCACTTGATGTCCCAGAAATAATATTGTTGAGGTACCTGCTGAGACAAAGATTTGAACTGAATTTATATTTAGATAATTATTGAAGTCTCAAGAAGGAAGGACAATCTTAAGTTTTGAGTGGTCCCAGCTGAGAGGACTCACTTCATCTAGACACTGTTTGAGGTCCATTGTTTGAACAGAAGAATTAAGCTAAGTAAACATGAGCACCGTCAGGACAGAGAACCCAATGATTTTGGGCTTGTCCAACCAGAATGGGCAGCTCAGAGGCTCAGTGAAGCCAGCTGGAGCACCTGGTGGAGGTGGAGGAGGCCCTCAACAACAGCAACTAAACCAGATGAAAGGCACAATCAACAATGGTAATTCCCAGCCTGCCCCCACAACTAATGCGGTCATCAAGTAAGTTATTTGACAGAAACCAAAGAATCTCTGCTTGACAACACAGTTATTACTGTTGGTTCTTTGGCATGCTTATCGCTTACAAGAACTTTACTTTTACAGACCCGGAGATGACTGGAAGAAAAATTTGAAATTGCCCCCAAAAGACATGAGGATGAAAACTTCGGTTGGTACAAGATAGTTCCCCTTTTATTAAGCAGAAAGTAATTGAATTGAGAAGTGGGAATTATTTGAAAAAGATCAATTTTAGTCAGTTAATTTGTAAAATTGAAGTAGTTTTTGGGTGTCTTGGACTTACAGGTACAGTTTTTAACTGGTGCTGTTGATGGGCTTCTTGCTAAATGTCACTGTCCTTCAAGCACATTAAAACTTCATGTTGTCTTAGTCTTTAGTCTAATCTCACAATGTGAAGCCAGTGTAGCCCCAATGAACACTATAAAGGCTTCCAGCCATTCTAGTAAATTCTGTTAAGCATAGCCATTTTTATGAAGACTTATTGTACTTATTATTACCAGCTGAATTTAAACATTTGCCTTTTTAATTTGTTTTTGTTTTTTCATTCAGAAAAGAATGCCTCACAATATACATGCATTCACTATTAAGTGGTAACCATGTATTGGCTATTATTCAATAGAATGTGGTCCTTATAAAGCATATACTTGCACCACAGTCACAACAGTATCACTGTTGTACTCAGTCATGCTAATAATTACCTTTTTAAGTGGTTGCAGTGGTCCGACCTTAACTTTTTTTCTTTCTACGCAAGTTCTGAGAGATACTTGCTGCACAACTGAGCCATTTACAAATTTTAGTTTACAAAACAAGTTTTCTAAGGTCTTTACCTTTTGTGTAGCTGATGGCACAGAGCTGCTAATCGATTAGTTTGAAGAAAAGCATTTATTTTCATTGGAAGTCTCTGAAATTGACACTTTGGCCTTCGGTTTTCTTAGTAATAACGTTCTCCCCTTTTATTGTCAATGGGAAATAATTCACAAGTTCACAAGACCATGAGCCAGGTAGATATTAGCAACCAAATGCTAATTATTTTATGACAATTACAGGATGTGACTGCAACTAAAGGCAATGAGTTTGAAGATTATTGCCTAAAGAGAGAGCTGCTCATGGGAATCTTCGAGATGGGCTGGGAAAAACCATCTCCAATCCAGGTACGTCCAGATACAACTCAGATTTTATACCTTCTTACTCCTCAGAAATACATTGTCTTTGTGTTTAACCTTGCCTTTGACATGTTAACAAAATGTTCTTTGATACGTTTACTTAATTAAAATCACATGATTTAGTATTAATAATGTAAACAGTTGATATAATTGTTAGTCTACATGTTGTTGACTGTAGGATTAGGTCTGATTAAATGACAGTACTGTGTTACTGAAATATTTTGTGAAGGGTTTCTTGTGATAGAATTGTAGCTCCAGTGTCTGGTTCCACGGTAATTCTAACATTGGGAATTTGTTTAAAATCTGGTTAGTGTGGCATCTAGGATTAGAAATGGGTCTGGCTTAGATTTGGATTTGGGCAGCAGTCAAACTCATGTGATGCAGCAAATAAGAAAGTGAGCCTTTACACTTGAAGTTAAACCCTTTAAATGCCAATCTGTCACAGAAGTGTCATTGTTTGACTATCTAAGTGGAAGCGTTGCAAAAAATTCAAATTTATTTTTTGGTGAAACTTAACAACTAGTGGAAAAACAATGACTTGAATATTGTATTGCACAGCGTTGCCGGGGGGCTGTCCCCTGAAAGTCACTGAGCCGATGCATCAGTCGATAAACCCGAGTCGAGTCACATTTTGTCAGTTAAATCGCTGCCTATTTTTCAAACCACGTCATTATAAACAGTAACACAGGGTGACAGCATTACAGGCTGTAAACCTGGGCTGACAGCGCTGTCAGCAGGCGGCAGGAAAGATGCTCTGTGCTGTGCTTGGATTTTATAACCACTAATACTAAGGATGCACACTTTTTGTTTCTGTGACTGTGTGGAAACGTGATGTTTTCACATCACAAGTGATGAACAACAGAATTAAAATGCGAGTCTTGCAGGTTAAAAAAAAAAACAAAAAAACAAAAACACAACTCATTTAGGCTGTTGTCGGGCCGGCTGCTCTGCAGGTGCAGAGACATGAAGAATTATCATGGGAGGCTGTATTGAGGAAAGAAAGAAATGAATGTTTAGTATGTAGGCCTACAAAATATATATGAGATAAATATAGATGAGAATACAGGTCACATCACCTGTTTCCTGTCTGTGATGAGTAGTTACTTGGTGTGCAAATGAGTTGTAACATTCAAGGTCAATATTTTGTTTTTTTTTTATCTATTTACTTTTCATGATGTTGTAAATGGGCAAACCTCTATCATTTAAGTGTTGTAAATGTTTTATCAGGACAGACATAACCAGCCATAAAAAAGTAGTACTTAGTATTAATAATCAGCTATTATTGCTTCTTTTGCAGGAGGAAAGTATTCCCATTGCACTGTCGGGAAGGGATATCTTGGCCAGAGCCAAGAATGGCACGGGGAAGAGTGGAGCCTACCTCATTCCCTTACTTGAACGCATTGACCTGAAGAAGGACTGCATACAAGGTGAGGAAACTCCTTTTCTGCAAGGTTCTGCTCACAGTCAATGTCAGGAAGTTGATTCTTGACTCTCACCTACTTTAAGATCCAGTCAATCATTTCATTGACAGAATGGGGATGAAAAAGGCATGAAATGGAAAAATAGTGATAGAATCTTTATGTAGAGCTGAATTTTTTTTATTTGACTAGTTTATCAAGACAAATTAATCAACTATTTTGATAATCAATATTTTTTTTTAAGAAATTATGACTAATATGGTCTCAGCCTCTCACATCTAAATATCTGCTGGTTTTCATATTCTTCTGTGGTTAGTAAATTTAATATCTTTGGGGTTTGGATTGTTGGTCGGACAAAAATACATTTGAAAATATCACTGTGGATTCTGGGACATTGTTATGGACATATTTTACAGTTTTGTAAAACGTAGACCAGATGATCAGTTAGGTCAAGAAAAGTAATTGTCAGATTACTTGGTAACAAATATAACAGTTGCAGTTGTGTGATTGTATTTAAATTGAACATCAGTAAAATGAACAACTAAGGACTGGAAGAAAGGGGAAATTATGTGATTAATTGCATTGTACTTAGAATCTTAATTATTATACAATGCCCATAAAATGTTTTCACCACCTTTTTATTTGAACTTTTAATATTTCACAATTAAATAACAGGATGTAATTTGTCTTTACAACACAGATGAATAAAAAAAAATGAAAACAAATGTCTTACTTCATCTAAAAGTTCAGTGCTAATACAGTCCTATCCACCAGCCTGTAATTACTGCCAAAGGTGAAGTGGGTGGATGTGAAACAAAATAAAGTAACTGAATACATATGCCCATCATTCACACCATTTTGTATTCTTTTTTTAAAATATATATTCAAGATAATTTTCTATCGATCAGTGTAAAAAGGCCTAACTACATCCTCTGCATATAGAACGAAACATGGAAAAAGTCTCAGGGACTGCTTGCTTGGAAAAGCCTTGATCATGTGTCCAGATGAAGTGTTAGCTGGCTCAGGGTACACAATGTAAATGTGTGACTCCTTTTTCACAAGATGTGTTTTTTAAAACAGATGGTTTCTCTTTTTCAGCTGTGGTCATAGTGCCCACCAGAGAACTGGCTCTGCAAGTAAGCCAAATATGTATCCAGGTCAGCAAACACATGGGTGGGGTGAAGGTGATGGCAACCACAGGTGGAACCAACCTACGTGATGACATCATGAGACTCGATGAAACAGGTAAGTTTTAGTCTACTTGAGTGACCTTTATGTTGACATCCCATATGACTCTTCCTGTTTTCACAAAAGTGAAAGTTCATGCTTACCTTATGTGACTTATTGACTAGATCATTACTATTGGTACTGAAGCTCTCATTCTAAACTATCCTGTCGTAATGTCTCTGGGTGGTTTGTGTGTTACGTAACATTTCACTGCAAGCAAATGTTTCATAGAAGCATGCCCACTGATCTCTGTAAAATGAAGGCTCCACAATTCAAAGTGGCATTTGTGATTTTAATCGCTGAGGGTTGCACTGTGGTCTGAACAAGAGACTAAGTTATACGTACAGTACAGTATATTATGAGGCACAGATGATGGATGGTCATCTCTTATGACTAAATGATACGGGAGTCTAGAAAGTCTGTCTGACCTTGTCAGTATTTTACACACATAATGAAGGGGCTCTGTCCTTTTTGGTTGGATATTGGCAATCTGAATCTCCCAAGAAGCTATCCATTTATAACTTAATGGCCACATCATGAAACAAATGTTGAAGATTGATCTCTTCATTTTTTTTATATGAAGCCATAATGAGGCCATTATTACTGACTACCATTTTTCTACTTCAGTATCAGGAAATAATATAAGGAAATGTATCCTGATAACTAGTTGGTGTAAGCTAATCGGATGTTTTTCTAATATCTCTGGGGGCTGTACAGCTGAATTATAGGCAGGAAATGGATGTTGATCATTCCGATATGCCATCCAATCAAAACACATGTTTTGTGTCTGAGTGGACACTGTTAAATGTTGGGAGATTTCCCCTAAAGTAGTGGATACAGCTCACTGGACCACACATTTGGTAGTGACATTATACTACACTGAAACAAAAGGGCTATACATTTTAATTCGTCAGCCAATAGGCCATCTTGTAGTGCAAGTTGAATGTACCTTATATTCATTTTTTGACTTATATTTTATTTATTTTTGCAGTACATGTGATAATTGCTACTCCTGGGAGGATTTTAGACCTTATCAAGAAAGGAGTGGCCAAAGTCAGTCAAGTGCAGATGATCGTTCTGGATGAAGTGAGTTTTATTGTTCATTTTACTTCTATGTTTGACTTAAACATTTAAGCAGCCGTTTGAGACAACTCTGTGTACCTTCTTCTCTCATGTCCTTGTCCTCAACAGGCTGACAAACTCCTGTCTCAGGACTTTGTGGTTATGATGGAGGAGATGCTGGGCTTCCTGCACAAACAGAGGCAGATTTTGCTTTACTCTGCAACCTTCCCTCTCAGCGTGCAGAAGTTTATGGTACATCTTTCTCATTTGTTTTAAAGACGTCAGTCCCATGCAAGTGATGGGGGGAGCAAAATCTGTAGTTGTCCTTGTTCTGTGTAAAAAAATGCATCGCAAAGTAAATCTGAAGTGAATATAAGGCTTCAGAAGTCTGAGTTAAATCAAGCAGGTATCTTCCAAAGTTGGTCTTTGTACTGAATTCCCTCTGTGTTCCTACGGACAGTTTTTTTCCGTGCTGAGCTGAGGTGGAGGGATAGTAACACGAAGGGAATTTCATACTAAAAAGACAGTGTTGGAAGACGTGTACTTGACTTGATGAACTCAGACTGCTGAAACAACATTAACTTCAGAGCAACTTTGGAGTGAATTTTAGCACAGAATGATTACTGTGGATATTGTCCATCTTCTATATTGGAAGGGCATTTTTTAAAAAGTCTTTTGAGCCAGTATGAAAAGGAGGAATGATTACAGGCAAGCAGAAATGGTTTTAATGTACATATGGGTGCCTGACTAATTGGAATGAAGAAGAATGATTTGAAAAGATGTAAACCTGTCCTTTTTAAGTACATGCGTCATTTCCCTTTTTCCCCCGATCCACAAATCTACCTTCACAACGTACAGCACAACCTGAATAACAACTCTTCTCTTCACCTACTTTGCAGAATTCGCACTTGCAGAAGCCCTATGAGATCAACCTAATGGAGGAGCTTACACTGAAGGGTGTGACTCAGTATTATGCTTATGTAACTGAAAGGCAAAAGGTCCATTGCCTTAACACCTTGTTCTCCAGGGTAAGTGTTGCTTTTCTGTGTTTAACGATCCTCTTCTAATTAACTAACTCTAGCTGTGTCATAAAAACAGCACTGTAAAAGGAAAACTTTATTGTATGCTTTTAATTCAAAGGGCACATTTGAACTTTGATTTCACTATTATTTATTGCTGTTTGTGTTCTTTTTTTCCTTTCAGCTCCAGATCAACCAGTCTATAATCTTCTGCAACTCCTCTCAGAGAGTGGAGCTCCTTGCCAAGAAGATCTCCCAGCTTGGTTATTCATGTTTCTACATTCATGCCAAGATGAGACAGGTCAGCTCAAAGTACTGGCTCAGAAATGCTTATCAGCTTCAAAACAAAAAAACAACACAGATTATGATGGATGCATGCGTGCAACAGCTGCTACTATTACTTTCAGGGTGCATAAATGCGGTGCATCATGTAGACGTGCATGTGACTCTACTTGCCGTGCTGCAACAATTCACACCATCGCCCTATTTTTGGAGTGTGATCTTGTACAATGAGAAACAGTCCTGACACTTAAGTAACTGGACAACATCTACAAATAGCTTTTGGACTATACCATGTTATTTGTTACCTACTGTTGCCTTGAATATATGATAAAGAGATTCACGCTAGAGCCTACTTGTGCAGCTTAGCTTGTGCTTCATAGTCATGTTTTACTGACGGTAATTATGAAGCTTGATACTCCTTACATGGTGCTTTTTCACAGCCGAAAGGTTAAAATGTACTCTGCATAATCCACTTAGCATAAAGTTTACATAACATGCTGCTGTGAAGGATTTTCTGTGTATTCTGGTGTTTAATTTGATGTAGGTGTCTATACATGAGTGCATTTGGCGTCTAAAAGCACTTTTCTCTTTCCTGCTCTCAGGAGCATCGCAACCGCGTGTTCCACGACTTCAGAAACGGCCTCTGCCGGAATCTCGTCTGCACTGGTAAGTAGTTAGTGCCGCGTGCAAGGACTCCTGCGTTATTTTATGAGTAGAATTATGAAATCTAAAAGCCATTTTGTTGCAACTGGCAGTACTTTGAGGCTGTCTACATGTGATCACCAGGAGACTTGCTTTGTGCCAGTTTTTGGTGTGGTTTGTGATGGTGGTGATGCACAATACTCAGATTTTAAACTTTTTTTTTTTTTAAAGTTTTAAATTATATAAATGTCAACACTGCCTGATAAACACATGGCATTCCATCCAGCAGTTGAGATATTTCACCATCCCTAAAACCAACATGAACAGCTTTAAGCACTTTTGTCTTCTGTTGTAATAGGACAACACGCTGTATGAAGTAGTTCTTTTCTAGCATAACCCGGCCCTGAGTCACTCATGTTGTCAGTGATTTTTTTTTTTTTAATTTATTTATTTTTTGAACTACCAAAGCTTTAGCTAGCCAGCTGGAGCGCACTAATCAAAGCCCAGTGTGCTCATGTTGCCTGTGGGAGCACAGCACTTCAGTTCAGATTGCACAGTTGGCCCTGGTTTTGGAAATGATAAGATTTTGCTACCATGGAAGGATTGAGAGAGTATGAAGAAAGCGAGACTCGAACTTTGAGTAATTGTGATGACTCATGCACGCAAATGCATACCTAGGGCCTTACTGGTTCAGGTTGACTCACTCAACAGGAGTGTCTACCTTTTTTGTGGTCGTGACAAACAGTTGGTCCAAATGTGACATGTTGACGTAGGTTTTTATTTCTTTTGTTTCCTCTAGACCTCTTCACGAGGGGAATTGACATTCAAGCTGTGAATGTTGTGATCAATTTTGACTTTCCTAAACTGGGAGAGACGTACCTTCATCGCATTGGTAGATCTGGTAAGAGCTCATATCAATAAGTTTGTTTGGGATCCTGCAACCTTTTAATCTTATTTATTTTTGGGTAGCAAATAATGATAAAACTATTGTAAATCTTCACCTCCTTAATATCCAGGTCGCTTTGGACACTTGGGTCTCGCCATCAACCTGATCACTTACGATGATCGCTTCAACCTGAAAGGGATCGAGGAGCAGCTTGGAACAGAGATCAAGCCCATCCCTGGCATCATTGACAAGAGCCTATATGTGGCAGAGTACCACAGTGAGAGTGGCGAAGAAGTCAAGCCATGAGCCAGTGAGTACACAGACATTAACAATCCATATACACAAGTACTTACTGATTCTGGATAAATCCAGGATGATTCAGCTGTTTCTGGATAAATCCAGGATGATTCATCTGCTTTTCAGGCAGGCATTATGTTTAGCTGTGCCATTGCCCCTCCATTGAGTATTGTGGTATAGTTTACTGGCACAACTAAATGGAATTGAGCCATCATCAGTGTCATTACAGTGAGAAAAGTCTAAAGATGACAAAGGCAATCCACAGTGATGTAAAAAATGAGGGTGTAGAAAAATCAGATATAACTCCAGTTGCTTTAAAACTCCTTAAATGCAGTTGTTGTTGTTGTTCTGTGACAAAGCTGCATTTTTGCCAACTTGAAAGTTTGTGTTCAAGCCCTTCCTTCCTAACAAAGTGTCTGACCTCAAGTGTCCTTGAGCCAGGTACCCAATTTCTACCAGCTGCAGAAGGGCTGTCTTTCATTTAAGGTTATCTGTTGAAAAACCAGAAGTGAAATCTTAAATGCCTTTTACTTGAATCTTGCCTAACATACTACATCCTTGGGTTTAGATTCAGCAGTACTTTCTGTCTTGAGCCTCCTCGTCATAATTAATGTTACGTCATTGCAATGGCAAAATGTTATGTATGACATTGAACTGTTAATGAGACTGATTATAGGCTACAAGTAATCTACAAAGGGATCACATGACTTATGAATGATTCCAGTATGCAGTAATAAGTGAAAATTGCATTAAGCATAGTTATCTTGGAACACTTAATACGGCCATCACATCTGTAACCACAGTAATGTAAAAGGGGCTTGACTGACATAATTACTTGAATACAATCTGATTTACCTTCTTTTCACTCTCCTCTACAGATCAGTCCATCCTCCATTCCCCTTTGTACCTTTTTTCATCCCCCTCCCCCTGACATGGAGTTTTGCTTTTCTTTTTTTTTTTTTTTTTTTTTTTTTTTAAATGTACAGTTTCTGTCCGTCTTCCTTTTTTGGATGCCACCATAAGGAATGTGTATTTTGATGGATGCGTTTTGGAAGAACTCATTTGCCTTTTCATAGGGCTCTATGCTGCACCACCACACCCTGAAGACATAAGCACCCGGAGGAAAGTATGGGACCAAGTCGAAAATATATCAATGCACATTGTGATTATTCATATCCACCAATGACACAAAGCCAGCACCAACAGACCCCTATATGACACCCTCCATTCTTCACCTTTTTATTTTGGAAGTTTTAACCAATTTGTATCAAGTGCCTTAACAAGCAGTTCAACTTGTTCTAAAGTAATAACCCTTCATTATTTGTCATCTTGCTCACTTCATACCACAAACTCATATTCACCTATTGGAAAATTTGTTCCGCTAATTTAATGTCCGACCACATGGGTGAATTCATAACTGTTTTTGGTTGGGTCATCCGTTGGCAAAGAATGGCGGCGGTCAGGAGGGAGGCTGGTCTGAATTATCTTTTCGCTGGCTTAGCTGCACTTGAGTCTGGCTGATATGTGAGGACTAACTTGGATTTTCCATGGACAGAGATGCTGGATTTTTTCCAAGAGACAGCCAGACTGTCCAGTTGCTTGTGAAGAAGCTTCGTGCTTCTAAAAGACCCAAACCCTTTCCTCTGTCTTCAGCATCAGAACACTAAAAATGAATAAGCACTCTGCAGCCTCTCAACAACCTGAGTCATGAGGATTCCTGTTTTGGTGGAGTTTAGAGGGAATGCTTTTCTTTTTTTTTTTTTTTTTTTTTTTCTTTTTTTGTCCTGTTTCTCACCTTCCTATGGATGGCCATACTTAACTCTGCGAGACGTGCAGCCGACGTGTAGGGTGCAGTGTACACCTTGTGTATATACCTTCATTTTAAGATTGTTTTAAACAAGTTCATAAGGCTGGCTGACAAACAGAAAAAGCTTTTTTCCCCCCCTTCTCTCTTGTTAGCACTGGAGACTGTTTCCTTAACTGTCAGTTTGTTTGATCTGCAATATTGGCCTGTGAATTTATTTATAATTTTAGAAATTGCAGAATTTATTAGAACCTAAAACAGTCAATGACCTTGTGCATGAAATGTTTTTTGGAGGCCAAGTTCATCACTGATAATGTTTAAGCCCCTCCAAATTTGATGGCGAGTGCAATTTTTCAAAGCTGCACTTAAACAGAGATTGTTTAAATTGTTGCCCTTATTCTCCTGCTACCAGTGTTAACAAGTGTTCAGTCTAGACAGATGGCTTTGTTAAGCTTGTGCATTTTTAGTAATGAATTCTTTGTTGTTGTCACCAGCCTTAACTTGTGAAACTGACACTTGAGACACACTCTCAGATCTCCAGTCAGAGTGTTTCTGTTGGAAGAGAAAATTATATTCTATCATGTAGTAGTACTACTTGCTGCAGTGCAGCTGAATTGGCAGAGAATTTGTTTTCTGGGGGAGGTGTTAGCTGTTACGTTTATGTGCTTTTTTAAGCACAGTTTCATTACTTCACAAATGTTTGGGAGGAAGCAGTGGGTTTTCTTTCCCCTTTTGAAGAATGTTGGCCGAATGCATCAAAAATGAACCATCTGACCTAAAATGTAGCAGGAACTCAATCTCTGTGCATTGCAAGTTAGCTGGCTTTACTGAGACCAGCCAAGAAAAGATGCTGCACTCAAAACAACTTGAGCAGGCTGGGCTGCACTTAAAGTACAGAGAGATGGATTCAGGCAATAACACTGACTGCACTGCTTTTTGTACACTCATGATGCCCAAATGGGGAAGACGTGCATGATGGTGTAAAACATTTAAAAAAAAAATGGCAAGGAAGGGGAACAGGTGTGAAGGATTACAAAATTACTATTACATGGACTGCTTGTTTAAAAAAAAAATAACTTGGGCACCTCACACTGCTGAGTTTGGCTTATTTCTCTGCCCTTTAATTGCTTTGATATTTTGGGTTTGGGTTACAGTTGCAGTTTTTTATGCAGCATGATTACAACCTTTATTTTGCATTAAGGTTCTCTGACCATTTGTTTGTTCAGCTAGAACCTTTTTGCAAGTGAGGTTCCCTTAATTACGGTGAGATGCTCTTTTGACTGTTCTAATCAATGAGAAGTATTATTGCACATTTAATTTGAGCTCTTTTTAAAAGATAACCATGTGACAACGTTGATTAGTTCATATTCACCCATGACTTTCTCATTGGTTAGGACTGTGATCCCTGTTCTATCAGTTCTGTCGTCCCCCAAGTCGTTTTCACATCAAATTTGGCTGTTTTGGCTTTTTTAGGGTGGGAGGGTTGTATTTGTTTAAAAAAATATCCAAATTAAATGATACATTAGCTGATTGAACAGGGATCTAATCGTACAGATATTTGGCAGCGGTCTGTTTCTTGTCAGCCCACTGGCAGTAATCGCCAGAGCAAATGTTTCAAGTCTAAAATCGACGATCCTTCGAGATTTAGTGTGTTGCTTCCTTTGATTGGATGCGGTTTCACTGCCAGTGGCTGTCATTTTGAGAACCTTAAAGTCTGAGACAAGAGCATCTTGCCCCAGATTGGGCGACTAATTGGATAGTTTATGTGACTAAATTGTCTCATTCTTTAAGGTCTTTTTTAAATTTGTAGGGGGGGGTTTAAATTAGTGCATTTGCTGCCCTGATGCACATGTTAATCATCTCTTGATAGTTGTTACGCATTGAAGATAACACAGCTTTTGTGTACAATTCGGCCTGTCCCATCACTTACTGTCGAGGAGGATGTGAGAAGAGTCCTTCAGGGAATTCTCTCAAAACTTGTGCATCAGTAAAACAACATGGGGAGGAGCCTTTGGGCATCACAAAAACAGGATTACAAAATCCAAAGTTAATGGAAATGGGTATAAATGGTTTGAAAAAGTTGCCCTTAGATTTGGATTTTCTTTTTTTCCAATGAAATGTTCAAGAGGAGTACAACTTATTTTAAAGTCTCCAAATTTAAGTGAAGCCTGAGTTCCTTTTTTTTTTTTTTTATTTGATGGAAATTTGGTCGTTATTTAATTGGCAGATTTTTCAGTGAAGCTCATTTTACAGTGGCATTAAGTTTGAAGGATGTCATGAATAATATGAAAGTTTTGTTGAAAATAAAGCTCACTGAAATTTATTGTGTGAAGTGTTTTTATTTTCCTTTGTCTACAGTCCTGTTGGAACAGCTCTGCAAAGCTACTGTAGGTGTCAGTATGTTACCGCTGCTCAGTTCAGTCTGTCTTAATATAAACTGACCAGCAGGCAGTTCTCACACCACAGTCTCACTCGTACGCTGGTGTCACTGCAGTTATCAGCTCAAAATGTACAACTTGATGGTAGTTTGTTCATTAGTGGATTTTCTTCCACCGTGTGACAGTAAGTTTAATGACTGAAAGCGTGTATATATGTGTGTGTGTGTGTGTGTGTTTAGGCACCTTTGACAATCCTATATCTTTACCTCTAAAGGTTTTACTTGGAACTTAACCAAGAATGAACCTTTTCAGTCTTAAACTATTGTAATTCTAAATATTGGCATACCTATTTCTTTTCTTTATGACTTAAGTTTTCTGGCTGTGTTGTTGGAATCCTTTCATAGATTTTCCCCCACATACTGTGTTTTTAACTTCCCAAAATAGAGATTACACTCCAACGGCAGGAAACAGATTGAATTTTCTTGGCAGCTTTCGGCGATGTTGCTCTTATTCTGCAAAATGTTTGAGAGAACAGAGATAACAGTGTTCTGCTGCTGCTCAAAAAAAAAAAAAAGTGTTGAATCCTCCACCTATTGCAGCCAGCAAATTGGAAGTTTTCCATATTTGTGTTGTATTTACTCCCTCAGCATTAAGTTGTCAGCAGACCTTTGCCCCTTGCTTATTTTTAGTGATATTGATATGGGTTTTATTGCTTACCTGCAGGACTGTGATAGGATGTGTGTGTATTGTACTAATACACATTTCCCCTTTATCATGTCTGTTTAATAATTCACATTTCTTTGAACTGATTTCAGTGAAGTATACTGTAATGGACCCATATTGCATCAGGTACAGAAAGCTTAACTGTTTGATGATGACAAGTACTTTGTTGACATGAAGCTGAAGGCTGCTCCTGGTAAGTCAAAGCCTGTAAAATGTGATTTTTTCTCCCCCCCCCCCCCCCTCAGGAGCTTCACCATGTGACTGCTTCTGTTGCTTCCCTGTGCCTTCCTGCAGATGTTGTTTTGTCTGCTTTCTACAACTTTTCAAATGAATCTCCAAACATTACTGTCTCACCTGCCAAACTGCAAGAGTTCCTCAGTGCATACTTTAAAAAAAAAAAAAAAAAAAAAAAAAGCAGGGACAGAATTTGATTCATAGACTCCACAAGACTGGAATGACAAGTGAGATCCAGTTATTGGAGGGCTCACACTCAGATAATACTTTCTTTTAACTGCTTTGTTGACATGAGTTGACTTTTACATGCAGGCCAAAGTTTCTGGAAAAAAGTAGTAGACTAAGAACTATGTAACTGGGCTGAAAAGATACGTAATCTGTGGAAGTGTCTTGGCAGAAAGGTGATGACAATGACATTCTTGAGATTTCTTTGGCACCCGAGATCCTGTTGCAGTGTTTTCAAGCACCCACCCATACTGAGAGATTTTAAACTGACAATGATTTTCTCCTCCAAATCCGTCTTAGTGTTAAAGATCACCCAGAGCTCCACTCCCCACATCCTGTCATCGTGCCAGGGGGGCGCTTCAGGGAATTCTACTATTGGTGAGTGAATGATGAAACCTGTCTCTCAGTTGTCTGAGAGCTAGAGTGGAGTCTCACCAGGAGAGATCACACAGCCAGACCCAGACAGGGGTCTCTGCTGAGAGCCCATCTCAGTTCTGCCATTTGCAGACATTGACATGAGCTGCTCTGTGCCTAACAGGGACTCCTACTGGGTCATCAATGGGCTCCTGCTGTCAGAGATGACAGACACGGCCTATGGGATGATTCAAAACTTCCTCTACCTCAACAGGTACGCTTTAAAGCACCTTTCATCTTTCATAGCACTAAAAAAAAAAAAAAGTCCACCTCGCTGCAGGTAGTTCAGTGGGCTCATTTTGAATAAGTCATTTAGGAACCCAAGCTGTACACTTGGGGGATTTCAAGATTTGTGGAATAAAAGATTTTTTCTATCACTCTCCTACAGATATGGCTTCGTTCCAAATGGTGGGCGGATTTACTACGAAGGGCACAGTCAGCCTCCATTCCTCACTCTAATGGTGGAGAGCTACTATCAAGCAACCAAGGATAAAGAGTTCCTCGGGTGATATTTAGGCCTGAGCTGATGTCCTGCCAGACACATTATCATTCTTCAGCTGCCTCATGTCTTTTTCAGGATAGAAAAAAAAAAAAGGCATATAAAACATCAAAATGTCAGCCCTCACGTCTCTTTATGCCTCCAGTGTTTTGTTTTCACTGCCATGCTTAATTAGATTGTGACACCTCAACTTGTGTGTGTAATGATATCAAGGACTGTGAAAAGTATTGTGAATTAAAACATTTCTCCCTGCTGTGTGTACATGTACTGGTTTAGAGCAGCTTTACCAGGAGCACGAGTACCAATTTTTGGTTCTAAGGTAGTGAAAGTAAACGGGGCAGAGCATGTACTCAACCGATATCATGTACCGGTCGGCTTGCCCGGGTATGCACAAAGAAATTTCTGTGAATTGTAAAAACAACTTAAAGACATGCGTAGGGTGTGGACCAATTACTGTATTTCTTCTGTTCTTTGTAGACCTGAATCCTACACAGATGATCTGGAAATGGCTGAAGGAATTGCGGATGGTAATGACTTATCAACATTCAAACACTTGGTGGCTGAATGAATCCCCTTTACGAGCAAACATCGGAAATATTACTCTGCAATGGTCATTTTATTCCATGAACAAAGGATAACACTCTGGGGTGCGGAATGAATGCGCTATAGTTTGTAATTGCTCCTCAGCAGAAAAATGGAATATATTTCCCCGGATTCAAGGATCTGTGCAAAATAAATTTGCTCTGAAAATACCTCAGTACCATGTTCTAATGAATATTTAATGTTAAACACATTCATTCTTCACATTGCTGCTGAGTAATTGGTCTACACATTTTAGGGAAATCTATTTGAAGGATAAACCTGTTGTCTAAAATGCTGATTTTTTTTTTCTTAGTGCTATTAAACTGTGTTTGCTCTCATTTCTGAAGATTTTTTTTTCTCCGGTAAATATCCAAGGTCATTGAGTTATTTCCTCCTTCTTGGAAGATACTCTTAATCTCTTTTTTTACTCGAAGGCTTTTGAGAAATGTTGTAGAATTACAAACAAACATATTACTAAGAAAATTTTTTTATTTGTTCCATGTCACGTTAAGATAGTAGACATTCATGAGTAAGTACCAAATTTTAGATGCTGTTTTGTTGTGGCTCTAATAGTGATTTCATGTTTTTTCTTGCTAAGGAGCAGCTGTGGATTGATCTGAAGGCGGGTGCAGAGTCTGGTTGGGATTTTTCATCCTGCTGGTATTTAGACAGTGATGGTCACAATAACAGCACTCTCAGAGAGACCCGCACCACTCAGATCCTGCCCACTGACCTCAACGCCCTGCTGCGCCTCAGTGAGAAGACTCTTGCTTCATTTCACAGGATAGTGGGTGAGCGTATGAGCAGCATTTGACCTTGTAACTAACTCGGGTCTGCACACTGATTTTAGCTCCTGGTGTTATATAATGGTGATGTGCTGTCCTCTGACAGGTAATAGTGACTCAGCTGCACTGTATGACCAGGCTGCAGCCTGCATACTAGAAGCAATAAAGTCAATGCTGTGGGATGCTGAGCGGGGAGTCTGGTTTGACTACAACCTGGTGACACATTCCAACCACTCTGAGTTTTACCTCTCAAATCTGGCATCTGTTTGGGCACAATGCTATTCTTGGCCTGAGATGAGAGAGAAGGTGCTGCAGTATCTGAAGGTTGGTGAGGACATTTATTTAAATGGTCAGTTTATTCAAATTACTTAAGATACGGTACATATTCTCTCACTTACCTCTACTGGCATGTAGCCATGCAGATATTGTATTAGTTTTTTTTTTTTGGGCAGGATCTGAGATCTCTGAGATTTTTGAGCAATTTGACTTTTCAGAAACAATGCTCTATCTAGTCTGGATACACAGTCAACAATGTTTATGGGGACTATTTCCTCAGTGGAAAGTAGTTAGAATTAAAAAATTGAGAATGAGTTAAATAACCAGTTGCCCTTCACCTCCATTATATTGGCAACAGAGATAGACATCTCAAAAAAATGACAAATAAAGCCAAAAAATCTCTAGGGCTAAGTGAGAAATTATGTATTTATGCCATTTGCATGAAAGAACCCTTTAATCTCTATTTATCCACATGCTGCAAGGGTGACTGAGCATTCAGCCTTTTTAAAACAATTATCAATACAGATGCATAAATCCACACCTGCACAGTATGACTAGTCTCCTCTTCTATGGGCCACTGCAGCTCCACTCTAACAGTTAAGGCTTTAAATATTTTGCTCAAGGGTGCCACATATGCTTTATGAAAAGTGCTCATTTGCTCCAGCAGATGGCACACACACACTACAGAGGAGTAACCCTTACATGCTTGTATGGTTGCAGTAAAGTGGTGCTCTTCAGTTCCCCAGTGGAGTCTCAACATCACTGAGAGAGTCTGGGCAGTAGTGGGACTATCTTAATGCATGGCCTCCTTTATAGCACATGCTCATTGAAGGTAGACTGAGATCAGTTTGTCCACCACTACAAGAATCTCCTCCAACCCACAGTGATAATTCACCAGCTGTTCAACATGATGCCCATGATGTCTTTGCGTAATTGTTTATTAAAATGTACATCAGAGTCAAAAGTATTTGGACAAACTACACTTTTTGTTGTTCTGGCTCCGCACTCTAGGATTTGGGATGACACAGTGAGTATAAACTTAAAATCCTGACCTTTAATTTCAGAGCATTTACATCCACATCACATAAACGGTGTAAGAAATGTAGCCCTTTTTTATGCAAAGTCCCCCAGTTAGGTTAACATACATAAATTAAAAAATTAACATACGGTAGACTTAAATTAGTAACCGTATTTAATATTTGGCATCAAATCCTTGGCAGTGTTCATCTTCGGGGGCTTTTTTTTGCCTTCAGTCTGGTCTTCAGTAGTGAAACAGCTGATCAGTTGGATTGAAGTCAGATGACTGACTTGGCCAGTTGTGAAAATTTGACAAATTTAGACTAGAAACTTGTTCTCCAAAAACACTGAGTCAAGAGCTTGTTGTAGTTTCTCGAAGATGTTTTTGCTTCTCTTCCTCTCGTCTAGTCTGTATGTTTTGTCCTGCTGCATAATCCTAAATCTGGGGCGTGTATTCCCTGCAAACACACCAAAAAGGGTCATGAGTTCACCAATATGATTAAGGCTGAAAGGCAGTTCTTTAAATCCAATATGCTGGAGTACAGAGCCAACACAATGACAAACATGTCACTTACCTAATATTTCCAGACTGTACTTTAGCTTTGAGCAGCCTCGTGTTTGAAAAGACATTTTGGGTTTATTTTAAAATCTTGTATTTTCAGGTTTATCCAAATTGCTTTCAGAGGAAGCTAAACAACTAGCATTTGATTTAGCCCAGTGGTGGATCAAGACAAACTGGTTAGCATACATAAAGTATGAAGCCATGTTTGAAAAGGTAAGTTTTTTAAAGGATAGGTTCACAGTTTTTTGAGTCTGTATTGAAACAATTTTTAGGTGCCCATATGAGCCCATATGGTTTTGCTTGCTGTAATTATTCCTCATGGTCATACTGTTAATACTGCGTGAAGTGATGGGAGACAAAATCACAGTCCTTGTTTTGTGCAAACATGCATTTAAAAGTTTATCTAAGGCTTCATCCACCCAAATTAGTCAAATCAGGTGGATATCTTCCAACTTTAAGTATTTTTAGGACAAATTTCCCTCTTTATGTTTCCCTGTTGAGCTGCAGTTAATAATAGTAACAAACATTTGTACTAAAAAAGCTGCTCTGGAAAATATCCAATTGTTTTGACTCATTTGGATGGCTGAAGCCTCATATTAGCCTCAGATAAACTTGAATACATTTCTACACAGAACTGAAGGGCTGTGGATTTTTATCTTGCATCACTTAAATTGGAAGCACAGAAGCAATGTATGAACAGTATGAACATGGGGAATAATTACATCAAGGAAAACCTCTTTCAATGTCCATATGGGCACCTGAGAACTGTTTAAAAACAGACAGGAAAAATTGAGAGCCCGTCCTTTAAGGTTTCAGTATTTTCGGTGCTTGTGTTGCGCCGTGATAACACAGCTGGCTCAGAATGTATAATTTCTTCCTCTTGACAGTATGACGTGAATGGAGATGGCAAACCTGGTGGTGGAGAGGAATATGAAGTTCAGGTATTTCCTTTCATGTGTTGATGGTAGAAAACTAATGTGTTTATAGTCACACATGTCTTTCTAATTTCATGCCAAGCACTGTCGGTTCTTTCTACCTCCTGCTTCTTACATTCAACACATTTGCACGCTCATATATACATTTACACTCTCCCCTCCTCACTTCTTTGTCATTTTGGATCTTTCTTTTGGTATAATTTCCTACCTTGTTGGGTTGTGTTTCTCATTTTGATTCTTCACTTTGGTTTTCTTATTATTCCCATCAGCACAAATAAGTCCTTTTGTTGTATTTATCATTGGATTTTATCACTGTATTTTTATGCTTTGCTGATGTGCTAAATACAGTTATAAGACTGAGCAAAAACATCCCTTACGCTCCATTATCTTGTCCTTTACTGTAGCTGGGTTTTGGTTTGACCGACAGCGTTGGCCTGCAGCTCTTGGACCAGTATGGGGCGACTCTCACCTCAGGATGCAGACGTGTGTCCTCTGGCCTCCTGCTGCCTCTGGTCATCTCAGTCCTTCTCACGCTCCGATGAATCAGAGGTGACAACCGAGGCTGACTGGAGGTTGGATTTTGTTTTTCCAGGTTTCAGTACACTTACATCGTGTCCACTGGCAGACTCCAGACTTACACAAATTGACATTAAAAATTAGACTAAATTGTGCATATTTTAACAAGATCTGATATTTGTTCCTCACTTCCTATGATCAGGATTTTTTTATTTTTATTTGCAGAAGGAACCAAAAATCCCTTTTGATGAATATTTTAGTATTTATCCTCAGAGGTAAATTATCTCTGGCGATATCTGAAGATACAGATCATTTAGGCAATTCTGGACTCTCTCCAGTAATGCAGGCTGTTTCTGCTCGCTGTTGCCTGGATTACAACATTAAGTAGTCCCAGATATTGAACTGACATTACAAACAGTTATTCACCTAATTTAATTATAAAGTTTATTGCTGCACTGTATCTTAAGTCCAAGTAAGGTGTTCCATTTGCATTTAAACTCATGTTTACGTTTAAAATAGTTCATGTGAGAAATAAAAATGTGAAGTGATTTTATTAATGATATAAATAAAAACGTAGCACTCTCTTATTAGTGACTCTTCGAGACACTTTTATTCATTTTTAAGTTAGCCAAGGAATTTTAGATGACACTGCATTAATTACATGTGAAATATACTCTCAGTGCTCAGTGTATTAAATGCAGTGTCATAGACAAGGGTGAGGTATGGAACGTCTATGACTGAAAACTTTGTGCTGACAGTGTTTTTCAAAGGCATCCCTCTACCAGGTGGGCATTAGACAACATTCAACATTACACCATATGTTAAAATGACCTTTGCTCCTTTCTAAAGATACATACTGTAGTGCAGATGTATATGTTGGCAAAAACACAACAATAAAACAGAAAACACATTTCACAAAGGTAGGTACTACTGTAATCCTTATTTCAAATCCTGATTGCATGTAGATGAAGCTGATCTGATAGCTAGATGGGAGGTAGAGTGAGGTTTTCCTTTTCATTTTTGGAAGATACCTAATCAGGATTAAGAATGAGAGATATGGCAGGTACCTACATTTTCCATTTTGTGAGATGTTGAGTTGTGCACCTAAGGGCTTCCGTAGTTATATGTTTAACCCATCAGGCATTAAAAGAGTCTAGTCTGACATTAGGGGTCAATGTGTTTAGATGAATGACAACTGTCGTTTACTGCAGTTTGAATTCAGGCTGTAACACCACAGAAGGTGGAATAGGTCAAAGGGCTTTAACATTTTTTAAAGACACTGTATTGTAATAAACACACCGTTAATTTAAAAGGAAACTTTTTTTTTTTTTTGCTATTTCTGATTGTTCCAAGGAAGTCATTCTGTCTTTGCCATTTCTGCTTACATCTATGGTGAAATGCAGGTCAAGCATGAAATTAAGTCCATATAGATATTCAAATAGTTGTAAAAAAAAAAAAAAAAAAAAAAAAAAAAAAAAAGTAATGAGAAATTTGCTCCTTGAAAAAAGAAAATGCATCCTTCTTGGCTTTGAAGATATGAGGCCTAACCTGGGACTTCACTGCACCTCTCTCCTTAGCATGAGTGCACAGAACAGATTGACTGTGCAACTTATACCGGCAAAAGGCCAATATGTGCAGCGGTCCGTGCAACCCCAAAGATCACACTCTGGTAATGTGCTATTGTGAGTCTCATCTACAAGCCATATCGCTGGCCTTTTTTTTTTTCTTTTTTTTTTTTTTTATTCCCACGCATGACTGTGACACCTATACAGTACCAGCCATGTGTATTAAGCTGTTTAGAGAGGTTTAAGCAGCAAGCAGCAGTCATTATGTTTTCAGCCCTCGCCGACAGCAGTAACTCAAGTAGAACCTGCTCCTTTTGATAACTCACACATTACCATGTCGTTTTAGAGGAAATGTGTTGTGCACAGTTAATGAGATCGAGCTGTAAAGTGTGGAAGTAGTTGTCTGGCAGTTAAGTGGCAGAAGAGGTGAAGCTACATATGTGTGTGTGTGTGTGTGTTTTGTGCGTGCGCGTGTTGGTGCATTTAATTACACAAATCTGAAGACGTTATTTTGAGAAGCACGTTGCATGGGCGGTCTGTGAATTGTAGAAGCAGCGGTGACAAGTGCATTACATGTTGTTGTGGAAGTAAAGGTCAGAGTTTCTTGTCCTCACCAGTCATCAAGTAACTACCCTTGCATACAAACTAGCATACACATACAAACTTGTTTTTCAGTTGAGGAAGTGCTTCACATTTCCAAGAAAAAACTTTTTTTCTTGAAAATTTACTTGACAGTTTTGTCAACCAAGTTTTTTTTTTTGTTTTTTGAAGTAAGGTGAGGGAAGAGTATTTTTTATTCAACATACTGTTTCATCAATCTTTGATATTCTACATGTGTCCTTAGAGGTGAGACCGTATCAAACAGCAGTGAAAGTGAAAAAAAAAGTAGGAGTGGAGGACAATAGAGGTGGATTCATATCTCTGAATGTCTGTGTGGCTTTAGACAGAGGCCTGCACTTCATTACTGCTCCCTGGCTCAGCCTTCACTAGCCCCTGCAGCACACATCACAAAGACTGCTCATTATCCACTGAGTCCTCATGGTGCCGCTGAGTCCCACTTGGTGCTGCAGGAACCCTGCTCTGCACTGCCAGGATAATCCTCCCCTCCCCCCCCCCCCCCCCCCCCCCATCCTCCCTCCCTGGGATATGCAGGAAGGGTGGCTGTCTCTCCTCTGATGGTGAATCAGAGAAAGAGATGGTTCCTCTGCTACCACTGACTCTCATTCAATATGCTTAAATCAATAACTCATTGAGGGATCGTGCCTGTCTTCCTCTATAATGCATTTCCCTAATTATGACCGTTGCCTCTGCAAAAAATTGGTTTGTCTCTGGCTTAGCGGCTAAATTGTTTGGAGATTAGGCCAACTCCTTGACCTCTAAACTGGAAGGATTGGCTAACTGGAGGCATTATACGGATAGATATGAGATAGCTTAGTAATATTGATTCTGCACTGTCCGCAGATATCAGGCTTTTTATAATCAATAACTCTTGAGGAATCATTCCTATAGAATTTCTCCTGCTTAAGAGGAGATTTTAAAATCCAATCTAATGGAAGGTAGAGAAAATGTAATATTGTCTCAGCTGATCTGCACCCTTGAACTGAAGATGGGGAAGAATCTCTCAAAAAAGAAAACTGCATCAAAAGCAATTCACCTTGCTTATGCAGTTCACAAGTTTCATATCCTTTTGTGAGGGTCCTTCACTCTTATATATATATATGTATTATATCTTTCTCTATGATACTGTCAAGTACAGCTGTGGATATAGTCTGACTTTATGTTTCGAATAAATGGATCAACTTCTCACTCAGACTTTCACATAGCAGTTCTGATTCAAAGAGGCACAACTTATAAATCTTGATATGTATTATGAGGTGGTAAGGAGTCACTTTGGTCATATTTTTATTTGTACCACTAAATAGTCTGTGTATGGAACTGCAATGGCTTAAGGTACTGTATTTGAAAATGTATTATTCTCTCGAAATCACACTTCAACTAAGGAAATTCAAAAGATCAAGGCTGTTTTTATAGAAATGGCCAGTTAATTAATGGCAGGGCTCAACAAACCCTCTTTGCACAAATGTGTTTTTTTTCTGTTTGTGTTTCAGATGTTTCAAAGCAAGCCCGTTTTTTTTCTTGAAAATGTCCAGACATCTCAGAAGGATGAACACATAGTGTCTCTATTTGATGTCCTCCCTCATGTCCAACACATTTAGGACTGTTGCCCAAATGTGCCACTGTGAGGCGATAGAGCTCTTTGTTGTATTGGATGATATGCCTTGTTTTCTCAGTCATGCCTTTTCGTTCTGGTGGTCATACAATATGGATACCACAAAAGCCTATCACCATTTGCAGTGTGGCACAGTGTCCTTGCCTGCTGATAGAAAGCTTTTACTGGGCACTTTGCATGGTTAAAGGAAAAAAAAACAACTAATCAAATGCTCCGAGTTTGTCTTTGAAGATGTTTTTGTTGTGTTTGAACCATAAGCCAAGAGAATCTCACACAATATTTCACACTGATTTTCCCATTATCCAGCTGAGTGGGGTGTCAGTATGATGACTGGTTTAGATCAATAGTGTGCTGTTGGTGAGGACTTGAATTGTTAGATTTAGGGCTGTGTACTCTTCTCTACGAGAGGGAGATGGTTTTGTTTTGTCGGAGTAATTGAGTGATCATGCATCTTGTAGTGTATATGCCACGGTGAAAACATATACAAGGTTATCACGTATAGGCTTTCAACTTGCTTTCACAGAAAGATGAAAGCAGTGTTGTGTTAACTGGCTGGGCTTACTGTGTAATGGCAGGACGTAATGTATGACACAAGTGTCTGAGCCGTTTTTATAGCATTCTTCCACAGAAAGATGAAAGCAGCGTTCTGTTAACTGGCTGGGCTCGCTGCGTAATGGCAGGACGTAGTGTATGACACAAGCGTCTGAGCCATTTGTGCACACAGCGAGTGTGACGGCATAGTGGCTCCGTCATGGGACGCAAACAAGGCATTCAGACATCCAGGCAGGGGAGGCCATGCCTGGTGAGTGGGATGAGTCAGAATCAGGAGGGAAGAGAAAAGCAAGGGAGTGAAAGGGAGCACATGAGAAGTCTTGCTTATTACAGCTGCACAGATGGCGCAGCAGATGAGATGGGAGGGATAGATGGATAGATAAGGAGTGAGAGTAAGACAGAGAAAGAGAGAAATGGCACGAGAGCACGTGTTTGACAGTGTACATAAGGAGCGCCGGATTGGAGAACTTCCAAGGGAAACACTTTAATATTTATTGTTTTGTGGCTGGTCGGAAACTTTCTTTCCACCTCCAATTCGTCAGCAAGAGAAATGGCTGAGGAGCCGCCTGTGAAATATTAATTTCATTGCAGAGAAGTGGAATGCTGAAGGTAGAAAGGATGGAGTGGCATATGGTGGGGTATCCTGAGGGAAAGAACACTGGGTTCACAACTCCACAGATGGGAGAGGGTCGGAGTGGTGTGGACACACGAGGAGGAGTGGAGGAAAAGGAGGGAAATTAAATTATTGGGAGGAGGATTCAGTGGAGCTCATGAGTCTGCATTTGCAAGGGAGCAATATTTGAGTCGCCCAGACTTTGTGCTTTGTAAGCTGTTATTCCAGGCATAGTCAATATTCATTCAGTCTGTCTAGCAGTGATAAATGCAGAAGTAATAAGAGAAAGATGACATTTCTATTTCTATTCCATTAAAAAAAAAAAAGGTAACCTTCACAGTTCTCCTCCCTAGTTTTAAGTGATATGTTTGACGATCAACATTGTTCTAGATGATCATGTTAGATTTTAATATGCAAATTCAGAGTTTAACGCTAATGTTTACATAATTGATATCTGACACAGATTTTAGATGATGAATTACATTTCAATCTGGAGTTTTATGAGCATTAAAGGTGACTTGTGGAGTTTTCTTGAAAACAAGTAAAGAACATTTACGTACATTTATGTATGTATTCTTGAAGTCTAACAATCGTGTTCAATGTATCTCCTGCCTCATAAAACATTTTTATTTGTTGATTTTTTTTTAAAGGTTTGAAACCTACATTGTTTACATCCATGTTTACCTGCTAGCAGTCTTGTTCTTCCTTGTTTTTGGTGGCACATTGCTGCTTTTCTCGGCATGTTACTGCCACCTGTAGATTAGAGTAGTGTGAAACCACTGGCATGAGAAAAAACAAAACAGATACTTCATGATTGGTTTAGACTTTAGTGCAGAGTTATACACAGATACTTGACAGTAATTAGAACCCATTGAGAATGAATAATCTCATCTACACACTGGTGGTGCTGAAAAACACTGAGCATATGGTTCCTGGGAGTGTATCTACTGTATGATCCCCTGGGACCTGTATTCCCTCCATGCAAGTTTTTTTTGTCCAAGTGAAAACAGCCTCATGTTCCTTCAATCTTAGGTTTTCTCAACATTCATACTGCCACTAATGTCAAATTTGCACATGTTTTTTTTAAGGTTAATCAAAAGTTTGTTTAATTAAGATTATTTTGGGAGCAGCTCGCGTATTTTTAACATACCACATGTGAATGTTTAAAACATTTCGGGAAAACCATTTCACCTCTTTTTACCAGAAACTCATGCACAATTCTGAAATCCAATTACACCTTAATGTTACCCTGCGACTAAAATCTGACAAAGATAGCAGCCTTCCTACCAGCTCTTGTCTTTTATTGTTTTCACAGATAATAAAATGATTATTAAAGCCCTTGCTAATAGGATTGAAACCATTACACCGTTTATGATACATCATAACCAAACTGGATTCATTTAAGAAATGCATTCATATATCAACACTCGCAGGTTATGTAGTATAACAGACTGTGTAACGCAGGGTAGCAAAGAAACAATAATTGACTCATTAAAGCGTCAAACGTCATTTGAGTCCACTAAATCTTTCTGATGCCACAATGGAGTCATTAAAAAACAAACAAACACGGATGGATGAATCTACCAGTTTCATGGGAGGAATTGCAGCCACTAAGATAATGACATTACTCAAAAATACCTACTTTTTTCAATGGTCCCAAATGCAATGACAGCTCTCCTGGTTCATGAAAATATATTTTTACTGAAAGATTAAAAACTAAGAACTAAATACACCATCCTACAACAGTAGAACAACCAAGGTGACCTTCACTGTCGAAATTGTCCCTTCATTCAGAGATCTCAGCAATTAAATTGTTGAATACAATCACTGATGACCCCTAGCGTTAATCTTCATCTGAAGAGCTGGATGGACCTTGAGCAGAGTTTCCTGGTGAACATTGCTGAACAGAAGCTGGAGCTTTATTCTACTTTGGCTCATAATGTACACAGGAGATGGTGGAGGTGAGTCACATAACTGCAGTACAGAGCTAACACCTCGAAACAGTAGAGAAAGTACCGTTTCTTTGAAGTATTGGGTAACTTAATGAAACTTTACTGGTTGAGAGTGAATAGCAGGAATACTAAGAGAAAACTGACAGGATAGAGTGATTGCATGATATTTTTATAAATAAACAAAATGAGTGTACATGAGAAACGTCGTCTTCTTGATTGAACATGTGCTAAGTTTGATTTCCTGCCACACATCTAAACTTACAGCATTGCAGAATGCTCTGTCCTGATCTTTTATTTTACAGGAGAGGAAATAAATCAATGTTCATTATAAGACACATGATTTGTATTTCAATTGAAGTAATAAACACATAATCGGTGTTCTGGTCCTTGTGTACCGGTTTATGAACAAATATGTGTTCAAATGCAGACTGCATCATCATTAATATGAACACCTTCGCAAAATCTGTGTTTGACGATGAAGCTAATTAACTCTCTTTCTAGAAAGACAATGAAGGATGTGCTGAGGTGATTTCTGTCACTCTCCCTCTTTGTTTCATGTTTCTCATTAGCACAACATCTGAATATTTACGAAGGTCAGGTCAAGACCATCTTTGTCCACTGGAGACCTGTTGTGTCCCAGTGGAATAGAATAATGAAGAAACCAATTTCCTCTTTTGTCAAAGCTACATGAAGCATGTAATCAGCAAAATCCTACCAAAACACTCTTCAGGGGGAAAGAAAGAGGGTTTTCATTTTAAGGAAATATTGGAGCTTCACAGCTTTTATTGCCTTTGATTGTCATCTATTCTAAATGAAAATTTGCCGGGTGTTATGACATATTATAACCCAGCATGCTATTCATTGCTGTACCTTTGTGAATTTTCCATTGGCCACAAGGAAATAGCTCTTGGTTCTTTTCATCCACTTTAATATCTGATATCAGAATTCAGATAAAGGAAGCAAAAAATCATTTTCACATCAGATGTGTCACCTTTACTCTTCACCTCTGGAAGACAGTGAAAAGGAGGTGCATGAAAATGAATTTTAATGAATAACACATGATGACGGGGGGACTCTTTATTAGTGTTGCAGGGCAAGAGTTTCCCTCCTGTTGTGGGCCTGTGAATCAGTGAAAACGCCCTCCCAGGTGTTGCTCTACCAGATGGGCTCTGGATGTGATGATAATATATTCCCCAAGCGTTGGCTCTGCCTTTGAAAAATGCTGGTGCTGGGAGAGATGGCCTTGTGCTGTTTGAAAGGCAAGCCGCAGGGGGGACAGATGCTCTGATATTCCAGCAGGGGTATAGCTGCGGGGCCTCATGGCTGTTCTCTGCCTAGCAGGGGGAAGTTCGGTTGAGTCACGCCTACGCTGCTCAGCAGGAGAAGCTGGGAAATGGCAGGCAATGAGCAGCGGCATGCTCCTCGGGTCACGTTGCTGCATTTACCAACAAGGGCGAGAGGGGAGGAGATCTGATCACAGACTGTACTAATTTACAGTGTCAGGGAGTCGGTGTCTTGTTCAGTGCTTAGCTGTTCAATTAGACACTGAAAGCAACACATTTTTGGCTTTTGACCCTTACAAAACAATAACAAGTAATTAGTTCCACAAGAAGTGCCTGATAGTCAGATTTGAGTAGAAATAAAATCTAAACTTGATTAATTAGTTTAATATTACTGACATTTTGCAACTCAGCTGCTGAATCTACGATTGTTTGTAAAAGCAACATTGTTATCTAGTTGGTATTTTTAATTAACCATATTATAAATAAAGCAGATAAGACCAACCTGGGGGAAAAAGTGTGAGACTTTCTCACATCACATTATTCCACTAAGATGAAAGAGATTTCAAAGTCTCTTCCCTTGTAACAGTTACATCATATTGGTCCCAGTTCATCCCTTTGTCTCTTCTGAAGTATCAAGTTACATTTCCATTAAGTTCGAATAAATAGACAAGTTTTGCTATGTGAAAAAAAAAAAAAAAATGTGACCATGACTTGTCAGATCATCGTGCTCTATTTTAGTCCAATGAAGGATTTTCAAAATCTGGTGTCACTAAACAACTTAAGACAGCTTCTTGGGGCTTGTAAATCTCTGTCTCAGAGGAAGATGACTAATTGCGGTTTTGGACTTGGCTACAGATGTTCATCCAGAAAATAGAGAGAGACAGAGAGAGAGAATAGAGAGAGACTTCTCAGGGGCAGTACCTAAATACAGTGCAGACAAAATACTGTGAACACCTCATGGAAAATTACCTTTAAATGCGAAGTGAAACTGGCATAAAGATTTACTAGGCTGAATGCCCATTACTAGCATTTATCACTAATGAATGCAGACCGGATACAAGTCAAGTGCAATCAAGAAGCAACAGAGACAGATTGCTGTTTGGGTTTGTTATCCAGATCTGTCACTGGGCTATATATCAAATCAAACCTGAAATTAGCTATGCCTATATGTGTTTTTGTTAGCTCTGTGTTAGTCGTTAGCTGCCTAGTTCATCTGTTTTTAGTACACGTTCTTCAGAAATGTTTTCTTCTCTCTTTTCTCCTTTTCTTTCTCTTTTTGTATTTTTATTATAATGGATCAAATGACTGTGTATATGTGAAAAGGTTGTTCATAATAATGAACCTGCAATGAATTATCACCTGATACTGCAGTTCCCCTCAGCTCTACAGAGCTTTTTAGCATCTTTCAGCGCTTATTTTTTTTCCGGCCTGCAAATTTCCATTTTGGTCCTCTCTCAACGCTATAATAGCGTTGTTTTTCAATGTAGAAGGCAGCTGTTTTCAGCAAAAAAAGCTCTAAAATCTCACTGTATTCTACCTGCCCAGCACAAAACGGCTGACAGACAAAGCTGGCAACTAGCCGGTGAACATAGTGGATCATTTAGCGGCTAAAGAGCCAGATATTTCAAAAACAGAACTAAAAGGAGTGCAGATATTGGACTTACATTTGCCAGGTGGCCATAAACACAGCACCAAATGAATGCTGATGTTGGTTCTGTGTCTGCTGGATGTGTAAACTGTTTGCAAACAAGTTTGCCATGGAGACAGAGTGCAATGTGTCATACTCTGAAAACCGCACCTGGAGGGGAAAACAACCGGCACCATAATATGCAACCAAGGGCTGAAAAGTTAACAAAATGCCTGTAGCTAGCTAAAAACATTGGATTTCAGCATGTCAAAGGATTATTTTAGCACCCTATGTCTACCAGAGAAGAAAAGGTAGTTTATAGCATATGCTGAAACCTGTTACATATTATGTGCATATTATGTTGTCACGTCTACAGTAGAGATAGCACAACTGTATAGCAAACTCCACTACATAACAGGCTGACACTATTCACAGCTGATATGGCGACTGCAGTTTGTAAACAGAGTCGAGGAAATTACACGCAGAGACATTCAATTATTTCTCATTCAGGCTCTTTTTACAATTAGCATTGCAGCTGAACGCAGGTTAGCTATTCTGTGATTTAAACGTCTGTTACAAATACTGCATACATTTCAGTTAAACAGCTGCTCTGTTTTTACTTTCATGTGTGTCCTCTGTGACTAGCAGCGTATCCAGGTATATGTGTCAATTTTATGGAGGTTTTTTAGCTACAGGCTGTCCGTACAGCTCAGGTCGGTTCTGTCTGCCCTGTCACGTTATCCACTTTTGTCTTTTTAAAGGGTCAGTTTTTTTGGTTTGGCAGCTTATACAAACTTAGTTTTGGGTTCTTTACCCTGTTGGTAGTGCATCCCACCACACAGCAGCTTTTAGACATTTTCTGTTGTTTGCTAGCAGACAGAAATGACAAGGAGGCACCTTCACTCAATACAAAGTCAATGGAGAGCGATGAATTGTTTTCCCTGTGGGGTGGGCTGGACCTAATTGTGCTCTGTCTCTATATCAACTTAGGTGATACGTCAGTGTTAGAATTGAAAAAAACAAAGACAAATGCAATTAGATTTCTTATTTGGCTAATGGAAATGCATAGTCATTGTATGTGTCCACGAATGAAAGTTGATAAATCTAAATTCTTCCTAAAGCTCAAAAGAGGCTAAATCATCTTTGACCAAACTGCGGGTGCATCAGTGTATGACGAGGTGAACAGTCTCAAAAATCATTAACATGTATGCCAGACACATTCAAACGTGTGCATCATTAGAGAAAAAGTGTACAAGTTTTGAACTTGAGCAACACACACACACACACACACACACACACACACACACACACACAGTGTGCAGGGAACTGACAAATGTTGCTGTCAATGGCAACCAACCAAATATGACCCATATTTGTAGCAGTATTTGTGATGCTGATTTAGTTGCTTCATATCTAGTAATTATTTATTCTAACCCTTGGAAATAGCCACTGGAGGCAAAACATGCAAGCTTTATTATGAGTCCTTGAAGTTGGGGAAAGCTGGTATTGTTCCATTCAGTTCAAGGTGAGAGCTTGGTGATTACAATTACACTCGTTTGGTTTCCAGGAGCAAATAGAGGCAGTTCTTTGATAAGACATGTCCCTGCGCTGTGCTGTGCAGTGCTGTCCCTGGCCTCACTGAATTGTGGAGAGGTCCTAGATGCAACCACTGAGTTTATCACTCTTAATGAGAGACTCTGCAGTAGGCCACACTCCATTACGCATGAGCCAGATGATAAATTACATCGCTTTCCATGACTCCCTGACCCCAAGGGATGTTTAATTAATCAGAAGCTGGACATGGCCACCATTAGTCGAACGAACAGCGGCCAAGGCTGCCCTGCACACATTCTCACTCCACACATCATTATTTGTCTATCTCTCCGGCTCTCTCACCTTGGCAGTCAGGTGTGAATATATAGAACTGGTGTATATATATATATAAATATATATATACAAAGAGAGAGGGAGGGAGGTATCTTCACAACCTCATGGGGGCTGTTACCAACACTAACTGGTATTTGAATGTGAGACAACCTCAGCTCTTAATCAGGTTAGAATATAAATAATTGAGTCTCACAGATTAGCTGAGGGGAGGAGGGAAACGAAGAGGAAGTGTTGCTGCACAGGTAGAGCAGCAGTTCCCAAAGTGGGATCGAGGAAATCCCATGAGGGATCCTGAAGGGGGATCCGGGGGGTTCCTGACAAAATTAGGAGTTGTTTAACTCAAATGAAATTCAATTCGCTATAAATTATCACAAATGGAACAATGTATTAGGCGGACTATTCCAATGATGTTTTATTCTCACTTCTATTATTTGCTCATTTACAGTGGAGGCAGTTAATTCAGCACTAAATCAAGATTAAATTGATTGACATGAAATAGTTCAGATCCCTTAACATTTCTTACTATCTAATAAAGACAATGTATGGACTATGAATGTATTGCATCCAGGGCTGCAACTAATAATTGTTTTCATAATTGATCAATCTGTCATTTGTTTAGTCCAAAAGTCAGAAAATAGTGAGAAAAAAAAGCTCTCAGAGCATCTTCAAACTATTTGTTTTGTCCAACCAACAGCCCAAAACCCGAAGATATTCAATTTACAATCATAAAGAGGGAAAAAAAACATTGATACCAAATAATTTTCTGTCAAACAGCTACTGAATCAAATAATTTCAGCACTGAATTTATTCAATCACAGCAGCAATCTTTATTTTAAAAAAAAAATCTGCATCAGTACAAAGTTAGCATCAGGAAGTGCTTCTCATTAAAAAAAGTTTTACCTGCAAATAGAGAATAGTTTATATTATACAGTCCATTTAGCAAACCATGCTCTTGTGCATTAGATTTATAATGCATTTGTCCTCCTTTCAGGGCGTCCATCGTTTTCCTTTCATTCATGTGCATTATAAGAATCAATTAGTGGACTCATTGCGTAATCCTTCACAGTGAATAAGTACCTTTATTTTAGCATGGTAACACAGCGTTAAGTGCAGACTGATTTGAAAAGTCTTCTCTGCATTACTTCAGGATGATTTAACTTAAAATTGAACAGAAACAGGGAAATTAATGAAGACTTGATGTTCACTCTAAATGTTTCAAGAATCTGCTATTGATTTTCAAGTCATATGCAAATGAATGGGAACCAATGGCAGCCTCGACTGTAAAAACTACAGTATGTTTGGACATGATTAGCAGTAATATAAAGTATAGTTTTAGTGCTATAAATGAGCTAAGACATGCAAAATCACTGGTTTGGTCCATTAACTTCTACTAACAACAACCACATTTTCAACATTACATGATGTGACTGTAAATGTGAAAATATAATTAAAACTAGATTCTCTCTGTGATCCCATAAATGTTCCTGAACCACATTTTTTAACTACTACTACTACTTCTACTGTTTGTGACAAAAATCCTGTGCTGTCCTGAAACTCAACTCTTATTTACTCTGGAGATGGAAAGCTCATTCAGCCTTCCATCTCCTTCCAAGTTTATGGCTTCAAAGTACTTTAAGATACTGGGTTGGTTATGATAAAGTTGTCTTCGGCTTAGACAATGATTGTAATGATTTGGGCATCATGACTGTCTGGCGGATCAAGGTCTTTATCCATCTTTTGATGCATTTTTGTTGGCGTACACTGAATACAGAACGCAACTTGTAACACAGAAAAATATTCCTCCAAATAATTTTCTCAAGTTTTTTCCTCACTTCATAACAGCACTTTCTATTACATGTAGATTGTTATATGCCGAGCTTCAACACAGCACTAAAAATTCATCAAACTCAAACAGCTTGAGTGACATGTTTTCCACTTCCTGCCCGGAGACCCTCAGCATCTCCTGAAGCTTTTGTTTCAGCTTGCCAGTCTTTATCCTACTCCCTGTACTATACATACGTCTGTACCGAACACATGGCTTGTATCCCTGTGACTCAAGAATACTCTGCTGTGATTTGACATTGATGGGGGCAAATGGTTGCATGCGTGTACCTCCATCACATTTATATTATAAGTGGCAGAGCTGTGAATAGAGTGGAGAAAAAGAGTTGGGCACGAATTTGGCCTCCGAATTTCACTTTGAAAGTGTGAACGTGCTTATTACTGAAATTTTGATGTAAATCTTGCTGTGAAAGGTCACAAAGAGACGACTGAAATATGTGAGCTGCAGGCTGCCAATTGGTGCCGCATTTTAAATGGGGCTCCAAGATACACACTTACTGAGCTCATATCACCTTTGATATCAGATGGAGGTGACAGACATTTCTTTAGTCTAGTTTCACTAAACTGTTCCGCAAATTTCACTGAGCACTCATCTTGTGGCATATGTGGCATCCATGTATTTCAGCTCTTTGGACATTAGGTATTTTATTTCCAATGACACGTAAATTGAGAAAAACAGTGACAGGTTTATAGTTGTGGGCTCTGGCTGAGGTGTGAGTTACAGCCTCTGTGTGGCAGTGTGTGCTCATACTGTCCCTCTCAGACGTGGCGGGCTTAGCCAACTCTGCACGAACAGCCCTCCTGGCTCCTCTGGTTTGTCTCATCTGCTCTCTGCATGCTGAGCATCTTCCAATCTGGCCGCAAGCGATGGAGAGACTGGCGCTCTCGGTGTCAGCTCTCCTCAGGATTGTCAGAAGTCCTCTGTCAAATCCCCCTACTGGCTGGCCCTGCAGGCTCCAAGGAAATTAACCAGGAGGAGAGACTGGGGGAGGGGGGTGACACTGACAGGAACTTTTTCTCTGTTTGTGCTGCAACAGTATTATTCTTTCACAAAGGATATCCTCCCATTTTATTTGGGTGAGTATGAGGGGCAGCTGAGGAGCACAAAAAAACGAAATGGACTTCTCTGTGTGCTCGGCTGGCGACTGACCGGCAGTTCTCTTGACATTTTTAGTCTTACTTCCTGGTGCACTTTCCTCAGAGTAACTCAACTTGGACTGTCCATGACTCGTTTTTGCACAAATATATGAAGATTCAAATCAGGCAAGAAATTAACATTTTTTGCTCACGGGCTACAATGGCTTCCAGTTTTTCAAATTCACATGCAATGTTTGACCTTTTGAATTAAAAATAACCCCCAAACTGGCGCTGGATACCTTCCAACAAGGCTGTGTGGTAAATAAATTTCAGCCAATGCCAGACTTGACCCGCCTTTGCCTTGAGTTTATCCCCCACCCTGACTGCAAAACAAGCAGCTGACTAGAACTGCAGCTCTTCAAGATCCATATTGCTTAAACACATTTTTTTTTGAAACACCGTCACAGTCAAAACATCATTTTATACCGAGCAGCACAACAAATTCACTTTACTGAAAAGATTTAACTTGTGTCAAAAGGAAATGACTTCTTCAATTTAATTTATATTTCATTATAATATTAATATTTGATTAACTGCCACCAAAATAACACATGCCTTTAGTCAAAACACTTGTCTAAGAACATTTCAGCATAGCAGAGGACAGTTAAATTGTGCAGAAGCGTCAATTACTATGACAGATGTATTGTTAAGTGGCACAGTGATTCACATCATACCTGCCCAGAAACCTGCTGTATGTAATTACATAATGGAAGCGGCAAGCTGTCCGCCCAAACAAAAACCTGTATGATAAATCTGATCCAGAGAGGCAAAACTCACTTCAACTTCATATATCTTTATGTGAGTAGAAGGGCTGGGTGATAGGACAATAAACTGTGAGGGATGATTATGTATATATATATATATATATATATATATATATATATATTTAATGCATAGTGTTTGGTGTAATGATTGAAATTTGTATATGTTTGGATTGAAACTGAAACTGATTGAAACTGAATTTGAATTAATTGTATTTGTTTTCTTGTCCTGCAGAGACTGCAGATGGAAATTAGCTACCAGCTAAATCTGGCAGAGTACACCTCCTGTCCTTGCATGGTTCACAGTTCCTCTGAAAAGTGTTAGAAGCGGTTGAGTTCAGGGCTCTGCTCAGGCCAGTCAAGTTCTGCCACACCAAGCTGGAAAAAAGAAAATCTTCACAGGATTATTGCAATATTGAAAACAGGAAAGGGCCTTCTCTAAATTCTTTCCAGATTGGAAGCACACTGATGCACAACATTTCACTGTATGCTGCACCATCAAAACTTCCCTTAATTGCACTAGACAGCTCTAGACCAAAATAACAAAAGGTTGTCCACATACTTTTGGATATATAGTCTAAATTTGATACTGCATACAGTACCAGTCAAAAGTTTGGACACACTTTCTCATTTAAGGGAATAGAAAGGTGTGTCTGTATATATCAAGATATGTACAGAATCTCAAGCACACATGATGAGGTCTTAGATGAAGGAGATTATCTACTTGAGCATAATAACTAAATGTGTTAGTATTATGTGTTACCACGTCCTTGTCCTGCTGATTGTATTATTAGATCTGACTGTACAGGCACTTTAGAAAGAAGTCATTTCTGTAAGACTCTTGTTCAGTCTCATCAGCGCTTCCCTCATGTTTGCTTCATGGTGTCTCTAACATAGTAGACTTGCAATCTAACAGTATTGCAGTTTTCCTCAAATTGCTTGACACTGGTAGAGTACATTGGAAAAAGCTAACAGAGCAAAAAAAAAAAAAAAAGCTACACCGCAGGGTAAAAAGTCATTGACAGAGATTCTCTTAAAGATAATTACAGTGACAGCGTAAGATCTATGATAATAAGCCTTTGCCAACAGACTGCAGCTTAACAAAAGCAGTTGCTAATGCATTTATACAAGACATTCTCTTGCTGGAAAATAGGGGGAATTTCAATGTGCAGATAAAAGTGAATCATTGCCTGCCTGTGTCTATACTTTATTTTCCATGTTGCCCCCTGTGACTTCAGAATGAATTCTGAATAGAAGTTTGTCCATATGCCTCTTAATGTGTGGCTCTTATTTCCAGCTGTTAAGAGGTTCCTTTTTGCTGATTATAATGAAAAGGAATTTTGATCAAGAAGACATGGTGACGCGAGAGAGATGGAGGAAAAATGGGTTTGATCTTGAAGCGGGGAAAAGGGCGTAGGAGTCCTCAGGGCCTCGGCTTCTTAAAAGGTGCTTGTAGCCTCCGGGGAAGATGATCGCTCACTCTCGCTCTGTGTGTCTTCATCCTCATCTCCCTCCACCCCCGCTACTCAAGATCAATTATGATTGACAAGCGCTCCGGTTCAGAACTCGTTTAAGTTGCTTGATCTGTGGGTTGATATCAGCCCCCCCACCCCCACCTCACCCCTCTCCTCTCCTCCCTTTTTACTCCTACGTCCCATCGTTAGCCAAATCTGGAATCATGCAGAGTACCTGAGGGATGCGTGCTTTCACTGAAGTCCTTGCAGCATGTTAAGCACTGTTATCTCAAGAGGACTTTCAATGACTTATGCATTGTTTGCCATGTCAAGTGATGGTGCTAGATTTTTCACATTGCAATCTGGTTGTTCACAGCGTGTTATGCAGAGCTGTAAACTGATATCCTAAGCTTAGAGAATTACCTCGAGCTTGTCCATTTGTTATATGTTTTTCAGATGTATGCCAGAAAACGGATTATCCTCACCATCTTGCTTTAGCTAGTGCAATAGATCACAGGCACAACAAAACATCCCAATTATTACTCAGTGTAAACAACCGTCTGTGCCTTGAGTTAGCCTAACCTATCCCAAATGAGCATGATGATGAGATTTGTGTACAAAGTGTTATACAAACCTTCAGATTTGCACACGACGTCCAGGCTGGATCTCGCTCAAATCACAGGCAGCCAATTCTCCCGTGACTCAGAAATTGACTCAGAGACAAAAATAATCAAATAGCTTCATTCAAAAATGAAACACCAAATCAAGACAAAGAAGCAGAAGTATCGACTCCCACTGAGGACAACGATTGAGAAAGTTGTTCAGCTGTTTTACAATTGTGTATTATTTTGGGAATCCAATAGCCACAACCTTTTAGCCAGAGATGAAGTCATTTTTAGCTATGCTAGCAGCGGTCAGATGGTGGGTCATGACTGAAATATCTCAACAGCTATTGGATGGATTTCCATTAAATTTTGTACAGATTCCTAATGACTTTTGTGATCCCTTGACATTTCCTCTAGTGCCACCATAAGGTTGAAATATTTGTTTTTTAAGTGAAATATCTCTTGGAGGGACTGCCATGAAATTTTGTGCCAACGTTCTCGGTGCTCAGATGAGGAATCCTGATGACTTTAGTGATCCTTTGACATTTCCTCTAGCATTTATATTTGTGGGTTAGAGTGAATTACACAGATTCATTTCGAATAATTACCAGATAAAAGAAGGTTTTAGATTCTTTCTTTCTTTCTCTCTCTCTTTTTTTTTTTTTGGTGGGTCGCTTAGATTTAAACATCAGAGTTATTGAATTTATTTCGAGCCAGTTCACCAAAGCCGGGCGGCGTCTGACCTGTGTCCAACCCCGGTCGAGAGGAGGCTGATGCAGGTTGACCCGCAGACATAAACTCCAGACGCGACTGTGCCGGTCTGAATGGGATATAAGTCCTGTTAAAAGAAGTGTTACATTTGTCTGAGTGACCAGCAAATCAACTTTCTTGCACTTTCATTTGGACTCCATGCTGCACAGACACAGTATAAGAAGCAGCACAGCGGTTCTGACTAATTTTCCTTTAACCACAAAAGCTAATGCAAATGATGTTGAGTATTAACGTTTAGACTTTCTTTTGGCAGCAGCTGTGTTGTGACTCTCTTCTATTCTTGATGGATTAACAATAACTCCCCTGGACAAATACATTTTCAATTTAAATGACGTGCCTTTTCACTTCGTTCTGCAGATCCTCTCTTATCACAGACTCTCCCCAACTGTGCTTATGTTATCCAGAAAAGTAATTCCAAATTACCTTATTGTAAAATTGGCTGTTAAGCTCCAACTAATATATTACAAGCAAAGTTGCTTACACTAGCTCATTGTTCCTGTCTGTAAACACATTCTAGGTCCTCCACGCAACACACCATAATGAGCCAGATATTGACCATCATGCAATTTAAGTCATGCAGAATTTTCCCTGAACTAATCACTGTGAAATTAACTGCGATAACCACAGCTAATACTACATTCTCAAGCCCCTGTGACTGGCTTTCTGTCCATACACTTCATTATTTCCCCTTCCTATTGCTTTGAATGTGTGCTCATGCTACTGGAAGGGATTTCATGGGGAAATAAGCCTGAGAACTCCCAAATTAGGCTAAACAAAAGCACAAAGCTCACCATTGGGGGATACTATTAAAAGTGCTGACAGTTTTGTTCTTTATGAAATGAGACACATCACAGCTGTTTCAATGAGAAAATCCCACCCATAGCTTTGCAATTAGGGTATTTCTTGGTTTACTCAAGGAGAGGATTTGGTTACTTTCAACATGAAATTCATGAATTCGAAGAATACTGATAGAAGTTTTATGCATCAGCGGAAGGGTTTTCTATTTATTTGGTTTCACAATACCCTTCGGCCTATTCAAGCATGGCTAATAGCCATATTTGTCAAATACCCATGAACCCATCAAGTTTAAACTATTTAGTCAAAATGGAAAAAAAAAAATCTTATCTTCACAGTTGCAACTGGTCCTGTAGCGTCAGACCCATAAAGGACAGTGCATTTGTTAATAATAATATCAATATTCCTCACAATCTTTGTGGAGCTGTGAGCGTGAATTGAGGTCTAGCTGATTGGTTTTCATTCTTAACAAGGGCTGTGGAGAGGCAATTTAATTTCTTCTCCTTCCTGTCTCCTGGGAGACAATTTTTTCTTTATTTTTCTGCTTTCCTCTCCAAAAAATGTCAACATGACTTTGTCAGCACTAAGCACATTCTCTGCTGTGACAGATATCACCTGACCCCAATTTATGAAAGGCACGGAAGAGACACATTTCTGAAGCACAGTATGAATATATTATCATCCCGAAATGTCCTGTATTCAGCATTTGAGAGTTATACTGAAGGATATGGTGGAAATCTAAGCAGCCTTCACTTAACTTAGACAAAAGTACTCTATTTGGATGCAAAAAGAGGAGCCCATGAATACTCTTAACATGCAGTTGTCCCTCAATCTGGTCACAGAAACTGTGAGATGACTGTAAAGCTTATATCAAATGACAGTGTCAATAGAAAAGGTGCATCAAAATGAGCATCCAAAAATAAGTAAATTAATAATAAAAAAAAAAAGCTTTTATTTCCAGACAGCTGAATTGCGACATCCCATCTCCCTGTTGACGGCCCCTGGCATATCTACATGGAGTTCCTGTCTCTCCTTTTCAACACAACAGCCAGCCTTGAGTTCAAATGCAGCCTATCTTCTTGATAGTGCAATGTCATTATGGCACTGATATTAGCTATGTGAGGATGGATCTCGGCCTTTCTCAGCTAAGCAAGGCAAATAGCAGTTATAGAGCAACTGTCTTTCTCCCTCTAATGGTGTTTTCTGCCACTCAGAGAGAAGTGCCTGGGTAATGTTTATTGAATTCTATTCTCAACAACAGCCATAAAAGCAGACAACAGTGGTTGTGGACTGAAATCTTGAGAAGGCAAATCTATACGTTACATAAACATGCACTACACACACACGCACAGATGGAGACGTGCACACGCAGAGCATCTCAGACATCTGCAAAGGTTTGACTGCGTGTGTGTGCATGTGCACATGAATGCGTGCACAGACACACACACACACACACACATAAACACACACATTGCATCCAAAAGACATCTGCCATCATGTGACCACGAGGCATTCAGATGCTACCCTCCAATGAATATAAAGTATAAACACTCCTCCAAATTCTCCACCCCTGGCCTCTATTTCATGCCATTATCTTGGCATAATAAACACATTAGCTTCTCCCTACCCAATTCCTGCTCCTAAGATGAATCTTTCCCCACTATATAAAATAATTTGCCAACATTATATGTGCTGATGAATAATTCATGAGGGTTCATAGAGAGTTCCAGCCCCATCTGAGTCCTGGAGGAGGCAGAGCTGATAGACACCAGGTTCTACAGTTGGACCGACTCTCAGGGAAGAAAGTGGAGGATTTACTGAAAAATTCTTCCTTTGAAAATGATACATAGTCCCCTACATTCACTCTGAAGGCTACTTATTCACACAGGCATGAGGGCAATTCAAATGAAGACGCAGGATCATTTGATGTCTATTGAATTTTTGTAATTGCTTTAAGTGAAATGATTTCTAAGCTCTCTCTGTCTGGTCTTGTGTTGCCTGTACTCTGTAAATTTACTGCAGATTTCTCCACTCCAGCTAAACTTCAGGAAAAAAACTACTTCTTGTACCAGTGTGATTAAAAAATTAAAACAAAAGAAATCCAGCTGTGTAAATGATGTAAGCATATGAGGACTCAATTAAGGTGTCAGCAGGGAAGAAATGAGGATTTTGAATGTGATTTTTAGGGAAAACAGAGTTTGATAAGAAACTTTCTTTAGACTCTATTAAACAAGGTAGTTTAACAGTACTTGACCTACATGAGCATTTTATAATCAACTAAAACACTTCATTACAGTTTGGGAAATAAGCTCTATGTGTACAACATAAAGTTTTCTGACCTTGGCGACTCCTAGTGGTGGTATCACAAGTGACACTGATGCTGACAGTAAGTCTTTCCACTAGACTGCATTAAATTTCACTGAGACTGTTTCATATTTTTAAGAAAAAACAACTCATGGTATCAGAATAATTTCAACAATTTTATAATTGCTTTAAAATTCTACACATATGGTCTTTAAAAGACACCATTCTTGACCATTAAGTCTACCTCAACAACTTACCTGTAACTTTTTGTAGGGCAAGAAGTAATTACACTACTTGCATTGATACATACATACAGTATCATGAATGACAACCAATGCTATTGTTTTCTGGGAAAGACAGTCTCAGCATCTAAACCAGTTAAGGTTAGGATTTTGATTTGATTAACTTTATTATATCCCAGAGGAAAATTGGTTTGCCGAACAGCTGAAACAGATCTAGCCATGGATTAAACCCGCTATGGATGATGACTTGAACACATCATTTCTCTTGCCTGTAGTCATGGTATGAATGTGATAATACACTCAGAGGAGTCCTGATATATGGAAATAATTGACTCAGCGAACGAAATGCCACTCTTTTATGATATGGGATGGCATTTTTCTAATATTAAAAGTGATTTTAACTGCACTGGAAATATCCTGCACTGTCTGTGTTTGGCCAAAATATCAGACCCAGGAGTGCAATGACCATCAGGGTGTTTTTTCCTGATACGGTGTATACGTATAAAAGGTGGATTTTTCCTCAAAGTTGAAGGGGATGTTAGTTACAGCTACCGGTTTTGTACTGTTACAGGATGTAGTTTCTTGCCAGCAATCACGTTAACATTATTATTAATTAAGTTAATGTTACAGCTGCTCATACCACTGTGTGTTTTGTAGAGATGGATTTATTTATTTTTTTAAGATTTTTTTTTTTTTTTTTTTGACATTTTGCCTTTTTTATTTGAGAGTCAGTGTAGCGAGACGGGGAAACAAGGGAAGGGAGAGAAGGTGTGACATGCAACAAATGTCCCCTGGCCGGGAATTGAACCGTGGACGTTGCAGTTATATGGTATGTGCCACCAGGATGCCCCGAAATAGGGTTATTTTCAAAGCTACAACAACCAGATGTCAAAAGAAAAGGGACATCGCTTTGCAAACAATGCAGATTCAGGTAAGATTTTACATAAACACCAATTTATTAAACTTTCATCCCATCTGAGCATTTTCCCTAACAGCTTCTGTACGCTGCTCGCTCTTATTGAGGACTGATTGAATAAATATGTCAGCTTTAATCATGTGTTGCTGTAACACTTTGGTGTTTTGTACGCCTGAGGCACGCTCTCTCATAAATAGTGGCAATAAGCTCAGAGGGCTTCAACTTCCAAGGGATCTCATACACAAATAGGATACACACGCAAATTTCCTCACTCAATCTGTTATTTACAAATGCTAATCTGACATGTGAAACTGTGGTAACATTAAAATGTATAGGTCTGCATTGAGGCATTGCTTTACCAGGGCCTGTGTAGGTATACAGTAACTTTACACTGTACAGTTTCAAAACCTACACGCTCAAGATCAACCTGTGATTAGCCATCTAGAGCTGCTAACTCCTACCTGTATGGTGCTGTTAGTCTGCCTCGGTACTCACGACCCTATAAAGCAACTCAAAGAAAGGCTGTAATCTTCTCTTCACCATTTGTGGAAACCAATTTCCAGAGAAAACATTTTTTGCCGCAATTTTCATCTTCTTGGTATCACAAAGTAAATTTAGGAGCATTAGAAACGGATTACAGGTTTCTTATGAGTGACTGCTGTCAAATGGTAAACCCCAAGTAAATCTTTATGTTGGGGCCTACGTTGAGGCCACCTATTGGGTAACTATGTATGATTCAGATTGAAGAAGTATAATTTAGAATGTGCTGCTGCAATCTTTGAGGCTTTTGATTGTAATGCTAGGCCAGGGTTTGTATTTTTAGCCACATTAGCGGCATGGCTATACGGCTGTCAATGTCGGTCTGTCAATCGGTCCACGACTTTGAGAACAGAAGTTTTTAACTTCAGCTTCAATGTTTTTAGTTTATTGCAGCGACTGAGTGATGCTATCCATTCGTGTCATTCAGGGGATTTGATGTGTGAACCCACAGCACCAAGACTGATTGCCTCACACATGATGTGCTGTCACACTGCGGCTCACCCATGAACACCATAGGTAATGTGCTAAAAAATGTGTTTTGTAACCAGAACATGTTTTAAAGACTTATTTATGTATGTATGTATGTGGCCACGTAACCTCTTTCATATTAGCATGGCACTCAAAATGTATGAGAAAAAGGCACACATGAATAGATGTCTGCAATACAAATAAACAAAGAACATCCATAATAGTACCAGAAGTGAAAGAATCACGTCAGCTCTGTGATGCCTCTGTTTTCAAATACAACAACAAATAGTACAAAATATTGTTATATTATGGCTGGATGAATCCATGAAGGATTCATCCTTGTCAAAACCTCATTCATACATTATTAGGCTACGCACATGCAATGAGTCACACCCAGTGTCTCAGATAATTGTAGACACAGGCACAGAGACAGAGACAAAGACCAAGAGCAAAGCTGGCTGAAGATTTAGGTTTAAATTGCTCACTTTACTCTCTACAAGCCTTCAAAGGGCAACCTTCACTCTCTCCAGATTCACCGATTTGCTGTTTCTGCCTCAGTGGCAATAACCTTCAGGTCAACCCAGACTCTTCTTCCTTCACGCCAGCATGAAACTGTGCTACCCTCATCATTACCATCACAGAATTCAATACAGATTTTTAAAAAAAAAAAAAAAATCCAAGTTATATTTTCATACTACTTTACAAATCCAGAGAGCAGCAACTGTGAGAAACTGAACTGACAGAAGTACCAAGGCCCAGAAAATAGCATATTTTAGTAGAAATTTGTGTTGAATATTAGAATCAAATGACACAGTGTAATGTGAAAGGGTTGCCAGTCCTACCAAACACACTGGGAATCAACACTAATGGGTGGGATGTGGCATAAAACATCAAATTCCAGGCACTTAAGTGGAATAAAAAGCCTTTATTAAATATGGGCTATTACATTAAAAATACATCATCGGGTTATTGGCACATTTGCCTTCCTCAGGGTGTCTTGACATACAATGAATTCAAACCAATAGGCAAACTATTACAAATAAGCAAACTACTTGATGGTTTGGGCCTGTATTCATTAAAGGTTTTTTAGTGGATGAGAGCATATTTTTTCCTCTAAAATCAAATCTAATCTATGCTTGTCACCATTTATCTGTTGTTATTTTAAATGGGTGTAGCTCGGGAATAAACTAGCTATGTTGGAAGCTGACATCTCCATTCTTAATCCTATCTATTAAGTCCTGCAATTCTTTCTCCAACTAGCTGAAATAGCCATTAGTGAGCACAACACCAGGGAGATCTTGAACCCGACTATGCTTTTCCTGCAAGGACAAAACAAAATGTCTGCCATGGAGTCTTTCGCATGGATATATAAAGAGAGCTGGATACAGTGACGGAGGCAGGGCCCCGTTCATTAACAATGCACCCATGGAGCATGCTCACTAGAGACTTCCACCAGCCGAGACAGCTAACTTTCGGTTTCCAGCCTACTTGAATGGGGATAAAATGATTAAATCATGCAGCTCTTCTACGCTTTTTAAATGTGATCGGACTGAAGAGATCAAATTCTGATCTATCTGCAGATTTACAGATGTCTCTGTCACAATGTAAGTCTATGGGAAAAAGTCTTTTTGGGCCCAGTAGCATCACATGACATTGTAATTACACGATTTGGCCACTGTGTCAAATTGGCTTCAAAGCCCAGCGCTCTTTCTGAGAGCTGGCTCTTTAGTGGTTAAAAATAACTTGATGCTGCTTTAAGTGATGGCCATGATTGCCCACTTCATGTAACATGTATAACACTTTGTGTACTCTGTATCTGTATTTTTTTTAAACATAGTGCATTGACCTGGCAACTGGTAGCCATCATGTTGTCATCTTAATGTTGTCCTTTGGAGAAAGTCCTGGTAAAAGTTTTGCTATCATTTCTAATCCGCGCCTGGAGATGTTTGCTTGTTGCTCTGTCAATTTTCAGCAAAAAATCAGGCAAGTTGGAAAAACATTGTCATCAAAGAGAAAGACAGGCGAAACTTTACACTTCTAATAATGTGACAAAACTGCTATCAGAAAGGGACTGCAATTTCATCATATCATATTTTGATTTGCTTATGACAACCGTGATTAAGGAGGATAGCATGTGATAAGCAGTAATGGGTTGTCAGTGTATTATCTAGTGTCAGGAAAAGGTGATAGAGGAGAGGAGGAAGGAGCAGCAGGAGGCAGGAAAGCAGAGAGGGAGGACAGTATCACATGGAAGAAAAGTGTTGCTGACAGTGCCATCTTTCCCCGAGGCCAATAATGTTATTTTGTAAAATAGATTTACAGGCACAAACCAGACAAAACAGACAGTAGAAATCGTTTTCAATAACCAAACTGTAGCAAAACTGAATACAAAAGACACCAGTTACACTGTTAATTTACTACAGAGGAGACAGGAATAATCAGCGTAGAGAGTATATTCTTCTAAAGGTGACGACATTGAGCTAAATGCAGACTTTTTTCTTATTTACAGAGCATTTCCCTCTGGCTTCTACGGACTGACTGACCGGAGAAGTCAATTTTCCACAAGCAGTGAACTGAAATGTTCTTGCACTGCTTAGCTTTATGGATGGTTTCCAGATGGTCAGTATACAAACCTTCCTGGAAACCTATTTGTGAAGGGACTGCAAGTAATTAATTTAGTTTACTGTAAGATAATTCACAAATAGTGGAGTAATTATTCTCTCTTTGAAGCCATAGTGTATAATAAATCTTAAGGGATGTATGTGATCCCTTTGTTAATCTGAACCTACAGTTTGGTGTGGTATATTATTATTATTATCCATTCAGCTGCAAACTAATAACAGATGACTAATGTTAGTTGTCTAGTTTTATATTATACAATATTTTCCAACAGAAGATCATTAAAAAATAATTTATAGATCTAATAATTCTTATGTTAATGCACATACATGCTCACATGCAGTATTCATACTGTTTCACAGGCTCCGCAGCATTTATTTTTCCTGAATAACAACGAGAGAAAAATGTGTTTTACTTGATATTAAAAAAATTATAATCTTTAACAAAACTCTAAAGGTGTTTTGACCGTTAAAACACAATTTACAAACACATAATAAATGGTATTCAATGAAAATTAATACAGTGTTATTAAAAATTAAAACTGAATGGAGTTCAGTGGTGAGAGTGGTTTTATTTATATCGAGGAACACATCCAAAACCTGTTCTCATGAAATGGAAAAGGCGAGGTGTTTACATTGTATTTACTTTTTTTAAATGACTTTTTAATATTGGAGATAATAAAAAATCCTCTTCCAGGTTCCAGCCACTCTGCATTTTATTTTTAATAATCAAGAGAACAGAATATACAACAAATTACATGATAATTAAAATGGCTTTCACACCTGCATGACAAAAGTTGTAATCCTGACAAAAGTTTGCTCATAGGAGGAAAACAAGCGAAAGCACTGACAGTATGGTGTGATGTATAATAGCTACACAAGGCTTGTTTACATTTGTTTACATTTGCAGTCTTTGGGGCATTTCTCTTGAGGTATGATGTAATATTACAAGAATCTTGTGTTTCCATCCAAGACATAGAAACACTGATCGCTTGATAAACACATTTAATTTAGTGAAATTAACATAATTCTTCACTGGAATTATAGCCGGTGATGTTTAGGGTAAGTGGTCGCAGTGGATTTGACTGCAGATAAACAAGGAAGACATGCTAGCACTGTTTGGTCAGGATGTTTTCAGTTTGTAATTTGAATCAGTAATTAAAAATATAAGTGCTGCAACAACTTTACATTACAATGCCAGTATGGCCACCATGAGCTAAACTGTCCATTCATCCATCCACCACTTACCTGGATCAGAAAACTAGTGGCAGTAAGGAAGCCCAGAAACCCGCTCTACAGTCACATCCTCCGCTCCTCCTGTGGGACTAGATTCCTGAGCAGAACCATCTCAACCAGTTTCTTCAAACTAAAAGCAAGCAGTGATTCCACTCCTTAATGTTTGAGCTCCTTATCCTATCTCTAAGGTTGAGCAGAGACACCCAGAGACCCTTAGAAGAGGAAACTCATGCGGGTAACTTGTAGCTGCGATCACATTCTTTTGATCTCTACTCAGAATGTGTGACCATATAGGTGACGGATGAAAGTAGATTTGTCTTCAGATTCAGCTCTGCCGAAGTTGCACTGACATGCCTGTCAATCTTGCATTTGATTTGTGAACAAGATCCCTGAGATACTTGAACTCCCTCATTTGGGCCAGCTTCTGGCTCCCAATACAAAGAAGGTAAGCCACTTTTATTCCAGTGGAGTATCATGGCCTCTGATCGGAAAGTACTGAGTCGCACTTGTCTTCAAACCACCAGTATGTGCTGGAGCTCAGCAATAGAACTACATCGTAAGGCCACATATTGTCAATGAAAATCACAGAATCAATGAGAAAGCACAACCTCACTATTGAGAATGCATTTGACTTGTGTCCCATATTCTCACTCCCCCACTAGAGATCCCAAAGGACATGGTCATCAGCCTCCGGACCACACAAAACATATAGACTGGACACAAAGAAGTGTTGGAAAGGTTTCAAAGGCAGCAGACCTTTTCCAGTATATTCAACCTTTAACACATCCGCTAATGATCTACATGCACGCGCTGTTGTTCTGAAACCACAGGCACGGCAGTACTGCAATTATATGAATCTATACTCTGCAGTAGGAGTAGCAACAGAGAGTGCGGGTGGCTGTTGAGGAGTCTGAATTGTTCTTGTGGTAACCGTGGCTGTGTTTGTGTTTTCCCTAGAGGCTTCACAGTGGTAGCTGTGAGAGGGAGCCTGTGAGGCACTGCGACATGATGAACAGAGGCAAGAGAGGGGTTGGCTGAAACCTAGCGGAGTAGAGGTATTTAGACCGGATCCTAAAGGTAACTGAGGACAGTCAGACCTGGTCCAAAAAGACCAGAAACAAAATGAAATTGACCAGAACTGACCATAGCAGCTGTCGTTTCTCCCCCAAACCTAACTGTTTGAATTCTCTGTCTCTGTTAGAGCACGTTTTGCATCTTAGAACATAAACAGTCCTTTCATTATATCGCAGAAATTCAGGCTGATACGTAACACTTACACTCGCACCTCTTGAGTTAGTGGCAATCTGACCTTATATGCCCCTTGTGTTGACACAATATTGAGCTATGTCGTAGATCATTTGCTATTATCTACACGGCCTAGCACATTCAGAACATTATTGTCAATGTCAGTTTTTTCCTCAGGGTGGTTAAGTGGTCAGTATAATATAATTTACATATTGTTTCACCCTATTAAGTTAATCTGATCATGACCTGACATTAACACATGAAGCTTAAAAGCCATAAACACAAACCTGTGCTTTGTACCTCTGACTGTAAGTGCAACCTGTTCAAAGAGAATAATATGTATTCTTGCAGATTAGAAGCAGATCAAGCCTTCTGGCATGAAACATGACAAGCAAAGCAGGAGGTTGTGAAGTTGAGGAGGTGAAGTCCAAATAAGGTAACATCCACAATCCCTTCAAAAAAGGTTTAATCACTGTAATCACTGTTATGTCTTCTACTTGAGGCCAAGTAGTGCTGACACAGGTTCATTCCTCTTCTGTTTGATCAAAGTCAGTTTTTTACAGGGAGGTATCCCATACGGATTTATGCCAAGAATGAGTTATAGCTGTTGAATCAAAATGCAGTAAGGCTGTAGGATTGCTAATTATATCTGCTGCTTCTTTCAGGTTTTTGATATCTTGGGTCATTCTATTCTTTTTTGTCAATTTCATCAGTTGTTTTATTTGGTTTTCAGTATGCATTATAATGTTTTTATTTTATGCTTCTTTTGTAAATATCATTTTTGTGGCTTCATTTACACATGGTAAAGCACTTTGTTAACTACTGTTTCAAATGGAATACATAACCTAGTATCTGCCTTTTTAGTATAAAACATTCACCACCTGTAAGCTTGAGAGGCGGCTGTTGAAAGCTTTTAGTTTCCTAATTAACAAAGAACAACTCAAGCTGTGGTCAGCTTGCAACACTTCTCCGCTGTCCATCTGTATGTTCAGTATGTTGCAGACACTCGAAGATTTGTCAAAATATGGCTTCATATGCCATTTTTGGCTGAACGTCTGAGCTTTAATTAGAGTAATAACGACATGGAAGCAGCGTATTTAGTCATATTTTGGCAAAATGATGAGTGTTTGGAGCATATTGAGCATACAGATGGAGAACGGAGAAGTGGATTATGAGTGGTTTTAGAACTTTTTAGTAGACATTTTAATACTGTTTTTCCACTGTGAAAACTTGTCATCATTGGAACCACTGAATCTGTTGTAATTGGCAGAATTCAAGCTGACTACAGCCGCTGTTCATTCTCAACGAGGAAACTGAAAATGTTTCACCATCACCCTAAAAGCTCACAGGGATGGATGAGCAAAAGTCATGTTTCTATCCAAATGTGTAACCTCTAAGTAGATTTCTAAAAAGTAAGAAAAAGTAACTGCATCACTGTGTTCGCAAAATAAAAAGCAAAGAAGTCAACAACATAAGATCTGAATCTGTGTGTGTTTCAATCAACAGGTGTTATGAAAGTACTGCATAGTGAGGAAGATGTGATATGATCACTGACATCAGTAAGACTGGTACATCATGGTAGTTCGTTGCTTTTTCCCACCTAAAATGCCATTTATGTAGTTTTAATGAATTAATTAGTCTTCTCTGTTCACATGCAAAGTGTGGCATTTGTGAGCTGTCATGAGGATATCATAGGGGAATGACATGAAAAGGTCCTGGGTTGGATTTGAAATGTGATGTGATTATTACAAGGTATGAATCGACCGCTCAGTTACCTGGATCCCCCCATTCTTTATGGGGTCAGGTAATGGTGAGTGGTGACAACATACTGAAGCTTTGTCTACCAATAAAGAAGGAACCACAATGTCATGTATTGAAAAAATAAAAAAATGTAAAATAAAATATAAATCCTGAATGTCCTTCAGTCTTTTTTGCATCACCTCTTTATTGCTATGCCAACTGTTTCACCTAAAACAAGTACAAATATCTATTTGCAAAGTCCAGGCCAGACTGGAACCAGAGACATTGCAGTTCATGGTTGGCATTTTATCTACTAGGCCTCGGGGCACCCCACAGCTGAGGACCTTTGCTGCATGTCATAAACCCCTACCCTTTTTCCTGCCTCTCAACTGTCCATCAAAGGTGAAAATACCACCAAAAATGAAACAAGCAACAGACATGTGAATGTTAGTCTCACCAGGTGGCAACTACCACAGCTTGAGGCTGAAGTCAATGTGGAAGAACCTTAAAGTGCAATGGCACCGACGGCCACTAGATGCTGGCTCCAACAGACTCCTATTCAAAAAGCCTCAACTTCTTTCTATACATACTAACACAATCAGTTTTTTCAACGAGTCATTATAGTCTGAGTCGTTAAACTTGGGCCCTGTAATAACTGTGCTGCTCATTTAGGAAATTATTGCTCTATTAAAAAGATTGGAAGACTTACAGTAGCTTTGGTGTCTGCTGTGTGGGCGTTGATTGACAGCTCTGGGATTGGCACTGAGCTGTTAAAGAATAAACTGATTTTTCTGCAGACCTGCAGATCTACTGTGTTTGTGGTTCAGGAGACACTAGCAAGACTTACAGGATGCTGTCATGCAATGTTTGGTAAGTTTAATGTTACTTGATACCTGCCCTGTTAGCACAGTTTAGCTAAAGTGGCTAACTTTAGCCCAAGTGTGCACAGCTCAGTGTCCCAGTAAGCTAGCTTCAGTCCAAGGTAGCAGGGCGTGTTTCCAGAGTGGAAAACAGAAAAGATGGTGCTAACCATAAGCTGGGCTTCAAACTGGCTCCACATTGTTACATCCATCTTTATATACAGCCCATGAATTTTACTGGTATATGTCAGCAAGTTCACAGAAATGGAATTACACACAACCCATGTAAAACCCATTAAGGCATTACGTGAACAAGAAGCTGAAAGCTACAAGCAGCCCAGAATCTGTCTGCTGAGCATGTTTTACGAGACATGAAGTAAAATAAAACTTCAGTCTGTCTGATTTAGATTGTTCTATGTCCCCCTGGGCTTTATGTAAGAACAAGTAGTACGTGTGCCGGACATCACTGATGTTATTCACTGCAGTCACTTTGTTCTGTTTTTCCACAATTAGGTTTTCAAATCAGGCTAATCCACAGAGAGTTTGATACTGTTCACATCACAGCTGTTGTTTCTTAAAAATACAGGTGCGGTTCCATTTTCCTGCAGACAGTGTGCTGTCAGAATACACATTTCCTTCACAGTCAAATATTTTCTTAATCATAGATGATAGTTTTATTTTAAGTAGAAATGTCCAAAACCTTTTTCATTCACCTTCATGGTCTTGTAACCAGCTTATATTCACGGTGTTATCAGTCAATTCCAGGATGCACCTCCTCTCATATTGACTCCTGTGGCCCTCAGTGTAGAGAGCGCACAGGAGAGGAACATGAACACGACAAAAACCCTGAGGTGAGACCTGAGTAAAAGAGTACCGCTCAGACACTTTAGCTGTTTAGCCTCTCTCTCTGAGCTTAAACTTACAGTCCAGTGTACACTACTCACAGTCTCACCCACACTGAATGAAACAACAGCAAGTTCCCTGAGCAACATTTGTGGCAGATTTTAAGTGTGACAAACAAGCACAAACAACTCCAAATAAAGTTCAAGGAACATGAATGGATGGACCGACGGACCGGGGCCGATCCATAACTCTCATTGATGAAATATAAGCCTCACAAAGAGTCCCCCTGGCATCACGAATGTGCACAAGTGGAGGCCCATCAACAACACCACAGAGAAGCTACAGACTGGAAGTAGCTGTGGATCAAGAGGAGCAATCAGTGGACTACATGTTGCGTGAAAACAAGCGGGGGACTGATTACCTCCAGTCGGTTCGCCCTGGAAAACTGATGCCAAATCAATTCTTCAAGGTGCACCTTTGACAAACACGCTGCAATGATTTTACCAATTGGAGGAAACTGATGGAGCTCTTCCAAAGCGTAAGTATACTGGCACTGAATTCAATCTGACAACTCTGTCAGTATGACAGCCGTGTCTGCAGAGACTGTGAGAAATACAGTGTTTTGTTTCAGGGTTTGCCACTGTAACAACCCAATGTCTGATATTTCAATTCAGTTATACAACAAGATGAATGCCAATAGATTAAAATCAGTGACAGGATAATAATGGCATGAATAAGGACTGAATAGTTTACATGCAAGAAAATGGTAACAATTGGGCAGACCACAGCACATTAAACAACAAATTAAGACAATTTATAATCTGACATTCATGTATGACTGAAAAAATCTCCCATTTTAATTGAATGTGTTGATTTATTCATAATATATGAAACAGGGATTGGAGAAACAGCTTGTCTCCACTGGGAAACTCTTGGCGAGGGAGGTAAACAAATTATACATCGTCTTCTCTCTCAACAGATGCAAAGTGTATTCTGACATGGTGTACATATTCCCCAAAATTCAACCTGACATATTTGGTATCTCTGGAAACTTTTTTTGGTTCAACTAGGAGGCATGAAATAAAAACCTTTGGGTTTGAACAGTGTTTGTCTGCTCAGCGTGAGCTTGTAACGATGGAAAAACTGTTGGGGCCGGCAGAGTTTAGGAGGTTAAGTAAGTGAGCACAGAGACCACTGCCTCGCAAGGCTCTACCCTGGTTATCAAGCTGTACATGTACCACACTATTACTACAATGATTTACTGCTCAGATCTCTCTGGTTTCACTGTTTATAAAATTTAAAACCCACAGAGAATTATCACTTCACTGCAGTTCTCCACAGCTCTACTGAACATTTTAGCAACTTTCAGCTTTTGTTGTGTTTTTGGTCGCAGCAGCTGTTTTCATTGAAAAATCTCTAAAAAAGCCTCCGTTGACGATCTGCCCACCACCAAACAACAGACAGAAACAGTTAATGACTAGCTGGTGAGCACAGGGGAGCGTTTGGCAGTTAAAAAGCCAGATATGCCCTATAGGAGTCGGTGGAGATCAAAACAGAACTAAAAGGAGAGTCAATATTGGACTTATAATTGCAAGGTGGAAACAAGTATAACTCCAAATCTGTGCTAATATTGCTCTGTACCAAAACAGTGTAAATGTACAACTGATTGCTAATAACAAAACTACTTCAAGTCAATGGAAAAGTCTGTTTATTATCATCTTTAGATGTAGCGAGAATCAGAAGGTTTATCTCCAGACATGACTCAGAAACAACACAAAACAAAACAACAAAACTCAAGGTGTACACGTCATACTCATCCTTAGGTCTACTGCTTGTCTTTAAATCTCTCAGTGGTTTAGGACCATTAATGTACATCTCTCACTCTGACTGTATTTCTCAGAATCTCGGGTCATCTGATAGCAATCTGCTAATCATTTCCAGAGTCTGAACTAAACACGGAGGAGCAACATGTAGTTTCTAAGCTCCATATACTGTAGTTGAAACAAAAATTCAAAAGACTTCCACTGACTTTGACTACCTTTAAAAGCACATTAAAATGTTTGTTCTCCACTGCCTTTGACTGAATCTCTGAATCTGACTGCTTTTTAACCTTTTTTCAAAATTTTTTTTTTTATCTTTCAGCATATTTTTCAATCCCTTGTGCTGTACTTCTTCTTTAATGTCTTCAAACAGAGCACTTGAACCTCTTCACAAAACTTGAGCCATTCACATAATATTCACAGTCTATTAATTTTCTACTGTCGAGCTGCTCTTCGTAGAGGAAACAACTACTTAAATCTAATTTTGTTTGTGTTTTTGTTTTGTTGAAATGATACATTATGACAGCCTCTCTGCAGAACAGATGACTGATCTCGCTAACACAATTTCTTCTCGACTGCGTCTGAGAGGTGCTTTGCTATAAAGGACTGCGATTACTGATTGACAGAAACAACCATTTCTGTTCTGAGCCCTGATAGAAAACATGGTGATTTCAAAGTCCAAAGCTTTACTCCTGTGTGCCCGCTTGAAACTCCTGTGTATTTTTCAATTTTCTCTATAACAAGTCAGGTGTCAAACTAGAAGTGTAAGGGTAACCTGAGGGCAGAGTGGTCCTATCTGGCAACACACAGAGCCCAGCATGACACTGTCTCAGTCTACAGGAGCTAAAGGCTGATTGATGGCAAGAGCTTCTTTCTCGGTTGAGGGAAGGAAGACCAGAGAGCATTACAGGGAGGGGAAAAAAAAAAAGAGAAAAGAACAGATATTGAGCGTGAAATGAGCATGGAAGTCTCATTAAAAATCTCCATGTGGCTTGCCAATGTTTAACTTTATGACAGACATTAGATCTCTGTGGTGTGCGGATACACATTGAGGGGTGGTGGCGGTGGGAAAACGCACTTCCAGCTAAATCAATTGGACAGGTATGAGATTAGGAGAAGCTATAGCTCATCTATATGTGAAAAGTTTCCCCCTCCGCTATCCCTGGGTACAGAGAAGCAGCATGTGGCCCTGTGTGATACAGATGCAGGCTGTTGGAGGTCCAGTAGCAGGTGACCTCAGTATCGCCTCTCTGCTGGGGCTTGTTTATATACTGCTCCCTTTTTTATCACACCTCACTGCAGGTCTAATTAACAGGCTTTTCAAGAGAGTCCAGGGCCCATCCAACAAGGTGTGCTGTGCATTCATACCCCAACACCAGTAAATGGAGTCCCTCAGACCCCAGCCAATTAATCCTAATATAATTAGAAAGCGGTGAGGTTCAGGGAGTCAGATATTTATATCAAAATCACTGTCTTTTCTCTCCGTCATCCCTGCCTCACAGTTATCTCCTGGAGGCTCGGTTTGATATAAAACTCACAGATTACTCTTTGGCACTGATTCAAGGATATGTCCTCTGTTAAATTAAATGATGAAGCAGGCTAAGCCTTTTTTTTTTTTTTTTTTGTGGAAGTGAAATTAAGCAGGGACGGGACAAGGTTGGAGGAGCTGTGGATTATGCCATTTACAGCCGGAGTTTCTCTGTTAATTTACCGATTCCATCTCAGTCAAAACTTCAAAAAATGGTGTGAAAATTAATATCAATGACCACAAAAAAAGAGGCAAGAAATCATTGTCAGATCAATGAATAAATTATGAGCTCAAAATAATTGCTATATTGTGAGGATTTCTGGTAATAAATTCGGTCTTTCTCTTTTAACTGTCAAGCTCTAAATCAAAATGCCAGTGCATCACTTCCAGATAAATGGGAGTGCTATACAAAAGTCACTCCATTTTGAAATTGTATTACCAGTCTGGCCTTTTGTGCAATCACCGACCTTTTCTGTGACGCACACTGTGTCAAAGATCAGTCGTCTCTTGTCGAGTGCTGGAGAAGCTCAATTTGTGACAACACGTTTATAAGAACGAGAAGGTTTCCTCCAACATGCAGCTCAGAATAAGTGTCGAATAACAGAAACTCAGTTCTGAAAACATCACATTTTGAGCTGTTATTTTCATGGACCTGTTAATCCCTCAGACAGTCCCTCCACAGATCTATTTGACATGAGTCTGCTCTGTTAGTAGGAGTAGTAGTTTTAAGCCCAGAGCAAGAATTAAACACAGTCGATTTTGGACAAGCTGCTGGTTTAAGTACTGCCTTCGTTCTCTTTTCAGTCTCTCAGCAGCAGAAAGCTTCACTATGCTGGTACAGGTGATGACCTATTTTGATCCAAACGGTTCAGGTCACTGAAATCGTTTAAGGGGTGCGTTTTAAATGTCAAGTGGAATCGATCAACAGAAATAACTGTTGAATGTTGCCAACACAAATAAATAACATTTTACAGCAAGCTAGGAGTCATTTATCCTCTGAATTTTTATCGATTTTTTCAAAGTGTGGCCCAAAGACCTAAAACCCTGAACTATGTTGCAAAACTGTACGGTGCCATTCTTATTGATCGGTAACCTTCAGTTCCTCTTGAACATAAAATGACTTGGATTTTGGTGATGGTAGTAACAATAGACAAAAGTTTATATTATATTTTAGGCAGTTTGCTTTTGTGTGTAATTTGGTGAAAATTGTGGCAGTTTATATGTTGTATTTGGCTCATTCTGTGCCAACAATATGTTATTTCTGATGACACCACTGGGGGGCACCAAAGTTGGAAATTTTCAAATGACCCCTAATACTAGAAGTCCAGCTCCATTACTCACAGTGGGTGGTTATGTTCTGATATGTGTGCAATAAAAATGAAAATGTCTACTGCTGTAATATAAATCTTTGATGATGTGTGATAACCATTAGTGTTTTTATTGACATATATAGTATAATAATGGCGATTATTGTCTTGCCCCTACTGATGGGCAGTTGATAGGGGGTGGGGGGGGTGCGGGGTGATTATCATATTTCATAATGCAACAGTCATTTGTCATTTTTCTGTAATGCAGAGACATTTTTATCCATATACATTTTTAACATGGAAGTTGCAGTAAAAACCAAACTCTTTACCATACCTCTGTTTCTGACATCCTCAATCCACTGAGTAACTCGTTCTTTAGTAAAGAGCAACTGTTCAAACAAAGCACAACCAAGTTCAGCAATAATTTAACATTACTGTTTGTTGATGTTCAGTGGAATCCTATGAGGATATCATCATTATAAAAGTGTTAAAAAATGTATGATTCACATTCAAGTAGGGGTTTAAAAACTAACGAAATTAGTTATTGAAGTTGATTGTTGGTCTCATGTAGCATAACAGATAAACTTGATTGTGTTTATGATTGTTTGAACATTTCTTATACTTGTGTCAATATGATACTTGTGTTTCGGTACTGATTACTGTTCCTTTGGTACTGAATGTTCAACACCAAAATGGTACCTCTACAATGTTTTTCTCAAAAAATCATTATTTTCTCACTAACAGAAGAAGCTGAAGTTTTCAAATGGTAAACGTTGCCTAAACTCAAGCAACCTCGAACCAGTGCAACCTAAATTATATCACCTTTCTGATCAAAGTATATGTAAACACGATTACGAATCTGATCAGACATTTGATGCCAGCTTTCACTAACTGACTATTTGAGATATTCTGAACTTCTGACACATTTTGCTCAGCGCTAAAGAAGCACTGAGGTTCAGCTGAGGTCTCAGCCCTACGGAGCACCGACACTCTCCACACAATTCTGAGAAATTTCTGATATTTTTCCTTTCCAATAATATTAAGTGCTCATACTGTACACTAGCTAGATTTTAGGACTTCAAAGTTTAATTTACATGAAAGCATTTTGAGTCATGATATTACCCTCCTAGCTGGGAGCCCTGCAAGTTGTTTGATGACCCTGAGTGTTCACATATTTATAGTGAAGGTCGGGCTGTTGTCAGCCTGTTCTTTCTGTTGATCCTGGCCCTGTCTACCACACTGCTCTCACCCCCGTGTTGATAACAGCCCTTACAGCTCTTGAGGTGCGGTTTTGCACTTCAGCTGCAATCTCCTGCTTGCTTCAACCCGTTGTCTCACCTCCAGCCGCGACCAGAGCTGTCACCTACATTTCACTCTCACCAGCTGGTTCCTCTATTTCTCCAAAACCTCCTGTTCCACAAGTCATTTATCACCCTGTTTGGACAACCCACGCTCTCCTCCCCCCTTCCTGTAGCAAAAGCATGATTTCTAATTAAACCTTCTAACTGTGAGGTTAAGAGCCAATTTCATGCACCTTACTCTTGATAAATAGGCAGTGGCCCCTTCACTCCTTCAGTCCTTTCCCTATCTGTTGTGCCCAGTCTACTCTGGCATTACCAGTCTTTAGCCTGCTCCATTCCTCCTGAGTTGAACTTTTTCCAGATAAGTTTCATCAGTAATAACATCTATTATTCATCTTTTTTTTTTTCCAGAAATGTCATTAATGGTGAGTCAATGAGGGAGCAATGAAGTGAAAAGACATGAGTATAGACCATTTATGGCTAAAATGATTCTAATAGGCAGAATAGGAAGAATATCAATCCAAACCCCTTCCAAACACATTTTTATGAGCTCCAGGGTCGAGGTTTTGAAACAGAAAACTGTTCTGCAAGAGTTCAGATTTTCTGGCGGGATTGTGTTCGTGCATTAATTATTTGGCTCTTATAAGATTCATTGATTCCTCCCGATGGAATGTAAAACATGATCCAAAAGGGGGAAAAAAAGGCTGCTCATTTTCTGAAAGTAGAAGAATAGGCAGGGGCATTGATTAGGGTCTTTGACGAATAGTCATGCCTGAAGGCTCTGTTGGACTGGGGATTAATTACTATCTTTGCTCTGGAAAAGGAAACATTGATCTGAGTGCGTGAAGAAAAAGAGGATTAATGACAGGCAGCTTTATGCTGATTAAGATTTAGTCAGACAGAAAAAAAAAAGTCAGATTTGAAAGTCTGACACTGCAGAGTGGGATCATTTGGGGTTTACTTTGAAGCCTGTGCATGAATTTGATACTGAACAAGATGGCTACTTAAAAGTGACCTGTGATACCTTTCAGTTTTTTTTTAATTTTCTTTTCCGGTATATTGATCAAATGTGTATGATATATACTGTAAGTCTAAGTTACATAATGAGACAAAGAGTCCACAGCCATGCAAGGCTGTACTGGGACAGCAATGCTTTGAGCTAAATACTAGCATAACCCTGCTAATATGCACACAATGACAATGCTAACATGCTGATATTTAGCAGGTGTAATGTTTACCAAAGTATGTTTGCATGCTAACATTTGCTAATTAGCACTAAACACGGTGCAGCTGAGGCAGCTGATGGAAGGTCATTAGTTTTGCAGGTATTTGGTCACAAACAAAGTGAAAATTTGAGAAGTCAGGGGATCACCAAAGTTATTAAAAATCATCCTGAGGGGGACATGAACGTGCATACCAAATTTCATGGCAACCTATGTTATAGTTGTTGAGATATTTCAGTCTGAACTAAAGTACTGGACCAACTGACTGAATGTAATTTCCATACATACTTGCATGATCATCCAATCCATCCATATAACCCACATTTCCAGTATAAGTAAAGTCCATGTTCTTAAAGGTTAATTCTGGTTTGTTACAACATGAGTCTTACTTTTGTAGTTTTTTTCCAGTTATGATAACACTGAACAGCAATATAGCTACAATGAAATTGTGATGATGTTTACAGCAGACGGTTTGGGTAATAAACCCAATCTCCTTCATTTTCTCTTCCAAATAAGTTTGTCCAACCTGGAGGTTTGTTTACAACCTCTCTGATTGTCTCACTGCTCATATATATGAACTTACTTATATAAGCCCAACTCCATAAATTCTGTTTTGTTGCTTTCTTGTTTTATTATGCCTTTGTTTTTTATACTTTTTAATCTACAGCATTTTTTTGTTTCCATGCTGATTCCTCTTTCTTTTCGCTGCAATGGCCCAAGTTCCCCACAGAGATCAATAAAATTTAATCTTACCTCGTCTTATTAAGCTTTAATCTCACAGTCCACTTAGTGCATACAGAGGTAATTTAGGAAAGTACACATGACCCAGCAAGATGTCCGGCTATTTAAGAACAAACCATTGTTCACGTTTTGTTGATACAGTATTTCTTTTTTCCTCATAATAATTGGGTTTTGTGTTATTTCTTTCCAATTCTCCTTAAATCCTCATGTTTAGGAAGCAGCTCCACAGAGTGTTCAGGGTGTAAGGTCAGCCTGAAGCAGTTATTAGGGTCAGAGTTTATCTCAAAGGTTAAACGAACAAAAATGACACCAGCTGCCCTGCCTCTGCTTACACACAAACAAACCACTTATATTCTGAAAGTTAGATGGATTGTTTAGCTGCTTAAGGACAACTCAGAAATGCTTTCTATTTGGATATTTAGGCAAACAATTAAAAGCTTCTGACAATCATCTGCCTCCATCATGAGCCAGACAATGCAGACTAGTGCAAATATAAGGTAATGACAGACCTCTAATTTAAAAGAAATGCTATTAAATTTATATCCACACATATGTTCTGGAAAATGAATGACATGCTGGTTTTCATTTTGAAAGAAAGCCACATGATTCTGATGTTTCTTTTTTCATGACTTGTTACTTGTATGTAAACTTTGCCCTTGATTCTACGCTTTGAATAAATAATGTGACTCTAGAAAACATCTCATACCATCAAACCATCATTTAGAGCCCATTGGGTGCTCTAAAAATTGTATGGATGTCAATCTAAAACTGCAGCCGGCATTCCTTCCTCTATAAGTCATCTTCTCGGCATTCAGCTATAAAAGGGAAATCCTTTCACAGAGCTCTGTCAATGGGGAAGTGATGAGTCACAAGCAGCAGATAATGACGGTGCCCATTTGGGAGGATAATTTCCAAACCTGTCATCGGAGCGAGAGAGAGAGAGAGGGGCTAAAATTCACAGATTTATATTTATAGTGAGATTCCTATTGCCAAATATGCATGACCATTTTATACTTTGTTCATTTGTTTTTCACTGTGAAGGAAATGAAATTATATTTATTTTCCCTGCTGTTGTGTAAACAAAAATAGAATGACAAAAAAATTACACAAGTAAAAAACTAAATTTTAAAAGCAAAAGACAAGCTGCAAGATATATATTTTTGTACAAAGTGCAAAACAGCAGCCACATCAATGTTTTATACCGGGGAGTGAAGTCATTGATATATGTGCTGTCTACTTGTTTCATATATAATAGAAAGGTAATATGTACCAAAAAACTTTTGTAAGGTGCTGACCACTGTAAGTAGATTTTGGGGGGGGGGGGGGGGGGGGGGGGGAGAAAAAGCAGCTGCACACACATTTACCATCAATCTTACTGGTAAAATATTTTAGCTACCTGCTTTCAGCATCACCGTCGCAGAGGCCCTCTTGCTTTATTGCTCTTGGGAAAGACATTCATTCAGACACTTGATCTCCATGTTGTTCTCCAAATGAATCACAAGGTTAGACAAACCTGCATAGTTTAAAGAGGCAGTCAGAAGCAATAATGATCATTTAAGCCAACAGTGCTGAGAGTTACTTTCATAATGTTATTTATAATGGCTGGTGTGGAAAAAGAAATGTAACCTGCTTGTTTTGAGTCATTTCTATAATCGTGGAATATTAACGCTTTGAACCCGTCTACTTCTTAGTCATGATCCAGTCAGATCAGTCAGATATCATACACACATGGCTGGAATCAGGACACTGTACTCTTTGCAATAATATAGGTATCTATGGATTAACAGCCAACAAAAATCAATCCAATACAGTTATGACACAATCTGATATGACTGAAAAAATGTAGTAAGTGGACCTTGAGTTAGGATTGTTTAGTCAAACTACTTCCATTTTCGTGGTTCACCTTTAAGTCCTATCAGTGCTGTGGATGAAATCATCACAGCTACTGTGCATCTCAGCAGATCCATCTTCATGACAACTCAGCACACTGATAACAGGATTGAAAGCTCTGGAAAAAGCATGTACTGTGAGTGGACGTTGAACTAAGTCCATAAATTTACTTCCGAATTCATACACTCCTTATAACTTAAAGGGGCACTCCAAATTCGGCCTAATACTTGATAGTGGAGTTTGAAAGATGTGGGCTTTTGCCATGTTCATATCATATCCGAGTTATCGTAATTACAAGTTTTCAATTTCGTGTCAACTTCCAAGTGGTAATTATGACTGGGAAACTAAAAACCAAACAAACATGGACGCCTCCCGTCAGTCTGGCGTTCAATGTAATTAAACCCAAACTTAATGGATGTATTGTGATTTTGTCAATGCACAGTATTTTAAATCCTCTCACTCAGTTATCATGCATCCTTCCTGAGCGGTCAGATGAAGTGAATGCTCATAAGTCATTCACATGAGAAATCGTTTTTCCCTGCCCATGTCTTACAAAAGAGGTGCATTATGGGATTTGTGGGATCCAGTATTTTTGGAGGTTGACCCACACTAAAGGGACTAAAAGTCAGGGTATCCTGGCCTTTGATGCATCCGTTTTGTTCATTCTTTTTTAAAATCTGTCCCTTGTGAGACCTCCAGATTAATGAAAGTGAAATGTTAAATTGCTGGCGTGCCCCTTTAAGATCTCACCCCGGGATCACAGTAAGCCTGTAAATAAAAGGAGATAAAATCGAGTACAAAGATCCCATGGTTCAAAGAGGCAGATTGAATTAATCAGTCAAGGCAATTTATAGAATGCTCGTCATGTAGATCCACCATAACTTCCATTTCATTAAGAAGCTTATATTGAAATTCTCACACTATAAATATCTTCACTTCAATCGCATTTCTATTCCCTCGCACCGTATAACTCCAGAAATAGACTTGTTAGTTTTAGTGAGACTGTTCCCTGATGAGACTCTTGGAAGGACGTAAAATTCAGGGCAACATGTGGTCTTGTTATGATGTTACCCGGCAGTCCTATTGACTTGAAGTATTTGGATTTTACCAGGTGCATGGCAAATCTCTTGGTTGAAATTATAACAGCCTATTTGCCATGTGGCCGACAGCGGTAGTTTGTAGTTTCAATTGAATTTTATCTCAGCAGCCAGCTATTTGCAGATCATTACACAGGGAGTGCAAGCCCTAGATTGCCACTAGAGCGACGTCGGCCTTGTGCTGGTTTGTTTGCTCATTCATTTATTTATGCTATTCAAATCTCAACACCGTTGCTGTTCATTTGGGATGCTAACAAACTGGTTCAAGGTTGTTGCATTGGGACAGAACAAGAGAGAGAAGGAGAGAGAGCTAGCAGTGCATTCAGTGCCAGCTTGCTTAATTTCTGTGCTGGCAAGCTTTATCACACACCCACACTATGTTGCCATCGTATAAAATGTTAATTCGAGAAGTGTAACGTTGTGGGACGAGGGTTGAATCGCTGCCAAAACATGCAGGGCCAGGACTGTGGAAGGCAAAGGCCAACACCAATGAACTAGAGAGATACACCGCTGCTAGTTTAACTGCCTGTGGCCAGCTGGCCACAGCAAAACACAGATGAATTTTTCTGAAGCACTTTGACAGACAGGCACGAAGTCTCATCTCTCCACAAGCCTGAAGTAGTCAGTGCACTGTCAGGACTCTGAACCTGCACCCTTTACTGCTGGAACTCCTGCAGAGGAAACAGACATGATCTTTTCAGTATTAGTTAAACTGCCTCACATGCAAACCAGATGTAACAATAGCTAACGTGAAACTGATGTTACATCCTTGTGGAACATTTTCTCTTTTCATTCGGCACACCTCCACAGATGTTGAGAGGCTGTCTTGCTTCAGCGTTAGTTGCCCTGAGGAACATCTGGCACCACCCACGATCTGCATTGTTCCCCATGCAAATGTGTTAGAGGAAGAGGATTTCAGAATCATCAGGAGAAAAAGTGCTGATTAAAGGTCCACAAAGGAGACATATTTTTGTGGATAACTATGTGAACTTGGGTGGAGGAATGTGCACTTTTTTTTGAAGTGTCAAAAGACATTGCAGCTGTAAAAGTGCTTATATTTTCAAACACTTAATTATTAACAATTATTTAATGTTTTAGTTTTGAGGTTTGTTTGTAAATGCCATGTGATTCCTGTTTTGCTGGTTTTAATTTGTTGCATTGCATTTTACATTCAGAAGTAGAAATTATTCATACATTCCTAAGGACATGATGGTCACTCTCATCGTTGAATGATACAAATGTCAACATTGACTTCTAGTAAAACGTTAGGCTCTCAGTATTGAGGACATGAACACTTACATTGTTCATCCATCCCCCACCCCCTACTGTCACATCTCTTACATTTCACTGCAACATATAAATATCACACTGCTTCATGCACTGGCACTGAATGGTGCCACTAAACATAAATTGCTAATGCAGATCAGCTGCATAACTCTGCACAGCCTCCATCTGTGTGAACCTGGTGATCTCTGAGAGTCTGTTGTTCTGTTGTTTGCCTTTTGTAGTGCAAGTTTTTGGCATGGCACCTGGTTTAGGATGCAACAGGCTAGTTAAACTGAACCCCGCCCCCCACAAAAACATTTCTGGTATTTTACTGTATACAGAGAGATGAACAACTTGAGACAGATAGTTTGATGTATTAAAATAGCACCTCCTAATGAATGCAAGTGTGTGTGAATCCCCTTTTTACACAATATTATTTAAAAGAAATATTTTATATTTGAAATCAAGCTGTTTTTCTGACTAATGTTTATTGTTTTATCCACATTTGTGGTGTAGCTCTATGGATGGCACTGCCTGACGGTCAGTTATCTCTCTATTGGTCGGTCCATCAACCACTTTGTACAAAATTTCATGGCATCTCATCCAATAGTTGTTGTCTGGAACAGACATTCATGGTGCTCAGATACCAGAATCCCAATGACTTTGGTCGTTTTCTCTGACACTCTCTCCTCTGACTTTTCCTCTGGTGCCACCATAAGATTGACATTTGATGTTTTGAAAAAAATGTCTTGACAAGTATCGGATGGGCTGCCAAAAAATTTGGTACAGACATTTAAGTGCTCCTCAGCCTCTGCTGTACTTTAAACTCAGATGGTTAACAAGGCAAATATTACACCTCCTAAATATCAGCATGTTAGCATTATCAATGTGAGCATGTTCACATTTAGCTCAAAGCACCACTGTGCCAAAGTACAGCCTCACAGAGCAGCTGTAGTGCAGCTGTGGACTCTTAGTCTGCTTATAAGGATAATGATTTTGTTTGTTATGTTTGTCTCATCTTGTTCTTGTGTTTTTTGTTAATGCATTGCCAACATTATAGAATAGTATGTGACCCTCCTGAAAATGGGATGATGCACCTGCAGGGGCTTAAAGATACAATTCAGAATCCAATAATATAAATGGATTAGGTAGAATTGATACTGTAGATATGACGGCTAGATTAGAGAGAGCGAGAGAAAGAGAGATAGTCAATAGAATGAGGAAAAATAATCAATAAACAGTTTGTAATTCTGATTAGTACCTGATTTAAATGACATATTGGCATATTTCTCGGTGACACGTACAGATTACCAGCTGATTGGAGTTGCAGATGAACGGCGCTCGGCTCCTCCTCACCAGCTTTAGCTGAAGGGATTGAAGAGGAGAGACAAAGCTGGGCCACATGTACATGAAAAAAAAAAAAGTTTTTAACAACCTCCCAGATGGATAAGACAAATGGTGGGACTGATCAAGTCAAGTCAAGTTTATTTCTAAATCAATTTCCAGAAGAAAAAAACGCCATCTGTGACAAAGAACTTTACAGACAATAAACACAGATAAAAAAAACAAGGACACGGTGTCACAGATGAGAGTCAGAGACTGAAGAATGCTGGTTCAATGTGTTTTCTGTAGATGTACCATATGCCTCCTAATGGGCACTAGGGGGCAGATTGACTAACCATGTGAGTGTGTGAATGAGAGAATAAATGAATGAAAATGTGAGTGAAATACTGTGTGGATCCACATGGGGCTAAAAACATAAATGATAATAAAAAAAGGGGCAAAACAAGAACAAAGAGCATCACTAAGTCCAACAGATGTGGCCGGAGGTTGTGTTTTGGGAGGCTTTGTGTAGCCTCTTGCTTGTGTGTGTGTGTGTGTGTCTGTCTGTCTTTCATAGACTACTTTCAGGGACAAATTTCCGACTAAAGACCAATTAACTGGGGACAAAAGCTGTCTCCAGGAAATGAGTGTAAATCTATGTAATGTCCCTAAAAGTGACCTAGGAAAACATGTGTGTATGTGTGTGTGTGTGTGTGTGTGTGTGTGTGTGTGTGTGTGTGTGTGTGCGTGCATGTGTGTGTGTGCAGCCCACTGGAGAAATAAGTAAATGACAGACTGCAGGCAAATAGATAAAGGGAAACGAAGGGCTAGCGGATGATGCTGTTGAGGGAGGAGGCATTGTAGTGGAGGGCGGTCAGATGGACTCCTGAAGTGCTTCTTGGCACGCCTCAGTGGAAAAAGCCACTGACTGAAAGAGCTCCATTGCACTGACATTTTGACATTGAGAGGGTGGAGGACATTGTCCATAATAGCAGACTGCAAACATCGTTTTCTCCACCACTACCCTGAGTGAGTCTGGTTCATCCCTCTGGCAGATCTGGCTTTTCTCAATTCTCACCTTCTTGTTCCAAAATATGTGTCCCCTGAAATAGTACTGACTGCCCCCTCCCAAATAAACACCCCCTATCCTTTCAAAAGCTTATGGACTCTAGTCACAACAGTCTGACAGAGGAAGGATCAAACGCCAGAAAATGTATGGATGTAAAAAGATAGAACATGAATGGATGAATCCTTTAAATAATTTATAATAAATGTATAAATCTGTGAGGCTGTACTTAGGCACAGTGGTGCTAAACATGCTCATATTGACAATCAACGTCCTTAGTTTTGCAGGTAGGCCTATATGTTTATACATCAAAGTATTGCAAAAAAATTACATTTTAATCATGAATGTCGTACAATTTCATGGCAATGCAAGTGTTGAACAGTTGCATTGCCATGAATTGCACAACTGCAACTGTCATTGCAGTCTCTCGCTGCTAACATGGTTTTGGTCGCCTTGCACTCGTACTAGCACATGACATTGATCACTCTCTCAATGCACTCACATTACCATCTGGTTGTAGATACAGAACTTAAAGGGAAACTTTGGCATGTTTCAGTCTGGACCCTACGGTTTTTGAAATTGCCGGCAGCTGCTAAACGGGCTGCAATGTAATCCAACAGGTCAATAGCGTCCCGTTAATGTACGTCCTTCTCCTTCGTTAAAGGAGAAGTCTCGTTCTGAAATCTCATGAGAGTTGAGTTATTGACTCAGTTGTCAACTGAATATTCAGCCATGACTTTGAAAATATTTTGGATAAACACTAAGCTATGTTTTCTGTACTCCATCACAACAGACTCCCCCCGGCTCTCCTCTCACCATCTCTGTCACGGCTGAATATTTAGCTGATTTTGACAACAATTGAACTCTCACGAGATTTCAGAGTGATACTTGTCCTTGAGTGAGACTTGGTTAGACACAATAATAAACAGACCGGATCAAGCGAAACGTAAAGAAAAATGTTTGATTTCTCTGTATGGTCCTTTCCATAATGTTGTCAGACACTTATAAGAACAATCTGAACCTGTCAGTAGCAAAAACAAGCACTTTTAGTGGATGTACACTGACAGGGCGCTATTGCCCCAAAGGATTACATTACAGCCTGTTTAGCGGCTGCCAGCTGAATCACTCTCACTCAATACTGGACCAATTTCAGAATGGAGAAGAGCTGCTTTGGCAGGAACTTTGGCCGTTCTTCCATAGCAGCCCTGAACAAATATTACAAATAAACATTCACACTGTCTGTAGAGATATTGACATACTGTATCTGAGAGAGCACATGTGTATATAAGTATGGGATACAAGCAGGGACATGAATATTTATGTGTACATTTCATGTATTCATGTTGCAGTGTAGAGTATATACAGGCAGTGAAAACAAGACAATAAATACAATAAATACTGACTATTTTATATCTTTAGGTTTTGGACTATTGGTCATACAAAACAAACAGTTTAAATATGTAACCTTGGGCTCTGGTATAATGTAATATTTTTTTCACTATTGACATTATATAAATATAACAATTGATAATGAAATAATTGATAGACGTCTTTTCTTCCTTTTTTCCCCTTTCAGTCTTTTGCCATAATCTAATAAAACATTTCATAGCTGCTCAGGAGAGAAATATAACCTCATTGGTTTGTTGAAACCTCAATGGATGGAACGAATGAATGACTGCAAGTTAGCCAACTGGAAACCTTGAATGGAAAAGTAGTAATGCACAGCAATAGCCGTATTTCATTTATTCATATTCATTTAATTTAAAAAAAAAATTCAGCCTGTTAGCTCGCTAGCTAATGTCATTAGATATTAGATTATATATGTAGTTTGAACATAGAAGTCCAACATAACTAATTAGAAATAGTATTCATTTTGATACCTCTATAAAATTTGACATTTTCAGTGGGCCTCAGTGTAATAAAATATTCATGGAAAAAACTAGATATGTGGCTCTGCCTGCTGTTTTTTAACACAACCAAATTTATTATTTCTGCCTGAAAAACAACTCTGCCTCTGTGAAACCTAAGTCACCTCAGGAAGAAAAGTCATTTCATCTGCGTCTGTGATCCTGTTTTCTATCTAAGTGGCTCTCCAAGTGCTCAGAGGATTGGACCTCCTCCACATGGCGCCTGGAATCAGGGGCTCCTTGTCCCATCAGAAATCTACCACCAAAGGTGAAAATTACTGTGCTCTAGTTGGGTAAAGCTTGCAAATGTATCCTTATACCCCCAGGACAGTTTTGTCTGCATTGGTTAGCAGCTTCTGTCCTCTGTGGTCAAAAGCAAAAAAAAAAAGTACTTCTGCTTCTGCAGCTCTGAGGTGAATATTCTCTGGGATTATTTGAGTTCAATAACAATCTTACAGTATATAATAAAATAACTTGCATGTAGATTCATATAGTGAGAATTAAGTCTGAGTAATCAATAATTAATTGTAAGGCACAAATCCAGACACATATATTGTAGTAATGAGTCGTTAGCTGGTACTTCGTTCATTTCATTCAGTGGAAGCCTCTACAGAATATGCTTTAATTTTAATTTTTTTTTTTTTAGAAATGTTCAGGCCTGCAACTACTTATTTTCATTATTGATTAAAGAATAAGGCTGCCAATTTTCTGTTGCTACTGAAAATTACCAGCCTTATCCTTTAATCTAGTGATTTTCTTTCTTAACTGAATAATCATTTAGTCCACTAAACATCCAAAACATCAGAAAATAGTGAAAATTGTCCATCATATGTTCCAATAGCTCAAGGTGGCATCTTCAAATGGTTTGTTTTGTCCGTACCCACTGTCCAAAGACCAGAAATATTCAATTTACAAAGATATAAAACAGAGAATAGAAGCAAATTCTCACAGCTGGAACATTTGGCATTTTGGCTCGACGAATGCTTAAACTATGAATTCATTATCAAAATTGTTGTTTTAATTTTCTGCTCATGAATTAATTGATTAATTGACAAAATATTTAGTCTGCACTACAAATATGGTAATAATCCATTAGGGAAGCTTTTAAAAATTTGGACTTCAGTTTATTGTCATGGATTCAGATTGAGCCACTTCTTAGCTTTAACAGTAAAATATACATTTTAATTTGAATAATGTTCCCCTGAAAGGTCCCAGTAATGTATTCCACTCCACTGTAATCTCTCCTCAACCAGCCAGTGCTGTGTTCGTGTAAAAATGCCTGCAGCCACTTTTCTGTCAGGGAGCGTCTTTGCCACCAAGTGTCACTATTGCAACACTGTGCTGTTTCCTGCGAGTGCTCACCCTGAGTCTGTCTGAGGAAGAGGTGGGGGGGTGGTTAGGGGGGGCTGGAGAGAGATAGACAGACCGAGAGAGCGAGAGAGGCAGCTGCTGGGCAGATCCTCAGTCTGTCTCTTACAGTAGTTGTCTTCCTCCTCTCTCGTCCTCTCCCTCTCGCTCTCTCTCTCTCTCGTGGCTCTGCATGCCCCAGAAACAAGGTAGTTCCGTCTAATTGCTCTAATGGCGTCCCATCCTCATTAGACTCTTGACCTTGGCTGTGCGTGATAAGAGTAGGTCAGCGTGGATTAGAAGTGGCCCCCTAGGTCTCCTCCACTCTCCCAGTTACCACTCAATACCTCTGACTCAATTCACTCCCCTGTAAAAACCTCAAGTGCCTCCCCATTTGAAACTGGTCTTGGTTTAACTCTTGAGTATTACCTCTGATATTAATAGTGTACAACATGGAAACCAGACAAACACACAGGTATGACGGACCAAGTAAAACACAGACATTATTCAGATACTTAAAGCTGTCACTTTGTGTTAGTAGTAGGGCTGAAGTGAATGACTATTTGAATGATATGAAGCCTGAGGTGACGTCATTGGTTCTTTTGTCTAGAGCCAATAGTATTTCATTTGCTATGACATTAGATGAGGAAAAGCAGCAAATCCTCACGACTTAGAAGCTGAAAATAGGTCATTTTATGATTTTTTTACTTGAAAAATTACTTAAACTATGAATCAATTATCAAAATAGTTGCCTATTAATTTTCTGGTGATTTACAATTAATTGACTCATCATTTCAGCTGTAGTTAGCAGCATTGTTACATGACCAGCTTTTTGTCTGTCGTAATAATGGTATGCTGGATGGTTGCATCTTTTGTTTTTTGATAATAACATTTCATACCAAAATATACTGTAACGTTCCCTTGAACATGTACAGTTTATGGAAATCGCTGTAAAGTCTGATACCATCGAGGTATCAAAACATTTGGACAGCATATTTGATTGTAGTAGATAAGAAAACCAAAACACAGGCTTTGAAGAGAATGACCAGAGCCGCACTTGAGCAGATTTTTTGAGAGATAGAGTACAAAGAGTGGAACAATAGCACTTATTCAATTTTGAGTTTGGACACATACAGATTATATCTTGACCTACATACACGATATATATCAGCCTCTGGAAGACATGCAAGATGATTTGTTGCTAATGATCGTTTGCTATGCGAATAATAAAAACAAAAGGAATTTGGTTTTTCTGTAATAGGATATGTAATAGGTCATATGATAAAGAGATGGAAGGGAAAATGTGGCACAAAACCATGAAATGCTAACTATAATGATCCCTCGCCGTGGGATATAATATTCACACCTTTTCTAATTCGTAGCTCATCTCATCTCTAACAGACTCTGTGTTTGAGGGGGTGGAGGACGCCACAGCGGAAACAGTGGCAAACAGACAGATATAGACAGAAAATGTTGAGTTGTACCCCCTAAAGACAAAATGTAACAACTACATGAAAAAGACCGCACTGGAGTATCTCTGCAGGCAAAACAGCAATGATTTGGTTCCATAACACCATTATTAGATTCCTATCCACCTATGCAATTATACTTAGCCAGTTTCAGCTCTATAGCAGAAACCAGTCCCTCATTTTGCAGGCTGTGTGTGTGCATGTGTGTGTGTGTATACTAGATCATATAGTGTCTGCATTTATGTGGCTAAGTATGTATGAGAGAGAAACAAAAGCAGTGACACAAAGACAAAGAGAGACAGTGGACCAGAGAGACTGAGCTGTACTGCGTCAGAAGACAACAAACAGCACTTTCATCCCTTCAAATTCAGTCCTCCAGAAACAGAGTGCCCTGCAATCCTACCAACACTTCCTGTCTGGAGAAGACCTCTGTTACTGAGTGCTTTGAGGCTTGTGGTAAACAATGTTATTATGCTACCTCTGCGAGAAACTCCAGCTTAATGAAGGATTTACTTCCTATGACCAGCGCTGACTAGGGACCCGATGATTACGAATACTTGTGGCCTCTGGCTATCATTATGTTATGGCTGACCCTTTTCTTCTAGCAGCGATGTTTTCGAAACTCAGCATTAATTAATAAGCTGCGAGCTGCATTCATTCAGCGGAATCTAAGACATAATGGGAAAAAGCAAAACAATATAGAGTCATAAAATAATGGGCTTAGCAGTTTGAGAGACAATCAAGTGCAACCTTGGCATCTGTGTACTGAGGTTCCTGCTTCCTGATGATCCCAGAAAAGAGACTATTGTTCAATACAGCTTCCATCATACCTTCTTTTATTTATCTCTGTTCCTTTTTTCATCCATCCAGACATTCTGTAGGGACAATATTCAACTGGAAATGTCAACAGCAGGGCGTGAAAGGGCTCATATGTGAAGCAAGTCCACATGATAATAAATTTTTAAATATTTATGGTCTAAGTATATTTTAAAAATGCGCAGTGGCACGCCAGTCCTTAAATTGTGTTGTTTCCGTATTAGATTTAATTTATATCAGTGCTTTTATTGACTATCTCTTGTGTTTTATTGTTTTTTTTTTGGGGGGGGGGACATTTGGGATAAAAACTAAATGCTTCAACAAACAAGAGAAATGCTGCCTCGTCTCATTATATCAAATCAACAGGGAGCAAAACTGTCTGACTAAATTACCTCTCACCAGAAATGACATAAGAAAGTCCCTAAAGAAATAGAAAAAGAAAAAAAAAAAAAAAAAAAAGAATTATCACTGCCATCGCACTGTATCAGAGGAGAGCTGAATCAGTTTGCACAATGGTTTATGGCAACAAACCATGAAGCAAGATGATATCCTTGTTCAAAGAAAATCAATTTCGGGCTGAAAATGATGGAACTGAAGGATACTTTCAGTTGGGAAATTCTCCATCCCTCATGCTCTCCTTTTCTCTCTGCTAGTGTCAGATTCAGTTGCAATGAGATTTTTTTTTTTTTTTTTTTTAAGTGTTTTGCCTTTTCTGCCTCTTGATCTCCCTCAATTTGCTATGAAGATGTTTCCTATCATGCATGGAGAATTGATGACAATTATCAACACTCTACATGTTAAATTCATTTCACTATCTTTAATATATTTTTGGGAGATGACTGCACAATCCTTTTAGAGTCTTTTCTACTCATTCATTCCCACATCACTGGCAAATCATATATAAATAAAATCCATCCTCATCTGCTTCAGGAAGGTGAACCTTTTGATACCTTGTAGAAGGGCGGAATATTAATAGTGTGGGAAACAAGTAAACAAGCCTCAAACAGGGGAGGGAAAAGTAAACCCTTACTGGCTGATTACAGCATAATCTGTATGTGCGTGCGCGTGTAGCAGGGGGTTTGTGTGTGTGTGCATATGTGTGTAAAGGTGTGTGTGTGTGGAGGAGAGATGGACAAACCCAGGGGTCCGTTTATCTAAGCTGACAGAAACAATTTACAGCACTGCCAAATAGGGAGTAAGAGCCCCTCACACACAGAGTGAACTGGTGGGGAACCAGACAGAGAAAGCAGAAACATCTCAAAAATATCTATAAACTCCACCCCTCTCTAACCCTGTCAGATGCAGAGAAACTTGCCCGTGCCTTTATCTCCTCAAGACTGGACTACTGCAATGCGCTCTTCACAGCGATCCCTGGCAAGAGCATCCAGAAGCTCCAGTACATTGAGAACAGCGCTGCCAGGATCCTGATGGGAGTGCGAAAACACCAACATATAAAACCAATTCTGTTTTCACTGCACTGGCTCCCTGTCTCCTTCAGGATTGACTATAAAGTCCTGCTACTCACGTACAAATCCATCAATGGACATGTGCCTCCCTACCTACAGGAACTGACAACCCAGTCTCACAATAATGGCTCTAAAATTGTGAGATGCCTACATTTTTTTGGTCGTATTCTTTTCTATTGGCCTGCATCCATGAGACATGACTGTCAAGTTTCTGTCTGGGAAAACAAACGAAAATGGTTGACATTCCTTGTATTCTCAGTGGAAAATGCAATATTTTAAGATAGTTTCAGCATTAAAATGCATGTTGATAACATTTCTAGTAAGAAATGTGTATTTTATTCTCATAATCTTCATTCAGTGAATGTATATGATGTATAGTTTGTCAGTTTTTATGAAGATTCTTCAAGTTTTCTGTCGTGGTTGTTATGGATGCTGCTATCGCTGAAACCACGTGGTTGCATGTTGTTCAAAACATAGTCTTTGCATTGTGTAGTTATCTGAGTTATGTTATTTGTGTTATTTCATGTAACTGTTTGATGTCGTCAACTAATCAGAAGGTTGGTGGTTCTCCTCCAATCTGCATGTTGAAGCGTCCTTGGGCAAGATAATGAACCCAAATGGCTCCCAATGGTTGTGCCATTGGTTAGTGAGTGTTTGAAACATTGTAAAGCACTATATCACTCCTGATGAGTAGCCTGGCACAGCCTCTGCCATCAGTGTATGAATGGGTAAATGCTGGCATGTGTTATAAAGTGCTTTGAGTGGTCGGGAGACTAGAAAAGCTCTATATAAATGCAGTCCATTTACCATTTGTGACTGAGATGTGTACTGAGCTGGACATTTTACAACAGAAACATCAACATAATATGTCATGGTTCCTAAATCACCTCAAATATATCACAGTTATTTCTGTGCTGACATTCCTTGTTAGATACTGGCAGAAATACATGCTGACACCAATATATCTCATCATATATCAGTGTTGCACAATTAGGTCATGTGATGACAACTGAGCCTGTTCCATTCACTGATGAAGACCCTGAGATGCTGTTGAAAGACAGTAAGTGGATGTTTGAATTGAGATTAAGAGTTTTGTCTGATTTAATACATAACAATATGATTTAACTTTGGTTTGCCAGAAATTGATGATGATGTATGTATTGATATTACAGGCCGAAACCAGTTTGTTTTCAGTGGATGATTTTGTGAGCTGGGGCAGTCACACATCAGTGTACAAAGGTCATACGTGCTGACACACATCCTGTACAGAGGCTTTCTTTATGACTCAGAGAAACTCATGCATGCATTTCTCATGAGCAGGCTGGATTATTGCAATTCTCTGTTTATGAGTCTTCCAAACTAAACATTTCATGGATTACAACTTATCCAGATCTCAGCTGCACAAATTCTTCTAACCAGGACAAAAAGATCAGACCATAAAGCTCCAGTCCTCTGGAACCTTCACTGGACCTGTTTCAGAATACATTTCAAAATTCTCCTTTTGGTTTACAAAGCACTTGCTGGTCTGGCTCCACAGTTCATCTCTGACATGCTGTCAGTTTATAACCCCAGCAGATTGTTTTTAACCCTCCTCCATGAGCCTAGAGCACTCTCAAAGTATGGTGAGATGGCATTCAGTATTTATGCACCTAAAGAATGAAACAGTTTGCTCGCTGAACTTAGACTTGCTCCAACACTGTGTTCTTTCAAAACCAAACTAAAGACCTTCCTTTTCACTCCAGCATTTTCTTAAATGTTTGTTTGTTCGTGTATATGTGTTTTTATGTGTATGTGTGTGTGGATGTTTCTGTTTATTTGAACATTTTTTCTTTTTTTTTTTGTTTTTATGTAAAGCACTTTGAACTGCTTTTGTATGAGATGGTGCTATACAAATAAATTTGAATTGAATTTCAATTCAGTTTAATTAAATTCAATGTAGAGAGAGTATCATACAATTAAAAAGATGATTGCTTTAAGTGTTTCCCAATAGATAACAAGTTTAATCCGTGTGCACCGACAAAAGGTTACAGTTAAACTCATGAAAAATATGACAGGGACATATTTCAACAGGAGGAGTCGGTGCCCCACAAACAGCCTTTGATGAAACTACATCCTGTGATCAGCACATAAACGAGCTGTACAGAAGTCGGCATCCAAGCGATGGGTGCACTTACGGTAAAGGCTGAGGCCAGCGTCACAGAATAATGAGCGAAAAGAAAAGATGCTTAACAGCAGATGCTGGCAAAATATGCATGATTAACACAACGGCTGGTGAAAACAACAGCCAAGTGTACAATGTCAACCTCTCTAATATCCTCTTCCCGTGTCACTAACAAACACCCACACACACAAACACACACAACAAAGGCAAATAAGTGCTGCAGCAGCCAATATTGGAGCCTGAATCAATCCTGACCAAGTACAAAACAGAGACTAGACTCCACTTGAATAGAATAAAATAGAGATTTAATACAGCATAGACTCATCCCAAACACACTCTGTAGTGAGCAGTAAATGTATGAATCATCATTTTGTGTCATTTCGGAAAGGTGTAGAGTCACTAGGGCAGCAGCTGACTTTCATCATCAATTAATCTGCTGATTATTTTCTTGAATCGATGAATTGTTTGATCAGTAAAATGTCAGAAAATGGTGAAAAATGATTAATATAATATAATTTCTTAGAGTTCACGGTGATGTCTTGAAATGTCTTATTTTGCCTGATCAACTGTCCAAAACCCAAAGATATTCAATTAACTATCATGTATGACACAGAAAAGCTTCAAATCCTCATATTTAAATAGTCGCAACTGCAACGAATTATTGGAATATCAAAATAATATCAATTTTCTGATGATGGACTGATCAAATAATCAACTTGTCATTGCAGCTCTAAGTGGGAATTTTTGAGAGCAACATACAGGAAATATATTTCACCCTCAGAATTCAGACACACAAATAAAATGGCAGACAGTAGATTTAGTGCACTTACCGGTAAACAGGGACATGGCCACTAAAACATTATTCTGACCGTTCAGGTCTATTCAAGAGTGGTGAATAGAATTAAATAAAATATAGTGTGATATAACAGAATAGATCAGAACCAAGAGACAACTACCATGGCTTGAGGCTGAAGCCAGTGTGGAAGTATCTTAAAGTACAATGTCACTGGCGGCCACTACATGCTCCAATAGACTCCCATTCAAAAACGAGTCATTATGGTCCCAATCCCTAAACCTGGACCCTCTATTAAGTGTGCTGGTGGTCATTTTGAAAATTGCTGCTCTGTTAATAAGATTTGAAGACTTATATTAGTTTTGATATCTGCTGTGTGGACATTGATTGACAGCTGTGATTGACAGTTGGCTCACCTGCTGCTCTCCTTGGCTCCAGGACTCACACTGAGTCAAACTACTGTCACAATATCTCATTAAGTTTAATGTTACCTGATTATGATACCGGCCCTGTTAGCACAATGTAGCTAAAGTAGCTAACATTAGCCCAAGCATGCACTGCTCTGTGTTCCCAGTAGGTAACGTTTGCTTCGTCTGAGGTAGCGGGGTGTGTTTCCAAAGTGTGAAAGGCAACACCCCGCACTCCTTATCTGGAAGGTTCTGGCTGCAAACAGAAAAGATGGCGCCAACCATAAACTGCAACTCTGGGCTTCAAACCGGCTTCAATGCAAACCAACAGGTGACGTCACATCTCGCTAAATGCATCTTTATATACAGTCTATGGTCCTAACAGACAAGACTAGACTAAAATAGAATAGAATAGACTGGACTAATCTAAAATAGATTAATAAGATTAGAACAGCACAGATATAACAGGACAGACTATAATATGACAAAACAAAATAGAAAGGCACATAATATATCAGAAGAAACTACTCTACAATAGACTATAGCTGAATAGAATACAGCAGTGTCCAGTGGGAACCAGTGGTCCACGCTGCATCACATACAAGAAAGCGACTGTACAACAAGCGGAGAAATCCTTGTGAAGTATAAAGTTTTTGAGAACCTTTTGTCATATTTTCTATTCCTTCTTGCGGTTTTTCCTCTCTCTCTGCACGACACTTTACCGAGTGAGAGCAGGGTCACTGCAGCCTCTGGTTACGCTAATGGAGAGAAAACAAAATGTCGTCAGAAGAGGGTGAAAGGGTCTTTAAGTGGCCTTCTCTTTCTTTACTAGTCTCCAAAGCCTCAGTTTGGAGTACACATGATTACACTTTTCTCTGCTCAAAAAAAAAATAGAAAAAAAAAGACTCTCTGCTTCTCATAGCCGGTCCACTTTCTGTTGCATAATAACTCGCCTGAGGGAAAACCTGGCTGTGGGAGGTAAATCTTGGCATATTGAGAGACATCCAAATCATCAGAAGCATGTGTTCCATAAAGAAATCTGTACGTTTTTCCAGGAACAGTAATGCTTTGATGTTAATGTGATTATGAGAACGATGAGGTAGACTCGCTGTCGGTCACGTGAATATCTTAATCTAATTATGTTGCTTCAATTAGGGCCATATTCAGAGCATTAACACCAGCATTAAGACATCGAGTGCTGCGGTTTATTGAACAGTTTGTACAGATGTTGAGTCCCTATTCTGAGTCATACCGATCATGTCGTTTTCCACATGTCGTTGTGACACTTGCTCAACATACATCCGGTTGTTAATTTTTACAGCTCCTATCTATACTTACATCCGTCCTCCATCCTTTCTGCCTTGAGCCTCGGCACTGAATAATTTCTGTGAAAGTTGCAGGGAGGGAAATAATGTAACAACATTACAAAGAGATGATTGACAAGGCTTGCGTGCTATAGGGCAGCAATTATATGACAAATCTATTGAATTAAAAAACGCCATGTTGATGATTGAATGAGTGAAAATATTAACTTCGAATGCAATGCATTTAATCAGCTTACTGAAATTCTTCTCATAATCAACGCAAGGGCATAAATGATTGTGTGCATATAAATAGTGTAAGACAAAACCCACTTGGTGAGTTTGTGTAAATCAATAAACCTCCTGCAAATAAATAAAAATGCCGATATAAGAGTCAGCGCTTCTCTTTCATTTCTATTGCAGTAATGGACTGGAGTAACTATCACAGCATTTTAAAGCTTTTTTCCTCTTGGGAGGCAGTTTCACCACGAATACATTTTGCCATTCAGATCATGAATATAGAGGGCTACTATGGAACAGCTTCATACCAAAACCCCCTCGGCAGAATATCGTTACTGGAGAGGTTTTAGGATTTCCACTGATTACAGATACATACAGAACATGGCCCATATGCTGCAATACTCCAGTATGTGTTGGATAAAAATAACAAAAGTTCTTAATAAGGGTGGGTGATATGAATAAATAAAAATTTTTGCCTTTTTGCGATCAACAGAAAGAAGCAGCTCAAGTGACCAAAATTAAAGGGGCGAGCAGCAACAAGCAGGTTTCAGGTTTGACAAAGCTGAGCAAAGTTGCTTCAGCTAGTTTAATTCTGTTTATAGAAGCAGTGAGACCAAGCACATACTTTCTTCCATCATTACAATGCATACAGCATTTCACTGTGCACTCAAAGTTCCGTCATTTGTCTCCGCCTTCATCGAATATGAATGAAACTCAGTGTGTATCTTCAGGAGATAGCACAGGACGTCTCCAGTGAGTTTAATCAAGATTGCTCAAAGGCATCTGGAGTTATGAGTAAATATGTGATACACCACGTCCACTTGCACTGATGAGTATGCCACTTCAGATTTCACTTTTTAATACTAATTTTGGTGAAATTCTGTCCACCAGGTTGGAACCAGAGAATTTTTAGCATTTTTCTTAAAAAATACAGCAACCACAAGGAACTCTCAAGCATTTTTCTTAAAAAAAAAAAAGCCTCAAAACCATTAATTGATGATCAAAAATTGTTGGCAATTGATTTTTTGTTGATTGACTAATTGATTAAACATTGCAGGGAAAAGATTGTGGTGTTGAAAAGGTCAGCGGTAACAAAACCTTTTATATCACCTTTCCCCTAAACTCAACCGAAGTGCTTTTGTAGCCTAAACCTTACAAAACACATGACACTGGACATGAACCTCGTTCACAAATGTGAAAGTCCTGCAGTTTGTAATGTTGCGATATAGCGCAACGACACATTGACTGACACAACTAAACTATTCTAAATAAAAAATGCTGCCAGTGAATGTAATTCAGGCAGCAATCACAATTCCTCTAAAATGTATTTGGCAAAACAAGTAAGTGATATATAACTCTTAGACAGAGGGTTGAACAACCAGATTGGAATAAGCAGTGAGTGATACTGACTTATGTTGTGATATTTTAGAACAAACACCTAAATATCAGCATATAAGGATATAATGTTGGGATCACTACTAGTGCTTTAGGTAACATTTTAAAATATTTTTTAATAAGTTTTTCATATGTTGTCCACCCTATTTATATAATCAACAAGGTTTAACTTAATATTAGAAGTCTCGCAGTATAATACAGTACAATTCAACAGCACACAACACCTCTCTGATACTGAACAACAAAAACGGAATATTACACCTTTCTTGAAGGTTGCATTTATAGCAGTGCTGATGTATTAGAATGCATTAGTTTTAGGTAGGTGAACCTAATAAACTGGAAATGAGTACATATTGATATTACGCTAACCAAACTCCAGACAATACTGTATCTTATATTCCAGTATTGATATATCGATTTATTGCCCACCTTTACTTCATAATGATTAATGGAAAGAAATGTGCCATCCAACAAGTGTGCCTGCAGTTCACGCATGTGAATGGAAAATGAGAAAATCAATAATCATGCTAATGTTACCATATACACTCTCATCTGCATTTGTGGCCACAGGTGCTGAGCTTTAACACTCTACAATTCATGTTGTATGCTCAGAGATGAGAGATGAAACATTATGCAAATGAGCCAGTCGTTCCCTGTAGCAAGGTGCTCTGACCTTCATCCCACAAAGCCGCTCACACTCATGCTTCATTTTGATCAGGAAATGGTTTATTATAAAGAGGTTTTTTTTTTAAGGGAAAGAAAAAATATGTGAATGACTGTGATTTGAAAATGGAGCAAATAGCAAAAAAAAAAAAAAAAAAAAATTAGTGACCTGGATTTACGAGAGGATGAAGTGTACAATCACTGTTTAATTCTCCCATTTAATTATAGCCCACAAAAAACATCTTGACAGGAAGCTGGGGTGAGAAAATCCACAGCTTCCATTGTTTGCTTTGCTATTTCACGAGTGCCTCAAAGTTCCTCAATGAGTCTTTAGGTCCCACGCGTTGTGGTGAGATTATCTTCTGTGGTAATCGTGTGGGTGCCAGTGGCCTGACAGGGTATGTATAGGAAGGCAAGTATTTAATAAAGGGTTTCTCTTGGCTCTTCATTTCCATTTTTATAACAAGTCGTCAGCTTTGCCCCATGTAATGAGGGTATTTATTCTGTACAAAAGAAAAGGGAGATTAGAGCATCACAGGACGGGATTATAAAAACCTGAGACCACAAAGACAGGCAATCACTTCCAGAAAATCCCTCAACATCTTCGAGCTTTCATCTGCTATTTCCCTGTTTACTCTCCACAGCCCTTCATCTGGCTGCCTGTCTTTGTTTCTCTTGCCCTCACTCAGTTCTGTTTTTCTGCTTCTTGTGCACATACTCACTCTTTTTGTTTCCTTTTTTAAACCTAAAAGGACATCAGGAAACTGCTGTGATTAATAAATACATGAAAGTAATATCTGGTCCAGTTATAGAAAACTGTTACCAATTACTTTTGTAGATACATAGATCTTCTCTGCTGGTCCAGTTTTTGTGCTGTCTGGCAGTTTCTTTCTAACACTGATTATTGTGAACCTGCTACAAATTGGCCAATGAAATACAAAGTCACTTAAGTACAAAGCAATGTCAAGGACACTGAAAGCAAAAAGTTGCAGGGGCAGTGATAGCAAAATGAAAAATTGCCTACAAAAAAAAATACCCAAGAGAAATGGATGGAAAGAAAACAACTCCACTCCCTGACTGCATAACCCATCCAAAGGCTAAGACAATATCAAGGCAATTTCAGTTCAAATTTAAACTGCCCACTTGTCCCTTTTTCATGAAGCAGATAGAATCTCCGAGCACGGGCCTTGAGAAAAGGTCACAGATAAGACCCGGCACTCTGATGATACACAGTGAATGGCAGTGCTGCGGTGCCTCTGCTTCAAACCCTTCTTCTATAAATTGATGTGAAAGAAAAAGCCAATCTACTCCGATAAACAAACTAACCATGAAACAAAGAAACATACAAATGAACACCATGTTGGCTTTTCATTACGATTTATCAGAAAGTGACAGAGTGAAATATTGTCTTTTTCAGGGATTGTGAATAAACATAATAAGCTGAGAAACTTCCTGTCATTTTAAGGCGGCAGCAATCTGAATATCAACAGGAAATAACTGAATGGTAATAAGATATGAGTTGAATGATGTCACCATGTTGAAGCTAACAGTGGGGAGTTTATGGGTAAATTAATTAGAAGAACAATTTGAGGAGCCTCTGTCAGATGAAGAAAAGGTCCGCATAGCAGCCAACTTTGAGACTCATACCCCTCCTGGGAGAGTTCAATGAGGTCTTCAATGATGTGTGGCTTCCTCTCAACAATGACAACCTCATCAAGGAGGGGGCATGATGCTCCTTGTTCCAGTATAACATGGATCAGTTTACTCCTGCCGAACGAGAGGGCTACGATGAGCCGGACCTGATTACAGAGCATGGTGACTTGGGTCAGGGATGTTTCTTGGACCCCTGCAACTTACCATTATTCAGCTTCGACCACCTAAGGAAAGAGGTGGCTGGAGAGATGCCTGCAATACTGCCCTTAGTGCCTACGTCAACGAGTGCTACCCTACTGGAGTCTTTATGGTACATGGGAAAACCGTTTGATGGTCAGCAAACTCGGGGACATCAGTTTCAACCCAAAAAGTTCTGCAATGGTCGCTGTAGGTCAGAGTGGTAGTTAACCATTGGCCAGTTCACTGCTCAGGTCGATACAAGTACACTATTATGAAGATGGGGATGTGCAGCTGGTTAGCCATAAGGAGGTAAAAGAATCAATACCAGTAACTAATGAAAACCAGACAGCCAAGGAATATGTTGACATTATCGAGAACGCTGAAAATGACTAGCGGACCGCAATCAGTGAGAATTACCAGACCATGTCTGACACCACCTTTAAGGCCCTGCGTCGCCAGCTGCCTGTCACACACATTAAGATCAAGTGGGATAAAATCCTAAGTTACAAAATTGGCAAGGAGATGCAGAGGGCCTGGTGGAAGATCAGGGACTGATCAGGGAGATGCTTGATCCATTGGGCCCACAACCCACCTATACATGCGCAAGGACTTACAAAAGCAAAATTATATCAGTATGGGGCAAAGGATTAATATAAAAAAGACATAATAAAAACAGAAAAACGGAAGATTTGCAGCCTGTTAGTCACAGGTATCTATCTGCCATGAGGAAGATAATCATGGTATGGAGAAAGTAGATGAATGTGTGTTGTTAAAGAGTTGTGTTGGGTCAGTGTGCAGGGCTGTGCTCAGGATTGGAGAAGTAAATCTTTCTTCAGTCAATCTAATTTTCTTCTTTTCTTTCACTTTACTTTTACCTAGTATTTATGAAAATGGTCTAATAATCAATAAATGTAAACTTAAATGATCAAAAACATCATGTAAAACATAAGTAGCCATTTGTTTCCTCTATTTGTTATATTCCTTGCTCCTTATCATAGCCAGTTACTTAAGAAATGAACACACAAATGCATTAGTAATTAACCACACACATCAGCACAGTAAAAGTAAACCACACACATACACATTAGCAACCTCATACTCTGTTTGTGTGTCCTACTGATATAAATAAGATTAAAATGCACACAATATGTGTTGCATCTATGATGGCCACATGCTGCTCCATGCCAGCCACTGAGGGAGCAGAGTTTAGCTATCTGCTTAACAGCACACCTATTAACAATTTAAAAATCAAAACAATGCTTCCAAAACACTCAACACTCATTCAGTCAGCATGTTAACAAAACACAAACAAAACAACATAGTGACCCTAGTCCAATATTCAAGAGCATAAATGACTAATTGTTCAAGACAAAAGTGTCATCAAAAAGGCTCAACAAGTAGATCATAGTATTTCACCCTTTTAACTATGTTTTTAAAAAAATGTTTTAACCTATTTCTTTAACAAGACTTTGTTTTTATAGGACTTCTTACATTCATAGTTATGACCTATTTGTAAAAGAATTTCCTTTTGTCCCTAGATCAGCTTGCTATGGAAAAAAAAAATCAATCTATCACAGTTTGTGGAGATGTTTTGGTATTATTCCTGAAAATCAGAAAGCACTCATAAAGCACATAAGCCTCCTTCAAGACTTAACAAACCACAAACTGAGTTAATAAAATGAAATTTTAAATGTGCATCTGAATCAAGATCTGCATCAAAATACACACACTGATAAAGACCCATTGGAAACATGCAACACATACGCTTCATTCAAGTTAACGCAGTATCTTATTAAGAAAATAGCTCAATTATTGAAAATCGTCATTATCACCCAATCATAAAGGTATCCTGTTGAGTTTTTGACCACTAGTAGTTTGATGAGACCCTGTTTTGTTTGAGTCTTGTGGTCTACTACAAACCTCTACAAACCTGCCAACTGCAGAGGGAATTAACACAAATGTTTAATGAATGCAAGCCACATCATTTTTATCAATCAACAGTTGGTGGTGGGAGTAAAGCCAGGCTTCTAGCTGTACATTTTGCCATGGCTGTGACGGCTATGTGCGTAGGCTGACATGCAAAGATGTCACATGCAAATGACAAGAACTGTTATTACTCAGCTTCTGTTTTCCCAGCCGGAAGAGTTTGTTGGGAGTTAAGTCAACAAAAACTATGTTGATATACATATATATATTTGTATATATAGATAGAGAGAGAGACAGGAAGATATATCAATATATATATATATCCGGACCACATTACACTGATGATGACTTATTGAGCAAACTATACATTACCTAATTATATATTTTTATTATCATTATAACCCTTATACCTATAGATAATATTTATTTATTTATTCTCTCTTTTATTTACTTGTTCTGGCCATTCACATACCTCTGTACATATTCTGATTTAACACAACTACAATTGTGTGTATGTAAGCATGAGTGTGTGTATTATTATGTATTACATTATCTGTGTGGATGTACTGTGTGTGTGTGTGTGTGTGTGTGTGTGTGTGTGTATTGTATATGTGTATATGTTATGATATTTGTTTTGGGGAAATTAGGTTGGTTCTTTTAGTCATGACATGTCAGTCTCTTTGTGTCCAGATTTGCAGCCAGGGGGAGCTTTGGGCATATTATGTGACCCCCAGATACTTGAGTGTACATGTATGAATGTACCATATATGCTATATGTTGTAAATATTATGTCTCAATAAAAGAAAAAAAAATCTCTATAAGTTATCTCTAATGCAAACCTTCTGCTCTGCTCCTTCAGTAAATGCAGGAACATGAGCATGGAAATTGAACAGCAGTTGTGTTCTATTCAGTAATGAGACGAGGCGAAACATAAGTTACCTGAATGTAACTCCAGTTCTGTAAGTATGTTGTAGTACACTGTTGTTCTACAGTATTACAATCTAGAGCTGCAATGATAAGTTGATTAATCAATTAGTCGATCAACAGCAAAGTAATTGCCAACTATTTTGGCAATTGATTAATTTTTTCTCTGGTTCCAGCTTCTAAAATGTGAATATTTCTTGATTTATTTAGTCCTCTTTCACAGTAAACGGAATATCTTTGGTTTGTGAACACAACAGTTTAGGTTGCATCTTGGACTTTAGGAAACAATCATTAATAATTTTCACCATTTTCTGACATTTTACAAACCCAACAACCAACTGATTAATTGAGAAAATAAATGACAGATTAGTCGATAATAAAAAAAATCATTAGTTACAGCCCTATTACAATGTAAACATAATAGCTGTGGGGAATATAATTAAAGCATGATGCGGCCTGATCATGTACGATACAGTGCTCTGCAGTGATGCTTTCAATAAGTGAGTATCTGCAATGGGACTCCTGTTAACCTCTTGCATCGGCCATGAATCCAGCTTAACCCGCCGGGAAGCGATGTCATGGCAAAAAGTTAGGAGGAAGAAAACAGCTAGTCAATGTATAATACACTAAAAATATGGCTTTGCAAATGTTTTGGCTTTGCAAAGGAAGGAAAGGCATTCAACATGTTTTGTTAGGCCACAAGGATCAATATGTTTTGGTGAGAAAAAACACTTTGTTTACCATAAAACTGTGCCTTTAAGAAATCCTTCAAAAATTTGTGCACCACAAACTGACTTTCAACCAAATATCTTTGAAACCTGTTGACAGGTTTTTGACATATTCTGCCAAATAAAATAACACATATGTAACCAGAAAAGTGTGGTTTAAGCTACAGGCATGATCATATTCTGATATTTATGGTTCCCAATTGACAATTACCAGTATTTCTTCTGTATTAAACCATTACTCAAGAAAACAAGAAATACTTAAACCACAGCTTTTCATTCTCCAAGTCTTACTTCACTTTGTTGCACTCAAGACTTTGCTGCACGAAGACTGTGCACTTGGTTGTTGCCTTGGTATCTGGCTTAAAGCTTTACCCAGTTTTTGAGCAACACCTTTGGTTGTGGGATCTCGTTAACGTTTGATAGCGGTGCACAAGGTGGACTGGGTGAAGAGGATGTTACAAAGAAAGAGTCACTCTTAGGTGTTCTTCAGTCTGTGAATCTCAGCAGGACACAGGCATCACACAAAACCAATCACTTTGTAAATGAGAACAGTAGGAAGCTAATAATATATCAGCTCTAGTGTCATTTTTTCAGACAGGCTTCCACTGCGGGCATCCACAAACTTTTGTGTCATCTACATTCAGTAAACAACAGAAAATACCCAAAGTAAGTCCACCAAGGAGGGACGGCTAGTTTGTTGCTCTAGTTTTTGCTTCAGTGCTGACCATGATGGATAGACAGCAGCACCAGTACAGTAACACAAGCTTTTTTTGTTGTCCCTCGTGATAATATCAGATGAGCGCTATGAATCTGCACGGACTGCTCGTCTGTCTGTCACTCAGTGAATCACAATATCTAGGACACCACCTATCAGATTTTATCCCAACTTTGGGGAATGGCACATTTTATTCCTCTTTTCTGGCATTTTCAAAAGTGCACTAGTTTGTTAAAGAAGTGCCTCATCACATTTCGTTCTCTGTACTGAATTCCCCCGGTGTGTAAGAAACATGAGGTAACACGTTTTCCACTCCTTGCTCCATTACCACTCTGCACCATTTGTGTGGGCAACATTTGTACTGGTTTATTGCTAGAGTTTGTTGAGGTACTTTTTCACACTCCAGCTGTTCGTGCAGTCTCTTTTCCTGCAGGTTATAGGTTGCCATTGTTTTCAAATAGCCAAACAAACAACTGCTTCAGACAGACAAACTGCTGCATTTGATGAATGTAATCCATCATTTTTACCTCCACCCTGGAGGTTATGTGATTGCTTCTCTCTGTCCTTTTGTCCATCTGTGACCAAACACTTCTGTGACTGGGTAGAATGACTTAAAATTTGCTTTCAAATTCTGCCTTTACAAAGTTTAAAGTTACAGCTGACTGGGGAGATCTGGGGAAGTTTGCACTGACACAATTACTTGATTAATCAATCAGTCGGCTGACTGAAAATTAACTGGCAACATTCTTAAGAGTTGAGTGAACATTACATTTATTTATCAAGGAAAAATATGCAATTTTTTTTCTATTTCTGGTTTTTAAATTATTTTTGGTTTTGACAAAGCAAACAATTTGAGGATTTTACCTTGGGCTCTGGGAAAATGTGATAGACTAAACGAATAATTGAAAAAAAAATAGATTTATGGTCAGTGGTGGAAGAAGTAGTCAGACCCTTTACTTAAGTAGAAATACTGCAATGTAAAAATACTCCATTATAACACACAAACACAAGTATTATCAACTAAATTTACTTAAAGTATTAAAAATACTAATTTTTTAGAAAACCCCCCACAGTGAATGATATATTACATATGTTTTAAAAAGTACATATTAATAATAATCAATGTGTAAGCAGCATTTTACTATTGTAGCTACTACTTCATATGCAGTTAGCTAGTTTAGTCCAGTGGTTACCAACCTAGGGGTCACCAGATAAATCTGAGGGGTTGTGAGATGATTAATGGGAGAGGAAAGAAGAAAAAACAAAGTTCTGCTGTTAATTTGGATTTTTTTCCAGACTTTTCACTAATTTTTACTTTTTTGGGAAATATTGCGAAGTTTTACTCTTTGCGCCTCGAACAGTAAATTACATGAATCCATGTGAGACGTTTAGAGGGGAAATGCTAACAACTCATTAACTACACACTTATTTTATAGAAGAGCTCACAAACCAAAAGGATGGGAACTACTGGTTTAATCTTCAACAATGCAATATAATTTATGTACAATTCTAATCTGAAAAGTAACTAAAGCTGTCAAGTAAGTGTAGCGGAGTAAAAAGTACAGTATTTCCCTCTGAAATGTAGTGAAGTATAAAATAGCATAAAATGGAAATATTCAAGTAAAATACAAGTAAAAACTGTACTTGAGTAAATGTACTTTGTTACATTCCACCATTGTTAATAGTTAGTTAAAATAATAATCACTTGAAGACTTAATATGAAGTTATTCCTTGTAATTTTAAACTTAAATGAGAGTGAAGGGCTACCAGTCTGAGGAGATACATAAACATTCAGTTACTGTATGTTTAGGCAAGAATGAACACTACAGTATCCTGAACAGCAGTAAGGGCTCTGTCTGGACGACAATTAACTTATGCCAGCTGATGCCATGTTATGTGTTATAATAATAGTAATAATAGCTATAATATTAGTCCTGTTGGTAAACACGTGACTGTGCACTTTTGCAGGTTACTAACATGACATTAAATGATTTCTGGGTAATAAAGGTCAAATTTTTAAATACTTGATGCCACCAACATAAAATTGCCTAATGCAGATTCACAGTGACTTCAGAGAAGCTTTGTGTAGAAGAGTCCATCATAGTGGGATTCATGTGTATGAGACAAAAATGCAGATTTTGGGGAAAAAAATAAGTGAGGGGCAGAGGCACACTAATTTAAACTCACATCCCTATTTGCTACCAAGTGCACCAAATTTACTTTTTGCCATTTTAATTTCAAAATCTTTCTAAGTATAAAATGTACGTGCTGTAGTGTGCTGCATGTACACTACCCTCCATTCCCACAATGTGATGCCTCACCTTTTCCTCTGACGTGACAGCTAAATTACAGTTCTGCAACACTTCACATGTCAACATTGACGAAGAATGACAATGATTTACAAATGTCTGAAATATCAATTTACTGATCACGACAGAAAAACATATTGACTGTTTAATATGGAGGACACGGCGTGAATGAGTGATTTCTGTCGGTGTCCTTTAAAGCAAACAGTGCTTTCACCCTCTCAAGGCACTAAAAGTACATAACCGATCTCTGGTGAAGCTTTCACCAGTCAAGACATTCATTTCAGTCAACTGCGGGCACTGAAGCAACACACTGCAGTTGAGGGTCATGGGAAGTCAGTAGTGAATATATGCTTCATTTATCCCTTTTAGTTACAGAATATATACACACAGGCACAGTTAAGGGAAGAGGGTTTATGTCAGAGCATTAATTTCATGATAAATGCATACAGGTCTGACACTTTTGTGACATTACTCAAGGCATCACTGAACTGCCTGTGTAATCCTGTCCTCAAAATGTCACTGTGTGCACAGTTACAAGGCTGTCTTTGGAGAAATGAAAAGACCACACTGGAGGGAGGCGGGTGTCTCGGATTGCTGTATTTGAAGCAGAGAAAAGGAGGTAATGAGTGGAGACAAATAAGGAATTAAAACATGACATCTTCCTCTGCACTGTGATTAAAATAAAGCTGTGTTATTTTTCACTGAGGGGTTATATGATTGTATCCATATCCTTAAATACAGAAACCAGATGCTCAGTCAACAATAAAACATTTCCTCTTTTTCTCATGGGGTTGATAGCACTTGCAAATATATTACAATACAAGACAATCTTTGAGAAAAAAAAATATTTTAACTCACTGCTCTCAGGCAGTTATTGTTTGGAAACAACAAAAAGCCTATCCCATATCTGGTGAGACTGATGATGGCTGCTTGCTGAAACAGCTGTGCTCTCCTTAGAATAAAAGAAACTGAATAAAAAGGAACTGCATCATGTATTGTTTTTCATTTTGGTTAAAGTTCCATTTTTCAGTATGTATTCACTTACATCTGAGCATTTAAAAAACTTACTGCCTGCTAAATTAGGCTATAAAACCTATACCTTTGATTATAAAGCAATATTCAGCAGCTATTTTATTGACAAAACTGCCTGCATGGATCACTGTATCAGCTCCATTTTATAATTTATTAGGGATGTGTACTGAGCAATTTCCTGAACTGATAGTTGGCCACGTTAACAATCAATAGTCGGTTAATGGTTAACATTTATGAAATACAGTGGACGTTTTCAAATCACTGATGTGACCAATGTTCGCTGCAAAATCAGAGTACATTAGGAATTTAAAGAACAGATCAAGTAAATACCAAGTTACTTGAATTATAAATCAAATAAAACAGAATAATAACCACTCCCGTCTGTCGCTATTCAACGATTGGTCAGACAAAATCTAATCTAAAAAAGTATTAAAGACAGTAAACAGTGGCACAACTTCCAGCTTCATTAGAGGAGATCAGACTAGATGTGTTGGATTTATCTAACAATCCAAACAAATGTGACCCATTTTTCCTTAATCAAAAGTGCTGTAGCCTTCAATGGTAAATAATCTGTAAAACTGTATAGATATAAAACAGGTTACCCCTCTTTCCCCACAACAGACTTCCGTTTTACTGGTATAAAATTACATGCGTACCTTATCAACATCATGGAGTGCTGTGTGCTGTTCACTGTTAGTCCAGCTGCTGGGAACAGCTGCTCAGCTGGAACAGATGTGCCACAGAGGATCCAACTTACTGCCACCCCTAAAATGAGTTTATACTCAAAGCAGGGGAGTGTCACTTCTTCAGTTCTTCACTTTTGTTTTTAATTTTGTTGAAAGCATGTGCAATTACAGTCCTGCTAGTCCTGAACATTAGCACCACAGCTACAGCAGTCTTGTCTGACATTCAACAGTGTCACCAGTGGTGTGCAAGTCATGAAAGCCCTTGTCTCCACTGACTCGTTCACTTACTTGCTCCTCCTACCTGCTAGCTAGCTAGTGTGAACTGCGTAGATGAGGCAAGACAATGTGTCACTATTGTGCAACTCTTATATTAACTGTAGACTTATCAAGTTAATTACTGTATTAACCTAACCCTGTGAGATGCTTGGAGCTTGTTTCAACTCAGTACTCGCTCTCTCAGGCTGGATCTCGCTCCCTGCCCTGAGCTGAAGGTCTAACTCGGGCTGCAGAAATCAGTCACTCACCCACAAGATCCATGTCACAGTCGGTAATCATCCATGAATTTTAATTTGTTCTTTTTTAGTAGTTTACTACTACTCGATTTTGATTGATCAATCATGCAATTCAACAGTATGTAATTTCTGAGCAGACTGTGTTGCTATGGATGCCGTTCTGGTCATAGATGGGACTGACTGCTGAACCCCCAGGCTCTGGGTGACTGATCTGAAAACCCGATTCTCGCTAGTGAGTGACTCATAAAAACTAAAAACTCAAGTCAGTAAAAAAATCAAACTTCCCATCTCTATATCCGACTGTTAAAGATGATAGTTTAGCGTTGGCGTGTGCCTCAGATAGCTAGCTAAACCAGACAGCTGCCAGACAACAACTCAGAGGAGTTTTCATAACTTTATGCTGCAGTATTCATCAACACAACTGCCACAGTAAGCAGGCTTTTTTCTTCCTTTAACAGCAGGGAGGTGCATTCGTTTTAGAGTTTGTGCATTCCTTACAGCGGTCAGCAACCGTAAGCAACAGTAACTCCATCTCATTATACAGTAAGAGGCACCACCTAGTGACGCAAATGAGTACTGCAGCGAATGTGCAGTACATTTTCTGTAAGTTACATCGCACATCCTTCTGCACTGTTGGTTAATATATTTTTAATTGATTCAATTATTAACAGCATTCAGATCTCTAGAATTTATACATTTCTGGTACAGAACACATAACATTATTATTAAATATGGCATGTAAACGTTTTGGTGGAAAAGCTTTTTAAAAACATGTTACAGATGATGACATAAGACGTCTTTGTTCTTGGGATTTAAGATGTTTTTTTCCCCTGCAGTTGCTGCCTGAGAGAGTTTATAATTTCTGCCTTGACAATGTGCTCTTGAGCACAAGAGGGGACGAGCGCTCCTTTTGCGTCTGACCTACTTTTAATACAGTATGGATTCAATTTAGCATCCAAAGACCAATCTAATGCCTCATGTGTATTTAAATGTCATCCACAGTGCTCCAGAATAACCCCATCCAAAACTTTCATACCACTCAATTAGAAAAGGTCACCAGAACACTGTTCCAGGTCTCATTCAGTTTTCATTCAAGCGTGTCTCAATTTTGCACTTAGTCTCGCCTCTCTATTTCCTACACTATTTACCTTCATAAGAAAGTGTAAAATGTCACTGGAATAATAATTCAAGTCAGGAATTGAATGGCAGAGATGTCAGATTAATACTAGCAGGTACACTCTCAAAATTAAAGGTTTCTCTGTGCTCTTGTGTGGCTTTTCTATTTTTTTTATTTCTTGAAAAAGACATTTTGTCATGTTCAGTTCTCAATGCATTTCTAAAAAAAAAAAAAAGTTGTTATTTAAGGCTACATCTGAGGAACAGGCGGTGTTTGATGCAGCAGTGGGAGCCAGTCGGTGGATCTGGTGAAGCAGGAATCACACAGCCTGGGGTCATGCAAACAGCGACTGAGTCCTTTGAGTATTGAAAGGTTTGAACAATTTGTTTTGTTGAAGCACACTCGCTGGTGCCTTTTGTTCATGGAACTGTAAGTTTGTTGGTATATTGATTTCTCTGCAGATTGACATATTTACTTGTTAGTTTCTTTTTTTTTCTGTAGCATGCTAGCTGATATTGTTTACTGGTTGCTTGGCCTGTTCATGAATGTTTACAAGGATACTGATTATTATGTTGGCTTGTTAGCTGGAGTGTGTAGCATTCTGTCTGACCAAATAATGTTACCTGTAGTTAGCATTATAGTAACGTGGTTGTTAAAGTGGACCTTCTATTAGCTTATTTACATTATGGTCGTGTGAAGCATGCTAGCTATCTGCTATCTTTTATAGGCAGCATGGTCTATAAAAGTCCAACAGTCCAAGAGTGATAACTTCTGTGTGTATTCATATACTTAAGTCTTTTCACTATTTCTGTCATATATTGGCTAAGTGAAAATACACGTTGTGAGCAAAGCAAAACTTGTCAGAAACACCTACATACAGGGAATAAAATTTCTGCCTACCTGCTACCTGGCAGTTAGTGTTCTTAAAGATCCACTTCAGAATGTTTTATGACATAAAAATCCAATGTTTAAAGTAATAATTGTGTCTGACATTTTTTTTTTTTTATTTACCATGTCAAAAATCCTTAAAATGCCATTGTTTCCTTCTACCTCATTAAAAATCCAGAATCTATTAATATGCAAATATTTTTCATTTAAAAGGTTTAACTGCTGGACAGACTGCACTGCAATGTCAGTGTATGTGCACTGAAGGCTTTCACATCACACTTGTTTAAGTTGTATACTAGACCACGTTTGGCTCCAAACTATTTCTGATGTCACAAATCATGTTCGTAGATACGCGCCTTTATCTCAGATTTAAGGTGAGCACAGAGAGACTTCTTAAGTAGATGAATGTGAGACTAGCCTTCTAGTGTCAAACTCTGCCTGTACATCATTCTGCACAGTGAAGCTCAAACGTTAAACTCCAAGGAAGAAAAACATATTTTTGACTAGAGGGGGACTTGGCAGTTGCAGAATCCAATTCTTACACCATAACAAAAAAAAACAGTTGCACTGACCAACACAATGTGAAAGTTCCTGTATGCAGGGATAATGACAACAGGTTCAAGTGCTCCTGTCATACTACTATGCAAGAGAGTGAAGTGACATGTATAGACACTGGAGGGTGTAGTGATTAATTATCACCTAAAAACTGTGCCAGTCACAGGCATATGACAGAAATGGCAGATATGCCTCTCTTAATGGGAAAACGTTTTTTGTCTTTAAGGTTCAGAATGGTGCACAACTGACATTCAGCCAGAAGCAGGTGATGTACTTGAATTTATGTTTGTGGTGATTTAATACTGTTTGTGTGATGATGCACAGTTATATTTTTAGGTTCATATTAGACAGTAATTCAAGTCAAACGAAATATGTTATTTGTTTCCTATTTCCTCTTTGACTGTAGCAAGCTAGTGCTATTTGATTACACCTCATCTGTGCAACAGTTACATCTGTCATCATGGGCAAGGCTGACATTGGTAGATGTGCGTGTTAAACAGGACCTATTATGCTTTTCTTTATTTTCAGTTGTATATATAATGTTACAATATCAGATGTTCATACTGAATGTGGCCAAAGTGTCAAATAATGAGGTAAATGTATGTAGAATCACTGGCTGCAGACTGCTCTAAATGCTTTGTTTCCAATGTTTTTTTCTACTTTCTTCTTTACTTTAGTGGTTTCTTTATATGGTCCTCTGCTCCACGCACAACGCCGAGTTCACTGCTCCGCTCTGCTAACATTATGGTGTTTTTCCATTGTTAAGGGGGTAGTCACACTAAGCCATAACTTGAGTTGGGCTGGCACACCGTGAGTGCTTTTCCATTACACAGCAGGGCAAAGTAAAATAAGTTGTTTACCTTTTGGAGGTCTGCAGCTCTTCATCAAACATCATCATCACTATGGCTGTTTCTGCTTGTACTATTCCTCTCTGCAATTATTCCTAACTGAGCTGCTGAACAAGTAACTCCAAAGTCTCCATATCTTGTTGTGTTGATTGGTTCTTTGCGTCGCTAACAAAGCTCTGCTAATTCTGTGAGGACCAGTTTCATTTCCTGTAAATTCTTCACAATAAAACTCTCCCATTATTTAGTAATTTAAAAGCTTTTAATATGAAGCAGAAAAGCAGGAAATGTTGGATTTTTATTGGTGGCAACTTTACACGACTCTGATACAACTGCACCTTGGCAGGCTTCCTGAAAACTGGCCAATTAGGATAGAGTGTGCTTATCAGGCGGAGGCCTTAAAGAGACAGGAGCTAAGACTGCATGTTAAGAGACAGAGGCTGAACTGAGGGACCAGTATAAGATAAATAAGGGAGTTTTTTGAACTGTGAATTATGCAAAGCTACTCCAGCGGAGTCGCAGAATAAAAATATAGAGCTGGAAATGAGCATAATAGGTCCCCTTTAATTAAAAACTAAGGGCTACATGAGAACTAGTTTGTGTGGTGCAAACTGTTTGAATTTAATGCTTATATTATACCCAGGCCAACTTAATACAGCTGGTACAGCTAGTCACAGATCTACTGACCAGGCTGTCAGATTTTATACATTATCATATCTAAAAATCATTGTGCAAATATTGTATTATTCCCCTGCACAGATGCCTAGATTTAAATTGATGTAAATGTTGATGGTTAATTTGACATGATTAACATGTGCACTAATAAACTGGTATTCAAAAATGTATGTAACAGTCAAACAGGGGAAATATGAAAATATGTATTTACAAGACATTCTAGTTCATGTACTTCATACATATTTCATTGGACAGGTTGTTAAAAGATTCATTATGCAAAATCTGATGGGCTCTGAAAACTGTGGCATTCTCACAGGCACTTTTTGGATCCTAGATTCAAGAAACATCCCTGAAGAACATTTCATTATTTTATAGTATTCTCAACATGACTGACTGATGACTGTCAACTGCTTAAAAGAAAGAAGTAGAATATATGTTAAAATGTACCTACATAAGAAGAAACCTGAGAGGTTTCAAAGGTTGATCTATAATTGTAATACTATGCCTTGCATGATTTTAGGATCTGATAATATAAAAGGACACAATCATAATTTATGAGAACAACTCACTACCAGGTAGTATTTTAAATATTAGTATTGGTAATTTTGTGTACGTGATGATGTGAAGGAGCCAGTAATATTAAATGAATCACACATTCTCTTCATTAATTACAAGGCACTGGCATTTCAGTGGCATTTTGCTTCTGTTATTATGTATGTTATGCAGTCTTACAGGTGAAGCCGGATATTGACTTTTTTAAAGTCTGTTATCCAAAGATAATAATTTCATTACATTATCTTGAGATATTAAATATAATTTTCTCGAAAGTATTGCAACTTAAATTAAAATTAAGTCATCCAAAGATAACAGGTTTCTTGTAGTACTTTAAACATCCTCACTGAGTTTGATCATGGAGTCATTCCTCTGAGTCTTGACAGAAAGCAGTGTCCCATAAGGAAAGATTTAAAATATGCAAACGGAGAAGGTAAATAGGCCTGCACATAAAACTGCCCTCATATGGTAATTTATTAGATCACAAGATAATGGTTTGATATCTCAAGGGTTAGGGCGAGTTATTAATCATATTATTATCTGAACAATCACAGGTCTGTACACATTATTAGTAACCACGGTTGCTGTCGGCTTCTGTAAACCAACACATTATAAAGAAAATTCTAACTATTTAAATCAGGCACCCTTTGTCTTCTTGAATATCATGAACCTGCAGGTTTTATTGGATGTGCGGGGTGTTAATATTGACAAATGTAATGGCATTACTGTGTAAATGAAACTGTTTTATTGCTGAAATGATTCAGGTTATAGTATGGAGATATATCACAGTAGTCGGTAATAGCAGCACAGCACATATTTCACTGTAAAACTTGTGATATTAGTACAGTATTAATTATGTTATTGTATTAGAATAATATTTGTCTCTTTTCTTATACAAACTCCAGTCATGTCTTTTGAAATAATTATGAAAAACTCTGAATAAAACATTTGAGATGCTACTGAGCGTAATATCATTCGACTGTTTTCTTGAATGTGACTGCATTCTTGGAGATTTGTGACTCCCACTGTCCGTTTGAAGTCTGTATAATAGTAATTGTGTACAGATTTGCATGTCATCGGCATGTCACTTCCCCAGGAATAATCTCCTGTATGCATGCTGTGATCTGGGAGAGCCTGACAGTTACAGCAAACCCTTCATTATTCACCCCACACATACAGTTTCATATTTATCTTTGTATTTGCACACTCCTAAAACCTTGAGACAGTTGGACTGACAGCATGTGACAGCTAAACATAAGTTTTCCATGTATTTGAGGGTGTGAATGGCTCAGATTGTGACAGAAAGAATATTTTGCATATGGTGCGTTGTAAAGTTTATGACAAGTGTGTTTTTCCATCGGTAAGTCAGACTCATCAAGAATGCTTGTCAGTACACATGCATTTAGATTGTCAAATAAATGTTATTTTCATCCTCAGAAACAATTATGTTTAAGGCAGTAGTACTGATGTGCTACACAAATAATGCATAATGGAAACTAGTTCAGGAGAACACCATGGGAAAAAGGCAGGTTTTGCCCAGAAGAGGAACAACATCACATGCAAGAAGACATAAACTGAACATACATTTGCAAGATGACAAACAGCAGTAGCCCACTACAATATAAAAAGGCATACATGAGCAACATGACTTAGTACAGTCTACATTGAAAGTTAAAAGGCCATTCATGTAAGCTGACATGCTGCACTAGCACACAAGTGGCACATTAAAGTCTACATAACTGTACTATGCACTATATTTTCAAAGGCATCACAGTTACAGATTGTGGTGCTTATGTAGACTGAGAACAGCCTAATTTTTCCTTTTTTTTGCTTATGCATATGCTGTTATACATATATACTTTACATGGAGACTAACTTGAGTTTTTTTCTGCAACAGCATAATGCTTTGTGAATGCTGTAACACATTAAACAAATGTCAAGATCAGTCTGTTCAGATGCTTTTGTGCCACTCCTAAAAAAAACACTGTCTGCTCATGGCTTGTAAGTCACAGCACAAGTTTGTCTCTCCTTCAGCCTCAGCCTGCTAGCTCAGCTGTCAATCAAACACAGACACCGACACACCCTCTCAGAAGCTGAGAGAGAAAAGAAGCATTTCTGACATAACCAAAAAGACTGTTTTTTGTCCTCCATTCAATAAATGCAAACATATTAACAATACATTTTAAAATCTCAACAAAAAAAATCTACAAAATATTGTTACATCTTTAAGTCCACAGTGACATTCACAAGTCTGGTCTATTTTGTTTAATTTCGGTAAAAACAAATAATTTCACCTGGTTAAGTTCAGTTATTTCATTCACAGTAATTTAAGGAGCCAGTCATGTCTATGCAATGTCAAGCACTTTTCATGACCTCTAAAACTCAGTTCCAAATAGCTAATAATCCACCAGCCAAAGCACACTGTAACATTAGGCTACATCACTGACCATACATCTAATCATTCTACCGCAGTGTGATTGATATTTTATCCACTTTAGATCTTCTTCATCTCATCTACAGCAGTCAGGTGCTCAAAAACAACAAGAACTGTCATGTCATGATAGGTTGCTCACATAACGTAAAGCAAGAAGCTCAAAGTTAAAACTAAATAGCTGAGCAATTCCTAACCTAATCAAGAAAGCAAATTTATCTTAGTCCGATCTAAATCCATTATCAGCATGAAGCTAACAACAGCTGCTCTGTTGTAATGGAAATCTTAATTACACACATTAATTATGCTGGGATGAATGCAAGAGAAATGATATATAAGCCATTATCATCAAAAATCAATTGAAGCATGCAAGACACAATAGACTCCTGCACTACATGCAGACGATTGCGAAATGTGCTATATTTTAAGCTAAATTTGTATTACATAGACCCCCACTGAGAGGACAAAAGGCCTTCTGAAGACACAGGCCCAAGCTTTGTTTCTATCAGTCCTCACCTTCGCCCATGATGGGATTTTTATCTGGAGGCCTGAGGGAGGGATCTGTTTGAATAGAATCTGGACAGGCCCTGAGATAGCCTGCTATTACCACCACCCAGCATCACAACAACCATCAATCTCCACAAGTTTCTCTGTTTACACGCAGGACAGCACAACAGTCATGAGTCATTGCCGCTTACGATGCAGTTAGCGTGAAATGATGTTTCCCCACCTCCTGTGCTCATCGCCCGGACACTCCTAATCAAGCTCTGCAGTGGATGTACTGTCAGTGACAGGAGTATCTCGCAGACATTGTGAGGAACAGCCGATATCCAACCAGTTATTACACCCAACATTGTTCCCCTTGATTGCAATCACATGTCCTGGCTTTGTCTCCCAGAAGCTCAAAGGCTCAGAGATCTTTGTGATTTCTGGTGCCGCTTCTTTACAAACTGTCAGATGCACCTACCCTGTGTGATTTCCCACTCTGGCTGCACTGCCATCCCAATTCATTTTCTATAACTGCAGAAGATTGCTGGGTCTCTACAATGTAACCCTGATGAGATAGGTTGATGGGTGTGCACCGTCAGGAAGTAATCTCTTTTTATTTTTCTAAATTTTGACAGAATTTGAACAGCACGTTCTTGAAAATGCAAGCCCACGTGCAAAATCCCAAGTTTCCACATGAAATGCATTGCTCTCTGCCATGTGCAAGAACTGTTGATTTCATACGAAAAAAAATTTAGAGCATTATTCAATAGAATAGACATGATTGTGAAAAGAAAAAAAAAAACTGATGTCTTCCTGGCTTTCAGGCACTCACACAAAAAAACACTGAGGCTCGCACAGACACCCCGATGCTGCATCCAACTGAGCAATATATTACCATTACTTCACAAGGAAGGAAAGAACGTGTTGCCAGGATTTTAATTAATTGCGTTTACTTATGTTGGGAGTGCCATGCTGGTTTCGCTGGCAATTCACCATGCAATAATCAAGTCACAAATCTGACAATTCAAGCAGAAACAAATCTCTGTGGGAAATGAGAGATTGACAAATGCCAGCGGAGCACATCTAGCTTACAAATCAACTAAAACTCAAGACACAAATGTAAGACCAATCATGGCCCATGGATGATACTGAATGGAGAGTTTTTACAGGACAGTTATTTTGTTAGATCTATTTCACACTACTGCGAAGAATGCAAACATATCAAATAATTGATAAAAAGATTAAAATTTTTGGGTGGAGTTTTTCTTTAAGCCAACTACATGCTTCAGCAGTGATACTTAAGTATGTTGAATGGCGCAGAATGACTGAGCCTGCAGGCTAGAGTATAGAAGCGCTGTGGGACCAAAAGGTTTGATTACTGTTTAATCTGCTGAATATAAATTAGAATTTTAAAAAAGTAGGATATTGTTACATGAATATCATGTCTGTTAAAGAGCCTGATTTCCACCGGCTCACTATCCCTTGCTCCATTTAAGCAGTTACTGTACTTAATTTATATTCAACATAATTGTAATTCTGTGTCTCAAGAGGAAGTTATAGTAACCAAACTTTGAGTAAAATGGGACTTTTTTCATTGTGAAATATACCCTGAATTCAGCTGAAACCTTCCCTCAATAAGATCACAAGGGAATCTGATTTCAAATCTTTACACATTATTGAAAACTCAAACTCAATTGTTTTCTCAGTGGGAAGTAAAAGAAAACACCATAGCCTTTATTTGCAAGAGGTTCCATCGCTCTAAATATATCTTACCATAAATGACTTTTCTACATTATGCATCTTGCCTTTCCTAATTGCTGCGGTTTGTTCACAGCGGGAAGAGGAGTGAAAGCCAGCACACCACTTGCTTTTTTAGATCACTCCAGGCAACGACTCCAGCTCATTATGCAGAGGAGAGCAAATCATTTCTAACGATTTTCAAAACAAAAGTGTCACCGCTCATGATACCATTATTTTTTTGGTTCCCTCTCACAATCTTAGATTTCAACCCAATCTACCTCTGAAAAATGTATGGCTGTAATTAACTATGATCATGTCCTCTCTAGTATTGAACTCTCCTCTGCACTTCCTTTCATTATTTAAATCAATGTGACTTTTAAGTTTCTGTGTCAGGTTATTTTCAGCGTGTCATACAGCTAAGACTTGCAACAAAACATTTTCCCATTTGGAACCTTTACTATACATTTTACCCCATCCAGTTTGTTATTTATCAGTTTTGGGTATAAATTTACATTTACAGTAAGTGTCACATACCCAGATGCCCATATCTTACATTATGAGCTCAGTCAAGCAATTTGAGAGTCCAAAACTGCCTTTTAAAGAATGAAATAAACATGAGCAGACCCATTATTAAGGCAATCTTGGCTCCAAAAGTGACATTGTAGTACACTTGCTCCTTGGATTTTTGCTATATGAAGGATTTTATATTATACGCAACACTGCTGTTCTTTTGTTGCTGAATTTACAGCCTTTAGAGAGCATTTGTTTAGATACTAGATTGAATTAGTCTGGTCCTGGTCCTGGTTTATTTGCTTTCAGAATGAGGTACTGAAGAGCTAGTTTGCTTAACTCTGCACATAAACTAAACCATTGGCTTAAAAGTCAGTAATTTTTGCTTTAACAACATGTAATGCAAACACTTCACAAGAGCAATTCATTTGAGTTACATTTTGTGAAAAACACAGTTCATTTCACTTTTAATGGAGTTGTTTTCTTAAGTAAAGGTTAAAGAAAGACAAAAGTAATCTAACAAACTTATTATCGTTTCACCGGAGGGATGCTCCATTTTACACAATGTCCTGTGAAACTGTCAGAGAGTGACACACTAATTTTCCCCCGCCAATTCTTTTTTCCCTCCCCTGTTACTATTTTTGAAACCTGTCCCATCTGGCTGCTCTTCACAACAATATTGCCCAATGAACTTTCATTTCCTGTGTTGTTAAATAGAAATGAATCTATGCTCTATCACAGGTGGGAGGCACACTTAATTGACTTGTGTTAACATCTTTCCATGCCTTGTACACCTGGTCTCTTTCTACATGCACATTTTAGCAATCCTTTTTATTCCAACCTGGTGATTTGACAGTTAATCCACTGATGGGCAATCAAATCAACATGTTCTGGCTTCAGATTTGCATGGAAGCTTGAATTATTCGCTTAGTGTGAGCTGAAAAATATATAAATGTTACATACTGTATATATATATATATATAATATATTTATTTGTATTATGCTACACAGGCTGGATGTTAACAATATATATCTGAACAAAGACAAAGTTACAGAGTGATATATAAAGGACAAAAATATAAATATAAAAAGGACCTCAGAACCTCTGCATCAGGAAAAAAATGAGATGACTCAGAGTGGAGAGTCTAGTTTGTCTTCTAGTGCGCTGAAATGCTATGGCTGTATAAATGAAAAGGAGAAAAAAAAAAAAAAAAGCAATGAAACATTCATTTTTTGATTGGCTATCTGTATATCTCTGGTCTTCAAAATGAACGTCAATTTCATCCCATCTATTGCCTGACAGAACTTAAATTGGATCCCAAAGAGAATAATATGATAGAAAAGAAATCAACATTTCCATTTTCTGCTTTCTCTGTCACCTATCATGGTTGTTGATTCAATGACTAAAGTATTTTTAAGTATTTTATTAAAAATTGCAGGATCATAGTTGGAAAACCTTTCAAACCAAAATTCAAACAGCACTCATAGAAACGTCATGTGCTCGACAGTTATTCACAGCTGCCGTCACAAATGTCTGAATGTCTAAGTCGAGCTGGAGGGGCTGATCAATTTCTTGATGCTGGTTTATGCACCGCATACACAATACTCACTATTCTTCTTCTTCATCTTCCCTTCTGTGAGAATATTTAACAACCTGGAAATTCCTTTGGAACAAACAGCACTTCATGTAGATTCCAGGTAATTTTAATAAACTATAGTGCAGAGTCATGACTATACTTCCCAATGCCAGAGAAACTGATTTATATTAAAGTATACCCTTATTTCCTACACAATTAACCTTGGGCTAATGCTAATTTAAGCCTCCAGTGCCCACAAGAAACCTTCTGGAAATGATGGGTAAACACAGAAGGGCCAGAGGCATAAAGATTCAAGACTAAAGAAATGCAGTTTTTTAAAGCCCCTGAGTATATAATATTCTGTGCGTATACATCTCTGAGGCTGCATTCAGACTGAAATCAGCCCTGCGTTAAAACATTGCAAGGGGCGGTGTTGAGATAATGAAATACAATCCAGGAAGTCGAGTTGGAGCTACAGATGAATGCATTTAAAGGCTTATTGGGTGTCAAAACACAACACAATGGTTTTGTGATACTCACAGACAGGGTTTTACAATTCTGGAAAGTTATATGGTAGAAACTAGTTTCTCTTTTGTCGCCACAATTGTGAGAAACACACACCACACATCACATTACAAAGTAATCCACAGGAATGTGCGCTTACATGTAGGCCTGTGTGATTTGTTCTCGCCTGGGTGAGGCACAAGTAACATCCTAAATATGCAGATTGAATTTATGATGTTGCCCCTCCTTAAAATGTATTTAGGCTAAACCTAAATAAATTATGTACACATAAGGTGTAGACGGTGTGGGTGAAATCCTCAATCACAGTATGGTTTATATTGTCATAGATATATTGAGATATAGTGAATACAAATGTTCATACTGTCTGATGCATGCTCTTCTTCTGTTACAGGTTTGTCTGTACATATCATTTATACTGGTCTCACGTTCACCTTAGGAAGTGAATCATAATTCTCCAAAAATATTATAAATATTGTATTTATCAAAGCAATTCTACTGTCTGTATGTACAACAAGCTACAGTATTTAAAGTATAAACTCTCAATAACATGAACTGGACCTGCCTGTTTGACACATTTGGGCAAGGAAATCATTGGTGGGTTATTTTAGAGTTATGTTTAGGCAACACATAGATTGTAGGTAAGACTAAGGGGTTAGGGTTAGATTCAGGTTATGGTTAAGTAAGACTTTCTTAATGTCAACCTATTTGTAAAGCACCTACCTTATCTTATCTCATCTTACCTTCGGCAAGTCAGCTGCACTGCCTGAACTGTAAAGTGGTGGGTAAAGCCAAAATAAGAGGGGCCTCTGGGGATCTCACCTCTGACCCCCTAATAAACACCTAACAAAAATCTTGAAAAATAAACCAGGCCTACTGTTCAGTTTATTTGCTTGTTGAAAATGTTGAAAAGTGTGGATTTTTACTACATTTTTTGCTGTGCACAGGATAAATAAATGTGCGCTGTTAATGTGTGACCTACTCTGTTTCGGAGCATTCTGCACACTGGGTAAAGGTATATTTCTCGCACCTCCTGCATGGTTTATATTATTTTAATGTTCAGATACAGGAGCTCACAACATTTGTGGCCAAGTCAAAAGAAAGGAATACTACATGCATGCTGGGCTAATATATACTGCCTCATGGCAAGTTGCGTAAATCACAGGGGTAATCATTAAGATGGTTTAAGTAGTTCACTGTGTGCTCTGTGATTATATTCTGAAAAAACAAACAATGTGGCAGGCAGATTAATATGGTCCAGTGATGTTTTTATATCAGGAGGGGGTGAGAAAGAGAAAGAGAGAGAGAGAGAGAGAGAGAGAGAGAAGAACCAACCTGCAACTTGAGCCTTTGATCATATGTGATGCTGAGTATAGTGATTTACTGCACCCACAAACCCTTTGATGGCCCCCCAGCTGAAGCGATGGGCTCAGTCAGTCCTCTGAGCTTCACTTATTTATTCATTTATCTCTCTGGACCCAAACAAGATGATGCTCCTAATTCACATGCTTTTGGTGATTTTCTGTTATTTTTATACTGTCATGATGTTGGATGTTTATGTTAAAGATGGTCAAACTTCCAAAACTTGAGGTGAACTTGCTCCCTGAAAGTCAAAAGCCAGAGCTTCAGATTTCTTTCAATGCTCCATTTGCAATGTTACCTCTATCTCACCATTGAACTGACGCCAGATCGTTTGTGCATTCCCACAGACAGCCGACACTCCATAGTCTTTGTTGCTGAGGTTGTTCCACAGGCTGTCCGCATTGTCTGCATGCATTTTTCAGACTGGATTTCGGCTCAAACATGTACAGATGTATTTGAAAAGTTGATATTTTGAGTAAAGGATGTTTGTTTACGTAGCCTCCAGAACTGCCAGAAGTCTGCCAAGAGGCAGCTGACCAATCAGAACAGAGTGGACTCATCGGGAGGCGGGGTCTTAAAGAGACAGGAGCTAAAACGGCCTGTTTCAGACAGAGGCTGAACTGAGAGGCTGCACAAAGGGCCAGTATGAGATAAATAAGGACTTTTTAGAACTGTAAATCATGTAATGATATTCCAGTAGAGCCCCAGAATAGAGCTGGAAATGTGCATACCTTCACCTTTAATAAGTATTTTAGAGAATCAGCGTCTTTACAGCTTCTTCAGTTACTGTAAGTATGTAAATGTATCTATTGTTCAAATAATTGATTAATCAAATGAAAAATGTTGAGTGTGAAACCTTAAATGTAATTTGGGTTAAGAATAACTGATTAATTGTTTTGTTATCAAATAAAAATGTCAAACATTTGCAGTTTCAGGTTTTCTCTGATATGAGATTTTGCAGCTTCACTGAATCCCTTTGGGTTTGTAACCTGTTGTTCATACAAAATGACCAATTATTCTGTGAACTTGCAATGGACATATATCTGTTACTTTATAGATGGATCAATTATAATAAATAATTATCAATTATAGCCCTAAATTCAGATGTTAAAGGTTTTGGCTGGCAATTTTCTATATTTTTCCTTTTGTCAACAAATCTCATGTGTAGAGCCAAACCAACTATGAACTCATAATACTTACAAGTGTTGTGCGTGTATCCAAAGCCTGATATTCCTCTATGTCGTAGACCTCCGTTGTTGTCCAAAAACAATGAAAAAACATGTCAGTGAACCACATTGCTGCACTGGGTGACATGTTCCATCCTCCATGAAAACAGTGGTTACCATAACTTGTTTACAGGAGGCTCCAAAGAGTAAAAATAAAAATAGCAATAAGATAGTAACCCCCAGCAGTGAGGTTCCTAGTACTATGCATTTGTGGAAACACGGTTCTGTTTACAGAGCTTTGCTAGCTTGTTGTGCTACATAACACAACCTCTTGACTTTTTACTGAAGTTCTTTGAGAAATGTATAATTTAGTACAAAGTCAAGAGATTGTGATATGTAGTTTTGCTATTTTACTCTTTGGAGCCGTATTTAAACGGTTGGTTCTAGATTGAATCAATCGAAGGGACGATTTGTGAAACTCTTGCGAGATTTTAACCCTAACCCTAATCTTTACCTATCCCTAATCTGAACCTCGTGAGAGTTTGTCCCTCCAGCTGATCCAACTTAGCATTTACCTTTCTGAACAAGTTATGGTAACCCCCGTTTTCATGAGTGGAACATGTCATCCAGTGCAATGGTGTGGCTCAATGACATGCTTTTAATAGTTGTTGGACAACAACGGAGGTCTACAGCACAGAGGAATGAGATATACCAGACTTTGGATACATGCACAATACTTGTAAGTAGATCAATTCAGGGTTGGTTTGGCTCTGTACATGAGATTTGTTGACAATAAGAATTATATAGAAATCGTCAGCCAAATCCTTTAAGCTGTTGGTCTGTGCCAAACTACTTTCACTGATATACTCTAACAAACACATAGCTTTGGCTTGCTTAGACACAAGTTAATGATCTGAGCCAGCAAATGTTGAAGCTTCTAAAAATATATAGTGTTCATTTGGACTGTATCTGAAGATGATTAGTTATGAAGAAAGTTTTCAGAAGTTTTAAACTTGATTGTCTGCTGGCTTCAGAGACAAAGTCAAAGATAATGTAATTCTGTCCATGTCAGTGCAGTCACTATTTTCACTTTTTACTGCAGATCCAGGCTGTCATTCTTGTTCACGTTCAGCTGAAGAGCAAGAAACCACAACAAACTTTGAGAACACTAATGACAAAGATATTGTTGAAAATATAAGTGAAAAAGTAAAGTTTTTCTCGTCTAATGCTCATTACAGTGTGGAGTTATATTAAAGGTGATAGTATCATTGTGACCTCAATTTGGCACATTTTATGGAACAGTAAGACCAGATTTACATGATGATAAATATGCTAATATTAGTGTGAAGTAAGGGTGTAATGGTGGTGCATGCAGTCATACGAAGATTACGCTCTGTAACCCCAACAATTACAATTACAGTTACAAAATAGTTTAACAATCCAATTAATCCAACATGCAGAACAATAATTCGAGAGTGCGAGTTTCACCCGCAACATTTTGGCAGTGATCCACTCAGCTATAGCATTCTCATGCAAGCAGGTCTTGCAGTATCTGCATGACACACCCACTTTATTACATGACACACCCACTTGGTCAGGTTTAGGGATGAGGAGGGGGATGGTTAGGGTTAGGATTAGGGGTTAGGGGTGTGTGTTGTGTAGAATGCTATTACGACGACGACATCAGGAGGTGTGTGTCATATGGTAAAGTAGGTGTGTCATGTAGATCTGGTTACCCTATAGTGTCACTGCCGTCAGAATGACAAATGAGACACACATAACACTGACCGAGTGCAACACTATTATTAAAATATGCTCCGTTATCTCCATAGTGAAACAATATCACGTCTCCTTGTCCCCCTCCCCTCTCTGTGACAGCTGGCTTTTCACTCGGCCTTTAAGTGAAGCCGTTCTGAACAACAATAAAAACATTTGATTTCTGACTCGGTCAGACAGCACGTTGTAAGAACCAATTCGGAGACAGAAAAATGTAGTTTAAAAGTATGAAAGTAAAAGTAGTGGTTTGGTCCCTTTGACTGATGTTTTTTTATTTAACCAGGGAGTCCCTTGAGATTGAAATCTCTTTTCCGAGGGAGACCTAGCCAAGACAGCACACCAGTTACAGATTAAGTAGAAATAAAACACAACAGATATGGAATACACATTAAATACACAAGGAAGAGACTAAGTCCAGCTCAAATAAGGCAGTTGCAATTCTCAGTAACATGGACTTTTAACATGGCTTTAAATTTTCCCATATAATATATATATATTATTATATATGACATCATTAGATTATTAATACTGAAACATAAGTGTGTAAGTAGCATGTTACTGTTGTAGCTGCTGGAGGTGGAGCTAGTTTGAACTACTTTATGTACGGTTAGACCATAAATCAGTATAACACAGCTGTCAGCAGGTGTCCTGACTTCCTGTAGAAACAGAAAGGTTGTTTTCCTTTTCCACTTCAGCACAACTAAACCGTTCCAGTAATAGTTACAGCCAATGAGCCATTGTTGGATGTTTACAATTTTTAAAATGAAAGACCAAAATGTTATTTTCTACCTTTCTTTTTTTTTCTGCTGTACCAAAATCATACTGAACTGTGACCCCAAAACCGAGGTACATACTAGTGTGAAGTAATATTTCTTTTTAAAACCGTTGGATTGTGCTTTTTGAAGCCTCTCAAACTGCTTGGTAGATGTCCTGGCAGATAAATCACTGATGAAAAGCAGCTTCCTTAGAAGTCTGCATCTTTGAAAGTCTTCTTTTTTATGACCTTAGTTATATATTACACAACATCTACAGTTACATGTTCCTTATGCAATAAAGATCCAAGAAGTCTGTGGATTAATTGGGCATCGACTAGCACTACCAAATTAACGTGAGACACCAGCATGGATTCCACAATGAGCTGTTATCTACATTATAAAACCATTAAAACATCCAGAAAACAGGCACCTAGAAGTGTTAATGAACTGCAATGAGATCTTCTGTTCTCACTTTCTTCAAAAGTTTGTTCGCTCTAACACAACTTAGGAGGCACGTTCTTCACAAGGACATGAGTATTGACTTGAGTGTTCTTGGACTTGATAATTACCTTTTATCTTGAATGGGGGCAGCACAAGGACGTATTAAAATTAATTTAATTACTAGTAGAGTACTATTACAAGATGTGAGGGCTCTGCAGGGTGCATACCTTTATAACACTGTCGTCCTTTAACTTGATTAGAGTTGATTTATTGAAATCATCAAGTTAATCATCGATTTTGGATTCTGAAGAGTGTGGAACCAAACCCAAGGTTCATGTTAGAAAGGGTTTTGCGCTGCCTTAACCATCCATCCAAGTAAGGAATGTGGTCTCTTTTCTTGCACTGTAGGTCAGTAAACACACAAGCTTGCATCGACATGTTAAAGCTGTAATGCTTTCTCCAAGTATCCGAGCATTGTCTATGGAATGCTTTTCTTTTGTGAATGCCCTGCAGTGTTTCTGCATTGTACTTTCAGCTAGCACAAAGCGCAGCAGGCAAACATATGAGGCTGGTAATAAAGGAATCTAAGAACTGCGTGCAGCATGCTACGGTATGGGAATGCTCCAAGAAATATTATTTGTGCTTTTCATGCCCTAAGCCTCTTGTCTCTAATCTATCCCACTTGATGTGTAGGTGTGTATGGGTGTGAAATATGCTTTCCTTCCATGGCAAGGATTCCACATTGTTCTTGCCAACAGGAAGGAGAAAGTGTTTGGCAAGATTTGGCATGGTTTTCTAAACCCTAAGCACCTACAAAGCAGATTCAGAAGAGCAGAATGAAGAGAGATGGTGCTCTGAGCATTTAGAGGCTTTGTATGCACCATGACATCATCATTTTGTGGTTATGAACAATTATGTCAGTCACAATACATGCGTGGGATGATGTCATGACCCTTAGATGATTGCAGTGTCTCAAGTGGAGCCTTCAGGAACCAGAGAAATGTCGCTGTGATACGTTGTCTTTTCAACAAAATAAAATTCTCAAACCTCTCATGGTTACTGTTAAGTCCTCAGATATTTTGTGTTACATGATCCACATATATTGCCTCTTCTCAGCTTTGTCCGGTAGAATAAGTAGATTTCACTGTCAGTTTCATTGAAATGATGAAACCACAATGAAATAGCTATAAAGGCGTTAAATCTGAAGCCTCCCACTGAGAAAAATAACCCTCTCAGCAGGTGATTCAGTTTCGTAATCCAAATCCTTAGATTAGACTTCTTCCGAAATACTTAAAAACAATGTTTGTAGCAACCCATGCTGGGAGATTTTTAATTTATAACCTTAAATTATAAATATATATAGCATATTATTTATAATTAATAGTCTGTATCTTCGGATTGCTTTTGCTCTGTTAAAATGCTTGTAGGCGACATCCGCCCATAAGGGTTAATTTAGCAAATTAATAGCAGTAATGAACACTCGTCTCTTTTCATTCAAAGCCAGAGTATATGTGGTAATGATGACTTGCTAATTTATCAGCTCCTATATATCAATTAGACTGTAGCTATAGTATATGACATGTAACAACCGTATAGCGGGTTAAAAATTTCAAAAATTCATTTAACACTTTTCCCTACTCAACTTTCAGATGATCTGTGTCTTCACAAATTGTAAAACGGAAACGGAAATTTATGCTGTGAAGTGCTCACCGTAGACGAATCCCATGTTCAATTGGAAAATCATTTCCACTGTCTTTCACAGTAATAAGCCTCAGTGTTCAGTGCCTGAACAAATGAGATTCACTGCGATATATTAAATAATGATAAATGAAATCCATAGATAAAGTTAAGTTGCTGCTTCTGCTGGGCTCCTGAGAAGAAAAATCTAATATTGTTTGTGGAATTATTGCACCTTTGTGGGTAAATCTTTAGATAGACATTATTGATTGTTTGTTTGCTGCATTTCTGCTGTATTCATTTTTCTAGACAATATACAATCAATGAGTGTAAAGCACCAGAAAGTTGCCGATCACCTGCAGATAGAGATAGAGATAGAGATAGATCTGCAGATGCCTGATAAATGTACTGAACTGATGAACAGTAGTAATAGCAATGTGCTGTTATAGTCACTGATGTCATCAACTGAAATCTGATTGGTCGCCCCAGAGGCATCCCTAAAATACAGTGTTACGATTTGCCAAATATAAATACCATTTGAATCCCAGAAGCTGCACAGGGTTTTCTTATATAATTTAGTTGTTCAGTAAACATTTAGTGTATTTTTAAGAAGTGTGAACAGGATGCATGCTTGGATAAGAAAATGTAATTATAGTTATGTAATGTAATTTAATTGCTTCTTTTGTATGCATCAGCAAAAGGCTGAAAGGTTTTTCCACTTATTTTCTTGTCAATTCCTACAGCAGCCAGCGTGTCCATTAACTGTGTTGAATGTTGTTGAAATGCCCTTGAGCAAGACACCAAAGGCCTACCTTTTCATTTATTGTAAGTGAGCATAAGCTAAATGGATAATACTGTATGTAAATATGAAAAAGGCAAGAGTGGGTGGTCCATGCTCGGGCATAATAATAGAAAGTCCCTGGTGTGTTGGTTGAAGACGAAATGCAAAGGTGTGAATATTTCCCATAGAGAGAGAGAGAGAGAGCAGAGAGTTAATGGTGATGAAGATACATTTCATGCTGCACCGAGAAATGTAAATATGTGATCTGAGCTGAGAAAGTGTTCAGTAAGGACTAAAGAGCAATGTCCTTGTATGTGTCTTCATACTGTGGTGAAGATGGTGTCTGACCAAATCTCAGTGTTAATTGTACAGTATTGTTATTATCAAATGCAAGTAGAATACAGAATGAGTATCCACCTTATGCCCTTTTCCACTAACTAAGTTTGTTTAATAACTGTATCAAAAATAAATTAAATGACCATGTGCTATGTGAAAGATGATTGAATTGGTGACCAGACAGAATTATTACTCGACTCTGTAGTTCCACTCAGATCAATGGAGCATTTAGCTCATTGTTTTAGTTTTACAGGTAGCAACTTTACGGTTTTGGTTCACTGTCACCGCTCTCACCCACACAGTTTCCAGCAGCAGCAGGCAGCTGTTTTCAGTGAAAAAGTTCTAATAAACCTACTGTGCACTACCTTTTTAGCTGCTAAATGCTTCACTATGTTGTCTGTCTGCTGTTTGGTGCTAAAGAGTCAAATATTTCCCTTTTCCCTGCACTAGCCGACGCAATTTCGGAGACAGAGCCTTCAGCGTGGCAGCCCCCACCCTCTGGAACTCTCTCCTTTCCGAGATATGTAATGCTCCTACCTTGGACTCTTTCAAATCAGCCCTTTAAACCTACTTGTTTGCTCAGGCTTTTGGCCCACAGTTAACCAGTTAACTTTTCAGTTGCTTATTATTTAAACTTTTCTTTTTTTCTTTTTTTGTAAAGCGCCCTTGGGTGTTTTGAAAGGCGCTATATAAATCTAATTTATTATTATTATTATTATTATTATTATTATTATGAGTAGGGTTGGGTTTTTATTGTTTCCAAATCTGCTTATCAATTCCGATTCTTATCATTCTCCAGTTTCAATTCCAATATGGTAAAAAAAAGAGGTCAAATGTAAAATATCTTTATTCTTTTAAGCGTTTTCTTTGACTTTTATTGTTTCATTAAAATAAGTGGTAATACAGCCCGTGTTTTATAACTTCCCGTCACTTACAATGTAATTTCCCAGAACTTACAGTGTAACTTCCTCATATGAATCCGTGTGTATAAAATAGGCTACTTATCAGTTCCTACTGATACTTAAATGTAGGTACAATGAGGAACAAGGGAGTAACAGTTGGGGATTTAGAGTATAACTTCCCAACATTTACTGTGTAATTTTCTGGAACCTATGATGTAACTTCCTCGTATGAATCGGTATATACATATATGGATGAAATGCAATAAAAACAAATGCTTTTCCCTTTGCTCATAGCATTTGTGACAATAATTTTTTTATGCATGTTAGTTTGGCATGCAAGCTTCACCCACACTCCAGGGATTTATTATGCTTATGTCTTCTACTTCATTGTATAAATTTGAATAAAAACAAGTTGAGAAATGGGTCTATACTTCTGAAAATAAGCTCCTAGCAGCCATGTTGGTCCAGCACTGCAGCAGCTCATAAAGGGTAGGCTGAAATAGAAAGCAAACATTCCTCTCTCAAGTGCACAGCTATGGAAGGCTTGAATTGTCATCCGAGGATGAAAAACTAACAATACAGTAATGTAATAATATACATGCCAACACCAGCACAACCCCTTGTATTGTTTTACACAGGACTGTTTTTAGCCTGAATGCAGCTGAGGAGTTACTGTATGTTGCTGAACAAGTAAAAGTCAAAAAAGAAAAGTAACAGTTTAATGACAACAGGAGTACAGTACATGCATACACTGTGTGTCGCGGCTAGGTATCCCTGGCTCTACTGGAGGTGCTGGAAAGGAAAGCTAGCACTGGCTGATGACACACACGATTACGCTAGGAGACCGAAAGACATCAAACACTAGACATTTTTTAGATCAACACCGTGCTGCCTTAAAGGTTTGGTCAAATTTAATGTGCAACCTGACGTACAGCTAATTAGCTTCCCACATGCATTGCACTTTGCCTTGTTGTTTTCTTTAATAAAGTGAAGTCACACTTACAAGTGTTTACCACGGTCCATCTTTCACTACTGATGTGACATTAGCCATGTATGCTTGTATCTAAACAAATTGACAATGTTGTGTTGACGTATGATGTAGACAGGTCCTGGCGGTTAGCCACATCCTTGCAGATATGTAGCCTTTGTTGCAATAATAAAGGGTTATCCTGCTTAGGAACCGATATGCAGAACCGAAATAAAAATTTTAATGGGTACCTGGTTCTTCGCATTTTGGATTTGGTTCTAATTTTGAACTGGTTTTCGGTTCCCAACCCTACTTATGAGTTACTAGAGATGAAAATCAGAGCTGAGAAGAGAGTGTATATTGGACTTACATTCATCAGGGGGACAGATATGAAACTCCAAATGAATGCTTACGTTTCTCTCCATCTGCTGGATGGGCAGCTGTTTACTAACACATTCGCCGTAACTCTGTCAGTGTTCTGTTTACAGCTTGTTCCACTGTCCCCAAGGCAGCCAAAAACACCAATTAATAAGGCTTCAACTAACAAACTAACTACCTATGTTCACATCATTGTTACAACAGTGTTGGTTGTGAGTGTCCTGAGAAATGCATCCCTAAGTTATAATTAAACCCGCTGACGTTGGTAAGAGTATATCATGATGTGAAATAAGGTCAGTAGCAGACTGAACAACAACAACAACGTCAGAAAGCTGTGAAGACAAACTAATAGAGCTGCTTGTCGCTGCTGCTTTTTCTGATGTGACTTCATTAACAATAATAACCTCCGCTAGAGTCAACATGTTTTGTTTACACTGTTCAAAATAGGTAGCTCTCAAAAAAGATATTCTCTGTCAGCCAGGTCACATTGCAGCGGCTGGTCTATACATATACTTTATTAAAAGCAAGAATATCACGAGGCTAAGACCTGTTGTTTGATGCCCTGTTCTTGATCCTCAATTGTTTTGTTTTTAATTTATGCTGCAAGAGGTGAAGCTAAAGACAAACGTTCCCACTGAGGGCAATTAAGTTCCTCACTAAAGGTTCTAACTGTAAAAAAAAATGTAAAAGGTTGAAAGTCATTCAAGGTAAATGTTGGCTTACATTTGACAAAGGTTTTATATTAAAAACAAAGTGATTTGCCTGCAATTGCACTTGAATCTTAGCTGCACATTCAAAGTGTCCCTGTAACACAGTGCGTAAACCCTACTGGAGCTGGTATAGATTACACAATGATATTTGGCTCAATCTATGTGGAGGCACAGGGCTTTCCTGTCTGTTTTCATCAGTGGTGTCGACGTGACAGGCAAAAGCAAATTTGGCAGGCTGACTCATGCAGGGGCTGAGAGGGGGCTGGTTGCAAGGTTAATTGGCAATGGGAATAATTGGCCACTGGGCTCAATTTGTCTGATGGGAGGAATTGGAAACCAATCTTACTGTCTGTTTGGAAGCATTCCATGCAATTCCTCAATGAAGGCATCTTTATCTGATGCGCCCCGCTTGAGCAGCCTCTTCCTCTCTGATCACACTTCCTATGAATGGTTGTGCTCGCGCTGTATATCTGCCACAGATGTCTAAACAACTATGAAACTCTGAGAGCAGCAGTTTCGGTAAGTCATGTTTTTAATCAATATTTTCAAATGTTGCACTCTTGTATCGAGTCCTTTTCTGTGAACACAGCAGAATGAAATTACAGAGCAAAGTTTTATGCTACTGAGAAAAACTGGATGCATAAATACAGGATGGAGAACTTGTATTTGAAATGCATTCATGTACATAATTAAAACATTACTAATAAGGTTCATTAAAAGCATTATATCCCTAATATTTTTGTATTACTCTCCTTTGCTTAATTATTTTCTTCTAGTACAGGTTATACTAAACTTTTCTTTGATCATTAATTCCAAACCAATGCAAAATAAAAATGCAGGAACACTCTGGCCTGCGAAGGTGTCTGCTCGATACAGTGTTCTTACAGAGAAATTGTGTGGGTTTTTACTGCAGACCCTCTCACTCTTAGCTGCTTGCTAAGCACAGCCTTGTCTCGAGGGCATGATTTGCCTGCCTTTCTGTTGATGGCTATTTGTATCCACAAAGAAGGGATCAACAGAATCAGCATCTGAAATTGATTTTTCTCTCTGACTACATATAAATGAACTTTCCAATGATTTTCAACTCAAAGCCGATGATGCAAATTTAATGGCGTTTTGGCCTTGTTTTTATACTCCCAACTCTACTCAGACAGCCTAATGAGATGACATGTGCCAGACTGTGCTATCTGTTTCAGATAAAATGTAAATAATATTCATAATGAGAACATTGGTTGTGTTTCATATTCTGAGGTTCTAATTATTTCTTCACACAAATATGGCATATCCATATAGTTGTGATAATTGGTTAGTGCTGTGTGTGCATCAAATTTTTAAATGTCAAATAATGAAACCATATATGTGTTGAGCAAATCTCGGGAGAGACTCAGCAGCCACACATTTCTCTGTTCTCCATTTCTCTGTTTAGCATTGTCAGGTTAGGCTAACCCATTGTTGCTAACTTTGGGGCTAACGCCCTTCACTTTTCCAGCAGTTGGGGAAACAAAAGACGTGACTTTTCTTGGTCGTGAGAAGCTGCAGCATTTATTAACTGACACACTGTACCCTGTACTGTACATTTACTGCTAACCTTTTCCTCTTCTCCACTCGCATTCACATCACTTTTCTCACTCACTACATGCTCATTACGCACTGCCCTATTCCTTAAAAGGAGCTATGCTACCAAGAGTTTCCTAGGCAACGACACAGAGGTTGACTCACGTTTCAGAACAGCGCTGAACAGACGCTCCCAAACGCTATTGCTTTCCGAATTAATGGGTGTTATATTTGGCATCAAAAAATATTTTTTTGGCCTGGCGTGGGTCAGACTTATACAATTGTAGAGGAAACACTGGTCTCAGTTTTATCAAGTAGAATGTTGAAACTTTGATGTTCTTGTGCTGTGATGTGATGAAACAATTGTTGCTTGACTGGAGTTCCTCAGGGATCCTTGAGGGGCTCTCAGGTGATTCTCAGTGAAATGAAAAGGATCTTAACATACCTTTTACTAATTAATCAATAACTTGTCCTGTTTTTTTCTTTCTCTGAAAGAAGAGCTGATTCCAGGGCAATTGCATTTGTCTCAGATACTTGAAGAGTTTACATTATGGACCTTCAGAACTGTCAACACCACATTGACCGCCTATTCTTTTACAATCTTATGTGGATTTCATGGTAACGGTTTTACAGCTACTTTTCTATTGTGTCAGACTATCAGCTGCTCGATGCTTTAACAAGCTAAAATACGCAGTATTGTCTCAATTTATCTCAATTTCAGTGTTTCAGTGTCTCAGATACAGCTTTTAGTTTTCGACTCCACATATCAGAATTTCTAAATATTATACTTTTATAATTTTTATCTCTGATAACCCTTTCCTTCTTTTTTAACTCTCTTCATGTTTTCATACTACCTAATCAATGTCTTGATAAGATAAATAAATTTATACAAACAGGAACAATGATCACTGATCATTTCTTGTCACACAAACCTTTGTAACAGCACCCAAATGACAGCCACTTGGGCGATACTAGAACAATATGAAGTCACATGAAGTTTTATAAATGTTCATATAGACAACAGAAGATGGCAATTTACATGATAAAGTGACAACTCTGTGCCAGAACACCGGATGTGCATTTCATTAGTTGTCTAATGTGAAGGTTTATGAGCAAAACGTTAGGCTGCATTAATAAATGTATTAGTGCTGACAGTGTGGGGGAGTTCATCGCTTCTTCCAGATGACTTCAATTCACCTGTCAATGAGGTGTGCATTAGAATATCTAATGCACACCTAATTGACAGGTGAGTATGTATATATAAACTGTATGTCTATATGGTACTGTACATTTCACAACTCAATGTACATCATGTGCAAAAGGAATATAAAGGAAAACTTGGCGTCAGTGTCTTTAGTAGAGATAGCTTTTGATGAAAAGCAAAAGGTAATTTGCATTTATCACTGCATTGCAAAGTTCCTCACTAATGATAATTAATTCCAGATATTTATAGTGCAGGGAACTGAATCTTTTTCATATGCAGTCAAATTCCTGAGGCGCTTGCACTTAGGTGCATCTGGGGATCTATTTACTCTTCTCCCATAATTCAGCTGACATATGAAATCAAATTAGAAAAATTAATTTAAGATGAAGTTGAAGATGAAAGTCAAGTGTGTTTTTTCATGTGACTCCAGGTCCTGTTTTAGTGATTACACAGTGTCATTGATTGGGCTTTGCAAATTAACTTTTGCACAAACCTCAGCAATAGAATTCACATCATCATTTGCTGAACAAGCCAGTTTGAGAAAGGTAGAGTTGAAGGGAAGAAAAGTGTTAGACAAGACTGGGAAACCTTTTTTAACACCTTTTTTTTTTCTTTTACAAAAAGGAATATGATGAGAAATGTCCTAATATTCTGTCTCTTTGAAAACATACTCAGATGTTAACACATTCTCTCTCTTGCTGTTTTTCTTTCACACACACACACACACACACACCCCAATTACTAACTCATTCCAATTTCACTCCAACTTCACATGCTATATCAGGTTTTTAAAACTAATCCAAATATGAATGGGATATTTTTCGCACTAATCCTGCGAATAACCAAAGTACCAACATTATGCAGACCTAATAGATTGAACATGAGTAACACCACTCCAGTGTAGAGGAATTGGAGTTAAAATTTGTTCAATGTCATCCCCCTTGTAGAACAATTTAGTTGATTATAATGCAGTTGTGGGATGTTCACCTCACTCTGACTTTCTGCCCAGGCGATAGCAAGTCAACCTTTCATCCAAGAGCTCTGCTAAACAATGCTTCCCTAATCATTAAAGTGGCTAAGCCTGCAGATGAGCTCATTGGGTATAACGCACCCATCACAGTAATCATTACTGACAGGACATGCAGCTGCTAATGATCTTCTCTTAATCACACTTAATCAGGTAATAATGATTTTGAGGTGAGAGATGAAGTGCTCGCTATCTGCTTTCGCCATGGAGAGGTCTGGTTTCACTTGACTGGTTTTGGTGTCAGCAGGGAGGCTGAAATGGGCGGCGCCTCCATATGCTGCACTTCTCCTCACTCACAGGGTCACTCTTTGGGATTGCAGGGAGGAGGGATTTACGAATAAAGTCCTACAGATCCTAATGGACCTCTGGGAGACAGAACAGCATGCAAAAACACATTAATACACCTCCTTAATACATCCATGGGAAATACAAACAGAGGTTCCCCGTGCCAACAGATAAAAGACTGCACAAACCTATTTAGTTTTTAACATTGGGTTTTTTTTTTAACATTAAACATTTGATAAAATAGACACAAATACTCAACACCCATTCTTAAGCAACATTTCCATTAGGATGATTGCATGGTTTGAAGTACAATGTTTTCTCTATGATCTGTTTTATATGGATTTAAGTCACCAGTATTTTCTTGTCAGATGGTCGAAGAGCTTCTGAAACACCTCCCCTGACATTTTTCTGATTACAGGTGCTGTGTCCGATTGTAACTTTCCCAAACCAACAATCCCACACACCCACTTCACACCATGATTGGCTGGGCATTCGGAGGTGAAAAAAGGAGCGAGGGTCCCAGTATTTAAACAGTCTCCCCACTCTGCCTTTGAGTGTAGCCATTCGGAAAACAAGTATAAACACATTTGGTTTCCAAAGAGGCCGGGCAACACATCGTAGCTACTTACTACTTCTTTTCAAACCCCAACCATTAGTCTGTGCATGAGCTGAGAGCTGATACAAGTTGAATTAAAAATAGGCAAAACAACTCAGTTTTTCAGAAGTTGAATTATAAATCACAGCATTCAATTTAAGCTTGCATATACAAATTTAGAACACATAATTGATTACTTTCTTGTGACCAGAATAATGATAAAATAAAATGTTCTCTTCTCTTGTTCTCTCTAGTTCTCTTGTTAAGGCTGAGACAGAAAATTAATGTGCCCCTCTTATAAATGTACACTAACAAAATATATTGATTAATCCAGCTCTCTTCTCTGATTGTTACTTCCACTTTATTGTTTCTAGACATTGGCAGCACTTCACCTTGCTATTACTGTCTGGCTTAGCAAAAGCATTAGTTAACTTGAGAAAGCTTGAGATCATTTTGTTCATATTCATAATTAACATATTTCACATAAAGGAGCAACAACAACAACAACATACTGGTCTGCAAGTTGTTTCTACTGCACACAGCATTCTGGTTACTGGGCTACAGTATTTGCATAGTATGAAAAAGTGAAAAGAATTTAGACTATGGCATTTACATGGTCAAATAAAAATAATAATAATAAAAAAAAAGTAACCCAGCTGCAATAAATACATTATACTTTTCATCAAAACATCTCAAAACTTCTTAAAAGTCCTTGTCTTTTGAGTTCTGGCAAGTGGAAGAGCTTTATTTCAGATGAGTAAAGCTTAGTGGTTATAAAAGAAAATCTGAAAATAAAAGCACCACTTTGACTTCCACAGTGTGAATTTCCAGAGTGCTGTTTCAGTGTCAGAGTATTGTCTGATCGTGGCAGTGTCCATTCATCCATTTTCAAAATCTAGTAATTCCTATTCAGGGTCACAAGGATCTGGAGCTTATCCCAGCATGCATCATGCAACAGGCAGGGAAACAGGTCGGTGGTCCATCACAGTGCTAAAAGTGCAAGCAGAGCCAAATTCATATACAGGCGATTTAGAGGATCCAACAACAGACTGAAGTCTTTGTGTATTATTTCTCCAGGTGCACATGTTTACTACATGTCCAAACATTCAAATTCCATTCAGATTGGACCAAAGCTAAAACTGTCTTTTTGTAACCACAACCAATAGTTGCATTTCATCCATGTGATCTTTTCAAGGTGTGGAAACACATACCTACAATTTCTAAACATATAATTTTTTATTCATGAAGCATAAGAAGTCGGTTACACTTTTTTGCATTTAAAATGAGTCTGTGTAACTTTTTTTTTTAAACAGTTGCCACTGTAGCAACAAGTTGTAATTATGGAATAATGGCACACTGAATTTGAAAACATTTCATTAAGATCTTTATAGGCACTTTATGCATTAGCAACCTTACTAAGAGAGAATTGGACAAAAGCTGGAAAAAAACAAATGTACCGGTATATTCATTTGGACAACAGTGCATTTTTTTAAAAGATTGAGACTCAACATGCTAAAATGTAGCATAACCATAGCACAAGTAGTCAAAAAAGCAGAAAACTGACACAAATTTCAAATACACAGCAATATATAGCTAACATTAGCTTATATATTCCAATGGTTGACAAGGTTAAGACAGTAGGGAGGAGTCACCTGAGTGTGCACCAAATGTGTATTAATCTGCGCCTGAATATATATATTTTTTTATTTTATATTTTTGATCTGTTATACACATCCTCAGTGGGAACTAATGGGCTCAAGGCTGAGTGACGCGGATATAGTAAGGAAGTCAGAAAATATTTAAGAGATGGAATAACACATTGTTGATTTCATCTTTTTTTGAAGGGATTTATTAAAAAAAAATTGAAAAAATGACAAAAATATTGAGAAAATGGCACCAAATTTCACAAGACTGTGCTGAATGTTTTACACTCCAACTCTTCCTACTCTGTGATAATTGTGTTAAAGGCGCTTGGCTTTGCCGACTCTCAGTGGTCACACAGCCTGGCAGTGAACCGTGGCCTTTACTAATTGTAAACTCAATGAAGCATTCTTAACAGATGCTGGTGGAACGGCTCCATTTGGCCTTACAGACGGCTGTCATCCACATATCAAAGCCATGAAAAGTCAAACTGTCATTATCACACGGCTCAAACCACATCTATCCACCCGCCAATTTAATTCTTATTAAATGCACATTATAAGTCGAGATGGATGGTCTTGGTCGAGTGGAGTTACTGCTTTGGAAAGACTTTTGGTAGGACACACACTCACAGGACTCAGCAGCATGACAATAGTTTGTTTTTTTTTTAAATTATGACCACAAAGTATTTATAAACAGAAAAATCAAGCCCATGATGTTGCCAGTGTTGAAAATATGGAGTATTTTCAGGCATTGGATGTGATTTGAATGGATTTAATAGATAAAGGGTGGTCCAGAATGTGTGCAGACCCTCTGTAGAGAGTGACTGTGCAGGGAAAACAAAGCTGCAGTGAGAGCAACTGCACGTGTCACAAAAATAGGCTTTGGGTTGTGCAATGCAGAGGTTATACCACATGACTCCCAGACCACTCTCACTTATCTCTATGCAGCTTTATTTTTACAAATGAGGGATTAATTATTGTCTCAAAAAAAAAAAAAAAAAAAAAGAAGAGGAAGCTGCATTGAGTAGATAAATCTACTGTAGTGGTTGCCCCCCTGAGGGTCCCATGAAAAGAAAAAGGGCATAGGATGTTTTAGAAAAGCAGAAAAGTAAATAAAACAGGCAAAATACAATTGAACGAAGATTTTTTCTTTAATTAACAAAACCAAATTGAAATAATTACTCCTGCAAATGTCTCAACTGGAGAGTGATGAATGTTTTACCGTTGTTGTTTATGTTTAAATGATTAATTGATACACATTACAAAGTAATTTGCATGCAATTATCATTTTCTGTTTCAGCCATCCAAAACAAATCAAACTGATAATACACTGTTATCTTTATAATATCCCAGTGAGATTCTGTGCTGCTACATTATTTAATTTTCCTGTCCTGTATGCATTCCCTCACACTACATAACCCTGAGTTACCTTTAAAGGCTTTTTCATGAGCTATAACACCAGTGGTATTTCAAACAATCATGTGATTGTGACAAGGTGCGTGGCAAGGCTCCCTTGTGTGTGTAACAACAAGCCAGCTGCTCCTCAGGGATATTACTGCAGAAAACTCTTGAATATTCATCAGGCACTGTTGCTGGCACACACACATATCTGCACGCATACACACACACACACACACACACACACACACACACACACAGATGATCATCATATACAACAATGCTCCTCTGATCAAAGAGAGCTCATTATCTCCCTGTCGTGCTGCAAAGTTCTGCTGAAATAACCAATCTGAAGCTTTCAGAGTTGGGTCTTCTTTCTGCCTGTCTCAGCACACCATCTCCTTTGGCTTGAAACACTTTAACCAAGGCACATTTGATTTCCTTCCTCTCACCAAATGTTGATTTGGGAGTCTGTTCAGAGAAAGCCCTTTGATTGCATTAATGATAAATGAGAATTTGTGTCTTGATTTGTCTCTAGTGTACCGTTGGATTCTGCCATGATGAAGATTTCTGTCAGATAATCAGCTTCTCAAAATGAGTGGTCAAGTCGTTCCTCAAGATGTCCCATTCGATATGCATGGGATGCCATTAATGCATATGTGATGACTGTTAATTTGAGAGTGAGATTCGACCGGGATTATCCACTTTTGGCTCTGTCTGAATTACGGCCATAATCACAGATCACATTCGTCAATGGTCCTCCACTCTTGTTAGAGAGACTTGCAGCAGATCTGCTAATGATGAGACCCACAGGAAGCAGTTTGTGCAAAACTATAATCCAAATCTATAAATTTCATGGCTGACATGTTGACAGACAACCATTCATCCTCACATGTACACCTAGCTGCAATTTAGGGTGTTTTCAAACCTGTAGTTTGTTTGCTCTGGTCCGAATCAGTGGATGAGTTGGTAAACATGGTGCATTTTCTTCTTGGTTCAGTTTCTTTTCACACAGAGAAATTCAAGTGAGCCAAAATGCGTCACTAGAAGCCATGTTACAACGTTCACTCTAATTATTGATCAGATGTGTCTGGGGTGGGAGCAAGAACGTAAACACAGGAAGAAGGTCCTGAAGAGGCTCCTCTGGCCAAATACAATGTTCTTTGTTGCACTAGTCCAGGTCGGACCTCAATTAATTCTCCGGCTAGCTGCTAGTGACTGTTGATTTCATTCATCCACATCCCAGTATGCAAAGCACACTTGGCTATGGGAGCCGTTTAGCTCAAACTGGCAGAGTACGCCTAGTAGTCGACTCAGATTGAAGTTGGATTATGTTCAAACCACAAATGAACTGCTCCAGAGTTTGTTTGGGTCTCGGTGCAGTTGTTTTGGTCCGCACCTGAGTATGATTGCTGTGTTCAGATCTGCCCAAAATGAATCAGAGTCTGATTCAACTTGGCTAAAAAGGGTCTGAACACCCTTAGTCTCCTCATGTTTTTATACTGTGTATGGAGCACAGAATCCAGTTCCCGAAACCTGTTATTTAGAACACCATAAATCCTGTAATTATCATTTTTTACATTAATTATGAAGTAAATCAAGAGATTGGGTAGCAGGCTATGTCAACTCATCTTTTCAATAATGACATGATGAGAGACAATAATAAAAAAGGTGTATATAAATAACGATACATTTGATGCCTCAGCTCTGCAGCTGGTCAGTAAGATTTGTTGTTGAAGTTTACTTGTTAGCTGGCCAACTTATTTAGCTGATAATAAGCAGCTTTAGCTATCTGGATATAAAGGTTACAGATAATAGAGTGGGAGGAGAGATATTCAGGGTGATGTTTCATGGACATGCACAGGTTCAGCAGTGAGATAAGCAGCTTAGGAGCACAGGATAACACACACTAACATATTCACAATCATCTGTGTGTATATGAGGTGCTGGCACCTTTATCATTTCCATAGGTTGTACACATGTTTCTGAAGTGAATAGAGCAGGGCCTAATCCAACATAAACATTGATCTGGTGTTTTACATTCCTGCAGGATTCTTCGGCTACTCTTCACTGATCCTCTTTTGCTTGAAACAGCAGGCTTTTTGTTATTGTTTATTTGCCTTAATTTCATTTTCCCCATCCACCCCAGTAATGTTTTTCCGCATTTTCCCAGAGGCGCAGCCCTCCTGGGGTGTTTTCAAAGTAATTTGGTTCCACCTGAGGAGACACACATGCTTGCTCAAATGCAGAATCAATATTAATCGACTTTGAGGTGGGGTGAAGCATGTCTTCAAGTAGATGTTGCAGCCTGGAGATAATATTTTAGGTAGGTTGAAGTGTTCGGACAGTGCTGCCATGGTCACTGTCAGGGTTATTGATGATCTCGAGAGGCTCTTTGTCTCTATGTCTCTGTCTTACTCATTTTCTCGCTTCCCTCCAAGAGCTTCACTGCCATCATTCCATCACTTTGGGAATTTCCTCTCACTCTCTTGTTCTTGAGGCTGAATATATCAGAAATATCAATAATCAGAAATGGAGTGAATAGATGTGAGACACAGCTCAGTATTCTACATTTTCAAGGCTCATGTTAGGATCTAGTAGATACAGTATCAATTACAAATTATGCCTTGATTAAAAGTTAACCATTGCTCAAATGACTTCTGCTAATCAGTCTTTACAGACTTGGTGGCTGCATTGATATTTTGCAGATTTCACTTAACTGTGCAGTGACACATTTGCAGGCAACTTTATCTGCAAATTAACTTGCCTTGTTAATATTATCAGTGCAGTAGAATTAAGAATTCATGACTGTCATGTTGTGTCATTTTAGTCTTGAAAATATGTTATATATTCAACAAATATCTTTAAACATTTAAAGGACTAATTAAGAGATAATAATTTAAAAATTAATCCATAAAGTACAAATTAAAAGGCTCTTGTAAGCAAACATTAACATTGAGGTCTTGAAGTGTTTCCAGTTGTAATATTTCAAATCATGCAATGTTTACAAATGTTTGTGTTGTGTTTGTCTATCAGAAGCTCTCTCATAAATTAATATTTTATCTACTTTTATACTACATTTTTTATGCTGCTCTTTTAGATCCAGGTTGTTTTACCTATATGTTTTTTAACAAGCTATATGTTTTTTAGCCATCAGCCGCTCAGATTGCAAGTTTTAAGTCCCCTGGTAGGGTTGGCCTGCCACAAGTGGATTTGCTACTAGCACTGGCTTGTGTTTAGCATCAGAACTAGCTAATCAATGGGGACTGCAGACAGCATCACTGCTATTTTTTTCTATCAACAAGCCCTGTGAAGACTGTCTGCTGCTCACATTCACCAACAGAGAGGTTACTTACTTGAAGCTAGAAATCCGTAGTTTCTCCATGGAGCTGCAGAAGAAGCAGTCCTTGCTGTTGAGTTACATCGACACGGCAGCTGCACAGGCAAAGATCTTGGCCATGAACTCCTCCATCTTCTAATACCATCGTGTGGGATCCAATACGCCCTCAGCCATCCTGTTGCTCGACTCCCAACCCACAGGCAACCTGGTTGGATGTGGTAGTCAGGGGTGGAAGGAGGAGGGGGGGACTGGTCGTTTCCCCCTCACCACTCTACCTGACAAATCACTTTGCAGCACTGCCAGATGAAGCCCTGGACCACCCAGGTCTGGATCAGGGCAAACTTGGGATCCAGACTTTGGCCCCACTGGAGTGTATGCCAATATTGCTCACTGTCCAGCAGTGTCTGTTCCTGATGGATCCAGCAGTGGTGGTGCGAGGACCTCGGTCAGAGCTGCGCTGCACTGCTCCTCCACTGCCCCTCCACTGCCACTATCCCTGAGGTGATAACCACTCAGTGGAGCTCTCTGGATCTTGACCATCAGTGTCCACTTTCGGGCAGGGCTGGAGGGTCCTCAAGTTGTGGTTTTTGTGCCGACCCCTCCTCTCTCTTCACTTTGGTGGGGCCGTGGGCCAGTTTTGCCGCCAACAGGTTGGCTCCCTCTACATGCTCTGGTCACCAACAGTCAGGCAATCTGCACTCTCTTGGAGTTGTGTCTCCAAAATTTAAATTTCTTAACTCACTGAGCTTAACTCACTGGCTTACTGGCCATTGTGAAGGCCTGGCTATGGTTTTTAATCATCTTTGTACCTGTAAACCCATGTTGACTGATGAATATACAAGTTTTGAATTGCGGCTGTGTAAGATTGAACAGTCAATTCCAGTACTTTGTGCACTTATATACAGATCCCCTAAATTCAACAAGTCTTTTATTGATGGATTCTCTGATTTTTTTTCTTTTATGGCTACTAAATCTGATAACCTTTTAATTTTAGGTGATTTTAACATTCACATATGCCTTTTACATCTAATTGACTCTTTCCATCTTACCCAGTCAGTCATGGGTCCTACTCATTTGCATGGTTATACTCTTGACCTTACCTTAACTTCTGGCATTCTGGTGCCCAGCGTCCAGATAAATTAGGTCAGCTTATCTGAGCATTGGCCCATTATGTTTTTCACCTTGCTCCCCTTTAACTCCTAAACCCAGTCTGGGAGGAAACTATTCCAGGTCTATTCAATATCATTAATGCTCCAACAGCTGTTCTGGACACAGAAGAACTGATTACAATATTCAGTTGCACTTGCACATTCTCGACTCTATTGTCCCTTACAAAGTTAGAAAAGCAAAAATCAAAGCACATCCCTGGTTTTACTCTATAACTTGTGTGGTTATAAAATGGAAAAAAGATAAACTCCAACTGACAGCATCTGAGATACTGTCTGGCCAAGTATCAACAGGGTGTCAAAACAGAGAGAACTAAATGTTTTTCTGACATGATCTCCAAACATGCCCATAGACCCAAAGTTTTATTTCATACAATAAAATACAGTAATCAACCCTGCTGTCATGAAGTAACACCGGATACATGGGAATATTTTCTAAGATATTTTCTAAGATAATTTTTTATCAGCAAAACTGACAATATACTGTACAATCTTAGATCTCACCACCTGCCTACAAACCGTCAGAATTAAGTTCATGCTCCTCAGTTCCCACCAACTTCGAACTGATTTGTCTCTGCTCTTTGATACATATTATCTCAGATATGAATCCTAGCACATGTCCCTTAGACATTATTGCCTCACGCCTACTTAAGGAAATGCTGGACACTCTTGGGCCTAGCATTTTGTCAATAATAAATAGCTCTCTGGTTTATGGCTATATCCCAGCTTGCTTTAAACATGCTGTCACCCTCTGATCAAAAAATGTAACTTAAATTCATCTGTTCCTGATAATTACCAACCAATCTCAAAGCTCTTGAAAAAGTAGTTTTCTCTCAACTCATCTCTCTTTCCTGGAACAGAGCATACTGGACAAATTTCAGTCAGATTTTAGGATGCTTCATAGCACAGAGTACGCTCTCCTGAGGATGACTAATGATTTCTTCTTGTATTTAGATTCAGGAAATTACACTATTTTAATTCTTTTAGATCTCTCGGCTGCCTTCAACACAGTTGATCACTCCATCCTCTTGGATTGCCTTGAATATGTTGTTGGCATTCAGGGACAGGCCCTTCAGTGGTTTGCCTGTTACCTCCAAGACTGATCACCTTGTGTTAGAATTGGTAATGTGCAAATCTCCCATGAAGAACCACAAGGCTCCATATTAGGCCCTATTTTGTTTTCTCTGTATATGCTTCCTTGGGGGTCTATATTAGGAAAATATAATATCCCCTACCATTGTTACGCTGATGACACCCAGCTATACCTCCTGCTGAAACCATGTGATCCATGCAGTGTTTATTCAATCCTAAATTGCATCGAGGATGCTGGATGGAAAATCCTGGATGGCAAAAAGCTTCCCCCAGCTAAACCAGAATAAGAGTGAGTCCTAATCTTCGGCCCTGTGGACAACTCTGCAACCACATTCAATGCCCTCAGGCCTCTGTCATTGAATGTGAGAGCCCATGCAAGAAATCTTGGTGTTATTTTTGATTCTGGTTTAAAACTTTACAAACAAATCCACTCAGTTGTTAGTATTGGCTTGTTCCATCTTAGATCACTTGCAAAGTTAAAATCATTCCTGCTCTTTAAAGATTTGGACACTATAGATCACGCTTTTATTTCCTCTCACCTCAACTACTGCAATTCTCTCAATGTAGAAATCAGTCAGTCAGCCCTATCTTGCCTGAAGTTGGTTCAAAGGCTACATCTCTGAACTGCTCATCCCCTATTCCACCTCCGAACTCCTCAGATCTGCTGACCAATCACTGAGTTAAAAAATAAAGGTGATCGAGCATTCTCAGCTGTTGACCTTAAATTGTGGTATAGTCTGCCACTGTTTAGATCTTTCCCCTCCATTGATATCTTTAAAACCAGTCCCATATCTTCTCTTTAGCCTCTAAATTATCTTCATGAAGTCATGACTGACCACACTCTGGCTTTTATTTGTTTGTATGTATTTGTTGTTTGTGCAATGCTGCTTGTGTTGTAATTTTATCTGATTTTCTATCTTATTTGTGACTGTGCTGTTATTTTTGATCCTGTGTTTTTGTCTGATTGCAACCATCAATCAAATTACCCCATAATTTTAATCTCTGTAAAGCACTTTGGTCAGTGTCTGTTGTTTTTAAATGTGCTCTATAAATAAATTGACTTGACTTGACTTGACTACATCTTATTTGCTAGCTAGCAGTCTTCTTCTTTGGTGATTTTTCGGTTTCCAGTCCTGCTTCCTCCAAATCAGAACCATTTCCAGAATTAAGCCAATGCTCCACCATTCCGACCTTGAAAAAAATCATCCACGCTTTCATTTTCTCTAGACTAGATTACTGCAACTCCCTCCTTTCCGGTATAACGCAAAAATCCCTGTTCCGCCTCCAACTAGTTCAGAACACAGCAGCTAGGCTTCTTACTGGTTTTAACAGATTACATTACATCACCCCGATGTTGGCTTCTCTCCATTGGCTCCCTGTTCATTTTAGAATTAATATTAAGATTTTACTGATCACTTTTAAAGCACATCTGGGTTTGGCTCCAAACTACATAACAGATATACTGACCCCATACGAGCCAGCCTGCAGCCTTAGATCCTCAGGTGGGGCCCTTCTGGCTGTTCCAAAGTTGAGGCTTAAATCTAAAGGTGACTGTGCTTTTTTCATCAGGGGCCCTCGACTTTGGAACAACCTGCCTGAGGAGATAAGGCTCGCAGAATCAGTAACTTCTTTTGAATCACTTCTTAAAACCCATTTTTACAGACTTTCTTTTATGTAATGTTGTCTTTTGATCATCTTTCTTTTAAACTTTTTATCATCTCTTTATTGTCTTTCTTTGCCTTTGGCCGCAGTCTTTTTAAGGTCAGATCTGTCTGTCAGATTGTTTTCTGTGTCATGTCTTTGCTTTGCATTGTACTGCTTTGCTTTGTCTGTCAAAGCACTTTGTAAACTCTGTTTTTAAAAGGTGCTATATAAATAAAGTTATTATTATTATTATTATTATTATTATTATTATTATTATTATTATTATTATTATTATTATTATTATTATTATTATTATTATGTATTAGAATGTAGACCTAATGTCAGCCATATCCAGTCTTGTACCCAAATCTAGTGCATTTCTAAATTCCACCTTGTTGTGCCCTCTGCATGTGCTTGCTAGCGCTGTGGCAGACGATGTGAATCTGAAAAAAGAAACAGACCTGTCCACTCTCTGTAAACACCTCCGGGAGTATAAGGAAGCTTTTCCTGTGTTGTATCAATTGTATGTTACAGCCCTGGTAATTGGCATGTCTTCAGCATCATGTGAGAGTTCCTTCTCCATACTGTCACGAGTCCTCACACCATGTTACATGAAAGAAAGGGGAATTTGGTGATCTTGGCTCATGAGAAATCAATAACAAATACCTTAGACATGGATGAATTTGTTAGAATGTTTGCCAAGGGAAACAGGAAACTGATGTTGTAGATGTATATATAGATAGATAGATAGATGTGGGTATCTGAAATGACAATTGTGGATAGGAAGAATGTCATTTTGAATATCTGAAATGTTCATTTTGACTTACATGGGAGAACTGAATTATGGATAGCTGCAATACATATCCAGTCTAGCTATTAAATGTTAAAACAGCCTCTTGTACTTTTTAAGGATTTAAAGATATCTTAAGTTTAATTTTGACTTAGAGAATTAATGTTTAGATATCTTGAAATGCAATTTCTACTAGTAAGAATGTTATTGTGAATGTCTGTAATTGCCATTCGGACTAATAAGAATATAATTTTGACTTGGAGAAATGCTATTATGGATATCTAAAATATAACTGTGGATAGTCAATGAACCCTTTTTATGTTAAAATGGTATCCTATCTACCCGTCAACAGATATCCGTAATACATTTGTGGATATCTGCAACTGCATTGTTTCTAGTCATAATTCTAATTGTAGATATCTGAAATTGCATTTTTACTAGTCATAATGCCAATTGTGGATATCTGTAATGATACGTTTACTAGTCACAATGTATTTTGGATATTCAAAATGACATTATGGATATCTGGGGTGCTTATTCATTTTGGAGAGCTGAAATTAAAATTATAACTAGTAACAATTGGATTGTAGACATCTTTTATCTTTTTGACTTCGAAGAATTTAATTATGGATATCTGCAGTACATATCCAGTCTAGCTATTAAATGTTAAAATAGCTTGCCATAGGAGCTTGCATCTGAACTTGACTCTGACAACCCTCCAGTTTCCAGCTGTCATTTTGCCAGTTTTTGTGCCATCTGGCCAGAGATTCAACCCAGCAACCTTTGGGCAACTAGTCGGCTTCTCTAACTTCTGGGCCAACCCAAATTGCCCACCTGTTATTTCCCTAGCCCACACTAATATAGCAGGCTAAAACCAGCCCTGTACCCACTTGTAAAAACACAGCTCCATACTAGTGGTGAAAAACATCACAGGGTACCTTTAAATGATATTCCATCATCCATTGAAGGTGTTTGATACTTTGTTATGCCAAGTTTTGAGCTTTTGTAAAGTCTGACTTGTAAAACATGGATGATACAATGTGATTCTGAGCTACAGAAGATTTCTAGATTTTCTTTTCAGTTATGGAAACATCAACAGTAATTGACAGGTTTTAGTTTTATTTTTCCCACAAGAAGCCAGAAGGAGAGGCTTCTTTATAGACACAAGATTTTTGCGCAGATTTTTTAAATGTTGAGTACAGGGAGAAATTCATCTTAGCAGAGGCAGAAATGCCTTATCTGACAGCAGCCTAAATAGCTCACAATGGAGTACAGCCAAATGAAATGTTGTGTTATGAATAATGGGCGAGTGTGACCCATCTTCCTCTATTCTCCAAAAACGGTTGCTTTAAACTATTGATCTTTCTTACATGTTCATGTTCATGCCTTCCCTTCTTCTGGGAGCTATTGACAATCATTCTGAGAAATGTGAGACTTTACTAACCAGGAAGTCAGTTAGTAGCAAGCCACTAGATCATTTTAAATAGAAAATGCAGCTCTTTGTTACAGAATAAATGAATACATTAACTATTACTTGATAAAATGTAATCCTGTGAGAATGTTCTCTCCTGTCTGTGCCTTGCTCAAGGGCACCTTTGTGGAAGTAAGTAAGGATTTCACTGAATCACTTTCTCAGCTTTGCATTCCTCAGCCTGTAGCGAATGTGAAATGATGATCTTCTGGTTACAAGCCCATATTTCTAACCTTTAGACCTGAGATTTCTACTTTTTCTGAACTGGCAGGAATTTTTACTTGGCATGACACACAGCCTCTGGCAATACTGCCAGGTTTCACAGTAACAACACACAAAGAGACTCAATTCTAGAGAAATTTGGGCTTTAAATTGCCTCCTGGCAAAATTATTGTTTTATCCAGGTTACTTTAGAAGAAAAAAAACTGGTAGTAAATGATGAAATGATCAAGGTTAATATCTATTTCCTTAGCTTTGTTTATTGTATGTTAGCCCACAAATTGATGTTACCCACACTGGCTTAAAGCTATTTAGACTAATCACTGCATTACACATGTAATTTAATTAACACGATTATCATTAGGACTATGTATTTGTTCTCTGTGGTCATCTGATAGTCATATTATCCATCAGGACAAACAAATCAATTAAAGCATCTTCTTCTTTCTACTTCAAACATTTTGTTGATATCTAATATTTACCTTGTGTGGTATTTGAGTCTGTGGGACCCGTTTTAAATGTTTATTAAAAGAAAAATGATGCAATGAATTATTTTTTCAACTTGAGACTCATTGGTTTTGGCTCATTTTCTGTGAAGAACATGTAAAAGAACACACACCCCTGTGCAAACCCCTACACATTTACATTACATATGTGGTGTTCGGGTTCACTGGACCTGAGGGTAATAAAAGTGAGGGAATTGTAGGTGAAAACAAGTAAACGTGGTAAAAATGAAAGAAAAAGGTTTGCTTTGTACCTTCACTCTGTACCCTCCTACCTGCTGTTACTTGTGTGCGTGAGTGAGTGTGAGTGAGTGAGAGAGAGAGAGAGAGAGAGAGAGAGAGAGAGAGAGAGAGAGGGAGAGGGAGAGGGGGGTGTTAGTAAAATTCCTGAACTAAGTGTTTTCATCCTTCTAGGTTGCAGCCGGTAGCAACAAAAGGAAGTGCTGTGATGTGTGTGGCCCCCAGAAAGACAGGAAGACAGTATACATGCATCAAGTGCAAGAAAAACATTTGCAGCAGACACACAGTAAACCTCTGTCCCCCACGTGTTGTGTAGACTGGCATGAATATGTGTTCAATGGGGATCATTTATCATTTCCATAAAATACTGTTTGTAAATGTTTTTCTTTCTATTTGTTCAGTTCAAAGCAATAACCATCAATAGTAATGAAAACCTTGTTTCATTTATATTTATTCAAGATAAACATGATTTATTCCACCCGTGTCTTGATTATAATTGATTTTTTTTTTTTTTTTTTACAAAAATTGCATTTTCTCACAAAAAACGAATAGCAGTTTTATTGATGAATGTGATCTAGCAGAGGTAAATGGCAAATATGAACTATATATGCTGTTTATATTGCTTGAAATTGAGATGAAGTCAACATCTGTCAAGTATTTTTACATAAATTGTTAAGGCTGTATTGTTTTTGTTTTTAAAAACCCAATAATGTTGTGGGTCCACCAGTCCCGCGAACATTGGGTGAGTAACAAAAACATGAACACCACACAAGGGTTAATGTTGCCAAGGGATTATAAATGTTGTTCTTATCCATTACTGCCATAGAAAAACTCCTACATTTTAGGTCTGCCAGCTTGGATACACTGAACTAGTGCTTGGCAGTTCTTGCTTATGAGCAATTTTCATTTAACCTTTTAGTATAAAATCATATTATACATGCTCTGATTTTACCATTTGTGTATTTAAGGCCTGCATTTTTATTTATATATTTTTTGTCATATTGATGATATTTTTCCTTGTACCAAACAAATACCTGGACCCCAGAGTGCCTGCAACCTCCATCTTGACAAATTCCCATTTAGAGCGGCACAAAATGTTGTCAGTAGTGGAAACTGTTGATTGATGGGATTGATCCATTCAGAGGCCTCTCAGCACACCCAGGATGTAGACAGGTGAGGTTAAAGTCCTGTCACTCAACAGTTCAACTTTCATTACTTATTCAACACTCCTACATTTGGCAGCAGAGAGGGGGATGCACACAATTAATGAAGCTATCTCTTCAGGATTAAGCAGTGCAGCACACACAGCTTTCACCACAGACGCCTGTACCATATATGGATTCTCACTGTATAATATTCCAGCATCCTCAAAACTCAGCTCATGTTATCTCAGTGGAAGAATGCCTGGAGGATAAACAGTTTCTTCTGCCCTTCAGGCGAAGCTTATTTTTCTGCATTTGTTTCAAGTTGACTCAGTCAGCACATAACGCCGAGCTGTTGCAGGACAGTCAGAATTGGTGGGGTAGAAACACGCCGATAGTGCAACAATCACAGGAATATATGAGTTAGGTGAGATGTAGCCTTGTGTTCATGCTGTTGGTGTGAGATAAGACAAGGCCAATTTCATATTTTTACCCTGTTGACAGCGGCTGGCAAGTTTTATTCCCGCTGTATGGTTTGGCTATTGCTCTTGTGTCAGAAGTGAATTCCACTTGGCAAGATTCATAGACTTACACTTTCTTTTATGTTTTACTTCATCACAAAACTCTGCTTTAAAAATTGGGAAATTCAGTTCTCTGAACATAGAAGGAAAAGTATGATAAAAATCAGTACTGTATGATATAGATACTATACATAAATAGAGCACTTTTGTACTAATCCTTTTTGTTTGTTGACACTGGCTTTACTTGTTCATTGAGGACTCACAGACTCCATTGCTGTACATGCAAAAATAATCTTTTGACCTCATCAAAACTATATACATTATAGAAAAGAATTTAAGTGGTAATCCCTCCCTTTGCCACAAACTGAGCTTGTATATTTGATGAAAGTGAGAAAATAGGGAAATGACCATGACACATTGTTATTACATCAAATAAAGAAATATTTCACAAAGTGACAAAGGTACCGGAGACATCTGACTCCCTGTTAGACCTCTTATTAACAAACTCCAATACAAGAAATCCAAGTAGGCTCATTTGGGACTTGGGAGTAGTAAAGTATACTGGCAGTACCAATCACAGACGTAGAGCATGTGAAAAGCCTTTGTATTAAACCATGTTTTATAGCTGAGGTTTATGAACCTCAAAACAGCACTACTGTGTCATGACTTTTGAAACATGTCATCAGGTCAAAATCAGGATTATAAGCAATTGTGATAAACAGCTTAGGGTTACATGGACTACAATATCTGAAAAAAAACACTTATTTGTATTGAATCATCTTTCAGTGCAAATTAACACAATCATTTTGCCTACTTTGCATCAGACAGAGCAATCTCGTTAAGCCCATGTATCAGCTCCTCTCTTAAAAGCTGAGAGAAAGGATCAGATCCAACACCTGCAAGTAATCTTAACAACCCTGCACAGCAGATGGGTTAAGCATTTGATTTCCATCTATAATTACCTCCAGGTTGACAGGTCCCAGTCCACTGTGTATTGTAAATCTAATCTTTGTAAGCATGTTTGCGTGGATTCTCTTTCCTGTCAGAGAGGCTTTGAGAGTGCGTCAGGCACCTGTCTTTGAAAACTTGTCACAGAGCTCAGCAGCTACAGCGTTGCCCCTGCTCACTGACAAGCAAAAAAAAAAATCATTTGATATTTGATTTAGCATTTATGGGTGCATCTTTTATTTATTTATTTTGATCAATGTGTCGCCTTTTCATTCTGCCAGATCCTGCGTCGTTTAGTATGACTGAGATCCTCAAATCGCATCTCTAGTAGGCATTATAGGTCTCCAGTCACAGCTGATACCCAGGAAATCACAAATGTAGTCAGTGAAGCTCAAATGCAATTGCAATCTAGAACATAATGGTCCATCCATCCATCTTATGCATCTCTCCATTGTTGTACTCAGATGCATCATGCCCATTCAAGCTTGGAGGCATGTGCCCCACCAGATTTTTGATATCTAGATTTTTGATATTTTTATTTTATTTTATTACTAATATTTTTAATAATATGTTATTATGATCATTTTATGAGTCAAACGTATTTTTTCTAAGTGTCATAGATCATACCTCAAAAAGTCACACACCCCCTTTCCCTATTATTATTATTATCCACAGTGTTAAGCTACAGCTTACTCTACTAACCGCTGAAGTGCACTGTAAAAAAAAAAGTTATTTCACAGAAATTTACTGTATTATTCTTCATTTTTTTGTTTTTTCTACATTAAGTGTAAATGCCATAAAAACACAGTAAATTATTTTTATTAAAATATTCACCATAAAATAAAGGATGTAATAAATAAATAATTAATATAATGGAATATTATAGTTTTTTTTAAACAGGATTATTCAATTACTTAATGGTCTTGAATGTTACATTGAATTCAATGTAAAAATACAAATAATACACATCCTATTACTGAATGTAAAATTAAGGAAACTTTCTGTTTTATTACAGCTTTAAATTCAATGTAAAAAAAAGTTTAAAAAAAAGGTAAAAAGTCTGGCAGCAAAAGTTGCCAAACACTTACTGTCAAATAATGGTAAAAAAAACCCCTCTAGTTATTCTACAAAGAATTAAAAAAAAAATACAGATATTTACTGTAGACATTATCTGCATTTTTACAGTTGTAAAATAAAAACAAACAAAAAATTATAAAATATTGCTAGGATGTTAAATAAATGTATAAATGTGCACAAAATATGAAAAACATTGCAGAAATACCTTAAAATTACCTAATTTAAATAATGGCTTGTTTTATACAGTATTCTTTTGTAAATTCATAGAATTATCCAATTTATCCCTAAGACTGCCCCATCAAAGCTTGAATTTCTGGATGGAAAACACAAAAAAAATATGTAAAATTATATTCAAATTATCCTCCTTTAACACCTATTAATGGTATCTTGAGAGCTTTAGGGTTCAATTTTATGTGATTATCTCATCTATTTACAGTAAATTCCTGGTAAAAATATTGGTTTGATACTGTACAAAAAAATAGGATCATGCGAAAATTGCTTACAAAAACATAATTTTAATAATCATTACCTTATATAAACATTATCTGAAAGTAATTACAAGCAACTATCCAATATATCTACAGACTTCTCCAATTAATGGAATTTACTGTATATAAATAGTATTTGACAGTAATTACAAGCAACTATCCAATATATCTGTCTGACACTCTTCTTCAGAGGGATATTTTTTATATATATGGTGTGTACACTACCATCATTCTTCAGAACCTGCCATAGCTGTGAGTACTATAGCTCCCTCAATTTGTTTTGTGCATTGCATTGTGGGAGAATATTATCCATCAATAGCACACACAAAAATCGATCAAAAGTCAATTTTGTCACTTTTCCATTATGAACACACTAAACATTTAATCCTGCTGTATACTGAATGAGTGATCCAACTGTGGTGAATGATGAATGGACAGAATACACTGAATGAAACTGTGACTCTTTTGTCCACTCTACTGCTGTGTTTTTTAGATATATATTGTATAGTCTGAATATACGTTCATATTTCTATCTCCAGTGGATTGGAAATGTGTTTTACTTCTTTAGGGGAGATGTCAATCAAAGACAGTCTATACAGGCCCACACACTCCTAAGTAGAGGTCTAATCAAGCAAAATAGGCAAAAACATCTCTGTGGGTCTATCATTAGGGGCCTTTAAACTGGGAGAAGCAGAAGAATTTATAATATATTGTTAAGACTTGGCATAGGAGAAACCCTAGCGCAACATGAAAATGACATTCCCTCTCCCCAGCTCCCAAGAAACAGCAGCAACAAAGGATTTTGCAGCCTTTAAATGTTTACTTCATAGTTGTGGTTTCAGGGTGAGTGTACAGCAAAACAACAAACAAAAGGGAACTAAAGCTAATCAACCTAAAATTACCTATTTAAACATAAAGAAACAAAAAAAAACCAATCACTGACATAACTCCTAACTTAACAGAAACAGGAAGAAAGATATTAAACAAAAATGCTATCCACCCCTACAGAGACTGGGCTGTTAAATATATTTGCTAATACTGTACACAGTGGGACAGAGAAGCAGAACAACAACAGCAACAGCAATAACAAAAGAGAGAAGGACATCCCCATGTCAGCGTGGTCCATGGGGTTTCCTGTGGATGAGAAAGCACAAAGAACCCCAGGGAAGAAGTCAAGTTAGTAACATGCATTGATGGTAAATGAATACATACAGATGGAGAGGAGAAGAGAGGAGCTCAGTGCATCAATGGAAGTCCCCCAGCAGTCTAGGCCTTAGCAGCATAACTAAGGGCTGGTCCAAGGCGAGCTTGGTCGGCCCTAACTATAAGCTTTATCAAAAAGGAAAGTTTTAAGCCTACTCTTAAACATAGAGAGGGTGTCTGCCCCCCCGGACAGAATCTGGAAGATGGTTCCACAAGAGAGGAGCCTGATAGCTGAAGGCTCTGCCTCCCATTGTACTTTTGGAGACTGTAGGAACCACCAGTAAGCCTGCATGCTGTGAGCGCAGCGTTCTAGTGGGGTAATAGGGCACTATGTGCTCTCAATAATTACAGAGATCAATAGCATAGAACCAACAGCAAGCACGCCAAAAGTAGTTACAAAAAATGACCTGCAGGTGTTGCACTGTGTTAACCTCCTCATCAATAGGTTTGTACACTCAATGTCTCAAAAAATAAATAGAAATGTGGATATGTTGACAGCTAGACTAAAAACAGGCATCTATAGATAGGCATTTATGCAGTGACTAATCTACACAGACAGTGTGCATCAAATGAAGCGTCAACTATTGTGCAGTAAATCTGTTTGGGACATTTCATCCAGGTAGCATCAGTTAGAATCAAGCTCTCACTGGACAGTAGCCTCCATCAGCTGTGATCATGTGGAGCCACTTTATAACTGGCAAAACACACTCAATGTAATTCTGCAGACTGGTTAGAGATTCATCCTACCTGATAGGAAGGGACCGCTTTACGGCTATTATGGAGATAGGACGAATAATTTCCGCCCACTAATAACTTTGTCATCATACATTTGACATTTGATTATTGTAGTGAGATAGACTCGAAAAAGTCCAAACCTATCCTTGAATCTACTTAAATTTTAAGAATGCTACAGGAGGCAAGTTCATTTCCCATACAATATGTTATGTCAACACTTTATTGATAGATATTGACATTCCTGTGAGTGTGCTGAGAAGTTACATTGCTGGTCTTGAAGAACTCAGAGACTCCTCGCGCTGATACACCGTAAGACTACGAAGGGCTAGAGTGCATCTCATGTGCATGGACATTATGTTCCTAAACTGAAAATGAAAAAGTAATAATTATTACACAAATAATTATACATCACACACAACAAGCACAAAACAGTTTAACAGTTCTACCAATGTCATTTCCAAAAAAGAATATAATTATGATGGTTTTCTTTTTTTTAAACAACCATAGTTGCTCAAGCCAGTGTTTGAGAATTATATATATAAAAATGTTTGCGGTCATGTTTCCAGACTTTACAAACTTGCCAGGGTTGTAAAATATTGACTTGCAGTATTATAAAGTGCTATGCAGTGTTTTGACATCTGAATAGTCTCAAAACACATGGATCTATCCCTCAAACTAGACTTCTTGTATCATATTTCATCATCTCACTGCTACCTGAAGCAACATACCAACACTAATACAGACCATTTTTGGTCTGAGCAGGGTTCAGACAGATATTCAGTCTGGTAATAGCTCAGTACATAAAAAGCACTGAGTCTACATATTATTTAATAATTCAATACAAATGTACTACTCCTGATGCAGAGAAAATCAAATAAATTAAAACAAACCTCTGATTGCTGTACAGAGGGCAATGTCACTCAGTCAATTTGATCCTGCAGGAACAGATTTAACAAAAAATATGAAATAATTCGTGTTACAGTCCTAATTGCTAATTATTTCAGTTAACAAGGACTTACAATGAAATACTTAAGTGACTTTTAAATACAACATGTAAATATTTATCTGACTTACCAATGCAGTAGCTGCTTCCTGGTGAATGAGGTGATTTAGTCCTAGATGTGCACAAAACACATGAATATGAACTTTTGATTAGTGTACAAAATAATAGTCAAGTAAAAACGTCAAAAATGTAATATGGGCAGGGTTTGAAGTAGAGCTACAATATTTAATTGATAAAGTCGATCAATAGAAAATTATGCAGCAATTATATCTTCATTTTATGTAATTGTTTCACAAGAAAAAATGCCAAAAATGTGTTGGTCCCAGCTTCTCAAAAATGCGGATTTGCTGCTTTTCTTTATGTTACATCTCTGTGAATTGAATATCTCAGGGTTTGGGACTGTTGGTCAGACAAAATAAGACATTTGAAGAAGTTCCCTGACAGTTTATAGACAACACAATTAATTGATGAGTCAAGAAATAATCGTTAGACAAGCCCTAGTTTGAAGTTGTGAGCAATATTATTTATTTGGTCTTCAAAACAGATGTGAAACTGAAAATGTTTGCCTACAACAACTAAAAAACTGAAATCCCTCACCAATAAAAAGTTTCAAGTTAAAGGTCAGTATCCACTTCAGATGAGGCAACCGGTTACTGGAGCGGTAGCTCTGGGGGAACCATCGGGTACACGGCTAATAAAATTAAACTTGAGCCTAAGAGGAAAGATATATGACAAAAGTTAACTTAAAATATATGAAAGACTTCTAGCACACAGACATACAGTATGTTCAATAGTAACACAGTTCAGTATTCACTGGTTTGAGTCAAGCTATTTATATCCAAAACCTAAATATTTAGCTTAATTTGTCCTGGTTAAAAAAATGAGTTTTGACTATGTAGCCTGGTGAAAATTAAACCAGCACAGCACACAGAAATATCTCTTTGGCGTCTTTATTCTGAAGAAGAAAATTTGGTGTTCAGCTGAGATAAAAAAATTAAATAAAAGCTTTACAACAAAACACGCAGAGGATTTTCTGCTGTATATGCAGTCCTTTTATATAAACAAAATCAGTACCAGCAGAGGACTCTCCTCTATCTACTGTAACACTTAAACCTATCTAGTCGCTTAAGGTGAGACACCTAGGCTCTTCACTGTATTCTGTACAGTCGTAGTATCAATAACCATGAACTACTGGTGTTAAACCACCCACTACCAAATACTGCAGAAACATGTATGCTAGTACAAAAGAGTAGAAAAATAACTACAAATATGTAGGCTAGTACAAAAGAGTGCAAAAATAACTATAGTGGCTCATCCCTATAACACACAGAGCCCACAAATTCACAATTAACAGTCATACATTCACAGTTCTTGAAATTCTACAATGAATGTGTAAACTAAAATACATACTGACATACTACAAACAAGAGTGATGGTGGGACACTAATTACATTGGGTTTCCCACACAACTACGCTCTATTCACTGTCTGCATGTCTGTCAACATCCAACAATGACAGAAACATCAGTGTACAACATCTTACAATTTGTAGGTATCCATTACCCTTAAATCATTTGATATTTCGTATCAACAGTCACATTTTACATGATATTTACCTTCAGAAACAGTCCATCATAACCGGAAAAAATTGCATGCTCACATCACAGTAAACAATATGGCTTTTTTCTTCTGGTTCTCTCTCTAAACCGTTTCCCAACATCCTTTGCCCTCACAGGGGGTTTTCCAAATTTAGACAGTGCCATCTGTTGGTGTAAATAGCTACAGTCAAGTTTTCCCACCCGGCTACATTCTTCCCTGCTATGAAGGCAACGTCCTCGGTAACTTAATTCACACACTTAACTTCATTTACTGCTTCTCTAAAGCACACAGCACCCATATTGGTCAACAACTGAAACAGTGCATCAGGACTTAATGTAACAGAATTACGTGGGTTTGAATGCACCTCAGCATTTGCTCTCTGGCTCCGACAAGGTGCTGGAGTGGGTGCAGCAGATCAGGCAGTCGGCTCTGGTCCAGACACATATGCAGTGACAGACAGTACAGTGACAATGGGCTCATTAATGTCCACAGGTTCTGAGAACCCACCGTTCTTATCAGGAACTTCAACTCTGTCTCTCTCCTGTCTCTGGTCTAGATTCGGGTATGTGGTTTCTTCCAGGACTACATACTCAGGGTCTGGATCTGGGTGGTCTTCTGCAACTTTGGAAGAAGGGGTCTCTGTAGCAGTTGGGACGCTACCTTTTTGTTTCCTGGGTGTAGGAACTGAACCAACACATGGCCTAATGTTGGCTCTGTGAATCCTCTTAGTCGGGCCACACTTCACTGATTCTACTGTATGTGTGCTGCCCTGAACCTCAAGAACCCTGTATACAGTAGGACTCCAGGCATCTTGAATTTTGTTTCTACCCTGGGGCCAGTGATGTAGGTAAACTAGCTGACCTACTTCTACAGGGGGACAGAACACCTTGCCCTTCTCAAGTTCAAGTCTTTCTGCAGCTTTTTGCTCAGCATACAGTCTTGTTCGATTATGTGCCTCCTTTAAACGCTCCTGATTAAACACTAGCCAATCATGTTTCTTATCCAGGCCTTGTTCCTGACCCAGCAAAGCGTCCACAGGAAGATGTGGGTGTACCCCAAACATGAGGTAGTATGGTGAGTGACCTGTCATGGCATAGGGAGTTACATTGTATGCATAGACTAGCTCTGGCAAAAACTCAGGCCACCGGCGTTTCTTTTCTGGCAGCAATGTGTGTAAGAGGTGATGTAGCGTCCCGTTGAAACGCTCACATTGTACGTTACCCTGAGGGTGATGTGGTGTGGTGCGTGTTTTCCTAACCCCATATAATTTGCACAGTTCCTGAATGACCTGGCTCTCAAAGTTTCTGCCCTGATCTGAATGTAACCTCTCAGGCACCCCATACTTCATAAACCACTCCTGGAGGAGGACCTTGGCAGTGGTCAGCTTTCTGGTCACGTGTCAGGAATGCCTGTGAGAACTTGGTGAAAACATCTGTAACCACCAACACATTTTCTCATCCATCAGAGGCGGGCTCCAACACAAACTTTAAAGTCTACTGCAACAACTTCAAGAGGCCGGGTGGCGAGAAAGGGTTTCGTAGGGGCATGTATTTTGGGCTGCGGTAACTTGGTTAGCACACATCTCTGGCACTGTTTAACCCACTGCTCCACATTCTCATGCATCCCAACCCAGAAACACCTCTGTCTCAATAGGTTCTGTGTGCGTTCTATTCCCTGATGCCCCATGTTATTATGGACACTCTCAAGTACAGCCTCTTTTAAACATGCTGGCAAAATGAGCTGCTAGCACTCACCCATGTGTCCATCATCTATGACACGATATAGCAACCCATCAACCTCCCTAACTCTGAGCCACTGTCTGAGCAGAGAGATAACGGTTTTTGCCAAACTTTTCCTCTGCTGATAGGAGGGCTTTTTCTTCTGATCCTCAAAGTGTCAGAAGGACTTAAGTGTAGGGTCAGTGTTCTGAAACTGTCGCAACTCATCTTAAGAATAACCTGGCAGAATTGGTGTATTACCTTGGGAGTCAGTGACCACAGTATCCTGCTCAACCTCAACACTTGACACCTGCACTGACTAAGTTCGGCTCTAAAGCTGTTCCTTTCCTGATCACATCGCAGATGGATATACATCCATCAAACTCCTCATCACCATTTGGCTCGGGCTCCCCTGCTAACGGCTGCCTAGAGAGTGTGTCCGCTGCTGTGTTACAATGACCAGTGCGGTATTGGACTTCAAAGTCAAATGGAGCTACCTGGGCTACCCAGCACTGTTTCAATAGCTCCTAACCTTGCTGAGTTCAGGTGACACAGAGGGTTATCAGTTACTACAGTGAACTTGGACTCCAACAGGTACCCTCTAAATTTCTCCGACACAGCCCATTTGAGAGCAAGGAGCTCTAGTTTCATACTGCTGTAGTTTCTGTCATTTTTTTCTGCACTTCTTAACCTCCTACTGGCATATGCTATTACATGTCCCGTCCCGTAAAGTAATGATTATTAAAATTAGGTTTTTGTAAACTATTATCACATGATCTTATTTGTTTGTACAGTATAAAACCAATATTTACCAGGGATTTACTGTAAATAGATTGGATAATCTTAAAAGCTTAAAGCTCTCAAGATACCATTAATGGGTGTTAAAGGAGGGTAATTCGAATATAATTTTACATATTTTTTCTATGTTTTACATCCAGAAATCTCTACTTTGATGAGGAGTTCTTGTTGTGTTGAAAACAAGAGTCTTCATTTAAATTAGGTAATTTTAAGGTAGTTCTGCAATCTTTTTTGTGCAGATTTATACATTTGTTTAACATTCTAGTGATGTTTTATAATGGTTTCTTTTTATTTTACAATGGTTGGACTGTAAAAATGTAGACAATGTCCGAAGTAAATATCCGTATTTTTAAAATAAATCTCTGTAGAATAACTAAAGGTTTTTTACTGTTTGACAGTAAATGTTTGACAACTTTTGCTGCCAGACTTTTTACCATTTTTTTACGATTTTTTTTTCTACAGTGTGGTCAGTAGAGTATCAGTCCCTTTTTAAAATGTGTGAAAATAAAATGCAATCATTTATACACACTTAATTACATTTGAGAAATATAGGCATACTTTGCTGTGCAAGACAGTTGGCTAGTACCAACTATTTAGTAGCTTAACTATCCCTCAATCTGGTTGTTTAGCCCTCTGGCTCGCTAGTTAGTCGTGAGTTGTGTAAGAACAGACTGTCGAACACAATGTTGTGAGAAAGGATGGCTGATCTGATGGTGATTGCAGTCAAGGCAAAGAAGACCCAGCAAGTGAACTTCGAGAGAGTTAGAGCTTCCTTTTAAAGTCTTGCAGACAAATGTTAAGGTAAGCATGAATTACTGTATTATCCCCCCCCCCCGGTCATATCAGTGTGTGTAGGTCTATGTGCGGTTCAAGGTTCAATCAATCAATCAATCAATCAATCAATCTTTATTTATATAGCGCCATATCACAACAGAAGTCATCTCAAGGCACTTTTCACATAGAGCAGGTCAAGACCGTACTCTTTAATTTACAGAGACCCAACAGTTCCCCCATGAGCAAGCACTTGGCGACAGCGGTAAGGAAAAACTCCCCTTTAACGGGTAGAAACCTCAAGCAGACCCCGGCTCTTGGTGGGCGGCCATCTGCTTTGACCGGTTGGGTTGAGAGAGAGAAAGAGAGAGGGGAAGGGGGAGGGGGGACAGCAGAAAAACAATGACAACAACAAACAACAACAAGCACAAGCATCAACAGACAGGGAAGGATGCCATCAGGACTGTGAAGAACCGCGAAGGTTCGGCCCGGGAGTCAGGTTTTCCTGTGAGATGAGAAAGCACAAAAAACTCCGGGGAAGAAGCAAAGTTAGTGACATGCATTGATGTTACATGAATGCATACAGATGGAGAGGAGGAGGAGGAGAGAGGAGCTCAGTGCATCATGGGAAGTCCCCCAGTAGTCTAGGCCTATAGCAGCATAACTAAGGGCTGATCCAAGGCGAGCCTGGTCGGCCCTAACTATAAGCTTTATCAAAAAGGAAAGTTTTAAGCCTACTCTTAAACATAGAGAGGGTGTCTGCACCCCGGACTGAATCCGGTAGATGGTTCCAAAGAAGAGGAGCCTGATAGCTGAAGGCTCTGCCTCCCATTCTACTTTTAAAGACTGTAGGGACCACCAGTAAGCCTGCATACTGGGAGCGCAGTGTTCTAGTGGGGTAATACGGTATTATGAGCTCTTCAAGATATGATGGTGCCTGACCATTAAGGGCTTTGTAGGTTAGGAGAAGGATTTTAAATTCTATTCTAGATTTTACAGGAAGCCAATGTAGTGAAGCTAAAATGGGAGAAATGTGATCTCTTTTTCTAGTTTTAGTCAATATACGTGCAGCTGCGTTCTGGACCAGCTGGAGAGTCTTTAGAGACTTGTTAGGGCAGCCTGATAATAAGGAATTGCAATAATCCAGCCTAGAGGTAACAAATGCGTGAACTAGTTTTTCTGCATCTTTTAGGGACAGGATGTGCCTGATTTTTGAGATATTACGTAAGTGAAAAAAGGCAGTCCTTGAAATTTGATTTATGTGGGAGTTAAAGGACATATCCTGATCAAAGATAACTCCCAGATTCCTTACGGTGGTGCTGGAGGCCAGGGTAATGCCATCCAGAGCAGCTTTGTCATTAGATAATGTGTTTCTAAGGTGTTTAGGGCCAAGCACAATAACTTCAGTTTTATCTGAATTTAGTAGTAGAAAATTGCAGGTCATCCAGGTCTTTATGTCGTTAAGGCATGTTTGGAGTTTAGTTAACTGATTGGGTTCATCTGGCTTCATTGATAAATATAATTGGGTATCGTCTGCGTAACAATGAAAATTTATGGAGTGTTTCCTAATAATGTTACCTAAAGGAAGCATATATAAGGTGAATAGAATTGGTCCAAGTACAGAACCTTGTGGAACTCCGTGTCTAACTTTTGCCTTCACGGAGGATTCATCATTAACATGTACAAACTGAAATCGGTCTGATAAATAAGACTTAAACCAGCTTAATGCAGTTCCTTTAATGCCAATTAAATGTTCCAGTCTCTGCAAAAGGATTTGATGGTCAATTGTGTCAAATGCAGCACTAAGATCTAACAGGACAAGTATAGAGACAAATCCTTTGTCTGATGCAGTTAGGAGGTCATTTGTGACTTTCACCAGTGCTGTCTCTGTGCTATGATGCGCTCTAAATCCTGACTGAAAATCCTCAAATAAACTATTGTTATGTAGAAAGTCACATAACTGATTGGAGACTGCTTTCTCAAGGATCTTGGATAGAAATGGAAGGTTAGATATAGGTCTATAATTGGCTAAAACACCTGAATCCAGAGTAGGCTTTTTAAGAAGAGGTTTAATTACAGCTACTTTAAAGGACTGTGGTACATAGCCTGTTACTAAAGACAGATTGATCATATCTAGTAGAGAAGTGCTCACTAAGGGTAAGGCTTCCTTAAGCAGCCTAGTTGGGATGGGATCTAAGAGACAGGTTGATGGTTTAGCTGAACAAATCATTGAAGTTAGTTCAGACAAGTCTACTGGAGAAAAACAGTCCAAATATATGTCTGGATTTACTGCCGTTACCAAGGTTCCTGTGTTTGGGGAGAGAACGGTGCCTGTTGAGGGCAGGAGATGGTTAATTTTGTCTCTAATAGTTATAATTTTATCATTAAAGAAGCTCATAAAGTCGTTACTACTGAGAGCTATAGGAATACATGGATCAGTAGAGTTATGACTCTTTGTCAGCCTGGCCAAAGTGCTGAAAAGGAACCTAGGGCAGTTTTTATTCTCTTCTATTAATGCTGAGTAATAGGCGGCTCTGGCATTACAGAGGGCCTTCCTATATGTTTTAAGACTATCTTGCCAGACTAAGCGAGAATCTTCTACTTTGGTGGAACGCCAAATCCTTTCCAATTTTCGCGATGTTTGCTTTAATTTGCGGGTTTGGGAGTTATACCATGGAGCTAACCTCTTACGTTTTATTATCTTCTTTTTTAAGGGGGCGATGGAGTCGAGTGTTTGTCTTAGTGAGCCTGCAGCACTATCAATAAGATTATCAATTTGGGAGGGACTAAAGTTAACATAAGAGTCCTCTGTAGTATTCAGACATGGCAGTGAATTCAGTATTGACGGAATTGCTTCCTTAAATTTATCTACAACACTATCAGATAGACATCTAGTGAGGACATTTTTATCTAATGGTGTGTAATCCAGTAATAGGAATTCAAAAGTTATTAAAAAATGATCTGATAAAATAGGATTTTGTGGAAAAATTATTAAATGTTCAATTTCAATCCCATAAGTTAGAACAAGGTCTAGGGTGTGGTTAAGACGGTGAGTGGGATTATTTACACACTGAGAGAAGCCAATTGAGTCTAATAATGAGAGAAATGCAGTGCTGAGACTGTCACTATCAACGTCCACATGAATATTAAAATCACCTACTATAATTACTTTATCTGTACTAAGGACTAAATACGACAAAAACTCTGAGAATTCAGATAGGAATTCAGAGTACGGGCCAGGAGGACGGTACACTATAACAAATAGAACTGGCTGTAAAGTTTTCCAGGTTGGCTGAGAGAGACTAAGAACAAGGCTTTCGAATGAGTTATAATTAAATTTAGGTCTAGGGTTGATGATTAGGCTTGAGTTGAAAATGGCTGCAACTCCTCCTCCTCGGCCAGTGTCTCGAGGAATATGAGTATTAATATGACTGGGGGGAGTGGATTCATTAAGGCTGACATATTCTTCATGACACAGCCATGTTTCAGTGAGACAAAATAAATCAATACGATGATCTGAAATTAAATCGTTTACTAAAACTGCTTTAGATGAAAGAGATCTAATGTTCAAGAGTCCACATTTAATTATCTTATTTTGTTGTACTATTGCAGTAGTGGTTTTAATTTTTACTAGATTTTCATGAATGGCTCTTCTTTTATATACTTTGGATTTAATTGATTTATGTGGTCGGGGGACAGACACAGTCTCTATGTGGTTTTGGGTGGGTAACTGCTCTAATGGAAGCGCAGAGAAGCGTGTAGGACTGCAGCTCTGCCTCCTGGTCTCAACTCTGGGTTGTCATGGTTTTGGTTTACTAATAAACTTGGCCATATTTCTGGATATCAGAGCAGCTCCATCCAAAGTGGGATGTATGCCGTCTCTCCTAATCAGACCAGGTCTTCCCCAGAAAGTCTGCCAATTATCTATGAAGCCCACATCGTTTGCTGGACACCACCTCGACAACCAGCGGTTGAATTGTGACATGCGGCTATACATGTCATCACTGGTCAGATTAGGCAGCGGTCCAGAGAAAATTACGGAGTCCGACATTGTTTTAGCAAATGTACACACCGACTCAACATTAATTTTGGTGACTTCTGATTGGCGTAATCGGGAGTCGTTGCCGCCGACATGGATGACGATCGTACCATATTTACGTTTATTCTTAGCCAGCAGTTTTAAATTTGACTCAATGTCGCCCGCTCTGGCCCCAGGAATACATTTAACTATAGCTGCTGGTGTCGCTAACTTCACGTTTCTGACTATGGAGCTGCCAATAATCAGAGTTTGTTTCTCAGCGGGTGTGTCGCTGAGTGGGGAGAACCTGTTAGAAACATGAACTGGTTGGTGGTGAACCGTGGGCTTCTGCTTAGGGCTATGCTTCCTTCGGACAGTCACCCAGCCGCCCTGGCTTCCCGGCTGCTCGGGAGCTACCGGGGGAGTGGGAGCTACGCTAGGTCGGCCCGCACCGGATACTAGGGGCTGGCTAACTATATTAGCAGCTGATTGTTTTTCCATGGTGCGGAGCCGCGCTTCCAATTCAAGGTTATATGTACTTAGGCTGGTGGTGATGATGGATCTTTCAAGGAGACCCAACAGTTTGGAAAATAGGTTACTACTGCTCAGTCTAAGCTTTTACTGTCAATGGAGCAGACACTGCTATGTGATGTTAGCACACTCTCATCTGCACTCATGCTGCTTCCTACACATTATTATTAATACAGCTCTTACCATGATTCCTTTCATCTGTGGCTTTACAGCACAAATAATTGACATGAAAGTCTCTAAAATAAATATACAGTATTTACCCTAATTTAAAGTGGGTGATTACTGAGCTACAACAACTGAACTTTTAAAATAAATATGAATATATATGAATGAATATAATGAATATATATGTCAAATTGCAGAAAACTGCATCATTATTTCCTTTTTTTTTCTCTAAGGAAGGACCCCCATGCCCCCCACTCTAATTGTACCTACCCAGAATCTTAGCTTGCATGACGCCCCTGGTTATACTTATCAAGACAGAGGAAATAACCCCTATTGTGGTTAAATGCGATGGAAATGGGAAATAATTGAAAAGCTGTTGCATTCTCCACTTCCCCCTTCACACAAAGAGCTAAATCTTGACAGAAAGTATGGGATTCTGAGGCAGAGAAGTCCAATTACATGTATGGTAGCGCAGGTAATGGACATGCATAGTGTTAAACCCTTAAGGATGCCTGTGGACTGTTGTGTTAGTTTGTTGATTGTATTTCTAATAAGGAGGCACATTTCCCTCAAGAGTGGTTGAGCTGGCCGAGACAATACTCACCGAAGCAGACCCAATCACTGCCATTCACTCATGCAGCGAGATAAACCCCTGTGTGTTGTGATTGTTGACATGGAGGCCAACGGGAGCTCTCCAGGATTACCAGTTCCCTCTGTCTTCTCTTTGAGCTGACCCAGCAGGACCCTGGCAAAATGGCTTGAACCTAAACCCAGACCTCACATCACTGCTGGTCAGTCTGCATTACAGATTGACCTCCAAGCAGAATCTCAGCGGTGCAGTTGGACGTGCGGTAAAGCTGCTGAAATGTACGAGTACAGGCCTGAATTATGGCTGAAACAGTGAGAGCCAAACATATTATTTTCATCACTGGCACTCATGGTTTTGTTCTCCAGGAGGCTACACGTGGAGCCATTTCAGTATTTCTGGCACACATCTAAACCTGCAGAGATGCAGTCAGACTTGATCCCTTGCAAAGCTTTACAAGGCATGATTTATTTATAATATGACAAAGTTATTTCCAAGCATTTCGGGTAAGAGGTTCATAAGAACTACAAGGCACAAAGGATTACATGTAGAGAGGTATACAATCAAGATTTATTGCCAAGTGCTCATCTAATTCTCTGTTATTTTTGCAACAAAAGTGGAACAAAGTGTCTATTTATTAGGACAGAAAAAATCACCATTGACAGATAGAAGGAGAATGATCTCTTCAAAAAATGATTAAATGAGTTCCTTGAAAGACAAGTGTGCTTGTTTGGGGAGTTCAGAATAAATGTGCACAAAAAATCAGTCTCTTAGATGCTCCAGCATATTCACTGTTATCATAATAGTGCTCTATCATCATAAATTAAAAGCCTTTACATGTATTATTTTATGATTATAGTATCGTTCAAATTATTCCGATGGCCTAAGTATTTCGTCTTACTGTCCGGTCACAGGCTATCATTTGTGTTTTGATTGTTTGGGTCTTCTGTTATAAGAGGAGGTCTGAGGGCAGATAGAGAGAGTGGGTGGAGGGAGATGAACGGATGGCGGTATGCTGCTTCTTGTTGGGGCAAAGATAACCCTCATCCTTGAAATATTTCTGTTTAGATTTCGTCTGTGTCTATTTGTTAACCCAGCTGAATAAGAGTTAACTAGTCAGTTAGTGGCACAACCATGCAGCATGTGCAAGATATGCTGTGGAGGAAGAGTGGAGCAACTGCAGGAAGGCAGGCTGAGCTCTCCTTTTCTTGTTTTTCGCAATCAAGGTATTTAGTGTATGTTGTGGCCTTTTAGTAGCTGACATCCCCCAGACCTAACAATGGAAACATTTTACTACCTGCGCCATGACAATGTGTGTTGCTTTTAACATATTGGTGGGATCACCAAAGTTAAAAAAAGGTGTAATCCTGAATTATTTTATCATAGAGCCGTGTAGTAATGAGTTAATCCACAGATTTTCAATTATTTCAACAGACTGTGCTTGATTCAATGATTAATCTTTGCACTGAGAAAATATCAAAAAAATCACCTAGAGCCCACGTGACATCCTTAAATTTCTTGTTTGATCCAACCAACTGTACAAAACCCAAAAGTATTATTAACAATTATTATGAAAAAATGATTCAGTTAATTGTCTATTATCTATCATGTCACTCAGAGTTATGGTCGCTTAAGTTGGTAACTAACAGTTTTTTTCACTGACAAATAATCTGGTGATTATTTTCTTTAATTATTAATTATTAATTATTAATTTAATATTACCTTTAATTGTTAGATGTGACTTTCCACCAGAAAACTACATATTCACCATGGAATATAATTCCACTTTTGAATGTAATGGTTAGAATAATGAAAAACAAATTGTAAGTATCACAGTAATGTAGGTGTTATGGTGAGTACTCAAAAAGGAAACAAAGTTTTCTGTCTAAAATATTTTGCATTTACATTTATTCATTTGGCAGACACTTTTGTCCAAAGAGACGTACAAATGTGGGACAATCCTAGCCACAGTGGATCAAGGAGAAGCCGTTGAGAATAAGTGCCTCAACATTCAGCTTCACATTCCATCTAACATAAGTGCAACAAGGCTTGCAGGTACTTGAAGTAACATATAAGTGTAAAGAAGAAAAACTTTTTTTTTCATGAGCCAGAGAGAAGGATTTTTTCTGAAAAGGATCGAGAGATGGAGAAAGAGTTTATTAAGTGAGTAAGTACTCTCACAAGTGATTTCTGAAGGCAACTCGTTCCACCACTGAGGGACCGCATAGGAGAGGAGCCTGGATTGAGGTGTCTTGCCTTCCAGTGATGGTCTAGTTCAAGGAGGTGGGAGCTGTGCTTGACATGAGCTGTTTTTGTATAATATCAATGCTCATATCACTTTAATATTTTGTGACACTCACATGGTGTACAGTTTTCTTTGGATGGAGCAGTGACCCTCTAGAAAAGTACTATTGGGTCCAACCCCTCCCAGACAATTTTGGCTCAAACACTAAATATGCATTGGCTCCACTTACAATTCCAGCCATTTACTGTATAATTCAGGATTAAAATAAACACAGATACCTGCACTTTCTGTAAATCAGCAGAAAGGAAGAATAAACAGAGTCTGCTGGTCTGCTGGGTCAGCTCCAAACCTTGAACACTGCATAGTTGTGGTAAAGATCGGTTGTGGTAAAGATCGGGTGCATGGTTGTGGTAAAGATCAAAACAAACAGAACATCAGCTCTCAAAGATCAACACAGATGCAATAGAAGCCACTGTCATGCTAATGATGACTTCTGAAGAAATCCATTGATCATACATTCCTCCTGTTTGAATGACACCATCTGACAACGGGAAAATCACAGGATAAATTAAAGGAGAGGTCACGCTTGGTGATTTTTATATTGATTCTTCACCTTACTTAGTTGGACCCCAGCAGTTTGGAGCTGACATGATATTTCTAAAAATTTGGGATTTTTTAGGCACATGAGGGTTTGACTGATAAATTTTGCTTATAGCTGCCTTCATAACCTCCACCCAACATAAAACCTGCAACAGATGCTCCTAACCACTGCTGAATCTCATGGTCCTTTTTATCATGCACAGTCCTGTAAGCACAGATATTTGAACTCCTTTACTTGGGGAAGCTGCTTCCCCCATACTACTTGCAGACGATGGTGTCCATTTGGTTTCAATGGCCCGTGACCTCTGATGTGCACCAGAGCAGTTTCGAGCTTCAGTGTGACGCAGTTGAGATGAAGATCAGTGCCTCAACATCTGAAAACAGATTTGTGTGTGGTGGAGTGTAGTGAAATGCAGCTGCCCTTGTTAACAATGCCAATGATGTTTGACTGCAGCAGTTCCGCAAGTAAATGAAATATTTGATTCATGTCACTTAATCGCTGCATACTGATAACAAGGTGAACATGACATGAACATGATCATCTTCATTATTGATAAATCCAACATGTATTTTTCCAAATGAACTGGTTGCCAGAATAAATGTGAGAAAATTGTAAAAAAAAAAAAAAAAAACCCCAAAAGAAATTCAATATAAAAATAAAATAAAATAAATAAAACAGAGAAAATCAACAACATCTAAATAGCTGGAAATAGGTCAAAAAAATGTTATTTGTCCAATTTTTGTGGTTTATATACCAAATACCTGTCAAATGACATTCCTATCAGACTCAGCTGTAGTTTTTGTTACATGCTAATTAGCAAATGTAACATGCTAAAATAAGATGGTGAACACAGTAAACATTATACCTGCTAAACATCAGCATGCTAGCATTCCCATTGTAGCATGTTAGTAAGCTGGCATTGTTGCTTGATGAATGATGTATACGGTTAACTGATTATCAAAACTGCTGCTGATTAATTTTCAGCTAATTGATTAACTGTTTTAGCACTACATTACACATACCCCATTATCTTTGTTATAATCTGAATGTTTAAAAATGTATAGCTTTCCAGGGCAAACTAATTGTCGTATTCTACAATAAGATCTGCACTGCTATAGAGGGACCCTCACCATTGCCTCCTAGAGTGATTGAACATGTGATTTTTGGAGTGCCAGAATTCTAAAAGAAACCCAGGGATTTTGTTGTCGATATAAATTTCAACAGCCTCCTGTGTGGTTAGTTGTTCAAGACATATCTTTACTCTGAGCTATTGTGCCACTAAATTTGAGAAAACTGCTTTCTAAAAGGATGCTCTAAAATGATGCACTTAAGAGTCCCTTTTTCATCCTCCAAGGGCACAATTTGGTCTCTGATACATGCTGGAAAGGTGAATTAAATAAAGCTGGTGTCACAGCACAGTGCTCATAAAACTTCGCTCAGGACAATACAGGTCAGCGTTAACCTAAGGTATTGTCAGGAAAAGACAATTTGTGGAGTCACATCATTACATCTAATCAAGTGTGTAATTGTATGATTGTCTGATTGTATGTACGTCAGTGTGTGTTTGCGTGTGTGTCGACCACCTGTGTTTGCTCTCTATGTGTGTGTCTCCTCTCTAACCTCCTCCCACCCCATCGAGCTGCCTCAGAAAAACATTGTTTTGACAACCATTTCAATTCCAGCTGTAAAGATCTACACACCAAACTGAACAGCCCTTTTGTACAGGTGCTGTCCAAGCTCATTGAAATACTGCCTTTGAACTTCAATGTGTTCTTTTTTCTCTCTGCAGCACATCATGCAAGGCTTTTGAGTGGAAATACAATTCTACAGTCCATTGAAACCGCTCCTATTGTGTTGCTCTTCTGCACGTGGTTGATGGTTCTCATAATTATGATGTCTGGTGAACTTTGTTTAAATGCCGCAACTGTTTCTACTTTTTCCTCAAGTCAAACATGAAACAAAACACAAGTGAGCAGCAGGATCTATTCTCAAAAGAGGATTGAGTGTTCATGCAAATCATGTGACTTTTGAATAAGCAGCTGCCCAAAGTGATAATTTATCATTTGTGCCCTCCAGCTGTCTGGTTAACTGACGTCCACAATCACAGCGTTAACATTCTCACAATGGAGATGCTAACATGCTGATAGCAGGTATAATTTGACCATGTTCATCATTTTAGTTTAACATGTTAATTGCAAACCTTTGCTAATTAGCATTAAACACAAGCTGTGTCCCAATGCCATACTACATACTATAGTACACACTATAAACTAATCTTTATAGTATACTGTTTTGCATTAGTGTACAAGAAATCAACATGCTTAACTCTTTTATACTAACAGGAATTGATATATTTACGCCATCAGACACCAAGGAAATTGTAACAATAAAACTCTACTGCCAATCAAACTTCACAAAGAGAAAGGAAAACATTTTTTTTCCAAAAATGTGAGTGTTATTTTCTGTTTTCCAAGGTGTTTCACCAGCATCCACAATTAATTATTCATTTCTTCCAGCTGTGAGCAGCTCCCTCATTTCCTTCCCAGTCTTTTCATATGTATACTGAGGGCCTTAAGTATTCTTTTGTAGGGATCACGCACCATTTTTGTAGGGCATTTAGATTAAATTTGCCTATCAGAAATAATTAATAATGATCAAATATAATTAATAATTATATTAAGTAATAGGATTTAATTTACATTAATCCACCTCAGGGCACCACCCTTAAAGAAGGGGAAATATAGCCAATTCACTGATTCAGTCTCATAAAATATACTCAACTATCAATTTGGGACTCTTTGGGACTATTGATTAATAATTAACTTAATAACTACAACCAAAATTACCATATCAATAGCTAGTAAAGGTTGAAGGATTTGAGAGTTCTGCAGGGCAGAGGTTGGCAATATTCACTTTTGTACAACATTAAATAGTCTTCATGTAGCTATATTCAAAAGCATTTATTTAAAAACGATAACAAAAGTAGAACACACAATATGTAATCTTACTAAATGTACTTAACTAAGGGACAAAAAGAGAGTAAAAACACAACATGTAGTCTAACTAATGAGGCTATATACAGGTGTGTATGTGTGTGTGTGTGTGTGTGTGTGTGTCTGTGAATTGCAAAAAGGGAAGACAAAAACAAAAATGGTTGACTTGGACTCATAGTGGTGGCTGGGAATGCCTGGCATATAAACAAAGCAAAAGTACAAAACAATATGGCTGACAAAGGAAAAACTACAAACAAGATGGCGGAATCAAAGATGGCCATCAGGACTGCATAGCATGTGTGTGTGTGTAACTTTCAGGAACTTTGAGTTTCCTCTTGGTGTGTGTATTTGCTTAAGAGAGAGCATAAAGGCTCCCACTTAGAAAAGGGGTAGTTTAACGAGTCTAACAGTAGCTACTGGATGTAATTCACTGATCCAGTCTCGTGAATACATGTGTGACGCATCAACTAACATCATCTTAGTGGTGTAGCTATTTAATAACCTAACCATGAACAGAACATCACAACAATATAACTCAGTGAATAACATTAAACCAGACCGTTGCTATGCTATTCTGTGTTATGCTATGCCCAGTTATTTTACCAATCCATGAAAGAAAAGGAGTTTTTGGCTCGCTGCTTTGTTGAGTTGGCGATTTCCTCAGTTGTGGGTGAGCCAGGCTGGGAAGAGTTGATTCCGTTGCTGAAGTGCTGTCTTGGCTGTGCAGTCAGTGATCCGTCCGTGCAGGTCAGAGGAACCAGCCGCTCCTTTGTTCTACTTACAGAGTTAGCAGCTCAGAGCTAACTTGCTTCATGGCTCCTGTTGCTTGGTTAGCGGTGCATATTTTGCTAACCAGGGATCTTAGGCAAGCTCTCACATCTCTGCTGTTAAGAAAAGCCTCTGGTAGTCTACTCTGGATAGGCTACGCTGAGAGAGAGAGAGAAAGAGAGAGAGAGAGAGAGAGAGAGAGAAAGAGAGAGAGAGAGAGAGAGAGAGAGAGAGAGAGAGAGAGAGAGAGAGAGAGAGAGAGAGCAGCTAAGAGGGGGAAGTACAGCTCGTGCTGCAACAACCCTGCAGGCTGATAAGCTGGTTAGAGGAGTTGCTGCTGCTCCTTTCAATGACCTGTTAATTTCATGGAGGGTCATAGGTCAAACTGACCAATGGTGATTGGAGGAGGTTCCTTAAGCATCCAGTTACAGTTACAGGAAGTGACTGGAGGAGAGGTATAAATTTGCATTTCAAAATTAAGTTCAGTTCATAATAAAGTTCAATTTGTCACACAATGAATGTATTCATCTGTGGAGCCCTACACTTTATTTTGTCACTTTTGCAATGTGAACACACTACATACTCAACACCTGTTTAGAATTACAGTAGTATGCAGTTTGGGTTTGGGACACAGATGAAGTCCAGCTATGTACAACTTCTGTGAGCAATAAGCAAAATCAAAACAGCAAAGAATATTAGAAAAGTAGCAATTGAGACCCTAACTCTTGGTTAAAAAATTGATTTCATAATTTTGGAGAGGGGATGGAGGATTTTTGTAATTTGACTTCAATCCAGTTTTCCTGGCGTAAGCATCTAGCAGCCATTAGAAGAACAGTTGTCACTTGACTCAGACAACCAAATCAAAGTTGTTTTTTTTTCTATTCTTTTCAGAACTTCAAGGCTCGCCATTGTAATTTACGAGTGAAACGGCAGGATTGGACAGTTTAATGATTGGCTGTCATTACAACATTGATTGTCATCAATGACAGTGGAGTGCATTTGCTGAACAAAGGGTGCAATTTCTGACCAGAAACTGGATGCTGCAATAGAAAGTTAACATAATGCTGTTTTTGTGAGGGTGCAGAGAGGCAGTGTGAAATACTTAATTTACCAAGATACTGTACCTGCTCTTTTCCAGGCTCTCTTTTATGTTTTAGTGAATCGTGATGGGTCAGCAGTGTTTTCGAGGGGGGCTTGAAAGCATAGCTCACATACAAACAAGGTATATACAGCATTTAGTTAATGCTCAGATGTTAAGCTTATGTTTTTGTAGTTTTGGAGGCGATGCACCTGTCATAAAAAAGTGTTCATAACCATGGACAGCTTCAGGGGGGGAGAGAAAGCGAGAGAGAGAGACTTCATTAGGCTATCACCAGCTCTGGTACCAAATATTACAAGGAGGTATAAAATAATTATACTCAAAACGTGGTGAAAACATTGGGCCGGCTTCCAGATAACATTATAATTGCGTGGAAAAATCACTATGGGAGAGTGTTTCATACATACACTATTCTATTCTTATTTTTGTCTCTGGCATGAAGGAGAAACCTGATACACAAAAGGTGTGTGATCTGGAAGGGAAGTACAGTGATACTCAGGTGATACTCTTCACTGCATGACAGAAATTATGAGAGAGGCTGCTGAACCGGATGTGCTGGCAGGGGGTTCAGTCCAGTACTCAACACTGCATGGACTGATAACAGCACAGTCGTTGAGAATCAGACACCAAATTCACACACAATAATTATACAAAACAGGATGAAAGCAGACCATGTGCCATGATTCATGAAAAACTCCCTGCACATGTCCGGATAAATCAAGTGACAAACATTATTGACAAAGGAAGCCACACTGACCATGGCAGATTCATGCACACATTTGAAATAATCAATGACAAGGCATTCAATTTTAATTAGATTTGATACATTTATTATATCATTCAGTGCAGCACTAAACATTTTGCCGCTTCCAGGGGGGCTTGAGTTACACTTTCAGAGATGCCATTTGAATTACATTTCAGAAGACCTGCGGTTTAAATTAGATTGAAAAGTGTAAATTGCTTTACTCTTTTCTTTTCCTGTAGGGAACATAGTCTGAACATAGTCATAGCTATTCATAATGTAAATGTTAATAAATAATTCAGTCAGTTCAGTTCAAATGGTATCTTATTTTATCATCATGACAACAGACAAAAATATTCAAGTGTGAAACATGATGAGTTTATACACTCATATAGTATGTGTGCATATATTATATGTAATTCACTACAATGTACATATTACATTAAAATATATTGAAACAGCAGTGCAACAGGTCAACATATATTGGCTTTTTCTGGAGCATTCAATGGCATCTCACTACACCTCTCTCTTTTTTTCTCCAGGGCAACAGAAAAAACTCCATCCACTGAGGAAGACCAAGAGTTGCTGCCGAAAGCTATAAAAAATACTAGTAGGTGGACCTTGAGCCCCAATTTTTTTCTGCCAAACTACTGTTTCAAAAGGTCATGACCTTTAATGCTCAAGCAACGCAACAGTTGATGTCACCCTAAAAGGGCTCTACACTAATTATAAAGAATTAAAAGCATGAATCATTTCAAGGAATTGTCCATCAGTAGTTAATTAGCTGGATCACATCAATTGGATACAATAGATGGTGTAATAGTGTGAATTAAGTGAAACAAAAAAAAACAGATTTCTGACTCACATCCTTTAAAGCACTTTTATTAATATGGATAACATTTGTAATGCTATTGATATAATTACTATTGCCACTGATGTTACTACTATAAAAATGATGGAAGCAAATGGACAGATTTTGTCATACACTGCTGCTATATAGTGCTGGCAACAAAAGAACAAACAAATCCAAAGTGCTGATTCATTTGCTGGATCGATACGTATCGGATCTGTACTGGTGCATACCACCTCCAGGAGGTAGCCACATGCTGTCACTCTAAAGTCACTAACAAAAGCCCTTGCTTTCTCTTGCATACTTTGTTTTATATGTCACCAGACAAGCTGCCAGTGATAAAAATAGAAGCATTACAACCTTAAACTGTATTAAAATCTCACCTGAGTGCTGTGTGACAACGTTAAACTCCAAATTGTTAGCCTTGGTGGCTTCTAGATGCCGGCAGCGTATCGTGTACACGACTTCCCATGTAGTAACTACGAGCTCACAAGTTCCATTTCAGGGCTGCCAACTCTCACACATTGACCGTGAGACTCACGCAATTGACACTTTTCACGTCTATTTTTTCATGCAGTGAAAACCAAATTAATAACTGATTGCATTGCAGCGTGAAAACTGACACTAGTACACTGATAGACAAGACAGAGCAGAACAGTGCAGCAGCAGCACTGTGCAGCAGCAGGTTATTCAGACCATCAGGGAGAAAGTGATAAATATACACACATCTATTGTATTGTAATTTATTCCCATGCATGCTGCTCAGAGTAATCTCAGTCAGTGGCTCTTCTGGCAGCAGCACAACGTCTCTCCCTCTCCTCTTGCACCATGTGCACACAGATGGGAGTGAGAGGGAGTTACTATGGTTACAGGGACACTCTGTGTCTCTGACACTCTGAAACTTTCTTGGGATTCCCAATAATAAAACATCATTAACCAGGTTTAAATATACAAATCATGTTGTGATGTGTTGTACGGCTATTTAATTTATATAAATTGTTAGTTCTTGTTTGACCTTGAACATGGCCTAGTAGCCTGCAATCTACTACCATTTTAGACTACATAATGTTTTTATAATATAATTTCAAATATGAAATAGCTATTCTTCTAGTAATCATTTCCTGCCCTGATCCACCCATTTATATACCATTTATATACTGTTCTTGATGCATTATTGGTTTTCATATCACCCTCAATCTAACTAATCTAGACGAGTGCAGGCTGTTTCTTGAGTTAATCCAAGTGGTTAGGTGGTGTAGTAATGCAGGAAATTTTCACAATTCATTTCCAAGTGTGCTCCCACATTTTAAAACATAAGCAGGCATTCATGGTTGCAGTTATACTATTACTTCTATTTGGATAGACGTAAGAGAATAAAGTGGGGGAGCGACTTGGTGAGGAGCATAGATCTTTCTTAGCCTATGTTTTGAAGAAAAATATGTTTAATATCTAGAGTGTATATCAAAAATGCTACCCAGTATACACAAATTAGCAAAAAGAAAAAGTCTTATGAAAAAGATGTTGGGCCATAAGGCCAGACAGAGGTTGAGTGGGTCAATTTACCAGGAATAATACTCATTTTATAATGAACAAAAATACGTACTATTAGAAGTACTGGAAAACTCGAAACACTCAAAATACTCAATATATTTAGAAGTCCGAACTTAAGTATCCCAGCACTACTTCTATAGTAACCTGTGACGGGCCAAAGACCTTTTCTTTGCCGACAGATACTGGCCCATGCCTCAGAAAAAAGTCAGTTTATTTAATATCTGAAAATATGAGTCCAATAAATCAACAGAGCGTTTGAGAATAGAACCAGAGCCATGGGGACGCATCCCACTCAGAGCTCTAGGCAGTTATCACACAATAGACTCTCAGTATGCTTAAGTGCGAAAATGATATGCCTCATTGGGATAATAAAACAGTCACATGAATCACACTGGAAAACTCTGAAATCTGATCTGAAATCTTTTATAATTTAGGGACTGGGAATAAAAAGGAAATCCAACATTTCAATGGAGGTCCTGTGGATTCTCTCCAATGTATGATTATTTCGAAAATTACAAAGATTCAGTTTCCGCAGCACACACGACAGATATTATTGACCATACTGAAGGGACCTCCCCAAAGAAGAATCACGTCTTCCCTATAGAGCAGCAAATGGAAAGTGCTTTAAACTGTTTTCCCTTCAACATGGTGGAAGTGCCCTCATGGGACCCACTGCTGGAAGGCTGAAGGCAGAAGGACTGTATGATTAGGCTGGGGATCTGATAGAAGGTCGAGATCTGTGGTAGGCCAGAGACAAACACAGATGCTATCAGGATGTGTCTGGAGAGCAGTGATAGTCCTTTAAGACTGTGATCTACAGAGCGGCAATACTGTCAGTCCATCAGCTGGCTCACCTGAAGATAGCTAACAGCTAATCGATGATGATGTAAACCACGTTTCAAGCCACTCCACTCAGTTAGTTATGTTGTAAATCTTACTGTGAAGAGCTTCAATATTTCCTGTAAAAAAAAAAAAAAAATGGCAGCTTTGCCGTTATTGGTGATTACGCCTGGCTTCTGGCTTTCTAATCTGAAGTAGGTTGTACAATAAGTGATTAATTAATTCTCTCCTTCACTGAGACATCATCTGAAGTTTTGAAAGGATTTGAAAAGGGTTGGGACCATGAGACAATACAGCACTTGTTAGCTGTCAAGAGATACCATTTAGAGCAAGGAAGTTAAACCTTTAATATCTCTAGCTGTGTTGGGCCATTGTGAACAATGTTGCAAATCCATTAAGAAGACTGCTTTACAGTAAAACCGGATTTGCAGGATTGTTGCAACAATTCAATGAAGTACATTCATTTGCCAGATATTTAATTCAATAGATAGAAATGAACATCTATCTATTAGTGTCTCAAAATGATATACACCCTATTTTAACTGTAACACCATGAAGGAAAGAAGAATAAAACACAAAGTGCACACTAATTTAAATGTGTTCAAACCTTTGCTCAGATCTGATACCTGCAATCACACATTTTTATTTAAACTACAAGCACAACCCTTTTGTATGTTCAATGTGACAACCACAGGGATACAACCTTGCGTAAAGCATCTGTGTTTAAAGGCTTTTCACTAATTGCTGCTATGTATTTAACATCCAAAACTCTCTGAAAATAAGGGAGCCACTTGCCTACTGAAACTGGTCATCATGTATTAGTGTGATATTCAGAGACTGATTCAGATTCTCCTTCCACTGCTTACAGTTTCCTGTTGAGCATGTATATCAATAAAATATGTCTCTGACAAGCGTCCTAAACATCTATCAGTATGAATCTTGTTATACCCCTCATCCCTCCTTGTGTATAATGGCATGCAATATGTGCATGAATAGCAAGAGAGGAAAAGCCCCTATTGTCTGCTGTGTCGGCATTTCTGTATTCACCACATGGAATACTTCCATTTGAGAAGTGAATTGTGTGTCAACATATCCCTGCTTCCCATCTTCCCTGAGGCGCTTTTCTCAATGCAAAGCTGGCTTTAGCCCCTGCTGACCTGTGTAGTTCTGCAGGAAGATGCTTTTAGCCCTCGGAGAAACAAACATGAAAACAGTCCCTCAGTCGAACACTGTCTTTAATAGTAATGTGGGCCCTGTGGGTGTGCCTCGTTTCCTCTGAGCTCCAGCACAATATCTCAGAAGACCAGCAGTGCTGGATTCATTGAATCTACCAGGAAGAATAGAGACTGAAATCCCTCTCAGTCCTGTTAATCCAAAACATTAAAAAAACATCGCAAAAGGAAAACTAATTCTTTAAAAAATATAGTGTGTGTGTATGTGTGCGCACGTGTGTTAGAAAGCATCATCTAAATTGTGTCGAGATGAAATAGTGTAAGTTCTCGTTATTCATTATGCTGCCCGCTTCAGTGCCTGCCAGCAGCAGCAGGTTTTACAAAGACAGATGACTAAAAATTAGACATATGAGATGTCACTGTACAGTTCATAAGACCACTCAACTCACTTATCTGGCTCCTATGGCTTGATTAAAATCTGTTTAGTGTGTGTGTCCAGAGTGCAGCAATTTTTAAATACAACCATAGGTATGAGAGAGCAGAGTTATGGTCCGTCTCATTGGAGAAGACAGCTACAGTACTTGCTTGACTTTGGGCAAGGACATGCAGAAGCAGACCAGCACCACATGGGACATCTGGATTTTCACACTTCTCGACACCCATGTGTAATCGACAGCGACAGGCAGTGAGTGACAGCATCAACTCCGAGTCTGAATACTCAGGTGGACAATGATTCCTCAATCATCTCTGTGACTGGAACAGATCACCGCCCGCGCTGCGTGGCAATAATACTTTAGTCACACGTTGAAGTGGAGTCTTTTCAATGGGAATTGTGTCAGTTAAAAATCCACGTTTGCATTGTTTGTTTTGCGAGAGATGGCAGGTTATTTAGAAGATGAGTGACAGCTGCATTGTGATGATAAGATCGTCATGAAAACGGACCACATGCAATCATTGCAAATAGAAAGCCATCTTTCTTCATATATCAGATGTGAAAGAGAGCAAAACCAGTTTCTGATCAAAGTTTGGTGAGATGAATCCAATTTGAAATAAATAAAAAAAAATTACACTATACACTATACTGTATACCGCTATAAATATAATGCTGATATAAATATTCAGGCAATTCTGCAGGGAATCATATATAGGGGGGTGGACACAATTAAAGCAGCATTGTTTAAGCTTATGTACGTACTTATATGGCATCACAATGTCCATGTGTTGCTTTCCACACCCTGTAATTAATTAAGATTTTGTGTCACGTTGTCAAGGTTTCTTTTGTTTGCAATTCCTTTATTATAAGCCTTTTTGCTAGATTGACTAGTTTCAATAGAGTAATAATGCTAGTACTAACTATCACGTTTCAAAATACTTATTTCATAAGTTTACAATCATTTTGAATTACTGGCTGTGCACCTTATTTTTGTGACAATCTGGTATAATGTCCATACATCAGTGACCAAGTGTAGCTCATTTTGATGAATATTTATTTGGTTTCATTAGCTCTGGTATGTCAAGCTGTTTCAAGTGAAAACTGCTACTGTTGTTGGCCCTGCTGCTACCCTTCAGTGTGACATCATACTGAGTGATTATTACAGAGGGAAGGTTACCTCTTGGATATTAATTTGGCTATTAATATTACTCTGGTTTGAGAGTACAGTGGAGACCTAAGCCACCTATGAGGAGTGTGAATAACTCAGGTCGAGGCGTCTGATGCAGTTAACATCCTTTATTTATGGTGGAATGGGCAGTGCTACCAGTGGTCTGCAATGAACAGAAATTACAGACATAACAAAAAATACAGGATTTAGTACTATAATGTCAATACCATAATCTACATAGGGATAATATAAAATAATACTGAATTAAACATTCTTATATGGGATGAACATTATAAACTCAGAGTGAGTTAATTCAGTCCCGCTACAACTGAAACAGCAGCCTGAAGTAGCTAGCAAAACTCAAATGACATTTCCACAATTTGACATAATATCGAATTATTAATCCTCAATTACTGATTACAATTAAAATAAACAGGAGATATATTTTTGTATATATAATTCACCAACTGGCTAGACATTCACCCACATCAACACATTGTTGAACATCCACCAAGGAATGAAGGAAAAGAAACAAAACTAATAACATGTGCCTCTCAGCTAGTAGGTGGGATTTTCCAGTCCAGTCTGCAGGGGCTGTCTCCTAGCAACTACCTAACAACAGTAGCAGCCTCATTTTTATCCATGGGACTTTCGCACAGTGATTATGGTGCAATTTAACTTAATTGTTTCAAAAATATGCTGGAAAAACAACTTACAGACATTTCCTGTCTGATACTAACAAATGTATTCTTTTTAACAATCCAAGAATTTGTAGGAAAGTGTACAAGATTTTTTTCTTGAGAATCATTTGGCCACAAATGTATCAGTGGTGTTTGGAACACAGAACCAATTTACATTGTTTACTCTAACGTTCATGAACCAATCAAACCTTTTTAATTCTGAGACGATTTTATAACATTGTGAACTAAACGTCAAGCTGACACAAATGGTTTTTTTTGTGTCAAGCTTTGTTTTCTCTGTTGAACTTAAAATTGAGTCGCATAGAATCACACAATCAGACAATATTTTGTCAACATTTATCAGAACAATTAGTGTGCAGGTACATGACTGGTTGATTCATTTGTAACGCAGTATGTGGCTAGATAAGCAATGACTGTCCAACTAGACGGTCCATCAAGTGTGAAAGACCACAGTGTACGTCCACTCTGACAGTCTCAACAAAATGGTCTGTTGAAGTTCCACAAAGATTATTCCCAAACTTCCAGCGCCTCCTTACCTGGCTCTAGTCTGCCTGACAACTTGGGAGTGTTAATGGCTTCTACGTAATAAATGAAAGGCGGACAGGATGAGAAAATAAACAGGTCCACACAAAAGTTCAAGAGACGCATCATTTCAGAAGCATTAAGTGAGACAGGATTCAATTTCGGCTTGCCTGCCAGAGCGTGTCCTTCTCGTCTGTCACTTCCGCTATTTACCAGCGGTTCTGAGCCAAAGGATGCAGTCGTCACATTTCCCATCACAGCTCTCTCCTGTTTCTATCACATACCGGACATGGTGACATGGTTAAATCAGCATACCTTTGCTCAACCTGACACTGATCATTGTCCTTTTGATGGAATGCTACCATCAAACCTGCTGCCAGCTTCTGCCCACAACAGTATGAATATAACAGCAGACTTGGATGTCCATGTCATGTGAGCCCAAATAGATAAAAATGCCTCAGTAGTGATTTGAGGAACCCAAATTCCTGGCTCAGATAGTGAGAGTGTAGGTGATTGGCAGCTCGACCTGATTAGCCAAAACCCTGTTATTTTCTGACAAGGAATGTGTGGAATGACTGTCTGCAATGTTGAAGGTTTTCAATAGCAGCTTTAGTGATAATGCTAATTTACTTGAGTTTTTTCACAACAGTTGCCAAAAAAAGACAGAGTGCATGTGATTGAAAAAAGTTCAAAAGAAGTATCGTATTTAACCTAATAATCCATAGAATGAAACCAATCCACTACTAATAAAGAAAAAAAGTCTTTAATTCAACAACTATTGAATACTGATTCTGTATTGCAGTGTAGTACACCTTGGCATTTCACTGAAGCTGGAGCTCATGTCTCTAAAATGAAAAAAAGAAGAGAGTAAGAAAGAGAAAACTACTGTAAAAAAAATTCTCAAAAATGAATCAGAGTCTGGTGTGAGTCCAACTCTGTTATTGATTTTTCACACAGCCTGCCGGGAGAAATTATTGTGAAATGATTAAATGAGAAATATAAGAGGATACTGAAACCTTTTTTTTATCTTGAGGCCACAATGTTGGATCCTGTGGTGAACAGGAAGATTCGACTGTGAGTGGATTACCTATTGCTGCTTCCAGGTGACTCTTAAGATGGAGATATCAACTCACTCCTGATTGTTCAACATGTTACACAGTGTTGTGTTATAACTTACTGTAATGTACCTCTTGTGCCATAAAGTACAGCCTGCAGTATGTACTATGCTAGCAACATAATCTGCCTTGCTTTAGAACAACATGAGGTATGATTAGCAGAGTTATTTTCACTGTCAATTAATCTATTGGTTATTTTTTTTGATTAATTGATTACTTGTTCAATTAGTCTTTAAAATTTTATTTTGGCCGATTACAGTCTGAACCACCAAAAATATTCTATTTAAATGTATATAGAACAGATAAAAGTGGTAAATCCTTATATGAGAAGCTGGATCCATCTATTATTTTCTAATACTGGGACACCTCAACAGCATCACAGTATTTGATCAAAATGAAGAATGAAAAACAGTCTGGTGGGAACTGAACTTTTTACTTTCTACAATGTTTTTGTGTCAAACTCCTGTGTCAAACTCCTGCCTCTTTCAGTCTCATTTTTTGTTTCAAACTCCTGCCCCCTTCAGTGTCAAAGCTAGGGTGCTTTACTTTTTGAGTAGGAATCTGATATGAGATCATCTCGGCTTTTAGCTGCCATCTCAGCACTTCAATGTACAGCTGACTTAGTTTGCTCATTGGATCTGTCCATGGTGCTAGATTGCTCTGTTTACAGCATTTCGGTCATCCATGAGACCTCCTGATTTACAGTCCATGTACTGTCACCTCATTCTACCTGCATTTCTATTCTTGATGTGTCTGAGGTCACTCTGCAACCTATTCTGCTATATTATATCAGTGTTTGACTCCCCCAGAGGCCTTTGCTACTCTATTGTTCCCAGGAGAACACATGCTTTGCCTTCTGGGGCACAGAGGAACATAACTGGTCCAAGCAATGCATGAGTTACATTAAGTGAAAGATATATTGAGTGTATGACCTTGGTTTTATGAAGGCAAGAGAAGAGTGCACCAACATAAAATCCCTCTCTACCAATTTAATAAACTCAAGAGTAAAGGGGCAAGCTAAGAAGAGCAGGACAAGACTTCCCCTGGTCTATCAACTACTTATTAATTGGGGAAAAAAATCCACTTGCTAATAAATGTTCATATGCATGTCAGTTGTTTTTAGTATCAGGTTAATTTTCTTCCAGGTCAGAAAGGCAGCAACTCTACCACTGTCTGAGGTCAGTTTTGCTGGACAGCTGCTGGATAAAAGCTTCAAGAGCCCTCAGAAATTTGAGCAAATCTCTTGGTTCCAAATTTGCCAATCAGTAAATGGTCTACTATCACAGTACGTCACTGATGTGGAGATGGCTGAGAGGACCAGTCAAAGGGATTTTAAAGTGGGTTTACTTTTTTAGTCAGGACTGGGAAATTCAAATGCAGCTGAACTTAGTTTATTCATTGATCCATGGTATATTACAATTATACCTATCAGGTTTTTAAAAGCAGAGTATTAAGTATGAAGTATAAAGAATACAATAAAGCATTTGCAGATGGGAGCACATGTCTAATGCATTTTAGTTGATTCAGAATTTTTGTCTTTGCTCAAAAAAGGTTAACTTAATTTTGAAATACAACCTGTGATGTAATATTTCCATTTTTTGTGTTGTGGCCATGTAGATGTAGTTATATTCCCACTATAATTTAGCTTTCATACCAACTGTAAGATTATTTGGACAGGTGTCTGCCATCAGTTCAACAAACCAAACCTACCTGAAACATCCCAACCTCGCTGCTCTCCAAACTCCAAGACTATATGCATCCAAGAACAACATAAGTCCATTGATCTCTACAATTCCTTTGAAGTTTGAATGAATGAAATTGTATTGAATGAAAGAGAACACAACATGTGAATTGTCCATTCAGTTGTTGTTGCAACACACTGCAGCGTGTGGTGGGTGCACACAAAGGCAATGAAAAGTAATATTTAAGTTTATAAACCACACAAAATGTTGACTGTTTGAACTTATAAATGCAAACGGACATTTGTTGTATATATTTATAATTTATTATAATTTATAATTATAACACTGTTCATTGCTCTGCCATTGAAATTATAAGCAGAATTTAATTTATGGTTATGTCTACTCACACGTAAAAATTATGAAGCATGGAATATGAGTTGCTTGACTATCCAGCTTAAATTACCTGTATTATATTCTTATTTGATTTGATACTTTAATTTATTGAATGGAATAATTGAGCTTTGAATTAACCATGTTCAGTTTATTACACTATGAATATCGAACTGTATTTCAGTAATTGGTCACCTGTATCCATCCTGTTATTGATTGTCATCATTTGATTTATGCTACATGAGCAGATATATTGTTTATTTTTGTTTCCTCTGTACAGCACACACAATCAATTTTCAGTATAATACCACAGTGGTTAAACTTAATCCCTGTCTCTGCTTCGTCCATCATCGGTCAGCCTGACCCGATTACCAGCGGTTACCTGCTCATCTTGTCAGTCACCTCACCTGATCCATAGCCTACCCTTAACCTTTTTCACTTTCAATGAATAACAATTTTACAAAATTAGATCCGAAATTTATGTTTTACAGATCTGAATGACTCTTTGAGTGATTGGGATGTGAGATTGCTTTCTTTCATTTGCCACATTAAGTGGATACTTTGTGTGGGGGCAATAATTAAATGGCCTCGAATTAAACACCACAGATAACTGAAAGTAGGAATTGGTCAATTAAAAGCTCACTCACTAAATGTACTGCAATTATAGTTATCAAAACATTCACTTTTTGCTAATCGTGCTTCACAGCTCTATTCCAGTGCAGCTAATTAAATCGCAGCAGACGAGATATGAATGCTTTTTGACCAATCAACATGTCAAGATTAAGACCAGCCTGCAGTAATGAAATACTGTGTTGAGTAAAAATTTAATTCAGATAAACATGGCAAGTAAAAAAAGTCCCATATTTCATCAACAGTGCTGTTAATGAAGGAGTAGAGGACTGCTCAGAGATGTACTGTATAGACATATCACACCCACGGGCCCAGTCAGTTGTTTTAGGTTCACCCACTACACCGTTAATGATACAAGGTCTGAAACAAGCCTTTGTCGGACCCTAAGCCTAAACAAGACATAAAATGTAAATGGCAACAATCAACTACAACTTATGATGCTTGATTTTGTTACTGCAGCACAAAATTGTAGTGGGGTCAAAATTTACCTCACACAGGGGAAGCCATTCAAAACTTTGTGACAATTTAATTTTCTCTATTAGTGCACACCATACAAGCACTGATGGAGATATAAAACACTTAGCACTTAGCCCCATAACCTGGGGCTTTTGGAAACTGGGATTTACTGGCAAACATTTGGCACTACAGCAAAATAATGTAAACAAAATTTAAGGAGAGAGCAATTGGGGTGGGATTACTGGCCCAACATAAAGCTTTGGATAGTATCACCCGCCAACTGGTCTGTGTTGAGTCTCTCTAAGTGTATATTGTTGAAAATATCAGTTTGAAATGAAAAACTCTACGTTAACAGTGCACTGTTTTTAATAGCATGTGCAATCAATAATGCGCCAGCGCTATGGATTGAAATAATGACTGATCTTTCAGAAAGTTGAAGTGAGTGCAAGTAATGGTGAAGGTCAGTGGTTTGACCTGCAGGAGCGTCAGCTTAGAGAAAGGAGAAAATGCACTGGTGTCTGGAGAGCTGACAGAGGCAGCAAATGGAGAGCATGAAATGGAAGTACTGCTCGTTTGAACTAATTTTCAGAGAGAACCACTGTTCTCAAAGTGCCAGAGCTTTCAACTGACTACTGATATCACCTGTGAAAAGGCTGAAGCGAACACTCAACTGCTCTGGCAGCAGCTATTTTACAGATGTCACTACAATGTATTGTTCCCTGAATTTTTTATGTCTGATTTTGTTTATCTGAGCTGTTTTCATAAAACTTTTCCTCCATCTCCAACTGTCTCTTAAAATCATCCAGAGGATGATACTAACCCCAGTCTCAACAGATTCAGCCTGGTTATGTATTAAAATTGATAATGTAATGATGCAGTGTGTTACTGCATTATTATTTTCTTACACTAATTTATGAACACAATGCTTCCTTTTGTCTATCTTTGATCTTGTACTCATTTAAGTCATAAAATGAACATGCATGAAGTGTTTTCTCTCTTTTTGTTAAAGTCTAATTCACCCTCAGAATAGGTTAATGTGAAGGTAGTTCAAGTGGACGAGCCCAGTGACAGAGATGCATATCATATATGGCCGGATTATGAGCCGTGATATGTTAAATTAAAACTGGAACAAATCAAGTAGGAGTCTTTTTGGTGTTCCATTGAATATTAATTAAGGTAATTAACTGAGGTAAATTGCAATTTAGAATGTAATTGGTAGTGAGATGACATTTGAAGTTCAAACAGGACTGAAATTCAGTCACCCCTAACCATATGCTAATGGAATTTCCCTAATCTTTAGCCTCGCTTTTGAATGCATTGGATTTTATTGTCCAATTAGTTTTGACCAAACAACCTCTGGGTCGGCAATGGTAGCACAACCGAAAAGAGCTGGTGGAAAAACAGAGGGACATGTTGGCTGGGAAACTGTAAGAACAAGTGAATCCGGAATACTAAATGTAATGACATACATCAGCAGTGAGCAGCATACTGGTGGGAGCAAGTTGAATGAGGGGTAAACTCAGCAAAGGGAGCACATACACTTGGCTTAGACATAGGAGCTGAAGGCTTTGTGCTTACCCACCAGGGGTAAGCTTTGTACTGTTCTCTGATTGAAGAAAATCATACAGTATGGATCTGTTGTACTGCCAAAATTTCTCTCCCTGTACTCCAAACACAAGATATGGGGCTGGAGAAAAGAGTTGATTGTCTGTTCTTTCAGATATTAAAGTGGTTGCACTGGAATAAAAGCTGTTTGAATAGATGAAACATTTTTTTCTCACCAACAAGAGTGAAAATCAAACAGGTCCTTGTGTCTTTTGTTCCTTTAACAAACTTGTATGAGATATAAACTAAACATCATCTGGATTTACCAAAATGTTAAACACCTTCTAATGCTGCGGTATTACTATTTGAAATCATTGACATCATTGACTATTTTACATGACACTTATCCAAACAGCATGAAATAAATACAATAAAAGCTTTGATCGAAACAAAAAAATGGAATACAATTCAAAAAAGGATTCTGCTGAAGAAAACAAGGCTGAAACAATGTTAAAATAAAAAGACATTTATTCAACTCGTCACTGAGGGAGTTTGTTACAGGATTGTGTTGTGTGTTAAATCAAGTGCGTCGTCTTCAGAGGCTTCCAGCCTCTAAGGCTGATTTATGATAGGTCACTCAACAGTAATGACGTGTTTTTGACAGAAAAAAGTGTTGCTCGACACTTTCCTTTCATTTTGCGCACCTAGAGAATTTTGTTATGTTGCAGATACCGTCATATTTTGCCAATGTAACTGGGTAGTGTTACTAACATCACCATGGAGATTGCAGAATAACAATAGTAACAATAATAATAATAATAATAATAATAATAATAATAATAGAGATATGACTAGTAATAACAATAGCAGCAATAGCCTGAGAAGGACACCAACAGGACCGCGCCACCATCCCTGCATCATTCCCGCGACGAAGGCCCACAGTTTGGATTCCGGGGTTTACTGCGAGATGAGAAAACACAAAAAACTCCAGGGAAGAAGCTAAGTTAGTAACATGCATTAATGGTACATGAATGCATACAGATGGAAGAGGGGAGGAGAGAGGAGCTCAGCCCATCATGGGAAGTCCCCCGGCAGTCTCGGCCTATAGCAGCATAACTTGGGGCTGGTCCAAGGCGAGCCTGGCTGGCTGTTTGTTTACAAGAAAACTCCACAGGGTCCCTTTAAGGGTAACAAATATTGGTGGCATCTGATGAACGTTAAAACACCCGCGCACCTGCTCACTTGTGGTATCTCAGTCATTATTATTATTGTTGTTATTGTTATTATTGTTGTTAATTTGAACCCCCCCCCCCCCCCTTCTGAACCCCGACTAATCCTGTCTGTGTAGCACATCCCGTGTTAGCTATGGGCGTCAATTGACACACATCAAAAGACACAACTCAGTTGGTGTGTTGCACTTCAGTATCATACTTAGTGTAATCTGCAGTACAAACAGTTGAGTAGAAACATAATGTTAGAAAGTTACTCTTTATTATGGTACTGGTTAGCTACCGACCAATCTAATAATAAAAAATGAAACGCATTAAATGCAAATGACAAAATAAAATATAAGCTTGAACAGAAGTTTTTCTCTTTGCCTTGTGAGCTATGTCACATATCAGTATATACTATATATTATTACTGTATATACTGTATAACAAGGAGAAATGAGCTGTTTGAGAAAAGAATAGACAGTAGAAATACATTTATTCATCTTAAAGGTTCTATATGTTGGAATCAGAAATTCCTTCTCATTAGTGACGTATGTGGCTGTTAACTGAGCTGCAGTTAACATCCTGGTGCTTGTGCTCGCTCGCGCTTGTGCGCTCGCATGCTTACTTTCTCACACACAAACACACACAGAGAGGCTCCTGTTGTGCTGTGGCCAATCCGCACCACCCAAATCACACAAATATGTGTTAATTAATCACCCAAACCTGACCCAACCCGCAAACTGCCACTTTTTTTTTTACCAACCGTGTTTACTAATCAGTGAGCTGTGGCAGGGGAGCAACGTGCTGTGGTTGGGCAGCAACAAGCTATGGTCAGGGAGCAACACACTGTGGTCGTCGGTAATTCACTGTGGTCAGGAAGCAATGCACTGTGACTGAGGGACAATGCACTGTAGTCGGGGAGCAATGCGCTGTGGTCAGGGAGCAATGCACTGTGACTGGGGAACAACATGCTGTGGTCAAGGAGCAACGCGCTGTGGTCAGGGAGCAGTGCACTGTGACTGGGGAACAATGCGCTGTGGTAGGGGAGCAATGCGCTGTGGTCAGGGAGCAATGCCCTGTGGTCGGGGAGCAATGCGCTGTGGTCGGGGAGCAATGCACTGTGACTGGGGAACAATGCACTGTGGTCAACGAGCAATGCTCTGTGACTAAGGAACAATGTGCTGTGGTTGGGGAGCAACGTGCTGTGGTTGTGGAGCAATGCACTGTGACTGGGGAAAAATGCGCTGTGGTCAGTGAGCAATGTGCTGTGGTCAGGGAGCAATGCACTGTGACTGGGGAACAATGTGCTGTGGTTGGGGAGCAATTGGCTGTGGCTGGGCAGCAACGCACTGCGGTTTTGTTGTGAAATGTGTGCTTATTACCACCTTTGAACTACCAACAGGAAAAACAAAAGGGGTAAGCTATCGCTCTGGTGCTTGTTTTCTACTCCTTTGTTGAGGAAATAATGTTGTTTTAGCTGTGTGTGCTCAGGAGTGGGCGACTTGGCATTGCAGGGGTGTTTTGTTGTGAAATGTGTAGTGGTTGATGGAGGCAGCTAGCTGTTTCATTAGCTGGAGAGCTAATATCTGCAGGGTGTTTCTAGTTGGATAGCACCGTTTCTGTTGTGCCATTATGCTGTCATTTGTTGATGTTAGTGCGACAGAGGCAAGGCACTTGGGAGTGCGCAAAAACATCACTTCAGTTAGATTTTTGCGGAAAATCTGGCCTGAGTCCTTCACATAGAAATCAGTCCACAGGCTGTTACAGACAACCGAGAAAGTTGATGAAGGTCTCTTTTTTATATTAGTACCCATTCACTCATTGGCAATAAAAAACAATTAATACATGTAAATTGCTTCACAATTCTACATATAGAACTTTTAAGGCTGCAACTAATGATTATTGTGACTTAAATTATTCTTTATATTTTTTCAATTAATATTTAAATTGACAAATTAAAAAATAGTCCCGAGGTGACTTCTTTAGATTAAATGTTTTGTTGGGCCAAACATGTTTGGCATTTTGCTCGATAAATTGTTGATTAATTTTCTGTCAGTGGACTGTCACTCGATTAATCAACTAATCCTTTCAGCACTAATTCACACCAAAATTCTGTTCTGTTCTGTTTCTTACAATTAAGCAAGTGATTAACAATTGTTCCTCTTCTTTGTTCACAATAACTGCCTGAGCAAGCTACCTGGGAAACAAAAGATACCCTTAATTAATTTTATCCTTCCATAACATATTGACATTGTTATATACTTTGTTTAACTGTCCAGTGGCTGTTTTTGTGAGCTCCAGCACAGCAAACACAGACCATACTGTAATCACAACACGTCACTGAACAATAGAAGTGCTCTCGGGAGGAGCACTGAGAATCTGCTTGCTTCTTCAAAGACCTCAGTGCCTCATTTTTAAACTTTCTCTTAGAGGTACAACCACAAAAAGAAACTGATGCCGAATGTAGGCTGGATAATAAAGGTGGATCTTCTGTTTGAGCCCTGCCCATCAGGACCAGCTAGAACTAATGACTTATTGATTAATCTGCTGCAGGCTTGTTCTGACTCATTGCTTATCAAAATGTTTGTACACTGAAATATTCTGGCTTTTTTGTGTAATACTTTTGGATGACAGTACTTTTTATATGGATTTTTCAGTTTTCTGCCACATGGGATATATCCCTCACTAACATATGAAGTATTGGCTATTGTCATTTTTAAACATTGTAAGTGATAATACACACATTGACTTTATTATTTGGTAATATTAAGCATTCAGAAATACAACATTTACACCAAGTGGTCATGCAGTGTATAAAGTACAAGTTCCATGTTTAAATTGGTCTCCAAACTAAAATCACATATATCTGCCCTGATTGTATTTAGAAACCCATCTTGTGACATTTAAAGTAGCATGCATATCTGAGCAAATGTTATATCAACCTGTCCACACTCATCTGTGATGACTCAGCCTATACAAGGATCCTACACCCAACAATAACTGTCTGAAATAAAGCCATTAATCTTGAACACGCTCCACTGCAATAAGGACACAGAAGTCACACAGTGTGCATCAGCGGAGAAGTACATATATCTAAATTTAGGTTTTACAGAGATTGAAGCAGACAACAGCCCTGAGATGGAGGAAGTTCAATGAGGCAGCAAATGATGCTGGGGCAACTGATACCATCAAACCCTCATACGTCCTTGATTATACATACAGTATAACATTGGATTCTAAATATGAGAGGTTGCTCCAAAGAGCAAAAATCACTCTGCAGTCCTTGATTATTCATTAAACCCATGTAAAGTATTCTCAAATGAAATCACACCTTTCATTGAAAAGCCCTTGATAGGCACTGTAGCAGCAAAGGCTCACCAAAAGCAAGAGCAGGGCACATGAAGGTTCAAATATATTCTCTTTTATACTCCTCAAATCCAGCAGGCAATCAGAGCTGTACTTGAGAGGGCAGTGTATAGTTTAATCCATTAATCAGAAAGTCTCGTAAATTGAGCTGCTGTTTAAAATATCCTTAATGTTTGCTTCTGTTTATGCCCCAAATGCTTCAAAGTCTTTTCGCTCAAAGGAAAACTTACCAAAAACCAAATTGCTTCTCATGTTTCTTATCATTTTGATGTTGTTTTAATCTAAAGATTTTAACTATTGTGTGTTTACATAACTGCACTGCAGGAATTTTAAAGGAGTTTGGGATTCAAGAGCTTAATGTCTAACATTAGTCCCAATGTGCAGTTCCCTCTGTATTGAGACCTTATGGTTGCAATCTGCATACACATTTCTAATGTTAATGCAGTAAAAATACACTCTTACACATATAATATAAAACATTAACTATTTTGGTTTATATAGCCTTTAGAAATAATGCACACAAGTTAGTACAAGAAATAGTTGTAAAATGACGAGTCAATTAATCAAATAGCTAACTGACATAATGAATTTCAACAATTCAAGAAACTGATGAACTGTTTAAGTCATTACTTGAGCAAAACTTCACTGCTTTGAGAGAAAATGTAAAGATCCTCTGCTTTCCTCTGGTTTATTTCATGGTAAATTAAATATAGTGTTTTAATCTTGTTTTAATTAATAGATCAATCAATAATGGGAATTATCTTTAGTTGCCACCATAAACTGAAATATTTGAATTTTCCTACACTTGACTGTAGACAATATATCAGTAAAATAAATGTGAGGAATGATATGAATGAAATAATATATCTTCGTTTATGACTGTGAAGCACTTAGCGCAGTCAGTATGGTCCACATAAGAGCTTTATAGCTAAATAACCCTTTAGGATTCCCGTGCTGTGGGTATACAGCCTGTCTGTGAGATGAATGATGGAGATTATTCATGGTCCCTTGGAGACGGTCTGAAGTGATGACTATTAAGGTGGGACTCATTGACCTCCTCTTGACTGGCAGTGACACCAGAGACTGCTTTGTGTGGGCCAAGGGTCAAATTGGATCACTGTGAGGTCACTGCTGACACGGAGTCCTAGACAGGTCCTCTGAGTAATTAGGTAAGGGAGGAAGCGCGGCTGCCTCAGACGGTTAGCCTCCACCGCTGAATGCCACTGGATTTCAGCTTTGCTATTAGTCTGCCTTACAGGGGCAATAAATGAGATTTTTACTGCTCCATAGCACAAAATAGCCATAATATATCTGGAGGGAGTTGATAGAGTTGTTGATAAATACCAATGACTCCATGATTACTTCACAAGGTGCTGACCTTTCTGGCGTTGAAAACTCACTCTCTGGACCATTCTGTCTGTTTGGCAAGAAAAACATCCTGCCCATGGGCATTTCAGGCCGCTCCCAATCTGTCCACCTGCCCCCAAATACACATCTCCAATGCCCCAGCTGCTCACATTTTCAATTCCTCAGCTACAGAAGATGAGGCAGCATGATCAAGGTAAGATGGGCTGACGGGCTCCTAGGGAACAGTAGCATTGAGGAGATGTGGAGTTGTTGAATTTATAGATTATCTTAATGCAAGGACTATTACTTGCAGTGTAAGCTGTAACATGAAAACCTTCTGCTAACCTTGGTGGTTTTTTGTCAATACACTACTTTACATCTGGGTGACCTTTGAGGCACACAGGCATTTACAGAGATTTAAAGCTGATAAACCTTAAACCCCAAAGCTTGTGAGTATGTAGTTACCATTACGCTATTTAGTATACTAATATTTAGACAGTTAGATACACACAGACTCTTCTCTTTAATGTCCAATATAATTGGCTTTACTTTGTTTGACATTTTAGTCAGTTTAGTTAAATTCAGTTCATTCAGCCAGAGTATACGAGGAATTTAATTCTATGTTGTAGTTCGTAATGTTGTATGCAATAAATGTAATAGATTATGTAATTCCTCTTTACATTCAGAGGAAAACAGCAACCCTCTCTGGAATATACAGTAAGCACATTTTGGGGAGTAGGGATCAAGTGCGATTAAGATCAGTTTGTTGGATCAGGTTATTGGATCTTTGGCTGCTGCTTTCCATGTGAAATTATTTCACAAACATCATTTTCACTGCAGGACTCCTGGCTGTTTTCACCTTTAAATGAAAGAACTCCACATTCAGGGGGAAGCTGAACTGATGAAGGACTGATGAACTCATTAGCATGCAGAGACCTAAAAGCAGATAATAATCTGCTGTCAGTTGTCCGTCTCCGCCGGACTGTTGCAGGTGGGGAATAAGCATCACCTTGGTGTTCAACATTCTGCTGAGCCTTTATGGGATGCTGTGATATGCTTAAAGGAGCTCATCCAAAATTTCACCACCTCAGCAATGCCAAGTGCGCAGGGCCGTCCCTAGATGCCCCAGCCAAGATATTTGTGAAATTTATCTGGCCTGTTCTGATGTCTGATTCACCTGTGTGAGCTGGCCAGAGGGTGGTAAGTATGCAGCTTTTACCCAAGTAATGTTTTAATTATGTCTACTGGAGGGAATTTTATATTTGATTTTAAAGCCTATTATTCATAGTTGCACACATCAAAGCTAATATACTAGTTTTCACTCTCTGCGCTAAAGTTGCTTTTAACTTTTGAAAAAAGAGATGGAATTAGTGGAGTGGTGTTAGATAAAAAAGAAAATTATGTGACAAGTTCAGAGAGATCATGCATATTTTGTGCTGTGAGTTAGCCATGTCAGCGCAGTGAGGTCAAGCAAAGCGCTTAAAATAATACAGATGAAGTTCCCTTTTGCCTTAATATAAACACAAGGACGTTACTGAGCATACATTTTAATTCCGCATTCATGAATGTGCCCTTCTACTTCACAGATAGAAATTTGCTGACATTTTGAATGTTCCACTTTTCCTTCTACACAGGTGTTTTTTCTTATACTTTATAGACCCTCAAAGGAAAATTCATCTTTTTAATAGCCATAGAAACATGACAGCATCCCTGAGCCCGGTAGTCATTTTCTGTCTTGCTCAAGGACACTTCAGCAGAGCCGTTGCTTGCTGTCACAGGTGAAGGAATGTTATCTCTGTTGACTGAATGTGTCCCTTCATGCTCCAACTGTGTTCATTGTCTAACTGTTTAAGTTTATCATTCTTTATTAGTACAGCATGTTTAGAGAGATTTGATAAGATATTTAAATCGGGCAAACTGACTGTTTGATAGATCGATACATGGAATTAATGGCTGATATGCTTGCAAAACTGTCTAATGTAACTGCAGCAGATCTGTTTACTGTTGCATCTTTTCAGTCCATCATCCATTAGCTATACCCACTTATCCTTTGCAGGGTCACGGGGGACTGAGTCTATCCGGGTGTTCAGCCTGGACAGGTCGCCAATCTATCCCAGTTCTGACACCATATAGACAGACTGTTGGAGGGAACCCACACAGGTATGGGGAGAACATGTGGAGTCCACACAGATAAGCCCCAACCATCCAGCATATTCAAACTCAGTCCCTCTTGCTGTGGCAACAGAGTTACACATTGCAGCCGCTTTTTTTCAGTGTGTGAAGCTAAAGTTAGCTCCAGCAGCCAGTTTGCAAAGCTGCCAACATTATCATTGATATAATAATGTTTTCAGATGTGCAACTTACCGGGATTATTATCATTAAAACAAAATATGATGCTTCTTTTCAAAGTCAAGATTTTTTGTTTTTTAATTACTGAGTGAAGTCTAGTAAAACATTAAACAAGAATGGGAGACCAGACGAATTTACAACTGTGGATAAGCATATTTTATTTACATTGAATGAGGGAAAACAGAAGAAACATGGAAGTCAGTAATCAGTGGTGTAAGCATATATTGGTGTGTGTGTGTGTGTGTGTCTGTAGCAAACAAAAGCAAAGCAGCCGTGCCGCAGTGGGAGAGGGAGAGAGGGGTAGCTCCGTGGAAAAGTGATGCTTTATATCAGAAACCACACCGGGCCCAGGCGTGGCTCATGAAGCAGATGACAACCCACCGCCCTGTTCGGATCCTGCAAAACAAAGAAAAACCAGCAAAACGAACCAAAAGAACACAGATACACCTAGTGGAGTCGGGGGGGTCGTCACACACTGCAGTATTTTACTAAATGGACTAACAACAACTAAACAACAACCAATAACAGTCTTCTGTATTGAGCTGGAACGATTAGTTGATTAATCAATTAGTCGCCAACTACTAAATTATTCTCCAACCATTTTGATAATCAATTAATTGTTTTGAGTAATTCTTCAAGAAAAAAAGTCAAAATTCTCTTGCTCCAGCTATGTCCGCTATGACAGTAAACTGAATATCTTTGGGTTGCAGACTTGGTTGGGACAAACCAAGACATTTGAGGATGTCATCTTGGGTTTTGAGAAACAATGATCCACATTTTCTGCCATTTTGTGACATTTTATAGACAAAACAACTAATTGATTAATCAAGAAAATAATCAACAGATTAATTGATAATGAAAATAATCATTAGTTGCAGCCTTAAATCGATTAACAAGATATGTTCATGATTACACTTATGGTAGTTGGTAAGTACATTGTTAGATAAATGAAGACCAATCAAACAAGCCTTAAGTTAAAATAATCACAATTTAATTTGCAATCAAAATGCTGGTCAGAAAAATCTCATTTTGACAAAAAAATCGTAACTCAAGTTTAACTTAATAGATTTTATCCAGAAGATCCACTTTCTGGACATTATGCTGAGCTTCAGCCACATCTGGTGGCCTTCATTTGTGAATAGAGATTTGGTTTTACCAGGTCAAAAGAAATTCAGTAAGTGGACCTTCTTGACTTGAACTCAGTGAGAAACTATCTCACTGAGTTCAAGTCCAAATTGTTCAGCCTTAGCAAAGGACAAGGTGTACTTAGTCTAGTACAACCCGTTTACAACATCTGTTCATTTGACTCATATTTCCTCAGGGGCTGTGTTGTTCAATAACAGCCACAGTCACTAAGTGACTGTAAATCTTTTTTTTTGATAAAACTGTTGAACATTGACACTATTTAAAACCAATTCTCATTTCAATCATTTGATTTTAAGTGCTTGACACATCCATGTTACACAAAACACACTATTTTCAATGCAAAATAGAAAAAAAATGAGATTAAATAATTTAATAAAATGCTTTTTGTCTCAATTTTTCTGTGCAGATTTATATTCATTTGGAGATTTTTTTTGTGAGTCGATAAACCTTGAAGAGCATTTTTTACTTTTATCTATCAATAATAGGAGTTCGCTGCTTCCTCAACTTATTCAATTCTGTCTCCGGCATGTTAATTATGAGGCTGCTGCTGAGATGTTGTACACATGTTAGTCGGTTGACTTGTGTTCTCCTCAGCTTTTCTGTGCTGCCTGTCAAAATGTATTGATGCCTCTTTTAAAATGGCAAATACGGCGGACTGCGGAAATAATTCAGGGGAAATTTAGAAAACACTTGTGCCAGTCCGGGTCTTGAAATGTCAAGGTCCATTTTGGCTTAATCCTTTGTAAACAGTGTAAAGTTGCTGGGAACTCAACACTTCGAAGTTTCTTCTTCTTTTGTGCCTTTTCTACTTGACAAACTCAGCCTTGAGAATATTTCTCCGATGAACTTGAGATGACAAGACACCATTTGCACCACATTATTTATACTGAGTACAGACAGGGCAACTGAAGAATTATATTTTTAATAGCATGTCAAGGAAAACTTGAATAATGTAACTGCAAAACTCTTAACAGCCTGCCCGTCCTTACAAGAAAAACGACAGTTTAAGTCTTAAATTCAGCCAGCAAAAATGACCAATAGTTAAGTTTACACTATTTAGTGGCTGTAGTAATTATTACCTGGGGAAGTGACACAATTCAGATGACATCGGTATAAGGTGACTTCCTCATTAGGAGGAGGAGGGTTGGGATGAGGGGGTTGGCTAGATAGTTATTTAGATGGCAAAACATTGACTTTGCTGCAGGAAACTACTGTTTGCTTCCTGTCTCCAACTGCGAGTCGGGACATTTTTTTAAAAACCTTAGCAATTTTACAGGTGTGTTTACTGTTGCCATGATGACAAAGTTTGTGTAACTTTAAGGAAGAACTAACTATGTTTCAAGTGATAATTTTAACCTAACCAAGTGTTTTTTGTGCCTAAACCTAACCAGACCTTTATCACAGTGTCACACAATAAGCATGATATACTGTATATAAATTGTCACACCTTTGGAAAGCGGCATTTTACGCTCCTATTTATCATTCTGAAAATGCTACCATGGGTCGTTCTGGAGTGCAGGTACAATCGACCCATGTGGTCATTTAATTATGAGGATGTGTTGTAACAGCTGTTATTGCCTTCAAAATGTCAGGAGTCTACGTATACACTGTGACATATTATGTGTCTTTAACTAAGTTGAAAGCAGACATCTTTTTATTCCATCAGTTCTACGCAGAGCCAGCCGACTGGTAAATATGCCACTTAAATTCATTAGACATTGGCTCATAAAGAGAGTAATTATTTGGAGTCCTGTGCCTCCATCCGGTTAGCGTAAGAGTCAATTAGGGTGAACAACTGAATGTTAACTGGCTCATTAGATGGCAGGAAACAAAGCAAATGTCACATTTCCATAGGAGTGCTGCTGCTTGGCTTAGTGGAGAGTTAGCAGGCCAGCATAAGAAAATCCATACAGACAATTTAATAACTTATGTTCTGGACTAAATGCTTTGCACCAACATCATCACATCCACAATTGGTAGTTCAATTGGTACCAGACTGAGAACCCACACAGAACAGCATTTGTTTCCTGTTTTGAAATATTGACTATTGAGTTGCACACATTTATTTTCTTCGTTTCTACAGAGAGTTATATTTAAAACCAATTGCATTAAATCAAACCATTCTTCAAGTGAGGAGTTGTTATGACAAAGATGAGAAAAAAATACCTTAGTAATCAATCAATTTGTTCCTACATACTGCAGATGTAATACAGTTTTCAGCACAGTCAGTGAAGCAGTTAATCATCATGCTTTATTCCAATGAGAGTGACAGAATCAGAATTTTTTTGTCCTTACACTAGCACAATTTAACAAAATTAGCAAGAAAATAAATCAGTTAAAATAAGGCTTGCTTTTGCCAGTATAACAAAATAACTAACCACTGGATAAATTCATTTTGTTGAAGTGGTTATCCACATAATCCATAACAGTCTTATTATTTTGATAGTAGCAAAATCTTAGATAGATAAATGGTCCCTGCTTAAAGGTTAAGATGCTGCATAAAACATCCTAAAGATCACTTCATGTCAATTAGCAAGGTCTTATTGAGCTGTCTTTGTCGTTGGATATTCTGTTAATGAAGTTTGTGTTTTTGTCGGTGGTATACTATCTGTTACTGATCAGCCCCGGTTGCTGTTGCTGCTACTATATTCTTTTCTTTCAGTTATTCAAAACACATTGTTGTTCCTGCGGCTGAAGGCAGAAAATACATTACTTTGTCCACACAAGAGAATAAGTGGAGCACCAACTAATTATAATTTTTATTACTGATTAATCTGTTGATTATTTTCATACTAATCAACTATTATTTAATCTATAAAAAAAGGTTTTATCTTTTCTTTTTTCTTTTTTTTTTGCAACCAACAGTGCAAAACCTAAAGACATACTGCATAATTTACAATATAATGAAACTGAGGGAAAGCAGTAAACATCAGAGAAGCTGACATCAGCGAATGTTTGGACATTTTTAACAGTCAACATTGATTTCTTTTAACCCAAACCATGATCTTATCCTGACTCTAACCAAGTCATTTTTGTGCCTAAACGTACAGTAACTAAACCTGAACGGTAGCGTTGTGAGATCTGATAATACTTGGATTACTCTGATTGCTACTTGGAACAGTAGCAATGTGTCTTTCTGAGGAGAAGTTACAAACAACAGATTTTGTCATTTAACATAGGAGGAATCGTTGTGCTATGATCATGCAATGTTACATTTATGGAAAATACAAAATGCAAAAACCACAAAAAAATGTTTTGTGTCTTTGCAGAATTTGGAAACTGGTATCACAGCACAACAAGTTTTTCTGCATTTGTTGAAAATAATATGGCAAGGTGATACAACTAGTTTCATTCACATGCTATGCAATAAGCTCTACTCACAAAAAGCAAGTTGTATCTGCTGCCCTGCCTTTACTGTTGATTTTTAATTTAGAAGTTAAAGTCTGTTAAATGAGATGTCAATGCATGCTTTAGCAAATATAAAATAGATTTGATGATCTGGGTATAATTATAATCAGTAGTATATCAACTTTCTAAAGAGTACAAAACCAAGGAACACACATTTGTATGAGAATATTGACAGTTATTATTAAAGACTGCAGAATCTTCCATAGAAAGCAAATGTTTAATTTACACTGAACGCTGAACACGCATACCTTCAGATCAGATCATTTTATAACATTTAAAATTTCATATTTTAAGAGAACAGAAGTGGCAACGCTGTAGAAATGTGTTTATAAAATTGTATCTGGATGAATACTGGTGGTTTGTGAATTGTGTAGACTGTTATCTAAAGAGAGGATAGATACAGCTCAACAAATAACCCAACATTACATACAGTCGCACACACAGCCACACGAGGGGATGGATGATACAGAGCCTGACAGATGTAGCAAGCAGACTTTTGGGGTGGCGATAAAACACATGGAATAAGAATAGTCTCTCTGGACAACAGAGGAACCGCACTCCTTTCAGAGTGGCAAAGGAAGTCATACTCCAGATACTCAACCACAAAGCTACAGCTCTGATACTGCCTCTTGTCTGAGAGCAATAGCCAGCAACACAGAACACTATCAAATAGAAGAAAAAAGCTAATTCAAAGAAGAACAGAAATTTAACGATAAAATAAATGATGTGCAAAGAAAATACACACACACATACAAATACATGTAGACTCAAATGTAGCTGGTTTTCTTTTCCTGGTCACAAATAAGAGACGGCTGGAGAGACTGTGAGGTAAGCACAGGAGAAATGTTATTCAATTTCTATTCTCATCCATCTCTGTATATCCCCATGACTCTACTGAAAGTGTTTTCCTATCGGCAAATGTGGCAGCACTTTGGTAATAAATCATGAGCAAAAGCTGTGGCCCCCAGCTCAGCTGACATGATTCTCAACAATTGGAATTCTTTCACTGTGCATATGTTATCATGGCGCCGGCACCACGTACAACAGCAGTGCAGCCACCAGTCAGGTGACAGTTAACGCCAGGAGAATCTCTGTTCTCCTACTAAATATAAATCTAACTGATTTGTCACATTTTTATCATTTCACTGTCATGCGAAAGTCACTGTGAACTCACTTATTAACATTTTGTGGTTTAAATACTGATAGTATAAAGGTTTCACATGAACTATAAAATTTGTGGCTCATTCAAGATATCCACTAATAAAAGATGGATACTTCTTATTCCCTGCAGGCAAAATGTAAAGCTATGCAAATGAAACCATGCAACTACAGTATGCACATATTGCATATATTCAAGCCTTATCTTCCTTTGCAAATACAGCTAATAAAACTCTAAGCATAACAATTGGACCTGCAAGCAAGGTTAAACATTTGCAGCTGTGCCCTCTGCCTGCACTATTTCCATCTCTGTCCAGCAAATGGTGAGAAGTGTTTAGTGAGAGGCTGAAAGAAAATGCAGATTAGTCACCAGAAATTGGATTTGTGCTTGCCAGAGAAGCATCCTGAAAACATGTGATGAGCTTCACACAGCCGGAAACTAAGAGAGAGAAGAGGGTGAGAGGAAAAAAAAAAGAAGGGAGTGGGAGTGGAGGTGGGTGTGAACAACAGCTATTGTAAGAGTTTTGAAGTGACAGCAAATGATCCACAGGGTGAGATGGAGAGCGAAGGCCTCATCACAGTCAGCAATTCACAAACTGAACAGCTCTCACAAGGGCAGACTGCCTATAATTTTCTATTTGTCTTAATTTTATTGTTTTGTTTTGTTTCTTTATGTGATTGGAGATTCATACTCGTTTTCAAGATGCAGACATTGAAAGGCTTTTTATGTTTGTGGGGGATTTCCTCTGATGAAAACCCAGAAATTCTTAATTATGATTCCCTTTTGCCTTTCTTTCATGGTTACATCTTGGCCACATTTAAGAGTGCCAATAAGCCTGTGAAGATGTGAGTTTTTCTGTTGGTAAAGTACTTGTGTATGCTAGCAGATGGGGAGCAAAAGAGCATCAGAGCATGACAATATAATGAGTCTACTAATCATAGCATTCAGCCAAGCAGACAGTAGAGACATTGTCAACACTTATAATACTGGTGCTGGCAAAGAGACAAAAACTTTTGATGTGGACGGTCCTCATGTAGGAATCAATAGAATCAGGGGCCACTGAATGGAGAATTTTGACATTATAACACTGGTCAAGCCAATACTGAGCGATGGCAAGAGTATAGCGATGTACTAATGTGTTACAGTACACAGAATATACAGTATTTCATTTGCTTGTTATCACAGTTTGAGTTCAGGAGCATTTTAACAAATTTGAATCATTTTTGGATTCTTAATTGAAGCAATTTCCATTGAGCTCTCTACAATTTTCTCTAACAAATGTTATAAATAAACTTATCATTAAGAAATAAAACTCAAGTGTTACAAGATTCTGACACACATTTTCTGTTTAGTTAAATAAGTGCATACAATAGTATAAAAATAACAGAAACAGAGAGATTTGTTAGACTCTGAGCTTCAAGTATTTTATTACTTTGTAACCGGATCCAAAATGTATTTAGGTAGCTATAGCAATCCAGCTGGATATTGTTAAAAATGTTTTGATACATTCATCCTAAAATGTTACCTGAGTTTCATTCGGATACCAAAACAATACTTTTTTTTCATTGGCTTTCTTTGAGGGATGTAGAGAGCAATGTTCCTGTCATTTTCACTTTTTCTATCCAACATAAGTTAACAATATCTGCACTGAGTGGATCTTTTTGTTGTTTCAACAAAATACGGAAGTTTCTTGTTCTAACAACTCATCAACTTATGTTATTATGAGAAAAGTTTGTTTTAACGAGATATGTTCATTTTGTGAAATAATGAGAAAGTGATTTGTTGTCTAGTAATAACAGGAAAAGTATGTCATTATAACATGAAACTATCTTTCTATTGCTGCCTTGGAGAGCAACATTATACTGCCTTGTGGAGATTGATAACATTAGTTTTCAAGATAACTTTAAAACATGAATAATAAAAGCTAACCTTAGAGGCAGAATTTACTCATTGTCTGCATCATATTGCAAAGCAGGTGCTTTGTACGATTATTATTTATATTCTCCATCGAATTCATGTCCCTAGATCAGGAACATACTGTAGCTTTGTCCCTGTTATGCTCTTACACTGTCATGTGTTTAAACACTAATTGTGTTGGCATTTACTCTTTTCAGATAATATGGACTGACAGCATATCTACATTTCTTGGAGTGGGTTTTACAAGGACAAATACTTGGACAAGACTTTTATCTCTATTGCGGTCAAGTTGGAGCAACATTTCAATTTGTCTTACACATATATAAAAGTATAAGTATTTAAATCAGGAACTGATTTAAATAAAGGAATCTGATCAAAGAATAAGTACGGTTTTGGTCTGCATCAAAAATGTTCTGAAGTTCAACATTCAAAACTACTGCAGATAATGATAATCCAGGTCAGCTGGAAATATGTTTCCATCAAAACACAAAATAATTTTGATATCATGAAATCTGCACTAAACCTCACTGAGAATATCAAATATGGATCAACACAGACTCTCACTGTGAAGTCAGTTGACCATACAGATGTTAATAGGTGCAATCATCAACGAGGCAGTTTCAAACAGAAGACGTTTTAACAGATACCTGCAATATTGCTGCATTACAACAGCTGGCCTTTTATGCCTTGTGTTACATTAAAGAATAAAGTATACGTGGTAATTTCCAACAGTGCAACGAATAGAGCGAGGTAATATTTCTTTATACACACAATGGGTCTTTCATGCCTTGTGATCCTTTACTACACAGGTTCACTGTTGAGTCCATGTTTCCATTCTGTCTTATTATAGACATCCATTTCTTTTATGTTCACAGGCTTTTTCTTTCCATTGTGTGGCTGACGAGACACATTACATTTGCCTGAAGTCTAATGATGACAACCAGCCCTGACATTGTTAAATATTGCCTTAGGGACATCAAATATTTGAGGTCACATAACAAAACTAATGATGATCTGTCGGAGAGTCTCATTTTTGGCTCCTGAACTGACAGTGAATAAATTAACAACTATCAAATTACACCTGAACAAATGACACAGGGCATTTTTTAAAAATGTGCTTGCTAGTATCTTTTTTACCCACGAGAAAGTTTCAGTAACTTCTCCTAATTACTTTGGACTTAAATTGCAACTTATGATTATTTCCATTATTGATACCCGTTATTTTCTTGATTAGTGTCACAAGATGTTAAAATAGTGAAAAAAGGCCTTTGCAATTTCACAGTCCCAGCCTCGGGTCATGTCTTCAAATTACTTGTTTATCCAATCAAATTCTTAAAAACCAACCCAACTGAACACCTATGGGAGATTTTGGACTGACGTGTTAGACAGTGCTCTCCACCACCATCATCAAAACACCAAATGAGGGAATATCTTTTTGAAGAATGGTGTTCATCCCTCCAGAGGAGTTCCAGAGACTTGTAGTATCATTGCCAAGGCTGAGGAACACCATTATTCAAAAAGATACTCCCTCATTTGTTGAGGTCGGTCCAAAATCTCCCATAGGTGTTCAATTGGGTTGAGATCTGGTGACTGCGAAGGCCATAGCGTATGATTTATATCATTTTCATACCATTCAGTGACCCCTTGTGACCTGTGAATTGGGGCATTGTCATCCTGGCAGAGACCACTCCCATCAGGATAGAAATGTTTCATCATAGGATAAAGGTGATCATTCAGAACAACTTTGCATTGATTTGCAGTGACCCTTCTCTCCCAGGGACAAGTGGATCCAAACAAGTGGATCCAAACCATGCCAGCAAATGCCCCTCACTGTACACACACACACACACACACACACACATATATATATATATATATGTGTGTGTGTGTGTGTATGTGTATATGCACAAAACAGAATATCTGCGTCAGCATCAGCATTGTAACACCAGAAAGGCAGCTATTTTTCTGTTCAAACTCAAATTCAAAAATGATTGTTAAAAGCCCTTCTTCACTTAAGCATTTCTAATCACACTTTACTATAATGATGTTATGTGTGTTTAATTAATATACTTGTATGAAAACCAATAAAGCAATGCCAGGAGGCACAACACTGTTAGTTGCTTTCAGAACCAAGGACAGCTCCTTAAGTAGCTGCACAGCACCAGCACACAATATTCTGTTTTCAACCAGGAACATGTTATTGATTTAGGAACAGTAAATACATGTGTGACTGTCTCAATACTGCTCTTGAGAAATGGTTCAAAATATGGGTGGTTAACATTCACATTCATTACCCATTTAGCCATGATATAATCACCTTGAATATCAGTGGTGCACTTCATGATATTGGAGTTTTGGCATGGAGTATAGGACCCACTTAGATTTTAATTTCCTCTCCAGGTTCATTGCTCATTTCCCATGACACTTCAGAGCTTATACAATTCTTTATGACCCTCAGCTGTCAACACACCCCATAACTCCACTTTCTGTTACACAACCCAAGGAACTGTGGCTTAAGAAATAGACTGGATAAGGAACAAAACTCAATTCAAAAGACATTGGATTTCTGTTCCATGTGCCATTTTGCTGCCATATCAAAAACTCATACAGTTTCGGGAATTAGTGGCCAGTGAAATTAAACTTGATGGTGTTAAACTTGATGAAGGCTCTACAACTCACTGCATAAGACAAATCTACAAATGATGACAGGGGGTATTTACTATCTCAATGTGCAGGACATCTATTTCAGTACAGATCATCATTGCCTGCTGCAATGGAAGCATCAACTTAGTTAAATATATATGTTTAGTTCTGAAGGTTGTAGCACAACCATTGTAATTAACTAGACAATGGGAGTTGTTCTTGGAGGAGTATGTGCTGGCATTTCATTCCTATGTTTTTACACCCCTCTTGGTCTTTGGTGAGATGCAGCCTCCTTTCTGAACTTCAATTAGTGAGGAATAAAAGAGAAAGGTCAGAAATACAGTGCTTGACAGTTAGATGTTGCAGCGTTAAAGCTTTACTCTCTGTTTGGGGGTTGGTGCTATCTGTAAATGAGTGATCCTTTTTTAAAGTGATACTTAGATTGACATCACTTGGATCCCTTCTCATATCTACAGAAAGCCATTTGACAAGAAGAATGATAAGCAAGATATCATCTGCTCTGTTGCAGATTCACTTGCATTCATAAGAGACTACTTTCTGGTATATTTTGTAATCCACTTCAGACATATTACAAAGCTATATTCTCTTTCATCTCTCACATGCCCTATAGGCCGAGAAAATCTGCAAACAGAGAACCTCGAGTCAAACTGAAATCAAAGCTGAAATAAAAACAGGAGGACTGTACTGCCTTTTCCCATGATACATCTCTGAGGACAGAATAGGAGCGATGGCAGCATGTTTGTACCAAAGACATGTCTATGATGTTTATAATAACAGTGTCTTACATACAACAAAACATCGTCACAGTAGTTTTTTTTAGTGAGATACTGAATTACATAACTTTACAAGACTCACAGATATTTGTATTATGGAAACCATTTAAAAATTCTGTTTTTTTCTTCCCAATATACTAGGAAACAACTGAAATGTGTCCTATCTTTAACCAGTTTAATATCACAAAATGTAAGATTCAAGATGTATGATTTAAATAGAAGTGCCTAATAATGTTTGTGCAGACAAAATTTCTCAGAACTTCTGTCTGAGTCTTGTAAAAAAAATCTCACAGGAATATCTGGAATGATTTTTAGCCATGGGTTTCAAAATATGATAGATCTCAGTTGAATTATTTTCTACTTTGGAATCGTCTTAAATTAAAGGAAAGCTGAATTTGATCAGATTCCTGAAGGAACTGACGAAATCACAACTTTCAGATCTGATTTTTCTGATGAGTTTTGAAAGTGTGGTCTGTCAGGTTTTAAGATACTTGGAGATACTTACAGATCTTTGGTCTCCTGTTGACAGATTATAGCCTGACGTTCTTAGGCAGGTTCCTATTGACTGCTGCAAAAATGTAGATTAAAAGTGAGAGGTGTCTCTGCCATCTGGGCTTCTAAACTTCAGAATGGCCTGCCTGCAGCTGAATAAATTACATAATTCATTTACTCATTTCAACTCATTTGATGGATGTGCAATGTAACCTCCCTTTTATGTTTCTTTCTTTTCTTTATACAGTGTGGTTCCATTTTAAAAAGTAACAAAAAATGGAACACAAAATTATCATTTTTATAAATGTTGCATTGTTATTGTTGTTGCCATCACTGTTGTTGTTTTTGTCATTATTATTCTTGTTGTTATTGTTGTTGTAAATCAAAAAATGTTTTCATGTTTTCAAGTATTCATGTCTCTTGATAAACTCCTATACAATTTGGATACACTGTTATTACAGAAGAAAATAATATTGTTGCTTTATATGATAAAATAATCCTGCTGTCTTTTGTTATAAATCAAGAATTTCCACTTTTTCCTTATTATCTTTTCCTACACTTGACTTTAAACAAATAAATGGGACTTTTTATCATTTTTCCCCAATCCTTTGAGAAAAGTAAGTACAGCATTTAACTCTATTCTAGCTAGAGGTAAGATACAGTAATTGGAACACACTCTGTGCACCACAATATGAGTGAATAATGGTCTTAATCATCACAAACTGCCTCATTAGTATCATCAACCACAGAGGGAGAGCGGGACCAAAGCGGCTCCCTGAGGCATGCCAAAAACATTGCCCACCATTGCCCACATGAAAAGCAAAACATACTGTACTGCAGGAAACAACAAAAGTCTAACTGGTGAAGAAAATATCAAACAAAGCCCTGATGGTAAACCTTGTCCTGCATTCCTCAATAATGCATTACCTAATTAATTCAGGAACAGCATAGAAAATATGATCCTCATGTTTACAGAGCATTATGAAGGTGACATTCTGTAGATTTAAGTTACTATTTGTAATGATGAACTACTATAATGGGCACATTATGGAAACTGAAGCAAAATAAACAACACAGAACGCCCTGAGGGTAATCTTTATTCCATTGTATTACTGCAGAATAAGCTGTCTGTTTTCTCATTGTTGACTTTGCAGTCTAAACTGGTGATGCAGTCTGAGGTGTCACACATACTATTCAGGATGTGTGACAGAGGCCTGCAGAGCTTGCAAAGCAGGTAGCACCAGTTCCTCACAGGCAGAAGAAACAAATAGAATTATTTATAGGTGTAAAATATTTATTTGGGATGTCTGTGCCCCCATTGCTAAAATATAACATACTAGGTTATTCAGCAGAAACCTAGAGTGGGCTGGAACATTAAAAGATTAATCACTTCTCATTCCAACGCTATATTAACATCCTATCTGATGGTTCAGGCAAACACTTGCATGAGTTGGCACCATAAAACCACACTTAATTAGAATGAAGGTGTATGTAAATAATGAACAGTAGCTGCCCTAATCTAGGATACAACAGTTACCCTATACAATGTAGAACATCTAATAATCATGATGAACACCACTATGTGGCAACTTTAGATGAAAAAAAATCTATCAAAATTATGTATCAGATATTATAAATAAGAGATGTAGTGCAGCACCTACATTTACTGGATGTGGTCCGTGGGACTAACAGTGCTAATGAACTATATAGTGTGAGGAAAAATGGAAATCAACCTTGTCGTTCAAATGTGGCTGTGGAGCAGGAATACAGAGTAAACACTCTACTTTTTCAGGCTCCAGAGGAGATTTAACAAGAGATTCATGGGAGCTTCTAAAAAACATGACAAATTCAAGAAGTCAGACATCTGTATCTGCATAGTGAAGGCTGGAAGCTGTGATTTTCTCAGTCTGAGTGAACATGACTGTGAGAATGTGATATTCATTTTAAAATTGCTTTTTTTTAAAAATTAGCCACGGTTCTTTATGGTCATCAAGAAGGGCAGTGGACCATTCAATGTGCTGGCTGCTGTCAATCATCTGATCTCAAAAATCAGATTGTTATGACAGCTTTATGTATATTTGACATCATTCAAAGCATTTTGTTATTTGTATTTATGTCAAAATGTTGCTTATATGTATTTATAATGGTTGTGTGTCACAAAGGAAGTCAAACACTGCCAAAACTGGTTTCCAAATTGCAATGTGAATAAAATCTGATTTTTGTGTGTCCAGCGCGCCGTAATGTGATTAAAAAATGCTTTCAAATGAGGAGTTTTTCCAGAGCCAATATTAAACAGTGGCTGGGAATCATCCACTCACACAACTGCCTTAATTCCCTCGACTGTGTCTTCTAAAATCACAGACTTGTTTTGACACACAGCTGGGTTCTGACACTGTCACTCAGTGAGCAGGCACAAGCTTAGCAGAGAGGAGGAGTGATGATCTTAAACCAAACCTCCAAAATGCAATTTGAAATATAGCTTGACATCAACTATTATGCAGAAGTGTTACTTATTCCAAGTAGCGGGCCTAGCCAGAATGTGACCACACCCCAGTTAAGTATCTCCAAGCATTACAGAAATGTACTATCCAGTGAATTGAGATGTATAAATCTAAACCCAGCAACGCGCCTGATATGCAGCAGCAGGTTAAGACACGTCAGCAATGCAGCAGATAATTATACACATTAAAAATCACGAGAATTCACGGCATGAGCAGAATTCATGGTGTGTAGCAGACAATCTCTTATAAAATCTTATGTAGTGCTGGTAAAAAGCAGATGACCATCAGTATATCTTATGGTGGAAATGAATGCTGCTGAGTTTATCAGCAGCTAAACCACAGAACAGGGGCTCAGCAGTCTGGATGTAATTATGATGTGAGGAATAATAAAGCATAAATTTGCTTTGATTTGAAATTGTTTCTTTAATGCTTAGCTGAATATGAAGTCTGTGCTTAAAATGTTAATGTGACTACTAGTCTCTGCCGGCCAGTTTCCTGTAAAGCCCATATTATTGGAAAAAAATTACAGGTATGTAAAATGTGTGCAACATTTGATTCACATTTTCTAAAGCCAATATACAATATTACCCTCCACTACACACCTGTTGACAATTAATTATAGAACATCCCCCAAAACAAAGGCAGCAAACTGCAGGAAAATAAGCTGCAAAACCAATTCATCCTAGAAGATATGAACATGACTATTCATATTCCACCATTACACAAACACAATAATGAAATATTGTCATGCACAAGCCAAACAACAAAGAAAAGAAAGTCATTCACAATGCAAACACTGCACGCAGGTAACTAGCATTGGCTAGAAACATGATGTGAGCATAATAAGCAAGAAATGAGCAGCCAGCAAACTCCAAGACACTAAAAACAATTCCACTCAAGCAATTAAACAGCATCCTATACTCTGCAGCTTCATAGCTCACTGATTAAATCAACAACACAAACACAGCCAAGACATCAACTCATAATATGCATGTAAGCACAAGCAAACACATACCTGGTTGAAGTGAAGCAGTGACTCTCTCAGTAAATAGCAGAAGGTCTCTGAGCGCAGTGCAAGCCCGATTATTTCCTCCACAAGTGCATCCCAGTGAAATGATCCGACTGTAAGCAGCCAGCTTGTTTATGACATGCAACATGAACAGCAACTGTAGCTACAAATGTCCCGTAACTTATCAGTGCTACAGCAGAGTTGGCAAACCAGCACTGCAGCACAGAGCAAACCAGTGGGAGGGGTACTGACAGTTTAAATAGGCCGCGCTTTTACAAAACCTGCAGTGATGTGCTGAACCTAGTTGAGTCAGGTTTTAATTAGGCTTTGATTAGTGTCATGATGTGCATTCAGTAATTATCCTGCATTTTAATAGCTCCTTAAAATAGAACTGTTTGTGTTTCATTTCCTCTTCAGCAATATATATATATATATATATATATATATATATATACACACACACACACAGACACAGACACACATATACACATATACACATACATACACACATACATATATATATATATACTGTATATAATATATAAAATATATTTTATATACAGTATGTGAAATAAAAAAATATGATGCATCACCATCATAATACAAGGTTTCAAGTTGCTTTACATGAGTTTGCCTACATCAAGAATACTTTGTTTCAACACCACAACTTGTAACAATGAGAAAATTAAAATCAGATAAAAGTACAACAAATGAAATGAAATTAAATACAATTCAACAAAATTTAATAAAATATAACTACTTAAGAACTAACAATTAGGACTGACATTTATACATTTTTTTAAATAATAATATTTTCTTGCAGACAGGAAGAAAATAACACTGTCTCACAGAGTATGTTAAAAACAATAAAATCTAATTTCCTATTGTCTGTGTTATTCAGAGTGAGCTGGATTACCACTATTATGACTTCAGTCAAACCGAATGTTTATAATCATATACAATACAACATCATCACATTATGATCTGGATCTCAGAAAAAAAACATGTAAAACATTAATTTGGATTCTAACATAAATACTGATACTAATGGATTGAAACACATATTAAGAGGGCTGGTCAGTCTGGAAGACATTTCCATATAATAACCTTTGCTCTCACTCAAAATAATGAGCAGGTTCTCTTTTGTAAGACATTACCATGTTAAGTAACTCTAGCATCTTCATGTAGCCAGGTTTGTCAATTTGCTAAGATGCCCTTTTTCTGTATTGACCGTGCCCATAATTAGGCTGTTTCCTGTCCATTCTGCTTGCTTTGTGGTCACTACAATCATTAAAAGAAAATGCAATAATGACAGCTCTTTATTCCATGTTTTTCTCAGCAACAATGAGCGTGGTTCATTTTTATTAATAATGAAAACATCCCTGCGGCACAAACTGTATAATGTCAGGGCTGATAAGTGAAGATGATGTCAACTGCTATCATGTCAGTTAGAAAATATGTCACAGTGTGTTTTTCAGGATTCTGATTGTACAATTAGTCCCTTAATTAAGTCCAATATCGCAGAAAATAGGAAACATATTGTTTTTTCTGCAATCAGAAATGATCTGTGAAGCCAACCCATACATCACAGGACACTAGGTGTTCAAAAATGTCCCGGCTCCTTATTTCACTTTCTATATAAAAGGAAAACCAACAGAACACCATGCATAACTTTGTGCTGCATAAATTGTATTGCCAAATGTGTCTCATAAAAAATCTATGTCATAAAAGTATAGTCAAGTCATCTGATATTCACATTGCCTTATCCTATGTAATGTACTGTACGCCGTGCATGCAGAATGATGAATAATAGCATTTCTTCTTTTATATATTATCCATTTCTTCAAATGCATGTCCATGTTTAATATGCTGCATTTGTGAAAGGGGAAAAAAAACGTATTCACTGGAAACTACAAAACCTAAAGGGAGCTCTGTATGAATGACTGCTGCTGTCATGTACAGGGGGAAATGTGACCCCCCTCCTGGCAGTGCTTTACCTTGCAATGTCCCCCTCCCACCCACCACCCCCACACTAACTCCAGCTGTGTGCTCCCTGCTTCCGTCTGCATCCTGTCTCCTTAGGCTCTAAACCATCATTAACAGGCAGAGTAAGCCGTAGCCTCTCCCAAACCCCTTCTCTCTTTCTCTCAGTGGTTTCACATAAACATAAGCCTCCTATGCCGGGCCTGGCATTCTTGAAATGTCAGAAGAATTGTCCCAAGGCTTTCCGGCCCGTTAAATTAAGCCAGACATGCAAAACTGAACCTCTAATGAAGTACTTTAACCTGGAGCACTGAACACCCATTCACAGTATTGTGTTGTTTACTTACAAACCACCATGGGAAAAACAGTGAGAGGAGGAAAGAGAAAGAAGATACACTTTGACAAACATATTATTGTGGAAAAGAGTCGGCAATGACTTGGTGGCTGGAATACACTGGTACATTCTTTAAGGATAGAAAAGATGAAACACTTTGTCCAACATCACTGATATCAGTGACAAAAGAAGAAAAAGGAGGAGAAAAAACAGAACTCTCTCTGGACCACGTTTGACTGCCCGACACAGCTGATGTGCCCACAGACTGCTGCGTCAAAATGAACAATTGTGTGTCCAGCAGGCCTTAAAAGTGCATTTATCCAGTCGTACATTTGAGAAGATTCAGTCACTGACTTTCTGTGGAACTCACACTGCCATTTAAGGTTTGGACTAACACTGAGATCTGTCAGCTCTGGATTCGGCCTGCAAAAAAAGTCTTTTCTGAGTGTGTCACTGAGTTTGTTAAAGTGCATTAAGTGAGATTTCTTCTGTCTGATGCACAAAGTGCCCATAATATATCTGCAAAGGTCTGCAATGTTTGGGAGGGATGGTGATCAATACCAATGAGTCAATGATTACTTTGCTGAGTGCTGAAATTTCTGGCTTTCAGAATTTCACTTCCATCTCCCTCCATTTTCAATTGCTTGAAGATGAGGGTTGGTGTTAAAAGCAATGCAGAGCCACAGCACATTTTGTTCCCATGCCAAAAAGCCAATTAAAAAGGATCTCTAATGTTGGGTCTGCTCTATTTTTCTGGCTTACTCATCTCTTGTTAAAATGTGTATTTAATTGCATGAGTTGATGTAGTTAGAGCTCCTTCATTGCCAATAGAGACTGACATAAATAAAGACATCAGGGTGCTAAGAAGGTGCCTTTTAAGGTATGGGTAGCTGTGAATGCAGTATTAGTCATTCTGCTGGAGTACACGGTATTATATAGCATATTGTTTAGTATACAGAACATGTTATAAGAAAGAAGTAGATGTCCTTTCACACATACTGTAGCTCTTGGTTCACACATACACTGATAGAATATATGGATTTCTTTACAGAATTGAAAAAGAAGGAGGTTCAGAACTCCTGGAGAAGTCACAGGTCAGGGTGTTGCTGAGGGGAATTTCATTGCTCAGACTGAGCACCATTGAAATTATATCATCCATCTTCTATTAATGTGTTCACGGAGGAAATATTGGGTCCATATGGAGGTTTTTGTACTACACTGGATATGAATTATCATTGATTGTCATTTCAATAGATTTATTTATTTGTTTTTATTTATTTCAATTATTACTACAATCTTGGTAGCACAGTTGATAAGGTTAACACAAATACAAGGGAAAATTTAGTATGCTGTACCCTAAAAACTTTAAATGATTGATAAAATTTTATTTAAATGTTGATCTATTGATTCTCCCTCATGTCTGGAAAAGCATATGTTTTTTTCACATATTTATATATCCTCTTTCTTTTTCTTTTTTGAAATGATGAGCAACAAGTCCAGCACATCATAGAAGTGATCACAGGTAATACTGAGGCATATGGTAACAATTTGAAATTGCAGATGATGCTGATACGCAGATGTTTGTTTCACTTGCTTGTTTCATCCAACAAATATCATCAACATATCCAATCTGTCTTAGAGACAAGGAAGAGCAAGAGGGCAGACAGCAGGACCCTACAGCTCACTGGCCAAATGTTGGTCAGTCAAATGGCTCTGGGATGAAAAGACTTGGAGCAGGAGGAGGAGCTGCACAGCAAATATGTCCGTGTTAGCCCCACATTGATTAGCCACCACTGGGAATACATGGTTGAATTTATTATTAATGTGCTCTGAAATGCAACTTATTGCCGTCCAACTCAAAGTGGTAACTGGAAAAAGGCTGGATAATAGGTGCATACAGTCAGTCCATATGGGCTTACCATGAACCCCTTGAAGAAACTGTACCCAGTACCAGCCTACTGTCTGCCCATACAGCATGAGTTTCACCTTTATGGGGACCACACCCGTATAGTTACCCAGGTAGATCACCTGAAGGCCCACATGAACATTTCTGGCTGAACATTGACAAGTTCCTTTTCACCTTTCTCTCAGTTGTAACATTAACATTTAACATCTATCAACAACTATGGGACGGGTTACCATGAAATTTGGTACAGATATTCATGCTCCCCAGAAGAAGAATGCTGATGACCCCTCACTTTTGCTTTAGTGCCACCATGAGGTGGACATCTGTGGCTTCAATTGAAATGTCTCAACAATTATGGGACGGATTGCCATAAAATTTAGTCCAAACATACATGTCCCCGACAAGATTAATTGTGATAACTTTGGTAACCCCCTGCCTTTTCATCTAGTGCCATCATGAGGTCACAATTTCAATTTGTTCAATTCTACTTACATTCCCATCAGCCTAAGTTGTACGTCGAATGTTAACACACTAAACTAATATTGCAATAAAATGGATCTTAAAAGCACAGGATGTTCTTTGCTCTGTTAATGTTTTTACTTTGTTCTATAAGTTTCTCATTTCTCTCTTCATGTAGTTAGTATAAGTTCCTTTCAGCAGTTAATCGCCTTCCCACTCATATTCTCATTTCCCATGCAAAATAACCTTGACTGTGATAATAACAGTTGCAGTATGACATCATGTTGTGATTGGTGTCTGGTGCCTTTGTGTGCCTCCAGTATCTACTTGGAAAAAAAAAAAAATTGGCAATACTGCTTTTTTCCTGTGAGCTATCAGCTGTGAGTGTTTGCCAGTGTTAAAGGCTTTGTGAGTATGAAATCCAATTCTATGGGCGCAGATGACTCAGAGAAAATTTGAAAAGATGTTGATTATATTGATTTTGACACCACCCGCTCCACATCTCACAAGTATAAGTCACACAGATACACACAGATTGGACATAAGGCATTTTGTCTGCGTCCAGGAGGAGACAGTGACACAGGCACAAGTCAGGAATAATGAGAAAGGTAACAGCCTAGGAGGTGAGCTAACTGACATTAGTTACTGTTATTGGGTTGTTATGGTTTGCAGGGTGGAAAAGTGTGAAGAGTGAAAAGCAAAACACTTTGAGAAAAATGGAAAAATTGGAGGAATGTTTGGGATAAACTAAATATATAACTTTAAGGGTATAATCGAATCAATTAACAGGTAAATAGCATGTGTATTAGAATGAACGTATGCATGTTGAATAACTGAATGTTAAAAGAGACTTTATATCATTTATTACCAGTTCATCTGTTCATTAATTTATAAAATTCGCAGCCGCAAAATGAGGTGTGTGCAATCACATAATCTGTCCAGTTAAACAAATACATGAGGTAGATTCTAATCGTAGTACCATTGCTGTGAAAACATTTGCAGTATAATGTATTCATGCTACATGTTCATTTTTTTTCAGTTAATGTAATGGCATTACTTGAAAGCCTCCTCTGCACTGTTATCTTCCCTCTCTGGCTGTCACACTGATGATGCTGAACTTGGAAAGTCAGAGATAACTTTTGCAGTGAATCATATAGCATCATTGGTGCTGTATCAGAATGTACCATGTGGCTTGAAATTCATGAAATAGCTCTGTGTTGCTCCTTGTCCATCACTCTGAAGTTATCTGTCAGCTAACTTAAGTTTGTAACAGGCTGGCACTGGGATAATTGGCTCAGTTTATTAACTTGATTTATCTGAGTGATGATGAATTAAATTTCCAAAAGGTTACTGACCAGTGGTCTGACTTAAAGCAGGGGCTGTCAAAGGGGCCATTTTGACCTTTTGTCAAAATGTCAGTTGGGTATATAATCCCAGCCTTCTGTACTGTATATGCCCATTTAGCTGTCAGTTTATCATTCATCTACACAAGTATTATTACTTGATACAGACTATGTGTGCTGTTTGACACAATGCAATCAATGAATAAGCACAATGAAAAAAGACAAATGATTATTTATTATTATAATAATTATAATTAATTATTATAATTAATCAGTCACTGATGAATTGTTTTATGGTAGGATTATTTACCCTGACTCACAGGTTTAACTTATTGATTGATCTGATTTACCAACAACAGTCCTTGCACCTTTATGAGGGTCAGTTTTATGCTGCACTGTCATGTCATTCTGACAGACATTTAATAGAATAATAACCTTTTTTACAGTCTTGCTCTAAAACAGTTATTGCTCCTCATTGTTACACACTGACAGATTTCAAGATTTTCACTTGAAAAAAATAATATTTTGAGATAATACACAGATTGTCAATGGAAATGAAAAATAATTTTATTATCTGCACAATAGCTTCCTTGTTGAAAAGTGTCGTTTAAATTTTCATGGCAATTCCAGTTAACAGCTGCAGCTGTTGTGGAGCACAGGCTGCTAGTGACATTATCCAACACCTTATATTATATCAATAAAAATATTATTGCCTATAAAAGTCTGATTTCCTCACACTGAGTTGCCTACATGAGACTGCTGTCTCTAATAGCCCTGAACACATTTGTTGCAAGCAGGATTGCTTTTTCCCACAGTAGGCATCTGGTTTTTTGGTGCTCTCAACCTCAGCTTTACAGTGGGAAAAGTGAATTTCCAAAACGCTCTGAGAGAATCAATATCAGGAAAGATGGAATCATACAGCTTGTCTTTTGCTCTGTGTTTGCGATATGTCTGCACATAGAAGGTGTAATGAAATATTTACATTTTTTCAAGTATGGTGCAGTCATATACAAAAAAAAAGAAGAAAAAAAATGCAGTAATGTTAGGAACTGGATCAAAGGCCCTATTAGAAGGCTCTACTGAGCCGTGATGGACTAATTTTAGACAGTTATAGTCAAGCTAAAGGTCATCCGACCGTAATATCACGTTGACAATAAACATTAGAAGGTGACACACATGCAACGTCTAAAACTGCAGGTTTAAAACCTGCTGTTTGTGTGAGACTGCTGGTACTGCAGCTGGAAGAGCCTCCTGCTGAGTTAATGGTTGTACCTCTATCTAGCAGCCAAGGTCCCCTAATGTGTCATGATGACCATCTAGTACATGTTATACACAACATCAAATATAAGTGAAAAGATATAGTGCACATACATATTTTATACATGTTCAATGCATTTTCAGTGTACTCATGATCAAACAAGAACTTTCAAAGCACTGAAGATAATGGCTTGAACTGAATAACAGTATTTCATCATGAAACTCATTCAAATTCTTTCACTTTGTGTGTGAGCCACAATCAGTTAACATTAGTGTCTTGCTCCCTCTTTGGACGATCACATTATTTATTGACCAGATAAAGTAGCTTCAGTCAGCTCATCGATTAAATACATGACCTTCTTTCATTTGACCTGAGGAAAGCCACAATGTGACCAGCTGCTGACCAGTGTCACCATCTCCCACTGACCCAGGCTGATCCTCTAATCAGATGGCTGCCCTCTCTTCCATTAATTTTACCCGGGCTTTTCTTGCTTAAAGAGCATTACATTCAAACTGGTCTGTTGTATTCTGACTCATGGCTGTGCATAAAAACATGTTCAAAGAGATCGTTCAGCAGACAAAACTTCAGTGTTGTTCTTCTTTGGCCTAATGAGTTATTATTCCAAGAAGACAAAAAAACACGAAACATATATATATATATAAAATAAACTGAATTACATATTTTTGAACTTGTATGACAATACAAAAATGAATTACCTTATGAATAATTGCATGCAAACATAGTATTGTGGTGGTCTGAACAAAGTTGAATATATTAGTTTGTTTCTGCAGATTTATTTGACAATCATGACTGTCCAGCCTATTTAACTACATTTTCACATGGTTTGTGCAATGTGGTCAAATTATATAATAAATTAGAACATTTTATTGAGCCAACAATGATTAAGCATCCTGTTTTCCTCACTGGCGGCTACCTAGCCTTTCTTTTTGCAATCTCTGTTCTGCTGCTGAGCTCCACCGGTGCAACTTAACTATTGTTGCTTTGCTTAGGGGAACGTTGATGTAGCAGAGAGATCAGCATTTCTCATTCTGCACCTGAATTTTCCATCTAGAGTCAGAGGTCAAACTTGCAGGTAGAAATCAGGTTCAGTATCTTCTAGGCTGAACATGCTCATGTACAATGTCCTTACCTCAAAGGGATACCATCTTAAAGGGAAGATATGCACATTCTAAAAGCAGTAAAAAAAAAAATAAAAAGAAAAGACAATTCAAAGTCAGTTGACTGTAAAATTAAATTAAACAACATTATATAACTAAATAAGGTGTAGACAGGGCTGCACCGTGACAGAGTTTTTGTAATAGTAATTATCTGTAGCTGGATAATAGTACTTTTATTCATTTTAATGATACAGTCCTCCCTTTTATGAGCACGTTTTCACTGCGTTTGAGATAAGTTAATTGAAATATAGTGCAAGTGTGATAGGAGCTCTCAGAATTGAAAAATAACCATTCTTTGACATTTGTCAATTGTGTCAGGTTTATAGCCAGGTCATGTGAAGGTGATAAACTGCAGTGTGGTATTCATATTTATCAATGGCTCTATTAAGTTCTCAGACAGGAAATGTAAGGTCATGGTGACTGGCGGTTGATGGATGCATTTATAAATGTACTTCCTTCTGTTGCCTTCTATGAGTCTGCATGAGAAAAACTGTTATGAAAACCATTATGAAATTTAACTTTTATTTTAATATCACTCATTTTAAACTGATAAACTATATACTATAATTATATATAACTACTAAATAGAATTAATCAATTGAGCCAAATAACTTGATCAAGATTTATAGTAAACTGTCCCATTAGATAGCTTAAGTGCAAAGGGAAGTCTAATATGAAACTCAGAAATATCTAGAGCATTCAGTCCTCTTTTTAATTTTTTTTTTTACTGCTGCTGAATAAGTAGCTGATTTTAATATTTTTGCATATTTGGATGAATGCTTTTTATGTTACCTTCAAATGGGGCCATCAGAATTTAACTTTGATGAAAGCCTTTTGTGGAATTGTCATCTGAGCTAGAGCTCCTGCAGAGTTTACACAAGGTGGCTTAGATTTGACTTCAGAGTGTTGGGGAAAAAAAGATGAGTGACTCAAGAACAGATAGAGTTAAGGAGACAGTTTCATCTGATCTATGTGCAGTTTTTACATTTCTCTGTCTTTTCAGGACCGAACGCCCGCAGATGGGGCAACATCATGGACAGAACAGAAGAAAATCTGAAATGAGAAATTATGCATTTTTTCATAGTGACACGTGTTTCCTTATATGGGCTCCCTGCAGACACTGTCATGTGCTGTTACAGTACATGAAAGCCTGACAATCACTCACTGCATCAGATATAAATTCCACTGAAGAAACTATGATAAATATTCATTTAAAAAGTTCCACATGTACAATTTTTCCTCCGCATGATTCAGCAAATACAAATCAGTCACAATAAAAGTACTATTGAATAAAGTTGTAATACAGATACAGAACCGTTGACAGAAAAAATATGCCATCATTTAAAAGAGCAGCTATAACAACAACAGCTGCACCTGTGTCAAAACTCAAATCATAACTGCAGTGGTGTGACTTGTGCAAAAGAAATCACCTATTTCCAAGTGCTAAAAGATGATAATGAGATGTTTAATGCTCGTTTAAATTCACATTAACATTGTCGGCTTTTAGCTGACACTATTATTCAGAGTGAGTTCCAGCAACAATGAGTTAAAGAGGTAATTTAGCGTAAAATGTCTCAATCTCCAACATCACAGGCAGCTAAGAATAAGAAGGATCAAAGGTTAGAGTCACGCTGCCCTGATAATAGACACCCGATTTGACTGTTATCAGCCTATTGAATAGGCATTATCATTACACATCTGTACCAAATATATGAGCTAGTGGGGGCCTACTAAACCTTCTTGTAGGTTCAGGAGGCTGTTACCACCCATTTATTTCAGTGAGCCAATATTGGTATGTGTAGTTTATCAGTTATTATGAGGATTCGTTCAGGTCTTTCTATCATTGTTGTGGTGGTTGCTATGGACGTTGCTATTGCTGAAACCACGTAGCTTACATGTTTGAATCAGAGACTGTGTAGTTATCTGAGCTGTTATGTTATTTGTGTTATTTTATGTAACTCTTTGATGATGGTCCAATCAATAAAAAACAGAAAAATAGATAAGAAAAATAAATAGATTTTCCAGTGCCCCAGGGATGAATTTAATTTGAAATCCAGAATTTGAAGCTTTATGATTGGTTGGTTTCTTGACGCAATGCAGTTTGGGACTGATTTAGATTATCTCCAAGTGTTTTCAAGTACTATGGTCTCTACTGGGATTTGTAGTTTTTAAATACATTGATTTATTCCCCATAATTAGAAGTTGGCGGTTTTAAACTGTGTGTACCCCAGAAGGTTTCAGGGAAACACATTGGTGTTATTAGATTTCAAAAATCTAATTGTTAAATGGGCAAAATTTGCTTTTTTCCATATTTGACAGCGCCCCCAGTTGGTTCTCAATGTTGACCATACACATGACAGCTCAGGTCTGCTTTGACAGCTGGTCCTATGTCTGTAGCCCCTCCTGTTGCTCAATGATAAGCCTTCAAACATGCAACAGGTTCGAGGTTCAGAGGTCAATATTTCAAAGCAGGAGCCTTGTATCATCTTCAGACTGACATGATGTTACTCTCCAGGTTGAGACCTTTCCAACGATGTATTTGGTTTAGTCCTTCGACAAAGTTTTATTTTTCACATTTCATGAGCTCGACTCTACTCAGGCATAGCTTCACAGAACCCTCTGAAAGTTCAATAGGCTACATGTTTTATTTTATTTTATTTATTATTTATTCTTTTTTTCTGTTTTAGTGAAAATAGTGACAAAAATCCCTCAAGGTAAAATTGTTAGACTTGGCCTACTTTTAACTTTATTTTCATAATGATAATGCAGTGTCTTAGCCCTAATACCTTTTGCCTTTTAGCTAACAAATTAATAAATTTTAAACTGCACAACCCAACTAATGCTTGGGTCTAAGATTATCTCTTGTCTCTACCTCAATTTGTCAGGCTTGATAACAAAGTGTCTGACATTATCTTAACTAAAACAGGAGCCCCAGAGGCCACGGTTTTATCCCCCTTTTTATTCACACTCTATACCACTGACTATCGGCATAGTCAGTGTCTTGTCTAATCCAAAAGTTTTCCGATGACACTGCCCTAGTGGGTCTACTCAGCCAAGGCAATGACCTGGCCTACAAAAGAGGGGTTGAATTATTTGTCAGCTGGTGTGATGCAAATATTTAAAAATTGAATGTTGGGAAGACCAAAGAGTTAATTATTGATTTCAGAAAGCAGAAGGAGGAGGTCTTCCGAGTGATAATTAAGGGTCAACAGATAAAAGTTATCTAGTCTTACAAATATCTTGGTGTCTACCTTCACAGTAAATTAAACTGGAGGTTGTATTCAAGAAGGCTCCGTCAAGACTATTCTTCTTGAGGTAGCTTAGATCCTTTGATATCAGCAGGAAGCTTCTTCTTATTTTTTATCAGGGAATCTTAGCTAGTGTCTTCTTTTATGCTGTGCTGGAGGGGGGGGGGGGGGGGGGGGGGGGGGTATCACTGCAGATAATAAAAACAGGATCAATTAGATGATCAGAAAGGCTGGCTCAGTGATTGGTCTTATTTGAGGTCACTGTGTAAAAGAGAACAAGGGCCAAACTAAAAATGGTTTGGTACTTTGTAGGGAATCCATTACATGGTGTTTTTAACAGACTCAGAAGCTCATTCAACGAGCGACTCGTGATGCCTCTACTGAACGACTCAGAAGGTCTTTTGTTCCACCAGCGGTCAGATATTTTAATGAACAGTTTTAGATGTGGTCTAGATGCATAGCTCCTTTCAGCTGTTAATCATGTCTCAAATGGCTTTTTATGGTGTTATTTGTTTGTTGTGTACCGTGAATGCAATGTTTATATTGTTTGTTGTCTGTGTGAGTTGATTTGGTGGCAAATGAGTTTCCCCGCTGGGGATTAATAAAGTTTTGTAATCTAAAAGTCTAATCTAATGAGAGAATCCTTCTGGAAGTAAGTGAAATGTGCCTCCGCCACCAGACGGTGCTGTGGGTAACTTAAAATAACGTCAACCTTAGTGTAAACACAACTTAGTTTATATGCCCATGGTACAATATTTGATGCAATTTAGTGCAAAGGCAGGTTAGGTTTAGGGAAGGGTATTGTATTGTGGGTGGACTTGGTGTGTCCACCTCCTGTTCTGAGTTGTCTGCCATGGGTTGGCTTCATATAATGTCAAATGGTGGGGGGGGTTGCTCCAGGAACACACACAAAATCTTACTTACACAAAATAACACAAATAAATCTTCAATACAGTATGAGTCCCAATAAATTTTGGTCCCATTAAGAGTAAAATAGACGTTAAAGCAGGGTATGCTTTAGGGCATGGCTACCCTGTGATTGACAAGTTGCTACCATGGCGGTACATGAGGTGTTGGTTGGACCCTGGGGAGCTCCTCCCCAGCTCCATGTTCTCGTTCAAATATGGTCACTTCTCATCACTTCTGGCTCTAAAAAAATAAAGATGGCCATGGTCAACCTGCCAAACTCGAGGCTTCAAAGTGGGAGTCCACAAACCAATGGGTGACGTCACTGTGGCTACGTCCATTATTTTTAACTAACAAACTAAACATCATCTGCATTTCTTGAACAAAGATTATGGAAATAAAATGCACATTTCTAGGTAGAAATGTTATCAAAATACATTTTAATGCCCAAACTATCTGAAAAGGTTGCATTTTCCACTGAGAAAAAAAGGAATGTCAGCCTTTCATGTGACAGCATATGCCTGATAACAGGCCTTCTGTGCCCACTGGGCTCCACCACCATTGGCTCACTGAAATAAATGGGTGATAACAGCCTCCTGAACCTACTGTAGTTTTAGTATGCCCCTACCAGCCGTATACTTGGGACAGATGTGTGATGATAACACCTATTCAATAGGCTGGTAACAGTCAAATTGGGTGCAATAGAGGTAAGAAAATATATCTAGGCCTAAAGAATGATTATGAAAAATCACTCTTGTTTGTTGTCTTGCTTTCACACACACTCAAACAGACACACAGAGAGGCATCAACCTTTTGAAGTGTAATGTATGAAAATTTCTTTCTACATGATAGCATGCAGCACCCTACCCACACCACTTATCTCTGACTGTGTTTTGTTTATCTGCCTCCTCACCGGTGCTCTCCATTTATCAGTTGCTCTGGCATTCCTGTTAAAGCATCCCCGTGGCTTGTCTCTTGGACAATGATGGACACAGGTGGTCAGAGAAAGAGTCCACATGGCTGAGACCAGAGCACTGTCCTGGGGCTCTGGCAGTGGCCTTGAAGGCTTATCATCTCTCCACAGAAGTGCTCTTTCATGCTTTTGATCTCGTGTAAATTAGTTTCTCTGGCTTTTCTGTTAACGCAATCCCCGTCACAGAAAATCCCAATGGCGATGTGTATGATCAGAAACTTATGGGAGTGTCATTTCTGATGCCTTCATGTCTGCGTCTGTGACTTTGATTGACAATCTTAAGGAGGGTAGTTTAGGAGATAAAACACGGCCAGACCACTTACAAGAGAAATACAATTAACTCATTATATGAGGTGACAACACTTACACAGCACTGACAGAGATCACAACCAACATCATTTATTTATTTGGATTTTAAAGTTTTTTTTCTTCCAAAATTCAATTAACAAACATAAAATAAATCAAATAAATCTGAGAAAAATCAATACAAAACTAGGTTGCACAAATTACAAGCTACTATTACTAAAGAATACATTGCATGTGTTATTTGACAAAAATATTAGCATCCAAACTTTACATTACAATAAAGTGTAAAATTAAGTGTAAAAATATAAAGTGTATTACACGGTATATTATATGGAAAACATATCTACGCTTCAATTACTTTTAAACACTATTGTTTAGTGGCACTGGCTGGTCGTCACACATATCACCATAGAGGTCCCTGAAAAGACTTCCTCAAAACTTTCCCTGTCTGACTCAGGTCCATCTGTTTGTTGAAAATGCATAAAGAAGATATCATTTGGACTGTCTGACATGAGCATCAAATATTGTTGTATTCATTAAATTCATGATGAATAGTCCAACCTTGACATAGGCAAATACATGTGGTGTATTATGTAACATACTTGTCATTAATCTTGCAATGCAACAATAAATAAATAAAATAGTCCAATTTACCAATCATATGAATGATATATTGCGCTCTAATTTACTTCACAGTCACATAATAACATTCTATAGTGCATGCACCTCTGTGCTGGTTCCTGCTTCCTCCTCCTCCATCCTTTCCCTTTCTTGTTCAGAGCCATGTTCACCTGTTTGTTTAGATTGTAGAGTAAGTATATAACAAATCATTTTCATTGCTGACTGACTATCAAATATTATATTCATTATAGGTTATAATGCGAAAAAAAAAAAAAGAATCAATGAGTGGAAGAAAATTATCAAATTTATATTTATTTTACTCATTTACAGTTGAAGTTGATGACCATTTTTTTTTTAAATCTTCAGTGAAATTTAGTGTAAACTCCAAACACTTGTGCAGTCTGACTAGTTAAACCATCGAAGTGGTCAAATCTGCAACGGGACTCTAGCACTGAAACCCCAAAGTTAACAAAAACATTTTGGTCTTTAGGTAGTTCATTTAGCTTTAGTTCACAGCACATAACATGTATGCATGAAAAAGCACCTGCTCCCTATTCACTCATCTGTGATGTTTCTGCCTCTCCACTACTGTCCTCATCATTACCTGCAGACTGTGTAAATAAATCTGTTATCTTAGCACACTTTGCAGCATCAGCCAGCAAAACACACATCAGCCAGAAGCGCACCTTCTCTGTACCACCGGCCATGAGTTTTCTCTTTCTAAACCATGTTTCGGCAACGAGTGGTAGATACTTTCAGTTTCAGTTGTGATTCCAACTGCTTCCTGCTATTACGGATTGTACCAACCATGTCGCTGCAGCTAAGATGACCCATTGAATATCCGTATATAGGCTATATACTGCCAGGGTTGGGAATGGTACTTAATGTACTGTCTTCCAAACATCTTCAGCAACTGAACTTATAAGCTTACCCTTATGCAATCTTGATGTCCAACATACTCTAACTAATCAATTAGGTACTGGACTGCACTTTTAAAGTGCTTTTTTGCTTTACAATTTTTGCCGTCCATTCACCATTTCACACACACATTCATACACCTATGGCGATTGATTCTCCTCAAGGATCGAACCATCAACCCCACAATCACAGCTGAGCCATAGCTGCTCAATACTTTGGTAGTACTGATACTTTAGATATTGATATTACTGATACTAAATCTTGTTTTAAGTATTAATACTGTACCAGTGTCTCACATTAAATCATTTTCTGGGGACATGAACACCCATTAGTTCAGAGAAGCCACACAATAGACATTTTCTGTTTTAAATTAAAAACTGGGTTGTGTTTTAACATGCATGTGATTAAGTAATTAACAGAGAACAGTAAAAAGTCTACTGTTTGGCAAACCACTGAGGTAATAAAAAAACATTTAGAAGTAGTAAATTAATGATGCATTCTCCTCATTATTATGACACATTAGTAGGGACAGCGACTATTTCATTAGCCACCATTAATAATAAAAGGTATCGATATTGGTATTACTCAGTATCTCAGTATCACCCACCCCTTCTAATCAATAGATATATCTATTTTCTCTTTTCCACCATACTGCAAACTCTGACTCTGTTTTTACAGAAATTATGTTTGTAATAGTTTTCTTGATTAAAACATGAATCATGTAGACAAATCACATGTGGCATAGTTTTACAAGTTGCATTTCCATCAAAGCAAGTACACATCATCAACAAAGAGAAACTAAGCTTTATAATTTGGCAGAAGCGGGACTACATGTTTTTACATGTTTTTCATAATGGATAATAATGGATTTTGTGGGGAAAAAAACTAAGATTGACAGATTGACATTATCACCTTCAAGCAAATGGTAATTGTCAGTGGCCACTGTGATAGAGGGGATAAGCGAATCACTGTCTATGGTGGCAATGATATATAAAGATCCTTAAGTACTGTTTGTCTTATTATTCTTTACTGCAAAGAGCAAAAAAGTTTTTATGTGATTGTTATGTCCACTGTCTTTCCTCTGGCCTCTTTTTAGAAGAGAGCTGTCTCTTTCACTGTGTTTCAGTTCTGCCACGCCCCTCTCTGAGTGCTTGGATCACCCACACCTGAAATTAATTTTATCATCAGTGGAGCTGTATATCAACCCCCTGGACCAGTGCTCCTAGCCATTTGGCCAGTGAGCTGTCTGTTGGACTGCTGCACCTTATTTGCTTCCATTTCTGTAATTTAAGTTGATTTATCTCTGTTAATCATTTTCTGTAAATAAATGCTATTCATTGTTGCACTTCAAGTGTTTAAGCAGCCTTTTCTTGCCAATTTGGTTCCATTTTTGCAAGGGCTTAGAGTAAACTTATGTTACTCCCTGTGTTCCCCTCGACAGTACATAAAGATCATAACATAATTGGGGGCTCGTCCAGGATATGGCTTAGTTTGGAAAGTTTTATGAATAATCCTACTTTGAAACAGTTTGATACTTGTAGGAAAGACCTATGTGTAATTGCTGCACATTATGATATCCCTGTGTCTAAGTCATTTGTTAAGCAGGAGTTAAAGTCTATCATTCTGAATGGCTTGGTAGATAAAGTTGTGTTTCTCCTAGCAGTTCTGGAGCAGCAGGCCCCAGCAGATGATCCTGAAGCTGCTGCAGGGGTGGCTTTGGTCATAAGTCAACCTGAGGTGTCCGAGGATGTGTCAAGTCCTCCTGCTGCTGAGACAGTTGAGGCAAAACACCACCTCCCTCACTGCCACAGTTTGAGCCATTTTCTATTGATTCTTCTCCTTTGTCTAATGTGGGTACCCTCTTAAAGGTGTGCTTAGCCCATCTTTAACTTGAAGCAAAAGAAAAAGCACCTAAAGAGGAGTTAGAACTACAGTTAAGCTGCCCTAAGCTTGAGGCTGTTTCAGAACTATCAAAATCCACCAGCTTGAGTTACAGTCTCAAAAGAGTACTACTGAACCTTCTGCTGTGTTCCCTCCTTCAGCTTCAACTCCTCCAGCATTCGATGTAAGCAAGAAGGAAAAAGATTGAAAGTGGCAGCCTATCCTGCACATTTGAACAGATTGCTCCTGCCTTGCACCTTTTTAGATCCTGTTTGTTTTTATCCGCATCTTTTAAGAACACAAAGGATTTTAGTTATTGGACAATTGGATTTTAAGTGATTAGAGAAATAAGCTGAGCACTCGCTCAGAAAGCCATGACTATGCCTACTATGAACTGTGAGGACTGTGTTACTCCAAAAACTCAAACAAAAAGATTGCTGACCTTAAGGAGGATATCCAATGGATTTCTGATGAACTTAATAAAAAAAGAGTTTTGACTATTGTCCAGCTTCATGGAAGTGGCCATCCAGGACACAGTTATGTGGGACCCCTCCATCTGTCTACAGCCTTCCTCTTGCTCGACACCTAACCATCAGTCGGGATACTTGGACGGGGCTGCCTCACTACCTCACCCAAGCCTCTCTAACTGCTATGCGATGCTGTCTGTGGAGGCTTTGTTCCACCCAGCTGATGCTCCAGCGGTTCCAACTCATCTGGATCCAAAACTGGCCTCTGCTGACACTGTAGTATCTTCACCACCGGTGGCTAACAGTGTTTGGATGGTTTGCCAGTCTACTGTGAAGCCAAACCAACAGCCCTCATCTCATTCAAAGACCTCCACTTCCTGTTGTAAGCTCCTGAAAGAGGCTGTGATCAGACACTCTGGGCCGTGCCCTGAGTCAGCAGGGAAATCCTCTCTCAAGACTGAGGTCGCTGCCTCACCACAACACTCGCCTGCTGGGACACCCCATCCTCAGTCAGCAACTTCAACAAACATGGTGGAAAGATATCATGCACCCTCTTGCCAGGAGAACCCACAGCCGTCATCTCCTCGTCCCCTTTTCTCCCAAACCACTTTAATAGTTGGGGACTCCATAATCAGAAACATCCGTTTCTTCAACATAGCCACACACTGTTTCCCTGGTGCCACAGTCCCTGATATACTGGATAAACTCCCGAACTTCTGTGCTCACTCCTGTCGTCTATCAAGCAAGTGATAGTTCATATTTGGGACAAATGATGCAGTTTGTCAGCAGTCTGCGCTGACTAAAAAGGATTTTAATGATGTTTTAAATGTTTTTAAGTAGTTATGGAAAGTCTACTTATGTCTCTGGACCTATTCCCTCACTGGCACATGGAACAGGGTGTTTCAGTAGAATCCTCAGCCTCCACACTTGGCTCCAGTCCACCTTTAGAACCATGGGTTTTATTGACAATTTTAATCTGTTTTGGGATTGTTTCTTGCTCTTCAGGACTAATGGAGTCCACCCAAACAAACTGGGCTCATGGATGTTTGCTCCTAACATACAGCATGCAGTGCAATCCTCTCCACATGACTGACTGACTGTTAACACTTCACACACCTCCCCCGGAACCTACTTCTTTTTCTCCAGGTTCATCACTGTTTCCAGTGCTAGTCCCCCCTTTTGTCCTCCACCAGCATTAACAGCTTCACCGATCCATTTCCCTATTCAGACCATTGTTACACATGGGGCCTCCCCCCTGGTGAGACATTCTGCTGTACATAGTGGATCAGAGCCTTGTTACCTGCGTCCCTTGGCTCGGGCCTCTGCTATTGCCAGCAGTGGGTTTGTGCCCCTCAGGATGGCACTGTTAAATGCTCACTCCATTGTCAATGAGTCCTTTATACTGAACAATTTATTCATCTCAAAAGGCTTTGATTTTCTGTTTCTGACCAAGACTTGGCAGTGGAGCTTGAAATACGCCCCCCAGTCGAACTGTGCCCATTAAACTGTACTTACATCAGCACTCCGAGGACCTCAGGCCAGGGTGGAGGACTCACCATGGTTTTCAGGAACTGCTTTCAAAGTCAGATGGTGAGCACTGGGGCTTTCTCCTCGTTGAACTGCAGATGACCAAAGTTGGTCGTTTTATTGTATTTTAATTTACCCCTGGTTAAACCAGTTCTTTTATGTCTGAATTCAGTGTTTTTTTATCCTCTGTCATTAGGTTGGACAGAGTTATTACGGTTGGTGATTTTAATATTCATGTAGATGTCATTTTTTGTAGCTTTGCTGCTGATTTTAGTTTAATTCAACATGTATCTGACCCTACACACATTGGGGGTCATACTTTGGACCTTGTTTTACACTTGCTTTAAATGTTGATTCTAACTGCTCTGAGGAGCTGCATGTTACTGACCATGAATGTGTGCTGTTCAACATGTCTATTCTCCGCCAAGTGAACATGTAAAGTGCTCTTGCATTTAAAATCACCTCTAAGCTGAGAAGGTTTCTGAAGCTTTTGACCCAAGCGCAGTGTAGTTTTCTCATACAGACGTAACTCATCTGGTCCACTCCTTTAACAAACATTACTCCACCATTTTGGATATAGTGGCTCCTAGTAAGATGAGACTTGTTCCCTCAGTCAATTCATCACCCTGGTTAAATGACGACATTTGTTGTTTCCGGCATAAATGGTGGAGGGTAAAACGACTGTGGAAATCCACCAACAGCCTCCATTACAAAGACTTTTTAACGGAATTTGACAAAATGGTCGAAGATGCGAAGGCTACTTTGCCAACCTAATCTCCTCCAGTAAACGCAACTGTAAAGTCCTGTTTGATACCATTAACAACATTGTCACTCCTGCACCTCCTGATGTGCCTGTCTTTTCAAATAAGGATTGCAGGAACTTTCTCTCTGTCTTTGAGGATAAGATTAGAGATTTCAGGGCTAGCATCATCCCCTCCTCTACTCCAATTTATGCCTATCTAACCTGGGCCTCAATTTTAGACTGCTTTTCTCCTATTTCCCTACAAGACCTTACTGATCTGGTGGGCAGTATGAAACCTTCCTCCAGCACTGCAGATATTTTACCAACATCTTTGCTCAAAAATGACTATGGTCTATTAGCCCATGCCTGGTCTCTATTATAAATAGCTCCTTGCTATCTGGTTGTGTCCCAGCCTATTTCAAACTAACCTTTACCCATCCCTTCCCAAAAACTACAGTCCTATATCTATTCTACCCTTTATTTCTAAAGTCTTATAGAAAGTTGTTGCCAAACAGCTCACTGCTGTCTTGACTGCACACAACATTTTAGATAACTTCCAATTTGGTCTGGGAAGTATTCCACTAAAACAGCTCTTCTGAGAGTCTCCAATGACATAATGATGTCTTCTGATGTGAGTGAATGCTGTTTTGGTGTTGCTAGAGTTTAGTGTAGCTTCTGATACTGTAGATCACAGCATCCTGATTGAAAGGCTTAGGCAGTGGGTGGGTGTCTCTGGGAGCGCCCTGGACTGGCTCTCCTCCTATCTCGCATTAGGAGTTTTTCTGTGTTGATTGGTCCCTACATGCCTGAAACTGCTGCTCTTTCCTATGGTATGCCACAGGGTTCTGTCTTGGGTTCTGTGCTATTTGCTCCGTATATGCTTCCCTTAAGTCCTATTATTAGCAAATTCAAAGGCATCTCTTATCACTGTTAAGCTGCTGACATTCAGCTGTATGTCTTCTTTAAACGTGATGAGATTGATCTGTTTTGTACAATTGTCTAACTGCCATAATGGACTGGATGGCTAACAAGTTTTTACAACTAAACTCAGATAAGACTGAGGTCCTTATCATTGCTTCAGATAGCATAGCTTCTAAAGCTGCTCAGTGTATTGGGTCCCTTTCTTCAGCTGAACAGTCTAATCTTAGAAATCTCAGTGTCATTATTTGATCAGTCAATGCACTTGGATCAACATATCAAATTGCTCACCCGTTCATGTATCTTCCCTTTAAGAAACATTGCCAAACTCAGGTCTGTTGTATCACAACCTGAGCTAGAGATGATTATTCACACTATTACATCATCCCAGCTGGGCTACTGCAATTCCATTTTCACCTGCCTCAACAAGTTGTCCATCAACAGATGGTCCAAAACACTGCTGCAGGGCTGTTGACAAGGTCCAGCAGGATGACTCACATCACACCCATCCTATCATCTTTACATTGGCAAACGGTGATCATGCCTTTGAAGTGGTGGCTCCAACGCTGTAGAATGCTCTTCCAATAGACATACGATCTGTAGTCTCTGCTGATGTCTTTAAAAAACAGCTGAAGACTCCTTTATTCAAATTGGCTTTTGTCTCACCTCATAGCGTTTAGTGTTTGTATTTTGTGTGTTTTAAGTTATGTTGTTGCTTATGTTTTAGTGCTTGTTTCTTTTTGGCATTATATTGTACTATTTTTATGGTCTTTTTCTTAACGATTTTACTCTTGTGAAGCACTTTGTGACCTGCTCTGTGAAAGTGCTATATTAAATAAACTTACTTATTTAATTACTTACTTACTTACTTACAAGCTGAGCTGAGCATATGTTCAAGAAGCCATGACTCCACTTACCTCAACATCTGGCTGCAAGAGCTGCATCTGTCTCAGCGAGAAGATCATTGAGTTGGAGCCAAGAATTTCCATGTTCTATCATCTCGACACTATCATCTTCAGCCCTGCAAAAGCCACTGCCACCAGTGCTGAAGAGCTGGTTGTCACTGCTCCCCATCCTGCTGACACTGCTACCTCTCTGGCCATAGCCTCTACTCCGCCTGCTGATGCTGCTCCAGCTGCTGCTTCTGTTCCTGCTTCAGTCACCATCCTCGGGGATGGTGACTGGAGCTGCTTGCTCCACTATAAATTCCACCTAAATCAGCTGTGAGCAGTTTAAGGACTTCTTTCTAAACAAAATTGACAGTATTAGGCAAACATTTTGCACTCTATCAAAGATTTCTCACTGGCTATTTAGGACACTACTGTTTTTAATAATTTCCGTCCTGTCTCTTTATCCCTGCTTGGTCGCATAATTGCAGGCATGAAGCCCAGTAGCTGTCAGCTTGATATAATTCCAACAAAGCCCCTAAAACATTTCCACGTCATTTGCAGCAGTTGGTTCTAGGATACTGATGATTTTTAACAGTTCTCTAGCCACAGGTACAGTCCTTTCTTGTTTTAAACATGCCATAGTTCAGCCACTCTAAGAAGCCTGGTCATGACCTGGCTATTCCAGATAATTTTAGGCCAATTTCTAAGCTTTCTTTTTTATCTAAGGTTTTAGAAAATATTGATTTTAAATAGATTCTGTCCTTTTTAAACCAAAACAATATTTTTGAGAAATTCCAGTCAGGGTTCCACCATCACCACAGCACAGACAGCTAAGAGTGACAAATGACCTCCTCTGTACTGCAGATGCCAGTAAATGCTTCCTCTTAATTCTTCTAGATCTCAGTACAGCTTTTGACACTGTTGACCGCACAATTCCCCTGGATTGCTTGACATGCTGGATCAGCATTTCTGTGTCCTCCCTTGATTGGTTCCATTCTTATATTTCAAACAGACAATTCACAGTTTCCATCGGCAGCTCATCCTCCATACCTGCAAATATTTCATGTGGGGTTCTGCAGGTTTCAGTTTTAGGTCAACTTCTTTTCTGTCTTTTCATGCTTTCATTGGGAAGAATCATCCAAACTCATTACATTTGTTTTCACTGTTATGCAGATGATACTCAGATATACCTCCCCCTCAATTCCCAAAATCAAGCCAATGTAACCCAATTACAAAACTGTCTCAAAGATATTAAAGACCGGTTGGATCATTTCCTTCAGTTAAATGAGGACAAGACAGAGATCATACTCTTTGGCCCCCCACCACTGTTACTGCCCAGAGCCTCGATCACCATTCCATCTACATCAGACTACATGTTAAGAACCTCGATGTTATATTTGATAGCGATCTAAATTTCAACAGGCTGGTAAATTCCGTTGTCAGGTCCAGCTTTTTCTGATTCAGAACTATCTCCAAAGTTTGGCATTTCCTCTCACCTTCTGACCTAGAAAGAGTCATTCATGCATTAATATCACACTAATGTCATCCAGGCTGAACTACTGTAAATCCCTCCACCTAGGCATCTGTCAGGTTACTGTTTCCTGTTTACAACTGATCCAAACCGCTACTGGTCCAGGTCCAAGAAACAAGACCACATCACCCCTATCCTTGCATCCTTACACTGGCTCCTCATTCATTACACGATAACCTTCAAAATTCTTCTAATTGTCCATAAATTTCTCCATAGTCTCACTCCTACATATATCTTAGAATTTCTCACCCCTTACAGCACCACTAGACCACTCAGATCCTCCCACCATGGCATGTTGGCTGTGTGCCCCACTCGTGGAAAAAAAGCACTTTGGTGCAAAACCTGTTTGCTTTTAAAAGTGCTATATAAATAAAATAAACCTGAAAGTAGTTAGTGTGGGTTTCTTTGTTTATTACTTTGGCCTAGGAGACCCTGACATGTTATTTGCTTCCACTTCTGTAATTTTCTGTAAAGTGTTTCAGCAGCCTTTTCTTGCTGTTTTGGTTACATTTTTGCAAAGGTTTGGATAAATTTGGTATGTTACTCCCTGTGTTCCCCTAGACATTTAATAAAGTTCATAACAGTGATCCTCAGGAGTAACTTCAATTCTTGTTGATGAGTCCATGCTGCACTGATATTTAACTGTTCTGCCTCTGCGTTTCCTCCCTCCAGGCCAAAAATGTTATCTCCTATTCATTATTTGGCTTGTCATATCATATGAATTGCCAGACAAGAGAAACACTTCCAAATAATATGAATCAGTTTGCAAAACTTCAGTCACAGTATCAATAAACTTCAGCCAAAGTCAGCCTACCATATCTGCTCTCACAACAATATGTGATTAGGGAAAGGGAAAAGGCTTTACTATAGGGATTGGGTATGATGTATAGCAGGATGAATAATGCTTATTGGTTGTGGCCACTGTGAGGAAAAGGCCCATCTTTCTCTGCTGTGGAGTGTCACATGGAATTTGTTTCCATTTGTGCAAGGCAGCGAATCAGTCAATTTCATCTCTTTCCTTTTTCTCTTCTATGCATCCCAATGAGCTTAACACAATATTAAAATATGGCAGAGAGCTGATGAGAAAAAATGAGCGTAATGCCCCTCTGAGCTGCTGCCGCTGCTTCTACTGTCTGTCCCTGTTTCCTGCATCCTCAGACGAGCTGCATTGACTCTGACTACTAAAGTTTTAGTAAAAGCAAAAACACATATACAGTATGATGCATTAATAATCCACACACACAGAGGACGAACACACACAAACACACACACGCACGCACATACACACACATGCAAAGAGCAAAACAGATGCATTTAATATGCTTGTCTGAAAGGTCAAGTGTTCAAAGGAAATTGGCTCATCCAGCTTATTGGAGAATGTAATGAGATGGAATTGTTTATGCATCTACTAAACACTTGTCACAATTGATGCTTTTCCCTGGTTATTCTAATACATAAAAGAAAATGAGAAATCACTTCACGTTCCTTTAATATGCTCCTGGTCACTTGTGTGTTTGATTCTGGGTGTGACAGAAATCTCTTTAAAGCCTGTACACACACTGGGTGCCTGGAGCCCAGCAGTGTAATTGGTCACAGACATGTTGCAGGTGTGTTGATAATTCCCATACAGCATGCTCGAGCTTAGCTTTGCATGTTGCTATGCCACCTTGTGTGGTAACCAGGGAGCTTGTTAGCAATTTTATTTATTTTATGAGGTACAGAAGGTGAACAAAATAGCAGGAACATGTTCAATTTTGCACGATCCAATACAAAAGGCCTGCAATATCCAGTTTTGTGAAGCTTGTAATGTGTCATAGAGGTGTTGAATCAGCTCGGTTATTACTAGTTTGTCCTGTAATTGTATCAGGTTGCATTATATTGTACATAGACGGTGTATGATGCATGTGTATCAGAACAACTGCAACCATTATTTTTTATGTAAGGCCTATTTTTTATAAAACTTTATCTCACTGGATCATGTGATCAGCACATCCTGGCAACTGCACCTTCATTGTTTCTTCTGTATTTATGTCATGTCCTTAGGGTGCAATATGGGTGTCAATTAACATGATTCTCCATGACATAGCTGGTAAGTATTGCACTTGGGAGGAGGTCAGTGGGAGCTGGCTGGACATCACACTGACACACACTGTCTCCTTCAATGTTTATTTCTTTTAACCATGACCTCAATCTTTCCCTAATCTGAAATGTTTTATTTTCAGTTGCCGAAACTTCTAGCTAAATTCACACACAGCAGTGAGAGATGAGAATCATGAATCACTATGGTTATATGCATTTTAAAAGGCACTTTCGAACAATATACCCTGATGATAGAGATGCTGTAGCAGAAAACACTCATATGGGTCCTGATGGTATTTACTGACGCTTGTAATGTGTCATACAGGTGGTGAATCAGCTGTCCAGTTATATCTGAGGCTGTAATTTGTGGTGTTGCTGTATCAAAACATATTGAAAACATACTGAAAATGGTGATTGAACTTATCTGTTTACCTAAATTTATGACATTTAGTAAACAGCTAACATGCAACATCAATGTAAATGTAACTGCATTCATTGCTCTTATACACATATTCACCTGTTGAGCAAACAACGCATAAAATACAAAGAAAGGAAATATGTATGCTTACTGTAATAACTGTACATTAGGCATTACTTTAACATCTCACATTAATAACATAAACACAATGACAACATCACTGCTGACTCTCGTTAATGCAGATCAATTTGATACTAGAAACTCAGATTAATTTAGCTAACGTTGAACACACCTCATTGGCTGCTTGTTACAGAAGGGGGGAAAACATCCTTAATTTTGTTGTATTTCTTAAGTGTATCATATTGTCATTATCGTGTAGCTTGTGGAGGATAAAGATGCATACATTTTTCATACTTTATAACTAACTTAAACAACTTGGAGAAACATGTTACGTGACAGTATCCATACCCTCTTTGCATGGGATGTGCAATGACAATACTAGTCCTCCTCAGAACTTAAATCAACTACAATCACTTTACCTCACAGTCATTGCAGACACCATTAACACTAACACTAATATAAGTTCTCTGCCAGCTACACAGAGAAAGAAGATATGAGACACTGAATATATTGTTGTGTCACGCTGGGTGTAGCAAGAATAACAGGAATTTATATAATTATTAAAAAAAAAAAAACACCCCAGAAAAAGGGCACTTTCTCTCTAGGAGGCCAAACAGCAGGAGCTCAAACCCCCTTTGAGGTCTATCTATGCACGTGCCTGCCTGTTATTGTGTCCAATTATTACTTTGAAGACAATGATTTAGCCAGCCACCTGCATTAGATGCAATTCAAGTCACTGGAGAAAATTAGACATTGCATTTACAACAGATCTTTGTCTTTCACAATAAAGAAAAACAAAGCCTCTTTGATATTAATGCCATAACACACAACAGCTAATCTAACTGTGAAAGTTGCACTATTCTAATGTCATACTGTAATTGGTATTACTGGAGTCGGTGTTACTAAGATGTCTGTTACACAGATATTAGAAAGACAATGCAAATTAGGGAAGAGCAAAAGAGAAGCAGGGCGACGTGTTACATGAAAGTGACACAAAGGATTTGTTCCAGGAGACTTCACCCAATCCAATCAAGTGGGCTTTTCTGGATGAGTTCTCAAGCGATTCGTGCATCTCTCAGGAGAAAGCAGTCAAGTTAACCTGTTCTTCGGTAATCAGGAAATGAGGCTTTTAGTTACATATTCTGCTGACATTCTGCAGTAATATATACAACACGACTGTATGATATTAATAGAATACATAAGTGAGACATGGCACCAAGTGACGGTCATGTTATTCTTCATATAGGTTTTAAGAGAATTTGTTGTAGCTATGATTGTTATTTTTTGTCACCAATGAATGCATTCCCATAGTTGACATATGCATTTTTCTATATGTCTTTGTCTGTGGTCAGCACAGTAAACAACTACAAATTTAGATTTATTGAAAATTTTACTGTGTACAGCATCCTCTGCAGAATCTTTTATTCCAATTTGAGTGAGTCAAATCAAACACTGGTGGTATTCTACACACAGACCTTTGGCGGGGATGTGTTTTATAATAGATATTTGACAAGATATTGTGTGTAATTCTAATGAGAAGAGGAACACACAAATGTGTAACTAATTGGAAGCATTTTGATTCTGTGTCTAACTTCTGTTGATTACAAAACTCTGAACTTATGGCAGTCGGGCCTGAAGGTAAATGGACTGCACTTGCATAGCACTTTCCCAGTCTTATCAACCGTTCAAAGTGCTCTACAATACATGCCAACATTCACCCATTCACACACACATTCATACACTGATGGCTGAGACTGCCATGCAGGGTGCCAACCTGCTCATCAGGAGCGATACAGCACTTCCTATCCCAAGCACCCCACAATGTCTCTATGCTCATCTATTCAGACATACACTCACACACTGATTGTGAGCCATCTGGAGCAGTTTGGGGTTCAGTATCTTGCCCAAGGACACTTCGACATGCATACTGGAGGAGCCGGGGATAGAACTACCAACCTTTTGATTGGTGGACGACCTGCTCTATCTCCTGGCTTCCACAAAAGATATATTTTATTATGATTATAGAAAAATCTACAGAAGGTGGACACAACCTAGCAACAAATACTGCACTTGAAGTTTGTAATGCTCAGCTCTATGGTGATTTCTTAGACTGTAGATTAATAAAAAATAAATTAGATCACCTTTTACTAAATTGTACAGTTGTTCAATTTATTCTGACCACTCCTCTTAGTCATTAGTAAATCACTAGGTATAATGTATTTATTTCTTAATGTTGTCATATAGAAAAAATGGATAATAATGAAGCAATTTGCTAATTTCTCATTTTACAGTAACAGTGTACAATTGTTTTAATCACTCATTAGAAAACTACCAATGTGTTGCTGCTCTTGACACAAACATGGAGGTTGCTAAGGTAAGGTAGAGAAAACAACAGTTACGCAATCAATGCTAGCAAAATGTTTTCTGTACAGGCTGATATTCACTAAGGAGCAAAGTACATTAAAGATGCTGAACTTTCATTTTAGCCAAGAGTGCATTTAAAATGAAACACGTTTCAACACACAAAAGCATTATCTTTTATTCTCCACTGTGCACTCTACAGAAAGCCAGTTTAACAACAGAAGTCTTTCAAGGGTTTTGTTGGTATTTGTAAAAATGATAACAAACCTGAAGTTCAACTGAAAAATATTTTTCAATAAATGTTGCAAACACACAGTTTAATGGCAGTGACAATATTTCAACCTCATCAGTAATTGTCTTTGAATTCTTCATTCACTCTTCCCTCATATTTTCAAATCTACAGATGATACAATTTAAAACCTGATGAGTTTTGCGATCCACTGAGACACAAATGAAACCAAATCAATCAAGAAACCAATCAATTCACAGAACTGAAATATTCAGGAGTCAGATTCAGTGTTCAGTTACTTTGCACATTATATTTTTATCACTTTCTTCAAACACTGTGTACAGTGTAGTAGGTGTTACTGACACGGCCCTTACTGACTCTGAATTCTTACTGAATGAAGCACTTACAACTCATGGCTATACTATACCATTCTATATCTTCTTTTTATATTCCCCTGAGGTTGATTGCAGTTTGAATATATTTTCCCTTCACACTCTCTTTTCCAAACCACAGCATCTCCTTACGTGCTACAACAAAAGATTTCCAGTTTTACGGAATCTAACCTTTCAATAGTTATTGAAACATTCAGAAAGATCACAGACACCACCCTGAGTCAAAGTAATTTAGTGTGTACAGGATGGTTACTGATGCACAAAACAGTGTTTCATAACTTATGAACATGTTGAAAAATGCAATAAAACCTAACAATAGAATAATGAAATGACATGATTAATGAGAACAATGCTATAGTTATGTAAGTATACTTCAATAACAAAAACAAAAGATCTGAATGTGGTAATTGTCACTTCATTGTCGTATTGGCTGCATTAAATGAAAAGGCTCTTAACAGCCCTTTTACACCTTTTAGCACATTTATTTACAATTAGCATGTTCACATTACCGCAGATATTCCAATTTACACCTTAAAAGCAACCATTGGTTTATAACTTAATAATGTAATAGCATTGACCTGTTAATGGAACATGTCTTCATATATTTTGATGAAACAAAAAGGAAACAAAGAACAATTTCTAAGCTTTTGAGTGGTTTGGGTATGAAGGACATTCGTATCTCTGAGCACAGTGGATAGCCTCTTCAGGGTGAAACTATAGGGGCAGTAGTAGTTCTAGATAAAAAGCATATAATGGCCAAATTACTTCCTTAAACTAAACATTAAGTTAACACACAACATGGCATGTTGCCTATGGCACAGAACCATACACATTAAAACAAATTAGCCTGTTCAATTTAGATTCCGCTCACTTGCCCCCAGGGACAAGGCTGAGCTAGGATTTTGGTAACATGGCCACAGTCACGCGTCATGTGACACCCGGGGACCCAGAGAGACCTCACATACTATGGCTGGAGCTGAACATCAGACATATTACACTGATTTATCACAGTTTGAACCATTAGGTCCAAAAGCCACCAAGAGCCACATCAAGAGAGATATATATTATTTTAGTGCCACCAATGTGTGCAGGGAGTCAGCAAGCTCAGCCAGAGAGAGGACACTAATACCCATGCATTATGGGTACCAAGGCAAGAAGCAGGAGGGGGTTTCTTTGAAACATGTTCTCCTTAGAGAGCAGCTTTCATTGGCATGAAGAGGCCAACATGTTTGAATAGGTCATCCACTGAAGGATACAACATTCTGCAGCAATAGAAATTTAGAGACAATTTCATCAACTTTTCCTATTATATTTACATTTTAAAATGTATACACCAACCTGAGATAATGCATATTATTTTGATTTAATCTGATTACATACAGCATTTAAAGCTGGAGTGTGGGACTTTTGTCTCCCCCTTCAGGCAGTGAGAGTAATTGCAAAAACACTATTGACACATGCTAATGTCATAGGCTCCGCTATAGCCTACTCCATAGCTACTGTTGTGGCTGTAAAAGGGTGGATACATTGTTTTGAGCAACACACAACCCCTGCAAAATGACTCTGAATTTGATCCATTCAGTCCAGTAACATTTGGAAAGTCTAGAAGAGCCGCAAAATTAAATTATTTTATCCCTATTCAAGTTAGCAGAGGGCTAACTGGAAGTTAGCTGCTCAGCTCTTAGAAGAGAGCATGCGCAGTATGCATTCATCCAGCCAGTGCAGGAATGTCAAACCTGACACCAGATTACACCAGTATACTGTGAAATACAGAGAGATTTACTTGGCAGTGACAGGCTTAATCAGCATTGTGTGAGCTCGTTTGGCAAGGGCTTGAATGTAATGAACGTTCACTTATATTTAAAAGTTCTGCATTGCAGTTTTAAAAGTCTTATAGGTTTACAATAATTGACAATATTGGGACTTTGCCAGAAGGACCTAATGAATCAAAAAGAAAATATTCAGAGTTGTTTTGTATGTGTTTGATGCCCAGGAAATGCACAGCCATTTCTTCTGTAATGGACTTGAACAGGACAAAAATTGTTTCTGGCCATGAAGGTGTCTTTTACATGCAGGTCTGGCTTTGTACAGCTCTGTTCCTGGAGGCTTGCTGTAGGCTACATGCTGCCTGGCATCCATACCGGAACTCCTCAGGCTTTGGCGAACAACAACAGGGTACAGCTGATTTCACTGTTAAAATAATGACTTCAAATAGTATAAATCAGATATGACGGATGAATGGGCTTCTTTTGTCTGAGGAACTTATTGTCAGCACTTATGTGATTAGTTAATTAGCAAGCTAGGAGAAAGATATTTTGTTGACATATTTAATTTGTAATATGGAGACTGTTATGTGGCTAGTAGCTCACAACATGCACCCTAGCATGTGTAAATTTCCATTTTACTTTAGCATTACATTTCATTTTTTAAGCAGGAAAACAGCAATGAAAGACCGGCCTGGGACCAATCAATAGAGTGATTAAGTCTAATCTGCCCAGCACCGAACATTAGACAGACAAAGTTAGCAAAAAGGTGGTGAACATACTGGAACTTTTAACAACTTAAGAGTCAGATAGTTCCCTCTGGAGTTGGTAGAGACCACAACACAGTTAAAGGAGAGTGAATATTGGACTTACATTCATCAAACAAGACTCCAAATGAATGCCAATATTGCTCCTTGTCTGCTGAATATGTAAAAAGGTAACAGTTTGCTAACACCTTGACTACATAAACTTTCTAATGATTTGTCAATGTTGTGTTTTCAGATTGTTGAGATTCCCCCTCATGGCCCATAAAACAAAAAAGAAAAGAAAATCAATGAATGAATGCTGCTGTAAGCAAAGTATCAGATCATCACAGTGCAGCACCCCTGTCGGCCTTTTTGCTATGTTTTATATTAAATGCTACCAGGACAGATTTAGCATGAATCTCTCTGGATTACCAAACCCATTACATACTATACAGTATGTTTTGACTTTAGTGAAGATAGAATAACAACAACATTGGTAGTTTGTGAAGTTTAATGTTAAACTGCATGACTTTTTTTTCACACATCAGATTACATTGTTAATATTTACATCAAATATAACTCCAAATTAAAAAAAAAACAAACAAAAACAAAACAAAAACAGGTTAAATTCTGACACATCATTTCATTATTCCAGCATGGGCAACAAAAAGAGCTTATAACCCTAATATTTATTCAGGTATTATCCTTCCACAAATATACAATAAATGTCAAAAGAAATGTGCTGTAAGCCTATATATATGTATATGTTTAAAAAAATAAAACTAAATGTTACAGTCTTACAAAACACAAAACAAGGTCAAGGGTGAAAACAAACATGGCAATCGTCTTCAGGACATTCGAAAATATTCAATGTGACTGAAAACATAAGGATGAGACAGTGAAAATGAATACATGTAAATGCCATTTTAAGCATACTTTGCTTAAAATGTAGCACTTACATATAATAATAATAATAATAATAATAATAATAATAATAATAATAATGATAATAATAATAATATTAATAATGATGATGGTAATAATATTATTAATAATAATAATAATAAGGAAGGATCTCTTGAATAGTAAATGTGCCACAAAAAGACAAAGTTGTGTTTCAGTGTTTTTTCACACAGCAGGTACAGCAATAACAAACTCCTTCAGTGGTTTGAGACCACCGCTTAAACTAAATGCTACCACACATATCGAGCCATTGCAAGACAACAAGGTGAGCACAGGAGAAAGTCTCACAAGTTTTACTCTATCTCATTAACCATCACCATAGAGAGTAAACACTAAATTACCTTCAATACCTCAAGGTTTTTTTTCCACATTGAGCACAAACACAAGATTTTTCTTTTCTTTTTTTCCCCCCCAAACATACATCTGACATGGCAAAAAATGTGAACTTTCAGTTTATGCAAATTTGCTGTGTCTAGAGGGCTTGTGTGTAGGAGGCAGTATCCTGAAATTGGCTTGCCAAGCACATTAGCTTATATATGGTCTGAAATTAACAGTCACAGTGAAAAATGGACTCTAAAAATAAGTGGAGTGCTATCATATATAACTAAGCATTCTCTAAAAAAATACAGTAGCAAGCTTTTCTCTTCAGTGTTTCTTAGACTGATTTGAAACTCTTTATGCTATATTAGTATAATTGTACAAATTATATTCAAAAAATATTTAAATATGTTAAACATGTAGGCTGTCCTTGAAAAAGTCTGTCCCTTCATTCATGAGGAGAGCAACTTAAAAACTATTGTAACAGTTTATTTTTTTCCAGGACAACCCAGGTATGTGATTGTCTTCACCTATTGCACCTGCATAAAGAACAACTCCTGTTGGTTGATAACTCTGCACAAACACAAAGAACCCGCAATGTAATGAGCCTCAAACCAACCGCCGTGAGGAACTCAAGTTTTCACGTACAGATATGGAAAATACAGCATATGGTAAGTGATCATGTAAACTGGGAAGGTATAGCACATTTCCAATCAACTGTTTTCCCAAACAAGGTAGTGTTTAATGTAAATGTTGACATAAAAACAAATAGAGAAGAACTGAATGAAACTAAATGTCTTTGGCAACTACTATAAATAATAATAATCATAATCATAATCATAATCATAATAATAATAATAACCTGGATTGATGGATGATAATATATAGAGAAACAGAAAGTTGATACTGATGGATCTCAAGCCCTTTGTTTTTTGTCGTAGCTAATCAGGATAACATTCACTTCTAATAATCTGAAATATCCAGTCAAACTTTATAACAGCAAAGAGATGAAGGATTCAGTTGAGAGACTGCCAATTCACATCTTTACATAATAACCTTGTCATTAAAGGGGTAGTCCATGTCATTATAGATTGATAATTAGCCTTAAAAAAATCAAATGGCGTTTTTTTTTTCTTTTCACCAAAACACACTCGATCACACATACAGTATATATGACTTTCAAAGAAGCAAGCATTTGATTGACAGACAAACAGAAAACAAACAAAAGAAGCACGATGCTATAAAAGGTCACTACCACGGTGGGAAATGTAAAAAAAAGAAGAAAAAACATAACATCTTGAGTGATACAATGGCATATTCTGTACACAGTTTAGACGGTTGGCAAAAAAGCAAAATACTCAAAGGTGAGGAAGCAATCAAAAATCAAACAGGATGAGTGGGCACATGTGAGGGGTGAGAGGGAGAGTTCTGCTCGTGGTGAGGGAGGGCAGTTGGTGACAGCTATGCTAAAATCACGAGGTGAGCAGGGTCCTACAGAGAGCCTCAGTGGAGCAAGTAGTGCACAATACACAGGGGATTGAGGGCCACAAATTACAGACACTTTCATCATGGCAGGGGGAAACCCACATGTGTTTTAAGCTTACAGAATAAACAGAAGCAAGGTGGGGATAGATGAAAATCCGTTCAGCAGAGCTTTGTTTTCCATGAAGCGTTTGTGGCATTATCATGATGCCTCTTGCAGAGCTTAGAGTTATGTGGCATGTCACACAGATTGCTCCTTGGGGAACGTGAACGGAGCTCGAGGCCCAGGGGCGGAGAAGCTTGTGTTGGAGTACATGGGCTCGTTGGAGGGATGCTGCGAGTAGGAATGCTGAGGCAAGAAAGTAACAGGAGGGTAGGCTTGAGTGGGCTGAGACTCGGGGAAGTGTTCCATGTTGCAGACGCGCTGGTAGCTCATGTATTCAGCTGGGTTCAACAGCTCTTCTGGATGCCTCCCAGAGTCCTGCAAGGGGAAGACAAAAGAAAAGAAGACAGTACTGCAGGAGCACAGGGTTTCCTTTGTCTGAGGAAGGTTGGCTGAACCTGTAGAAGAAGTGCCATCACATCAGTACATCACAGTACACGGCATGAGTGTGTATTTCAACCACAGAGATGCTAACTAAGTGGTGCAACTGAGCAGGCATTGTGAAGAGTATTTGACAATGTCACACTTCAGCAATATTTCTTTACCGATAAAAAGTATACAAACTCAAATTCAACTGTCATTCTAATGCATGTTCATGCTTATGTTCCTCTACACTGAGCAACCATAAAACCAAAATAGTTTCTACTGTATTCTTGCTTTTTTATACTGCTCAAAGGTTGAAATTATCAGTTGGCACTGATCATGATCATTGCAGTAAATACTGTCTTCAAATAATATTGTCTTGTCTGTTCTAGTCACAAAAAGTTTGTAAAGTTTGTAAATTTGTAGGATTTGTTTGACGTCCTTTTACTTTTATGCTTACAGTAAAGGAAATTGTAAGAGCAGTCCATTCATTACAACACCAGATGTGGAATTAAATATACCATATGTGCATAACTAACCACTAACCTTTTCCACTCTGGGCTCTATTTTCATGAATTAGAAAGGTGCAGATTTGGCCGGACCGACAGTTGGTTTTTGGTCATGTGGCAGAGTGGGCTCAGTGAGAGAGACTGGGCCCACTCTGACTACATCTGCTTTTTCTAACAGGAAACCAGTGTTACAGCTAATTTTGTTGTATAATATAACATAAACCAAAAAGCATTCATTAGTTGCTTGTAGTTTGTTTAACTGATTTAAGATATTGTGTTCAGTTAGCAGTCATATTTGGTTACATTTATAGCAGATGGGTTAGCCAATATTTTGATTAAGACATTGGGCCTCATGCAAGAACATTGTGTTCTTATCCTAAATCTCTCTTATTTATTTATTTTTTTCTGTGAGGTTTGCTTGTACATGTGTTCCAAGTCAGATTTACCCAAACATAACCAAAACTCACTCGTCAATCATTCTTTTCAGCATGATGAATGCCCATCATTAGTAGGTCTGCATTCATGAAATTTGTTCCGCTCTGTTTGTGGGCAAGTTTAATTCACAAAAATGTTACCAAAGACTGAAAAAAAGAAGTCCTGCTGTCAGAAATCAGCAGACAAAATAATAATAAATCTAGTAGTGTGTCAGCAGTGGGACCGAAACGATTAGAAAATATTAGTACAGCTGCCAAAGATGTGTAATTAGAGCAAAGCCATTCTGTGACAAATATAAAGAGATGGTTTGACATGAAGTTAGATGCTAAAAAACGTCTCTCTAAAGCAAATCGGTCCAATATGGAAGGTGGTCAAGTGGGATGAGTCACGGAGATATTAGACGAGAGAATATTATAGGCTCCAGTAGATAATGTCAGATGCAACAGAAGATGATACAAAGACCAGTGTTGGGTCAAAGACTATTTCTCTGTGTTTCCCTTACCTTAATGTGCACCCAACCTTATCCCTAACCCCAACCAGTTATCTCTGCTACACCTAACCATAACTTAACCTAAGCTCTAACCCCAACCACAGAGGCGGGAACTATGGGAAACATCAATTTAACGGGTGGGAAAAACTATTCAAAGGGGTAACAGAAATTCAACACAAGACTGGCATAAAAACACTGAGGCAACTGTCGGAGTAAGAATCTTTCTAATGACTACTGAAACATGAAAGTTGCAAAATATGCCAATAAAAATCATAAACTCCAAATTAATTCAGAAAAACATTATAATTCTGTTGTTGTTGTTGTTGTTGTTTTGGGATTTCTGAACTTTTTGTGTTTTGGGGGTTTTTGGTTTTATATATTGCAGATGTGGGAGGTTGAAGTGTTGTGTATTTGGGTTATGTTTCATGTATATTCTTGGACGGACTGATGTATGCTGGTTGTATCAAGAGGTTTTGTGTTTTCTGGGTTTTGAGTTTTTTTTTTTTTTGCCGTGTTTTCCTCCCCCTATGTTCCAGTGCTTGCTTTGCCCATTTTTACACACCTGCCCTGTATCAGCCTCCTCAGCCCTGCCCTGCTCCCTGTGTTTCCCCCCCCCAGCCAATCAGTTCCCTGTCTGTTCTCTGGTATCCTCACCTCACACCCTTCTCCTGAGCTTCTCCACCTGTCTCCCCACCTGCACCTCATCCCCTCATTAGTTCAGTTAGTTTTTAAGCCCTGGTTTTCTGCTCAGTCTTTGTTGGATCCTTTGTTCTGTCCTGTTTGCTCAGTCTTGATCTGCTTCACCAGCTATATTTTGGGATGAAGAGTTATTCTCGAGTATCTGCTACCTCCTGTGTTCCGCATTTGGGTCTGCCTCCTGCTACTTCCAAAATAATTCTTATGTCAAACAAGTTTTTTTTCCCCCTTGTGAAGAAAGACAGACTGTCTGTACATGACTCATATAACAGATACATTTTGTTTGTACCTAAGGGAAAATAAAATAGAGTATGAGGAAATTGGTGAATGCGACACATTTTCCTAAATCCCTGTACATGCCACTTGATGAATCTGTTAGTACCAGGTTCTTGCATGAGGTCCAACTGTATATTTAAGTTGTTTACATGATTTCATAAAGTGATGCCTCCCTGCTGTTATTATATTTACATGGCCGAATATAAAGTACATATATATAAAGTATTGCAGAATGGTGAGAAGCTCTTGTAAAATACAATTGTTTTCTTTCCTGCCATTGCCAATTTTAACCAAAACAACTGCAGCCATTACTCTTCTGTGCAGTTACATCATGTTCTTTGAAGCATCCACAGTCTGATAGTCTGACTGTTTATCTATTAGAATTCAAAACACACTGATTTGAGTGCTACTTGAAAGTTTAAAACAGCTTTCAGGTCTTTAATGGAGTTGTGTTCACTGTGTCCTCAGGATGTCACCCATCATGCTCGTGTCACTGTGGGAACCTGGAAACCCTTATACTTATTGTCAACAAGTTTGGTCTGCAGAAAAGTGCAGAGGTTTGTGTATCTATTTGCAGTTGCAAGTGCTGACATTGGACCAGGAATGCAAAATTGTGCTGTGCTTTGTAAGTGTAAAGTCACACTAAAACATGTAGGTGTTAGATGTGGCTTAATTAATGTGGCTTAATTAATGAATACTCTGCTTTTGTGACATTGGTTCCTTAATTGAACTACAATTCTGCACTGAGATGTTGTTTGAGTTGATGAAGGGTCAAGTTTCAAACACTGAAATTGTATTTTGCCTTTAATTTGTAGTTTCCTGCTCATTCCAATAGAGGGGCTATTGTAGCAAGTCATGAAATCACCAAACAAATACAGGCAAAAAAAACCCAAAAACATTTTGGCATTGTAAAGTTGCTGATCTTGATCTGCACCACCATGAATATAGTGTCCTCAGCACTGAATTGTTGATTTGTTATTTTGGCTTTTGAGAAAAAATTTAAAATCTGGCTTTTTCAAAACATAGTTTACGAAGAACACATATAATGGCTGCTGTGAGCAAAGAACATTGATGTTTATTCCAAGATAGTTTCAGGGTCAACTAAAAAAATTTGGGGCCAGTTTGAATTTGATCTCCCATTCCAAACTAAAATCACTGAAAGAAAATAAGTTAGATAATGTGAAAGATAATAATGTGAATGTAATTACTGCAGCCAATCATTTGATTGTTGAGGAAATCAAAGATTTCCTTGATGTGTAATTATACAATGCATTCAATGTTTTCAAAGGGAAAAAAAATATGATTAAACTGATTATGAAATGACAGTGATAAATAGCAGACATGCAAAAATAAAAAAAAAAATGGATGAGAGTGAAAATGGAACTTACGAATATTCCTGAAACATCTCTACATCTACGAAAACGATGATCCCAGCCCTGAAAATGTTTCAGTGGGGCAACAAAACCACAAACAGACTTACAATAAATCTGACAACAAATGGATTGCATTACAGTATGTGAAAGAAAAGTTGTAAAAAAAAAATGAAAGGTTGCATTTAAGCTGTCAAAGCATGAAATATATTGGATGGGTAAGACACAGGGGATATAATGAGGGATTTTTATTAAGCAGGCAATGAGCACCTTATGAAGACTGTTTTCTCAACAAAAATGTAATCTCAAGTGGAATGACTGGCCCTTTTGTTATATGAACATGGTTTTTAACAACATGTACTTTAAATGGAATAAAGATTGAAATACCTAAAAGAGGAGGCTCGGTTTTTCAAATTACGTTGAGAGAGATGAATAGTAAAAAAATCACAGCGGATCTCAGGAAGACAAGAGGGTAAGCAATGATCTTCTGTGAAGGTGAATTGGTGTTTTCACAGCAGAAGACATAGAAGTAAACCTTTCCTGACACATGCTGAAGACATTGACAGAACCGTCTGAGAAGCTTATTTGTTTCAGGTCAGTATCAAGGACTGCTCACTGCTGGAAAAAAAAAAACATTCTACTTTGTCAGGTTATTAATTTTCTTTGCTTGCTGAAAAGACCTTGGTGCTTTAAAACCAACAGCCTGAGGAACAGTTTCACAACTTACAGGCTTGTCTCAAGACTTTTAGGATTTAGATCTCAAACTTCAGCAAAACATCTGCTATAGATAAAAATTTGACTCTGTTAGGGATATAGTGTCACTTCAAACAAAAATATAGTCTACACTAACTGTGAAAAATGGGCTGCTTTAACTAAACACTCTAAAACCAGTGACAACCATGTATCTCCAAGTATTGCTGAACACATGAAAACCAGTTGGATTATTTAAAGCAATAGTTTGATGTTTTGAGAAATACTCTTATTTGCCTTCTTGGAGAGAGTTAGATAAGAAGATTGATACTGCTCTAATAATATATGGCTACAGCCAGCTACAGCTCACTAAACGGCAAGTAATATCTTGCTTGTTGAATCCATATAAAAACAGGTGCTGGTTGACAGATTTTGTTACCTTTGGACAGAACCAGACTAACTGTTCCCTCTGTTTTCTGTCTTTATGCTAAGCTAAGCTAACAGGCTTCTGGCTCCAGCTACATATTTACAGACAAGCCAGTGAGATATATGGTTTTCACTGGACAGAAATGAATCGATTGGTAGAGATAGATACAGCACAGTAGATAGATAGATATAGAGCCCCCCTTGGGGTCAGCTGAGAAAAAAAAGATCTGTGTGTAAATCTTTACTCTTGGTTTAGAAATCTGTGCACACAGTTTATAATCCGTGCTCTCGGATTCATAATCCATGCCCTTGAATTACGAATCCATGCCCACGGATTTGTAAACTGTGCCCTCTGATTACGAATCCATGCTCAAGGATTTGTATACCGTGCCTTCGAATTACGAATCCATGACCATAGCTTTGTATACCGTGCCCTTGGATTACGAATCCATGCCCTCGAATCACGAATCCAAGCCCACGTATTTGTAAACTGTGTCCTCGGATTTGCAATCCATGCGCTCAAACAACTAGTGGATGTTTCACAGCTTTTATTGTGTAACGTTGTATTTATTGTGCTTTTCACTCCAAAACCAACCTTTCAGTTTGAGGCTAGTGGGGAAGCAGCTAACGTTAGCTTCCCAGCCTTTTGTTAGATTTGTTAGGCAATCTTTGTGTCACAACAATGTGAGAGACCTCCATTTACAGTGTGACTGTTTATCCAGTTATGAAGTGTCAAACAGGGTGAAAACAATTAAGAAATTTTAAAATTATGTGAGAATAAAAAATAATATAATTAATAACAATTTAATATTTAATAAATAAGTGTAAAATATCAGGGCACAGTTTACAAATCTGAGAGCATGATTTATAAACTGTGTGCACGGATTTCTAAACTGAGAGTACAGATTTACACATGGATCTTCTTTTTATTTTCTCAGCTGACTCCAGAGGGACTCAATACATCTATCTTTAACTGCTGTAAGCAAAATATCCTCTACACTGATAGCACACCTTCACCCAGCCAGTAAATACAATAAACAATACTCACAAAAACAGCCTGCTGTCAGATTAAAAAACCTTAAAAATAAGTTATGAGAACAATGACTCTCTGTTGAGTGATAGAAACCTACAGCATCTAATCAGGTAATGTCAGACAATATATACACTATATTTTTATTGAATGCCATACTAGGGTTAGTCATTGTCATCTGCATTCATTTTGGCTTTTTACCTAAAAAGAATTGTGAAATCTATTTTTTTCATCAACTTCATTAAAAACTGATGCCTCCATACGCTTATGTGCCAGTCTGCATCTGCAGGAATTTGACCTATAAGTTTTGTTTATCAATACATTTTTTATGACTACAGTGTATTTCACCTTAGGCTCAGCAACAGTGAAGCTGAATGTGTCTTTTTTTTTTAATCACTTCCAGAGTAAAACTCTGGGATATAGGCCAAAGATTTTGATGATTTAGGATAATGGCCTATCCGAGGACATACACCGACTTTTTAAAGGGAAATTTAATGCAAAGAGGGCCATTAATGAAAAGAGGGAGATGATAAGATGGTAAATATTAATTAAAGCAGCTAAACTTTATGTAAATGTATACCTATCCTGTCTTGGCCCTTTAGATTTGCCCTTTATGTTTAAGGCAATGTCAGGAATGGACACTAATGTTTGACAAATTCTCTGCCCACAAGAAATAAAAAAAATCTAAACTCCTGAAGAGTAACAAGTGATTGAACCCTTTGTTCAAAGAAAGCTTGACTCACCAGTGTGAGGGCACTTAGACACGCTTGAGTCAAAAACTGAAACTGAGTGTAAACTGAAATGGGCGACAGAAGTTGATTGAAAACATCAACCAGTACCTCCACATTTACTGTTTTACTGTTGTCTAGGCAGAAACAGATGCAGCATCTGCTTAAACAAAGGAGTGAGATAATTACGTTTTGTTCAGTTACATCTGGTCCAAAAATTTTGTTTCCTCTTAAAAGGATGTTGTCATGAACTGAGACTGTGTCCTGGTGTCCGTGTTTGATGTCCTCTGGGGAAACTTGTTTTCTTCCTTTTTTCCCCCATCAAATTATTATCATAATTCATTTTAAGTTCATTACTTTTGCCTGTCTTATACTTTTACTTTATAAGATGCACAATGTTGGAAACATTTATGGTATTTATGGCAACATAACATTCATTATTTTAGTACACCACCATTCTGTAACATGAATTTACTTCTATAAAGAAACTTGTATTTTTGATTGACTTTAGGGATGATAGATCAACTCATTTATGTTATGTTAAATCATCACTTTTTTCATTATTATATCATAAAATAAACACCGGATTAGGTATTGCACTTCCTCTCTGAAATCATCCACATTTGGTGGAAATCTTGACTGACAGGAACTTCTTTTTTGCTCTGTGGCATCCCTCTGAACATTATCTGTTTATCTGTGCCTGCAAACTGTGCTGCCTTTAAGCTTAATGAACATTCAGATTTCTCAACATAAAGGCATCTTGTTTACCAAAGACACTTGAATATGTGGATATGTTCAGCGTTTTTTCCCCACTATTCTGAAGATGTTTTTTGTGCATGAAAAATCCAGATGCTTTGTTTCTGAGACTGCGGCATCATCAATCTCCACTGATTCAGTGTTTCTTAAATGATATGTCTTACTACTTCCAACATTTAGTTGAACAGTAATTGGACTTGTTGACCTTGTTGATTTGAGTTATTCTCATGACGCTCAGTGTCAGCTACAGGCCACATCTGCCCCAAAATCATCAAGTAACTGCACTTCAATAAACTAATCAATAAAACAGAATTTTTCAAAACATGAATTTATAATATAAGGTTATAAAATAAACCTTTTCATTCTGTAATAACATGAATTTATTTCCACTGGGGAGCAAAGTACAATGTTATGCAAATTAATGGATTTCACAGCCTGCCCGCTTTTGCCACTTTTCCTTTCATGCTTGCATATCTGTCCACTCAGCCACTGCCACAAACTGCTCTCACTAGAAAAAAAAGGTCAAAAACAACAAAAAGTCTCAAAAAACAGTATCCTATATTCCATCCAAGTCTGTTCCTTCCTAATAATAAACAAAATTGTAACAAGAACTGAAAAAGAAAGTGTAACAACAGAAAGATCTACTCAAAATAGACAGATGACCTCACTTTTGTTTCATTTTACTCCCCTTTTCACTGTGTTTAGTCTACCAAACAGTCTGCAAACATCCAGACTCAAACAAAAGCCTGCTTCTGATATATCCATGTAGGTTTTCCAGCTGCTTACAGTTTCATAATTAAATTGTCCTCTATGAAGATTTGACAATTTACAGAAGGCTACAGTACACTTTCTTTGCTTGTGTGGTCTGAAGAAGTGATGTTATTGCTACCACAACAATACTTGGGGTTTTTCTTCTATGTTGCTAAATTAGAAGTGGCCATGGTGTTTAAAAAAATCAAGAAGTTCAGTGACCCTTTACAAAGCAGGTCTGTTTTTTTCTACATTTCACTTTTTTTTTATCAGCTCATACTTTCTCTTCCTTTCTCACTGTGGTAAGAGCTCCGGAAATTCTCTTCAACTTCGTACAAATATAAAGCAAACGAGGACAAGAGGAACATTCTCAAATGCATACATTTATAACTGAGGGGTTAATCTAAATGAAATCTGGCTCACCTTAAAGTCAGGGTGTAGATAGTATAACCTTGAAGAAGTATGTCCCAAATACGTTTTCGTATATCTGATCATTTAATAATTCTGTCAAAGTAAATGAATGCTAGAAAAATACATTCAGTAAGTGATTAACAGTTGGCTGATTCATTTCACAGATTACTTTTAAATCACTGACCAAAGGTGAACTTTAAAAGCTTTTATTCTTCTCAAAGAATACAATCAGAATTGTGTCACCCTGGATATGAACTAGGGGTTCAATCTTTGGCTCTGCAAACAATCATTTTATTGAATGGTGTAACCCCATGACTGGAGCCAGACAAGACGAGGTTTAATGCTTTATTACAAACAGGGAATGTCAACACTCAATTCCCAGGAGGGCTTTCATGTTGAAACTGTTCCACAGCTACAGTATCATCAATTACAGAGCTGCTGACTGAACACCTTGTGAAAGCTGACATAAGAATTGAATCAATATTCATTAATTTGCCTGCTCTGTCTCAACTGTGTAATGTCTTGGTTGAACATGTTTTCTGATAACAGTTTTCAAATATTCTGTGCGACATTTGGGGGGAAAAAGTATGTACTGTGTCCAAATCTTGAATAAATGTTTATTATATCAGTGTCAGATTTATATATCTAGTGTATCAAGATACAACACACCAAGTTAATGCCTTGCATATTTGTTGAAAGTTATTATTATTTCATTATTTTGCCAATATTCTGTCCCAAAAAAACTGCCAATAAATAGAGATAATTTTGCTTTCTCTAATTATTTTTTTTTACCTGTTTTTAATGATGTCCTAAAAACATGACCATAATTGTACATGTTCCCCTGTATTTCAAGAAAAATGAAGGACCCAGAGCCAGAATAAATAATGTCTTACTTCTGATACTTTGGCAAAGTTTGAGGAGCTTCCTCCCATGTGCAACTGACTGTATGCACAAGGCTTTGTCTGAAACTGTTACTTTATACAAGAATATTGAAATCCGCTCATTTATTCATCTTAAATCACAAGGGATGCAGTAGAACCAAGCATCATTTTCCCCTCTTGTTCAAATGATGTAATGTATATTTGGCTAAATTAAATGACGATGCTGGATGTGATCACCACTGCAAGCTTATTCTTCATGTACAGGTGACCAACATCTCAATTTAAGGACAGCATCGATTTTTGAGCATTTGTTCCAGCACGAGGGACAAAGTTGCCGCCTACAGGCTCCCACTCCCCAATCTGGGGGGAGTGATGAGGTCAGATTATAGAAGTATAAACTCTGTATATACTCTGTATACAAATAATACATCTGCTCCACAAGTTGGCTGACTGAAATACATTGTCTGTATTTTCTTGAGATTGTTTTATTGTTTTCTTATTGTGTTTATGTGCTGAGTAACTGACAGAGGAGCTTGTTGACAGCAACAGATGTTATAATTATTCATCATGCATGTCAAACATTTTTTAATTGAACTGAGTTATAGATAGGTCTGTATTATAAATGGTACACTGAGATGTATGCATTATTGTTGTTGTCACATTGGGTCAGCCTATCATCAAGGAGCAAATAATTAAAATGAACAATAGTAAATACTGTCTCCTGGCAACCAGGCACTTTGTCCAAAGAAAGCTGGACTCATTTTTGTCTCACTTGTCATTCTGGTTTACTTTGCTGTAAAGCATAACAGAGTTGCTGGGTTGAATAATGCTTTTACTGTTTACTGATATCACGTTGCATAATTCCTGGCCACTGAGCCGGTCGAAATTCAAACAGTATCTCCTGTTGCTATCTGAGGCTACCAGTGAATGAATACCTAATGTAGCTTTGGATTCTGGCTGTCTGGCGGTGTTTCACCTGCAAATCACCTCAATAATGAATCAAAAACTGCACTTCGAGTTGACAAATAGTAATAATGTGCTCTCCAGCCCATCAGACTGACTTTATTCTGTATATAACAGTATAAACTGGCAGATTTTCAAAAATACCAACAATTCATTCCTGTTCTGATTTGATTTTAGAAGGCTTTATGTACAATAATGTATTTTATATCTACATTTACTTCCTTGGGAAGGAGTTGTCTCTAAATGAGAAGAGAATTACAGTATTTAAATGACTCATGCTTTGTGGTGTGTCTGAGCGTGTCTCAACAATTGCCTTAAGAAAGCCTACTGAATTGCCTCTAGATTACCTGCCAAAGCAATTGCTATAGAAACCAGTCTAACCAGTCTAGTGACATGGCTATTTGTGTACCCTTATATCCTTCTTTGCTGTATGTGTATAATGAAGATCTGAAGTGGTGCAAAGGACTGCATTTGTGTGTGATGGAAGGATTTCTCTTGGCTCTCTCCTGTGGGGTTCAGATGAGATATCAGAGGCAGCGTCTCGTAGATGAGAGCGTTCTGCCCTGTTACCAATCAGGGTTGTCAAGTGTGGCATAATCACTTGAGAAACACATTTGGCGTGTTTGTGTTGTTCACACACAAATATTTTACATGTGATATCTTCAATATTTTACACTGTAATTTTTGTTAAGGCACAGCATAACTTAAAAACACCCTAAAGCACAGTCAAATGTGTGTCTTACTGAATGCAAATGCATGGATAGTGATTTCGACATTCCTCTAAGAGGTTCATGCAAAAGACTCATGCAGCTAAATCTCCCATATTATTAATATTAATAGGGAATGTTAAATTACATGGCAAACACTGTTTTTCTCTATGATCAGGATACATGCGTACAAAAACTATAAGACAAGAGGAGAATAAAGTGTAGAAGAACAAAAAATTTTAAAATCTTTCCCTTTTTTGTTTGTCAGTGACTCATTTTACATGACATTTTCTGAAAATAATAGCACTTATATGGCTGATCGTATGAGCTTTCACAATTGTGCAGGCTAGATATAGATTTCATTCTGTCTCTTTTGCGCCAAAGAACAGTACGTCTCTGCCACGAGTGCTATCTTATGTAGAAATAATAGCCGGAAAATATCTCCACCTCAATCTAACTTTCTGCAGAGCAACGAGGGGGAAATCAAAAGACGTCCAAGACTAAAGAAGAAGGTAGACAGGGGAACCATGTGGAGCACATAAAGGGAGAATGTGAAAGGGGGATGAACGAAGGGAAGGAGTGCATCAGTCTGTGTACCTTGAGGCCAAAGTCTGAGGGGAAAGGCCTATAATGGCATGCGCTAGTGTGAGCTAGGCTGGATGGTTGCATACTCGACAAGGTCCCCAGGGCCAGTGTGAGCAGAGCTTCGTGGGCTGGGAGAGGAGGCCAAAGCTGCAGTATCCAGCTCCGCATACTGGACATCACAGTCCTTGTGGCCAGAGTTCTGGAGACAAGAGAGGCGAAAGGTGTGTGAGGAGTGAGGCAGCCAAAAATATGAGAGAGTGAGAATGACAGGTAGACTGATGCTGAGAAAGAGCTGCAGAGACAGATGAGAAAAAATACTGACTGAAGATGTGATGGTTATGGGGACATTTTGAGTTAGTGAGTGTTGTTAGAGAAGAAAGCAAAGAAAAATGTGAAAGCATGAAATATATAAAATGTCAGATTAAGACTGAATGTGACAAAAAAAAATTGGAGATGTTATACACAGAAAATCATAATGGACAGACAGAAATTAATATAGAAATATACAGACGGGTGACAAATTAAAGGAAAGTCCAACATAAAATGCCTTAGTAAGGTGTTGGGCCACCATGTGCCGCCAGGGCAGCTTCAATGCACCTTGGCATTGAATCAGTGCTCCTTGGCGTTGAATCAATGCTCCTTGGCATTGATTCTGCAAGTCTCTGGAACTCTACTGGAGGGATGAACACCATTCTTCCAAAAGGTATTTCCTCATTTGGTGTTTTGATGGTTTTGGTGGTGGACAGCGCTGTCTAACACGTCGGTCAAAAATCTCCCATAGATGTTCAATTGGGTTATCTAGTGACTGTGAAGGCCATACCATGTGATTCATATCATTTTCATCACAGACAATAGATGAGAGGTTAGAGATGGAGAAGGACTCAGACTTTGTTTACATGCACATAATGAAGTAGTTTTCTTTTTCTGATTTAGAGAATAGTTATTTCAAGGGTTTTGCATGTACAACATAATTTTTTATCCAGCATCAATGTGTTTATTTCAGATTTGTTTTCATGATTCCTTAGCTCATGTGTGCATTTCCCAGAGACGATGCAATGCTCAGAGTTGATGGGTATGAAAACTGTATTTAAACAAAAAGAATCGCTGTAACTAAACAAACCAAACACATATTGAGCTTGTGTTGCAACTCTACTTGGATTATGGTGAACACATGTCCACACAATCTTTCAAAAAATGAAAACTGTGAAGACAGTAATTTATGTGTCCTGATCACTGTATGAATTCACTGATTATGGCTCTAACCACAGTTACTGTTCAGCTGATGGAGGGATATTTACCCAATCTGTAAGCACATTCATGGAGATGCTGTTGTGATTGCTTTAATACTGGAACATCTGAGTGCATGTAAACACAGACAAAGACCTTCATTCAATCAGCATCTGACCACTGTGCACAAACACAAGTCCAATGATTGACTGACTGATTGACTCAATGAGCAGTTGGCCAAGTGGATGATTGAGTAAATGATCTTACTGTAATGGGGTAATCAATAAATGACAATGAAAGCTTTCAGCGCTGTTTATCCAATTCCAAAAATACTTCTTAGATTGTCATATTGTGCTCTAGAAAGGAGACTCAAAGGCAGTAGGTAAACAATCATTTGAAAAATGATGAATTCAGGCACTCACGGACAAGACGAGTCAATGTATAAACTGTGGAAAATACATTATAATGTGTTTAATAAGTAAATATGAGATGTTGACATGGGCTTGAAAGACAATGTAAAATAGACAAAAGGTAACAAGTCAACATTCAAGCAAATGAGGTTTTGATTTCCTCGGCCCATTCTCTCCTTTAAGGTAACAATGATTGACAGTTTAAATTTAGTTACAGAACTGAGAAATGTTTATTCTGTATTTCTTTGTTTGGAATAAACCTAATAACTTGACCAAAGACGAACATTAAAGATGGAATAACATGCCATTTAATGAAAAGCAAAATGAGTTTCCTGCAGCACAAATGAACTGGACTGCTCCAATGTTTGTATTGCCTTATTACAAAGTAGAATTACAGGTGAACGATGGCAGGAATCAAAAGACGAATCTTCCATCTCACCAGCTGCATTTTGAGGAGTAAAAACTCCAAAATCTAAATTGCTGCTGCATGTTTTTTTGGGGTTTTTTTTTTTTTTCTATTTTGGTAGCAACAACGACTGCTTGAGAGAGTCTGTTATTGGATCAAATGGTAGTGCCTCTCCTTTTAGTCTGCCTCCCTTTATTCCTGGTAATGGCATCAATAAAGCAAAAGAGAGGGAGTTATGACTAAGTAAATTCAAAGCAGAGATGTCATGTATCTCGTATCTACCTACACAACATCTTAGGATGGATGGTGAGGGTGCGTGAATAAGAAAAAGCAATTGGATGATACCTGTTGTCCCGCCATTGCATCAGTGTTATTTCCATCCAAGAAAGGATTACAGAGAAATGATTGAAGCTTTTACAGAATTTCACGTTAATAATTTAAATCTACTGTGCAATCTCCCTACCATTGCATATTTCCCCACCACTCACGCTCAGCACTCGCTGGATATTTAAATATCTGGAATATTTGTCATGACCAGAGTGCAATCAGGGGGAAAATTACAGCCACATCGCATTCAAAATTGGCAGATAGTGTTTTGCCCCTAGAGAATCATCATTAGTAACACTCGACGCTCAGCAGTCAATGCATGTCTCTCACAAATAGTGTTTTGAAAACCTCAGTGATACCCTATTCATCCTAAGAGCAGCCCTAAACTTTAATTTAAATGGAATGTTCAGAGATAAGAAATAAATCTAAAGAAAATCTCCCCTCAGTGTCCAAGGATTATCAGAATTAAACATCCGGTTCCTTTGAGTGTAGAATTGAAGAAGATAGTTTAATATCTTGAATAACTACACAGAAAATCAAAATCAATTCGTCCAGGGGAAAAAATAGTGATAGTAATTGAGTAATCCTGCGAGTTTGGCGAGAAAAGATGAGTCATTTAAAAAGCACACCATAAACGCAAAAGCAGCAATTATAACAAATTGTGCTGACAGACTAATATGTGAAAAACAAAGCATGTAGTTCAGCAACAGCAGAAGTTGGAGCATAATTTTCCATTTTAGATGATGTTTGATAGGAACTTAAAGGACCAGTGTGTAGAATTTAGTGGCATCTAGTGGTGAGGTTGCAGATTGCAGCAGTTATGGGCTACTGTAGAAACATGGTGGTGCAACATGGCAAGCTCCGTGGAAGAGGACCCACTTACCAATGTAGATCTAAAGGGCTCACTTTAAGGTAACAAAAACACAATGATTCTTATTTTCAGGTGATTATACACTAATTAAATCATACTTATGAATATTATATTCCATTTCTGCCAAGTCCGTTCCACTAGATGCCACAAATTCTGCACACTGCACCTTTAGGCCAGAGTTGTCTACATCAATTTTACATCAAAGAGACATTACTTTTACACACACAGCAGGCAGCAATGAGCTTTAAGCCAATTTAAGTTATTCACCAGACAAGAATTTCAGAGAAATATGAAATATACTGTAATGTATATCTTATGCACTGTAAAAAGAAAAAAAAAATCTATCTAATTCAACTGAAAATATGAGTGATGAGTTGCCTTACAAGTTCAATGAACTAAATAGTTGGTTCAAACTTCTGATTGCTTGTTCTAATGTAAAACAGAAGTTGAGAAAAATATTTGATAAACTTAAAGGATAGACTGGTGACATTCTGTATTATTCTTGTTGTCAACAAATCCCATTGTTAGTCCGTCTCTCCATACTTTCTGATGCCCCTAACCTGCCTGTGGCACTCAGCCTCAATCTTATTTGTTTTTACTGAAGATGTAAATCTGTAAAATGAGTTGTGATGTATAATCTTTTTTTTTTTTTTTAAAGATTAAGCAATTTCTCAAAACAGCTGGACACTAGTTTTTTACTGAATGTTACTCAAATAGGAGGAAATTGTGGATTTGCTGGGAACTGGATGTGCTTTAGCTGTGGATGTTTGGTGCTCTAGTGATATTTACGGCAGCAGGATGTGGAATTGATTCATAATAAACTACAGTTTGTGTCTCCTCATCCAAATGCAGGAACATGTCTTCCAGTATAACAATGAGGCTCAGATTGTAAGGCTTGTTAGTATCTGGTTGGTATTAGTTGTTTTTTAGTTTTTTCATGGGATTTGTTGGCAGTAAGAAAAATATACAATAGAATATCAGCAGCCTATAAGCCTAAAGATTTGATTGATTACAGTGGAGCTACAAGGTGTTGACATGAAATACTGGAATCCAGATTATAACCCACATGTTACTGTCATCAGCTTCACATCAGTTTACTGCAAGTTGCACTTTTCCATCTACAACAGCAGATGTTTGTTACATGCAACACAACATTTCTTGCCTTCGTTAGCAATGGAGTTAGCAATGGAAATACTAATTTAAAGCAGACTGCTCCTGGTAGCTGTTGTATGGCAGTTACAGCAAGCATTCATATTTATCACAGTGAGACACAGTTGAAAGGCTTTTTTTTGGCTTGCATAAACAACACACACACACACACACACACACAGGCTACACAATGTCAAAAAGTCCAAAAGATTTTTATTTTCTTTAACTCAAAGCCGCAACTCCAGCCAAAGCAAATAAAGCCCTAGAAACACTAAAGCGTGTGCCACCGAGGGAGGCTCACTACAGTTAGCAGAGGCATCTGATACAACAAGGCAAACACTTCATAGTCAACAGTTAACACTCAGGGGCGATGATGTATTGTAGAGCATCAAAGTGCAATTTATCTGCACACCGTTGCCATGCAAACACACAAGTAATTACGACGGATTAGAGGAAGTAGAGGGGAGGTGAGGCAGAGGGCAGAGCGAGTGGTGAGTGTTGGGGTCAGAATGTGAAATAGTCCACACAGCGAGGGTGTTTGCTGGACCACGTTTAGATAGAAGGTGAGTGGCGCTGATGTAAATGATGAGATAAAGAGCTTAGTCAAAGCACCCAGTGGATTTACTGGTCAGCTCGTCATAAAGGCTCCAATCCACTTTTAACACCAGACAGGCAAAGAAGCAAGCTACATTAAAGATCCTCTGTGACATTCAGGAAGCATTAAAGCACTGCATTTCATTTGTAAATCAATTCTCAAATACCTCTAAGCATAATGGCTGGGAAAGTTTGCCCTTTCACCAGCAATTATTGCTAGCCGAATGCAGCGGCTGTGGATGACCCCTTCATAGAGAAGCTCCTTTTGAACCCACTCATGACATGTCTACTCACCGGTTTATCAGTGAAGGGGGTCGACTCAGAGGGCGCCATGTCGTAATAAGGAGGCTGAAGAGGAAGCTTCTGCATTTCTTCCTCCTTGTCGAGATGAACCACCTACAAGAAACACCAAAAGCTCAGCAAGACTCAAAATGAGCTCAAAATCTTTCACAAACCAGGCAGGTCAACCAGTTTATACTGGAGCTGCTCCTACAGTTCCCACCAAGGTTAACTTTGCAATTAGCCCATAACTGAAAACTGCATCTTTTGTTGCATACACATTCGTTCAGAACTAGGAGACCTCAGCAGCAGAATATTATGTTGGAAGTTTTCGACTTGCTTTGCTCACGGTTTTCAGTGGTAATGAGCAGAAAGAATCGAGATCTGAAATCTGACTAGAACACAGCTTGCCAGTAGTTTGAACTTAAGTTGCTCTGTTTAAGTCTATATGTGCATCAAAGTTATTTTGTCAAATTAATTACTTCCATATCTCACAAAGGCATGATGCAAACATGATGCAAAATAGTGGAGCAGAAATGCTACAACAACTGTAAAGCTTCAAGAACTAGCTGTGCTACACAGCCACTGAAGGGAAGGACAGCAGAGAATTTGTTTTATACAAGAAGGTGACATGTGATTACAAAACAGATATGCTGCAGAATAATTACAGCTTGGCAAACATGTTTTGCCAATATATAGCGGAAGCTCCTTGAAACCACCTTCATGTGTTTATATGTTCCATCACAATGAAAACATATCTTTTAAATTAAAAAGTAAACATGGAAAATATGAACTATTTTTAACAGCATCACACACTCCCTGTCCTGATGTAAAATCCCAGTTTGGTGTTAATTGTGCAGGTTTCTTTTAATGGTATGTTTGTTTGAATTTGGACCATAAAAGACAGCTTTAAATAGAGATTTTCTCTAATTGTGCCTCAGCCTTGTCATGGCTGTACATAGAAATTTTAAATTGTTATATGTTTATTTATTATTTTTAGCTATTGAAACCAGTGTTTGAGTACTTAAAGTCATCAGTGTTTATAGGACCTTTTTAGAAAATTCAGTAGGAAATTAAGGAGTCACTCAGGTTTGAAGAGAGGGCACATTAGAAAAGAAATGAAGGGTGAAATGATGGAATCAATCCAAACAACATGACTCACATCATGACACTACAGTTACACACGTTTTGCAACCCAAGGCTCTTTTTTGACAGAGGCATGAAAATGAGATGACAACATCCATGACAGCTGCCTGTATTTTTCTCTTCATTTTTGACATTCAACAGACTAGTTTAGGACTAAGCTATATGGTTCCCAATTGAATATTCAATGTTCTGCTATTAGATTTTCTTCTGCAGCGGTCGTCATCATAACAGAAGCAGCGTGTGAGCAGGGCGGGGGGCAAAGTGCTCCCATATAGTTTTCCTTTTCAACATATTGCCAGTCTTAAACTTTCCCCACAGCTTGTTCTAATTCATCTGTCAAACTCTGTCATAATCACAAAGCAAAGTTTGATGCCACTGACAGAGAGGTACCTTTCAAGGGTTTTTAAGGTGGAATATTCACAACAGGCTCTGGAGACACTTTATGAAATGAATTTAATTAATTTTCTAATGACAAATGAATGCTCACAAAACCTTCATTTGTCAGACCTGCACCTTGCACAATGGAAAAAAAAATACAAGTGAATGAAAGAAATTAAAGTCATCCAGAACAATGAAGTTATCAACATAATAAATGTGAGATTCATATAATAGATGCTGAACAATGCATTTCCCCTCCACACCTCTGTGCTGTTCAATTTGTGGGATCAAAAGGCTGCCAAATGCTGTTAGATCCCCATTTTCCTTACAGTCAAAAAAAGCTGTTGAATGCCAGTCAATATGCGCTGCACTTGGTTGGTGTGAGCTTTTCCATTCACATTACATGAAAAAGTGGAGAATTTAATGGCTGAGTGGTCAAACAGCAAGCTGAGCACCTGACTTCATATGCAATTAACTGGAGGAAATGTTTGGAGCATAAAGACATCGGTCTCCTGGATGGTTGTCGTCTGTTTGGCTCTTTGTGTCCACCTCACAGCAACATACACTGACTGTTTGTGATGTAGTGAGCGCAGATGTTGATACTCTGGCTGCTTTGCCAGTTTCGCTCTGTGCATTGGGCAATGATAAAACCATGATACTGCCAATTTCTTCAGGCCAGTCAAGTCACCTAGCAACCTATCCTGAAATAAAGCTACAATATCCAACTTTTGCCGCTTCCAATTTCAATAATAGGATATACTCTATTGCAAGCCCGTTTTCATCCCCAAGGCATCAAATACCAACGCTTTGTCGCGTGTCTGATGCTGACGTACAAGGTACCCTTTGGCACCTGTATGAGACACACCGGGCTTTCAACTAACCAATTAACTTTCCCGAAACCTAACCAAGTGTTTTTTGTGCCTAAACCTAACCAGACCACATCAGCTCTGAGCGTGTAATATTGCCATGGATGGGTCTACATTGGATTTAGTTGAAAGCCCAGTGGGTTTCATACAGACACCAAAGGATACCTTGTGCGTTGGTATCAGACGCCAAAGGGTGTTGACCAATTGTTAGTATTTGACAACCTGGGATAAGAACATGTTGGCATTGCCCATTTCCTGTCTGTGTGGACCCTCGTTTCATGCCTTAATCCAAACCTTTCCTAAAATTGCTTTTTCATTGATGCTCAGGGTTTTTTGGACTGATGGCTGTGATCAGAGTTATGAGTATAGCTCCACAGCAACAACAACGATGTCAAAAAGCAGTAAGAAAAGAACAATTTGTCTTTTTAAAATCTTATAGGTAATGAATCATCCTCCAAGACATAAACTGTGAGCCAATTCAATACTACATCCTTGTATATTTGCTTTTTTTAACAGGTCGTCATTTTTTACATGCTTATGATAAGGATTTGACATTTATGCACAGGGAACAAAATGAAAGACTATGACAAAATGGGCCAACAGTTACTCTCTTGAGTGTTTTAGCAAAAAGTATTTCTATACCTGCAGCAGTTCACAAATCTAGTGAACAATAAACAGTTGTGTTATTACAAAATGTCTGGCAGCTCCACAGATGCTGATTATCTTAGTATCGTTTAAAGAGACGGTTCATCAAGATGAGTGACAGGTTTGGGGGGCGTGAACATGCACAGCTGAAGAGAGGAGGGCGGGACTAATGACACTCCTACATTATGGTTTAAAGTTGTAGCTCAGATAAACCCTCAACAACTGAAAGTGCAACCTTTGTTACGGCATCAATGCTGAATCAATTACAGCCATAAATCATATGAAACCTGAAAGCTTGAACCTTAAAAATATCTTGGTCTGTGAATTACATACATTCTGTGCTGCACATGCATCACAGTAGTGATGCTTATTGTTTATGCATCAGTGATTACTGTTTATTCATGCATACTCATGAACCTGCTGTGGTGATTTTTTTTTTTTTTTTCCTTTGCTTACTTTTATTTTTCCAACTCCGAGCATGCTGAGCTTGCAGTTTCTTTTAAAGCAACTACAGCCATAAAATTGAACACATTAAATCCTGTAAAGTGTCCATTACAGCCTCATCATTCTACTAATCACAGCATTAGGTGCCTTGCTCAAGTACTCCTCTGCAGTAATTTTGCAGGGAGGAGAGCACATAACTTCCCTTCTCTCCATTATTTTCCCTGCCTAGACATCCAGAAGTTTGACCTTGGCACTATAAAAACTATCATAAAGTTGGATTTAAAATAGCAGTGCTGATACACGGTGGCCTTGGCAGTTAGGTGAATCTTCAATTATTTCTTCTTTCATTCTGTCTCATGTGCACTGTCCTCAACTTTTAATGCATACATACTGCACTCTGGTTCTTATGAGAGTTAAACTGTAGTTCCTGTTGTGGACAAATCTACAGCAAGCACACTGGAAACCCACCTGGATAATCAAAATAAAAGCATGTAATGCCACTTGTTTATTGCTATTTAGATAACCTAAAGCAATATCAAGCTTGTGCAAGCTGTGATAATCATAATAATAAATAATAATAATAATGTAACAAATGTTCTGTGTGACCAACAGCTGATTTATGACTGTTAGTCACACAGACCAGGAGCCAATCATCAACAAGGAGCTGTGCAGAGTCCATTGAAGGGGTTGAAGGGGCTTGGAAATATTTTTAGACCTGCAGCAATTTTAGAGGCACGTGTCAGGTTTGTGGCTTCACCGCAATTTTGTAATTGTGGTGGCACACAAAAGCTACAAAAGTGCAGCCACTCCACTGTAGAAAGCTACATGTCACCTCCAAGACATAAACTGTGAACCAATTCAATACTACATATTTTATATGATATATATTTTTATAGTGATCTTTATAGTATCTTTTTCTTTTTAAGTTAGTATGCAAGAAATAAACATATTATGCTGCAGTAAGAGGAAATTATGTAATATGTGTGCCTGACTGTGACTTGACACTCCCAATCAAATACAGCAAAGATAAAGCAAAATGTTTTTTTCCAAAAACGCTGCTGTAATTTCAGAGGTGTTCATGCAATTAGTTTTAATTTTTTCCGGCTGTGAGAAGCCTCCCTTCCTTTGTGCATAACATTATGAATGATAGTATCAATCAGGGGAACCCTCAAAAATCAAGTGTTTTTATCTGCATACTGGCTGTTTTTGAATCTACTATTTTTTGGCAAGTTTTCCAGTGTTAGCTCACTACAGTACGTATTCAAAACCAGGCGCCACTTCCATCTTTACACATTTACCACCAAGCACTAACTACTGTACGACCATCAGGGCTGGTGGCGAGTGTTTTGCCTCTTCGCCCGAGATCAGTGATCTGAGAAAAATGATTATATCAGTAAATTGTCTTCACTAATCCACTCAACGTTGACATTTGAGTTTGTCTCTGATTAATAATAAAACTGCTCATTCAAATTCTGAAAACATGTCGTGGGGTTAAATATACAAACACTGCTGTGAAATGAAGCTGTTTATCAGACTTTGTGGTACTTTATAATTGACACCACTCATCTATTAAGGTCCAAATACACAAAACAGTACACTGCACACGCAATGAGCATGTCTTACAGTAAATCAGACAAATAAACACTGCTTTCCAGCACAAATAAAATACTTTTAAATATTTATGCTGCAGTACAAGGTCAGTATTTATGTGTCAAAAATGACCCACTTACCATTACTTTCCTCATTAAGAGGGAAATTAATAAGCGTCAGACTGGTAATTACACTACATGTTACTGGCTTCTCTTGGAGAACAAGACATTTCTATATTTAGATATTCAAACACTCTTGACTAATTGTACTGCAGCTGGATTGTTGGAGGAATTCTGCAACAAGCACCAGTCCAGAGAATAAGATGAGAAACACTTTGACAGCTGTGTATGATGGGAAATACTGTATACGTATGTGTGAAAAAATAGCCTTGTGTCACTAACTGACATTTCGTGGTTTTGCTATTCCACCAAAGCCATAAATACCCTTCAGACATCAAACATGACATCCAAAAGATATGCATTAAAATCACTTTTGTGAATGGGTCTTATGAATGTAATTGTGAAAGGTTTTTGCACTTTCTTTAAAAAAAAAATTGACATGAATTGGCAATATCTCACTGACATGTGACACATGACAAAAAAATTGAGGCAGATATATGACGTTTTTAAAATGTGTCAGATCAGTCAGAGAGGATAAGAACAAGAGAAGAGGAGGAATAGGAGGAGGAGGATCTTACCTGGATGTCATCAGATGTCAAGTGTCCCTTCATGTCACTGTTCTTCTTTTTGGGTGGGGGAGGGGCTGGCTTGTGGGCAGGTGGGAGGTCAGTCCTGTTAAGAGAGTGAAAAGATAACATGACACTCAGCACAGTAAGGGATCTCCACTCTTAACGTCCCTCACCTTCTACAGCACTCTATAATGAGAAGGCCTGCCTGCACTTGCCTTTTTCACTCTTTCCTTGGATTTTGATAGATCTCGTGTTGGTGGCTTTGTTGCGACGGCAGCCATTCCCCCTGCCCTTTCAAAGGCTCTCGCTGGAGAGACACTGTGCTAATGAGAGTGGGCTGTAATTGGACACTGAGGTGAGGAGATGGGGATGGAGGGGGTATAGGGGGCAGGGAGAAGGGCATGTGTGAGTCAAGTCCTCAGGGTGAATTGCGCCTCATTCAGAGTGCCACATGGACAAACACCCTGCCCACTGTGCAGCAACTGTTTGTTTGACATGTCGTCCTGAGCTGTGACTCAGAGAGCTCAGCAGGCAGCTTCTGCTCTCAACCTTTCCCTGGATCCCTGGTACTAACATCTCCTAATCCCCAGGTGCTCACCCCGCCCCTCTGTTGACACACCTGGGGAAGAGCAAAGCCTCAACAACCCAACACCTGTGCTCATTTACATGCCGCCATTAACAGAGCAGTAAACAGCTATTTTCTTCAAATCAACAATGAAATTTTCACTGGAGATAAAGGCCACGCTGGCACACAGTCATTACTATGATAATAAAAAGGAAAATTAAATTGTGAACAGGAAAGACAGGAGTAATTGAAAGCTTGATGTTGAAATTGTTTGAAGTGCATCTGGATAATTATTTCAGACAAGGAAGCAGAAGGGTTGTTGCTACGAAATTGTTACAAAGAAAACCCCTTCCCTCAAACATGCTGGCAGTCAGATGTCATCTGCCGTATTCTGACATGATATCAGGAGTGATCAAAGATAATGAAGTGGAGCACAGACACTGAGCTGTGTACCTACATGCATTATCTCCAGCTCCTCCCGCCTCTCATTCGCAGTGGTTCACGTCCTTATTGAATAACATGACCTTTCCGCAAGGCCAAGTCGGCGTTTTAATGTGCAGAAAATTTGTGCATGAGTGCACCCCTTAACTCTTTCTTTCACGCTCATTATTTCCAGTCCGTATCACCTTGTCTCCAGACAGGGCTGCCGTGCCACTGCCAGATTCATGTGGCAGCCTCTTCAGCCTGCCTGCAGCACAGAGCCACAGCAAACGCACAGAGAGGCAGCATGCAGCACACTCCCTCATCTACAATAACCTCTTCTATCGAAGAGCCTTCAGAGAGAAAGCATCCATTTTCTCTCAGACAGATAATTATGAGTCTTGTAGAAATGCGGTTTCCACAGGTACGGCAGCGTGCTCATTATAAAATATTGTAATCCGTTGCTTATGATTGACTGGATGCTGATACAAGTTAGAACTTTAAAAAAAAAAGCTGTGACAGCTGACAAGATCATTTGCTTTCAAGAAATGTATGTGACAAAATGTAATTTTCAGCCTGTCTGCACTGTGCATACACATTTCATCAATTTGCTGAAACAAAAAGCTGCTGAGGCACCTCATGCGTTGACCTAATTGTCATTTATTGAAAAGAAACGTGACATCAGCCAGCATTTGATACAATATTTACTGTGTTTTTAGACAAATCACTTTGACATCTTCATTTTGGGGATGGATTTATTCAAGCAGGATGAAATCATACGATGTTTACGTGTGATGCACAATTTGCATTCAGACCCTGCTGCATTTTTCAACTTACATTTGATTTATGATTTGATCCTGATGATTGCATTTCATTGCACATTATGTGAAGGAGCCTGTTCAAATAGGTAGCGTGTTGGGGCCCCATATGCAGACTGGGTTTATTAGATCTGACCAAACATGAAGAAACTCCCTCATCTCATGACTACCACTCCACAGCAACCACTTTCTTCCTGTCATACCTCCCCTTCTTGATTGAATTCGGCTACATTTGTAATCACATTACGCACAAGCAGCAGCCTCAGGAGATTGTCAGCGTGTAGACTGTCACTATTGGTTGACACAATAGAGGGAAAACACAGCGGTAAGTAGCATCAGTGTTGTGATGAAGTGAGGTGTGTGCAGAGTGCACAAACATACAGTACGACTGTTTGCTCAGGCACGCATGTACGAAGACAAACATACAGTATGTGTGTGCGCAGTCACTCAAACTGTTCGCCCCAATTCCAAACCACAGACTAATACTACAGGAAGTGATTAGAGGGCGTGCATCAACATCTGTCAAAGTGCAATATTCAAAAGCTTCTTCCGACTCAACTTAAAAAGTGAAAGGTCAATGTTTTTTTTTCCAAAGATTTAATGCTTTATTTATAAATAGCAAAAAGTCAAACAAATTTAGCATGCATGCAGACATCTTTGAATGTTCTTAAACCATAAATTCAATTTTTCCAACTTGGGTCTGATTTTTTTTTGGCTTTGAACATGGCTTTGGTAACTTTGAACTCACCAATCTAATAGCTGAGATCTGCGAACACAGTGACATCACTAAGTCAGATGAGTCAAGAAACAAGCAAGTCAGACAATCAGACAAGTTGTGAACAAAGCCAGCAGTTATCTAAGCCACTTAACGAGGAAGTGAAAACGAAAGTGCACACATCCAAAATATTGGTATTAATCCAGGAAAACTGTGTGTGAGCACAACTCTATCAACTATGTTAACTTTGAGTGAGGAAGTCTGTAAACTGTGGTGGATGTTCACAACAAATAAGTTTACCCCTCATCATTCATTGGCTAACCTGAGAGTTTATTTTAAAACCTGTTTGATTGTTTGGTTGATTGGTTTCTTGTCCCATCTGACTATATGTGATGTCACGGTGTTGTCAGATCCCTGCAATTAACTAAGTGAGAATTATTATCAATGAGGATGGCCAAAAGACCAAAGTTACAATAAACAAAGATTTATTAAATTAAATTAATTTATTTATTGTATTCTTAGATATTCTTTAGCTGTCTGAACACTGTCCATGATTTGTTTTCTTTTATTCAGCTGTGAGCAGTTTTTGTGTTACATTGTTGGCAAAAAAAAATTAAGCAAATTTAGTACATGTGGACATATTTGAATACACTTGTTTTGCTACGTCTTGTTTGAGACACACGTGCAAACTGAGGATCTTGTAAAAATAAACTCACATGCACATGAAAATATAACTGAAGCTGGACAATTAAAAATTCAACAGTTTTTATTGTTTGAATGATTGTGCAGAAAAGAAAACCTCACAGTGGCAGCTGTTGGAGTCGTTCAGGGAATGTAAATGCAGGTGAATGATTTTTTCTTCACAATAATACTGTACAACAGCGAACCCCAGCTAAATAATTAAATTACTTCTTTCCCATGCCAAGCTTGCTTTCAGGCAAGAAAGGATTACGGTTTGATCTTAAATATATATATATATATATGTGTGTGTGTTTTTCTTTCTTCTTGTCAATGTTGTCGATTAATATATGCAGCCTTTCTTGTTTTAACATTTCAGAGCAATCAACTGTGGAGATGTAACCTTTTGACCGGATGAAATTGCCATTTGCAATAAAAAGATGTAGAAAAGTAATGTACAAGACAGTATCGACCCAAATGAAGAGATGATGTACATTGAAAATAAGGGTGGATGGGCTGCATATCTTGAAATATTTATTTCTGCCTTTATTTTATGATGTATACTTTACCATATGGCAACTAAAATATTCAGTACTTTCCAATTTGTGTACAATACTCCCCGTTTTCTTCCCTGACACATTACGATCTAACTAATTCTGTGGTTTGTACTTAATGTTTGCTCAATCTGTACGGCACGATGCTCAGCTTGACCACCTCATGTGCGCATCTCAGCTGTGTGATTATACACAGACTTCCTCAGAGCTGAATGTGATGCAGGCAGCATGTGGGCGTTGGCTTTGTGAGACACAGACACTAATGAGAGCTGACAAGCACCACAAGCCTGTAGGGAGCAGAAAGCACTGGGCAGGGAACCATAAGCTACATTCAAGTTTGCACTGTTTCCTGCTCAGACATCCACCTTGAAGACCTCACTCCTCTTCGCTCTGTTGGCTACAAAAGGCTCAGGGCAGCTTAAGGGGAGATTTAAGGGGGATAGCAAGGAGAAAACATAACTAATCCTTAAACTGAAAAGAGTAATCTGTGAGGGAAGATTTACAGCAGAGAAAATGACTTTTACAATGCATTCACCAAAAAGTGACTTTTTCTATTTTAAAACGCAGAAGTAGTTTACGACCTGCAGATAATCAGAATTAAGACGTGCTTGAGTGTGACAGTTAGAAAACACTCCTTCCCTGTCTGCAGCATGTTAGAGAAAGTGAAGTGTCGCATCCCCAGAAGCGTTTGGATTATGGAGCCACCGTATGACCACAGCCATCCTTGTGGAAAGCAATGTGAAGTGTTTGAGCTGATCCTTGGTGCTCTCATTGATTTCTGTTGATCACAATCTTATTTGGCAATTTAAATGCTAATGATACTTTTAATTGCAAGACGGGATAAATGTGATTTGATCTTTAGGAGGCAATTACTTTCATGCTTTGTCTAGCTCCGATCTTTTCAAAAGGCGGACAACAATTACTCTGCAGAGCGCAGCTTTTTTTTTTTTTTTTTTTCCTATTTTCTTTTCTCACAGGAGAAGAAAGAACAAAACAAGAATGAAACAAAATGACTTTTGTTTTTTGTTCTTTGACAAGTTTATCAAAAACTATTTCTGTTGTGGAGGAAGGTTTTGCTTTTCAGAACACTTGACTTTACATTTATACACACACGGCCAGTTTCCAAACCTTTTTCCAACACCTTAGGCATTGATACTAGATTACATACACTGCTATACAAAAGACATGGAAATAAAGGTGATTCTTATGGACAGTTGCATTGTATGTATAACATTCTGTACAGAGAAACCAAGCACCATTTTACTCATACACAACAACACTGAATGATTCAAATTCACACCCTGTAAAATAATAGTCCATGTTGAAAGACAGTAAAGACAAACCTACTTTGGTTACAGCTTAAAGCTAGAGGGTGTCCAACAATACTTTACCATTTATCACATTTTAAAGGTCTCCACACAGCAATGGTGAAAAGCACTGGTGACCAGTTTATAAATCAAAGGGTTACACGATAATAAATCATGTCTCTTGGAAGCACTTCTGCAAGTGACATCTTTCAAATTGCGCTGCTAAAGCAGCCATCGATTTTTATAACTGCAACATCCCCTTTTTCACTTAGACTTCACTGTAGACTATATCAGTAATTTCAAGTGTCCTCCAAAATCACAATGGTGCTACATTTCAGTCCAGCAAACCCATTTCCAGCCTTTAAGGTGGAGGAATTTGTACCAACAACTGAGAAAGAGTGTAAAAATGTCTGTTTCTTGGTGACATTGAGACCCAGGTCATAATTCAACATATTTTTTACATTCTGCATGTGATTCTTTTCAGATATTGTGGTAAAAATGGACAGGAAGTTGGCATCAAAGTGATTTATACCAGCAAGTATTTGCAACTGTGTCAACACTAGCTGCAGATCAGGAACACTAGCGAGTGAATTCATTTAGCAGGGGAACGGCGCCACGATTGACAGTGCTTTTCGGCATTTTGGAGGTCATACATCACGCTCGGGCAAAAAAGACAGTGCAATGAACACATTATTCTGAGAACATTGCTTTTGACAATGCCCATCTATTTTGATAATCACTTGACTATTGTGCCAGTGCAGCCTCTAAAGGGCCAGTGATTTATTAGGACTGACCAATTTTGAGTCACATCATGTGCTGCTTTGTGAGGGCAAACAGAGGCGTGACTGGAGGTGCAGTCAGGCATGTTATCAAATGCCCAGGCTTGATTAACGGCTCATCAACATGCAGAATTAAACAGTCTGGCTAAATGCTTCCCCTTTACCCTGACATCAGACACTCATATAAAACTATGAATCTCTCGCAGTGTTTTTTTTTTTTTTTTTTTTTTCTTTTTTACATTAAAATAAACCCCAAACATTCACTTGCAACTTATCTGCATTCACATGATTAAACATTTCAAAAAAAGTAAACAGTATTCTTTATAAGACACTGAACATGTTTGATGACAAGCCATAGGAAAATGGACACAAATATTAATCTCGACAATTAAAGCTTTGAATCACATTTCACTACAATAAGCATTACATGCCGAGCTACAAATAGGAAACAATAACAACAGATGCACAGTACTGACACGACTATAACTCTTGTCATGCATATTTGACAACAATCATGCACACAGAAGGAGGGGAAAGAGCAAGAGGAAGAGGAGAGAGACTGACATTATCATTGAGTTTCAGCCTATGTGACGATTACAAAAAATCCTCTAGAAGCTCACAGATCTCCCTCTTACTAACAATTTGATATGTAATGTATGTTCAATCTCATAAAAAATCATAGAAATGATAAGCAGTGTTGTGTTCTGTCCAAGCTCCCAGAATCTGATAAATTCTAAGTGGAGCTGGATATTTTATCTTAAGACTTTTAATTAAGTCTGATTTATCTTGGCACTGTTTCCACTGAGCTTAATTTTCATTCATAGTTGTTTATCAAACTGCATCGCCATTATTTGATAGAGCTGGATGTTTTTTTTGTTTGTTTTTTGTTTGTCTTGCCCCAAAATAGAGATGTTTGAATTTCATTTCAAACATCTCAATTTGTCGAACGATATCGAGAAAAAAAAAGAGAAGAAAATCCTTAAATTCCAAGATTTTTTTAGACAACAAGTCCAGTGTAAATCTCTAGTAAATTAGTATATCGATGAATGTTTGCTGCATTCAGCGCTCACAATGGTGTGCTCAAGTATGTCACTTGGAGGCCACCATTACATGCAGGCAACAGAATAGAGGATCCAGGAGAACAGGGTTCAGCAGGGGATAGACTGGGGTCAGGTGCCTCTACTTTCCTTGTGGGGGACTCTGGCTTCTCTGGAGCCTGTGTCACACAACTATCAGCAACAGCAGCAACAGCAATGCTGAGGGAGGGGAGTGGGAAACAGAGAGCAGTTACTTTGGCATCAGAGTGAGAATGAAAGATAGATTAGCAGGGAGGCAGAAAGAGACAGAAAGCAATGGGAGAGGTAAGAGTTTGTGTGCTTCATTTGTCTTGAAAAGCATTCCTGAGAGGTCGAAGCTGTCTGTGGTGGTTTCTGGGTCTCCACGGGCTCAGCGGTGGAACTGCAGCCACTGCAGAGCACTGAGACGCACAGCATGCGGAATGGCAGAGGCCAAAAACCTGGCAGAGTGTCTTGACGATGCTTGATGTTAGCATCGCTGCTTTGAATATCAAATCAATTACAAGATTCTGGAGGGGGACCTCTAAAATAAGCATTGTAATCTCATCATGTGAGTTGATTAAAGGCTCATCTGCACCTTCAGCCAGATTCTGCACACCCCCAACCTCAGTTGTTTTGGTAATATTCCCAGGGAGGAAGATAGCCAACCCCTGCACACAGCAGCATCATTCCCATGGGGATGTGGTTTGCATGTTGTATATCCAGTATAGCCAAGAGCATCATGGAAACCCTGGCAACCATTGAGCTATCTGTCGTGGCCAGGTGTTTTAGACAAAGGCAATTAGCAGGATGCAACTTGAATGCTTGTTTCCTTCACATTGAGACCAAGTTTCATACTATTCTTTCTAAACAGATGGCAGAGACTTTTCACACCCTCGGAATAACACAAGAAGATATTTTAGATTCTCTTAGCTGTGCCGCTTGTTTTCTCTCAGCTGCATCCTCTGTAACTTCTGTTTTCTCCTCTGTGTATGGGCAGCAGCTGGCAATGTTCAAAATTGTCATGGCCCCTGGTTTGCAGGCAGAACAAAATTACCTGGTTGGCTGGGGGAGTGCTGGCAGGAGTAAATAAAGTACAAGAGATACTGAGTCCCTAAATCTGTCTTTAACAGCGATCTGCTTGGCTTAATTGCAGTGACATGAGAGGTCTTACTTATTCTAAAACATTTTTCATTTGAAATGCCCTACAAACATCAGTGTCAAATATAAAAGAGATAGATCAATTTTTTAGTCCTATTTTCATCATTTGTCCATGCTGAGCTGCAGAGGATTTCGGGTTTGCATGTTTCCAAACCCAATCATCAAACTGATTCACTGATTTTGATTAAAATTCATTTGCATAATTTCGCAACTATCCCACCGGATAACATCTAGAAACAGCCTGACCTCTGGACCTGCTGCATAAGAAAGAATCTCCTGGAAAATCTCCTTCACTTCTTGATGATATCGTAACCATCCGACAGAGGTGAAGCTTTCCCAAGAAGAGACTGCAGCACATGTTCCTGCAATCAGTCTTGATTAAAACAATAGTGTTTTAATGGGAAATGAGCCAACTGCAGCCCACATTACAATCAAGTAACCTCTTAATAGCTGCTGCTTTAGTGATAATCATCGATTCTATCTTCTGTAGTAAATGAAGATAAACTTGCTTTTTTTTGTCTGGGTGCCATTAGATTATTTTTCAAATGGTGACCTATTGGAAAGTAGATTATTGGCTCTCAGAATGAATGAGGAGGCAGCCACATGTTTGCGGTGTGTTCTTCTGTCTCCAAACACATTTACTTTCCCCAAAAGTGTTTTGTCCTTTTCAAAGTGTTTCTCTCTCATGGGCTGACAAGAGTGCACACCTAATCTTACCACCTGTCCAGCCCCCTGCAATATTCTCTGGCAGAGGCTTGGTACTCACAGGTCATTATCTGTCTCAGTGCGGGTCTTCTGCTGCCGCCGATGGACCATGAAAACAGTAACAGCCACACCGATGATGAGTCCAATGGCTACGACACCTCCAAGGATCCCGATAACGCCTCCTGGGGGACCCTGCGGTAGTGGCTTCTCTGCAGAAGAGAGGAGAAATAACAGTGTCAGATAGGTGCTGTTTGAGAAATTGATGCTGCTGGGTTGAACTTACGACGGCAGTGAAGACAAAGAAACTTTACTAATGTTTCATCTCAGCCACGTGTTCTTGAAGCAACATCAGCTTTTCCAGATCCACAAGAGGAAAACTTTTGCAATAAATAGCAAAAATTCTGGACACTCTTCAGCAACTGGTCAAAAAATATTTCAAAATGAGAGCAGTAATGCATCCAAAAAGAATAAAAAAACAATAGACTATTGTAAAAGGAAAATCTTTACAAGCCATTTGACACGACATTTGCCAGGCTTGAGGCTTTCTGTCATAAAACAAATCCAAATACTATTTTCAGAGACATATTTCAGGATGAGACCATTGTCCTGTTTGCCCTGGCACTGCATGAATACCACACTGTTGTGGTCACGCCGCAGCTGCTGCTGCATTTCTAATGTGTACTCCATCAACTGTTCAAAAGGAGCCTAAATTGGCTCGGATTTGACAGTGAACCTAAATGCACTCTTGAGAACACGACAAAGCTATTATATTTTAAAGTCCTTCCAGCAGGAGGTAAAAAAATACAAAATATTTTCCCCGCATTTCAGAGAGAGAATGTGTGTGGTTTCTAAAGTAAGACAATTTACCTAATTCTGTTTAGAGCAAAACATGGAAAAGTTAGTCTACAACTGTCAGCTCAAATGACTTATGAAGGAGACATGAAGGTCTAACCCAGTAAACATAGAAGATTGTTAATGTTACGGCTCTGTGATCAAACCTCCAGTCCTCCCACTGTTGATAAAGCCAAGGTTATTATCTTTAAAAAGGGTACAGGAATAGTGGAAAGCTAAAATTCAAGATATTGATGTAACTTATTTTTTAAGAGCTGCGCTGGGTCATGATCATCTCTTAAACTTAATTTTTACAAGTGTCTTTGAGAGACAATTTCTTGAAGTGTCTTAGAGAGTTTTCGAAGGGACTGTCGAAAGCAATCTGTGATTAGTGCCAGAGGGAACTTGAGAAGCTGGTAGAAATATTGGAAAATAAATACTTTTTGATGCCAGCATATAATTGTTTTAGCTCAATACGTTGCAATAAATCGGACATGCTTTGAAACCATCTCCACTGCTTTACATAAGGGCCTGCTGATTTTATGTTTTTACGTCTGATGTTAACAATAAATCATCCTGTATGAGATCAGAATACATCAAAATGTAATTCTTCTGTTGTCACGTATATAAAAGACAAATTACTGCAGGTCCCATATGAACCTCTTCCATTGTTTCCCAACTAATGTCAGGTATTACTAAAATAGGACAGTCTCTTTTCTGAGGCATAATGAATCTCTTTTTTTTTGATGGCACAGCACTGGCCTCTGTTTTCTTCTACAAGAGCAGTTAAAGCTGCCCTTTTTAAGACAGGCCAGGGACCAATCAATGGATGTGAGCCTGTTGTGATAGGACACTGCAAATTCTCACCATCTCCAGTTTGAAAAGGAAAGCCTATCTGCTGCCCTCATGATGTCTCTATTATTATCTGGCCGTCCCTCCCGGTAGTGACAGGACAAGGCCTCGCTCTCAGGGGGCCTCTTCTCAACAGCCCCCGCCTGCTTCCCTGATTCACTGCCCATAATGATGGATACACAGAGGACTATTTCACATACGGCCACACAATAGCAAGCACGTTACCCCAACTTGTACCCATCACTTGCTGCCTCAAAGTCAGCGATTACATATTGTGTCCATCAGGTTGTTGTGTCACGCAGTGGTTGCTGCTGGTACTTAAAAGTCGCATCATGTCAAATCTGCCGCTGGCAGGCAAAGTAAATAGGTTTTCTTGTAGCCATACACACTTCTTTCTTGTGATGCATTTCAATAAAATGGATGTGGAGTAGCTTTGAAGACCGGGTGTAAATGTGATCTTGCTGTAGCATGGCAACAGATAAGCTAAAACTCCTACTGTTGTCTCATCGCACTAGATAGTGAAAGCCAGTGGGCTGAATTTCATGGCCCTAATGCAAATGCCAGACACAATAGTCTGTTGTATAACACTAACACACAGAGGAGTGGACTGGATCAGAATGCAATTTCCCTGTTGTGGAGCCCTGGGCACTCAGCACACAGGATTTAGACTGTCACCTCGTAACACTTAAAGGTAGGGTGAGCCATCTGGTGCACAGTCTGAGCACTTTGTCTGTTTCTCATAGCGGGAGAATCATCAAAAATTAAACCGTTCATTTTCTGTACATGAGTTCTACATTACAGCCTTCCTATCATCACCAAGCCTTACATGTATAAATTGATTTGCAAAATTTTTTACTGTCGCAGATGTGGATAGCAGTGGATGTTGTGGTCGGAATAACAAAATAATTAAAATAAGTCAGTGAGCATGCACCGTTACTCCTTAGCTGTGTACAATAACTCTGAGCTTAGATAATTTTATCAGAAAAGCAAGAGCTACCCTTTGCTGAAGCCGAGCCATTATACAGTATACACAACCAACAGAGCACCTTCAAATTCAATTAGTTAGAAGTAAGATAGTATAACTGTACCAAATAACTGGTGTTGACGACTCAGCTACTGCAGGAAATGCACTTTCAAGGACAACATGGTAGTAGGACTTCAAAGGTCTATTCTATCATATAAGAGCTGTATGTTCCTATCATCATCAACCTGACACACATCATCAACCTGCTACACATCATCAACTGCTTCATGGTATAAAAGAGTTTAAAAAAATAAAATAATAAAATAAAAAGTAGTTCTTAAGCGGAGCGAACCCAAGTTTCTGCCGAAATCACTCAAGGACAGGCGCTATTGAAGAATGTGAAGACAGGTTTGCAAGTTAGAGTTCAAGTGTCCAAATACCACAACAGTTGAAGACAAATTAGGCGATGACAGTCAAATGAGTCGCTGACAAATATTTATACTTAACCTTCGATGGTGCTCAGCCTCTGCTCACTGGCTCAAATCTTTAGCGGAGATTCACATTTCTTTTTGTGTTAGTATTCTCTGATGCCTGTGACTTAGTCCTGTGAAAGTAATCATTTGGAAATTCCCCTGCACTGCACACAACAGGCAATACATGAAGAGGACTTTGTCCTCGTTGTAGAATAAACAGTGGATTGGCAACAGTAATAGGCATGAAAACAGAGTTACTGTATGCAGCAGTACTCTGCTTCCTGCTTTCACAGCCACCAACAGTGTGAATACCAGCACCAACACGATCGTTACCTTCAGTATCGTCATAAAACACAGCATAAAAATTAACACCGTGCTGTTAGCAGGAAGAGGAAAATCTGTCTCTAAACTCACTGCACAGCAAGGTGCCAAACATAAAGTGGATAAAGTAATAAAACAAGACTTTCATATAGCAAAATGGCCTGCTTTGATGCAAGTAGTAATTTCACATACATTATAAGTAGATCATGAAATGTTAGGGGAGAGCATGCTCTTTTCCAAGAAATTCACTGTTTTGCAGAAAGTTATGCATTTTATATTTATGAAAGCAATGATTGCAGCTTATTTTATATACAAGTATAGTTTTGGGGTACTTGTAACTCACTTTAGTACTTGTATACCACTGCATTTCAAAAGGAATAATGTTTGGGGTTTTTTGTTTTCCAAATGCAGGACTTTTACCACATTTTTAGCAAAACTGTGGTATTACTATTTTCTACTGAAAGCCACATTCATCTCTTTAGACCAGCACTAGTGGAGAAGAGAAACACAAAGGCCACCTGGAAGATATATTATCGCCTCATAAAGGTGTTCTAGTTAGCAAACAATCCTCTACTTTTGCATCCAGCAGACACAGAGCACCATTATCATCCCATTGAAGTTGTGTTTCTGGCCACCTGATGAATCTAATATTCACTCTCCTTTTAGCTGTTTTGACCCCATGATCTTCCATGATGATAATGGAAAATGCATTATTAGCAGCTAAATGTTTGACTTTCTTCATTAAGTCAATTGCTAATTTTGTCTGTCTGCCATTCAGTTGGGCAGTTACTATGGTGTACTGTCCATAGTTTATCAGAGCGTCTTGCTGGAGACATCCGAGTCTGAGAATCTCAGACTCCATCATGCTGTATAGTAAATGTGCGGGTCATAATACCAAACCGATAAGCAAAAACAGGCTACAAAGTTCAGTACAGAAGCAGAATCTAATTCTCTTTGATTTGGCGCTATAAGCGACATTTTCACAGGGTCATTTGAATCAATGCTAACATCAAAGATATTAATTAAAGATGGTTTAAGTAAGTAATCTTCAACCACTGATAAGAAGCCAAACAAAGCTAAGAAGCCACAGAAAGTTCATATTATTACAGTTTGCATGACCAACATTTAAAGCAAAACATGACCCCCTTCTCATAAAGGTGTCAACAAAATCAAGAAACACAAGAACCTTAAGGAATACCAATAGAGAATATAATCAAATAATCTTTGACCTGCTTTGATCTTTCACCAGTGGAAAACCTGCATAAAATCTGACCAAACTCTATTGAGTAAATGCTGTTGTTCAAATATGTCTTGTAGCTGCCACTGAAAGATTGTTATTGATTTTCAATAAGTGTAAAGCACCCATCCATGCAGCAGCTCTCTCTGTGCTGTCAGTCCACCACTGTGGCACATTTGAGCTGACAGACTTGACCTTGGCTTTTTGTGGCTGCAGCTCCCTCTGAGGTGGCGGTAACCTTCATTCTTGTCACATCTACTCCCCAGTGTTCATTGAGCTGCACCAGATGTATGCGCTATTGTTGCTTTTCTCTGCTGCACAGTATATCCACAACACACAGTACAGTCACAGACCTGCTCATAGTCCTCAGTCAGCTTTGATAGGCTTTGAGGCATTACATTTATGTCAGCTGGTAGCCCACGGAGAATCAAATTTCCCAGGCAATACATCAAGACGGCGTCATTGGCTGAGTGCAACTTCTACCCAGCAGATTGCTCTGTTTGCAACAGAGTTCAGACGTGCAACCAGCCAGAGGTCTCATGGGATTTGGGGGACACAGTGAAAGTGCTTTGCATGTGATTATTAGTTATTCATTCCTCAGGCACAGCCTACAGATTTTTATGCATGCTCCCAACAGGGGTCGGATATCATTTAGAGAAGATCTGGCAACATTTTTATGGAGCAAAAGCAACTGATCAGCTGAAAAATTGATTACTTTCCTACTACTGCTTGTGGCCCTTTCTGAATGTAAACTACATGCAGCGTGATACAGCAATTTAGCGTGTGGACCATCTAGAAACGTAAAAACAGTGTAATCTCAAGTGCCAGCTGTACTCAATAGCCAAAACATGTGGGCTATAGTGTTACTAGTCTCCCATAGAACATGTTAGTCACACATACCAGAGCAGGACGAGTTCAGGTGGGAGGCCAAAGGGTGAGCAGTCTCCAGCTGGAGTGGGCTTTGCCCACTCCAAATCCAATCTGTCGTAGAATGCAGCAATGCAGGATTTAAATGGAAGCAGGTTTTTTTTCAGCAGATAGCTGTCATGTACCTGCTGAGACCTGTTGTGGTCCATCAAACACTGGCACAGGGAAGACAATTCACAACTTCATGATGTCTTTAAATGTACAGTCACCCCTGGCAATCTGATAACAAACGATAGTTAAAAGGAGGTGTATGGAAAGCCTGAAACTATACGGCATCACACTGATGGTATTAAGAGGACTTTTGTGTAGTGGCGCTTTGTAAAAATGGTCCAGTCATAAGTCTGATCATATTCCAAGAATGGATGTGACTCCTGGCGCTCTCCCTCTCTCCCATCAGAAATTGTAATTGCTATCTCCTCCACAGGGGCCATAATACTTTCCAGCAATACTGGGGAGTTTTTAAGTGGACAGATTGAGAGTCTGGCTACTAACTCACGCCAGCTCCACACCACCAATGCCAGTCCGAGACGGCCACCTGTTCCAAAGACCACAGTGACTGCTTTTTTGCCGCAGCCTGCGCAAATCACCAGTCAACCAACAGCGTGAAGCAGTCAAGGTGTCTAGTTGCCTTTATCTCTCTATTCATGAGTTGTACAGCTACCTTATGTGCAAGTAAATGTGCAGGCTGTTAGCAATTTATCTGGAGGAGATTTTTTTTTTCTACCCTTTTTCCACATTGGGTAAATGCTGCAGGCCCCAATAAAGAGAAAGAAATGCGGTTTAATGGAGTTCATAAATCTGTATTTCATGCTGCCAACTCCAAGCGGCACATGCTGTTTCGTCTCCTTCTCCCACCCCTACCCGAGTTGGTAATCTCGTTAAAGTTCAATGTTTCCAGAGCTGTCTCCTCTGGGAACTGGGGTTCCTGATGTCATCCTCTTTTCCACAGTAGTTTACCCTCTAGAGAGGTCTGCATCCTATTTCACCTAGATTCACACTGATGGTCTGTTCTCTGCCACCTCTCAGACCCAGTGTATCAAAACAGAGACAGGGGCAGGAGGAGATTGAGGCAGGGGAATGTGATGGTGTGTGATTGCTGTTCTACATCACTCCACAGAGGGCAGCACTTCATTAAATACAAATTGTTAACACATGGGACGTGTTTATTAAGATGAAACCAAGCCCATTATAATCCTAAGTGTCTTGGACCTGTTGGGCCGCCATGAAGAACACCTGAGTCCAGAGTATAGTAATAGTATTGTTGTTTTGTTTTGTTGTATCATGATTCTTAATTTATTCAGATTTGTTTTATGTTATTTTGTATTATTTTCAGACAACTACTTGCATTTAAGGATCAAAGCTAGACTAATGGATTGATGTCACTGCATGGCTGAATAAATACCTGCTGAGCCATTCTGCTTCACTTTATAGCCTGTTCAATCCCTGTGTAAACATTTTGTGAGTCAATTGTATATTAAGGCAATCTGGGGAAGTAATCATGAGGCTTCAATAATAATAATAATAATAATAAAAACACTTAGCATGTTTCCATGATTAAACAGATGACACTCAACATCACCATGGCGAGCTCAAGAACACCATGGTACCACACACACATCAGCTGGAAGCGCCTGGTGCACCGCTGAGTCCAGTGGGGTAGATGAAGCGACGACAAGCAGCACCAAAGCCCCTGTCAATGAATATGAGATTGCAGGCTGCCAAGCTGATGCTGATGCTGTCATGAGGTATTACCTCCTGTGACAGCCTAAATAACAACAGTTCTAATTAAAGAATGATTGGAATGGGTCGACCACTGCCTCCTAATGGGGGAATAAACCGCAACATCGCTCCAGGAAGTGAATTGCGCTCATTTATTAACTTCAGGAAGCCGGTAGCTGCTGTCAAGATGTAATAGCTTATTTTAAAAGCTACATAACTTTCCATCCATTCTGCCCACTGGCCCATTCACTCCAGCACGTTAATTAGAAAAAACTATAAACATATACCAGTATTATATACAGAAGATTGTCCGATAGACTGCTGTTTCTCAGTTTTATAACAGAGAGTTTTGAAGTGTACAGTAACTTGGCTGCAGTTTCTCCTGCTGTGCATCATCACTAATCTGAAAACTAGCTTTGGCTCCACATAAAGAGCTGGCCATGCGGTGTTGGTGATAGGGTTCTCAGTCTGCTTTAGCAACACTCTCTCTCTCTCTCTCTCTCTCTCTCTCTCTCTCTCTCTCTCTCTCTCGAGCCCTTTCATGCCCCAGCTGAACTCCTCTATGTGTTGAATGTTAATTTAATGGCTGCTCCAAGCTCTAAACTGGAGAAACCACGGTGCTTATACAGATCTGTACTCTCATCTCCACCTTGTACTCCCTCTCTTACCTTCTCCTCCGTGTAAGCAAAATTACTTCTCAGTGTCTCTCTCTGGTAAGTGCCGTGAGGTCACGGCTGTAATTTCCTTTGCCTGGTTAAAAGCTGGACCCAGTCAGTCTGGATATGTTCAAGAGGAGGTTTTCAATTTAGCAACACTTGGGTTGGTGAGTCTGCAGATCCCATCCCAGAGGCCGGCCCCTTTTACTGCCCCCGTTGCTAAGCAAGTGTATCATCTCAAGCACCATACACACTCTAATGTATTCAAATAACTTCTGTGGGATTGAGCATCTGAAATACAATATATTTATATTCCTGTACTGGACTGTTTGTGTTCTCTCTGGAAAATTATCATTGATTCCTTTATACACACTGGCAGGCCACTGCATTTCAGGGCAGGAATATGAATTCACTCCTCAATATTCATTTAGCGCACATGTCTCCTGCCAGACATTTTGATTTTGTATCTGCTCTCCACTGAGTTTTTGTCTCAAGGTATCTGTCATTAGCTGCTCTGTTTACTTTTGAATAGGTTATCATTTCTTTTCACACTAAGCATTCTAAGAGCTTTCTGAATTTGCCTACTAATTAACACAATAAATAGTGCACCCATAACACCTACAGTGAGAAAAAGACTCCCCCTGTACATCACTGCTTCATGGCACATTAATGAACACCGACACAAGAATGCTATCATCTCTCCTGGAAAGTGTGGAGACATATATGTAATTTTCAGGTTCAGTAGTGACAGTTTGTTCCGTGTGACCCCACAGATACAGCTCTTTCCATCTCTGAAGGTATGACATTTTCAGTTTCATGTGTCAAAAAGGTTAATAATAAAATGTATGATTTTCAAATGGTGACTATGACCATGTGGTTGTCTCCTGACATGATAAAAAAAAAGGATACTGAAAATATGAAATTGTCAAAAAGAGACATTTTTGTTCTCTGTCAAAATATTTCTTGAAAGAGGTTTTACATGAGCTGAGCTGTGATGTTCAATATATTCAATCTGGATTTCAAACAATGAATTGGAATCTCTTGAAAAATGATTATTCCAATAATATCTGGTGATTAAGAATACTTTGTCATTCAGGTGACATCACTCTGACGCTCTTTTATAATGCTGGTAGATTAATTGTTGACAGTGTTATTGTCATCTACACAGACACATAAAGTCAGACGCATAAAGTCATGAAGTTCATCACTCAAAATCATTATCCAAGTCTTAATTAGACAGAACATTGAATGAAATTAAATGACGTGATTGATCACATTTAAGTGCATCACAAAATATGTGCAAAAGGTGAATCAAAACTTGCTTAAACAGTCACCTCAATGACACATTTTTAATGCTGTATTAACCTTGTTTCCAGGTACAACTCTGATGATGCACTTAGAGGGTGGCTATATCTGAGTAACTCTTTGCTGCAATTGGTTTTCGGTTAATCATATATTTAGAACAGAAATTTAATATATCTAAATAATTGTATTGGTTTGTTAGCAGGACTTTAATTTTCTCATTTTAAACCTGTTATATATATTATATGTAATGTATGCAGTACACAAGTGGTACTTATTTCATAAGTGTGACATCAATGCCTCAAGAGAAAGCAACATAAATTAATGTTGGTAAAGAGATGATGATCCAAACAACAAAATGAATTTTGAGAAAAACAAAGCCAAAACAGAAAAAGCTCCTTGGAAAAAGATTCAAGAGATGACCATCTCAGAAGATAACCATCTTGTCTTTCCACATCAGAGCAGAGACAGAGGTAAACAAACATGTCCTCAAACATGGTAAGACTTGTCTGTTTTAGCAAGTAAGAATCTTCCAACACACTGAAAATACTTCAAAAAGTATTGAGTATGTGACTGCTTTTCTGAAATTATGTCTTCCTAAAGCCAAAGAAATGTCTCATCCCCAATTTAGGAACAAAAATAGCATTCGCAAAAAACTCATAAGAGGCACAAGAAGCAGCACTAGAAATGAAATGCAGTATATTTCCTAAAATGATTCATCGGCTGAGTGTAATCTAACATATTAATGATGTTGTACTAGAAGAACCCTGGCTTCACCCCGTTTTTATTTTTAGAATTGTATATTATCTGTTATCTGTTCAGAAGCTTATTTCAATGCAGATTCAAAAATAGTGCAGTCTAAAGAGCTTTCAGAAGATAAAATCCTAACTTACAGATAAAATAACCATTACTATCTTTTAAAAGGTGATCTGCACAGGTAGCATATCTAGTAGAAGCTTTTTTTTATTTGCTGTAGCTAGTAGTGACATTGATTGGTGGTTTTACTGTGGTTACCTGAGTGACCTGGAGTCAAACTGTTTTGGATTAATGATTAGAGCAAAAGAAAATATAGTGTTTTGTTAGGCTAAATTTAGAAACACTGACTCAATGAATCTCACAATAAATACATGATTCAAATAACCAATCTAAGGTTAATAATGAGTAACAGAACATATGTCTGGTCTATATTTGCCTGTTTTGACAAACTACAAATAAATTTATGAGAGGACTTCTAGGAATAAAAGAAACATGTCCAAGATCAGAAGTACCACAACATAGAGTCAAACTCTCTCTGAGTTTCAAAGAGAGAACATTTAAATATGCTCTGTGCCAAAAGAGGCAGCATGTTGATGAATCATGAGGCTGTTGATGTTGATGACATCACAAGTTGGTGTTTCCTGTTTTTGTCTTCAGGGGAGGCTTATTCATGCTGACATAGTATATATTGTTCAGACTATAATTCAGGGGAGAAATGTGACTTCTGAGCTGGAATGTTTTTTTAAAGAAAACTGAAGGTTTGAGACCTCCTATCAGTATTCATCCTGACCTGTACATGCAAAAACAATCAATATGCAGTAACTATAACAGCTGTAAGTGAGCCAGAACAATTACACTGGTAGGCACAGCCTCCTGCTGCTTGACTGGAATGCAGATTCCACAGACTGGCACTAATATGCAGTTCATTGTGGTTTATGGAAAGCCAGGTTGCTATAAAGGACTCCACACACTTGGCTGTTTCCACAATGCTTGAGATTTCAGGCAAACACTTCAGTGGAAACATGATGCAGCACTCATGGTGGAATAAGCAATCGATGGATAGATGAAATGCTTTCATCCTGGGTTTCCTTGCTCACACAGAGGAAGAAGCTAAAGAGAATAACACAGTATGGATGCATACCGAGTTTTCCCACGTGGAAATAAACCCCTTATATTTCACACAGGGGGATTCACTGGATTTAAACAATCCCCACCTCCACCGCTAAGAAAATACATTTGTGTTGCCAATCTTTTGTTGTCTCAAAAGCCAAAACCCCACAAGAGGCTGAAATCTGCAAAGGAACACAAGTGTATCTGACAGGTTTGAATACACAGCCAGAGTTGGTTACAGTCCTTTGAAGCTGTGCTGACACAGCAAAGAATGACCATTGGGACAAATACACTATGACCCATCACCACAAACCACAATTTTATGGCTATTAGAGTCAATGAGGAGGAGCGGTATTTGAGGCGATTTCTGCCATGAAGGTCAGCCAAAAAAGAAAAAAAAACATTGAGTAATCTGAACAGATGATTTAAGTCTCCTTGTATTCATATTGAAATGGAGAAGGTATTAAAACAAAGATGAGTCCACAATTAAGTTTTTTAGAGCATCTTTACTTCACTCTGATGTAGTATAATGAACTAGCATACCAGTATTCATGCGTATCTTCCCTGGACACACTGATTTTTAAGGGGCAGTGTGCTAATATAAACCAGACCTGCTCTCTGATGTCTAGCTCAGGGTTTAAAGTTAAAAGGAGGAGGTATGTCCTCTTCACGAGAGACAAGAGAAAAAATCTCTCCTCTCAAACATAGAAGCCGCCTGAACTCAGATCCGCTTCAGACCACGTAACAGGGGTGACTATTACAATTCTGCACGCATACCATCACCCCCTCACCCCAGCTGAGTGCAGTTCCACTCCGAGCACACAGACACCAGAGTTTCAAAGGCATTTCATCAAGCTGCTGAAGCTACTTACTTCCACCGCTAAATACTGCCGGGGAATCTCAAGACTCTGCTGCGGTCACTGAAAATTATCTGTGGTGGGAAATCTGCGAGGGGAAAGAGCACGGGCAGAAGAAAAGGAGGAAAAAAACACCCTCCAAAGAAATTAAAGTTGTGCAAGTCCTTGGAAAGAAAATCAGTGCAGTCAAAGAAAAATGCAATTTTTTTTTCTCCATCATTGTTGCAATTACCTCTGGCTGAGGAGAAATTTGAGACCTTTTTATAAGATAGATTTGTCATCTTTTTGATACAAATGCAGCAAATTCTCAAAAATGTACACACACATGCACACACCGAGTTTAAAAAAATAATCTCTCCCACTGTGCAGGACACTGAAAAAGCTACCATTAAACATTTACACATTTGCCTTCTTTGGTCTCAGTTTGTTACTTTTGGAAACCATTCAGTTCATGGCAAAATAAAGAAAGAGAAGAAAAAAAGAAAAGATGTCAAAATGACCCAGTAAAAACATACTTTATTATTCCCCGAGAGTCCAGAAAACACATACACACAGTTCCTCCCAGAATCCAAAGCAAACACATCTAACCTTAACCTTACCTTGACAGCAGTGACACAGTTCAGTTAAGTCCAATAAGATTGAATGAAGATTTAGAAGTGATGATTCCTCACATCACAGTGTCATATTTCAATTCATTTCAAGGAAAATTAGTATTTCTATCCATGCTAGCAGCATGGCTCTAATGATGGCAATCTCAGTCTGTCAACCACTTTGGTCCAGACTGAAATATTTCAACAACTACCACATGGATTGTTATAAAATCTGCACACATTCATTCTCTAATCATCCCCTGACGTCTTATTGAACACCACCATCAGGTCAAAATTTCAAATTCTCCAGTACTTTTGTTTATGATTAAATACTTGCAAAACTAATGACATCCCCATCTGCCTCAGCTGCACTTGTGTGTTTTGTGCTAAATGCAAATGTTAGCATGCTAACATGCTAAAGTCAGATAGAGAACATGGTAAAGATTTGCAAAACATCAGCATGTTAGCATCTTCATAGGGAGAATATTATCATGGTGACTTTAGCTTTTAGCTCACACCATCGCAGCGCCAGAGTACAGCTTCACAGAGCCGTGATCATTGACTGTCATGTTCTTACTGTTTGTGCAGACTGAAAAATGTGCCACTTGAATCAACAGGTTTTCATGATGCTGTACATATTGTGACCATCTGGATTAGATGGATTTGAAACGCCATGTTTCAAATCACAACATCATCAAAGTGTGTCACACTTGAATTGTTAGTCTTATCTGAAAAAAGCATAGAATATTGAATTATATGCAATCAAACACCTCAGGGACTGGGTGCAAAGTGAAGGGCCTTTCTTTGTTTTCTGATTTGTAAATCCTGGACTTACGTTTCTCACAAATTGTTATGCCTCAACACTGCATTAATTACAGATCAGAGTGTTGCCATAAACCATCACACTTCACTGTGAAGGAAGATGATAAACATAACTGCAAAGTGGGGCTTTGACTGGTAATCATGTGGGAATCAGGGGAACTGCTTTGGAGACTAAATGGTCCCATCCACAAAGTGCTACCATGTGGAGGTTCACAACGCCATTTACAACCAAATGTGTTTCTTTGTTCAGTTTCAGTGGAGCTGCAACAGTGTAATTTCAAGGAGGATTGGAAGCGGGGACCCCAGTGGGAAACTTGTTTCAAAAACAGATGCTCAGACAATCTATTCAGTCTAGAAGAATATTTGGTTTTGTGAAGTTGAGATGTTTTTAATAAATTCTTGTAATGGTAATTATTTTGTAATAGTCTAGTTAGACGTAAGGGAACACTGTTTTGCTCAAGTGCGATTTAGCAGCAGAGCCTTTTCACCAGGTTTAACAGGCCTAAATATTATATTTACCTGGTAAGTGCAACAATGTCTCTCGAAATATTGGTCCAATCAAAGACAATCTGAAACAATCAAAATCACACAGCAACACAGAAAAAGTCTCATAGAGGTGAGGTTTTACTCGTGGCTGACGGGCTGCTGTTACATTAACTTCTCTTATGTGTGTGTAAGTGAGTGATATTGATAATAGTTTGTGCTGTTCATTGTTTTGGATTGCTGATCAGAAGTGCTTGCACATGTGTGATGTGGCAACACGTTCTCACTCCCAACTCGTCACATATCGAAGCTTGATCAGGACCCCCTGGCGTCACTTTTCAACACGCAGTATCACGGCAGTCACTGTTAAAAAATAATTATATTTTATGGTGTGACAATGCGGTGGTTAAGGTCTGGTTAGGTTTAGGCACAAAAACCACTTGGTTAGGATTGTGAAAAGATCATGGTTTGGGTTACAATGTGCTGACTCTGTGCTGATTTACAAATTTCTGCCAACATCATTACAAGCCATCCACCGGCCCCTCCACCTCCTACTAAGAAAGTAAATCAGCTTATATACATGTCATGTGAAGTAACTTACGTCACTTCAGAAATGTCGATATGATACATATTGTTGAAATGTTAATATGCTCCATATTACAGATGTTGAAATGTACATATTCAACGTATCTGTGGTTTGCAGAAATGCACAATGCCAACGTATTAATCTGGCAACAAGGCTGAAATTTGTCACCTTATATAGACGTCATCGGTCTCATAGCGTCTATTTCAGACGTTGTGGGAGCTCAACAGAAGTCTATTGGACTGCCCTGCACATTAAAAAATGATGCTAAACCCCTGGCACGAAATAAAAAATATGTTTCTGCTTATTAAAGAATTGAACAAACAATACATTTGAAAAGCCCATGACCCATGACAGAAGCAATGATCAGATTGCTGCACTGACATCACTGTGAACCATTTTCATAGGAATAAGGTTGGTAGATATTCCAATGAAAAACTGTTCACGACTTCCATTTATCTACATTGTAAACCAGCATTAACATGGCTAGATGCCTCTATGGTTAAGTAAGAAAATATGTCTTTTTTGTGCTTTAGTTGAACTGACCTTTTAAAAATCCCAACTACACCTCTGTATTTTATGATTCAAAGGACCATTGATTTTCAGGGTGAACCTCACTGATTAATCTTAACAACAGAGAGACAGATAGAGAAGCTACAGTATGTTCCAGTTAGGCTCACTGTCTACTGATCTCTTTCAAACAACTTGATTGCTCTTCTTGGATTATCGGGTGGATGTGCGACCGCATGAACACAACTGTGTGAACTTGTGTGCACAATGTGCATGCAAGTGTGTGTTTTAATTAAAGTTTGAGGAGGACTGGGAAAAGTTTAATTTAGCAAAGGCAGAGTGAAAAATTGTCTCGTTTTCTTGTCTTCATTTCTGTGTCGTTTCTTATCTTCCTTTAAGCTCGGCCACTGCACAGGTTATCTCCAAATTACCAACAGAACTCATTTATTCTTCAATTGAATTAGGTCCTAGAGAGGAGGCCTGCACAGCCATCTCTCCTTTATAAAACAACCCACCAACAGTGGCTATCCACAGCTACAATGATTAGACCTCAGCATGACCTGGATCAAACACCTCTATCAGACACCACTGCTTGTTCTCTCTTTCACCCTCTTTGTCTCCCTTACAATCATCCTCTCAGTCTTTCTCTTCCACTGAGTCTTGACAACAGATTTTTTAAACACTGTATTCCAGCTCACACAAAAGACAGATTCACAGAAACGTTGGTATCACAAGTGCACAAAATGTTAATGTGGTTGCCAATGTCAAGTGCACCCAGAAAATGTTTTAATTACAGTTTTTCTCTCAATTATCTGATGGATTTATATAACACTTGTACATGTTTTGAGAACAGGTGACACAAGACACAGAATGGTTTCGGTTTGAAACCATGGCAAAAATCATGTTGAAAATGTAATTATGTTCTCAAAAAAGACAAAACTATAACTAAAACCTTCACACTAGAGGCAGCAAAGAATAGAAAAACAAGCCTCTTCACACCTGCAACCATTTAATGATATCAAATCTGAAAATAAAATTAACAAAACGTTAAATATCGTCACCTGTCTGCAGTTCATTTTTACTGTCATTCGTATCAGACCGTTGATTTTTATCCACATCACAACTATTATTCTTGCTGGCTAGACACCTTGGTTAAAAATATGACTATTTCAAGCTTGGCATGACTGCAGTGATGTTATCACAGGCTGAGTCCATAGCCTCAGTGAGTGTGACCTCATTGTTTATGTTTATAAACTTCCCACCTACAGGCTGAATATAATCCTCAATTGTATTAAAGGTGTGTATTGTGGAAGATAAACCCCTGATATTACTCTAAAACTTCTATATTATTATTGAACCTCACGTTGTCCCATCACATGGCAACAAAGCTGGGAAAGTTCTGACTCCACTTAACATTCGCACACAATCCCTATTTCTGCCTGTTTTCATTTAAACAAAGGTGACCTACCTGATGTATCAGTTTTCATGTTAGTTTATACTGATAATCAAGTTAGATGTTGTGTATCTCTTCGTGTTCACATGCAGTGAAGGAGCAGGCACAGCTGCAACACATTTCTGGGACAAAGCATGGCAATATTGTGAGCAGAAGACAAAAGTAAAACCTGTATTCAGGGCTTACATTTGTGTAAAATGTTTTGCAATTCACGTTTTTAATATGATATTGATTATACTGAATAATATTTCAGTGAAAGGTAAAGAGAAACATGTGAGAACCTGAAAGTTCAATAAATGCATTTGCAATTATTGGTGCAGAAAGCTGACTGATAATAAATAGTGTAGCAGGCAATCAGAACAGGTGACATGAATTGTCCTGAACTACCCTTGACTCCAACCACCAGACTGCACGTCGGGGCTGTTCAGAGATGGTCATCACAGTTCTGCTAATTCAACTGGACTCAACTAAATTCAACTCAGCTCTATTTATAGAGCACCTTTCATACAAACATGCAGCCCCAAAGTACTTCACATAGCATTACATTACATATTACTCCATAACATTACTCAGAATTAAAATTAAAACAAAAAGCTAGATTAAAAACATACCTTTTTAATTTCCTTTAAGAAAAACACAGAAGGCAGCCACACCGGTGCTTTTATGGGACACATAAGGAGCATAAAAAAGAAAAGTGGTGGAAGATCTTAGTGATCTGGTTGCAACATAGAATTCAAGTAAATCTCTGATGTCGGGGGGAGCGAGGTTATTCAAAGATTTATAAACAAGTAAAAGAACTTTAAAATCAATTCTGAAAGATACAGGTAGCAAGTGCAGCATCTTAAGCAGTGAGGTGATGTAATCCATTTTCTGAGTTAAGATTGCAACATTCTGAACTAGCTGTAGTTTACTTTTAGAGATTTTAGATAATCCAGTAAAAAGGGAATTATAATAGTCTAAATGATAATAAAATAATAAAAGCATGAGTGAGCATTTCAGCATCTATCTGAGTTAAAAAAAAAAAAAAAAGGTCTGACTTTGGCAATATTTATGAGATGAAAAAAGGATGTTTTAATGACCTTGTTAAAATGAAAATTTGAATTCAAATCCGAGTCTAAAATCGCTCCCAAGTTTGTGATTTGTGTTTAATCTGTTTGCTAATACCACCAAGCACTAATTGCAGTTTTTCTCTTGCTGCTTTGGGTCATATTAAAAGATTTTCAGTTTTTTCCTCATTTAATTGAAAAAAAGTTTTTATCCATCAATACATTAATGACAGTGAGTCAGGAAATGAGAGCATGCAGTGCACTGGGGTCATTTGGCAATACAGAGATGTACAATTGAGTGTCGTCAGCATAAAAATGGTAGTTGGCATGGTGATAGCTAATAATGTTTCCAAGTGGGAGCATATATATGAAAACAAAATTGGGCTGAGAACACTATCTTGAGGAATACCATATCCAGTACCATGAGTCTCTGATGCATAAGCACCCAGGCTGACAAGAAAACTGAAACCAAGCTAAAACACAGTCATAGTGACCAACCAACTTCTCAAGTCTGTCAATTAAAATTTCACAGTTGATTGCTTTGAATGCTACACTGAGGTCTAAGAGAAGAAGGACAGCCACATTGTTTGAATACACAATAATGCTCAGGTCATTTACAACTTTCAGTAGGGCTTTACCAATGAAATGTTGATTAGAAATGGGTTTGTAATTGCTTAGTTCTGAGTAATTTGGATTGGATTTCTTGAGGATAGGTTTTACCATTGAAGTCTTGAAAGCTGTGGGAAGATGCATAAATTAAGAGATGAGTTTCTTACACTTGTTGTTACTTGGGAGAAGCTTTGGAAACAGGATTTCAACAGCTTGGTTGGGATGGGGTCTAGAGCACAAGTGGAAGATTTCATCCTGCTAATTACTTCACAGATGGCATCTTCTGACATCAAATCAAAGACATAAAAGATAGAGTCTCATGGGCAGGGAGATCCCAGGGAGTTTGAGTGTCTGTATTTACAATGCTGGCTCTAGTAGAAACTATTTTTTCTTTAAAAAAAAAAAATGAAGCCAATTCTCTGCATTTAAGTGTTGATGAGTTATTATGAAGACTGAGAGCAGGTGATGAATTTAGAAGGCTGTCATTTGTGGGAAAAAGCACTTTGGGATTATTTTTATATTTTCTGAAATAATCTTTGAGAAATGGGAGTGTCTCTCTATCCTGACTGCATTATTGTAGATTATAACTTGATCTTTAAAAATGTCAAAGTGAACATGTAATATGCTTGTCCTCCATCGCCTCTCAGTTTTTCAACAATTTCTTTTCAGCTGATAAATTGCAGTTTTCCATGGTGATTTGCAAATTAATTGCAAATTTTTTGATTTGTGCAGGAGCAACTGTATCGTATAATAATCTTAAATTATCATTAAAATCATCAAAAGGTTATCAACTAAGACAACCAGTGGTGGATGGAGGAAAGGTATTCGCCAGATTTGAAAATCTGTCAATAACTTCATTGTTAATGTTATGCTTCACAACAACAGTCTCTGTCATTTGATGTAGAAAGAGTGATGTTAAAAAAGACACAAAAATGATCAGAAACAGGGACCTTGGCAATGGATGAAATGTCACCATCAATACCCCTAGTGATAACTATGTCCAATGTATTTCCATGAATGTGGATGGCACTCTGTGCATGCTGAACAACATTAAGACAAGCAACAAGGTCCGGGAAATCCAAAGCCCTCGAATCAGTGTGTTCGTTAACATGAAAATTAAATTAAAATCACAGAGTAAAATGATTTTATCACGACCGTGTCTTGGTTCTGCTCCAGTCTGGCTCTATGTCCCTCCACCCTTTGTTGAACTGGACTTAGAGGCAATCGGCCCTTGAAGTTGATATTAAAGTTTGCTTTCACACTGGTTGTGAAATGTGAGGTGTTTGACACATCTAGTTAGACATCAAAAATGCAGCAACTTGTCCATCAGGCAGTTTCATTTCACGTCTTCTGTATTTACATTCAAGGCATTTGACAGATGTTCTCATCAAGAGACTGACAGGTGTTTGTTCCATGGCTGGATTCTCTTCAACTCATCCTCAACACATTATGAAAAAATCAGTTTGTTAACATTTGTTTCTGTAGATTTGAATAATTTGCATTTACAGCTTCTGTGTGCCATGTGAGAAGAACTGCATCATTATTAAATTGTAAAGAAGAGTTTGCAGGTTATAGTGTACTTGTGTATTCAAGTTTATTCATGTATATTCTTAGACAGGTTTATGTATGTTGGTTAATTACAAAAAGGATTGTGTTTTCTGGTTTCTTGGTTTTCTGCTGCTCTGGGTTTTCTTGCGTCTGTTCTGCTTTTCCCTCCACACTTTCCCTCCACACCTGCCCTGCATCATCTTCATTAGCCCTTCCCCTTTCCCCAGTGTTTTCCCCAGCCTATCAGTTTCTTTCCAGTTCTCCTGTTTCATCTCCTGATTCACCTCACTTGACTTTCTCTGCCCATCTTCCCCTCTTGCACCTCATCTCCTCGTCAGTTCAGTTAGTAGATCAGTCCTGTATTTCAGTTTAGTCTTGTTGGATCCTTTGTTCTGTATAGTTCTGCTCTGCTCTGCTCTGCTCTGTGCGGTTCAGTTTTGTTTTGTTTGGTTCAGTTTTGCTGTGCCTGCATATTCTGAATAAAGAACTATTCTTCAGTTCCTGCTACTCCTGCGCCCTGCATTTAAGTCCGTCTCCTGCTACTCCCTTGAAAGACTGGTTAGAACAATGGACATAAAATCATAAAACTCAGATGAGAAGTTGCTGTCATGTTTAGGTGGCTGATAGACAGTCATCGTGAGTACAGGCTGGTGTGCTTTGATAATCATTAAGTATTCAAATGTTAGAAAATTGCCAAAAGAACATCAGGTGCAAGTAAAACTACTAGAGAAAATAGTGGCAATCAAATCCCTTCTTTATTTTGTCTACTGGAGTATAAAAAGGTTGAATTAAGAGGAGAAGACTCTAACAAAGTAGCTGAAGCAGTTGAAGTGAGCCAGGCTTCAGTTAAAAATGAAAAGCTAAGATCGTGTTCAGAAATAAAAATCATTAATATAAAATGTCCTGCGAGAGAGGCATCTAATATTCAAAGGTGCTAACTTTATCGGCTCACTAGGTTGCGTGCATTTCTGCCATAATGAGGGATCGGTGTGACATTAACGTGCAAGACCGAGCTGTTGTGAAGAGTACCCAAGTGTTTCTTTGTTATTGCGACAGCTACCTATAACAGGAATTGGAGAATATATCACTATTCATAAATGTTGAAGTGTGGAACAGGCAGGTATTTTTATGGATTGACATTGCGAAATGACTGAACAACGACCGGCTCCTACATGACATGGATGTTCAGTGTGAGTTCTATGTTATAGGCTAATATCTGTTTACCTTCTTACGTTGTTTAACTGATAGATGCTCATCTGTTTTCACCAGCTAGTTGCACCAAACTGTCTGTCTGCAGTTTGGTGGTCAGCAGGTAGCCTGTGGTGGGTTTATCTGAGCTATTCTACTGAAAACAGCTGTTGCTGGAAATGAGGTTGAGAGCAGTAAGAAGAAACCACACAGTAAATGTGCTGTTAAACAAAAACAAGCAAAAAAAAAAAAAAAAAAGAAATGCTAAAAAGCTGTGTAGAGCTGCAAAATTAGAAAAAAATGTTTACGCAAACTTCAGCACTGTGAGCAATCCATTTCAAATAGTCATTTCATTAATATAAAACATATTAGTTCCCCTCTTCCTCTATAATTATTATATTAGTGGAGGTTTAGTGTAATTTATCATGTCAGCCAGAAAAAACTGTGGTACTCTGGCTCCGCCCCTTGAGGTTTAGCCCAGCCAATGAGATTGTTTGTACCTTGTGAGAAACGTTTATATAATTAAAACCCCACTTTGCTGGTCGTTCTGTATACACCATATATTGCTTTATAAATATTGCTTTAGATTTATTCCTACAGTATCTAGTGCCTGAGAGACCTCTTGTCTTTGATGATTGCCTCTCTCCTTTCCTCTCCCCTCTCCCTCTGCTCCTACATCTGCTTTCATTTTTCTCTGTGTGTATGACAAACAGCAAAGAAATTCCAAACTGTGGTTGTCCTAAGCCAGCAACCCCTCCTCCAGCTTTCTCTTGGCAGGATGGCTCGTGTCTCACATTTAATCATGAATGCTTTGCCAGGCAGCTGGGCCTGAGGGAGAATCAGAGGGGGAGCAGTAGAAACCTGATCTGGTGAGGCAGGCAGCGTACAGTTAAACCTCTCCATAAAGACCTGGGAGGCAGGCCATAGCAACACTATCATGACAGTTTTACCAGAAAAACAACAATGTCGGAATTGTTTTTGGTCAGTGGCATCGAATTAGAAGAAAGTGGCAGAAGAACACCGAAAGTTTAGTAAAACATCAGGAGCGTTTTTTAAATGGCAAATTAATTGAACAGATGGAAAAGGGAAACGTCATTCTCTCGGCATGGCGTCCATTCATTTAAAAAAATAGTTTCCATTCTAATATGACTCTTGTCTACTGAATGAAAATAAAAACATTGCCAAGACATGTGTGATCTATTAAACTGCCGAGATTTAAAGCTCCACCGGTGGCCAGCCCCTCATCACAGTGTCCAACATTCTCATTCACATCCATCCTGTATAATTGCATCCTCAACGAGAATGCTTTAAGGGAATAGATAATTGAGTGGCACATGAACCTAATCATTTCTGCAGAGTCTCTTGAGGGCAGCGGGAGTGACGAACTCTTTATCTCACAAGTCTCAAAAAAGAACCTTTCCCCTAATCTCACTCTGGACTAAAAGAGAAGGGCATTACAATGAGGATGACTGGTCTTCCTCTTTTTATGTCCAAGAATTTATCCTTGGCTATAGAAAAACTTGGACATGGTGTCTGTGGTGTTGCTCGCAGATCGATGAATGGACATTCTGAAGGTTCACTTATGCTCTTCAATGACAACATGTCAGTTTCACCTTGATTTTGAGGAATATGTTGCATCAGTATGAATGAAAAATGATGGAGTTTGTGAAACTGCATCCTGATGCCCCACTTTATGGATTCAACTGCTGGAAACATGTACATGACACAGAAACACATAGCAGTTTTCTACTTCACTCAACTATGAAAAGTATTTCAAACAAAATGGAGGAAAAGCTGTTTGTCAATGGTAAACAGCTCACTGATTTTCTACAATATAACTGTAATGAGCTATATACAGACACTTGAATAAGCCAATGATGTGTGGAAGCGGATCAGTCAAGAAATGAACCACAGTACTTCACTATGTTAAGTGTCTAAGTGAGAAAATACCTCCCCATTGGAGGTGAGTGTATATATATTAAGCAGAGGTGAAATGATTAGTTGATTAATCGATTAGTCACTCAACACAACAATTTTAAGCAAAAATACAAGACATTCTCTAGTCCCAGCTTCCAAATTGTGAGTATTTGTTTCCTTTCTTTGACCTTTATTACAGTCATTTCAATATTTTTAGGTCTCCAAGTGTTAGTCGAACAAAACAAGCAATTTGATATCACCACCTTGGGCTTGTGTTTTGTTTTGTTTTCTTATTGATTATCTGCCATTTAACAGATCAAACAATGACTCAATTAATTGTGAAAACAATCTCTAGATTAATTGATAATCGCTAAGTCCCCAGTGCAAACATATCCACAAGCTTCAGGCTTGTGAGAGGCAAGAGAGAGTTTGTTACTTTGAATGAGTTTGTATGAATAAGGCACAAGGTTCATAAGTTTTTGACTAATACTTAATAATTCATATTTTGTAGCAGAATTTTCTGTTTAAATTGCTAACTGTCAAAGTGCAAAGGTTCAAGAGAAAAAGTAAATCAAATCATGTTTCAAAAATCCAGGTGTCTATGAAAGGCAAAAATCACAAATAAATGTTTGTGCAAAACCATTGGTTTGGTCAAGACTTGTGGTCTAATTGCAAAGTCAAACACACAGGTGTTTGCTTTATTTTTCATGCTATATGATTTATATTGCAACAATCACTGTGCATTTGCAATCACAAGTTTTTTCTTATTATTATAACTCAGTTCACCAAGTCATCCGGGGTACAATTATTCAAATCAAGTCTTGTCCAGTGAAATTAATAACCACAGCTTGGTTCCAGTGTTTGCCTGTCATGAGTCATTAGAGACATCTGTAGTAAGAATGTCATTACCCACTCCTACACCACATAGCTGACAAAACTGTTCCACAGGACACCGCATAACAGACACTGTGTGGGAGCCATGTTGGCCTGCGCTGGCAGGGGGTGGAAACGCCTCAGTATTTTTTTAACTTTCACTCAGTGAAACAGTCGAAAGCCTAACGGAAGTGTCTGAAAAAAGACTGTGTCTGAGCCATATTTGAATGTCAGCCTAACAAGCACGGTGGCACAGGGGACACAGGCTGCCGTCATTATGAGGGTCAAGGATAATTACGGTGCAGCGAGAAAACCATGAGGCACAGGACTCAAATAGAATTTCAATAAAAAGGGAAAACCTGAGAAAGAGATACACGTGTCTGGAAAAAAAAAAATGCAATGGAGAATCAATAACTTAATATGGGAAAGATGATTCACAGAGCGGAAAAGCTGTTTATGACATCTTCTGTTAAGTCCAGCATCATCACCATTGGCATCCCAAGAGCCACATGACATCATGTAACTACTATTACAATCCTATGAAATCTGCAAAAATTATAATGACCCACTCCCAAGATGAGATTGTGCATGAGACTGCAACAAAAACATGCTCCTGAGAGTGAAAGACAACCGAAAAGGTAGAGCATTAAGATAAAAGAAATGTAGTTTACAAAGTTCATGCTGTGTGTTTGAATCTGTAATAAAAAAAAAAAAATAGTTGTTGTTGCTGTGGGCATTTGCAACTTTTTAGGTGATAATTCAATGAGTGTCTGAATAGGCACAGTTAGCTCCGCTGAGAAATGCTGAGAAAACAAGCTCTGACATCAGTCTGGTATTCAGGGAACTGTTTTTGGGATCACTAACCCAGAGGCTTGTCAAAATATAATATTCAATTTTTTTTTCATACCACCTAAACAAACAAATGCATTGTTCTCAAAGTCCTCTTCTGCAGAAATGATGTACACAGTCAGAGTTTCACCCAGATCTTTGTTTTGTCTCTGGTTCCCCTCCACCCAGGGCTCTTTAAACAGAGCCTGCACTTTGTTTATCCTTCGTCTGAGCAGTTCCAGCCTGAAAAACACGAGCATTGATTGACAATGCCAGCAAATTAAGACTTACAAACTCCCTCCCCAGTCAGTCTTCGCTCTTTGAAACACGAAGTAAATGTGTTCACGAGAGCTCACCACAGCCCTTCTCATCGATCAGCCGAAGCATCAGGCAAAATGGACATATCCAAAACAACTCCTGTCTTCTGTTTTCTCTTCTTGTTCCAGCCCGCTGACATTCTACCAAATCTATCAACATTCGGTTGTTGCATGGAAAAAGACTGCTCATTTTTCAATAGTCTGTCATGAAATAAAAATATTCCAAAAACCTCAATGTCAGGCAGATTAAACAACCACAATCAAAAAGATTATTGTACTGTTTTTTAATGAAAACAGCCAATAATAAAAGGAGTTCAAGTCCATTTTTTTTTTTTTCAGTTGCGATGCTTTGTCACAATCTTGCCTTTGTTTTCAATTACAGGAGAATGCCAAATAATCCTAGTTGTTCCTTTTTTATTTTGGAGGAACATGATCCGTGGAGAATAATCATTATAATACAAATCCTATCAAAGCAGAGGCCTCGTCCAATGGGGTCACCTCATCTTGACATATAAACTGGGAGTGAAATCATTATGAAGCACTGCCCCATGTCTTTCACTGTGGCTCTTTCACGTCAGATTATAATGTACCCTGCAAACTTTCAATACCATTGTAGCATCTGCTTTTTGCAGCAAGTCATGAATTCAATAGAGAAAGGTCCCTCTCTAACACAATAGATCACCTGATTGATGGCTATTCCTGAAAGAACTGCCAGAACAAAACAAGACCCTCTCCTCCAATTCCCTTAGAGGCGATGAGTTTTGTCGGGTGTCAAAACGAACAAAAAAGAGAGGAGAAGCTGATTCATTCTGGCCTGAAAATAGATGACACGAGAGGACTGCTACAACATGCACGGCAGCATGGCCCCACAAAAATAAAAGACATCACCTGATGGATGAACAGTCACTTAATTATGAGGTACGTAAAATCATATCAAGCCCTTCTACGATGAAGTCGCTCAGAAACATCGAGAGTGCTGTCGTCATTCCAATAGGCTCATCTGCCCCGGTACGACTCTCTGTCATTCATACAAATAATAGCATATGATTACAGACGGTGGACACAATAACATGAACAAATGTGGAAAATGATGCAATCTAACACAAAAGCACTGAAACAAACACTGCGTACAGGATATGAGGCTTTCCATTTTGTTGCATTGAGTTGAGGTGTTTATTCAACTGCATTTATTTTTTATTCTCATCTTTTGTAAAATGGGGTTTTGTATACATTGTTAGGAATTAATTTTCAACTAAGCCAAATGTTTGTTTCGATGACTGTCCTGTAATATAATTATGTTTTTTTTTGGCATCAGCAGTCAACCAATTAAATCAGAACATTTCAAAAGCATTGAATGACATGCCGTAAATATGTCACCGTTGTTGCACAGTATACAAACACTTGGTGACTGGGTTTTAATATCAAATAAATCTGCCAATTTGAAATGAACCCATTTTGCCAATTTCTTATGATCCGTTCACTCCCAACGATCACACTAATAGCTCTGGCACAAGAGCCACCCTGAAACTGATGTCGTTTTTCTGATTAGATGCCAAGGCAAGAATCCATCTCATAATCAAAAACTGGAATAATCTATTCCAAAAATGGAATACCAGATTGGATAGGTAGTTTGCCTCTGAAATCATATCTAATAGATGTGTGAATGTGCTTTTCCATTTTTTTTTCTGTATTTCTTGCTTTCATATCATCCAGTTGTTTTTTTTTTTTGTTTTTTTTTTCTTTGTCTGTCTTGTGGAGTTTTTCATTGTCAGCCCTGCAGGTATTTTCAGCCTGCTCTTCAGCTCTTTGTTCATGAGCTGTCACTGAAGTTTGTGTTGTCATTATTTTATGAACTGAGTAAAGCAGCATGATTGTATTTTAATTAAAGCATGCCACCCAGGTGTAATACAGTTCACACACTCCTGTTTGAAACAAGGAAGAGACTAAAGACTGAATTAGTCACACTGTGGTCAGGTAGCCAAAAACACAATTTGGAGGAGTCGGGTATCATCATCAAAATCTACCTTTAGGTCTAATGTTACAAATGGCAAAAAAAAAAACAATTGATAAATCTGGTTCTTATCTCATTTGAAATCTAAATGTATTTGACCTGCTTTTGTTAATTGACCTTTGGGTTGCTCGAGGGCACTACAGCAGCACTACCGCGAAGCTACCCTGACTTACTTTTGCAAGGTGGTTGAGTAGTTTGACCTTTTAAGCCAGTTAAAAGCTTGTGAAGTATTTAAAAACAGTATGTTTGAATTCTGTCAATCATGACAGATGAGGGATGATGACGAGTCAAAACATATTGAACCCGGTCGTGGTTATCAGACATCAGTCGTTAAAATTGAATTTACTGTCTCAATAACGCCAGAAATCCCTTTGCCAGAAATTCATAATGAGGAGTGAAATCTGTCTTTTAATTTAACAACTTATTATTAGAACATGGCAGTTATTCAAAGCAGACACACACACACACACAAGCATCTAGTGTAACAACTACAGTGGTCAAAATGTGTCCTTGAATATAGAAGTAGAAGACCCTTTCCTTGTATTTCGGCACTACAATATACTGTATAACACAGCAGCATACAGCAAACACAAAAAAGATCAGACTCTGTCTCATGTATTTTGATATTGCATCGCTCCCAAGTGCTGAAACCCCATTTACCGGCAATAAATGAAACCGAATTCCATCTCTTAACATTCCACAACACTGTGTTTACTGCTGCACTGGAGGGTATAGTTTTATGTATCACTATCTGTGAATATTGTATACAGCTGATGCAGCATTGCATACTGTAGTATGTGTTTTTTTGTTTTTTCATGCCTGTGGAGATGAATTAAGTTTTTTTGAACTAAACTAAGCTTTTCTATCATTGCTTGGAGCTGTAATCTAATAATAGTAATAAGAGCAGATACAAACACTTTTGCCTGCTGATGAGGATGGACAACAACATTGTGCAAACTAGTTCTTTTCTAGCATAATTCAGCCATTAGAGGTGCTGGTGGATTGTGTTACATTTAGACAGCCTGTTCTCCCCATTTTCTGTTTTTATGCTAAACTAAGCTAACAGGCTGCTGGCTGCAGCTTCATATTCATTGTGCAGACTGAAAGTGGTATCAAGCTCACCTCACTCTCTGAGCAAGAGGATATTTGAAGTAGTGTAAGACCATAATATTATACAGAACATCCTTCTATTTCTTTTGGTGAAAGTCTTTTTTTTTGTATTAATGAGATGCTTCTTATATTTGAAGATTTAATGAATTATCAATAAGTTTTCATATATAGGGGCCAGTTATTCTTACCGAATTTCAGTTTTACTTCCATCTTGTTTGCTTATGTTTTATTCAATGTAACTGTCCATACACCCTCCACTAATGGCTCTCAGTAGCTGCAGATAAAACACTGTGTTCACTCTGGTCATCATTCATAAAAAAAAAAAAAAAAATCACACATATGGTAAATATATAGGCAACATATAGTAAATTGTGTTGCAGCATTCTTCCCTTACACTGCAGCCAGCTGTTTTGTTTTCAGTGACATGAACAGTTCTGTAGTTTGAGGCCACTCGCAAGGAAACGTCCTTCAAGTCAGTCATTGAAATGCTAGAAATAACATACAGCTTTATACCGAGTGCACAAAAACCTTCTTATAAATAACTGAAGGCTATAGACTATGTTTACAGTGAGTGTATCAGTGTAGTGTTGTCTTCTGAAGAATAAAATCTTTATTACTAGAGCCAGAAAAAAAGCCAGAACATATAAATTACATCTGACACAGTTGGCATTGGCATGAAGAACCGGATCCCCTCAATGCGTGTTAAGCTTTGCAGTGGTGCTGATTAATTGGAGGTTTAAAGTTGAGCTTTGTTTTCTTGTGAATTTTCATGTCAAGAGCCGCGCTATGCCAAGTTCGTCATGAAACAATCAGCCAGGCATCCACTTGCCGTCGCTGAATACCTTGTATTCAAACAAGAAGCTTTTACACACAAGGCTATTCAAAACAAGGGAAACTTGTTCAATCAACACTAGTGTACCACATTTCCTTTTGACAAGATGCTTCATGGCAGGAAGTCCTTCTGTCAATAACTACACATATAGTGTGAGTCATTCCTCACTTGTGTGTTGCTTTGAGAAATAGCCATCAGGGCTCCATGACGGATGTTCAAGTGAAAGCATTAAAGGTTATTCTTTTGAAACATTATTGTATGTAGCCTACTACTTCAATTATACAAGCTGCTAAGTATTATCTACATCATGTCACAGATGTAGACAATAAAACTGGTGGAAAACAAATCTCGCACAAAGTGAGAGATAAACCACTCGCAGATTTAAATGAGTTGTCTTCATGGCAACAAATTCAAACCCTAAACATCCTGATTGTTTAAAAATGTTCATGTCATGGCAAAGCACAGCAGCATTAAAAGTGATTTGTTGACTGAGTACACAGAGGGTGGCTAATGCAAAGCAAACACACCAACAACAACACCACAATATGCACAATCCAAGTAATGAATAAAGATCAACAAGTAGTAAAAGTAATCAGAAACGCCTCTGAAGGCCACGGCTTCTGCCAACTTCCCAGCAAAAACAAGATGACAAAGCTCTTTAGAAAAAGGCCCAAGTGATTATCAGCTTGTACACCTTCATCATCTTCAGGGAGATACGGCTATAAATAAACATGTCATCAGTGTTAGTGAGCATTAAATTAAGCTAATACATCTATAACTTTGATTAGCAAATTAAAACTCAAAAATATGTTAAAATCTCAAGGCACATCAACCACATAAATTTGCTTATGTGTATGTGCCGGGTGATTATTCCTGTTTCCTAAAATACTCCTTCCTTAAGCCAAACACGTTTCTGATATAGTAGCAAAACTGCAACAAAGATGATAAACTTTAACAGAAAATGCTGGCAAAGTTAAAAGATCATACATTTTTTCAAAAGCCAGTGGCAGAAGTTCATAAATTTATCCCCGTCTGTGCAGTACTGTAAGTGCAGGTTGTGCAGGTTAAGAGGTGCAGGTTGTATCTGCAAAGATATTCTTGTGATCTCACTGATTCTACAGTCCTTCTAAAATGATAAAATGTTTAAATCCAATATGTCCACAGTCTGTGCCAGGTTTTCCAGTCTCATTATAAACATGACATTGGGAAATGTTAAATGACCAAATTATGGAAAAACAGAAGTGCTGATGTCACAGATGGGACTAAAGACAGTGCAAAATTATCTTGTTTTCTTTCAGTCCTCTAAGCTCAAGGGAACAGCGTTCAATAGCTCGACAAGATGCCTGTTGACTGTGACCTTCACTCACAGTTGTTAATGTTCCATGAATCACAGAGAACAGACGAAAAGAAAGACAGTTTTGCAAATAGGCTGAAAACCTCTTGCTCAGCTGGTTAGCTTGCTAACTAGCATGCATTTTATATACAGCGCTGACCTTTGGACAAGTTCAGACAAGTTGTCATGGCCTTTCAACAGTGCAACCCTCTCTTAAATCCAACATCTGTTGGCTTTTCTGGCTTTTATGTACCAAGTGCAGTCCCATTTTGTGTCTCGTTAGAAAGCAGTGTAATACACCAATTTGGGTTAAGTGTGCAGAAGCAAACGAGCTTCTATGACTGCAAAAGACATCACAGAGACAACAACAAAGACAACATATCTTAACAAACTGCATGACATGTCCCTCAACGCATCAAAAGTTAACATTGGTTTCTTTCAACCATGATGGTGATGGGATTCTTTGTATGTTTTTTAACTCTACTAACCGTAACCTAACCTTATCCAGACCTGACTAGATATAGAGGTGGCAGATCATAAAAAGCATATGAATTGCATCTGTAACGGTCATATGTGCATTGGAAGACACTTACAAGCAACCTGTGTTGTTGTTTAGGTATGAGGACTTATTGTCTCTCAAGAGGGATGAAAGGAAAGCTCTGGGCAAACCAGATAAGAACAAACTGTATTTTTGAACCTCTGTCATTAGGTGGCCCAATTACATTTTCTAAATTGTCATGTAAAAATGAAGCATTCTTAAAGCCTCTTTGTGTCTTCAACAGCTAAAATATCTCCAGTCCCCTGAATGGACACATAATAACACCGACACATTCACAGAACAAAGCAATATCAGCTCTGCTGACGTGTGCTCAGTGACTGACCTCAGGTTTGGGTATTGAAACCTGCTGCTGGAGAAAGCCAATCTTCCTGAAGCAACTAATTGGTTGTGACTTGTCATGGCAACCAGCCATGAGACGTCAGGGGAATTAGTCCCAACTGGCTGTGTAGTGAGGATCAGTTTGTTTGTTTGCATTTTTGCATGGATCAGCTTTTCAAAGATGGAGTTGCAAATAGCACTGTAATCTAATCAATTGCTGGCTCTGCATATGCATTTGTAGCAGATTAGGAGATTCATTTTTGCTAGCAGCAATTCTGAACCTTCAAAGACCAGAGTTGGGGGGTCAAACCCCACAAGTCCACAGCTACAGAATCTATGAGACATGAGTCGGTGTAAGATGTAGAACTTTGGACTCAATTAAATATTCCCTGACCTCTGGTGCCCAAAAATAATTGAGTGGTTAAGTCAGCCGCCACTGCAGCTACCTGCGTGTGTCCCTCCTGGCAGATAATCAGATCCCACTGCTTCTTTTTCTCCACTGCCTCCACTTTCTGTCTCACTGTCTCATTTCCAACTGTGGAAAAAAATCAACCCAGTCGCCAGAAGAACACGTTGGCATCGAACGTTTCTGCAAACCACAGAAACATTGAATATATACGTTTCAACATAAACATAGCATATTAACATTTCTACCCGTTGAATAATGATGTTTTATGGTGTGACAACGCTGTGGTTACGGTCTGGTTAGGTTTAGGCACAAAGACCACTTGGTTAGGATTACGGAAAGATCATGGTTTGGGTTAAAATAAAAATAAAAAATAAAATAAAAACAGCCGATGTCTCACTAAAAAAAGATGGTTTTCTCACCAGAAAAACAAACCGTGTTCTCTGCTGACTTCCAACTTCCTTACAAGAAACTTACTAACCATCCACCTGCCCCTCCTCCTCCTCCCCCTATATAGGAAAGATCAACTCATATAGATCACATGTGAACTATGTCACTTTAGAAATGTTGAGATGATACGTATTTTGGAAATGATATAATACGTTTTGTTGACATTTTCATATGATACGTTTTGTTGAAATGTTAATATGCTATGTTTTGTTGAAATGTTAATATGCTACATATTTCACGTGTTAAAACGTAGATATTCAACGTTTCTGTGGTTTGCAGAAACGTACAGTGCCAACATTTTATTCCGGCGACCAGGCTGAAAAAAATCTATCTAAAACTGCTGCTCTTTTAACATCTAATCACATTTAAATTTTAATTGGGAAATTCCACATTTTTTGAGATTATCCTGCAGTGGAGAAAATTGTCAGAATGAGGTGACTATTTAAATTTTGCAAACATCAAAAGTAAGGAATCATGTGAGTGTCAACAAAGTGCAACACAGCATTATGTGATTCATTATGATGAAGGATGCTTAAAGTGAGAGCGAGGTAAATGAGTAGTTTAGTAGTTTTGACTAATATTTTCCTGTCTTTGGTGAATATTTCTCCACAGTGAACACCAAATTAACACCAATTTAATTTGGATAATTATGTCAAATCTATGGCATCTCAATTTGGTGGACAGGATGCTTTTCTGTCATTTGAACTGATAAAGCTTGTGTGTTTGGACATTAAAATCCTGTCTGGTGCAGCTTTATGGTTTTAATTTATATACTATCCATTATTATTTGTTTTGAGTTGAGGAGAGTCTCACTGCTGTAACGACTGGACAGTGCAGCCTCGTCCTCGTGGTTCTGCTGAGGAGGATTGTTTCTGACAAAGGGTCATTGGCTCTGCATGACGACAGACATGTATGTGCTGATGGACTGCCTCCTCTGGCACAGTTAGTCTAAATGTAGACTGGCATGGACACTAATGTACACTGATAAAGCTGTGAGAGTCAATAGTCAGGGAAGAGAGCGTGGGGGTGGGAGACACTGGATTCTTAATTTACCCCATTTGTCCCATTTGTCAGGCACTGGAAGTCCGTGGTTACTGCAGCTTGATGAATCATTCTGAATGCGGACGTGGAGTTCTCCCTGCAGTCAGCAAGTTCTGTGATTCTTAACAGGTGAAGTTTCATTTCATGGCAAGCTTATTGTCTGGGGGCCGGTGAAATCTTAATTTCAACTGACATAATGATGCTGAGTGAGATTTGACTCATCCTGCATCCTGCATTTCTCTCCCAGTGAGAGCTGCGGATTCATGCATGATGATCACCAAGGACACTGGCAAAGATCTGGGTTTAGCCCGAGGACAGTATTTCTTAGTAGCTGAATGTCAATACAGACTACAGAGGCTGGGACTGGTCCTTCTGTTCAAGAATAGTATAGTATCTTGAATTCATTAAGGTTGCACATATTCAACTGAAAGCGCTTCTTATATTGATGAAGAGCATAGTGATCTGCTTTTCCTCTATATCATCTCTTATATCTGAATCACATCGGAGATCATTAGCTTAGAATATGTCTGTTTTTAATTAGTCTTGCATAGCCAGACCTATCGCTACACTTTGTGTCAGCACTATACCAGCACTGGAGAGAGGTCTGGCTCAACCCACTATCATTGTGCTATAAGGGGGAAAAAAAACGCACTGGCTTGTTTGTATACCTTTAAACCAAACACAATCATCTTGGGCCCAGGATGCAGCGACATTGTCCTTGCAAAATAGTGATGGGGGGGGGACTTGTTTTGATTGAACATTTGCATGTGGGGAGGCGAGCACAGGTATTAAAATGGCTAAACCCCTGCAAAAGTAAACACCACATAAAACAGTGAAAGACGTATGTTGACTTTGTGATACGACTTTTACTGATAAAAAAGACAAACATAATTTGATCACTGGTGCCCTAGTGGTGAAGCTTGCCTATACTTTAGCTCTAGAGGAGCTCACTGGACTTAACCACAGACTACTTAATTGCTATATGTAGCTCTCGCAGAACGTAATTAAATCTTTGTTAAAACTTGGTTGCTAGCTCAGAGGTTGTTGTCACGAAGTAACACCCTTTTACCACTAATATGCATTGAAACTCGTGTTTCAAAAACACACAGATAGCAGAAGGGGAGGAGAATTCCCACTGAGTCAGCCAGTGGCAGGCTTATACCCACAGTCTACATCCTGTGAGTCAGACTAGTTTTTTAACTAGTTACTGTTTTTTTTATCCTTTATGTATTCAGGGAATATATATTTTGCAGAAATGCCTTGATCACATTCACACAGTTACACACATTCACACCTGGAAGCTCCCCAGTACAACCAGAGTCTGATCTGCCAGCCACTGAGCAGCTCCACTGGAGCAGTTTTGGGTTAAGGGCCTTGCTCAGGGCACCTCAGTGGTGGTAATGAGGGAGGGGGCCAGTGCTGCTCTTTCACTTTTCCCCACCCTGATTTATCCCGTTGGTCTGGGGATTGAACTGAAAACCTTCCGGACACAAGCTCGCTTCTCTAACCTTTAGGCCACTGCCCCTAATGATAAAGCCAGCTGGTAATCAGTAGTTAATGCCTTGAAATTTTGGCTTGTTATTTTTTACACTCAATTAAATCAATGCATCCACCAATTATAGCCTCAGACAAACACAATATCTTTATTTCACAAACTATCAAGCTAATTAAATAATGATGTTAAATAATTGTTCAGGAAATCTGTGAAATTGTGTTAAACTCACTGGAAGAGCAAAATCTTAAAAGAATGTGTGCATGTTATATTAACATGTGGGCGCGTTAGTTCTGGATTTGCACCAAATAAAACATTTAAAAATGAAAATGAGAAAACTCCTACACACTATCGCTTACTCCTGGAATATTTATGACTTAACATTGTTTGACCTTCATCAGGTACAACAAATATTTATACCAAACCAAAAATTTAAATAAAATGTCACAAATCAAAAAATCTCTATCTGTGCTTTATTATAACAGGGGCACTGAACACATATTTGTGCTTATATGCATTTACATCATGTGTACTAAATTTAGAAGGTTAATGTCCTTGAGCTCTATCTCTCTGTTCTTGTCATCGCGCCTAGTCTCTGTATAATTGAGGATTTCAGGGAGAATGTCATACACAATCTGTTTTACCATCTAGCTCCTTTAGGAATAAATATTCAAGGATATTTTTTTTAATTTCAGCCAGTGACAAGAAAACCATTATACGATGCACAAATTCCAAGAAAATGTCAACAAGCTGATTATTACAATTTTGCCTTCGATAAACAATTTCATAAGCCTTTTACCACTAATATGCATAGGAAATACCACAAATTCCTGCTCATAATTTCTCACTGAAATCAAAATTTTGTGGTTATCCACATGAAAACTGTAATTCAGGGGGTAATGTGCATCAAAGGTCACTCGGGTTCTGTGCAGAAAAAACATCGGTCCACAAAGGGTTGAAGGATATGCACGCTAACTTCCTCTCTCCCCCTCTTAAACCCACACGCAGACAAACTCACACACACAACTTCTTGGACGCTGGGTAAATGGTCACAGGGACAGAGTATTCCCAGCAGGACTTTGTAGATGAGGGTTGTCAGCACTTTTCTCACCAGAGGGTTTAGGCCTTTCGTTCTGCTCTGGGATGGCTGAGTTTAATTGGAGAACGCTAATGCGCAGCTGGATAGCAGAGCTGCTCATGCCATGACTGGCTCTGAAAATGGGAGGGCGTGAAAGCAGGGCTGGTATGTGTGTGTGTGTGTGTGTGTGGGAGTGTGTGCCTCTAGCAGCAACTGCAGGCATCCCTCAAGATGCCAACAAATTTATTCATGGGATCGGAGCAGTTTGTTTATGAGCCGTCTCATTTACAAAATAATAGGCAATAATAATTTCAGCAGATTGATCCTGGGTTAATCCAAACAATTGCCAATTCATTATAATTTCACATTTTCTGGAAATAGAATTGACTTGCGCTGTCTATCAGTGGGGTGTAAAATGCATGCCCAATCGATCAGGTTATGTGAGCAACATGTTTTCTCAAACAAAAGCAGAACTGAGCAAACAATGTAAAAAAAAAAATAATAATCTGAACAATAGAAAAGAAATTGGAAAACTTGTTAATACTCCACTGTATGATTGTGACACATTTAAATGCTGAGACAGGCCTCTAAAGAATTAAAATGGTATAAATAACAGTGTGTCACAACAAGTCAATATAGAACATAAAAGCTTTATCTGGGAACAAACAATTTGGGTTGTTACTTTTCCATAAACAACTCTTTTTCAGTTTGTAGATGATCAATAGAGTCTTTTAGATTTGTACTTTATGATTGACTTCACTGGTTTCTGTTCTAAATATCAAAGAAACGTGGAGGTGCTCAGTGCTGACAGATTCACAGAAGAGAAAAGAAATTCATGGTCTTCTAAATATGCTGCTTGACTCTTTATGAGTCTTGCTTTTATTCTGTAATTGCAAAACAGATAATATGTGGCGGTCAGAAGAAGCTGGTGATTGTCCAGAAGTTTTATGCCACAGCAGGTGCTGCATTTGTAAACACACACTGCATTGTATTACGTGTCCTTAATGATTTATGATGAGAAGTCAGCTTGTATTTCAGGGCAAAATTCAATGGAAACAACAAGCAACAACAAATCTATTTGTAATGTATTTTTATGGAAATCTATTTGTAATGTATTTTTATGGAAATCTTTAGACATTCATAACTTTTTGTCACAGAGATCTCACACTATAAACATTAAAGGTTTTATTTGTACTAAAATATGGATGCTAAATGCCTTGTGTGTATCATTTAATTAATTTTTCAGAGCAGTCTATAGGCTCAGTGTTTCAAGTGTACAGAATTCACAAATATCAGTCTAACAGATGGGCAAACAGTAGTAGAAAAGTGCATACATAGGCATTGAAAAAGGCCTAAATGAATGGCAAATGCCTGCTTAGCTCAAGAGCACGGCAGGAACAGTGGGAAAGGTTTCAGCCTTGGTCTTATGATCTATTCACAATAGTGTTTGTTTTATTGTTTATATCCAGTCAGCCGCAGCATTATGTTGCACAAACAGCTCATTGTGGAGAGCAGATTTAAAGAGATGGAAAGAACCATGTGAACACTGTCTGGAATATGAATGTACCTTTTTCTGTGTTCATTTCATTGGTTTGGTCACGGTAGGAATACTATATGTCTCCAAGTTACGTGCCTTGCGTTTTGGATGGCGCTCCAAGTGAAACATGTCAATTTTAGTCTCGCCATTTGTTGCCTGAGAGACAGAATCCGAGGAGACATACACTGCATAGTGAGAGTCAGGGTGGAGAAAATAGAGTTGGAGGTGACACATCTCAGGACATCTTTGATCAGATGACCAATGAAAATACCACAAGCCAATCTTTCCTGATGATTATCATGGAGTAATAGTTTTGTTTGGAGCAAAATGGGCTGCATTTATATAACGCTTTTATCCAAAGCGCTTCACAATGTCTCTGCTGCTCACTCACCCATTCACACAGACACTCGCACACCGATGGCGGCAAGCTACCACGCAGGGTGCTGGCACAACCATCGGGAGCAATTTGAGGTTCAGTATCTTTCCCATGGACACTTCGACATGCGGTCAGGAGGAGTCGGGGATTGAACCACCAACCTTCTGATTGGTGGACGACCCACTCTTCCCTTGCTGAGCCACAGCCGCCCTGGAGCCCTGAAGCCTCAGAGCAACATCAAGACTCCGGACAAATTCCAAATGCTACTGTAGTATGGAATAGCTGACATTAGATTTTTATGGAGGAAGATTATACTGTCTGCCTCTAAAATAGTGAAGCACCTCTTGTGCAATGCTCAGAGTTACAAGCTCCTGAGAAAAATGTGTCATGTGATCACACTGACAAGTAGGCCGCAAACTTGGAACTATAATCCAGCAGTGGTTGAAAACCGATCAATAAATTACCCCAAAGTTATGTCTTAGACTTGGCTACTAACTACTATATTTGTGGTCAAATCCAGCAGAAATCCCAAATTAACTCACAATTCAAAGTTAATATGCCTGCAGTTGGGTTTGTGGTAACATCTATAAATACTAGTTATTTAATTCATTATTTTTGTATATTTTTATTGTAGTTGTTAAGTCTTCATCACTACTTCTTTACTAATAGATATACAATATATATATGATCTATTAAGATATATAAAAGAAAAAAAATCTTTCATGTGGATCCTGCTAAACTTAAGCAGCATATAGCGGCATCAGCAGCAACATTTGTCTGAGGTGTTCTTATAAAGAAAATGACAAAATATCATTTGTAGGCATGCTAGGTGTGGCCTTAGTGATGGCCTTGTCGGTCTGTTGGTCCACCACTTTGATCCCGACTGAAATATCTCAACTACTATTGGATGGACATTACAGATATTCATGGTCTCCAGAGGAAGAATCCCTTATGACTTTGATGATTCCCTGATTTTTCCTCTACCACCACCATGAGGTTGACATTTTTGTTTTTTAGTGAAATATCTCAACAACTATTGAATGGATTTCCATCGTCCCCTCAAGACAAACTGTAATAACTTTGGTGATCCTCTGGCTTTTCATCTAGTGCCAAAATACCAATTATTCTATTTCTTTGGTTTATGAATACCTGCAAAAAAAAAACAGCGGCATGTTAGCATTGTCACTGCAAGTATGTTAGCTGACGTTGGCATTTAACTCAAAGTGCGACTGTGTCTCACAGAGCTGCCAGCATGGCGTCTCAGAACACCTCAGTGTAATATCTCTTACCTTGTTCCTAAAAAACATTATTTATCTTTTAACACATCTACAGTATATTAAGTTTTGAGACTTGTAAGAATAATCATAACCCTTTAAAATGCATTTCTGGTGATGTAGTTGAATAACCTTGACTGATAAAATACATTGTTTATACTATGCAAGGCTGATGGCTGTAAGAGTGACTACCTGCAACTTAATAATAATAATAATAATAATAATAAAGTGTATGACAATAACCTGTATCATTTACAACCAAGGACTGTTGAACATGAGAAGGAGAGCATCGTTTACAGTAACACATTTTTATTATGGACAACCCCATATGACCTCAGACTGTACATTGAAAAAAAAGGTAAAAAAAAAAAAAAAAAAAAAAAAAACAAGAGAAAGAAACATACTTCTAGAAGCCATGAACAATCTGTTTATCCAAAAAAAAAAAAAAAAAAAAGATTATTAGAAAGAACTATGCATAAACATACCATGATGACAAAACAATGCACTTTTTTCCCTGCATTTTACAGGCTGTGATACAAGTTAGGTTGATGAATCTTTTGATAACAACAATATTACCTGCAGATTGAACATTTCATGATGCAACTCACACAGCAGCGTCCACTGAATATACTGTAGATCTTAAATGGAAACACCAGTCATTAGAAGAAATGAGATATATATATATTTTAACTTTTAACATCAGTGTGTGGATCTGTATACAAACTTGCCTCAAAAGTAGAAACTAGTGCAGCCAAAGGCCACCTCACCGATCAATGACTAAAGTTCTCACCCATTATCCAGCCCAATGAATTGCTCATGCATAAACAGTATGTTCGTTAACCGTTTAATCGCTGTAGTTTAACGAGTCGTGGTATTGGGTGTTTGTAGGTCAGCCTTTCTGAAGCCATTTGGATTAAGATCTTTTTCCAATTTGTAGCTAATCGACAGCTCAACAATTCACAGTAGTTTCTTCCCAAGCAAATAATTAACACATTTAAAAGTCCAATTCAGGGTTAAGTGAACAACGGTGGCCTATAAAGTCAAACTGACTCCTGAAAGAAACTCAAATTTGAAAGGTAATGTGATTCACAGGAAAAAATGTAAAGAAAACTCATTAACTCATGGGGCTGCATTGAGATTATTGGAGACTTATTCACAATGCTTGTCTGAACTTATTGGTACCATAAAATATGTGAATTATAATCCAAAAACATACTGATCCATAGTAAATCACGGCAGGCACAGTCTGTTCGTTTTTCATTTTTGTAGAAATTGTAGTCTCTAACAGTAGCTATAATTTTTATTCTCAGCTTTTACACTGTGTTAGACAGTGTGACATCATATGATGTTCTTTAACAAACTCGCTCTTGAAATTATACCCCATGAGGAACATATTTTAAAATGAAACTCCGGCCATTTTTCATCCTAAGAGTACTTAAATTAAATGTTGGTAGAATTCTACTTGCAGATCTGTTAAGAGGAGAAAAAACTAGATGGCCATGCATGTTAAAAGCCTATGTGCCATCAAAGCCCCTTGGGCTACAAAGGGCTCTTTTAGCAAATGGATGGCAACAGCTGCAAACTCTGGGCTGCTCTTAATGTGCATGGTGCAGATGTCTGCACTTGAGTCCCATAGCCTGAGACAGATCTGTCTTGCTCTACACTGGGCCTCTCTCATCATATCACTGTAGCTTCATTAAGCACTGAACTTAATATCAACATCTGCTTGACAGTTTCCTCTCTCCAATTAAAGGGAAAACCCATAAGAAGCTACAGTGATAACCTCTGAAGGCCCTTGTTAAATACCCTATGCATCCCTTTATCTTTTTGTGTTTCTTTTTAATAACTGATTTTTTTGAAAGAAATGCTGTAAAGATGATAAACTACATCCCTCACCTCTAAAATACACTGTGTTTGGATTATAAGACATTTCCTAGCCATGTTTGATTTGTGTATTTTAATTTTTCATGCTCGGGCAAGACAACTCAGTGTGAACAGTGGAGGGAACCGAGGATGCATCCAGAGAGAATCATCCTGCATTAGCACTGCAGGCTTTTCATTCTGAAAACTGGAACGGCAATGAATAACTGAATATTGGACGCTGCAGTGCAAAACTGTGGTTCTGTTTAGTGGCTGGATGCCTAAAACACTCTCTGTGCTCTGAAGATGTGTCCACAAGGAAATTTGTTCTGGAAACAGAGCAACATCTGAAGGTGCAGATTTAAATATTGTCCATCTTTGTAAAAACTACAGAAGTTTCTTTGCAGAACAAACCTTTTACGTCTTACATGTAAGGCTCACAGGAAGTGATGGAACTGAAGAAATTAATCAACATTAGCACCTGCACGAGGGGACAGAGATTACATTTCTGATCAGAGCTATTGGCAAAGAGCTCAAATTACCTAAATCAATACAGCGATAAGAAATATGTTGCAGACCTGAACCATATTCAATCAGATACACACATCTATCCAATCAGTGAACTAGGACAGGGCACTGTTGACTATTGAACTCATTTAATGCTTAAAACAAATACAAGTTACTTCACTGGGTCATCACAATTGAACAAGAGATTTTTTTTCATATTTGTAACACCCTCAGAAATATACATTCACATGGCTGCATACAGACAATTTCTCTCTTTTGATTTTATTTCAATAACATTAAATCAACAAACTGTATGCATCACCCCTTTGTATGACAGTGAAGCCGCTAGTGGCATATTAAAAACGTACTGGAGGAGCATTTTTAGGTGGGACTTTGGAAATAAGCTATGCATCAACTTCATCTATCCATCATCAAGTCTATGTTTGCAGTCAAAATAGGTATATTTTACATGACCAGGGTCCCTACACAGTTGTCCCTAAATAAATCCCCACTATAATCTCAACCTTATATACAGTATTTACAGTGGAATGTTGAACATACTGAATACAAAAAGTAGATTAGGATGGAATGAAGTTACAGTCAGTATTACAAAATAGAAACTCATAACACCCCGACAACATGAAGACAATGTTTACATCTACCAGTATACAGAATGTCGACTCAAATCCGAAAAGGGCTTTCTTTCTGAACATGTCTGAGAAGCAAGTGTGGCAGTGGTTTCATAATGTATGCAGAAAAATAAGTGAAATGAAACCCTAAACTTGTGCTTTAAGAATGGGTAGTGTTGATCTTTGCTTTGAGCCAAAGCAGCATTTTTTTTATTTATTTATTTATTTTAATTTACAAGTTAAATCTTTTTTTTTTTTCCACTGGATTAGTATTTCAATTGTTGTGCTTAGAAAAGTCAGCGATGTGTGACTATGTTGCAAAAGTTAGATCTCTTTAGGACTTAAACTATCCAGTATTGAATGGAGAAAAAAAAAGTGCTGTATCACCATTTAGAAATCATTAAACTTTAAAATGGTAATGAATGCAGCTTTTAATAGATCAATTGATTTTAAGATCAAGTACAGATGCATTGTTAGTGTCGTGCTTAAGCTCAGATGGAATAACATCCGTACTGTACTAACGGAAATTCACTGCAATTTAAAGAATCATCATTTGTCTGATCTGAAGAGGTTTGCAGTTTATGTTATATTTTAATATTAAGTTATTCATGATGCTATTCTATGGCGTGAATAATTTAAAGGTGCAGTATGTAGAATTTAGTGGCATCGAGCGGAACAGACTTGACAGAAATGGAATATAATATTCATAAGTATGTTTTAATTACTGTATAATCACCTGACAATAAGAATCATGAAAATGTGTTTTCGTTACCTTAGAATGAGCCCTTTATATCTACAGAGGGAGCGGGTCCTCCTCCATGGAGCCCACCATGTCGTACCATCATGTTTCTACAGTAGCCCAGAACAGACAAACTAAACACTGGCTCTAGAGAGGGCCTTTAGCGTTTTTCATGAGTTTTGCGGCCACCGTAGGATCTCCCACATGTTTGGAAGGGGAGGGGGAGAGGGCATTCAGTTGGTTGCGGTCTGCAACCTCACAGCTAGATGCCACTAAATCCTACACACTGCACCTTTAAATGAAGGAGCAGCAACTGTTCAGACTACCTCATATCTCCTGACTTTGATAGGCACTGAATGCAAGAATAAAAGATAAAAAAACATGCTTTTCATACATGTGTCTCTATTTTGATGTGATGTAAACGTGGAATTGAAACGTTACAGCAAAGCAGTTTATCTGAGCACAATAAACCAAAGGCTATAAAATTGCAATTTGTTTTCGCACTTTGAAAGTAGCAACCCCACTGCTGTCAATTAGTTTTCCCCCTCTGAAACTTTCTGATTCAAACCTCATGCACTGCTCTCCAACTGTAGTGGATACACTTTACAAAAAAAGAAATAAGGCTGTAAAAATGAATCTAAAGTAAGCTGAAATCAGCAGACTTTTAATAAGAACATGATATTTCCCCACTTTGTACTGTTAATTTGTGTTGAAAATACAATATAGTTTGAGGCTCATGATTAACATGCTCATCTAAAAACATACAGTAGACAAGCATGGACTGTAAAACATTCACATCTCCAGCCGACAGAGAGATTTACTCTCACAGAGATGTTATTTTTTCATCTTTATTTATATATATATTCATATACTTTTGTGTGTTAACTGTAATATTGTCGATGGGTACTGAGTGCCCATAAACTCATATCTTTGTCAATACTGACAACACTGAAAAAGTGCTGTCTTTTGAGCTGCAAACGAGGACAAACACACTGGAATTGATACAGAAAAAATAGCAACATACGCACTTCCACTCCCACACAAAAACATGCATAAAATAAGGCTTAATACAGTATTTATATTGTTCAGAGCCAGTCAGATATCTCATTTATATCCATGTATTTACTTCTTTGCTTGTCTTATCTTGTGTCTGATGTTTCACATTGAACTTTTTTTTTTGTTTGAAGCAAATGCATTTTGCTGATTGTATGATGGAGAGAAACAAGTCATTTGCTATTCTAGCATCAGCTGGCACTTGTTAACAGTGATTTAAAAAGCCGGATATATATAATGCCTTTAGACAGGGTCATTGTATCCCCACTGGCAGATTCAGATGCCAATATTAAGAGACAGAAAACCATTCATTCCTTTAAAACCCCCCTAACAGCTACTGAAATTCATTTCAGAAAAAAAAGAGATGGAACAAAAACACCATGAAAGCAGCAGGTGACTTATTAAACTCCAGGATGGCCACCATCATATTTTTCAATTCCCTTTACATGTTAAAATATTTTCTCTCGCAGATGTAACTATATGCATCGGTTGACATTTTCCTCCTATCCGTGTCCTTTGTGTCCATGGACGACTCCTCATAGAAAATGCTGTTGGTGTAAGCGGGGAGGCTTAAGTCTATTCTCCAGTACACAGTCACACAATTATAAGAAGAGACAGAGTCATTATTGGGAAATTCCCCAGACACTTTTCTCTGACATCCATTTGATAAAAAAAGGGTTAGAACAAAACATAATTATGACAATTCAGCATAAAAATCAGACATTTCATTATAGTGGTAACTTTTTGAGCTCGTTTACACAGGTAAATCCTGTTCAAGTCAAGTGACGATGACATTTCAGAGCAATTATTGAAGTTTTCTATGAGACTCATCAAACCCATTTTGGACGTGATTGAAAAGTGTGTTGTTGTGTCAGGTACAATTGTAGCCCTTCTCTCCCCTGCTACTCTGATTCACTGATGTGGGCCCTTTTTTTAATTTAGGAAAGAAAATTGAAAACACTTTTTTTGATTTTTATCTGTTACTGCCATATTCATACGGCTCAGTACACTGACTCCCTCTCAGTAAAGAAATATATCAAGCATATAAACACAGGGGTCAAGAAATACTAAGCATGTCTTTGGAAAACAGCAATAACATATCTGCTTTTAATGCTGTAAATATACAAAATTTTTGTAATTTCATGGATGCTAAACCCAGAGAGAAACAGGAGAAATGATAGAGGTGCTGTATGACGTAATTTTTTTTTTTTTCTTTCTCTGAAACATTTGACCACAAAATTACAAACACTTAGAACTCCACCTGTAATTATGTCAGACATTTAACTCTCAATTCTCTGGTCACTTAAAAATCATACAAAAAGACATTATAAAAATAACAAAACGGCAATGGTATTGGAAAAAAACAAAAAAAAAACAAATCGTACATCCAGTGTAGGACTTTCACAAATGTGCTCAGCAAAACCTCAACCTGCAGTCTCTTTTTATACATTTAATACATTTATAACATGAAAAAAAACATGACACAAAAAGAATAATACACCAGTATTAATCAACCAATCACCTCCCTGGCCTCGTGAGTCAGTGACAACGAGTCCAATTACATACCTTTAGTTTGTATTCTTTGCCCATTCACCTGATGGAATTGATACCAATGCGGTCATGTTGAGAAGTTGATGTTGCTAGCACTTTAAATAGACTCTTGATCTTCTAATAGAGATTAGTTGGATGGGGTCTGATGTGGGGGGGGAGTCAGGGGGGAAGGGGGTACTAGGTTGACCAAAAGAGGAAGGGGACTTGAAGGGTGCAGTTTGACAAATGGGAGGGTGGGGTTGGTGATGGAGGTGAAGGGTGCGGTGGAATGCAGGTGGGGGGGACGAGGGGTTGTTTGGTTTGGTTGTTGCATGCCACTACACATACCACTCTTTCTTAGAAATGACAGAGCCGTCGGTTTGAGAGATCATATCATCGGCTATCTCAGGTTCAGGGTCATACTGGAAAGCCAGAGTCCGCTCGTCATAATCTCGGCTTTCTCCTTCGTCCACAGTGAAATAGGGCCTCTTCAGGTCCTCTGCTTCGGCATCGAAATCGCGCTCGCTCACCTCAAACCCTCCGGGGCCACCGATCTGGGCGGGTTTCTTCTCATCATCCGAGTCATCCGGATACTGCAGGTTCTTGGGGATGGGAGGGTGTGCGGCTTTGCTGTAACCGTTTCCGAACACATGTTTCTTGGTGCTGTAGTCTCCCTTGAAGGTGCGCTGGCGGCGGCGCAGGAATATGAAGAGCAGTATGGCCGCCACGCCCAACAGGGCCACTCCCCCCACAGCGCCCCCGATGGCGGCACCTGCATTGTGCTGCTCCTGCGGGATCTCACGGCCCCCAGGTGGCGGGTTGTTAGGGAATTCTGGGTAGGAAAAGACAGATGGAAGGGAGTGTGTCAGTGCTCTGGTGGGAGGAGGTGCGTTTGTGCAGGTGCAGATTTTTTTTTTTTTTTAGGAAAGATGAAGTAAGGGAGACAAGGACGGAAAAGCAAAGGGGAAAGGAAGGACAGGACCCCCGGCCACACGACGAACCCCGCCCCAACCCCAAAGGAGCCTTTACAAGCAATGTGGCAAGGCTCAGTCATTGACAGTCACATGCAGTTTCAGACATGGAGAGAAAGAAATAAACAGCCAGTCCAGCACACAAGACCATTAAAGAAAAGAAATGAGTAAAAAGATTCAAGTGAATGAAGCTTTGTCAGCATGCATTAACCATGATTCCGTCTCCATTTATATTCACATATATAATTAAACAATTTAATGAGCAAACCGTGGAAGAATTATTTCATGTGGCCTTCCAGTTAATACAATTAACTCTGTAGATTTCTCACAACTCAAAGTTGAATGATATACTGCAATAATGTCCAGCATAAAATAATACAACATGACACATCTTCATCATCAGTGTTGCAATAATGAAATGAAAGAGCACTGCCAGAGATGATTATCAGCAGCCAAGCATACACAGCCATGATGCATCAACAGAGCTGATAAACATGAAGCTCTTCTGTTCAGGCAGCAGTGCAGACAGCAAAAGATAACATATGCTTCCCAGAGGAGAAAAAAAAAAAAAAAAAAAAAATTCAGATTCAGAAGACAGTGGAGAAAATAGAGGAAATTTTAAAATGACTCAAAGATGTGCTCGAATCTTGAACAGAGTGGCAATGACTAATGGCCTGCTAGAGACAAACAATAACTAAGATGCCAGCCTCCACAAGAGCAGAGTGTGAAGGCTGGGATTTTGCCTTGCAAATACAAAAAAAAAAAAAAAAATATGTTGTTTTAAATTCACAACTGCCATGACTATACCAGATCTGGAGCAAACCTGAGCCATCACATTCATTCCACCATTTTAAGGAGCGAATAGCCTACTCTACAGGAAGATACACAATGCTCATGACTGAAGCAGTTGTAACTCACAGAAAAACTAAGCGTTGAAAGCCATGTCCCGTACATACACGTCTTCACTTAAAACCAAAAAAATGTGCAAAGCTCCTTCGAGCACAGAGACAGGAGAAACTTTTTTTTATCTGAAATGTGATCAAAGCCTCGGGGCGCACAGGTAGCGCTTGTCTAAACCTGCAGAGCATAAGCACATTTAACTTCAATGGTAAACGCTGAATCCTCAACAGAAGGGGGAACAAAAAAAAAAACAAAAAAAAAACAACAAAGAATTACACCGTCTACTAAACAAATGGTGTGGGAAAGGATTGAGAAAAAGGGAGAAAGAAACAAGTGAGGAAGGAAGGCAGGGCTTCCTGCTCGTGTAGGGCGAACCACAGACTCGTACCGTATGCAACAAGGCAAGACAAGACAAGATACAGAGAAGATTTACTGGCACTGATACCATTTCTTTCTACTGTTGTAGTGATTTACTCCATCCTATTATGACATGTCATAATCTAGTAAACATGGATCTAAACATTGTTCATCAGGAGAGAACATATCTGGATCTAATTTAATAAGTGCTGTAATACCTGGGAAGCAAATCAGCTTTCAAAAAGCTTAAATAAATGTTTTGATGTACATTAGAATAAATTTGCATCAACGTCATCGGGCCACATTTGAACTGTAACACGTTTTCACAATTAGGTTTTAATTATAGCTTATATATGCACAAATGATCCATGGAGTCAACATCATAGGGACATGACGAAGCTGCGTTAGCACTGCCTTGAACAGGATTTGTTAAATTTAATACATAAAATTATGAATAATAATTCAAATTGAAAGTAACTGATCATAATTGAGCCAAAATGAAGGTTTACGTTAAGCGATCCCAAAGGTTCCTTGGAGATATAAAATTATCTGTGCTGCTACTCAGTAAGTCAAACAGAGTCAGATTAAAACATCATGGCGAAAAAATAAACAAAAATAATTGACAAACTCTGGCATCTTCATCATGTAAAAGAAGCCAAATTTCCCACATGAGCGATGAAAGAAAGTGATTCTCAAATTATTCAGCTCAACTGCTGAATCAAAGCCATTACACTCATTTAGAAGCGCTTTAGTGTGAAATGATACATCTCTGAGCACAACTCTCTGCTATGTAAAGGACGAGGATGGGGGTAAAGAAGCTACTGGAGCCTTCCTCTCTTCTTTAATTACAATGGCATTCTATCAGTCCAAAGGAGAGACCTCCCAAACACAGTCTCTCTCCTCAGCTGCTTTTTCCTCTGCACCCGTTCTCCCAGGGCCGACAGTAAAGCTCTCCAATTTCTAAAGCAGTGCCGGGCACAGTCTCAAATATCAGCTCAGGTTTTAATCTGACCACCTAATGGGATTATTCAGACACAGGCCTTCATTACACACATGAATGAGAGAGCAAAGCCAGGTCACCCCTGCTCGGGAACACATCCTCCCACCAAGTCCAAAGAGCGGTGAAAATCTAGAGGATTGTAGGAGTAGAGAGAAAAGGGAAAACGTTCTCCTGTAATCCTCTCCTCTACCCTTCACTGCCTTCCTCAGCTAGGATCTGTCTTCGCTCTCATCAATCCCTTTATACAATCTTAATTAGGCAGATTTTTGCATCTCTGAGGTTGCCCAGACTGAACATTTACCACACAGAAAGGTGAAAAAACACAAGGCGAGACCATTAAAACTACAGAGAGCCTTCAAAGGTGCTCTCCATCACCTCCATTTTTATAAAGGATCATGTGACGCTACCTCTTGACACCCGTATTGAAGAATGTGAATGTCAACACTAACGACTGAAGAATGGGTTACAGTCCAAACATTAAAGCAGTTGTAAACATGGAGGTATTTTTGTTGGGTTTTTGGCACTGCATAATCACTTCCAAGGAAGCCTTGGAAGATCTTGTACCGAAAACATGAAATGGAGTTTCTAGAGTTATTAAGATGTTTTACTAGAGGGGGGATGTAAGGGAGGAATGTTGAAGTGTTAAGATGGCTCTACTTGTGAAATGGACTTGGAAAAGCTCATCAGATCACTTCAGTGCTATGGAGGGGAACACAATGCTTTTTTTTTTTTTAAATATATTTTGCAACACAAAAAAGGTATGTTGGCAAAGAAGACTGCATGTTTTCACAATGTTATCCAGCACACTTCTGCTTCGTACTTATCCCTCCGCAAGGTCACATCACAACACCACCTCCCCGTTCAGCTCACTGGCTTCGTGCTTACATGAAGATAACAAAAAAAAAAAAAAGCAAAAAGATTTCACAATTTCGACAGCTCGGCGGCTTCGCCTTTGTCTAGCCTATATACTCTGTGAATGTGAGTATGTGAAATTAGAGTGGCTATGGTACAAACTAATCACATTACGAAAAACACTAATAATAAAACACATTTGAAATGGTCGGGGTACAACGGGGGGTTTGACAGCATGTAGGAGGGAGGAGGCGTTCCACCAGCACGCCATCGCTACCAGCAACACCTGCCAACAGATAGATAAAAAAGACCTCAAAGCGGCACAACAACAATCCTGATACTGTTCCAGGCAACAAAAGGCAGTGTCTATTAACACCACTCTGGAAATATGTAGATAGTGGGGTAACCTTGAGTTGAAATGACTAAAATGTACTATTGAGATTAATAGGTGCCAAGATGTGCTATGAAAGGCTATAATTCAATCCAGAGGCATGGTAGATTTATACAGGTAATGAATAACATGACATACTGCTGCTATGTAAATGCTGCAACCGTGCCGTTTTTGTATCACTTTAATCATATTATTCTGAATATTCACATCTGACTTGATCGAAGGGCTGATTTAATACCACCGAACGTCTCGGTGACGAAATTTGTTTCCTTCACAACTCAGTGAGTGTTCTCCCTCTGAGTCATTAGTGTAAAACAGAAGCGAGTCTTTAAGAAAAACAAATGGCAAACAAATGGCAAACAAATGTGACGCACTCCAAAAAAAGACTGACATCTTGTTGTGTAAATGTCGCATCAGGTCCGTGCCAGATTTGTGACTTCAGAAAACAACATACGGAGAAGGGTTTTATATTTCAGTGTATAGTACAAAAAAAAAAAAAAAAAAAAAACAGCAGCAGGAAATGTTCAAAGATATTGAGGGAGTGGAACGTCTGATGCAGAAGGGGCTTTAAAGTAGAGAGAAACTGTTTCACAACTCTGTCCTGGAGGTACTCTTTCTGGGTGTGCTCGAGTCATGTCTGCACATGAAAAAAAGAAAGAGAGAGAGATACAGGTACAAACATTCCTGAGTCTTACCGCAATCATTTGGACAAGGTGTTATGACAGGCTGGGAAAATGAGAGAGGATTTCAAAGAGTGGTACAGGGAGTGGTGTTTTAATATGACTAAATGAGGAACAAGCAGCAGACAACAGAAGATGAAAAGAAAATAGAGGGCCACTTTGAGAAGTTGAGGAGTGGCAACAAGGAAAAAAAAAAAAGAAAAAAAAAAAAGAAGATGGAGCGAGTGCCTTTGAGAGGTTGGGGGAGTGACAACGGCGAATAAAGAATGGCATAATGAGTGAGTGAGGAGGGGGACAATCGCGGAGGACGCGTTCAGTGATTCCAACGATCCTCATTACTCCCCTGTCTGAATTCGCCAGTGGTTGTGAAGTCATGGAAATGTAATGCTGCCACAACGAATAAAAGCTCATCACTGACAGGAATTTAACTTGCTGCCTGGGGAGTTGATGGCGAGGCAAAGCTCTTTTTTTTAACCTATTGCATACTACCTTCCAATATCTACCATTTCATTCTATTTGTCAACATTTGTTTTTGTTTTGTTTTTTTTTACACTGATTTTACAGAGGCATAATCTTGCCTCATATGTCGGTAAATGCCGCCATAAAAACCTTCAGACTAGTGATTCAAATTCAATTCCCTGTAAAAAGCCAAAAGATAAGAGGGCACAGGATGTGCTGAAGGAGATAACGCTGTGAAATACTTGCATCAAAACACGTGTGACATCATCAGTGGCATGTTGTGAACATGCAGTGACTTGCAGGATGGTCCTGTCGGAGGAACAGAGACTGATTGTTGTTTTCATCTCCCAAAAGCAGCAGCAGTATGTTTTTTTCTTCTTTTTTTGGGGCTTCTACCGGTGACCAAGAAGTAACAACACTATGGTGGCTTACAGTTGAAATAATATCCATATACGTGTATCAATAATAAACACGAATGACAAATTAGAGCAGAGATAACATATCAATATTTACTTCTGTTCCAAATCAGAAAGTCTGTTTTGCTCCCTTGCAGCAATATTAGGGTCATTTTTTTTTTTTTTTTTTTGCTAGGGGGGGGAGGTTGTAATAATCATTCTTAATGCACCTTTAATGAGCAATGAATATTTACACCAGCATCTAAACACTAATGCCGTTTAAAAACCATGTTTGCGCATAAGGTACCATTATTAATGCATCTCTAAATTTCCCTGCTACCCTGCATGTGTTTGCAGTGCTAAGTGGAAGTGCTGTAAGGATGAGTTATTGGGTCAGCAGACATGCAGCAAACAAATCTGCATGTTAGTACGCGTTAAGCCAGGAGAGGTCAGGGCCCTGTTTGTTTACCACACTATCCTACCCTCAGCTTCTCCTCTGTTGGGTTTTTTTCTTGTTGTTTTTTTTTTTTTTTTTTGTCTCCTTGTTGTTATTATGGAACTGTGTGTGTAATGAGTGAATCACCACACAGCATCAGCAGCAGCTCCGGAGCCAGTGGTCAGACCCTGGGACAGCGTCTGACCTACTTCATCAGGCTCTCAGGGAGGCGTGACAGATCCGACACCACACGGGTGGACAGTGAGGAGGAGGAGGAGGAGGAGGAGGAGGAGGAGGACGGAGGAGGCGAGTTGGGCCGAAGGGGCTCAGCCAATCCCCCAGCTCCATCTGTCTGCCACATCCCTCTCCTCCGCGTCCTCCGGAGAGCAGAAACAGCAAACCATGCAGAAACAAATGTTAAGATAAATCACTACGATCTCAGCTGCTCTGCTCTCACATGCTCTCCCCTGGTGACATTTCCATTTCACTCCTCCAGCCCGGCTATCTCTTCCTCTCCAAATAAAAAAGACCCCTTTACACACTGAACATCCCCCTCCTCCATTTTATGCAAAGCGAGCTGCAGCCACAATGTCTTCCCCCTCAGTGCTTTCCCTGGCACAGCGCAACACAGCAGAGGCTTTATGGGGTGGCCTATGGTGTGTGAGCGCAGGAGTGGCTCATGCTAATGTCTCATTTGGATAATGAGGTGTGATCTTGGCAGGAGCTGAGCAGCGAGCAGCCCCTCCTGTAGTGAGGAGACGCGGGGGCTAGAGCGTCAGTCAGCCTGCAGACTCTAGGTCTGTAGATGGCTGATCAGGAAGTTCAAGGGTGAGGGATGAGCTAGCTGGGAGAGGCAAGAGACCAATACACGCCTCAACCTGCCTGACAACATGTGTGTGTGCTTGAAGTGAGGGTGCAATGATATACAAGATATACACATGTGGCCTTTGGATCTATGAATAATGCAAGCGATGATGTGAGAAGGCGACAGTGTAATGTGCTATATAGCGCGCAGATTGAGACAGACTCCACCATGACAAGCGAAGACAAACAAATTTCACATTGCTGGGGGAGCCTTTGCAAAGCTGACATCATAATGTCTCTTGTCTCTGTCACAGAAAAGAAAGAGACAAATAGCTGTGTGGAGCAGCTCTGCGGTTAGATAATATATGGTAATATACGGTGTGATACTTGTTTTATTCAAGGATATTCTCACCGTACACTCTAAGAAATTAAACTTGGATGTTGTTTGTATTACATAGTTGTTTTATGCTGAAACTACCGAATAATCTTGACCATCAAGACAAGAGGATTTCATTGCATTAACATAACAGTGTAAGGTTTCAGGAATAAGTCCCAATGGGCTATCTGTACTTTTCCGCACATATGCAGTACGTGCATGGATACGTTTGTGCACGTTGGCAGGCGTTGCCAAATTTGTTCTCCTAAGATGGCAAAGTCATGACTCACCCTACTCTTCCTCTGATTGGCTAGTACTCATTGCCTTCATTGATTGGATTGGTTAGGTTTAGGCATGAGGAGTGAGACTGGTTACAGTTAGGGTGAGAATATCAGGGTAAGCCAATCAGCGGCAGAGTAGGACGGGTCGTAGGAGAAAAAAGCTTAGCTCAGTTCATTCTACATGTACTAACTTACGTTACAGATAAGCCGCAGAGCTAAGCATCTGTTTCTTTGGAAACTGCACTCAGAGACTCTGCAACCTCATAATATGGTCATAATATCGTGATCAGTCCCTGACATTTAGGTTAAAGAACATTATCAGCTATAATGTGAACACGGTATAGTCCGAGTAGTTGTGTGTAGATTGTGAAGGTTTATTCATTCCCACAGAACCCAGCATGGAAAATCGCCGGGAATGTGTCCTAAGAGGGCTTTACTGTGACATCAATGAAAAGCCTGACACCCTTATAAAAGAGTACTTGGTATGTTGCACCATAGAGTATGAACCATAGCCTAACCAAACGTTTTTGATGAGATTCATGACAACATAGATATGTACTGGGTGGGACATTTTGCAATGTGAAAATTAACTTGTGCTCTCTCGTTGACAACCTTCACAATCACATACGCATCATTTTTTAAAAATGAGCTCAAACATCATTGTGTGCAAACACTTGCAAGGAGGTGTGCTCTAATAACTGTACATGTGCTGAAATGTCAGCTTTTGGAATTAAGTCTGTGCTAATTCAACATCTTTGTGTTTCGGACTCTTCAAATATTGTTCAGTGTCTCAGTGGACTTTGGGAAATTCTTATGGCCACTTTTTACTATAGTCTGATAATTTATAGACATTTGAGAAATCAATTAAAGTAATTCATATTGAGAATGACAGCTGAAGTCCCAGTTTTTCTTTCATTATGAGGATATTGATCCTTGAGAAATGAAGGAAATGGTCTTGGGAATCTACGTCATTTGGCACATATTGCACCGCCATCTTTCTACAATAGCCCATAACCGACAAACCAAACACTGGCTCTAGAGAGGGCCTTTCATGTTTTTCATGAGTTTTGTGGCCACGTAGGTTCTCCTACACGCATGGAAGGGGAGGGTGAGGGGTATTCAGTTGGATGCAATGGGCGACCTCACCGCTAGATGCCGCTAAACCTTACACACTGGTCCTTTAAGTACAAGTTGTAATACATTTTAGGACAATTATAACAAATGTCAGCTCAGACTAACATCTTCTGCTCAGTAATTTAAATTTATGCTGAGAAAGCTCCCTCTGCTAGTGCCAACCTGCTGCTGCTTTCCTGCCAACCCAGTGGCAAGCATTTGGAATCATTATATAGACATAGCTAATGTTCTCAGCAATGATCTCATTTGCTTGCATTGGTTATGTGGAGGCTATTAAATTAAAGTGAGATTGGTAAATAAACACAGGAAAAGTCAATCTAGGTACTTTTTACTCTAAAGAGTGTCAGCCCCTCCCGCGCACTGTTGCGTCTCACTGTCTTCGCCCGTCGTTGTACTGTAGGACATGGAGGATAGAGAATGTGACAAGCAGTGAACACCAGGAGTTGACACAGGCTGTTACATAAAGTCATGTAAACAGCATCCTGCCCTCTCTTCTAACTCTGTATCGCTCCCGGTTTCTGTTTGCCTCGGAGCCCATTTCTGAAACCCACTTTACCTCTTAAACTACATTCCAAAAAATCAGACCCACTGAAGCATTTCCTTCAGTCATATGTATACCTTTATTTATTTATATTTCTATTGGACCGTCTATGTTTTATTCATCTCATTTTCACCATGTGGCTAAGATTCCTTCCCCTCCCCCCCACCCCCACCCCGCACCTCTTCTCTCTCAAGTTCATTTTCTCACACGGGAGCGAACTATTGCTTGTTCAGGCGAGCGTGAACAGATGTCGACACCGGTTGCCTGTGCTTACAGAAGGATCCATCCTCATATTTTCTTGCTAAATTGAAGAGACTCCATCCAGTTTAACCCAAGTGGTAAAACCCTATAGCAAAGCCGACTGCACCTCTGCTCTCCATAGCAGCTCGGTGACACAGCTCCCACAAAGGAGGATGAAAGTTAAGGCCATAAGTGTAATCGCCGAAAGGTTCACATACTGGCTGACCCTGAGCTGATCTGATATCATCCTTCACAGCTGATCCTGCTAATGTGGCGGGAATTATGCATTGTATTTCACTCAGTCCGGCCCCCCCATCTCTCGCAGATTAGAGCTGTTGTGTGGAGGAGTCAAGGTTAAAAAATATCTCATCAAGTTTAAAAGATTATTCAAGTGGGTCAACAAATGAGTTCTGTAGTGAATGCGTTGCTTCACTGAAGGAAATTTTCCCACATGTCACATTATTGTGTGCTGCCAAGAAAACAACCACACTTCTCCTTTCACAGGGGTGATAATGACATGATTGTACGGCTATCCCGACAAAACGGCCATTCATCACGTCTTATTATGCGCTGGGAAGAAATTTAAGATGGCAGCGACGATTTGTTTCCAGCACAAAAACAGAGTGTGATGGTGGAAAAGCTGATTATCTTAATAAAAGACTGATTTTGCTCTCTTAAGTTTGGGGGAGAATCTTTGAGGTTTAACCACATTATACAGCCCTCTTTCTGCGGCTTTTTCATCTGCAATATTTTACAGGAGTCACCGTTTGACTGGCATTCCTATTAAAACGGAAAGCTGCGGAGAATGAATCTTCAGAAATAACTTTCATTGTGAGTCTCTGAGGCTGTTTAATTGTCTTTATTTTTTAACATGGCCTCTGATGCCCATTAGTAATTAGGCGATTAATCAGATCTGACGACTTGTCAACTTTCCCTCAGGAGATTTCTGAACTGAATGTGAATGAGAGAGGTATTTGCTAAGAAGAGGGCCATTACATGAAGCTCATCTCTCTTGCTATAGATTCCTCTCCTCCTTCCCCCGGCTCCCCCTCTTCCTCTCTCCTTTCTGCTTATTTTCCGTCAGACTTCCTCTTTCACCTCTTTTTCTGTGAGGGAGGATTGATTAAAGCAGGAGAGTGGTTCATTAGATTCTGACAAGCGACACCATATCTGCGGAACACGTCCTTGGAGAAAGCCGTCTTAGCCCATGTGACTTACTGTCGTTGATGCCATCTCCACAGCAAACACTATCCCCAAACTAATTGAAACAAGTTGCTCTGTGGCCCTGCTATCTGCCGAGGTGACAGTTATGCAGCTCCCACAAATCTGTCCATGAAAACTGAGGAGCTTGATTAAAATGCACCTTCCTTAAGTGCTACATCAGTGTTGTTTCCCAGTGTGAGAAAATAGCTTTTCTGTGATACAAACAAGTTGTCACAGACATTTTATCTTCCTGACACTGAATGCAGGGTTGTCTCACTGGCAGGTGTATATTGCTGTGTCAATCTAAAAATCTACTTCAAAATGAAAACAAAAGTGTTACTGCCAAATTAATGCATAATGCAGCTAGTAGTAGTACATTTGGATAAATTCAGGTCTTGATACTGACAGAACTATGTACAATAGTGGTACGAGGTGGTTGACAGATTGTTTAAGTGTCAGATTTGTCAATGCTCTGATACAGTTTACTGCAGACTAAAAAAGGGCAGCTATGATGCCTGAGTTATTGACTCTGGAGAAATAACACTTTCCTGAGTGCCTCTAAATTCAAAGACAATTAAAAACGTGCCCTTTAACAAGGGAAAGAAATAATTATTTTATGTTCAGTGCTGGTCTAGAAATTGCTCAACTAAATATACTGCAACTATCAACTTGGTCAGCTTACTTTTCTGCAGAGAACCCATAGCTAGTATTACTGAAGCCCAATGCTGCAGCCTTGAATAGCAGCCAGCAGTGGGCCCTCTCACCTGCCATGTCTCAGCCAGGCCTGTCTGAGGCTGTTGGGAGGCACAAAGATGCTCTTTGAAGTTAATGAAGCATCAGCATACTTCTTTACCTCCGCCAACGGGTCATTATGCACAGCCAATGTCAAGGTTGCACAGAGCACTTCAAAGAACTAGAAGGAAATGTGGAGCCCTCCCTCAAGATCACCTCTAACAGTCTCTTATTCATGTCATCATAGCCGATACTAAATCTAAGCTGCTCCACATTCACATAAAATGGATTCTAAATAGGGAAGATTTCTTTTACACGTATCTGTAAAGCTTAATGGTGTTCTGTGGTAGTGCAAAGACATTATGCTGACAAGCCCACATTAAGACAGGAATAGGCTAGCATTTCACAACATCAGCAAAGAGCACATGAGCACAAGCGCTGTATGATCCCGGTGTAAAGTGTCCATGTTGCACCTGCACGAGACACAAGAGCAGGACAGCTCTAGCCCTGTTTGCACACGCTGCTGCGCTCCTCTCTACATCCTAAAGCATACAAACGTTTTACAGTCAACCCGCTGTTTGCGAGCTGTTGTACAATTTGACTGGCCACCATGTTGGAGCTCAGCCTCTGAACTGCACATCGGGAAAGGGAGCCTGGCTGTTCTTGTCAAGGTTACTATGGGAACTGGCAACATGTTTTTTAGGGCTTGTGTTGGACCCTTTGGGAATGAACCCTAAACAGAAATTCAGGACTCTTGCCATCTTAACAATATAGAACATTTACAGCTAGCATCTGGCCAGCTTATTACTACAGAGGATAAAAACAGACCACCGAGTGCTTTGTGGCTTAAGAATATGAAGAATATGTTTTGGCATGTTGGTACTTAATATCAAGAATAAAATTCTGCCAGCCAACGGAAGAGTGACAATCAAGTAGTCAAGTAGAAATTGTGCAAAACACTTTGCTTTAATTCATAATTATACGTCCCTGAATGATATGTAATAACTTGTAGTAATTACTGTCAACATGCAGAGTAATAGGAAGTAACAACGAACTACTGCTGAGAACTAAGAGCATTTTCACAGCTTTAAAATCAATTATTACATTCCCTTTAATCTGCTGCTGAGCAATCTGCAAACCTTTACGTGGCTGTAAAAAAAAGAAAACAACAGAAAAATGCCTGGATTCAAAGTTTGTATGCAGATAAATTGAAACTGAATGTGCACAAATTATGTACCCACTCATTGTTCACCTCACTCACTCAATAAAATTATACGGACAAATGATGAGAATAAACAGAAAGACTACGGGGAAAATAGCAACGTGGTTTGTTAATTTAAGCAATCAATGAAAAAGCAGAAATAGAAAATGCCTTTGGTGCCTTTGTTTTTCCTTTCCAAAGGGATATAGTACTTTATGCCAAACAGTGAAATCTCTTCGGAACACTATTACTCAATACAAGCTGGTGCACGGTGATTTCCTGACGGTAGATTACTTCCTCACTTTCCTGTTTGATAAGTAAGGACTGTTCATGCTCTTTTGAGATTTCTATTATCACACTATTAACCCGCCTACATTGGATAGGCAACTTCTCACACTGCAGGTAATGACATCATATCCTACAGAGCTGCTTTGTCCTAGTCTTACCCTTCCCAGTAGAGAATAACACACTGAAAAAGGAGGAAACAGAAAAAAAGGTATGCAATGACACTGTCAGACACAGCTGTTCACTTCACACTAAGCCCAGCGTTCCCAGAGACACAACATGAGTCAACATGCAAAGCAATGTGAGTTAGAACACCCCCGCTTCCCAGAAACCAAGCAGCACAAAGAGTAAAGGGGAGGAAAACGCCTTTCCAGTCCAACCAGACCAAAACTGCGACAGTCTCCCATACCACATACACAGCTGGTACCAATGGAGAAAGGTCGCCACATTTGTAGTACGTATAGCAAAGTCAGATCTGGTATATATTGTAGCAAAGGCTTTGATTGCAAAATATCGTCTCTTATGGATAAGAACCCAGAGGAACCACAATGCGTGTGTGCCAACAATTATCTGGAAGGCAAGGGAATTGAATCAGTTTTGTTCAGCATTTTGTTTTCCCCAGAAGTCAGAAGAAGAAGAAGAAGCAGAGGAAGAGGAAGAAGAAGAGACAAAAGAACTAGCGCAGTGCTCAACTGCAAGAGAGAGGCACGGGCTGTTTAGAGAAATGTGAGCGTGATGCGAGCAAACTATGATCAATACAGTACTCTCACCTCAAACCCCCATTTTGCTTGATGTTATTTTAGGTGCCGATAATAGACCTGCTTTATATCGCTCCCACACATGTAGCTAGATGCATAACAGGGCAGGGCGGGAGGGGGCGGCTGTTGTGTTCTCACAGTGTGTGTGAAGCTCTGATACACAAACACAAAAGCTTTTTTTTTTTTTTTTTCCCTCTAACCTGCCAAACAGTGCAGCAGGGAGCCACACAGCCAGGGCAGGTAGGAGCAAGATTGAAAACACATAGTTGACCTGCTACAAACACCTGGGGCCAGATGCATAAAAACTCTGTGTAGATTCATGACTAAAACTGTGTGTACGTACAAAGCCAGGAATATGCATACGCGTTCTTTTTTGTTATAAAGCCATGTGTACGCATGGTTCTGTTTTATAAATCAGTCAACTGGGGAACTGGGTGCGTTTTCACTCCCACAATTAGCCATAAATGGATGAAGACACACCCTTAACCTGTTCTTTTCATATCAGTTCGCCACCTGCTCCACCAGTCTGTACACCTGTCGACTGTGTTGCACCGGCGAGGCTCTCCTACAGCCAGAACTGCTGTCATCACGTGCGACCATTACGCACGTCTGTGTGGCTCTTTATAGTGTCCATATCATTAATTCATCACATGGACATCTTCGGCAGTGATATCTAAGAAATGTAATCAATGATTAGTTTGTAGCTCTCATATCTAAACTAAATACCAGTTTATGTGCGGGAAATGGTGTTTGTGTGTTTGCATCATTTATACTGGTCTGTGCGTGTGCATGGATATTTTTAATGAATTGAGCTGATGGGGGTTTGTTGGTTGCTGACAAAAATTTTTTTAGAGGGCTACTGTATTGATGCAAGCCATGCCAGAGTTACTGAAGAGACGAAGAGAGAGAAACGTCAAGAGACCGACTTTGTCGAATTACCTGTGATGTTGACGTCCACGATGCCGGTGCGAGTCCCGATGCCGTTGGTTGCGTCACAGACGTACGTGCCCGCCAGGTCGTAGGTCACCGGCCCTTTGAAGAACAGGGTGTTGTTCTTGATTTCCACATTACTGGGCAGGGAGCCATTCAAACTGTGGGGAAGAGAGGGAATAATACAGACACCATAAAAAGGCAGAATTACACCAGACCACAGCAAAAAAAAAAAAAAAAACCTCTCCCAGGAGCTGCAAAGCAATTCAAAGCACATGAAAAATACAGTCTCTAGTGCCAAACAACCCTGGATGTGTGTGTGTGTGTGAGTGTGAGATACAGTAAATACCAGGAATATTTGACAGCACTATATTTCAGCCATCATCCATCAAGTCCAAACAAAATTATGAGGACAGGGAATCCCAGCAGGTCCAAACAGGTAAGACATCGTTGAAGCCTGAGGACACAGGCTTTTTTGGCATATGGAATACAAAACAGACAGTGGTAGGTAAAGGGGGGGGGGGGGGGGGGGGCTTCCTTTCTCAACTACAGCACAGCTCACATGGCTGAACTCAAAACTCAGGGGAGCTGTCAAGAGAGGCAGCTGATCAAGCGATAAATGCAGAAGATGCATATGCTGGGCTGTCAATGAGAACCGGAGCCTGTTTTTTCCTGCCTGAGGTGTTTGTCTTCATGGTTCACTATTTCTACTGCGTTCAGGCTCGCTCATGTCCTTTGATCAGGTCAAGCACACTTTGAGGTCATGGATCATGAGCACACTAACCCTCCATTCTATTATCTGGACCCCTTTTATGGTGCCTGGAGGCTGAATAAGGTATCAAATTTCGTGAAAATTGCCATTTCCCGCTGCCTTCCCTTCGATCAGCTTCATCAACTGCTGAATGGATCCAGCTTACAACTAAAAAGACAACTGTGAAAAAAGTAAACAAATAGCTCGTTTTGAGTGGTGGCTTGCTGAGCGTCGGTGGCGGTTTTGGTTTGTGTTAAGAATAAGGATGCTGCAAAGACCTCCTTCCCCGCACTCCTGGGCTTACTCTCTGTTGGAAAGACAATTTGAGATCCGCTGGTGTGTGAGAACATTAAAAACAATGTAATGCTCCATTTATTACAGCAGAGAAAAACAAAATGACATTACAGAGAGGCAACAAAATTAGGTCTCACACTAACAATGGTCGCACATCAAACACTTGAGCTACGCTAAACAGGCTTTCAACAAGGCTCTTCAGTGGCAGGGGGGGGAAAGGCACAGTGATGAGTTATTTGTTAATTAATCTATCATGAAATGTCAGTTGCTAACAGCTGATCTACATGCGCTTAAATGCATTTTACATAGCAGATTTTCAGGATAAGTCAGTATAAGAACTATATTGTATTTTTTTTTTCTTTAGTTCAGAACAAAAGTAATATAAAGAGCTCGGCTTGTGTTGTGTTTCATTGAGCAGGCTCGGCCACTTGACACAGCGGAGCGAGCTGCAAACATCCCTCAATACTGTATGCCATGATTCAATAATCAGTTACCTTGCAAGCCAATATCAAACGCTGAGTTCTGCAAAGCCCAATTGATTTGCTGCAGAAATGAAAGGCTGGCAAACTGCGATTCACCACAGATTCTGCGGCCACTTAAGATGTCTGCATTTGTGCGAGACATCAGAATGTATGTATGTATGTGTGTGTGTGTTTGTTTGTGCGTGCATACATATATATATATGTGTGTGTGTGTGTGTGTGTGGAGCCTGAGGGCCAGTAAAATGAAAAGCTAACAAACAGCTTGAGATTGATGCAGATTCTTTGATGACTGGCGGGCCCGCTCTTGTGCAAGTATGTATGAGATGTGTGTGATAGATGCGGGAGGTTAGTGTGTGGAGGGTTGGGGGGGAGGTGGGGGGGAGATTCAAGCCTCTATACATCAACCCGTCGCCCAGAATTCACTATAAACCGCATGACGGTGTGGAGGCGGTTTTAAACTTGAATGCAGAAAAAACTTACTGTGTGTTCTTAAAAGCTCAATATGTGATAATTAGTTTTAAAGATATTAGTTTAATGTGCATGATTAGGTCTATAAATAAGACGGTTCACATTGGCAACAGGCAACTGATTAACAGAGATTATAATATTCATTAAAAGGAAGAAATTGAGACTGCTTTCTGGACTTAAAGTAGTGTCTTTAATCAAACATCCATCTGTATCACTGGCCTTTAAAGTGTTTTAACATTCAAGTTTAATTTTTATTGTGTGGTTTCATTCTCTTGGAATAGCTGCTGACAATATTATCTTAAATATAAAAAAAACATCAGCCTTCATAGCGTCCATAGCATGGCTGAAGTAGCTGTACTACGTCCAGCAGTAATGAAATAAACTCGACTTAAATATTATTTAAATGGGCATTAAAGGTGCAGTGTTGCAGCATCTAGCTGAACTGACTTGGCAGAAATGGAATATAATATTTATGTTTTAATGAGTATATAATCACTTGAAAATGACAATTGTTATGTTTTCGTTACCTTAGAATGAGCACTTTTTATCTAAATTTGGAGCAGGTCCTCTCTACGGAGCCCCCCATCTTGCACTGCAATGTTTTTAAAGTAGCCCAGAACAGACAGGTATTTCATTTGGTTGCAATCTGCAACCTCACTGCTAGATTCCACTAAATCCTATGAATTGATCCTTTAAGTAATCTGTGACTTTTATTTGCCGCTACTGGTGATTAAGGAATTGCCGACAGTTCTCTTATGGTAGAGTTTAATAGACCTGAAAAACAGAATTTTCATCATAGAGATAAGTAAGCTAGTTATGTAATTAGAGGAGAGACTGAAGTAATAATAACACTGATTTTTTTTTTTTTTATTCATAGCAGCATCATCTGTCTCTGGGAAACTGAAAACGCACTGTGAGGGGAGGGTATGTGTGCTCTGTGAAACTGCTATGAAAAAAACCCAATCTGAAATCTTAGTGCACAACTAATTATTATGTTATTTGTGATGATAAATATTTCTTCAGCCCTCTACTCCCCCACTTACCATTCTTGTTTCTATTGAAAACAGTGTGCACCTAAAACAAACAACACAAGAATGCCCTACAAACAAACATTTCAAAAACAAACAATAAAGTTGAAATGGAGTGTGTCCTTTTTTAGTTGACTCTCTCGCTATTTCAGAGCAGTTCCCCATTAACCCATTTTGAGAAATAGCTCTGGCATTGTGCTCTAAGAAAAGAAAACAATCTAAGATGCTTTCCTCAAGGATTGTATGCCAAGGCTTTCTGCACACTCCGTGCAATTCAGGGAAACAAACAGAAGATGGGAGAAAAAAATGAATGCAGATGGTGCAGATACAGATTCTTTTATAATTATAGTCGCTGCGATGAGTCAGATGCGTTAAAAAAAAAAATCGACCTATGAACTCATTTAAGAAGATAAATACTATATACAACGGATTGTCTTTCTGTATCAAAGGCATTATTGGATATGGCTATACCTCTCGTGTGTGTGTGTGTTTGTGGTCAAGTGTGACGCAATCCTGCCGGCCTGTACTGGATCGTTCCGTCACAGCCTTGTGCTGACCTCCACAGTGGAGCCCAGGGGAACCTTCACAACAGATTTGGCATCTCATTTTCAGGGCAGCAATGGCCGTCCCCTCCTATCTGTCAGCACAGTGCCCTCGTCTTTCTAGATCACATCTCTTCACCCCCCCTTCTTCTTCTCTCCCTATCTTCCATTATCTCTCTTCAAATCTTTCTTTGCCTCTGATAAAAAAATTGAAAAAAAAAAAAAACCAACAAACAGGCCAAATCTTCTCTATCTTGTCTTCTTCTGCCGCTGCTGTGTGTATATCAATGTTTCTGCCCTGGAAGCTAAATCTATGCATAAGAAAAAAGGGGGAAAAAAACTCCCTATGCCTCATTAAAATCCAACAGGGGCCTGTAGAGTAGATACAATGAGGGTACAATGGTCTATTAATCCACACCCACTGAGGTCCAGTGACATATTTCTTAACCTAGCCTTCACTGAGCAATTACAGGACAAATTGCTACATTTATCTCTCAGTTTCACCATATAATGCTTTCATTCAAAACTGTGATACGCTCAAAAGAGTTGCTTTATATTCAAAGAGATAAGCCAACTTTTGTTTAGAAATTTGGCATTTGATGTAAATTACCCCGAACTATTCTAGTTGTACGCCTTCCATGTTGCAGAGCTTATATTTTTACTGTAAAACATCATTTCCGCGTGACCAACTTTCATGCCATTACTCAAAGCAGATCAAACCCAGGGTTATTTGGCGATCCCCCGAGGCCTTGAGAACATGTTTGTATCTCTTCTTGCTTGTGTATTTGCCACGATGTCAAATACACTGATGTCAGCCCTCCGGTATGCCGGCCTAATCCACGGCTCCTACTCCGGCTTCAGCCCTCTCCTCTGTGAGTGTGTGTGTGTGTCAGGGACAAACAGCTGCCTTCTGTGCCCTCCAGAGAACACAAAAGCTCCAACAATGACTCTTTCTTACCCTTCTACCTGCATGCTGGTCCCAACACTTCAAAGCAAAACCCAAAAGCAAAGCAAACCATGCTCTGTTTGCATTTATCTCACAGTATCTGTGACTATCGGGCTGATAGGGGTGTGTGTGGTTGCTGTAATAGATCTATTGTGCTCCGCCTCAGGTCCGAGTCTTATCTTCATTACATGTTTTATAAACAAACTAGAAGAGTGCACTCAGTAGAATGCAAATCTCCACTAGGTGTGTCTGGGAGCGAGTCCGAACTTCCTTCCTTACCTCCCTCTCTACTCCCAAACAAAGAAAAGTTGAATCTCACTCAATTGTCCCTCTCGGCTCCCTTACAGTCAAGATGGCGGCGAAGCTAACAAAAAATGGGGATTTACTCATCTTGTATCATGTCTAACTTGAGTGGATCATAACATATTGGTGTATGGAATTGATATGCAGATGCTCCGTTTCAAGATGAGACCAAACCTTTCTATGGATGTCAGTTTTTGAGCCAAGACAAAGGCCTAAATGGGGAGATTTGTTTTTAGCCTAGCTGATTGCCGGAACTGCCTTTTGCTGCAGTTGTTGATCACTTGCAGTCCTTACCAGCTGGTTAAGAGGAGTGAGGAGTAAGCAGTCAATGGTGGTATAAAATAGGTTTTTCAACAATTATTAATTACTGCAACCACAAGAGGTCCTTGAGCACACAGTCATGGATGTACACAAAAAATTTTAGGCCGATGGGTGCAGCAGTGTGCGAGATTAGCTGCAGACAGATACACATGCGCACACACACGGACACACAAGACCAAACACATGTTAACAAATAAATGGAGACACATTTCTGGAGAGGATGAAGGAAATTGGTGTGTTTTTATCTTTGAAGATTACTTTCCTGAATATATATGCCTTGAAACAAATGTTGGAAAAGAGCAGACTCCATTCGACTGGTACACTGAATGAAATTGCCTCCCTGTGCTTTAGCAAACCTTCCAAAAAGCTCTTTTTTTTTCCAGTCAGAAATCTAACATGAGAGAAATAACACACAGCCATGCTGTCTTGTCTTCTGAGCCTTAAGGGGTTTTGTTAGGGTTTAGTCAGACTCACAGTTTCCACTGGTAGATCGTGACAGGGGGGTTAGCATCAGCCCTGCAGGTCAGCTGAACATTCTGACGGTTCAGGTACCAGTTCCCATCAAAGCCCTCGATCTTCACCTCAGGTTCATCTGCAAGGAGGGCATGCTGATGTCAGTTCTTCTCCCCACAATATAACCCGAAAACATTGTTTTATCATTTAAGCTCTGGGAAAGCATACAAATAGCTGCTAGCAACAAAACAGTGATGCTCTAGTATCCACAAATTCATCCGTTCTGAGTGAAGTGGTCCTCTATTCTTTTTGGCATTTAAATCATCCCAATTATAATATATGTTCCATTATCTGAATGCATATATGATCAAATATGTCAAATTTCAAAACCCATTCATTGATGCAAATAGTTTCAGATTAGGTCTAGCCCAGGGACCACAACTGGACGTGGTCTTGATTAGCTCTGTACTCTTATGCACACCTGTAAAAAAAAAAAGTGTAAAGCATGATGTAATCTAACAAAAAGCAGTGAACCCCTGCATACTGTCAGTACAAAATTGAGGCTTTTGTTTCAGTTTTCCTTTTTTCTTAAAAATATTAACAAAAATGTAAAAAATGGGTGATCTGGGAGAAAAACAGATGATGATGTAATCACTGGTGACTGGTGTCACCTTGCATGGAAAACACAATTGGGTGCTTCAAATCGGTCTACTCATTTTATCATACACTGAAAAGAAATGTCTGTGAAAATTTGTAAAAAAAAAAAACAAAAACCAGCCTTAATATTATATAACATTTATACAAAATCATTATGTAAACTTGATCATATGGGAGCTTTGAAAGATTTGGATTCTTACACTGCACATTGAGCACCACGCTGTCCGTGATCTTTTCATTTCGGTACATCACGATACACGTGAGCTTCTGTTTGTGGGTCTCTCGGCTCGGTATGACCACGTAGTTGCTCCGTACTGTCACCGTCCCGTTTTGGTTGCGAGTCTCCTGGAAAGTGGCTTCGCCCTTCAACCTGGTGTCCCATTTGATAACACTTGGGGGCTTCCCATTGGCTGATACACAAGTGGCGACAGTCATCTTGCGTTTCTGAGCCCTGGCCACGATGGTGGGTGTTGTCAAGGTCATACGTGTCATAGGGCGAGCTGTAGAAAAGAAAGCACAAAGCAACCAAATCGCTAAAATGTAATTAAAGCTCATTAAATACAGATCTTAAGTTTTTTTTTCTTTCACTTTCTACATATCTATCTTTCTTTTCTATCTATTTGTGTCTACTTCTCCTAAAATCAGCCTTAGATTTGATAAAAACAGCTATTTGAAGTAAATTAAACTGAGGGGCTGAGATGAAAACAGTGTTGTAACTCAAATCATGCAAAGTTCTGCCTCTTTCCTTTCTCAAAAGCCGAAGCAGTTGTCAAAGCTCTCACAGATGTAGGACCCACTTGCCTACCCAAATGCACAGTCATCCAATTTGAATCCTTTGTGAGTTGCCAATTAGCTATCTACTCTTAGTACATCAAAAGGCAGGCTTGAGCTTGAGTGAATGCATAACTGAAAGAGATCTTTGAACGCTACTGGTTGGTTATCTGCACACAGGTTCCTGATGTTCACTGAGCCACAGAAGCCTAAAAAGACCTCAGCGGCTCAGTGACACAAAATGGGGACTCAGGGCTGACAAGAAGCTCTGGCAACAGGGACTACTTAAGCCAAGTGCTTTTTCTTTTACTGGGACTTAATGGAAAACACACCAACACTTAATTTCTAATTAGATCTCTAATCAGAGTCAGCACACAACCTTTTCAAAGCCGCCTCTCTTCAAGATTAACTACTTCTCAGGCACTCCTTTTTTTTTCCAAGATGAGATTATTTAGGCCAAATTACACACTCTGAAGTGGCCTTATTGATTTCCGTCTCACCTGCCATTTTTATTGACTGCTGCCTGCAGCAGTTTCCTATTTTATAAAAGCCATATGGGCCAATCTGGGATTGGCGTTAAACGACACGTCACCCCACTCATCACATCATGAATCCGTCAAAATGATTTTCACTTCAATGCTGAACATGTATAATCAACTACAAGGTCCACAATGGAATGAGAGCCTTGTGGACTCAAGCATGACATGATGGCTGCCGCAGTACAGTGCTTTTCACCTTTGCAGAGTGGGAGTTTTAACTGTAAACAACCAACCAACAGCTTTACCAACAGCTTTAGCAAACAGAAAAAGGCCATCTGGTTTGAGGTGTTCTAAAGGAATCCAACCTAATTTACAACAAAGCCTGTGGCAATGTAATGTTGATAAGAAAAGCTGTGAAAGTCTTTCTTTAAGCCTTTCACTAAAAAAGAAGATGTCACTTTGACCCTGTTTGCCTCTGACCCCCTGTTATCTTTTCTACCAGTCAAAGAGAAAACAAATTTGGGTGACAGATTTTATATTCCTCTGACTACTCATCAGGCCGGCAATAACATATTCTGGGACATAACTGATGTTAAGTTGTAGAACCTGATTTGTCTTCTCTGTTTTCTTGGCTAAAGAATTGATCCACTGCACAATTACACAGTCTGAAAGATGAACTGATGAGTCAGATTTTAATCTGTATAGAGGGCCTTTGTCTTTGTTAGAGTACAAGATTTTGTCAGTTGTATAAAATTACAAATGTTGCAGATTCAAACAGCCTTAAAATCACTGATAATCTCCAAATGGTAACATTTTACATTTAAATTCTCCACAAGTTCTTACCGAATACCGTGAGGTTGACCATGTTCTCACGGTTGCCCGCAGGAAACGTGGTGTACTCGCAGATGTAGGCAGCTTCATCAGACAGCTGCAGGTTGGAGAACATGATGGTGGTGTCCTCCAGCGAAGGCGTACGGTGACGAACCGCTGCTTGCTTGAAGCTGACCCGTTCCTTGAAAGGCGGCAGAACGGACACGCCGAGGGCAGGGTTGGCTATGGCCACGTTCTGTTTGGTGCCGTTGAGGAGCTTCTGCCAGGTGACTTGAGAGATCTTGACTGGTGGGTTACTGTTGACGAAAATGCAGCGCAGCTCCACTTGTGAACCCACAAAGCCAGACTTACTGGGGTCCATCTGTACCATCTGACCATTGCCAGCTAGAAGTAGAGGACACACAGAGAGAGAGAAAAAAAAACATTTAATTACGATTAACAAGTGTCCAAGGCCAAGCAAAACACTCCAGTCAATAGCAAGTACATGCACTGAAAATCAAGGAGTCAATTCAGCCTCCTAGGTAGTATATGCACGCACAACACTCACAGGATTTAGCCACACACTCCCCATACATCAGTGTAAAAAGTAGGTACATTGCAGCAGTTGTGTGTAAAAGCTGGGGGAGTTGATATTAACATAACGGGCACATCTATACAACCCTGTCTTTGTCCACGAGGGTACTGTTTCTGATGAGATGGGAGGGCTGAGCGAGAACCAATGCATCACTAATGAATGAGTACAAGGGCAGTGAGTTGGAGCCAAGTCGTCGTCTGCTGTGCTCCCTCCACCTACCCAGCAACACACTGGCTAGCCCATTGTAATTTTAATTACTTTTTACTCACAAATACTTCAATGATGCCTGGAGCTCCTATTAAAAGAAACAATGTGGAGTCCTGTGTAAGCACTCAAAACAATGAGAACACACACATTAGCTATATAAAAAACCCAGCAATTATGCTCCTCTTCCCTACTACCCAAGCCTGTGAGGAGTTTGGTAGCAAAAGAACAACAACTAGCGAGGGCGGGCATTCTGGGCATTAAACTTGCCTGAGGTTTAGTCTTTCATGTATATGGTGACCCAAGTGTCAAACTCCCTTCTTCTTCACGCCCATGTATGTCCACACATTTGTAGTTAGCATCCTTGAATTAGATGTTCCTTACATAGTGCCTGCTTTTATCTGGTGGTGAGAATTTTAAGCTTTTATCTGTTTTATATTATTGTAAAGTGAATATCTTTGGGATCGGTTGTCAGACAAAACAAGCAATTCATTGTTGTCACCTTGGACTCCCTGGTCTTTCAATCTGATTCTTAAATACAGTTAAACAACTACAACTTTCATTTACACCCGATCTGACCTGAGTGTGCAGTCTGAACAGAGGTGTCATTGAACCGCACCAGGTCCTGTGTATCCTGTTGTCTTAGACACATCTTTGTTATCTCAGGCTCCGATTTATGTTCCTCTCCAGGTGAAGTCTGATGATGTCCCATTTCCTGGTCCGACAACCCCTGGCTGGGATTGTATTTACAACCAGCCGCAGCTATAATTATCTCCTATGGATAGACGGCCCACAGGAAGAAAGACTGAAATTCCTCTGTTAATCACATGGACTCATAAAGCCACCAGTGAATCGAGTCATAAAGAGAGGGAAACTATGCTGTGGTCTCAAGTAGAGGACTGGGGTCTACACACACACATGCATCACAAACAGAGCAGCTCTTTAACACTGACTAACTGCATCACAATGATGGATAATCACTTCGTTCAGAGATAAAGTTTCCACAGGGGGCTTTAAAATGTAGCTATAAGAATACGTGAGAGGGATCCATTTATGTATACACCCACTCAATACAATATCTGATGTAGTCTATCTTCAGCTATACAGGAATCTGAAGCAGAGAGGAGGGAGAGTTCAGTGCGTGCAGGCTGTCAAACTGTCTAAGCAGCAGCAGAGACTGTTAGGAAGATTTTTCTTATAAAAACTGTAGATAGTCAGTTAAGGACACTGGGACACAATACGTGCATGAAGAGAGGAAACAGTCGGTGCAGACTCTAGCAAGAAGATTAAGATGAACAATGTATTTTTTTTCTATCCTTCACAGCGTTCGCACAACTCTCAGATTGAATGGCTTATGCTGGAAAGCAGTGCATTACGAGAGAAAGGCATTTTCTATCCATTGTTATATTCTTTTCGCTCAAGTACAGCCTTTGCTGCCTACATCAAATCATATAAAAAAACAAAGTGACAACCTTTTGAAGTTACTGAGTGCACATCATCTTTCATTTCCTTCTGACCACATCAGCAAGACCCTCTCTATAGAGATTTAAACTTGGGGGATTTGAAGATGACAGATTGATTTACTAATACAGTTTGACAGGGAGGACTGGCAACCTTGTCATCTGTACCTTGAGAAACACCTGTGTCCTTGCTCACCTCAGGGCAATGCTTTACTCCATTTTATCACAGCTTAGATTACCAGTCGTGGCAGCTATAGCATGATATTTTTTGAATAGCAAACACAATTTACTGTGTGACAACACAAGTTAAAGTTTAATCTTACGTTGGGGCGGAATGGTGGGATGTTTGTGCAGTGAGGCTGTAAAAACTCACAAATATGTACCTGGGTAGACCTTACCCACTTGAATACTAAAACAATACTGGCAGGGGCTGGTTGTGTGAAAAGCTGCAGCCCCTCCCTCCCTCCCTCCTTCCCTCTGCCCTTCCTCCTTTGAGTCTGATCCCACTCCCCACTCAGATTGAACCAAATAAACAGCAGCTCACGCAAATGGAAGCCAGAGGAATAGGCATAATTACACAGCTACAGAGCCCAAATCCCCTCCGTGAAGGACCAGGGGCGCCCACGGGGACCCCTTTCACTCAAGGACTGGAGGAGTCCTTGGCTGAGCACACAGTAGAGCTGTAATTACAGACTATACCACAGAGTGGCAAAGCCATAGAAGAGCAGAACCAAGTACATGCAAGAGGCATTAAGAAAGTAGATTTTGTGAGGGTTATGGGAGCCAGTGATGCAGAAACAGGAAGAAAAAGAAAGATAGGCAAAGTAGGGGAAACGCAGAACTGGCCAGGAGGAGAGGGAGACAAAGAGGAAGGCGGAACTTTAGGGAGATTTGTAGGTGCGCTGCAGGTTTGAGGCTGGCTGGCGTTGTCGCTTCTGCTGCTTTGTTCTCACACTGACAAGAGGGTGACTGGGGGGACAGTCATGCTCTAATACACCTGAGGACAGACACTGCCTTGAGAGTTGCCAGTGGAGAGAGGGGCCCTATTTCTGGAAGGAAAAGGAACAGGACAAACAAACAAAGCAGAAAGTATGCCCAAGCTGACAGAATATTAAAAAAAAAAAAAAAAAGAATGGTTTGATTCACACTAGGTGAGTGAGCTGACTTGGATCAAGGGGGACATAAGGGGCACTATTAAAACAGCTGCTGTACCGTCTGGCCCTGCACTGATAGCGAGAGACTCCCAGGGCCTGAGTACAGAGCTGTGCAGAGAACATTCAACTGTAACAAGATCTGGCCTGTCAGGCAGCAAGGAAAAGCATGTGCTTTGTGTTGTTTGCATATGGCACACTGGACAATGTGTGGGGCATGCTACACTGAATAACAGCCTTCAGTCAAATGGTCTTCCTATGGTGCATGGACAACATCCAGGAAAATGCAGGGCAATCTTCAAAGCAAAGAGTTGTGATTACCACAGAAAGCTGTAGGGTGAATATATTTAAATCAATGTCGATATTTTATTACCCAGATAGGAAAACAAACAAGAGTAGGAAAAAGATGCTTGACTCCTTTCTGTAACAATTTGAAATTGAATGAGAAACATTGAATTAACGTTTCATATTTGCTTTTTTTTTTTTGCAAATATAAGACATTCATACATCTGTTTCTTCCAAATATTCTTCAGGACAATGTAAAACCAGACCTTGCTCTATACACAAACAATAACAACACCATAAAAAACCCTAAACTGAAAACCAGAGCGCCATTTCCTAAAGTCTAGGAAGCTTCGTTTCCATAAAACAACTGCTATTTGGCAGCTCATCTCATATACGTAACACTATTTTTTTTTTTTTTCAGCTGAACTGGCCGACAAGCAACAACATTTTAAAAAGACAATTACCGGCTCGTTAACTATCACTTGGTCCACGCACATCTAAAGAAATCAATTTGTGCCCAAGTCAAATAAAGTTCAGATAATTCACCTCTAGCCGCTGCAATATGAGGCAAAGAGGCAAAGATTAAATAGGACTGAATGCATATTTTACAAGAGACACTCATTAATGTCTTCTATTTAAAGCTGCACCAGGCGGCTTGGCAGACTGTCAGTCCCAAATGGCAGTGAGACGTCTCTCTTTGAAGTTTGAATACTTCAAAACCCAGGAAATGTGTAATGTGATGTCATTAAACTGCACACTTCTTGGACTTAAATGTCATCTTCTCTGTGGCTTTTTTAGGGGTGGAGAGAATGAAGAGTTTCCATTTTCACTGGACTGACTGGACGCTCGCTCCTCACATTTAATTTAGGCATATAGGTCAAATCTATGACGTTTCATATGTAGAGATGAAACCGTTCTTCTCCACTGCAGCTGCGCTTTGTGATTCAAGCGGGCGTATTTTTGTATAAACTTCTTCTAAAGTGCAGCTTCAAAGCTTATCACATGAAGACACATCATCTCCTCACGCTTGATATGCTTTGGTTACTCCATTGTTACTTTAAGTGGGATGCTGATAGATAAAACATGGCTTGAGCCACTCGGGATAATGACTGTTTAATGTAGTCCCAGTTCCCACGGCGATGGAACAGGCTTCTGTGCTCCCCTATTCATGGCCACACACACACGGGGTGTTTAGGGGGAGTCCAAATCTTCTGTCACACACACATACACACACATACACACACACATCGCCCATTAGATGCTTGTTTATTCCCCTGGTGGAATCTTTTTTCTTTTTTTTATCAGTGTTTTGATCATGTTATCAACTTATAGAAGTGCTTTTCGAATGCTTTATAAAATAAATTGCGGTGCCACTGTCTCTTAGGGATAACTGTAAGCTATCTCGCTATGCTGGAGGCTTTGATACATACATATAGGGCACTTAAACTAGCAGGAGGGGCGATATTATAGGTTTAATGTTGCTTGTTGTTCACGGTGGCCATTCAGCTTTTTGAGATGGAGCAGCATGTGTCAGAGAATTTGTTTTAATCTACACTCAGACATTATTTGATGGTGCTTCAGCCAGGTCTCTTGGGTAAACAATGGTGTACCTGCCAAAGCAGCTCTCTTTACCCTCTGTCTCCCCAAGCAAACATTCAACTGCCTAGGCAAGCGAAACCTCGCTGGAACAGATGGTTAGTAGACCTGTTCCTAATTTTCCACTATCTGGTTCAAATTTGAAATACTCTTTTGTACAACACACTCATTCATTGAGGACAATGTAACATCTGCTGTGCTGTAAATGTTAATGATTATCGGGAATATTTATTATGTTAGGCAACTTCCCAATCTGGGACTGCTCCATGAAAAAGGCTGTGCATTTCATTTTAACTATTCCCAATGGCTGTTTGTTTGGGTAAGGGAGAGGCGTAATGACCGCGTACTGTGGCACAGTAGTCCTGTGTATTCCTCCGGGGTTATAAAATTACAGCTTTCAGGTTGGTAGCGCGTAGCATCGGCCAGTCAACCGCACGCACCGATTCTCACCTAATGTAGCTGCATGCATCGTTTCTGAGAAAACACGAGGTTCTGAGCACAAGCCCACACACACACACACACACACATGCCCCTCGAGCAGCTTTAAGGCATTTCAAATGTCAAGGGGATGCATCAGTTTGCCTGCAACAGAGCTTCTCATCTTAGTTCAGTTGGATAATGATTCATCCTTGAATGAAAACACTGGAAAACACCACAACTCCATTTTGTTATCAGAGGATTTCAAAGAACCAAACACAGAAGATGAGACAGTGGAGGATATTATGCTTTTTTTTTGTTAGCCTCTTACTAACCTCTTTGAATTTAAATATACAGTGAGTAACTGCGCCTCTGGATTTCCTGTAATTAATGCTTTTATATTCCAGTCAAACAGGAAATATGCTAGAAGTAATCTGGGATTTTAGTTGTCTTTGACCGCAGCAATGACAAAAAAGCTGGGCCAAAAATAAGGCTTTTGCCCTAGAGAGGGAGAGAGAGAGAGAGACAGACAGAAAGAGAGAGAGAGAGAAAGAGAGAGAGAGAGAGAGAGAGAGAGACAGAGAGAAAGAGAGTATGGCATATATCAAGTGTAAACACAGTGTAAGGGAGCTCTAACCCTCCCCCCACTCTACCCCTGCAGCTTAACTAAACAAGGCCACCACAGTTTCGGTGCTACAACACAAAATAAACAGCACTGACGTTACCTGACCGAGTGGTTTGATGACATCACCCACTGATACCAGATATCGAGCAACCGTCAGACAAACAAAAGGCCGAAAGTGAGCGAGAGTCCCCAACCTGGTAAATGAATGACTGTAACCGTTACAGTTGCGCTTGTTTGACTGAAACTCGGGGAAAAACAGGGAACAGATCCAGGTAGTGTGAGTGTCTTAAAGCGTGGTATCCCGAATGAAATGTTGTGGTGCAATAATAGCAAGATAATAATACGTTTTATCAGACAGATCTCAAGCCAAGATGCTGGGAAGCACTTAGACAGACCAGACAATTAGTCAACAAAGCGTCTCATCCACAGAATGGCCTCAGCGCACAAGATGATGTGCGCTGATTATTATTCAATAATGCAAAAGTTTCCCTGGGCTTTCAAACAAGGGCAGCTGTTGGACGTCTTAATAGGAAAGAGCTGATCAATAAATAAAAAGCGGGCCACAGGCACGCTGCGAGGTGATGCATTATGGTCTCAGACAAGCCGAGCCCAGGCGGCTGCAGGTATAGGCTCGGAGCATATTAAGAGTAAAGGGTGGGGTGGGGTTACATAAATGTGATGTAGAGGATTTTGGGGAGTTAAGGGGGAGGGTGAGCAGTGAGAGTGACACGCAGTGGGTCAGACGTGGTGAGCAGATTACAGCACTCAGGATATTAAAGTGGAGGGGAGACGATGCTGCAGGCAACACACCTCCTGTGGAAATCTCAGTATTAGCACAGGGTGACACAGAGGCTATGTCCACATTTCTTTTGACACAGTCTACATAACGGTACAATAACAAAACTGCTGTAGGAGCAAATTTTTCCTCATAGCTTTAGGTGAGGATGGAGTCATGGCGAGAAAGGTTTAAAATTCTTCTTGATGGGATACAAAGAAAGATCCAGATCTATATTCATTTGACATTTAGAGGTAAAGTTCCCCCTAAACTCACCTGACATGCCACCTAAAATGCACACAACACCTGTATAGTTAATGTAGATACACAGGTAAACCAATATTTTAATCACCGGTTGACAGCTACTCAGTTTACTTCAGTCAACCAACAGAATATTGATTATTGATACTGGCAAACATTTGCTGGTCCATCTTCCTAATGTGAGGATTTGTTGCTTTTCTATTTTATATAATTTCATAACTTTGGGTTTTGAACTGGTTGGTTGGACATGGCCAGCAATATGAAGATGTCTGTAAATTGATAATGAAATTAATCATTTCTTGCAGCCTTAATCACTACCGGTTGTGACGGCTGCTCACTTTGCTTGCATGCATCAGTATTAACGTGTGTTTTCGTGTCATTTGCACATTGATAACATTTTAAATCTTCACCGAATATGCACAACAACAAGTGTACAGTATTATAAGTATGGCTTTGGAGTGGGACATATAGAATGGGGAGGAGGGGGGGAGTCTCTGAGTCTGAGCCAGCACCACAGTAGTACCCTATACCTCCACTAAGAACTCAGCAAATACACCATGAAACACATATAAAGTCCTGCCAAAAAGTGCTGAGAAAGAGTCTGGCTCTGGACAACCATGCATGACAAATCCTCCTCTCACACCATCTGTTCCATTGTCCACAAGTAAAGATAAGTCTTGCACAGAGTACAACCACTGAATACTTCCATGTGATTATGCCAAGCAGTTGTGTTGGATACATTATAAAACATAACAATTTCAAAAATCAAACAACTATTCAGCTCAAACTGGATGATCGGTTATTGAATGTACATAAGGAAGGAAATGAACATGTGACATGGAGACCTTCTGCACGCTCAGAAGGTCTTGATGGGTGTAAATCCATACACCCCATGCAAGGTGACCTTTAGAAATACTCGGTGAGAGCACAGAATATCGTTTTTGGCATCTGACCTGTGTCAACCTTTACTGGTGGAGTTTTTTCTGCCTTTTTTGACAAAGGCCGACTCTTACAGGCTTACAGGAGAGAGGAAGCCTTCAGGGGGTAAATAGATCCAGTATAAGCATGGCGAGAACCACTGTTGCATGACCAGTGGCTTATTAAACCAAGAAAAGAGAACGTACAATCAATATTTGATTAGAGTCACTTGTGATTTTTTTCAGACATTTCCCCTCTGTGTTATATCGGAGCAGCCTCCATAGATTTCTTGAAAGAAATTAATGTTGTGCATATCATACATTTTTAAAGATGTGTGGAAAAAAATAGAAGAACTGGCTGTCATCAAAGTGCATCTCTAATTGTGGTTGGGACATAAACAGGACAGCAGGGGCAACGCGCACACAGCTTTGCTTGTTGGTGTGTTGCATCGAGCTATTTTTCTCCAGCAATGCTGGCGCAGGCCATTTACACAGCAGATCCATTAACATATAGGAGAGGGAATTCACACTCCAGCTGGAGTGGGCAGTCGGCTGAAGCCCCAGTCTGCCATCAATCAACAATCACACTTAGTATGTGTCTGAGTCATGATCGCCATGGGACTCTGAAATGCTGTGCATTTGCTCAAAAGCAAGTGTTGTCACAATAGCAAATCTTTAGCTGATTACCAGCCCTCATATCACATTTGATAGTCTAAACAAACAACATTGCATGCAAACTGAAAGCAATGCAATCTACTCATCATAACATCGACCTAATATTGTAACAAACCAGTCATCTCTGTGCACGTGTACATGGAATTAAGTACAAATAAACACGATTATGAATTTCGCCCTGCAGTCACAATCATTTAGGCATGGATTAGTATCCTGTTTTTTTCCACGGGAGGAATGAATGTGCACAGTTATTTAAGCTGATAAAGTTAGATGTGCTACACTCATTTTATCCCTGAACATGTTATCTTATCTTGTTATTTAAATCGTTTTTCACATCGGTAATACATGTACATTTTTTATTAGGCGTTCCTTGCTGCAGTGTAACTGAAACATTCCCTGCATGCTCTCAAGAAGGTTTCAGGTTTACTGTTGAGGATAAATTCGCCTTAAGTCTCTGTAACCTTGACTCTGGACTGGCTTCTTGAAAAGACCAGCATAGAAATCACAGAAGCATCATCGGCAAGTATACCATGTAAACAAAAAGAGAAAATGAACGCTAACGTACGGCAGATACGGCTACACGGGTGCATGCAGAGTTTCAGCATAAACGTTGGATTCTGATCTTTGCCAAATCCCCCTTTTTCATGTGTGTTTTGATCATAAACCTCTATGAAATCCAGCGGTTCTAGGCAGAACTCCGAGACCAGGGCTGAACCATTTCCTAAACCACGACCACAGCCCATCTTTCCAAGGCGAGTAAGGCTCCATGTTCCACATACATATAACCGTTGGAATGCTCACCACATCTCAGGACCATGTTCATATTCTGCTGCATGTGCTTTCCAGCTGTGATCGAGTATTGTCTTTCCCAGCAGTCTCTAAGCTTCACCATATACAGTGTTTTCTCACAGCTCAGTGTGTTTCCATACATTGTCTTTCAGTACATCAAGGTTCTGTGTGATATTATCCAGCATCTGAAATACCTCTGATCATAGCTTATATGTTCACTTCCATCTGTCTTTCATAACTGTTGTATACCGACTTGACAGCAAGGACAGAATAAACAATACTGGTAAATTAAAATACTTTTAAAAGACTTAAAATAATATCAGATGAAGCAATGTTATAAAGCTATTTTCTGGACAGCTATTTTTGGGGCAACTATACCTTTCATTTGTCTTTTTTCTATTGTAATGCTGTTTTTGATGGAGATATTTAAAAGAACACATGAAATAACAGCATTTAAATGTCTACACGGTTTGCAACTGGTCTTTCAAGAGAAAAGCAACTGGCATGGAGACATAAGTAGGGAACCACAAAGCCGCAGCAAGAGGAAAGGAACAGCCTGAGAGCTCAATTGGGTGGTATGAGTTACTCCAGTCTCCACTGGTTGTTAGATGTCTAACAATGTGTATTGACACAGAGACCCAAGACACAAAACCATTTGGTAGATTCTCAAACATGTACAATGCAAGAAAAACAGGCCAGGCACTCTTAAAATGTGAGAGGAAAGAGAAAGAATGATAGCAGTAATCAATCATAGGGATCAAAAATCATGAAACCACTCTCTGGGTTCTCTGAGTTTCATCTGAAAACACTATAGTGGGTGGGCTGTGGGCATGGGGGCATAAAAAAGGCAGGAAATGAACTCACAGCTTTTTTTTTTTTTTTTCTAAGTGTATCTGCTGCTGTTGAAAAGACAAGGACTGGGGTTTGACACACTTCGCCCCAGAGAGTGTTAAATAGAAAGCGAACCCGTATTAAAAGTAGTCGACTCCACTGTCGCTTGCTACAAATCTCAACATCTAAGTTTAAAACTTAATACTTAGTAACATCCGGATAAAACGAACAATGGTGAAGAGAACTGCCATTGAATGGAGATAATTGCGCGGTTCAATGCAATTTCAATGTGGCCAAATTGTAACTGTGTGACTGCTGTGTGACTGCTCCGCTGACAGCTTGTGCTATTAACTGCAATAAAACCAGCACCGTAATTACCCTCTGTGTTAAAAGACGTTCTGTAGTTAAACTTCACAGCGCGCTGATTCGGACTTGAAATGCAGAAGGATGCACAATGACATGAGCCCGCGAGAACGGAGCGGGTTCTGCCTCGTAGGGCTTTGATGAAACAAAGAAAAAAAAGTATAGCTGACAAATCCTGATAATGTATTACTATTGATCAGAAGCGGGGAAAGTGAAGCAGGCAGTCACAGGCAGATTCAACAACTCAATTAAGCCGTATTGAAATCCCTGTCACTCACTCATGAGAGTAACCAATGGCAAAATGTACCGCTTTTTGGAAGAGGAGTCTGATTTGAATTTTAAGCTTGTGAACAGGCAAAGGAGCCATCTCCCAGGAAGCCTGAATCTCTCTAAGTGATGGTATAGAAAGTCAAACCCAAAGCTTCTTGTAGCCGCAAACAAACTTTATCCCACATGAAATCATTCACGTGAACGCCTACGCTTTGACATTAATAGCCTTTGAAATCTGCTGACAGAGTTTAGACTACCTCAGTAGCTGGCTCAAAGACACAGGGGCCAGTCCAGTGGGAGCACAGACGAAATAGCTGTAGACTGCATGTACATGCTTTTTCCTCAGGGCTGCAGAAGTATTATTTGGAGCCCTTACCCTCACATCACCCTCCCTTACTGTGTCTATACTGTGGGCTGCTCATTGTTTGACAGGATTGACAAGCTCCCTGGCAGAGCTGATTAAAAGCTTTAAGGTCAAAGAAGTGGGACAGATATCGAGCGAACACCTGTCTCCTCACTGTGAGCCGGTCCCCTACTGGGTGTGTCCTCCATTGGCGCAGAATCAATGGCTCCATTAAGACTCAATGTGGACTCTTTTTTTTTTTTTTTTTGACAGGCCTGCTTTGGCTTGCAAAGAACCTTTCACCTGGCTCTTCCTCTTTTTATTTCCCTCTTGTAGTCATACCAAAAGGGAGAAGTATTGTTTTTTTTCCCACATAAGAGAGAGGAGATCAGTAGGAGATCATCATATTTTTGTACAACCTAGATAATCAGCTAACCTTTACCTTTAGCTAAAAGAAGGTTCAGAATATAATGTAGTGCGACAAGCACACATTGCAATGTATTTATTTTTTTCCAGCTTCAGACTTAATTTCATCATAGATTTCCACATTCTGGTAAAAATAACTTTGAAAGCCTGGCTGCCCACTGAAGATTTGCCAAAGGATTATAGATCATTAAAGAGATGTTTGAAGTTCACTTGAAGCCTCTCCAAATAAGTCACCCGAATCACAGAGTTTATAGTGTCTTTGCCACACATTTTCTCTCTCGCTGCAACCCGGGTTTCTCACAAACTGCAACAGCTGGTCATGCTCTCTGGAGTCATAATCCAGAAGTGGACATTTCAATTTACTTGAGCCTGAGTTTGGATGATAGTGAATTAAGATACCTGCTGCCGTGGATACCTTACCGATTTCATCCTTTATGGTAGGCTTTCCACTCACAACTTCACAGAAGAGAAAGTGTTCTTATTCTGACATTGTATCTCACAATAATCTATAAAATGAAACCTAATACCATAGCTTTAGCCATGGGATCAGACTTCAAGGGATGGATGACTTTCACCAAAAGATATCTTGAAGCGTGTCCCACACACCTCTCATTGCTACTTTCATCACCAGAGTACTTCCATTTTCACAGGTTTCTGGATCCCCTCCCCCCACATAGTCACCTAGCTGGTCTTTCTTGATATGATTCAATGGTTGAGCACAGATCCACACTGTGCTTCTGTTTTTTTTATCACGTTAATAAGGTTTGTTAACTTCTTTCTGTTTGCTGTGAGAAAATAAAGCAGCAGATTTAATTGACTTAAAAGACATAGCAAAGACACTCAAGCATTGTCAAAGTGTCAGACTTGTGCATTTTTTTTCACTTTTCCCACACAATGATGTATTGTGTAATTACTCTCACAATGTCTTCATTTCATTGTTTTCATCTCACTGAAGAATGGAGAAGATCAAGAACTGTTGTTTGATGAATATAGATTAAGAGTAAATGCTTTGATGACCGACTACAAATGTAGACCATAAAGAAACCTTTCTGTTTGAGTTTATTTATGAACTGGTAATTGACTTGTTACACCAATATAAACACTATCATTCTGGAGAACCACACAAGTGCCTTGTCATTTTGTTTCCACATTTAGATATTTGATGAAGTTGTAGCATAACCGAGAAGTGAAAGAAGCGAGCTGACACTTCTCCAGTAGTGTTTTCGAGCAGATGTGAAACTGTGTTTGCTGGAGGAAAAGGTGAAGGTGCTGGTGAAGTGCAAAGTCTCCATTCGCAACTGCACTTTGACCTTTTCTCATGTATAAGTTTTTCCTTTGATTTATCAGGAGTTGGTTGTTTAGTGAGGTCAGAAGGACACGAGGGAAGATGTAGTGTAATATCCTGAGGCTACGTTTGTAAAAATCTATGGAATTTGTGGAAGTTTATGGAAAAAACAAAACATTTTAAAACATTATTTGTGTCAAGTGTTTTCTTCGGGCCGACTACTCAATCTCACTGTTTCTTTGGTACCAACTGAAATGTGTAACACCAAGTATAGAAAACTATTGAGTCCCAAAAGTTGGCATTGAATGCCTCGTCAGATGTGTAGACTTGTTTACTCATTTTCTAATCAGATACTTACTGATTTATATATATTTTTTTGTCAATTTTAGACTCTTTTTTGCTGAATGAAATGTTTATATTCCTCAATAAGTGAGATTCTGTCCTCAAAATTGATTTCACGCTCTGAAATGTTGACATTTTGATTAATGCACAAAGAAAAAAAAACAGGGAAGTTTACACAAAACCACTTAAGTTGTAAACGCTTTTTTATGTGTATTTAGTGTGACCACATGTGTCGTGTTTGACTATTAAAACCCTGCAATACGTCTTATCTTTATCTTAAATTGTACTTTTCAATTTAATTATTGACTACTCAGGACTATTAGAACAATGACATTTAAACTGTTTCTCATTAGTTAAGGATCAAACCTCTGCCCTGCAGCCTCGGTATTTTCGTAGCCAACTTGGGAACACTTACTGCCACCAGGATTATAAATGCCAGTGTTTCCAGCAGCAGTGCATTAGATAGTGCACATATCTGTTACCTAGAAATGATAGTAGATTGGGTGAAAATTTCTCATCATCTCTGTGCCCTTCACAGATTGCAACTATACCCCGCGCTCCCACACTCACTTACTTGCAATCCTAGGCTTGCAGAGCTGGTGGAAAAATGTCTGAGCAGAAATGAGCTGTGCTGGTGAGAGTGCTGGTGCCTTGACAACTGACAAAACTGCATTTGCGCATTCAAAGTTTGAAACATTCATACTGCAGTACACGCACAAGCGTTGTGAATGGATGCTGGAATAAGGCTCGACATATGGGCTTAACGCAGGCCGGAGTAAAATAAAGGGCAGTGAGTTGTGACAGGTGTATTCCTTGTGGGCATGAGCTTGTTTTTAATCTTGTTTAAAGTTGAAGTATTTAGATTGTGTTGTGTATTATTCTGTCATGCATTCAGTCAGTGTGGTAATTAATTTCAGAATGATGGATATGGTGAGTGTAAGACAGAAAAAAATTACATTAATCATTTTTTTTTATACTTAAGCTATTTTAGACGGCTATTGTACACTCATTCAAGCAGGACTAGCAAGGAAAGCTAAAAGCTAGCATCCAATCAACACTTTATCTGACGTAGCTGCACATGTTAATATAACCTCTCAACGTTTTGACTGTGATACTATTTAACAGAAGTATTTCTTTACATTGCTAGATGTTACACAAAGGATTGTAATTTAAAAAATAATACTCCTACAGTCCAAAAATAGATGTAAGATTCATGTTAAACCATTACACGCACACAGTCACCATCTTGGAAAATCCAATGAATCACTGAGTGATCAAGGCCAGTGGTGGGCTGGGGGATTTCAGCAGAGACTGGGCTCTTAAGGTGTCCTTTATCTGTTCAAGCATGGCTGCTGTGTATGCTCACGTGCTCTACAGTGACATAGTCGACCCTTCATACATAATAGATGTGCTGGTGTCCATGGAGCCACAGATGCTATAGCGGTGAAGGGTTGGAGCAGGGCACAGAGACAATAAGAGGTATTTTTATTCAATGTTTTATCAGGCTTGAATGCGTTCTACTAATCAGTAGCCTCTCCTGTGGCGCTGCTTAAATTTATCATGCTAATGTGGTAGTTGAGGAAGACACCGTTCAGTATCAGTGAATGTGAAACTGCATGATGGCAGAGGAAAATGTTGTATCTAATTGGTTTAAATCTTCACTCATTAATGTTTTTTTTTTAAACAGAGGTTGTCAACGCGAGCATTTTAACTCATGTAAGGCTTGTATTTTTTGAGCAATGGATGGCAAAAATGTAAAACTGTAAAGCTTCACTTGAGCCACCGTAGAGTACTTGAGAGCAGCAGTAGTTTATTAATTTGCGGGCTTATTGTTCCTAATGAAAGTGGATTAACCAACCAACAGGCATTAGCTGCATTTAGATTTAACTGCATATCTTTATTTCAGCAATGATCAAAGACATTAGGTTCCTGGGAAGTGGGAACATCGATGGTGTGTAGCAATTAACAGTATATTGTATTCCCATTCCCCTAACTGTTAGTTGTTTAGCAATTATCATGCTCACCATAATTTTGCTATAGTTTTGAAATGCAATTTATTTTATGAATACAAATATCTCGTCCCTTCTTTTATCCTTCTGTTGTGGAGAGAGAGAGAGAGAGAGAGAAAAAAAAACATGAATAGAAAAAAACTGTTAAATATTTATGTACCAATTTCTTAGCTACGAGCAGATCTCGCTCGGCTGCACTAAAATGAAAACTCGCTGTGACCTAGTTAGAAGAATGCCACATGACAAGGCCGTGCCCGCCCTCTATCCGTGAGACTAGCCAAGCATAAACGGCCATATCGAGCATGATATTTTGCACGGGGATCCTTATCGACGGTTTGTTAGCAGGATGCGGGGCAGCCAGGTCTGTGTCCTACTCCTTGGCTGATTAGGTGGGTGAAGGACAGACCCTGGCTGCTCCAGCTCTACGTTGCAGGAGGCTGAGGCAGCTGCACTTTGTTAATGTGCTGCCACTCCCCTGCAGGGTGAGCAGGCTTGGACAGGCCGAGGTGACGCTCCCCTCTTTTCCACAGCTCAGCCAGCTTGACTTTGCTTGGCTGATGAACTGTGACGGGACACAACTCCAAGGTTGTTTGTGCTGCTTTTTTTTTTTTTCCACAGCAAAACCAGTCAGAGCAGGAGTGTGAAACACGGTTGAACTCTGCTGATGGCTCTCAACCTTCATATCAGCTGGCTTGGCTGCACCCGTGACACACTCCAGTGAACACCTGAAGGATCCCCACTGTCAGGATGTAAGAGTTGCAAGCCGTACAGCCAGCTGCTTATGTTTCAATACAAGAAGAAGAGCATAAACAACGTCAAAAACCTGCCCAGACATGATTTACCTTGCACAACTTAAAATGAGTCAGTCCTGTGATCGCAGACACCGGAGCATTCAAACTCCAGGGAACTTGCTTCACAAGTCAATCTCAACAAAGGGCTCTGAGTAAGCGTGCGTGTGAGAAGAGACTGCATTTCTTTTGAATCACTATTCAGATCACTTGGATATGCCATTCATTACTCAGTTAGAGAGCCTATAACCATAATTTATGGGTCTCAAAGCACACTGTAGAGCTTTCAGCTAGTAGTTTTGTGATAATTCTCCCTTCACAACTGAGAAGTTGAAGGTGCAGTGTGTAGAATTTAGTGGCATCTAGCTGAACAGACTCGACAGAAATGGAATGTAATTTTCATAAGTATGTTTTCATTGGTATATAATCACCTGGAAATAAGAATCGTTGTGTTTTCGTGCCCTTTATATTTACATAGAGAGTGGGTCCTCATCCAAAGAGCCAGCTGTGTTTCTACAGTAGCCCAGAATGGACTAACCATATTTTTGCAAGTTTTGCAGCAACCGTAGGTCCTACAGGCTTGGAGGGGGAGGGGGAAGGGTATTCAGTTGGTTGCAATCTGCAAACTTACCGCTAGATGCCTCTAAATTTTACACACTGGTCCTTTAAGGTTGTTATTTTTGTGCTGCTCTTTCTGCAAGTCAGAAATATACAGTACCTCATGTCACTGCACTTCAAGATCCTACTCCTTCATATTTGCTGAAACAGAATCCAACAGCAGCAGGGTCACGGAGAGGCTGCTACAAAACCAATCAGTGAAAGACCATTGTACATTTTGCAGGGAGCCTAAAAAAAATTCCATAGTGAGAGAGGCTGCCAAAACCTCTGCATGCATATTATACAAAGAACCCTCTTAAAACGGTATGATGAATTCCCGCAAGATGAATTCTTGTTCATGTTAAGGCACAGAGAGCATATTTCTGTCACTTATTTTTTTTTCAGGGGCAATTTTAAATTCATGCAAACTAATCCCTTTGTTTGCTTGTTTTTGCTTTTCACTTTTTATAGGCATAACACCCCTACTGGTTACATCCAAGACCTTGTTCACATCCACTGTGTTATTACTGCAATTTTACACAACAGGTAAAGTGTACAGAGCCAACCACCGGGACTCAAAACGACATCCATTCCCAGTGTTTAACCTGCATGGAGACTTTGCTGGAGGAAAATTGTTTGGATTCACACATTCAAGTTCCACATACAACTCCAGTTAATCCAAGTGATTACAAGCGACAGGCATTCACGTTGAAAGAAAAATGAAAAAACACTTCTTCACTTCAGAACAAAGAAAATTACACATTGCTCTGTGATTGTAGGTTGTTAAAATTAGACAGACAGTGAGAAAATCACTAAGCAAAGCGATTATTTTGCAATCTACCATTTTACTCTATAATCGTTCTTCCAGCTTAGTACTTTCATCCGTCAGAGTTACTGGTAACCCCTCACCAAATACTCCATGACAGGTCTCTACTGGCTCTCCACATCCACTTAACAAGTGTTGGATTTCTTTAAAGTTTTCTGAAGTTTTTTTTTTGTTTTTTGTTAAGAGCTAATTTAGCAGATTCTGCATGTGTGGCTGTCAGGGGATTACTAGTCCAGTTGCTCACTGTTTGTTGGTTTGACTACATAAACCAATTACAGAATGAGGCACCATAAGAGAATTAAAAGTTTGATTAGCTGTAGGGTGAATGGCAGTATAATTGGATCGGATAACAGTTGAATGACAACTATCTGTGAACAGAAAAGGAGTTAAGATTCTGGTAATGGTGCAAAGGTTTTAAGATAAAATAACAATGACACAAATGATGATTATGACTTTTATTTGAACTTATTTATTTGAAAAACATTCACATAAACGTTTGTATTTGTAAAACTTAGGTGCAATCAGTTGCATTCTGCCTGAGGCTGGGAAACAGAACCGTGTCCTGTTTTTTTTTTTTCTTCTGTGATGCATGAGAGGGATGCGACTAGCCAATCACAGCCCGACTTAAAACACAACAAGTTTGGACTTGTGGTTTGTAGTATATTTCAGCTGAAAATGTGGCACAGACAGCAAAAACAAGAACTGAGAAGTTGCCAAAGAAAGTGAGAATGCAGAAACACAAATTCCAGTTAAACTTCTTGAATGACGAGGGGGGGGGGGGAAAACACAGAAATGGTGATATGTTGAAAGATTATCAAGGAAATTCTGTAACAAATAGCCTTGATTTGGGAAAAAAAGGCACGTATTCCTGTAAACTATAATATCTAAATCCTCTAGAGAACCCAAATTCCAGAGGAGTAAATGACCTCACAACAATATTATTTCTGACTCATAAAGTATGAAAGCTTTCCTTATTAAATTCTGTGCAGATGATGACAATGCCAAAATAATTATGGCATTTTAATCAACCGGGCCCTGGTCTGTTCCTAAGTGCCGGGAATCCTGAGTTGTGGAGCCAAGTCTGAAGAGTTTTCAAGTATGAAAACCTGTGCGGTTTAACAAGTGAACTCTGGGACGTGCAGTGTAGCAATGAGCTCGGTTTAGCTCAATAGATGTCACTAAAAGTAATAACAAATCTAAAAACTGTGCCATGAATTATATAAAGCTGCAGCGTTAGGCTTTCACCTGCACCTGAGGCAACAATCTGACACAGACTGAGCTGACATTTCTATTTTAGCCACACCGGCATTTAAAGTAATCAGACATGTTGCTGTCGAGCGCTTGGTTGACACTTAAATTCTTGCCTATATTTCCTTCTTATCATAGCAGTATGCCATGGACTGAGAAGTGATCATTATTTCTGATCTTTCTTGGAAGAATTGTTGCAATTCGTCTTTGAAGATCTAACAAAGATGCCCTTGAACCAGCCGGTATCTGAAGAAACACCTCATTAATCCAAAACTCTTCAAAAATAGAGGCTGCTCAGATTACAGAAATACAGCGCTGAGGGCTTTTGTAGATTAGCTGCATTTAATTTGGAAATTAGTTGAATATTTTATATGCAATTTGTGATTCAGTGAAACAGTCATTTAGATTCAAACACCTACAGACAGGATTAAAGTTAAGACAATTAGTTTTAGGATTCGCTGACCCGAATAGCCTGCTTCTACCTTGAGCCGCTAATGAATAAAAACAAGGGCGGAGATACATTTAAATTTCATCTCGTCTAAATATTCAGTAAGTTCAACACGGTGAGAGCATGTATTAAACAGCAGTTCAGCATTTTTCGTGCTGATGTGCCTGTGCCTGTCCTCTCCTTGAGACAACACAGTCCTTGACTGACCTTGGTGGATCGATCACCTTGAGATTTGGCTCTGACATGTGTACACGGACTATGGCCAGCTCTGTACGGTTCACAGAGTCATGTAGCAGATCCTCTGAGGGGCCGGTGACAGGAAAACCAGTGAACACAGCAACAGAAAAAAAAACACAGACAAACAAGAAGCCATCTCTAGTAGCAAAAGAAAACTTTCTTTCTTTCTAATAACTGACTGAGAAGAAGATCTTTGGTTTAATTTTCATTCACACATCCTTAAACGCTGTCCCATCCAGGCGTAGAAGTAACCTACTAACATTATACAGTACAGGGATGGCACATTGAAAGAAGGCGTAGGAGTTTTATAAAAAAAAAAAAAAGGCAGGGGAGAAGCACAAAAATAGACAAACAGTGGGATGAGAAAGGGAAAGACAGAGATGAGCACTTCCATTCCTTAGAGATTCATTTTTTATCAGACACCACTTCTATTTGCTGTGTCTCCATTGTCTTCTTTTATGTGCTTAGTGAGATATTGCACTCTGCCTAGCGAATGTGCAACGCCCACACTGTAAACAATAAAGTTCCTGATGAAGGAATAGGTGTTTGACAAACTGAAAGTGTGAGGGATTATTGTAGGAACTCTTTCAAAGTCTTTTCAAAGTGACTTCTCTGACAGTTTACCGGGGGGATTTAGAGTGTTTTAGATTATTAAGAAAAGGATTTTATTTAATTAATTCTATTTTGACTTCGGTCTCCCTATTGGAATAATTGACTAGTAGAAAAAAAATAGTTACAAAAACTAAGCAAGCTAAGTGCATTTCAGGACAGTGCAGCAGTTTTTCCCTAGGCGGTTTCTTAAAAGCACCCGGAAACCATGTTGTAGTGCTCCTACAATTCCTGACACCTTAAAGGTCAGTCAAGGGTGAATTTTTCATGAAGAGGAGAGACATAAGCCTCTCAGTGGCTCCTTCTGGAGTTTGGAAGTACCACAGCAATTTTATGGAGGCAAATATACAGTAAGCTTGTGATTTTTGATTTTTACACATGAGGAGAGTGAAAAAGGGAACGAGGGAGAGAGAGAGAGAGAGAGAACCAGGAGGTTGATGGAAAGGACAGAGAGCAGAGAAACAGCTGGGGTGCCAGATCAAATGGGAATGCGAAAGGGAAAAAGGCTTGTTTTGCCCCTGCGCAGCGATGGGGGAGAACCAAGCGTGTAGTGCATCAAATTTTCATATGAGCATCAGTGCACAGCTTAGAACTGCATTATGGAACCAAAGCAGCAGAAAATATCCTTGAGGAACAGCTGAATAAAAATGTGGCTTATTTATAGACCATGATGAGAACACAGTTGAATGATTTAATTAAGCTAATTAAAGGACAGTGAAGGGCCATCAAGCAAAATATGTATTTATATTGTAATGTGCGTGTAATTATTCTGGAATGTGCCACATTATATTCCAATTTATACCTACATTTTATTCATCTCCATGCACGTATTAAAATATTAATGAGCGGAAGAAAAAAAATCAGCATGCTCACTACTTTAAGCACAAAGAAATGTGAGTCAAAGATTTATTCCAGTCCTGTACTTGTATGTCGTTTTTTTTTACTTCTATGTTGGGTAAACAAGTGCTGGAATGTCCCCATGGAGAGTCATTGCCGAAATGCTCTCACAAACCAACATGTCAGGGCTGGGGAGTGTTGTTGATTGTAAACAAAGCCTGCATTCACAGCCGTGCATGTGTGGTCCGAAGTATGTTTGGAGGAAAAAAAAAAAATATCTTTCAGAATGTTTTCACTGTTCTTGACAGAAATATCCGTTGAAGATACACATTTGCGCCGCAATTTAAAAAAAAAAAAAAAAAGTATATAACTGTGTCCGTCTACGAAGTGTGAAAGTAATGGCTTTCAGTTTTCACACATACAGTAGGTCTCCGTTATGGAAACGTTTCATGCTGAATCTGTTCAAACGTGACAGGACCGCAACAGATAGATAGAGATGCAATGCACGCAAGATATTAAGCATCTGGCACGCCAGACAACGTAGGCATGTTCTGTATAATGTACGAGATGAGTTTACTGGGACATGACGCTGAGCTGTCTTGTTATTTCGTCCTCGTCGCAAAAGGTAGAGCACATCTCCGATTTCTACTTTGGACTCATTTCTAGCAATTTTTCACAAATATAGTGCAGCTTCTGTAGTCTTTTTTTTTTTTTTTTTTTTTTTAAAGAGTCAAATCTGCCATTTGAAAATGATCTCTATGATCAAAGAGCAGGATTAAAGCTTCCTTTTCTAGTCTCCTTTACATGCTTCATGTAAGAGCGTCACGTGAGCACATTTATTTACATTTAAAGCATGTAGAAAATCCTTTTCAAAAAAGAAAAATGAGGTGAAAAAACCCGGTGTAAGGTGCAGACTTGCAAAAAAATAAAAGTATCATAACAAACAAAATGATAGAAGGTTAAACGGACATTTTGACAAGCTTTTGTCAACATTTTTGACAAGGCTGTCTTTATCAAACTCCAACAAAGACAGCTCTGTCGGAAGGTTGTTTTTAGCTTCTACAAAATAAAATGTTGTTGTCTTTTTTTTTTTTTTTTTTTTTCAAAAACAAGGCCAGCATGTAGAACTGGCACAGCATTTCCAGATTGCAGTACAAGTCTGAAAGGGGGGGAGGAGGGATGAAAGTTTTGCTTGACAAACAAGGACTCTATGTGTAATACTTGGGTCATGTTCTACAGCACACCTGGTTTCCAGCCCTGGCACCACGTTTCACAGATGCAGTTAGCAGATGTGCCATTGAGAAGAAATAACGCTCTGTAATGTGGGTGTAAAAAGAATGAGTAAACAGCCCACAGGATTACAATATTCACAGACATAAAACAAGTTTATTAAATCGTAGGCAGGTTGCTTAATAATTTTGTCCAATAAAATGTGTGAACAAGCGGCGCTGAGTGCAAAAACAACAAGGGAAGCACGTCCGTTTTTTATTTCTTCTCTACTTGTTCAATATCTCAGACAAGACAGCCTTTGGTTCGGCGTAGGTCAATAAAGCAATACACTGAGGTCTTCTAGACAGACAATGAGGCTATAGAGCTGTAGCCTATAGAGAATATGATATAGTAAATGTAAATAGTTTCTACTATGGCCAATAAATTTGAAGTTAAAAAAAAAAAGAAATACTTGAACTATGAATGAGAAGGCGAGAGCAGAAAAAGCCTAACAGCAGCAGACAGAGAGGGCTGGTTGGTGTGATAAGGCTGTTTCATGGTCTGTACTGTGAAATTGGGATATTTCAGAATGGTAAGGTAATGGTGTCAAAACCAATCCCGCTTTCAAAAGCCACACGGATTTCGTTGTGAAATTGCCATTAAGCACAAAATTGTAAGTGGCACATTTCAGTTCTGTGAAAGTTTCATCTTATACATCTGTGAAGGAGAAGCATCCATGTCTTTCAGGTTCAAGGCGAGATATGGAAGCCACATAAAGATATAATAACAGTAATATCACACCAGCTTTTAAAAAAAATGTATTTTTTCAATTCTGACGTGAAAAAGTGTTGTGAAACAGTCTTACTAAACCCCTCTGAAGGACATTCAAAAGATTGTTTTGTGTTTTCTCGCCATATTGTCCCAATTAATGTTTCAGGTAAACATATCACAAGTATGTCTGGATATAATGAAGTGAAAAATGTGTCCATGTTGCCTTTGGCTCTACTTCAAAAATAGCACTGTCCTGTTAAAATACAGCCATTCATCCCTGATCCTCTTGCTCTCATAGTAAGACATGTTTGTCAGCCTGACAGTGACAGTGCTGCCAGCGTGAAAAAAATCCCATGCATTGTTATTGGTGTCACATGTAAGACATATAAAACAATAATTGCACTACTTAAATCAGGCAACAGGGCAATGTTTCTTGTATAAATAAAGTGGGACAACACAACTTGGCAGGTTCGGATCAGAGATAGAGGTGACCCAGAAATTCTGTAACATGATGACAACACACTAAGTACAATTGTGGTGATTGGCAGGTCAAAAATCCTCTACACGTCTAGGTTAAAACCGGGATAAATTTGGTTAAAAGATGTCTGGAGTTAATATATAACTGTCATTCTAACAGCATTTCATTACATATGCAATATGAAGCAGGTCACATCCACACGTTGAAATACAACCATTGAAATGCTCTCATAGGCAACCTGCAATTTAATCAAATTATTTAAAATTGAGGGCAAGCTCATTCCAAATCATCTTTTTTTTTTTTTTTCTCCTCCAGGTAATCATGCTCTATAATATCCTTTTTTTTTTTGTTCTCCTAAACATTATCCACCTGGGGTGATGTTTAAGCTTTCCATTCAGAGCAATTCATGCTCGCAGGCATGCCGGTGAATGAGAAACACGGACATATCACTACCCCACAATAACAGCACATTTGTGACCCTATTTAGCAATGGCAGGGTCCACTTGTGCAAACCCGACCATACTAATCCCCAGCTTTGACAGTGTCTAAATAACACACTCAATACACTTCTCCCGAACTCAAACAAATCCCTAATGGAAATGCACACTTTACAAACGCTGCCTCTTTAACAAACGTACACACACCAGTCCAAACCAGCGTGAGTTTAACGGCTTTTTCTAGATTATAACTCCCATCCACAGACCGGTTTAACAGCTCGGCCCACAGCTGATGTCACCCACGCTACTACTTTTTTTTTTTTTTTTTTTTCGGTTTGGCACAGACATGTGGGCGAGCCGGGTGTGGCCACCTCTGCCGCAGCTTACTCTCTGGCCAGAGTCACGTATAATTTCTACACATTTCACTAACCACGACATGGCCAATATGAGACGTTCGAAACCCCAGGAGCGCCGCTGCCAGCCAAACACGCCTTAGCCTCCGCTTTGTGCAAACAAGCCTCAAGGTTTGACAGCCACTCGGCGCCCATCCCCTGCCATTATCCATAAGGAGCAGTGTGTATGAAAAGGCTATACAAACGCTCTAACCACACATGAGATCCCAACATCTGTACCAAGGACACTGTGCCTCTGGAGGAAAAAAAAAAAAATGGCGCAGGCGATAACAGAGCCTTACTGTGGGGGAAGCACCTTCCTCTCACTCGCCCATCTGTTTGGTCCCTTTTTATTCCAAGCAAATGACTTTATCATAAGTTCTGTAGGGGCCCTCATGAGGAGACTGTATTCTTGGATCCTATCTTCTTCTTTCAATATCTGTGAGACAGCGGCAAACCGATGTCAAGGTCTGTGTAAACTGTACAGGTTCAGGAATATCAAGAATGATTCATGTGTGGAATATTCACATGGCAACAGCTAAACAACGGCCCTATTCAGTGGACTGTGCCGCTGGTGTTTTAAGTAATTGTTTCAGCAGCAGCTAAGAGACAGTTGGTTTGACGATGTAGGTGCAAGCAGGAACTTGTCCTTCCTGTCAGAGCTTAAACCTGAACTTCCAGCAGACGGGTGAATGTGTCTGTGTGTGTGTGTGTGTGTGTGTGTGTGTGTGTGTACGTGTGGGGGCAAAGGAAACAGGACAGGAGAATGCAGGGCTGTCAACTGATAAGTGCATACTGTGATTATTTATTTAAAACCTCCAGTGACACTTTGGCAATGCAGCGTTCTTGAGGGGGAAGGGCAAACAAAGACAAAAAAAAAAAAAAAAAAGCAGAAGAATACCCGAGAGACTGCTGGAGATATTGTTCAGATCTCCCTGTTCCTGCAAATTCACTGGGAGGTGGTGACATTACAATCCTCACCAATTCGGAGTATCTGCTACACTTACAGAAATCTTCCAATTTATCTGTGTCGCTTTCATGTTATCCGTGATGGTTTTTGTTTTCTAATTGGTTCGCTAACAGGGATGCCACCGAGTCAACCAAGACGTATCCTGCAACCCAACTACTGCTGAACTAGCACTGTTCCACTTCTGTCCCATGGTGTATCCTTATTTCTGCAGCTCTTGCACATTCCATGACTCCTTGTTGATAGACCTCACATGAATAAAACATCGGAGATTTAAGCATGTATCAACCTGGCACATAAGTAACACTCGAGCAGAAGTTCTCATCTTAAATATATAGTGTGTATAGGGGTTTTTTTTATTGCTGCTGAAACTATTACTCAATTACCAGGAATTTATTCTGAGCAATTGTGATAATTGATTGATCATGTAAGCCAAAGTAAGCAAAAACACCTAACATTTGCGTAATATAGCTTCTCAAATTTGGGAATTTTCAGTTTTTCTCTGTTTCAAATCATTGTAAATTGAATATCTTTGGGTTCTGGATTGTTGGCTGAAAAAAAAAAGCATTTTGAAGACACTGCTTTGGGCTCTGAGCTCTTATTTCCCACCATTTTGACATTTTTTATAGACTAAACAATCTACTTATCGACACACAGGTCAATTAATAATGAAAATAATCAATAGTTGGGAGCCCTCGTTTTTACCCCTTCGAATAACATTTTCAAAGTTGGGCAATAATTGTGTAATATGTTAAGAGTTATTACACAATTATTGCCCAACAGACTCAACATGTTGCCTTGTTAATGTTCAAGTACATAAACAGGCCAAATTACTTGCACATGAGTATTTCTGCACTAATTTTACACCCTCCTGAAACCTGCAGGTTCTCGTTAAGACTCTAAATGTCCGAAGCGCAGCATTACCATGAAGCCTATCTTAAGCATCTCTATCCGCATGTTCAAAGTATGACATTTAAAGCATCCGTAATAAATCTCCAATTTATGATGTTCTGCTTTTCTTCTCCTCTCATTCTGTGAAACAAAAGGGTCTCCTCCCCTCTTCTGTCACCAATAAGATTTGAGTCTTGCGAAAGAATCGGCGCCGTATCTGCCGTCAACGCAAATTAGAGCTTAATTACTACAGAAATACCCATTCACTATTGTTTCCCTCCAGAGTGCTCCCCTGCGCCTAACCATCTGCATTACTTCAATAATATTTATCATGTTATACTGAGCAGTCTCACTTTCCCACAGTACCCCTCCTTAATAAGCCAAAGACCCAAAAGCATGCTGTGTGCGGATAATTTCCCCCACGTCCATTCCAGTTTATTGTTTCATACACTGTACTGAGCTACTCTTCCTCTGGGCAAATGTCCTCTTTTTTTTTTTTTTTTTTTTTTTACTTCCCGTGGCCCCAACAATCCCATCATAATGCATTGCCAACACTTCTGTGTTCCATTAGCGTCTGGCATTCCTCCACTAATTGCATGAAACTAGGTCTGCAACCTCTTTTACACCCAATCAGCGGGGGGCAGAAGGGTTCCCTCTCTTGATTATATGCCACAGGAAACGGGTAACAGCATCAGTGCAGATTAGACGAGCAGCTCAGGTGGGTGTTGGGAGGTTGGGCTCCTCTTACCTCGCCATGTCACAATGTTTGTCGTCACCGCCAGGAGTAAAGGGGAGGGGAGGTGGAGGGGCAGCTGGTGACGAAGCCAATTATTTTCACCTATCTGCTGCTCCCTGCCAGCAGACATGTAATCTTAAACGGTCTCAGTGATCCCTGGGCAGGCTTTGAGCCCTTGGAGAATATGGTTTCACAGATGAAGCTGTCACAGGAAACAGCTTGTGTTCAGCAGCATGCTTTTCAGTCGCTTCTCACCTGTCGCCTATTACAGCATTATAACAGGAATTTTACAAAATCCTCATTTCTTGAAACAAACAAACAAAAAAAAAAGCTTTTTAGCATTTTATCTAAGGATGTCTGTGTAATCACATATAGTTTTGTTCTTAAAACAAAATTTACAGCTTGTGCAGTGTCTTTTTTTATGTAAATGAAGAAGTGTGTGGTGGTATATGAAAAAGCGATCGCAGCAGTGAGCTCTCAGAGAGAGCGGTGTGGAATTTCAGCTCTGCAGCAAAAGAATGGCGAGGTGGCGGGAGGGATGCTGTTACAGTTTAAGGATCAGGTGATACAGCCTGAGAAAAAACTGGACTACAAAGTCTCCCCAGGTTATCACTATAAATAAAAGACAGAAGGCCGAGCGAAAATTGTTAACTTTGACCCCAAGGAGAAAACTGAGCCCTCTTTTGATGAGTCAGTCTTCCCTGTTGTGAGCAGGAAACATACAGCCTTTAGTTTTTCACATCATGGAAGGTCCTGTAGATCCAACTCTCCAATTCATTATCCCTCAAGTCCACAAAGTTATACCAAAGCGGCTAATGCTGGTTATTAAAAAATACAGTTGTCACATTGCAGTTCCTACACTTCTCTGGAGATACTGAGACTTTTTTTTTCCTATATAGTGAATCACTAGGCTGCCCCACTAAATCTATATCTTTCCCAATGGCAAGTGTGAAGCACCCTCTTGAACAAAATGTAGCTGTGTCATGCCCAGAGCTGGTGCCTGAAATATTGCCCTTAAAAAAGGGCACAAAGCAGGTTTTCAAAAAACAGAAAAAAAAAAAGAAAAAAGACTGGCAGTAGTCTGATATTCCACCAACACAAAAGGGAGTCTGCCTTTCAAGACATGGGTAAATCCATTCCACACTAAATAAAAGAAGTCCTTCTAGCTGTGCCAAGTTAAATCAACTTGTTTGTGAATGCAGAACTCCTGATCTCACAGTGTCCCTTTAACCCTTTAGATAATGACATTTTTATAAGCTATCGACGCATTGGTGAGCACACTCCTTTACAAATGGCTTTTGGCACCGTGCATCATAAAAGTGGGCAGAAGACAGGTGGGCATTTCAGTTTAATCATTTTAACCCTTTTCATAAAAGGTAGGTCAATTCTCAGCCACCCAGAAGAGAAATTCAGTTATTTGCAATCAAGGCCACACGGTTTAAGCAAAAATAAGGGGCACAGCAGTACAGAAACTGTATTTTAGACAGTTTAATCCTAGTTCTTAAGAAAAAGTTTCTGTTCCACATTTTGAAAACGCGGCTTTCAGTTGCAGGGTATAATGAAAGAGATGTGAGAGTGAGATTGGGAAGTTCCAAAAAAACACGTCTTGTGATGAAGCCTTTGCAACTTGATTTAAGTAAATAAGGCAAACAAATGATCTAATGCTCCTTCATCTAGACATCACTCACAGAGCACATACCTCCACCAAGGCTATACATTCCTTTACTTATATTTTCATTCAAACAAGTGCAGACGTACATGAGAAAATAGCACAAACGTTTCAAATATACCATCTTGTCTATCTCTGGATTCACACGTAAATTAGCTGTTAGCTCGTGGTCTTACATTCTACTACATTGAAGTTTTGAGGCACCTCGCTGACAAACAATGTGATTTCAGCTTGTTGGTTCCAGGTGTACAACCAACCTGTGTGTGTGTATAACACTGCATGTCCTTTGCTTTTATCTGTATTCTCATCTATGTTGGGTTCAAAGAGGCACATCCTCACAGAGCCACCTCAGATCTATAAATAATCTACATTTATATTTCATTTATTTCACTAGAGGCAAATCAAGCCAAGCTTTTCTTCTCACTAATGGATCCCACACAAGGAGACTGACTGGACATCAAAGTTGCATAGAAAGAGCTTTGAAACGAGGCCATTAATATAATGATTCTCTTTCTGGTGCTGGACACATATTTGCAACACATTGTGACAGTTAATGTATCAAATTTTCATCATCTAAAATTATTTTTGGTCATTAGCATCCTGCAGATACCTTTCATGTCCGAAAGGAAACTTTGAAATCTGAGAGGACGTGTTGACTTACATACAAACATTTTGTGTGTTTTGCGATACATGTAGTTCACATGGGAGCCGGTGTCACATGAATAGTACAGTGAAATATTGGAGACAATAAAGTTTTTACAAGACACTCATCATGTAAGATTACAGCCTACAGCTGATACAGTAACCACACAAGCATAAACACAACTGATGTGAATCCAAAACCTGCCTCGACACACCTAAGCAAGAAAGACGACTTTGCAAACGGAGAGACTGTAATCTGACTACAGTGTGGAGACGTGTCTATGTATCCATATCCCAACAACAGATATGACTGCGGATAGGGATGTATTTTATACTCAGCATTTTAACAAAAGGACTTAGAACAGCAGTTCTCCTCCAGGGCATCAAAGAGAATGGATACAAGGTAAACTGAAACACCGTAATGAATATTATTATTACACTTACACTTGAGGCATTTGGCAAACTCTAATCCAGGATGACTTAACAATAAGAGAACAGACAGTGGTTCGGTTTCTAGCTCTAGGACACTTCAACGGGACACACGGTTGATGTTACACGTTAGATAAGTTGTAGCGGAATCATGTCAAGTTAATGGTTTGATTCCAAACTTCAAAACAAACCAAAAGTTAAATCCTTCAAAGCCGAAAATTACATTTTTAAGCTATTTGAATTGTAAGTATACACAAAGACACTTGATGAATATAATTTTCAAGCGACAACAAAGGCAAAGAAATAAGTGAGAGCTTCAAAGTGCATTTCAATCTGACATTCAGCATTCACGTCGGTTCAGGAAAAAAAAAAAAAAAAAGTGTTTCCTATCGAGGGAAATTACAAACATCAAAACCACGCCAAAGAGGTGTCAAGAGCGGTGCTGTAATCTGATTTTGGGTTGGGCCTTTAAGTCAAGTCAAGCCTCTTCTCTATGGAAAACAGCCCTGTCAGGACCTGCGTGGTGGGCCCCCTCTTTGTGTCACTGTCATTTAGCATCTGCACTGGCCTGTCAAATAGAATGCCACCCTCGCACTGGCTGCTAGCCCCCGTATGAGACAGGATGCTGAACAAAGGCCCCAGGATGATAGATGATGTTATACAACAGCCACTGTTTTTGTCAGTAAAAAGGGGGGGCCTCTGTCTGACATCTATTGATGGATATGATTCTGAAAATACGTCAGTGCATGAGATGAAGCCATCAGAGGAAGCTAAAAGGAAGGTAAATAGGAGTATGAAAACAGGAATATGAAGATATCAGGAAACGTCTCAGGGGCTAAAGTTAAAGTAATTATCTGTGACATTTTCATTTATGTAAATGTTTGTTTTTCTGTTCTTTATCATTAATTCATAAAACACAAAAGCAATCCAGCCCAGGTCATAAAGCTTTTACATTTGCAACATCTGCTGTTCTAAACACTGCGTCACTCCTGGGAGAAAAAAAAAAAAAAAAAAACCTTCTGCAAGAGAGACAGCGATGCAGTTTATTTTTTGCAAAAGCAGAAAACAATAGTTTGTTGAAAACAAGCAGAAGAACTGGAGAGTTAGCATGAGCAGCACTGTGACTGAGCAGAAAAGAAAAGGCCAGTGCCTAAACAGATCAACTTAATCAACAGAAAATCCAAGGAAGCAGACACCAAAGAGCTGGACATGCTGTTTGCTTGCCGAGGGAACCCCGGAAAATGCGGCGCAAAATCATCATAGTAATGACTGCTTACCACCGAAGATGCTGAGGGAAAAAGGGCACTTTTAGCCCTGTTGAAAATAGCTCTCCAGCCCCAGCTGTTGTGATGTAAAAATATTCACTAACACCTCCTCATTAGCAGGAAGCCATGCCATTCTCTCTCCCTCACACTGACATATATATTTCCGGGTGCTGAACATTAAACTGCTGTGTCTTCTCGGTGAGCACTAGCACCTAGAGGGTTCATGTGTGAGTCATGGCCACTGGCTGGCCTGATACACAATGACAGACCAGGCCTTGGGCAGACAGAACAAATGCCATCATGCTACACTCGACTCACAGCACCGCAGTACAAAAACAAAGCCATTAGCTATCTAAGTAGGCAGCTGTGTTTTAGGCAAAACATCCTCATAATTAAATGAGCACATATGTCGATTGTACCTGCGCTCCAGAACAACCCATAGGAGCATTTTCAGAACGACCTATAGGAGCGTAATATGCCGCTTTCCAAAATCACTGTTAAAAAATAATTATGTTTTATGGTGTGACAACACTGTGGTTAAGGTCTGGTTAGGTTTTGGGGCAAAACCACTTGGTTAGGGTTAGGGTTAGGGTTAGGGTTAGGGTGATAGGGTTAGGGTTAACTTGAAACATGGTGTGGGTTAGAGTTATTATTTCCTTAAAATTACAGAACCTTTGTCGTCATGGTAACAGTAAACACCACATTGTTACGGTTTCTTAAGAAAACGTCCTGACTCACAGTTGGAAATGGGCAGCTAACAGCGGTCTCCTGCAGCTAAGTCAATTTTTTTGCCAAGCTTTTACCACCTTATCTAGCCATCCACCAAACCCACCTCCTAATAAGGCTAACTGTCACCTTATATTGACATCATTTGAACTGAGTCACTTCCCCCGGGTCATAATTACTACAGCCGCTAGATGACGTAAACATAACTATAGGTTATTTTTGCTTGCTGAATTTTAGACATATACTGTTGTTGTTTTTTTTTCTTGTGAGGACAGGCTGGTTTTAGGAAACACCGTCAGAAGAGGGAATTGGCATTTTACCACACAAATGCATCACTGGGAACCGAGAAAAGCGATAAGCATATAACAGACTTAACAAGAATCTGACTGAGTCAACAGCAGATTGGAAAATTCCATTTGTGTTTTGCAACAATACAAGGTCGACAGACAAACCTGATGTTCTTTACTAAGTATCCCTCATTCTCAAACGAGCTGTATATGCCTAGTAGTTTACGATTCCTTAGTTCTTTTCCCTGCTGGTTACAAATGCAAACAAAGTCAATATGCTGACAAGAGCCAACGTAATAGAAAATCTCACTGGCATATTGATGTGCAACTCTGGCCTTATTCAAATACAATCTGTCACAAGCAATACCATCGGAGTTGTAATGTGAATGTCACACATCAGTGAAGGAGAAGGACTATTTTTCTCTTATAAAAATGTATCTACATAGCTCTGGTGTATTGTGTTACAATTTATGAAGGATAGAACGAACAATGCTGGTACAGTATGTGAAATCAAATGTCACAAAGTTGTAACAGAAAGTATAATCAGCAAAAACAAAACAACTTTTGACGCAAGGTAATAACAGAGTAATTCTTTGTTCGGCTACTGTGTAATCGTTGCCCTCAGAGACACCGTACAGAATTCAGGGGCCATTTGATGAGCTTCAGTCTAAACTTTCCATCAATAAACATGTTTTTCAAAAACATCCACCATCCTCACATGACTCACTTCCTGCTCATTCTGCAGGACCTCTATGTAAAGGCTGTAACAAAATCCATCAGGCTCAGGATCCTGAACAGATCCTGTTTTTCTACGTGCACACAAACACATGGACTGCACTTGGTGTGAAAGGCAAATGTCAAAGAGCAGCAACAAAAGGAAGCCAAGTGTACTTTGAGTGTGACACACCTGGCAACGGCGCGACAGACCTCTAGATGAGTGTGATTAACCCCCTGGCCTGCTAGCTTTGTTTTCTTCTGGCGGCATCTGCTCCAATGAAGCAGCACAGGCCGCAGGAGTTAATGTACCAGTGAAGAAAGCAGGACAGCTGCAATCTTTGAAGGTCCGAGAAGGGGGGATATGGGACTCCCGTAAGGCTAAGACACTGTGTGAGGAGGACAGCAAATGGATGGATCTCTCTGTCTTGGATCACCTTTGCCTGCACTGTCCCAAAAAGACAGCAACACATGTGGCAACATGTCAACTGTGGGGGCTGCGGCTTGTAAATAAGACATTAACCTCCATGTTTACGAAGGAGCAATGTGGTTTTGTCATTGCAAAGTGCTTTTCCATAGCAGTGCAGAGTTACTGTAGCTCACAGCTCCCTATAAGAGATGGGTGGGGGTGGTAAGGCAAAGAGTAATAAAGCGTGTCAGTTCCTTTCTAGGGATAAAAATATTAAATCTTTCCGTTTTCAGAGAAGGGGTCCATTTTCATTTTTTACTGCTTCCTCTGCCTCTCTAACCGATTTGAGAGGATAAAAAAATGTTTCTAGTCTTGGATATTTGTGCCAGGGAAATCAATCAATTAGCTATAAGCGCTGAGATAAGTCACTTTCTCATTATGTGGAGGGGAGCTGCGCACTGATGCTGCAGAGTGCACTTACTCGTGCACACAATGAGGTCAGCACGTGACCCCCCCCCCCCCCCCTCCGCCTCCAGTGCTGGGTACAAACACATCCCTTCTGCAGAGCTCTGGGCGAAGTGTATAAGACCATCTGACTGAACTCTTAACATGATGGCGTCCTGACACATTGCGTTGGAAACAGACCACTCTGTGTGTGTGTGTGTGTGTGTGTGTGTGTGTGTGTGTGTGTGTGTGTGTGTGTGTGTTACTAAAAATACTTCCACACACGCAAGCACACTCTGGAGGATGGGATGGTATAGTAGTACCTCACCCGGTGTGTGTGTGTCAGGCGACTTTGCATGAAAAGAAATCTTGCAACACTCCATTGTAATGCATGATTTGCAGCCATGGTGCCTGAGCTCATTCAGTCTCTTGGACATATTCATTTCCTCCAAAACTCAACACATACAGGGAGAGGAGCAAACAGCTTTGTACTAATAAATCACAGAGTAAGTCTCCCTGCAGAAAGGTTACACATTTCTAATTGGATCCTTTCTATTCATCTTAGTGGGATTTTTCCCTGCTCAGCCTTTGATTTATAGCACATCAACTGGCTCTTGATTTTTGAAGCCTTGTTGATTCATCGGAGGCTGACAGCTCCTGACAGTCTCCTATAAATATTAATCATAAATCTAAGGTTCAAGTCATGGTGGTGAATAATCTGAAAGACATAACAAGTTGAGAATATTAATTAACTAAATTTAATTAATCCTCTGAATAAACTCGTACAGGAAGTCGTCTCAACCCCCCGTGGCTACATTACCTGAGTAAAAGAACAGACATAAAGGTATATGATGGTGATTCAGGCCAAGTAAGAGCATCAAAATATGTACATTAATTCAGAATGCTGCCTTTAATTTTTCAGCACGCAGCCTTTAATTAAACCTTTGTTTAACCAGGGAAGTCAGCTGAGAACAAAATTTGGTTTACAATTATGACTTATGAAAAATCAAGTGCAGCCTGCATATTCAAGAATCAAACCTGTGGGAGCAACTTTCTTTAGACTCCTGCAAAGATTGAAAAATAATCGACAATTACGTGGATTCGAATAAACGTGCATTATCATGAAACAGTAATGCCCGTAATCCTCTCGTTATTCATAAAGTCGACTTTCACATCTACCGCATGAAAATCAAGCAAATCTGTCTACATCTAGACGAGCTAAACAAATGAGTCTACACATGCAGCACAAAGGGCTTATTCATGGCTGGGAGATCCTGCTATGAAATGCCTTTAATTCAAAATATAACACAGCCTTTAATGGTAGTTTTCATTGGTTTCCTTCTTAAATTTCTGTAGGCCTTTCAAATATGAGAAAAAAAAAAAAAAAAGATTTGTCAGATGAGAACTCTGTTCAAGGTGTGTGGGAAGGCAAACCTCAAAGGCAAATGGATAAGCCTTTCATTCCTGGCTTTTGTTTATCTCGCAGGGAATTTTAAAAGGATATGATTCATTATTCAAACTGTATTTGCAGAATACAGACTCTTAGCCGTGCTTAGTTTTGAAGACGCTCTTTGTGTAAATGTTAAATAAACCAGACCTTTGCTCCAGGGATTACCTTGCAAATGCATGACTGTCATTCCCATACTCAATAGAGAGATCCTCTACAATAGGCCTATACTATTACGCTATCATACAAATGACAGAGTGTTTTGTACATTGCTCTTTGATAGGGTGCAAAACCTGCTAATCCACCCATTACTTTTCAATTTTTCTTTTTTTATATTTACATACCACTCTCCTTTAGTCTTCTAATAGCCCACTTTCCTTCGAACATCCAGCTGTATTTAACCAGTTCCTCCTGCTGTGCTTCTTATTATTATTTATTTTGAGCTTGTGATGATTGTGATTGAAGATGCCTAATTGTGCTGCAGGCTTTTATGAAACATAGGCTATCAAGAAATCTTTTCATTTTCTGCATTTATCTTTGGCAAACCGGTAGCGTCCGACAATGATTGCACGCCAAAGGGCAACGTTTTGTTAATTTGATGTACTGCTAAATGATGAAAATGACAGCTTCTATTATCGCTGTGTGGCAAAACACTACCGCTGCAAACCATTAGGATGTGTTCAGGACTGCTGCAAATATTGTTGATTTTATTCAGTGGGATTTTTGTTTTGTGTTTCAAAATCAATGCCATAAACTCCTAGAGGGACGTGTATTTCTGCGATCCGTCCAATTATTTTACAAATACATACTTTTAGAGCAAGTTGTAACCCGGAGAATGGCCTGAATATTTACACTGCATGAGCATGTTGTCACTATTCATATTCGTGCAAGTAAAGACATCAACAAATGCACCAGGGCCCGTATCCTGATGTGTGTATGTTTGTTATAAGTTATAATAGCCAAGTGGGTGCAAACACACAGTGTGAGTCAATTATCCAGTACAATCAAATAAAGCACACCATTGAAGTTCATTTGCCTGAACAAACAGCAATGTCTTAATCTTTGTGGTAAGTAGTTGTATTCTCAGATGGCACTCAGTTTCTGCTTGATGGATTCTCCAAGCTCCAAGCGTGAAAAGCAGTTGTAGATGTCAAGGTTCCCCTGACACTCATTCACCAATGATCAATTTCCCATCCTCCATCCTCTGGCCTGCCCTCACACATCAGCATCAATCCAACACAAGTAAATACAGTGAGTGGCTTAATGCATTTTCCTCTCAAGGGATTCTGCGGACAAAAATGGCATTCGGAAGGTAAATAAATAAATATTCCGTTGAGTGGTGGAGTGGATTGCATTCTGTTGAATAGTGAACAACCTTGCTTCCTGCTCCTGTCCATAAAAAAGGATTACAGTCGCAGAAGAAAATCCAGAGTTGGACGATAAAAGTAGCGATGGCGCTCGGTTCAAATGAGGAGAGAGGAGGCAGGCGTCCCTTGTTAAACAAATCAAAAGGCACCACTGTCGAGTCAGCATGTGCACTTGAGGAGGGGTAATTAGAGTCCTCCTTAAGCGTGGCCCCCATTCAAACTGCAATCAGGAGTTTGGCACAACAAGGACTATGAAAATCACTTCAGCTAACTAGGTCCATCCACAGTGCTCCACCATGACATAATCCTTTGGTAAGACAGTTTATTTCTCATCGCTGCACCAGTTCATGTCAAGCTATAAATGCACTTTCCCTTTGGCAATGACAGGACGGACAAACAAACCAGCATTCGACCCAGCCTGAGGGGAATATGTTGGCAAGACTGGCTGGGTGAAACTTTACTTGGTCACTTTTTCACAGCGTAACATCATACAATTTGATTAATCTCTCCAAATACATAATCTAGTATGCTGCCCACAGAGCACAGCGGTTCTCTCCCCACCTCTGCACAGCAGCAGCTGGATAAGCTGTGATAGGACGAAGGGGCATGGTAGCAAATACAACACATCCAGCGCTCGACATCATGACCTTGACTGGAGACCAGACTGACAGACTCTCTATCTTTTCACACTGCTGAAAAGGGTCTGGTCCAATTACAGGCACCGGGTACATTGTCTTGTTAACTTCAGCTCCGACTGTATATTTGGGCAGCACAGAGATCAAGCACTCGCTGGAGTTTAAATTGACAGAGCTACCTTTTCCACTGTCACAGCCTCCTTGTGTTACTCTGTCACTAGCAGGTGATGGAGAAGCAAAATAAGCCGTCTGAGGCATCTATGCAGATAAGTGACAGCATCAAAGTCGGTGGATTCTGACAGCCTTCGTAGGAGGTCTAAGTCTTGTTAAGCAATCTAGCAGAAGCATACTGTAACTCAGACGGCAGGTTGTAGTAGAATTTTATGGAAGAGGGGTACAACTGCCTCCGTAGTTTAGTCTGTCTGCCATGATATGTTGACTGCAAACAAACACACATTACTGGTCACATAAAAGGTCCACTAAAACTATGGTGGCCTACAGCAACAGCAGTAATAGTCCTGGAATGTGCAGTCTATTCATCAAACTTGATCAACCAAAAATTTAACTGACAGTTTTTATAATTGTTTTATCATTTAAGTCGTTCATCAACAAAAATGCCAACATTCTCTAGTTGCAGCTTCTCAAATGTCTCTGTTTTATATTGTTGGGAATTAAATATCTTTGGGGTTTTAATCTGTCGGATGGACAACACATGCACTTTGAAGACGTCACCTTGGGCTCTGAGAAATTATGATGGGCTTTTTTCACTATTTTCTGGAATTTTATGCATCAAACAATTTGGAAAAACAGTCAACATATTAACTGATTAAAAAAGCCCTACAGCCCTCAAGTGCAATAGGTCCAGATTTCTTATTTCTTATTTATTTCTTAAATTTGATCACGCGTCAGGTGGCTTTGTTCTGAACTTGAAAGTGGAAATGGTTGCAGCTCAGACACAGACAAGACAACAGCTGCATTTGATCAAAACTCCACCGGATTACTAATGAGGTATTGACCTATAAATGGCACTTCAGAAATGACAGCTACCAATATTGACCTTTAAAAGAGTAAATATAAACAGCGTTTCCCAAAGCTCAGCCTGTGCATGTGCCAGAGGTCAATACCAAGACTCCATTAGAGCCATTTAAGTAAAACATTCTGGAAGAAAATGGCACATTTAGCTTATTTGGCCAGATTATCCTGTGGAACAGGAAAGGAATATTTGAATGTTTAAACAATACGTAGGGCAACCTTGATGCAAGTGCAGCTGACAGACTGAGGAGCAAGAGGCGACCTAGCCGTGCGGACCACAACTCTGAAATACGCCTGAGTGTTAATTGGAAACACAGCACAAGTGCTTCCTCACTGAGGCGTGTCATTGGAAAGGAAATAAGCAGAAGCGACAAAATATACAAAGACACTCATGAGGATAAAGGAACACGGCTCAATATGATCGGAGCAGGCAGATGAGCCAGACGCTAAGTACACATCTGACTGAGGCAAGGCGGTAATCTTAACACAGACAAATAGCCCTTTGTGTAAAAATATGCTTGTAGCTAAATAAAACGTGTAATTTGTAATAAGCAGGAGCCTAGACTTGCATGAAATCTATATGAAAAAGTTCCATAAAAACCTCAAAAACAGGTGGTAAAACTTTTTTTTTTCATTTTCCCCATTTGGTATGTGATATTCCATGTTATAGTTGGCATAAGATGAAAGCCTTGTAATTCCAAATTTCATTATTTTCATGTTTTAGCCTGAATTGAGAACATACATCCTGAAAAGCAGATTTTGTGGAGATACAATGTTGAGGGGTTTTTGCCTGACATATATAACATATATGTTTTTAAAAGTACTAAGAGGATCTGACTGCATCTGTTTCACATGTATCGTACAGGTGTAGTATTGCACTGTCAGACAAGTATCTCGTGACACAGTTCTCCTGCTCCTATGACTGTCCAACACCCTACCCCCATTCCCTGACCTCTATTTCCCTGTTGGTCAGTCCACAGCAAATCCGAAAAGCCTCCCAGCATCTCCATGGCGACGGGCCTCAGTTGAGCAGATGGCCTCAGTGTGCCGCGCGGCAATTAAAGAGGGAGCGACGAGCGGGGGAAAAGAAAGTGGGTCAGGATCAGGGGGAGCAGGGCCGGCAATGGAAACTGCCTCTGCCTCGGGCTCGCGCGCGGACGTATGCATTTGCGTACTCGGCGACGCACACACACACACACACACACACACACACACACACACACGCACACACACACACACACACATGCATACACACTAGCATTCATGCCTCAGTGCACTCCTTCCTAGGGCTCCCCAGCAAAAACAAATACCCACCCCACGCCGGTCTCAAAGCGTCAGCAGTGTGAGAATGAAAAGAGCGGTCAGAGAGACTGAGGAAGTGCGGCGCACAACAAACTGCCCCCCCCCACCCCCCAAAATCTCACACACCTAATCTACCCAACGGCAAGAGGTCAGAGAAACTTCCACCAGAATTACACGGGCAAATCCCACCACCCAATCAATAGGATTAACCCCTTAAATCCTATATAACGACATACAGAATCAGCCCCCTGTTATTTGGATTACTTCCTCTGGAGCACCACTCACTCTGGCAGGGATCGTTTTTTTTTGTTTTTTTTTCCCCTCTAAGCTTAACCAAAATTTCACAAACACCACGGATGAAAGACACCCTCGGCGATGTGGGGCAAATCCAATCAGTTTCATCCCTCGACTACTTTCATTGCATATTGTGCAACCCATTGAAACATGGGACTTCCATTTCATCTTGACTTGGACCTACTTGTTATAACAGATCTGATTGAGCTTCTGAATCACTCATTACTCAAATGAAGAGAGAGGCTTTAATTAAACTAATTCAGCACACAATATGATCTTTAGCACACTGTAGAGCTTTTAATTTAATTTACTGTTTTATGTGTCATTATATTCTTACAATTATGCAACATTTGTTTGAAGATAGCTTTAATGGAGAATATGAGTTGGTTTTTGGGGGGTGGGGGGGGGGGGGGGGTCCACTGGCTTCCCGCATTGAAATAGAAAAAAAGGTCTAATGAGCTGGAAAAAATTGAATGAACTTTTATTTAAACTTTTTCTTCCAGCAGCCCCGATGTGCCTAAATAAAGCTGCAGCCAAGAACACTGTTCCAAGGCAAACTAGAATCACCCTTGGAACATAGCCACAATCAGGAACAGCATGACCCTCTGTAAACTCCCATCCCCCGCAGGGTCTACATGTAAATCTCCATTTCCCCCTTTTTTCCTCTTTATATTTAGGCTGTTATTTTCCCTTGCAAATTTTTTTTTTTTTCCATGACTTAGGAAGGAAGGTACAATCCGTAAAACCCTTTCTGCAGAACAATTTGAAACTTGGCAACCTGAAGGGTATGAGTCTGCAGGCCGTAAGAGGGAAGGTATTTTAAGGGTTTTGCTGCGGTATTAAACAGCCTCTATATCAAGTTTCTCATTCCAACATTTGGTCCTCTTTAGCTTCTATTTTCAGTTTCATAATGCTGACACAAAAGGTATGCAGTGCCGGGAACAATTGCCAGGCTCTGCATCCATCTAAGATAAATATTTATGGTGCTCGTGCTCTATATGAACAGAGCATATGTTTAAAGTGGGAGAAGCAATTCGACTGACATCAATAAAGCCGGGAAAATACACTGTTCACAGAAACTCTTCATCTGTGAGTCTATGAGCTTCGTGGGTGCAGGGTCAGCAAGTGGGCGTTCTTGTGGCCACTTATATCTGCATAACTTATCACCATATAAACGCTGTAACCCGTATATTCGACATGTGGGCGGGAAGGGGGGAACCTATGACCCCAAACCTTCTGTTTCTCTGGCCTGACATGACATTTGGCATATTCACGGCTCAAATGACAATTGCTGTAAACTACAAAATGGGCCCTGCATGATTCCTTTACTGGTATCAAAGCCCCTTTCCAGATTCCTGACTGGTTTATTCCACTTGCAAAACCGTAGCCAAGCAAGTCGTGTGCTGCCAGAGTGGAAGCTCCCATGTGGAAACCCCTGGCAAAGTTATTCAGCTGGAAGAGGCAAGAAAACGTGAGGAGGAGGAGGAGGAGGAGAGAGGTGGATGAGGGGTACAGCAGGCATTTTTATAATCAACTATTCTCTATCAGAAAAGATTACCTTTGGGGGAAATAGTAGCTCAGACAAAATGTCAATGCCGACGAGTAGTTAGGTCGAGGTCAAGTATGACTAAAAAAAGGCTAACCTTAACCAAGAAAGTTCTGATTTCTAAACATAACCATAACCAATGCTTACTTTTACTTACCATCACAGTCTTTTCCTAACATAAACCCTGTGATTTTAGCTGCCTAAGCTTTAACATACCACAAGAATATTTACTTGCTATGAGCTGCTATTACAAGAACATCAACTGAGAACATTATCAGTCTCAAATCTGATACATTTAAGAACAATACTTATCAAGGCGTTGTTTTTCTGTAGAAGATGGTAGAGACTGACCAGTGTATTGGCTGTGATGGATTTCCTTCATGATTCTTAATTAGATTAGTTTAGTTTTTTCATAGTTTCTTTTTTAATATTACAATTGCCAGTGAGGTTTACGGTTCAAAAATGACTAATTGTCTCGTATTTTCTGCCATCTTTCATAAGAAAGTTTCTTGTTCAACTATAAAACATCCTCCTTCCGACACACCTTCATCACATCTAAACAGAAATGTGCTTATGTCATTATGTTCATGTTCGAAAATAAGGGCTGACATATCATTAAATAGACTTACAGCTCCTATAAAATACAAATGTATAGGACAGACAGGTTACAGGAGCTCTCCGGAGTTAGACATGATTCCCAGCCTCCCAGCCAGTCAGTCCCAAACATAATGCATTAGGGACACTGCATTGGCCCTGTGTGGACTCTCTGTGATAGAGACCCACAATGCAGAGGGGTATGTGCACATCTTGTATTCATGAGTGCGGGTCCCCTTTGGCTCTTGTTCATATAAGCTAGTCCTAATAAATGTCAGGTGTGAAAAGAACTGAATTGAATGCATGTTCCTCTTGTTTTCTCCCCTTTACCTGTGATGCACTGTATTTCAAATATACTGTTTCATTTAGAGGTGTAAATATGGTTTCGCCACTGTACAGCCATACCCTGCAGCTTTGCTTTTATGCATACAAGTCACTAGTTTTAATAGGTGCAGTGTCGATGCTGATGAGGACTCCTGTCGGTTGTAGCTTGAGATAAAAGGATAAACAAAGCCCCTTTTCTCCTCTCTTGAGGTGGGACTAGTGGTTAGATTACTCACTCACCCAGCCATTTCTTTTTCCCCCACACATTTCAATACAAAATCTTCTGATAGTCAGATACAATGCAATACCGGTTAAAAAAAAAAGAGAAGAGATATTAGAAGGAGGCGGGGGCCATTTGGCACCTGACTTTCTGAAAACAATGCAACACTGGAGTGAAATTCAGCCAGGCTTGAAACTGGGGAATCAATAGCAGACTACATTAGTTGCTTTGGCATAGACCCTACTAACAAAATGGAAGGATCAATGCCAAACTGCATGCCTTCTCTGTGTTTATCCTCATTTCTATCATTATCAAGCTGAACCATGTGCTCTTACAAAAAATAAATAAATAAATAAAAGGCAAAGTGAAGAATTTCTACCACTCATATAAGTTGACCTCAATCTCACAATAATGACAAGCACCGGGACCGTCGTGTCGACCGCAGCGCAGGTGGAGTGAAGAAATAATAGTTGAAATATTCTCAGAAATGTTCACATATAAGAAACTGAAATCCTTTTGAATTCAGCAATTATCTTCAAAGTTGATCACAGCAGGCAGTGGTGCAAACATGAATGAAAGACACACACTGGGAGAAATATGACAGACACAGAGCTGACCTGTTATCAGTCATATTTTGCTAGTCTGTCTGCACAGGACGGGGGCACTAAGGAGCTTTGCACCGAGCTGCAGCACACTGGGAGCTTAGCTATATGTCAGGGAGAATAAATAAACCTGTGTTTGTGTTTTCTAAGCAGCCCCCCCCCCCCCTCCCCCCCAAAAAAAACCTCCCCCCATCTTGCCACCACCACCGCCACCACTGCTGCCACCCCCCCCGCCCCCCTTCATTCACCCACTCCCATTTACAGCCACGCTGTTGCTTTGAAGCACAGTCAGCTCCCGGAGAGATATCAGTACGGAATATTAAATGAGCGAACACCATCACTCATTAAAAAGGGAAACATTTCATGAAACAAACCCCCTTTTGTATCAAATGCTAACCAAGCCGACTCTCAGCACGCACCATCCTCAAAGGCAGAGTGTGGAGACAGGAGAGAGAGGAAAGGGAAGAAGAGAGATAGATAGAGGGAGGTGGGCTGTGTGTGTGTGTGTGTGTGTGTGTGTGTGGGGAATAGAAGGGGCGGGGGGGCGCCCAAGTTTGTGGAAAGTACAAGAAAAAAAAATGTAAAGTTCTGGCAGGAGATCAGCTCTGAGCCTAGTGAAAGCCCCAACACTGTGTCACAATGAGGGAAATTTTGATGGTACTTTGATTCCAAACATTTCCGTAACGAGAGATTCAAACGGGCTGCGAAATTTTAAAAAAAATGTTCGATACTTTCATCAAATGTGTTCTGCAAGCTAATCTTACGTTTCAGCTTCACCCCTGGAGGGTGTTTATCAGCGGATGGCGTGTGCAGTGGGTGAGCTGGAAGGCTTGTAATGGGATTGACAGATAGGATTTTTTTGAAGGTGGGTACGGATGTTTTCAGTCAGAAGTTGGGGGGGAAGTTTTTGATGACCTGTTTGAGGTCATAAATTTAGAAAGATGTCAGAGTTGATTTCATTAGTTACATAAAAACACAAAAAGTCTCTAATGAAACCAAGACTTTAAGTAGCTCTTTCAAGTACCCATTGCAAAAGTAGAAGAAACTCCATTAGACATTATTGAATAATGAATGAAATAGCATTACTACTGCAAAGAACCGCATCAAAATTACAGTGTTGTCAGTGAGGAATCTCCATCAAATATTTAATTTAAGGCCTATATTTGCCCAATATACCTCAGCCAACTGATATATGGATGTGATCCAGGACAGTAACAGGCAGAGCTGTGGGCTGGTCTCTTGTCAGTAGACTGCACAAGTCAGCACAAATTTCAACTGAGTCAAAATGCAAAAAATAAAAATTGCAACAGCATCAACTAGTCCACCGAGTCTCAAAATGAATCATAGTCCACCAAAACTAGCTCACAAAGTGAAACCAAGAGTGAAATACAGAAGTGTTTACGTGATGACTACAATGAGTTCACAGAAAATGTGACAAAACTTCAAAGCTGGTCACATTAATAATCATATGACAGAAATTACCCTGTATTTTTTTTTCTATAATGCTGCTCGGTGGTTTTGTTGTAGCGCTGGTATCACTTATGATATCATTTTCCCCTTCATCCTCAGACTCAGCAGGATGTTCTCTGTCCTGTTATCAGGACTTCTTTGCTCTTTAATGGAGGCACATCAGCCCAGCTGCCTGTTGTAAATTGACTTGTTCAGGCAGTCACACAGGGGGGTGGGAGCGGCACTGATCAGATCTGCTTTATTTTTTTAAAGGCATACAGCCTTAGTGGGAAGAGCAGGAATTATCCACTCTCTCAGTCCCAGATCAGCCCGTGACTAAATGCCCCAGTTGTACACCCAGACACTATGAGCAAAGAATGGTACTCATTTATGGTTTCTTTCTTTAAACTGCATTAAAAAAAAAAAAAACATTAAAATTACGCGTTCAAAATGTTCCCTTCACGCAGCAGCTCAAAAATAACAAGGAAATAGATGCACATCCTGTAAAAAAAATAAATATGATTTGCTCCAGTTCGCTCCAATGACATTACAGGTAGTAACTATAGTAACTGAGCACGAAGGGAGAAATAACGCAAAGAAGCTCAACAAGTCATTGGCAAGCCAAGACAGTGTCACATATAAACAGACAAAATCAAAATCCATCCAACATGTGAGATTATTTACTTTCTTCAGAGAAGATTTACATCAACTCAGGAACCATAATAAGCCTTCCCTCAGATGCTGGAACAGCCATCTGACAAATGGCAAAGAAAATGGAACAAGTGTAGTCAGTCAATGCCATACTCGTTCTCAAGAGCAGAACAGGAATTTTACCATTTAATCCCTTGACAAGGATCTGCTAAATAGAAAGAAAAAGACTCGACAGATTAATGCCAAATCAGAAAAGCTCAGGGCGAGATTTGATCCCCTTTATTGATTTCCTTTTTCCTTACTTTGCTGATTCTGCGATTTGAGTTGAAACACAGGAGAATTTCAAGGATTTAAAGCATAAAACTGCAGCTGCAGCTTGCTGATAAACGTGTTTTCCATCCCGATCCAACATGGTGACTGTCTGGTGTGAAGAAGGCAAAGGAGCAAGAGGAGGACTCTTCTTCTTCACTGCCGCTATGCACCAAAATAACAACCAAATAGCAGCATCAGAGTGAAAACACTGCATAAGCTACAAGCTATCTGGTAACCTTAGAAAGCCAGTGTCTGGAACAAACATTACTTCCCCATGCCCTAAAATAGCTTCATCACAGAGACATGCAGGGGGAAGCTGTAGGCTCCTTCACTTGAGGCCTTGAAACATTCATTTATTTCTTATCAAGACTAAAATCCTGCATATAAACTACACATTCCAAACATGTAGAGGTGAACTTAATTCAACATTTATTCACTCTTTAATACTATTTGTGCAGTCTTCCGCACGCAGAGAACACTCCATTTTGTCATAACCTTTCCATTATTTAGGTTCAGTGCTTATCATCATGTTTTATTCAACTATTTTGTGATACGCAGCCTTTATGCAGAGACCACTGGGGCTGGAAATGTTCATGGTGAAATTACAAAGAAAGCTAAGAATGGGCCTCTTGGTTCAACTGCGGTGGTGTATGGAGCAAAACTTACTGTAGCTAATTCAAATAATTTGCCAAAGAACAGAAAAATCACTTGTTTGAGAGCAGTTCCTGAAATTAATAGAGGGCCACTCCATTTCAAGAATCATGGCCAAAAAAAGAAAAGAATCCACACTTTACAGAGACATTTCGTGCAGTGTTTCGAGATGGATTTGCCGAAGATTGACAGCAGAGCCGAAATGAGCTAAATGTTCAAAAAGATGAAGTTGAGTGGCCGAGTGCCTCCATTAGTTCCTGTGGCAAAAGTGAAGCTTAATCTCCTGTCAACTCCCCTCAAGCTAGTCTCCCAGGACCGAGCTCTCTCGCCCATCCATCACCTCAGCGGGGACCAAAAGGAGACTCCCCAAAGGAATGAGGATCAGAGCAATTTGCATTCACACTCCAACCATCAAGACCCAACAATCCCATAGCGACTCTCTCCGTTTCACTGTATCGCAACTGTCATCCGAATGAATTGCAAACTGCCGCGAACTAGCAATTACAGTTTTCTTCAAAAGAGACAAAAAAATAATAAATAAAATGAGCAAAGGCAAAATGCTAATTACACTGTTCCAAAGGGGCTACGACCCATCTGAGGAAACATTTCCCTGCCTGTTTCAGTGCTCCACATCAAACATCCATTACATCAATCTTTATGAACATGCCAGCGACTGTCCTGCGACCCCCTGACCGTCCAGTCAGTCAATCAATCAATCAGTCCGACTGAAGTATGTGGAATTTCATACACAGAGACAGACTTCAATGTGCTTCAAATGAGTCTGAACAACAAATACACGCCGCAGCAGCACAGCATGTGACTGTTTGTCATGAGCCGATATGAACTGCTGTGTCTCAGGCTTCGGTGACGAGCTTGTGCATAGAAATCAGGCAGTTAGCTGTGCAATTAACCCTAAAGAGTTTCAACAATAAAGCTGTCGATCAAAAAACGGAACAGGAAACATCACCTGCGGTTCGTTATCTCGCAGGAGATGTCACGTGAGAATCGAACAGCCGATCTGTGTTTTCTTCTATATTCTTTTCTGCGGCGGCGCACTGCTAAAATTTCACACAATCACTAATCCGATCAGTGGGTTACTAATGATATTCACTCGCACCCTACGTTAGAATTGTTTTGAGTCATCCACTAGTGCATCAAATCCCAGAATCCCTCCCTCTCCTCATTCTTCAAAGGACATCTACATGAAAGGTACTGTTAAGAGTAATGGAGCTCCTTTAAGGAATAGGGCAGCGTATAATGTGTGGTTGTGCGAGCGGCAGAAAAGTGACGTTGAATGCGAGCGGACCAGAGGAAAAGGTTAACAGTGAGTTGTCAGTCTGGCAGTAAATGTACAGTACAGGCTACAGTGTGTCAGTTAATAAATGCTGCAACTTCTCAAAACCAAGAAAAGTCTCGTCTGTTGTTTCATTAACTGCTAGAAAAGTGAAAAGGGGTTAGCTTCAAAGTTAGTGACAACAGTCTAACCTGATCAGGCTCACTTAAGGTGGATTGACCTTTAAGGTGGACCAGCTATTCTCATTTTAGTGTAAATCTCAGCCGCTCCTAAACAGAGAACGGAGAAATGTCTGGCTGCTGAGTCTCTCTCAAGTTTTCAACCTAAGGGGAAACACTGGGCATATACACACATTTAAAGGTCAGGGACACACAAAATAATGCAGCTGTTTTGTTATATTGGTAGTAGTGAGGGACTTTATCACATATTGGGATAAAAATACTCATGATAATTCAATCATGGTGAATTCCCAGTATTGGGATAGTCATGAATATCCTCACTGAGTTGTCAATGCATCATGTGTCCTATGATGCAATAAAAATATTTGTTTCTTCACAAAAGGTAAGGTTAAGTAATTCCAGTATGTTTTAGAGCCACTTTAAGAGCATATGTTGATGATTATCAGGATAATATCATTAATTACAATTATTTTTGCCAGGATAACTGTGACATGAAATTCATTTCGTCCCATGCCTGATTATTAGAGAAGCTTACTACCATAACATTTAAGAGTAATTCATATAAAAAGACTCAATGAAATGACTGACAGAACAGAACAACTGGGGTTTCCAACAGAATGAGCTTTAGCTTGCATGCTGCCAAGTTATAACAAAAAAATGTAATTCACAGCTACATAAATTCCTATCCTGAATATGGCACATTCAAAAGTTGATTCTCATCCACCATTCGATGTTCATTTCCCAACCGTTTAAGCCAACTAAGATGAAGTATTAGGGCTGGAAAATCTCCTTATCCCACCACTGAGAGCGATATCTATATGTGCTTCATACAGCACCAGGACCAGATGATGGAGCCAAGCCATAAACAACCACCTGGTTGCTAACTCAATTCACACTCAATTAAATATCAATCTGGAATACTGGAGAGACCCAGCTCTAATATAAGGAAGCAGGAACAGAGCTGATGTTATTATTCACAGATCTATTATTCTCAGTGTTCCTTTTATTTGATAATCTATTTGGCGAGCTACTCCGAACATTTTCCCGTTTAGAATTTTTGGCACTCGTGTGTTTTTAACAAATGTTTATTACCATGACAAGCACAAATGGCTCTCCCTGATGAATAACTGCAACAGGGTTTGCTGCTACTTGCATTTGTTAAGGCTATCCCCACTTGTTTGTGCCTGGGTAATGAGGGTAGAGTCTGGAACATGTTGTATATCAATTAGGCCATCAAAGGCAGTGGGCATTTATGACATCGCCCTTTAACCTCAGGGTGAAAAACCAAATTCTTGTTTTTGCATGTCAAAAGAAATGGATCCAAACAACAGCTGAAATAAAAAAAAAAAAAAAAAATCAAAGACTTTTCTTCCATAAAGATGTCTGAAAGAATGAATTATGCAGTCATTTTGGTTTAAAATAAACTTCTGCACAATAATAATAAAAAAAAAGCAGAAAAACAGCAGAGTGTACTCATAAGGTGTCTAATTAGGCTTAGAAAAAAAACCTCCTGTTTTACTTAAATAAGATGTTAGCGCAATTGTTGAGACATTTTCCACTCCCTTGATTGAACAGCTTCAAAAGATTTCCTACGTGAATCCCAAGGGAACCAGTTAATCCTGATCTTCTCCACAAGCAAAGGGATCATCTCAGTGTAAATCAGACAGGGCTTTTGATCAAAGTATTCAATCAGTCTTAAACACATGACGCCATAAGGAGCCTCACAGCGAACAAGGTCAACATCTTAGTTGTTCTTGAGCTCGAAGGAGGTGAAGAAAAATAAAAAAATGAAAAAAAAACAGCCCAGATGTGCTAAAGTATTTGACTAGAAAATACTTTTTAGACCTATTAGACACACTAATGGAAATAAAAAGCGCTTTAAAAAACAATACTGGGATAATGACAGTTAACATTACATTAAATAAAAGATGTACATACTGAAGTCAGACAGAGAAAATGAGGCCATTCAAAACATGATCTGACAATTCTTGACCACACTTGACCCTGCCTCCATTCCTTTTCTTAAAATAGGGCCACCTACAAACTTTACCAGTCCAAGATGTAAACAAAGCAGTAAACTCTCAGTTAAGCCTTAAAACCCCTGTGCATAATGGATCACAAACACACACACACACACACACACAAACACACACACAAACACACACAAACACACGGGCGTGTATATACATGGTGCTTTGTTTGTTGGCTTGTTTAGTTTAGCAATTACAAGGTTGTCAATATAACCAGAATACTGATGCTCCTTCCAATAAGAGTCAAACACACGTATTAACTATGCGTTTAAATAATTAGTCCCACTTTGGGAAGCTTTAATGTCAAGATGATCAATGTCAAATTATCACTCCATTTATCAACTGCCAGTACTTCCCTCAACATCTCATCCTCCACCCAAAACACACACACACACACACACACACTGCCTCAAAAAAATCTATTATGTATTCAGGTGAATTACTCAGTAGGCTATATACATACATATATATATTTCTAAGTGTGACTGCAGCCAATTCTTTAACAGACAAATGTCAACATATCCTGAGTCTTTATTATTGAATATTAAACCGGCAGAGGCATGTTAATTTAATTCACAGTGTAGATAGAATAAGGGATTTGGACATAATGAGTCATTCAGTTTAAATTATTTACTATATTCAACTAACAGACAGGAGAGCTGAGAATAACAGGCCACAGGTTTCAATTATTATTCAAGGGCACTCTGTGGCTCCGAGTTGCCATTGAATGAGATATTGGAAAACTTGGGGGAGAGAGTGCTGGCCTACACGGTTCGCACACATCGCCATCTGCCTGCTGCCTGGGTAAATTCATATTTTGCAGCCAAATAAGTATTCTGCAGCCGTTTTGTGAGGGCTGGATTCTAAGACTGAAACATTTTTTTTTCTCCCCCCAGTTTCGACTCACTCATTTGCACATCTTATTGCACAAACATAAACCAGACAATTAAATCGATCCACCCAATCATGCGTAAATCAAGTCTGTGTCATTGCAAAAAAAAAAAAAAAACATCATGCAGCACACTGTCACATAGACACTACTGGATCAGGGAGGTGATGATAAGGTGATTGAATAAGGCAGATAGCTCTCTCTCCCTGCTGAAGTCTATTTCAGCGGGCTTACCTTGGATGTGCAGCGCCAACAGGAGTATCCATATCCCCACACACATCGCCATGGCCTCAACTATCCGGATCTTCTCTGGAGAGTGGATGGATAGGACTCACTCGAAACGACAAAGACCAAGCATGCAACTTCTGCAAATCCCACTTCGTCCCGAACTAGTCTACCTCCCTCACTGAGCAGTAGGAGACTTTGGCAAAACTAGAGGATCGGTGGTGCGCCTCTCCGTACCAAAGCATCAATTTCACGTCTGTGGTGATTCCCTTTGCACTAAGTAGAACCTGGCCGGGTTCCCAAAAAAAAATGAGATCCAAGAGGCTGCGGGTTTTGCTGCGTTTAGATGATGGGAGTCTTTTTAAGAAACAGCAAAACGAGGAGAGAAAGGAGAGTTGTGTTGTTTTTTTTTTAATCAAAGGAGCTCTTCTAGTTTAACCATAGCCTTTGTTGCTCCATCCACTGCAGCGGCTGCAGAACTCTCTCTCTCTCTCCCCCCCTTCCAGTACTGTGGATCAGAGGTAATGTGGGCGGGAGGTCCTCGATCGATGCTGCGCTGGGAAGTTTCCAACACTTGGAAGAGTTCTCCGGGGAAACGTCGCCTTTTTTCTTCCGTGTGCGAGATTGACACAGCACCTAAGTTAACATCTGCTGGCACCGTCCCTCTTTTAGTTCCTTAAGTTCCCCCCCGTTCTCCCTTCTCTGCAGCCAGGGCCAGTACCGGAGAGATCAGCACACCAGGCCGGCGAAGTTGTAGGAACTCTAGAAATGGTGGGATGCGCCCCCCTCCTTTTTCTTTTTTGGATGAAATACAGTGTAGCTTTATCCCGCTTTGCGCACCGCCCCGCTGATCAGCCACCACAGTGTGCTGCTGACTATCGCTCCGCTTTGGAAGAGATCTGGATCGGGTGACGTTGAGCAAGGGAGGAGCCTGGATTGTCCTGCAAAAAAGCAAATGCATCGCTAGGGGAAAAAAAAAAAAAACTACAGCAGCCTGATAGCCCCCTAGGTAGTGACTCTCAAACTTTTCTTGTACGTGAGGGCTCTTTAATATGACACGTTTGGAGCAGACGGCGATAAAATTTTGCGTAAAGGAAGAAACAGTTTCAGGAAGATAGTCGTGTGTCGCTGCGAAGGGACTGGGTGGGGATGTGGGAAGAGGACAATAACAATCTGTACAGTCATGCTGAAGTTAAGAACTGTGATGAAATACTACGGATGTGTTGAAACCCCTTCAAGGGCCCACGGAGCTATCGGAACCTTTGAGAATTGCGTTTCTGTCTAAAGGCAAAAGATAAATGAGATTCATAACCAAAACAAAAACGTCATTAGTGACTTAAACAAATGGTTGTTAAAAGCACCTCAAGCTGAAAAAGCTGCCTGGACCCCCCACTATAGTCACTAATCCAAGAGAAGGCAATGTATCTATAAAAAAAATTACTATCACAACATGAAGAAATGATATTTAAACGTTTCCCCCTATTTGGAATGGACACAATAAAATAAAATGTAATGAACTTATAACAAAAATGAACTTAAGGTGGGGATATCTATTCTATTCTATCTATTCTCTCTGTGAGGTAATGTTTTCTAATTTGAAAATGGAAAATTACTCCAGTAGCAGAAAAAAAAAAAAAAAACATACAAATACACAGACACTTTTCCCTTTCCTTCCTTCCTTCCTTCCTTCCTTCCTTCCTCCCCACTCCTCACACAGCTCATCCTTTCCAGCAACCAACCAGGTTAAGGGCTGTGAAGGTACTGGCTGTGAATGAATGGGAGGATGAATGTGATATAACACTTCCCTCTTGTGGACAGTAGTTCTTCAGATAATTACAAAAGGACCAACCAGCTTAATACTGCTTTTATCAAAAATTTGAGTTGACTGTGTTGTTTTTAGTTTGTGGCTAAACTCCTGTTCCTTGTCATGACAAACACCAGAGAATTATCTGCTGAACAGCAAGAGAAATTACCTGCCATGATAAAAGAGCACTGGGCCAATTGGTTATTAGGGTCAGTGTAGTATTTGGGGCACAGCAACATAAATCATACTATATAAGGTGGAAAACCACATGCAACATATACTATCCTTTCTAAGCAGCAGTTAATAAACATGCCTACAACCCAGACGAGTGCATTTGTACTGGGAGCATACAGATTAACTCAAGACTTGACATTTTGTTTTGTCAAATACAAAGCTTTGAAGAAAAATGAAAGTGCTGCTGCTTGAAATTCTGCACGCTTATCCCAAAGTAATGGTTTTAGCAAAATGGAATCATGTCAGCTGAATTTACTATGTAGTTTGCGACAGAAATGTATTACTGTCTATTGACAAGGCACACATAGCAACTGGAAATTCATGAGTATCACACGAGATAGCAGGACTGTTTCCAGAACTATGAATAAAATATACAGTATGAATTAACAATGTCAATTTTGCATTATGTTTTACCATTTGGAAGATAATCGCTTTACTTCATAAACCTTGAAAGGTCAGAGCAGCAGCAGCCTTAAGGTATTTCGAGATGGGTAGTAGTCTAAATCTGATAGATTTGGAAAATTTGGACAGGAGGAAGGTACCATAAAATCCTCTCCTTCAAGGACGACTACGCTCATTTTGCCCTTGAGCAAAGCACTTAACAAGTAACTGCTCCGGTGGCAGGTGCTCAGTGGACAGCAACGGTTGTACTGGCCAGCCAGTGAGTGTGTATAGCTGTTAAGTCTCGGCATCCTGACAAAAAGCTTGCATGCTCAGCCAAACTTCCCATGACAGGTAATGGCTAAAGAACTTAGGGTTTGCCCCTTGCCTTTGGTGCATTAACTTTTATACCCCCTTCATCGAGCGGCCCAGGTTGTGATTGATCTACAGGCGAGCTGATGAAATTTGATATACTCATTCTGAACTACGGTTTGTGCCAGAGCTCAAGGCAAGGCCTGAGCCGCTGTAGAGATTTAAGAACTGTGCTGCATACTGAATATTTGGAGATGCATAATAAAAAGTTGTGATAGCATGGCTAAATTATAGAGTAGACCCATGAAATTATTTATCTATCCGTCTATCTATCTATCTATCTATCTATCTATCTATCATAAAAGAACCTGAGCAGTAAACTAATCTCCCCTAATAACATACATGAGCATAAATACCACACAAGGAGGAGGTCGGGGTGGTGGAAGGAGCTGTGGCAGTGTTGGCATGAGCCTAATAAGCAGAGTAGCAGTGATAAGCGTCAGGTTATAAAGTCCGTACTGTCCTCCCGCATGAATATGATTGGATGTTTCTTGCCACACAGCTGTGAACGAGCCAATGAAGCTCCGCCTGAACTAACAGTATGCGTCACTCACGTAAATTATGTCTTGTATCAATAACTGTGACATAGGGTGAGTCAGATCTTCTTTCAGTCCCAAATTCTGTCATCACCTTGGCCAGTGATGCAAATATCAATTTTTTAAAACAAGACATCTGTCATATTGGTGACCTAATGTAAACTGTCACGAACTTGCAATTGTGAGCATAAAAATTATGGCATAACTTTGGCAAAGTGCTGATGAGCGAAACAGAATCCAGGTTTTCAGCAGTCCAGAGTAGCATGAAAATCCGCACTGGGCTCGACCCAAGTCTTTCTCCCTGGAGAAAGACAATTCTTTTGATCCAAAACTGTTTGTTTCCCTTGCCTGGAAAAAAAAAAAAAAACATTTGACAGAGAAATCTATATCCAATAGAGACAGTCTCCAATTGTCTGTAGTTGTTCTGAACAAATATAGACCCACTCTAAATGGTCAATAAATAGCATGGACTTCTTTTTATATGGTAATAGGTCTTAAAATTATACTCTATGTTAACCAAACATGATCCACAGGCAGCATATTACAGCTTTTCTCAACTGCTAAGACACATTTCTTGAAATTATACTCCATTTCTCAAAACTCTAAACAAACATGCGTAACTGCTCACTCATCTTCACAAACTTCAAACTTCCATGTCAAAACCAAACTCTCCACTCAAAACCATGTAATCTTCCATCTCGCCTTCAGACATCACACAAAAGCCATCAAATACACAAACACTACAAAACAGCCATTACACACTGGTGAGATCAATGCAAAACACCAACCTGTAAAAACCTGTTACTGCAATGAATAATAGCACTTATGGTTTTCCCCCAGAACAACCTCTTTACATGATAAACACAATATAAAGACACAACATGTGTGTACTTTTTCAAAAAATTTTAAATCCTCACTGTACTGTAGTAAAATAAACTGAATTTGAGTGAAAAAGTTAATGTGCTGTAAAAAAAATATGCAACTGAACACAACAGTGAGCATTTCAAAATGTTATGTGCAGACAACAGTTTGTACATAAAGAAAGAAATCACATTTATTCTGCCTCAGCTCTTTGTGGATCCATTGCTCCAAAACAAGTAAACCGATAAATGACCCTGTTATCTATCTATCCTGTGGTTCTGATTGGCATGTGAACAATTTTGACTCTTAGTGTTTCCACCTGGGGAATTATGTGTTAATTGGGCTCCAGCTGTGATGACTTGAGTTAATGATATCGAATGCCAGCGCTTTCTAAATGAGCACATGAGTGAAAACAGGGGGGATAGTGTTTATAGTTTTGGGAAATGAGTTTGTCTTTTGGTAGATGGTGTCATGGTTTGGGACGCCCACTTATAGTGTGTAAGAGATTGAGAAAAACATCTGAATACAACAAACACTCCTTCCAGGCTGCTGTTGACTGTTCCACCTTAGCATTTAATAAAGTGACATTATATTTTAGCAAACAAATTAGGGACCATATCAACTTTACGACTTATACAGTGGATGGTAATTGTTTTTATCAAACAGAGTTATGCTGGTTGTGTCTTCAGGTTAACATTCTCCATATAGAGATGGCAGTTGGAGCCTAAACCTGAATCACCAAATGATTGAATTATGATCGCATTTTCTGATGACAAAGTGTTGGATAATCTCTCAACAGCTGATAGACAGGGGCACAGATGATTAAAGATCATTCCTACACATAAGTGCTATTGCAGGACTAAGTGGTTGGAACCAACTGAGCATCATCCTTATGACTAAAAATGCAAAAGAAGTGTTAAAAGTGTTAAATACGTCACACTGAATAATCTCAAAGCAGTAGATTCTGGACACACTATAATTATCTTTGGTGACATGCATGTTCCCAAAAGCACATACAAACACAGCATAGAAAAGAAAAGCCAATAACTGCACTGCATGAGGCAGACACTCTCCTTCAGGTTGCTTGGAGAGGTCTTATCAACATTTTACAGTGTTTTTATTGACACTACATTATCTTTTTCTTCAAATATCAATCAGACGGACAGAAATTGGTTTTCTCCGGCATTGCCAGCATGTGCTCCAAAATCACAGGAAGAAGAGAGAGGAAGTCTTGGAGAGTTTAACACTCAGTAGGTCCCTAAGCCAAGAACATCATTCGCAGTCCTCTCACCTCTGGTAATCCTGTGTTGGACAAATTGATGGGAAAATACATCTGTGGCCAAAGATTAAAAAAAAAAGGTTTCTGTCACCGGACATGGTATTTTAAATATACATATTTCATTTGAGACCTGACCTCTGCCCACGTTCTGCACTTCAATATGATATTATGCAAATGCAATGCAATGCAAATTAAATGTGCAGTGTATTCAATGTGTTATGTTTAATGTTGCTTGTATATTTGATGGCATCCTTTGAACGGTCCTATGTGGTATAAATAATGTTGCAATAAAGTGAAATTGAATGAACTAAATTTAACCCTCAGGTATGTTTGCCCGCAGCTCCATTTCAGGGGCCTGATTTGCAGAAAAGTTTAACATTTGAGCCTGACACTGATTCTGTTTAACACATTTATAAGGCATCTGTGTTCACCCACATTTCATTGACAGTTCTGTATTATCAAGTATGATATACTACCTTCATCATGGTAGAAATACTTCACATATGTACATATGGCCTCCTTTTTCTGTCTAAAATCCTAAACTCTATGAAATGCATCATATTATCTCATAGTTATCAAACAAATCAGCAATTTAATACAAATTAACTGATCCACAATTTATCTTACAACTGGTTTGTGCAGTACTAACTACATAAATCATGTCATAGTTATCTATAATTAGTATATTTACTTAAAGTTGCATTTTCAGTAAGAAAGCTGTAAAAGTGTTTACTGATACAATATGTTTTTTAGGGTAAGACAGGGATGTAAGGATCCATATACAGTAGGTGCATAATAACAAAAAAAAAAAGTAATATTACTAGATCTGTTTTCATAAGAATGGAAGCAGATTTTGTAATAAAAAGAAAATATATCCTAATCATAACAAAAGACCTTGTTACTGTGAGAAAACCTAGTGATTTTTCCTTGTCAAGCCAAATGCAATATGCTTCCTTAGTTCAGGGTTTTTGTGTTTTGTTTTGTTATGTGTGTGTGTGTGTGTGTGTGTGTGTGTGTGTGTGTGTGTGTGTGTGTGTGTGTGTGTGTGTGTGTGTTTCAAAACTAAGCTCAAACTCAAAAATGATGGCTAACCAAAGAAAAACAGATGACCTGCGGTAGCCTACAGCATTTCAAATTGTGTGTACTGAGCAGGTTTTCAGTCTTTTATTCATGAGTGTTGATGTGTTTCAGTTACAAGAACAGGAAAAGATGATGTACTTATTCGTGTGTGTGTGTGTGTGTGTGTGTGTGTACGTAGCCATTGTGTCTCAATGTGTGAGAAAGACTTTGGCTAATTCTGTCCTCCAGGGAACATTTAGGAAAATGCCACAGTTCCCAATTTAAAGAGAAAAATCAATCTGTAATAAAGTAGCCAAAGTCAGATTTTGTTACTCCCCTGCTATAGTAGACAGGAAAACGAACAGTGGCGAATGAGTAAATAACAACTCACAGTTTACTGCATTGGTAGAGATACAATTGACCTCTGTCGGATAGTTGGCTGCCACTAATGACTGAGCATCAGCCTTAGCTCATGTGCTGGTAAACAAATAAAGAGCTAGTGTGGCAGAAAGCTGAGTTGACAGAAAAGAGGTTTGTTACCGGCTCAATTATGAATATATCATGACAAATTATCAAATAAACAAAATAAAGTGTCAGATTATAAAGGGGTTTTTGACGCATGAGTGTTCAAGATGATAGAAGATGGTTTTAAAATGATATTTTTTTCATCTCAAGTATCTAAAAGCTTTTTCATACTGACCTGAGTCACAGGAATCAGCCCTGCCCATTTCCCAACGACAAATTTAACCCCACATTTCCCTATTATTTGCATTTTTCCATAGTCAGAGCTATACTTATCCTTTTCACCCTTGATTTCTGTGTCTCTCGGGTCTAGTCGAAACTGCAGAAGTGTTGCGATTGCATTATCTTTGCAAACTGTGGATCCAACAGCTACATCTCAGCATGGAGGCGCTTTTGCAGTGGCAGCAGGATAAAATCTCTGCTCTGACGATAATGAGACGGATCGCATGCATGGCAGCCCTTGCTAAGTTACATGGTTTTAACTAACAATGGGCTCATTTTCAAGGCACTTCAACCTCCTATAGCCCAGCAAGGCTGTCCTCACTTTGACTGGCTGCCTTGTTAAAATATGGATGTCTCTGCTATCATAGAGAGGCAACCAGACTTCCCTCACATGAAAAATAAATTATCATTCTGAGGCTGCTATCAGCTTTCCCTAAATCACAGTACCTTCCTGATGGCAATAAGCCACATTTACTTCACTCATCAGTGCTAAAAATAGACAAGGTTTAGCATATGAGTTCCTTTTAAATCTGCAGAAGGCAAGTTACTGTCACTGATGTCCATGCGTGCCAGCCGAGGTTGCTTTCAATCCAATCATTTCAAATTTGTAAATAGAAACCGCCTCATTTGCTAATGATCGAGTATTCAGTATGACATCTCCTGGTTCATTCAGATATCTCCTGGTTCGCTCTGACAACCTTTTCACGCCAAAGGCTTTTCAGTTTTTCTGAATTTTGAAGATTATCCACTTTGCTGAATTGATTGCTGAATGGAGGACTTTTTGAATCCAGCTTTTGTGTCAGTATTCAAGGTTTAGAACATATGCCTCACAAATTTGCAAAAAAATGTTCCAGGCCTGTCCTGTCTGATAAAAGGCCTAATATAATCGACATCCTTCCTGATCCTATACAAGAAGGATTTACCACGCTGGAAAAACAACCCGAGTGCACGGTGCTGGAAGATTCCTAGTAGAAGAAAAAGACACACCAGGAATACTTAAAGACAATTTAAAATCAGCTACGCCCACAAACCACACCTCTAGACTCAGTATGCTGAGGGCAAGGAGTCGATGCAAATGTCTACAAGGTCGAAAAGTAATGTGGGAAAAAACTTCCACAGTGTTGTCAACATACAGACTACATCAGCTATTTTAAAAGGCAATAAATGGAAAAAAAAAAATCTCTCCTCTGTCAGATTCCAAGAAGGGCATCCAAAGGTAACACAGCTTCTCTGCCACTATGTCACTATTAGAGTTTAAATCCCCCAGTTGGGAAGCTTGATGATTCAGCACTAAGTTAACCAGATTACTTGTTAATGTAATTATATTGTCTATCATCCGCTGTGTCATCTAGAATATGATCATTAAAAACCAAGCTCTTGTTGAGTAAATGCTTCTAGAACACTGCACTCCCAATATACTGCTTGAAAACAACAACAAATATCGAAATATATTGAAATAAAGGAGTTTGTTTACTGGTATATTTATGACGGATTGTGTCTGCGCTTTTGACTGCGAGTAATCACATACAAACACATACAAACAGACTCACAGATAAACCAACAAACAAACAAAAATTGGGTGATGACAGAAAAATGGATTTATAGAAAATGTTGTTTTCCTCAGACTATGTAAATGAATGCAAAGTAAATGTACAAAAACCTAGATTGGACATTTTGAAATGCTGACTGCATCATGCTCAGGCTATTCCAGACTATTGCCTGAGGCGGGTGATTTCATTTCTTTATTTCAAAGGAATACATCATTAAAAGTGTTTGCAGAGAGACACATGCTTTCTGTTGGTGTCTATTAACTTCTATTTATATTTCATAATCTATTTACCAGCAGCTTATTAGCTTAAATTTATCAGAAAGGGGTGACACAAAAGGCCACTCTTGGTTTTGCACTAATGCAAAAAACACTCAAATAAGCTGGCAGTTGAAATAGGAGCAGCAAATAAAAATAAAGTTTTGGTATTAGGCTCCAAAATTTAGTCGGGAACATTGCCTGTGCCGCAATGCTGACTCTCTTTCCCACTTTTGATGGATTAACTTTATTAACCCAAAGGGAAACTGATTCACCCTGACAGTCATAAAAAGAACAGACACAATAACGAGTCACACATGAAACACCCAATAATGTCAACAGTCTTTGTCTGCGACAGTCTGCACTTCATGCAGGCAGTAGGAAAGAGCGTTGCAAAAACACAACACTGCACTGACCTCTACTGCTTAAACACGTACAAGATACAAGAACCAAAGTTAGCATACGTGCAGAAGAAACAACACAACAATAAACATTACACAACACTGCGTAGTACCAGCTAATGAGAGTAGTAAGAATTCCACGTGCAAACTGAAGTTGGCGTGCGGCCACTAGAGCTGTTACTCATGTATGTGTGTTATCCATCGATCACAATGACGCCACAGATGGCAGCCATGGTATTTTGCCCTACTATTGTTCTATTTTTATTCCTCTGTCTTACATTTGTGGGAGCAAACGCCAAGGCACATTCTTTGTATGCTTGCATAATTGGCTAATAAAACTGATTCTGATTCTGATTAAGCATGTGCTACAAAGTGTATTAGAGTGGTTACAGTCCATGCCGCATAACCACAACATCCCTGGTTTGACTCTGGCTTGGGACTTTTGTTGCATGTCATACTCTTCTCTCTCTCTCCCCTTGTTTCCTGTCTGCTTCTACACAATCTGCTGTCCAATAAAGGTGAAAAAATGTCCAAAGACATATCTTTAGAAAAAAAAGGAAAGTGTATTAGAAAGTCCAAGGGCAGACTGGACAAAAGAGCTCTTGGCTCTGTGACTTTTGGAGCTAGACGCCTAAATATGTCGCCTGGATTGCCTTTATATCCAATAGCTGGATCTTTAAATGTAGTCTAGACTCTTGATTCACAAAAATGTATATACATTATGTTATAAACTGCGCAAATAAATGTATATTGTGTATAAATACTTATACTAAATGTTCCATATTCTACTTAAGTACCACATACTTACAATATACTTTATGTTTTGTATATATCATTTACATAACATATAACATGTGGAGCACTAAATCCCCATATACTATTTTGTTCAATTACACTTGGATCATTATTGCCTTTGTGTACAGATGCTTTCAGTAAGTTACATCCCCCTTTGTCCACATAAAAGGACGTGTGTCATGCATTTCCTATGGCTGCATGACATCATCAGTAAAATTGGCTTCGATTTGTCTCATTTTACAACAATAAGATAATCGAAGTAGGGGATGGTATGTGTACTTGAATCAATCAGTGTAGAATATAAGGAGAAAGACATGATTTGACTTTTTAGAGGAGACCGTCTGCTGATTCATACACATAATAAGCAAGACAGACAATGTCTGCACTCCATAAATACACTTTAATGCTTTTAACAGCACGGCAGCAGACAGAAAGTGATTTCACTGCTTGTGTTCTTGCAAATTTCAATGTAATAATCTGCACTGCCATCAATATTAACAATTATAAAAGCCATCAGATGTGCATCCAAATTCAATCAATAGCTTTTATGCTAAGCTTTCAGGAAATGCACTGCAGGCAGGAGATATATTTTATTTTGTCATTTGAGTGGGATTATTATCTGTCACAAACATGTGGTCACAAACTCAATACAGGAAGTTTTTTTTTTTGCAACAGCATTAAAAAGTAACTTTTTTCTCAACTGGCATATAATGTGTACTTATTATGCACCAAAATTCAAATTGCAAGGCTGTAACTGCAATAACATAATTTGAAGTCAGGACGTTTTACATTCAGTGTTAACCTTAAGTAACTCAAGTCTATTTAGCTATTTGTTAAAAGGCACTTGGTGTGAAAGGTGTTCCTCATGGATTCATAGATTATGCAATTCCGTGTAAGTCTTGTCTAATAAAATACAATAAAGTACAAGTTACTGTACCGCACAAAAAATACATGGTTCTGTGTGAGGCAAAGTCTGTGGAGTTAAACCGCTGAGCAAGATGGAAAAAAGAAAACCCAAGTGCTGCGAGGAAAGGATTCTATCTGGAGATCTTTAATTTCAGTCTTGGGCTTCAAAGGCCTGCAGAAGGAAAATGAGAGAGTTGGTGAGTGACCAGTGGGGCTATCAGCAAACGGGTGGGCAGTGACACAGGGCTCATCACAGGGACCATTCTGGAGGTGCAGACAAGACAAAATGACTCTGTCTGAATAAATTCTAGCTTTAGGCAACAGCCAGTCCCATCGTATATTTTATTATGGCTGAGACGTCAGAAAAATAAGACATAAAACATAAAAGATTATCATTTCTCATCTGTGACAAGACCTCAGAGAAACTATAAGATATAACAGATTTAGGTGTAACATTTTTTTCTTTTTTGTAAAAGATCAGGAAAATAACATTCTGTTTGATAGAGAGATGGAAAGCTGTTTGTGTCTGGAGTACTCTAGTGTATCTTGTTTATTTTCGTATTATCACAGTGGGGGCATGGAATCAGCCTGAGATCAATCCTCTTTAATGCTTATGTGAGAGAAACATCTGGTTTTCAATTAGATATTTAGCAAGCCAGACAACAGGGGGTTACCTCAAAGTAGCGGCTGTGTCACTGGGCCTGCAATAATCATTGGGCTAATGTGACTATCGAACGACACGTGGATCGAGAGCTCAGCCTGCTGCAGTATCTTAAGATAGCTGTGCGCAGTCTGTTTCTTCTGATAAGGTGCAATCTGATTCAAAGAGATCAAGCATGCTGCAGGAATATAAGTCGTCTAACAGAAAATAAAACCCAGTCAACAGCCACAGATTAATAAATCCACACCCTCAATCAGAAAAAAACGTGATCCTGTCATGTCGGTCTCATGTTCCTGTTTGAAACCCCAACAGTCCACTAGCCTATCTCTGATGCCTTTCTGCCTGCATGAGTTTGAATAATACCCTCTGAGCATGCCAGGGGGTTATCAGCTTTCACCTCCTGGTAACAACCTGTCATAAAGTTGTTGTGAAAAAAGTGTTTTTTTCAGCCGAGGTAGCAACATTTGAGAATACGGAGATAGCTGAAATAAATAAAAAAAGGGGGATCTGCAAGAGCAGATAAGACTACAGGATGGCAAAATTGATTACAGTCTGTTTTCTTCAGCATGTGGATTTTGCTGATCCTAACAAAATCTTCCAAACAATACAGTAGAAAGAAATGGATTTTGACTTGTAACATCCTGTATCTGTGAAAGTCAAATAGCTTAGTTCAAGGGCCACTTTTGGGACATGATGGGGGCTGAGGGGCAGTTGACAAAACTCAGTTATTGTCACTGAGAGCCTTTCAACATGTACCGTAAATGTTTATCTTTGCCGGAAAAATGATATTTACAAATCGAAACTTGAGTCCTATGATCACATGCGGAGCCCACCAAAGGGCTCTAAAGGCTTGGAGCACAACCAGTAGAGTGATGGAATATTTGTTAGTGTGAAATGTTGTAACGCCGGCCACATCATCATAAAACATACACTAAAGACACTGAGCTGCTGGCAGTGGATCTCAGGCCGTATTATTTACCAAGGGGGATTCATCAGATGAAGTTATTTGTAGGTTACATTACCCCTCTGCGGACACACAGGTAGCGGCTAATATCATTTATGAACTCCTATCACTGAGACCGAGGTCCCTGAAGCAGCAAATTTCATACACAGTGATTTTAATCTTTTAGACTTGAGAAGCACCTCCCAGGCTATTACCAGTATGTCACCTGTTATATTCAGAACAACGCTTGCTTGTATCTCTGTTATGGAAACATCAAAAGTGCTTGTACCACTCAGAAGCCCTACCTGGTTTGCATAGTTCTGACCACAACATGATAAAGCTATCACCTGCATCACTTGAAAGTTTATCTTAATAATAAACACTCCCAGAGCTGAAGTTACTACTTAAACAGAGGAAGTGACTTTTTAAGTCCTGGGCAAGCAAACAGGAGAGCTTTGCAGAGGAAAATCAAGGAAAACATTAAGCAATGTAAAAGCATGCTGGTAATAAAAGAAATACTTTGAATACTTACTAAAAGCCTGGAAGGGATCACAGACAATTACTGGATTGCAAAAACGAAAACGTATGACGGTGGTTTTGCTGATGAGCTGAAATCTTCCTACTGATGTTTTGATGACCAAGACTTTAGTAAGGATAATTATTCTGTATTGTCATTTCTTAGATTAAGAACTACAGAAATGCCACAAGGGTGCATTTCTTCATCTGTTTTATATATACGCTGTACACAAATGTACGCCATTCCTCTCAGCCAAATCATACACTTCTTAAATACACAGATGAAACAGCATCGGTAGGTTTTTAAAAAAATCAGATCTCTCAAGTTTACTATCTAATTTGAGAAAGATGGTGTGAGGATAACTATCTTCAGGTTGATGTTTAAAGAAGCAAGGACATGTTGAACTTAACAAGTCTGATGAGGCCTTGACTGGGATTGAAGGTTTAGTCGAAAGAGTCTCAAGCTTTAAATACCTGAAAACTGAAGTTGACAATAATCTAAAATTTACTTACTGTGCAGCAATAAATGATGTTCTTGCATCAATGAAATAAGTTATGGATCATCATTTGTTCAACTTTTTACAGTCTTACAGAGTTTTTTTTTTTTTACATTATACACATTTTATAGATTTGTATACCCTGGGGTCACAGATTGCTTTTGTGTGTGTGTGTATGTGTTTTATGAATTGTCCTTATTGTTTTACCTAATGGATTTTGTGTAATATTACCTATTTGTGCTGTTTTCACCCCTGTATGAACTTCTGACTAAATTCATTTCCTATTTTGGATAATAAAATAAAACTTGATTTGATTTGGATGGTGTTTTCTCTGACTGATCTTACCCTCTATCACTCTCCTTGTATGTGTCCGACAAGTATGGAGAAGAATAGTAAGGCACGTTCCACCGCTGCTTTCCAAACATCCCCCCAGGCATCTAACCTCCTCTAGGATAAATGTACAAACTGGTGACAACGGAGACGCTGGCAACTGATCCAAATGTACTGGGCTTCTACAGGTTAAGGCCTTCTACAGGTTACCCAGCATCCTCCCACTGCTACAGCAATCACTGATTTAATAATATGCAAAGCATCATGCTGTGTTTCCAACTGGTTAAAAAGAGTGCATTGAAAGGCTGATATCAGGATAGTAAAGAGAAACAGGGCATTTTGCTGTAAATACACATACGGCTCTTGAGCTGAACATATTGTCCTAATGCATAGGGGAATTATAAAATAGCATTTTTTTAGTTCTTTTAAAATCAGATGACATAATTTGGAATAGATCTGACATGAGTTACCAACAATTGCTAACAGTGATCTCCTAAATATGAATTTCACTTTTGGGGAAAACTGTAATTTCAGCGAAAACATCATCTCTCACCCTTTGAAACTGACAAGTTAATGGGCTTGATCAATATGCTGTCTGATAATTACATGCATTACAATGCATTAGTAGTTATGTAACTGAAAGATTTTTAAATGCAAAGACCACAAAGATTTATATATATATATATATATATATATATATATATATATATATATATATATATATATATATATATATATATACAGTTGTCATGGAAACATAGCCAAATAACCAGTCTCAAAAGGCTGCCAGATGCTGATGGCTCTTTTTGATGTGTTTACTGTCCCCACGGAAGAAGGAAGAAGCCATCACACTGAATCTATCAAAGAGGATCTGAAACATCATTTCACCCAAGAACAGTGTTGTGTTTGGAAGTCAGACTCACACTGGAAAACAACATTTGCATAATGACCTTTCCAGTCACAGTGCAACTGTAAAATAATGTATGTGTTGCTTAACATTAATGATATACTGTGGCTACAGTGAATTCTAAAAATATTAACCCCACTTTGATGTTTTACGCTATTTCTTGTCCCATAACGTCCTCCTCCTCGTCCTCCTCCTCGTCCTCCTCCTCCATCCTTAACATATAGAACTTCTGTTTGGTGTTAATGTAAAAGTAATCCCAGACTTAAGTGCAATGTGCAAACCATCAGAATTGAAAGTGCATGTTTTTCAAGCAGAGAGGTAACATTTGAGATGCATCTAAAAAGGTTTGCCTCATACAAGATTCTTAATCGCATTGGGATGTGTAAATAAAGGATAAAACTTGAAAAACAGACATCACAGGCACATACAACTTGAAGTATGAAGCTTGTCAATATTTTCATTTGATAAATTAATGTTAAAACAAAGTAAATGTAGTAAAAAAAAAAAAAAAACAACTCTAAAAATTCATCTCTCAGCTAAAACCTTTCTAAGCTAATAAATTTATTCTCTTTGTAGAACAACAGCCCACACTACAGTCCAATGTAAATACATTTTTACTGGCTGTAACTAATGATTATTTTCATTCTCAGTGCTCTATGGATTATTTTAGAATGAATTGTTTGATCTATGAAATAACAGTTTCTTGTTTTGACCAATCAACAGTTGAAAACCCAAAAGATATTCAATTTACAACAGACAAAAGCAGACGATCCTCACATCTGAGAGGCTGGAACCAGTTCCATAGAAAACAGTTGACATTTTGTTCGTTTCTCTGATATTCCCCTGAAACCCTTCCAGTATCTAAATATGTGAATTTAAACACGATGTGTTCCTGCTTGAGGGTAGCTTTGCAAAAGTGCTACACTTTACTGCATGGATGCTTTGATGGGTATGTGTGTGTATGTGTGTGTGTGTGTGTGTGGTGCTATTCGAAAGAGAGGGAACCTGAGGAATCGAGGAAGGTGATGAGCTGCTGTCTGGGTTAAAGCCAGCTTTGGGATGCGTAGGCTACACTATCTGTTTGGCCGCCAGAGCACAGGGCTGTGCTTGTGGTGTGATAACACGGGACCCACGCATAAAACAGGCTTAGTCTCCTAGAAAAGTTCTTTAATCAGCCTGATGCGCTTAGTGAGCAAAGACTGTGGGAATTGAAGTGAAGAAACTGAGGTCAGATAATGAGACTTACATCTGTAACATAGAGAATGTGATTTCCTTGAATCCAGCAGAGGAAGAAGAAAAGCTCATTATCCTTATCACTTGTCAGAGAGGCAAGATATTGATATTATGCATATTTTGCAAGGCTCTTGTCGGAAATTAGCTAAATCCTTCGTTTTTTTCCAGTTTGCATTTTGTGTCCATTTTCATATTTCACACTTTCAAATGCATGAAGGCACTGTTCCAATTTGTCTCCTGACTTTATCAATGTACTTTATTTTTGCACCCTTTTCATTCATTTCTGAGAAAGCTGACAGTTAATTGAACAGATGGATGATAATCACGTCTGTCGCAAACTCTCCCTGGAGACCGTCCTCTCCCTCTGGTAGGGAACAGCCCTGTTTTTTTTTTATATCCTCCCAAGCAACAGATACAATAAAATGTGATGGGTGTGGGGAGAGATAGAAACAATTTATCAAGCCATGAAGCAACAGACATTGCAACATTCAGTAATTATGGCTGGCACTGATTAGCTCTTAGACTAATCGCTGCAACAGTCGAGTGCAATTTCCACATTTTTACCGAAACCTTTACTTATCTGAGACAGGTTCTTTTCCGTGAAGTGAGCTCTGTCGCATACCTTGCTGTATATATTTTGGATTTTATTCATGTAATCAAAGAAGAAAGCTGTCACAGTTCTTGTTGTGTGAAAGGCTATGGAGTCCTGAATGAGAAACTCTCCTCACTTTCGAGTTTCCACACAGAGGTCGGACTGTCATTCCAGCAGAACAACAAGCCACCACAGCAATATAAAGCAGTGCCATGGACACTGGTATCACCTCATCAATGAATGCTGTTGATAAAATGCAAATAAATCGTATGTGGGTGCTATCAGGAAATGAAAATCTCCCTGGAATAAGTATGAAAAGCATAAATCATGGTGCATCTGCAATATAAGAACACATCAGCTAGCTACCATGATTTAAGCCGTCTTGTTTCATGTTGATTCCAGCAGTTGATCGATGCAATGTTACAAACAGGGGCATGGTTAGAGAGTCTGGGACCCCCTGGCTAACCAACAGCACCACAGGTTACAAATATAAAATGCATGATTGTAATTGTGTCTCGTCTCTTTGTGATTAAAGTCCTTTTATGCTAAATAAACCACAGCCTATTTTTTCTTTTTCTTTTCTTTTTTTTTTTACAGCATTTCTTCAAATAAAGTAGCTTGGTTGAATAAATTAATTCATTCTATAGTGCCAAGTGCTGGCTGTCACTTTGATTATAGGGGATTCAAGCCAGACAGGTTGAGAACTGCAGCTGTGCCACATTTAACTTCTAAATGAATGCATTACATCCCACAACCTGACACTGTGATCACAGTGTTGATTCAACAGTTGATGCACCCAAACATGAACTGCAGTGCTTTAAAGACAGAGCTGAATTAGACCTGATTTGCTAAACTGCCAAAACTATTCTTTCTTAAAAGTTTTAGAAATTATAATCATTGTACCAGTGCAAATCATCTTTAGTATACTGGTCTGGAGAAAATCAAAGCTTATATAGTGTGAAATGTCTTTTTTTATCTGCTCCTGCTTTTATCAACTCATGAAAGATATAATAAAAACCCTCAAAGAAGGCTAGAAAACAAAGCGCTTAGTGTCTTTAGCTGGAGTTTTGTTTGTGAGTAAAAACACAGTTCTTTTTCCAACACATTCAACACCTAAGGCTTCACACAATGCAAATGCAGCTTAAAATCAATGACGCATGTGTAATGGATTTCCTGCATTTGAAATGACTGACTGAGCAATGAGCACTATGTGCATCTGGTGTGAGCAAGGCAGTGCTTTTAAGTCGATTTGAGGCACACAGGTCATTCATTTTATTTATGTGAAAAAAAAAGAATAATAAAAGAATTACAGACGAGGCAGAATTACAGGCGAGGTGAAAGGGAATATTTTTTTGTTGGAATAGCTGTGGTGGAATCACCACGACACAGCCAAAGGCCGGTTGATCCCAGCGTTGCACTCCCTATTAGCATTATATAAGAGATGTCAAGGCTGGCTTAGCTAACACTCCCCATGATGCTACAAGCTACTCATGCATGTTTTACATCCTGTTATGCTGTAGAGAGATTGGGCTGTAGAACCTCTGGAGGCTGAGAAGTGACTCCTCTTGTAGAGGTCAATGCCTTTGCTCTACTTTTTTAACATATAAATGATACAATGTATATAGTGACTTGCTTGTGTGTCTGTGGATGCATGTATAGCTACACTAGCTTTTACATAGTTAGCAAGAGAAAAAAAAAAGATATAACCCATTCAGTGTTTTTTTTTTTTTTTACTCTCAGAAATACAGAACCGTTGTTTTTCTTTGTGAAGAAAAAAAAGCTAGAAATGAGGTCGTTTTTTCTGCCTATATCCATAATAAAAGCTTCTTTCCTCATGTACGCTCTCTGCAGTGAGCCAGCTGCAGTCGTGTCTTATGTCTTCACAAGAACGAAGCCTGAAAGAGCAAGATTAAGATTACGGGTCTACAGCATATCAGGCAGCAAATGCATCATTTGTCACTTGGAATATGAGGTTGTCATCGCACTGGGTAGATCACAGTGTGTGTATGTTCGTGTGTGTGGTTGCATGTATGGCTTGCTGGCTCTGTATGTGTAAATGTATTTCCCTTCAACAATACTCCTAGTAGGCTGCTGCACTTAAGAGGGAAATGTCCTCATTTAACTTGTCTGGTTAAATAAGGGTTACAAAACTCAGTAATATTAAATGTGCAATGAACTGACAATCCACAGAGTTTGATTCCTTATTTAGAAATTAATTAAGGTAGCTGTTTATTCACTGGTGCAGCCAGGGACTCACAGTTCTTTTTGTAACCGTTATAATCTGTATTGTATCTTTAATACAATGTGAAGACTCAGTGGAAAAGAAACTTCAGTATGTTGCTGCCATTGAAATCGCTATTTATGTTTGCTGTGAGTGAAATGATGCAGGCAGCACAGTGTAACTTGTTTTCTGGAGTAGTTCTGAACCAAGTGCAGGCTATGTGTCATAGACTTTTGGTGTGTTTTCTTTAGCAATGTCAGGACTGCCTTAACTACCTCAAGATCTCTCAAGCTACTCATCCTTGGTTTACACCCTGTAGTATCATATCCACAGCCAGTGTGGTCACTGGAGATCAACAACATGCTATTTCGGTGCTGCCCGGTAAACATGATATATCACTGAAAACGAAAAAAATGGGCGCAGCTGTGATATTGCCATTACATACTAAAGGCAGCAGAGTTTTTGATCTTGAGGTTTTTTGTTAATTGTGTTAGAGACTGAAAGTAATCCAGATTAAAATGATTCACAGATGCAATTAATCTCATTTTAGCCGGTGCAGCTTCTCTAAATTGATATACATAATTCACCGGACAACTCAAAGTCACTGCATAATTTGATTTCTGTCACTTTCGGGTCAACTCGCAATTCTAATTTCAGATATGATGGACAAGTTATTACAATTTATTACAAAGTGTAGCGTGAACAGTGTTATTTGTTTAAAAAAATCCATTTCTGCATTATAAATGACCTGAATGATGAATTCTCCTATTCCAAACTGAATGTCACCTACTCCATTTTTGGCAACAGATTACATATGAATTAATCAGGTTATTGTAATTCTGCAACATGTAATCCTTCAACCACCAACTCTACATGTTTAAATTTGAATCTCAATGTGTTTGTGTAAAAGCCCTGAAAAGAGAGTATTTGTATGAAAGATGCACAGACAAAAACATTCCTCTGGTCATGTCTGTAATGATTGAACTCTCATTACACCCGCATACAATCAATACATACTGCAGCAATTCACAAAATAAACTGTGATGAACCAGTTCATTTCTATTGCACTTATAACACAAACTCATCATTTATAGCCTACAACACTAATGGTACACTGAATTAATAACACAGACATTTAAGGAAACATACATGCAGGAATGGTTTTCCCATGACACCATTCCATAGACAACAGAGCGGTTAGCATTACATGAGGTTAGCGTGGTTAACTTATTAATTGTTGGTTAGCATTATATGAGGTTAGCGTGATTAGCTTATTCATCATCATGTAATTAACTTCATTACTCCACAAAACATGGATATACCATAATACCAATATTTTCGCCAAGCACATACAGTATACACATTCACCTAACACACCTGGGAACATGAACTCTTTATATGAAGGGACTCATACCTGAAAAGGGAATATTTGTATGAAAGATGCACAGACACAAACTTTCCTCTGGTCATGTCTGTAACGACTGAGGATTGTCTGAGATGTTGTCATTACATCATTACCTTTAACCTGAAATGCTTGAATACTGTAGCAGGATGGGGTTCCACTTTTGTCATATTGGAGGGTCTGTCTACGGCTACACTATCTCTGAGGCTGCTGAGGTCTCATCTCCATCTCACTTTCCTGTCTATTATCCACTTTATCAGCCAATGTAGTTTTCCTTTTTGGTTTCACAGGTGGGTGCACTTCAGCTTCCAGTGGCAGGTGGTAAGAGAAGATTTCAATGCAGAAACCGAGACTTTCCTTTCCTGTATTCAGGTCTTAGCTTATAAATAGGAACATCTCTCCCACTTACGGAACTACAGTATGAATGGAGTCTTCCCAGCGATTCCTCAATTTTCCAGGTCCACCACTCCTCACCTTGCCATCATATATTCTCTTGTTCCTCTGGGAGGATTTGTATGCATTTTCTCGTGTAATAGCATAGGCCTCTTGCATTCCTTGCTTCCACTGCTCAACATAATTATGGTGACTACCACTTCCTGCTTCAGTGGGCAAGTTAAACAACATTAGGATGGTTTGACTTGGTGTGTCAGCCCAGCACAGCAGGGATCTGCATCTCCATTACAACAGGGCTTCTTGCTTGAAAGTGTGTCTTTAACTGATGATGCGCTTGTGTGGAGTCGAAAAGCAGCAGGCTGTATACATCATGGCTGTGACTAGTCAAAGTCATTAATTTTCTAGAAATTCTGTGCAATAAAAGTCCCCTGTTATTTTGTTATTTAAAAGCTTTTAATGTGAAGAAGCAGCAGCAGGAAATTTATTCTCATCAGCTGTAGCTTAACACAGCTCTGATTTGGCTGAAAGCAGTCAGGAAACGGTAAAATAAAGCATATATCTGAATGTACAAACAGGGACACAGGTGAGAAACTAAACCTCAAATCATAGAGATTCAGTTAGACCCTATAAAAGTACTGAGAGCTGAACAAACAGAGACTTTTAAAAAAACAGCTTTCTCTTTGGTCTCCAGCACAGACATGAGTTGAGTCTCACAACACATGCTTGTTTAAGAGAGAAAAGCAGGGAGGAGGGGGTCATCACAGGTTGGCTGCAGTTGGTGAGACTTCACCGCAACCGGCATGGAGGCTGGTCAGGCGTGTTTTGGCCCAACTTTGGAGATGGTCTCGACCACAATTTGGCACAACCCAGCGCTTTTAAAGTGGTAATGGAAGCGCAAATCAATGCGGCATGGTTTGATTCAGCAGGGCCAAAAGTGCCAATATAAAAACCCTACATGTCAATGGGTAATCTTGGGGAACAGCCATATTGTAGGTCAAATGGGAAGAAGCCTGTTACCTCTGTGCAGTTGTGTGCAGTTATAAGCAAATATTAGCTTATTCAGAGAGTCTTTCCAGTGCAGCTTGTCTCTATCTATGAAAGTTTTAAGCATCTGCATTAATGTGTGATTGAAACGTTCTACTTGTCCATTCCCCTGCAGATGGTAAGGGGTAGTCCTCGATCCAGCCACACTACAGTATTTGCTCAGTTGTGACAAGAGTTGATTTTCAACCTTGGCCCCCTAATTGTGTTGAATGTGCTTTGGAAATCCAAATTTGTGGGCATGATCATTAAATATTGAATATTCCTGCCAGCCACAGTTTTTCCAGACTTGGATGTTGCACAGTATGCCTGCGCAAAGTGGGTAAAATGATCTACAACTACCAATATATACGCAATATATACTCAATAAGTGCAAACACTTATTGAGATGAAGGAAGTCCACTAAAACAAGTTCAAATGGCAATGTCATAACAATGTTTGTAAGAAGGGCCCTTGTCTAACGGCTAGGTTTTTTTTGTTTGTTTGTTTCAGGCAAGTACAGCTCATTACATATTGCTCTATTTCCTGTTGCATGTATGGCCAGAAAAAGCAGTCTCTATCCAGCAATACTGTCCTGTCTGTCCCTTGGTCCCCCATCTGATTGTGTAGCTCCTTTAATACTGTGGTTTTGTATTTGTCAGGCGAAACCAATTGTTTCCTGTGAGCAGTCTTTCTCCATAGTACTCCATTTTCATCTGTCTCCAGTTTATCCCACTCCCTAAGGAAGCAAGGGCTCTGTACACTGAATTATCTCAGTTCTTGACACAAGGGTCTTGCTCCAGACACCTTACACTGCAGCACTGGCCCAATATGTGAGTCTTCTTTCTGATCCTGGTATATCTGTGCTAGTGTTACTGAGACATCTAAGGTATCTTGAGCACCCAGCAGACTCTTAACAGAGATAGCCATTGACAAGCTATCAAGCATAGCATCATAGTTCTCTTTGCTAAGGCGATACTTAATAGTGAAATTAAAATCAGCTAATTCTGCAATCCATCTGCTCCCTGTGGCATTCAACTTAGCAGTGGACAACACATAAGTCAAGGGGTTGTTGTCACTGTAAACTGAGAAAAAGGGTGCATAGTACAGATAGTCACGGAAACATTCTGTGATTGCCATCTTAAGAGTGAGAAATTCCAATTTACCTGAATGGATATGGTAGTTTCTCTCTGATGCTGACAGTGTTCAGGACCCATATGCAACTACACAAAACTACCCATCCTGTTTCTGATACAGCACAGCCCCTTGCCCCTTATTGGATGCGTCTGTATGTACAAATGTTATGTAAGTACAAATAGCTGCTCAAGAGTTTGTTGGTGTGAGTCTTTCCATACAATTGGTGTGTGAGATGGCACCACTTATGCACTTCCTTTTTTCTGCCATTTCCTTCCCTTGGGTTGTGAGCTTTCCTCTCTAGCAGGTCCTTTGGATAGGTCATAAAGGGGGTTGGCAATGTCAGAAAAGTCCTTTATGGACTGGTGGTAGTAGCTCAACAGTCCTAGAATCTGTCTCAACTCACCAACTGTTTTCAGTTTTTTTGTCTTTCAGGACCTTATGGCAGCAGTGTCAGCAGGATCCATTTTATTCTCTTCCGCTGATACTATTCTCCCAAGGTAGCAGATTTGAGCTTTGAATAACTCACATTTGTTCAGTTTCAATTTGATTCCATACTGCCTCAGTCTCTGCAATACTTTTCTCACATCACTAACTTGAGTTTTGAATGTTTTGCTGAACACAAGGGTGTCATCTAGACACATATGGGGACACATATTATATCTTGGAGGCCCTCTAAACACTTCTCCATGCAGCGTTGGAAAGCAGCCAGAGCATTCATCAATCTGAATGGGATCCTGGCCCATTCATACAGGCCCCACTGTATCACAAAGGCTGTTGGGTGCTTGCTGTCTTTTGCCATAAACCCACAGACACAAACTTCCTTAGGTTATGTCTGTTAAGACTGAAGGGAAGATGCGAGGTGTGCCTAAAAGGGGACCTGTTATGTTTTTCCTTATTTTCAGTCTTATAAATAATGTTACAATGTCAGATGTTCATATTAAACATGGCCAAAGTGTCAAATAATGAGGTAAACATATGGAGAAGTAATCCCTGTGAGCAAAAAGCATTGGCTTCAGACTGCTCTGAACGCTCAGTTTCCAACAGTTTCTGACGTCAGCTTGTGACGGATTTCTTTTTATGGTCATCTGCTCCACACACATCTTGTGAGTTCACAGCTCCACTCCATTAACATTTTGGCGTGTTTCCACTGTTTTGGGTGTAGTCACACTGAGCCATGACTCAAGTCTAGCTGGCACACCGTGAGTGTTTTTCCATTACACAGCATGGCAAAGTAATAAAGTAGTTTACCTGTTGGAGGTGTACTGGTCATTTGCAGCTCTTCATCAAACTTCATCATCCCTGTGACTGTTTCTGCTTGTACTATTCCTCCCTGCATTATTTCTCACTGATCCGCTGGGCAAAGAGCTCCAAATATGTCCATATGTTGTTGTGTTGACCAGGTTTTAGCGCCACTAATAGAACTCTAGAGCTAATTCAATGAGGAACACATTTCATTTCCTGTAAATTCTTCACAATAAAAGTCCCATTATTTAGTCATTTAAAATCTTTCAATATGAAGCAGTAAAGCAGGAAATGTTGAGTATGCATCAGTAGTAATTTAACACGACTCTAATATGGCTGCCCCTCAGCAGGCTTCCGGGAAAGCTGACCAATCAGAACTGAGTGGGATCATTGGGAGGGGGGCCTTAAAGAGACAGGAGGTAAAACTGCCTGTTAGAGACAGATGCTGAAAGGAGGGGCCACATAAAGGGCCAGTATAAGGTAAATAAGGAGATTTTTGAACTGTGAATCATGTAAAGCTACCCTTGTGGAGTCGCAGAATCCAAATACAGAGCTGGAAATGAGCATAATAGGTCACCTTTAATGAAGCTCAACAGCTCTACACTCCCCCTGTTGGACCCCTCTGGTAACTACAACTATTCTTAGTACTGCTGGTGTTAGGGTGACATTATCAACACAAAACATAAGAAAACACAGACATTACTGTACTCAGATTGCTGCAACTGACAACAAACATTTTAATCATCAATCAAGATAAAATATAACATGAAAATGTTGGTTATCTACATTATTCCATCTGTCACATTTGCACTGTTGCTGCTGAATAGCTTAATACATGAAATAAATGAACTGCCACTTCTGCCTAAAAAAGGAGCTGGACTTTCATCATTGTGAGCCTTTAAATTGAACATTTTAACATCCAGTTATCAAGGAAATATCTCTTTTGTTGGCATCAGCACAGGGTGGATAGTGTTCAATGTCATGTGTGTGTCCACTGCTCCTTCCCCAAAGAGAGCTGAGTAATTTTATGCTCTAATTCTTTCCTTTAAATTAGGCAGGAGGCATAAAATATGAAAAAGGCAGAGATATTTTGAGAGGTCATGTGATTTGTGGCATAAATACTTAGCAGCCACTCGAAATGAAACATTTTATTATGTCATGTGTGCAAATAATGTTCAGATGTAACTTGATCAAATATGAGGGTAGTCTCTAATGTGTTCTTGATCCTTTATTTACCCGTGAAATAAGATGTGATGCAGCCATAGGATAATCTGCCAACTGGTTTTGCATTAATCTCGGTCTAATGTAATATGCAATCCCCTGCTGCGACCATATATAGCAATACCTAATCAAACGCAACACACAAGAAATTAAGGAGTTCATTTTCTTATATACATGACAACTGAGATGATAACAAATTTCAGAGACACCTCTTCTGAAGAACAGCTCTGAAGATTAATTTTATGAGTTGCTTTTGGAATTTGACATCTCTAAATTATACAACTGGTTCAAGACCAGTGGAACTACATTTTTAAAAGCCATAAAATTATGCTGATTATCTTTCTTTTAGGAGACATGAGTAATGCAGTGTGAGTTTCACCTATCGTTTATATAATTATCTGCATTTACAGTTCATGGTATTTTTATCTATGTTATCAGACATCTTCTCTCTCTGTCTTCATTTTAGTTTTTGAGATATTATACTTTGATTTCGCTCGGGATGTTTCACACCTTCGTTCTGTATTATAGGCAGTGCGTTGCTGGGAATAAATTAATCGCTGTCAAATCTACATCGTCTCCCGCTTACCTTCCGACATTTAAGAGTTGTTATTTCTCCCATGTATTAGTAAATTGCATGCATGCAATTCATTTCCCCCAAGGCACCTTGTCATTTTTCTCATCTGTACGGAGTGACTGGGGCAGTGAGCTATATGGGAGATATATTAGTGTCCAGGAGCACAGCACCGAGAGGGTAGGGCCCGTCTCTATGATTTATTCCAAATCCTAAAGCCCTGCAGGAGTGTGTTGTCAATCCCATTGGCATCACCTTAGGGTCACATCAAAGCACTGAATTGGAAAAAACAGAGACAGTTGTTTACAAATTCTGCCACCTGTTTCGTTCTTTGTTGGAGATGGGAATTAAAAAGTAAATTGGGGCTGCTGTTGTAGTATTAAATATGAAGAGGAGGTGACATGTCTGTGAAATTTGAATGGCATTTTCTTGGCCTGAACAGCATGAGACATTGTGTCAACATCAATCAGTTATGTCTCTGTTGTTCTGGAAGATATTTAGAAGACTCTCTGAAGCAGGATTTACAATGATTTACTCAGAAATGTTCATACAACCATGCAAACAGGAATGCAGGTGTTTGCCAGTTTAAGCAGGATACCGGAGGGTGTGCCATTTCACAAGATGCCATCAGGAAAGACGCTTTTCATAAACTAACAATGGGTAACAGGATATTCAGTTCATCATTAGAGTCACTGTATCCTCCTGAATCATGCTGCTTGTATGCTTGACTCATCACTTTTTCTGTTACTAAGCTACCCAGAGGTCACGGAGCTTATTAATTATCATAAACAATAGATAACAGTGTCTTACTATTGCTTTCACACACGTTCATTGTGCAGAATTTTTTACCACAAAGAGTTCAACTTACAGACAAAAAGCCAAATGTATAATATAATCATTTAAATAATACAGATCACTAAATCAACCCTTGTTTCATTGAGATTGTTTTATGTTCTCATCGTTTGGGGATTACACCATCCCCACTGTGTAAAAACAATTATAATCACTGCAAAATTTAGCTTTTATCATTCCTTTTAAATACTTTCTTTTGAGTATTGAAGAATGAAAGACTGAAAAAGTGATGTATAGATTTTATATTATTTGTAGACATCTATTCAAACTTGCCAAATTGAGTTGAAAAAAAAGAAACCGTGTATCGTATAAAACCTAAGAGTACTCCACTTGATTGAATCTGTTAATTTCCTACTCGCTGAAGTTGTTGATGTATTCTGTCTCAGTGTGATGGAAGTACGGACATTAACCCCCCATTTGCTTCCATATTGTATTCCCAGTGGGAAGCATTCATCCCAGTAAGGTTTATTCATGAGGACAGGCGAGTGGCCCATGCATTATAAATAGAACAGAGCTCTCAGCCGTGTTCAGGATCTGACTGCATCTCTCAAGTCGCTACAGGTTTGATCTTTGAAAACACCACATTACTCTGAGCACTGAAACGGAGCTTAGTAAAAATCATACTGTGAATTTTGTTTTCTTTTAGTCTCAATCAAAGCAAAAATGTACACTTGATTTCATAATTTGCTTGTTATTCCTTCATTCCCTCCTGTTCCAGTCAGTATTAGGCAACACGCTGCGAGACTCACGACCCTGAAATCCCGCTCGCTCGAAGTTAAAGGAAGGTTTACTATTGACTCAGAGTTTATGTTAGAACCACCGTGACTGGAAATGTTTTCTTCTGTTCCTCACAATGAGATGGAGAATATTAAAAAATAAAACCGTCCTGCTAGAGGTGGCAGGCAACACTGCAACATCACAGCCTGGAGTATTAAGTGACTGCCTTTGATGCACGTTATCTGCATCTCTCTAATTTTCCCCTGGTGCTGAAAAAAAAGTAAAAGATTGAACTCCAATTCAAAGAAAACTGAACCTCCATTCATAAGAGCACCTTTGATTATTGAAATTCCACCCTGTTTCCCTTTCAATGGCAAAAGCTGGTTTTAATCTTCAGGCATATTTTATTCAAAACGGCCATGTCTCCAGGACCCTCCTTCTCTATCAGACCCCTGAAAGACTTCTTTGTGCCGCGTTCTGCGATTTAAATTTTGATACAGTCAAACTGATTGCACCATGAGAAACCAAAGGTGATTATCCTGATGGACTAGATAGCAAAATGTAGCCTATTATGTGTGGTGAGAAAAGGTTGATTAAAATGAATTTCGACTTGACTCTGCTTCCTTCTTTTTCACCTCTTTGCCTGACCACATATTACCTCAAGGCCTTTCCTAGACTTGTGGGAGTAGCAAAGACACACTTTATATTTCAAGATTATTAACTAATGATTCACAATGATTGAAGCATGTACAGCTCAATCAATCATCAGTGTGCATTTTGAGACATTCTTGAAAAAAAATGTTTATTGATTTTACAGATTACCTTCAACTGAAAACAACACTAACTTTGTGAAATGTCAAAGGAAATTAATGCACACATAGTAACCTATTTGGGACTGGATGGTATGCAGTGTTTTCATATTACAAAAATAAAATGTAATACTAGGCTGAGAGGAAATGCTTGTGGTCGTGTAAATACAATGGATCTGTGGTATTCACAGTGTTTAAGAGCACTTATCAATGTTGAGATCCTTGAACATTTGTTGAGATCCTTGGTGAAACATTTGTTTCACAAAGCACAAAATGTTCCCATGTGTGAAAATGTCCTTGTGTATATTTTACACAAGCAAATCCTGCTTCCTCCTTCAGTGCATTTCTTACTGTGACATGAGCTGTATTCATTATCTCATTTATTTCCATTATACTTATGTTATATGTATTTATGAGCAGTGTTGGGCAGTAAGGCATTACTTTGCAACACGTTACAGTAATATTATTATTTTTTTCAGTGACTGTTGAGCTCATAGGCAATCATTCCTTGAGTGGGGGTTAGGGTAAACACTTCATTGGGGTCATGAGGTGGGCACCCTCCTTCCTTGGCGTTTCGTTGATAGTAGTAATGTAAGGGATTACAATTTGAAGTTCAGTAGTTATATTACAGTTACCAATCTCAGTAATGCTCTGTTACTTTTAAGAGCTGTCCACATGAAGTAATTGAACTATAACTATAACAATAACAATGTGAGCGTCCACACTTCTGAGCGATAACGTTCTGTAAACAGTGGTGCCAAGCATGTGTTAAGCGCTTAGGAAAATAGATAGTGATGACTTGTTACTGCTGTACATTGCATAGAGGAAGAAAAAGAAAACCAGAAGGGTATGGGTTCACAGGCGGGTGGTGATTCAATATGTTGCTCAGAAGTATTTCGGGACACTAGTTGCTGTGATGTTCCAGTGTTTACAGACCAAACTGCACCGACCCACGGTAGCTGCTCCGATTTACAGTGTGTCAGTCCATGGTGAGAAAGTAGCTAAACCGCATCAAAATAAATAAATGTAAATAAATTAAGTCATTGGTCAGTTTGCAGATTTAAGATGATATATACAGGTTTTGAAGTTTTACTGGAAATGTCAGGCTATATGTAGATTTTGTCATGCTTTACGGTTTAGGGGATGGATTTTGATCGGCTGTCAGTGTTTCTATGGTTCATCAAATCACTCTGAAAGTGATCCCAACGATACTGTTTGCTGCTCTTGTTGTCATTATGGTAGTAGTGTGTACTCCACCATCCACCTGAGTTAGAATGATTTTTAAAACTATATGTTCATAGTTATCGTTATAGCTGTTGTTCTTGGTGTGGACGACCCTTTAGCTTTGTGCTTGCTGTCTTATCGGGATTAATGGAGGGTTGATATCAATGTGGTCTCTGTGTTCAGCTGACAGACTGTTCTGGAGGAAGAGAAATATTGTTTTATTCACATGTTCTGTGTTCTTAGGATTGCTACATCCAAAAAAGTCACTGGGTTAAAATTTTATTCAGTTTTGGGTTATACATATTCATATTGGGTTAACTTTACCCAGGAGCAATCTGTTAGTTTGACCCACACAACAAGCTTTAGCTAAAAACAGTCACAAATGTATTGTTTCTTGTACAAAAAGATATGCATATGACATTCAAAAGCTACACAAGTTATTAACAATCAATGACAAACCGTGACATGTGAGAGTAGAGCAGATTATAACAAGCTTTAGTTTGGATAAATAACCCAACAGTATTAAAGAACACCAAAACTGGGTCAGAAACTAGTTTTCTGGACAATATTAACCCAGTATTGTGTCGGTGCTATATTGACCCAAACTGGGTCAAATTATAACCCAGTGATTTTTAGTGTGTAACGTTGGCCATGGGTACACCTACATTCAGGAGTTATCTGACGCTAGTTTAGTTCAGAGTTGGAGGTGAATTGTGCAGAGGTCAGTGCTGTGTGCAGTCACTGAGGCTACACCAACACTAGCTGTTGGATGGTCATTAAATCCCTCCAAACCGTATCCTGCCTGCTTGGTAAACCACAAATGTCTCATTTTCTGTTTCTGCATGTGTTAAATACAAATGATGCAACATGTGTGTGCGCGTGTGTGTGTGTGTGTGTGTGTGTGTGTGTGTGTGTGGAGGATTCGAAGCTGTTTAAAGGCAACTTTGATGGAGCTGACGGCTGAATAACGAAAGTTCTGAAAAATAAGTAAAGTAATGAAATTATTTTTATAATGACACAACATTTACTCCTATGCAACATATTTTTTTTTATCAGATACTCAATCTTGGCACAATAGAAAATATTTTTGATAAAATGAAATATACTGTACAACTGATTTTGTTACATATTTTATAGTATCTAACTTTTTTGACATGCTAATGGTGCTGAATGTGAACAATATGAATTCATTTCCAACCTACTTCCTGTTTAAAGCATTTTAAAATACAAATAAAATATTTATGCACATTATAGTATCAGCTATTCTGGCTTTTCATTATTTTTTTTGTTTTTTTTAAATTTTATTTCATCTGCGATAAATAACAGCCAAAATACATTAGTGAGATTTTATATAGTGAGTAATACGGAGGAAGTGCTGCCCCTAGCAATGTCAGAGTGAGTTACAGTCATCCAGAAATAGGTACTGAGGATGGGAGGTGAACATGTCATCCTGACTTAGGTCAAGAGCACAGGAGCTTTGCAGAGAGAACAAAAAAACAGCCTAACTGCTTCCCTCAGTTGCATAAAATCTTTGTTTCATGAAACAGGCCACAATTACAGCTCATGTGCACTCCAGTCATATCGTGGTTTCAAATATGTTATCTTCCCAGACCACAATGAAGCAGCAAGGGCTATCAGTATTTCTCTGATGAGCCAAAGAGTTGATATATTCAGACATTTCACAATTACTTCTTCTTATTGGAACAAAAGGTTTCAGAAATTTAAGTTAAACGATGTCTTCAGTGTTTACTGAGCTCACAGTTTTTACAGCGGCTGTGGGATTGCATCATAAATCTCCCGACTGCCACAACTGACAACATCATGGAGGTCCACTAGAAAACAGTCCAAACCGCCAGATCAGAAAAAGATACCTGAAAAAGACTCCTGTCATATAGAATTAACTGCTGGAAGATGAAAGACAGCCAAGCACTAAGAGTGGGCGAACAACAGTGTATCATTATGCGTTAAGACTCATGGGAGCTGTAGTTGTTGAATGTTAACGTTGTAGCTATAATTGTTAAAGAGATGACACATTCAGATCACATAAGTATATGCAGCAGTAGAATAAATTTGTATCTTTTTAAGAAAACTGCATTTACAGTTCTTCTGATACATGATCAGCAAAGTAAAAAAGGGAATTTCTATCGTTTATATGTTATTTTTGTGGTAACCACATGGCCAATACCGTCTGCCATATCTCTTGCAAAATGAAGTGTTTGACAAAACCGTAACACAATACGGGCAATGTACTGTTTAGTCCTTAATAACCTAATATATGAGTATGTTGATCACTTCTGACCATAAAATATAATTGTACGCCACACGCCACATACTTGTATGTTCACTCTACACATTCTGCATGGTCAGAAACATGTTGACATGATGTCAACACCAATGCTAATAGTGGTTCTTGGTTCAACTAGCAATTTTCTTCAAAGGATGATCCACTTGCTGACAGACTCTGCAGCTGTTTGTATTTGTTTCATATTAAGTGGGTTTTTTTTGTTGTATAATTTTGTTTTATTTACCAAGGACCCAGCAGCTATAATGTTATATTATATTATAACCCTTGCTCTACTAACTACATTACTGTTGCTAGCATAGGATTGATATTTCGATATGACTATAACTGAGGGAAAATAAATGAATAAATATAAAAATTATGCCAAATGTTATTTCTTATATTTCTTCCTTGATGCATGATTCACACATAAAGAACAGTGATGGAAGTCAACTTTGCAGTTTTCTTGCCATCATTGCAGTTTCCATAGCATCATTGTCCAAAGAAACACAACACAAAACTTCAAGTTTTATTCTTTAAGTCAGAAAAACTTCTATATATATATATATATATATATATATATATATATATATATATATATATATATATATATATATATATATATATATATATATATATATATATATATATATATATTTATATATATATATATATATATTTATATATATATATAAAAGTGTGAAAATCAGATGTGTTGGGACTGAGACAGTGATGGTTTGCAAGCAAACAAGCTGACATTATCCCAACACAAATTCAATCAAATTTATTATTGGCAAATCAATTTCCCATGTCTCATAAATTAAATTGAGACAACAAAGTTGTAGTTTGTGTTTAGAAACACAATCAGCTGTTAAAACCACTGAAGCTGAGAGCTACAGACCTCCAATATGGATGGTAGGGGGTGTGTTAAATCACCTGACAGACCTCTACTGGAAAAGGAAGAAATGCCAACATTACTTTATTCTCTCTATATTCTGTTGTCGAATATAATCTTCTAGTATAAGTTATTCAGCTAGAGAATAACAGCCCCATGATAACACAACCAGACCCCCCCCACACCTCCCCTCTCTGTCTCTGACAGCACAGATGCTCAGACAGGCTGGGACTGGTCATAGAGTGTCACTCACAATCAGACTCTGAGTGCCAAAGTGCATTCATCCAGAAAATGCCAGATTCCACTATAATCACTTTTTCTTATTCTATCTCCATCTCCTCATACCTTGGCTATCTCAAATTCTGAAGACAGGCTATTGAAAATCTTGACCTTCAGGATGACAGTTATCACTGCTCAGAGATTTGTGTGTACTGTGAGTTTGTGAAGTACAAATCTTGGAACACTGCAGGGGTTACTGAAGCTTGTAAATATGTTCTACTTTATTTGACAAAAAAATTTTTTTGGCTGAATATTTGCATGATGAAAATGACCACTGGCATTACTTTCATGTCTACTCATTAAGATTTGTCATATTTTTCTGCTGGTATTAAAATATGCTGAGTTTTTTTTCTCTCTCTCTCTCAAATATACAAGCAGATGAACAGAAGCTGCTGTCTGTGTTTGGCTGGAGATCATAGGTAAAACTGTTTTGGCATGGTTGACAAACTTTTCTGCACACAATTCTTACAAGGAATGATAGCGGAGAAGACATTCTTTACTGTGATTACGAGTATGACAGTGATGCTGAGAGCTATGAGATACTTGTTCTCACTGCATCAGCATCACTACAGGACTTCCACAAAGATACAGTTTCCCATGCAAAGCCTAGCAATGCATGGTTACTTGCTGAGACATAGTTTTGTTTTTGACAACATTGTGAACTTTAAGAAAAATGAAGTGAAATTCAAGAGACCTACTGTAAAGAAAGGTAGATAACAAACTGGTTACTATTCTACCTAGTAAGGATTGTATTAAGTGTCTGTATAAGCTTCACCGTGGTACTCCAAACCGACAAGAGCTTTTGCCTTTAGCTGATACACTCTGTTTGAAATGGAAGGACATTATATGGATTTTTCATATTTTTGCAGGAAAAAAAAAAATGAATGAAGGACTGTGTAGAGCATTCTTCAGAAGAGGGTAATTTCCCTCAGCAAAATGCATTTAAAATGCATAACACCCTGCCCCAAACAGATTGTAGATGATGTCTGCAGCCAGGCATAGCCATGAGAGCCATCCCTTCATGCTTAAATGGGCAGTCAAGATGCATGATCCCTCGTGTGATGTCAGGAAGTAACCCCGTAGCAGGTACAGTGTGCCCAAAACTTCATTGATGATGCTTGCGCATATTTGATGTTGAATATTTGATGGGAAATGGGCAGGATGGCAAGGATGAAAAGCCGCGTCTATGCCTGGAACCCGCGATTTGATCAGCATATTAATGCAGAGAAGTGATTATACTTTGTTGGCGATACCTCAAGGCCGGACGTTTAATGAAAAAAAGAGGCTGACCTTCCAGCCAAGCAGATTCAAGTTTTACCAAAAACTTCACTATCAGCATTCAATCTTAAAATAAAGTCCTGTTCATTTACATAATTAGAATTTGGATCTCGAAAAGAGTCCTTCCATGCACTTCACTGTTTAGTAATATGTGCTGCAGGACATCCGAATCCTCCACAGAGGACAAGTGAGGCATTATAAAAGGGAGATAAGGCACCATGTTGCAAAGACTTATACATGAGTTCATACCAAAGGAGACACCTTTCTGTTGAGAGAAGCTGATTTAATGTAGCTGCTGGAGAGAATTTACTGTCTGCCTCTCGCAGTATATAACTGCTGTATAATTTACCAGTTCTTATCTACCCATGTAGCACATGCTGATCTGGGATAATGGCATTGTTTGATGAGGCAGCCAAGAGAGCAGACTGCAGAGACGTAAGATAATGTACATCCTTCACACATCTGTGTGGGTAGTGTTTAACTTTTCTTTTTTTTTTTTTAAATAAGAGGGAAGCAATGTAGGAGGAAATTGCATTTATTTGTATTCACTGTTTGCTGAGAGTTATATTCTGAAATGTAATTCAGATTTTTCAGATTAATAAACTTGCATCAATCAGAAACCACATTTGAGTGGATGGGAAAGTAAAAGGTGCTCTTTTTTATCCATTAGAAATACTCTTAGGAATATTGTGCAGCTGAGAAAATCCTGCATCAAACTATAAGTAGGTCTGCAATAGTGACTGTGTGTATGTAACCTTAATAATACACTGCACGTACATATATTCACAGCAACAGGACTCTAGGTAGCACAGGAAGTATGGTAAACTATAACGAAATTAGAACAGCAGGTCTAAAAGCTCTGTGTACGCTGTATTTTGATGTCAGTTTATGTGAATTAGAGTTAGCCCACCTTTCCAACGATATAAATGAAATTAATTAATTCCTGAGAGACAGCCATATGGCTGTTCAAATAACAACCCAGAACACAATTCATCATCCCATTAAAGCGAACAGAATTCAGGGCAGATGTTATTAAAACAAAGTTTTTAAAAAATTATGTTAATCAACCCAGATTGATTCTATGAAAGCTTGTCTGTCCTGCATGTAACTAGGTCAGCATCTTTCTTTTTTTCCCTTCCCATGCTTATGTTAACCTTCTGCCAGATAAATCCAACATTTAGTGAAAGAAAAAATTTGAAGATTGGTATTCAAACAGTATTCCCATAGAAATCCGGCAACGTGAAAACAAAACATTTGCAGATTATTATCGACTTGTTTTAGGTGATTGTCATGTGTGAGGACGTTGCTGGTCTACTGAACTATGGTGTGGCGATAAGGTGAAGAGATGTACCACTCGGAAATTACAGAAATTAGAAAATACTTCAGTTTCTATAAAGGAATTAGGGCTCTTTTCTAATATTCTCAAACAGAGCCAAGCACTGAAAATATCACATTGACAGCAGGGTGGGTATTGGTGCAATATAAAAGGAATTTTCTGAACTGGGTACAACATTTCTAATTCCATTCTGTCACTGTTATCACGAGTTTGTCATATTTGTGTATGATGTTCCAATACTCTTTAATCCCTTGTGACAAGGTCTGCAAAATGTACTTTTTTATGTTTCCTCTTATTTTTTCAAAGAGGCACACAGTCAGAGCAAGGAGCACAAACTCTAACTCTCATGTATTGACGTTAGATGTGGGATTTTTTTTTTTTCATTTATAGCTACTATATTCCTCTCTTATACCACAGCCGAGAGACTTAAAGACTCAGACTAAAAACCCCAAAACAAATCTTGAAGTTTGTTTTTTTCTTTTTGTATTTGGTTTTACAGGTTTTACAGTTCAAGGAAAATTCTTCCCATTGGCTATTACAGTTTTTGGCCCGACCCCCTTCCCCTTTAGCTCTGGGCAGTGTGACCTGGTTAAAAGTCCCTCTGTAATGCATGACAACTGAAAAGCTGTCCAGCCAGGGGCCAAATGCTAGCAAGCTTTTGATGGAAAACTGCACGGAAGAATTTGATCGAGCACTTTTGAAGGTTGGTGCAATTCAGACAGTTGATACCTGAACACACCTCAGGCATGCAAGCTATTGCTACTCTATTCTACAACAACATCTGCCTCTGCTTTGGAAGGACATGGTCACTATGTCGAGGCACAGTGCTGGAAAGGACGATGATAACTGAATGTCATCTGTTTTGGGGATTTAATCAAGCAAAAAAGGGACCTCTGTGGATGATTCTTCTGCACTGTTACAGTGAAAATGAAGTGTGGAGAAAGGTCTGGCAGAGTAAGACTAAGCAGATTCTTGTTTTGCCTTTTGATTGTTTTATGTTTTAGTAAATGGTGGATTACAAAAATGGATTGTGCCAAGAATAGGGGGGGCATTCCAAACTGAGAAAAGGGTACAAAGCATCACTCAAGAATCATTCCAAGTGTCACATCTAAAGGACTGCATTGCTATACAGAATTTACAGCACACAACATTTTCAAATCTGAAAAGGTGCAGACAGTGTTTGCATCTGAGCAGAAGCATGGGACGTGAAGAAAACAGAAGGGCTTCGCTTCTGGGCTGAGAAGATGAATCTGTTTTATCCAGCAAAGCAAACCCTGGCTGTTTACTAAGCGAGACAGGATGTGCCCAGATATGTTGTGTGTTTGGGTTCCACTATTCATCACTTCAAACACATCCTCAGCTCACTGCCAATACAGTGTCTCATCCCCAATGCAGCTCAGCAGTGTGACTGCCACTGGTGCTCTCAGCCCAGGAGCCATAGCCGGTGATTTACTATCTAGCTGTATTTTGTCTCACTTGGGTGCACACCGCTAGCCACACTGTTCCCTTTCACAAGCTGCCTCGCCATATTTGTAATTCTGTGTAAAGCGGTACCTGTGAGGTGGTATCTCCACAGCATTCATCAGAGGACACTCTAATCTGGTTCTGTCTCGACTCTGCCTCTGCAACAATGAGCAAGATGAGTGTGATGAGGCAGAACCGAAAGAAAATATATTCTGCATCCAGCTGATCAGATAAAAGGTTGCAATTACTTGCCGAGGAAGTTTGCTCTGTGATTTAAACAATGGCTGTGCCTTTTACAACCTCAAGAGTGAGAGAGAGTCGGTCATGGGTGAAAACGTGATGTTTTTTACTTAATGCTGGACCTCAGCAAAGAATGGTCAGTAACTCACTAAGTGTGCAGATGACAGAATGAAAACTATAGTTATCCCTGTAAACACATCTTGTAATGGGATTAACTATTTATGCAAAGTGATGTGAGTGGCCTGTTACATTTCTAGTATATATAATCATCTAATGGTAGCTTATTCTCATATCTCTTTGTTTTGTTTCGTTATGTCTCCCTGTTTTTTATGCGAATTGGAGACCTGAGTAAAAACACAAATGAATGTGTAATGGAGGTTCTGCCACCTGTGCCCGCAGGCCAAATGGTCTTTGCAGAGTGCATTTTCCACTCAAAATGAGGCATACGGATTTGAAAAGGCCATTTCATATTTTCACATGCGCACATTTGTTTAATGGCTTATTTAAGTACAGTACCTTTCATTTTTTCCTTAAGGGGCCAATTTAGACTTTGACGTAAAGCTGCACAAGGCAACTTGTCAGGCTCTGGAAGGCAACAGAAAACACATTTTTGAGTAAATTGAACCTGCATATTCAGAAATCCTGTCAGTAAACTAAACACAGCATGTTCATGTTTACCAACTTAGCTAGTCTGTGATCACTTTATACCGAATAGGTGCAAGAGGCAGAAGAGCAGACATTACAGAGTCTGGAGTGGTCGCTCCAGGCAACCAAAATGGATTTCGCTTTTTAGTTTTGATTTGTTTTTTTGTTTTGTTCATGTCTGTGGTGAAGAGTTCATACCACCCACCAAAATTTTACATAGGAAAATCTGAGGGGTCTGAATTGAGAGTGCTGCAGCTCTTTTTTGTGATGTAGGGTGCTACAGCAGGTGTAAATGTAAAATACATTGATAGAGTGCAGTTTTATATGCTGCCTCAAGTCAGTTTTTATGTGCTGCCGTGCACCAGTTTAAACATGTATAGTTTCATTAAAGGCATACACAAAGTGTATTCATATACAAATATGACCTTGGCATAAACCAATTTATGTGCCTTTCTTTACCTAAGAGCCAAACATAATGTCTAGAACTCACTTCAGTTTCACACCTGCACACTAATAGCATCTAAGATATCAAATTAGGATACGAACTGTTGAGTTACAAAAACATCAAGGTAATGAATTAAATTGTGTAATTGGTTTCTGAATAATTGAAATGGATATTCAATTTTTAGTCCCCAAACAACTAAGCAAACATGATTCATGTTGCCATTTAGGTGACTGCATTTTTAATCATTAAAAAAGAGTTGTACTGTCAGACTGCAGCTTCCCCACATAATATTACCACTGGTACTTTTCAAGTGCAGGACCAACATCTTCGGAAGGTAAAAAACAGAGAGTTTTACACCAGTAAAGGCTGAATAGCATCCATATCCAGTACTTTTTCTGTTCTACAGTAGATGTGTACTAGGCAAAACATAAGTAAGAAGACTTTCATGCTTCTGATACAAAAACATTATTTCCATGATTTCTTGCAGCCCAAAATACAGAATAGCATAAATCATGTCACATTAATGTACTGTAGATTTTATTATTCTGTTTTCCAATTAATGTGCCAGGGGCATTTACGCTGTGAATTCAATTCTTTGTTCGCTGTTGTCCTAACCTAAAACTGGAATGAAGGCACACTGTAATCAGAAATAATATCGAACATCAGCTGAAATACTTAAAAAGGAGGAACATAAAAAGATTGAATGTTTTACAAGTAGAAGGGATTAAAAGAAAAGTAAGACAAGCAAAGGCATAAAACACAACAGAGGAAAACCTTAACTTTAAATGCATCATGTCTTGGATGCATCATTCTTTTAGAAAGGAACAACTAGCGACCACATTTCTACACATTTAGCATGGTGGCTCAGTGAGTGACATGGATATTAGGCTCCTGCCATTGCTAATAATTAGGTTGGTTTAGTTTAGTTTAGTCTATTTTAATTTCAAACGTAAAAACTAAAAAAAAAAACGAACATAAAAACAAAACAAGCATAACAATAAAATGAAATAAACAATAAACCTATACAATAACCTCAATAAACAAATTCTCATAAACAGCACAATCTATAAACTCATATATGCAATTTATAAACAACTATCCCAACTCTATGTACAACCCAAATATCCACACACAACCCTTCCTCATCCATACACCTCTTAAAAATATAACAATATTTTTTTATATCTTTTGGAACTGATTCAAGTTTGTACTTTGTTTTACGTCCACATCCAGATCATCCCACAAATTCACCCCACAGATTGAAATACACATAGTACTCTTCACTGTGGTGAACACACAGAGTTTCTTTTTTTTACTCTTTCCTCTCAAATTATAACCTCCCTCTCTGTTAAAGAACATCTTTTGTATATTACCTGGTAGTAGATTATTTCTTGCTTCATACATTATTTGTGTTGTGTGAAATTCTACCAGATCCATGAACTTCAGGGTATATGACTTTAAAAACAGCGTGTTTGTGTGTTCACTATATCCTACATTATTTATTATCCGTATGGCTCTTTTTTGTAGTATGCATAATGGCTGTAGGGTCCTTGTTGTAGGTGTTACCCCATACCTCCACACAGTCACTCAGATACAGCAATACAAGTGAACAAGATAGAGTGTACAACGCTTTGTGATCCAGAACGTGCCTTGTTTGTCTAGTATTGCAATGCTCCTTGACAGCTTTGCTCGCACATACAGTATATGAGGTTTCCAGCAGATTTTGTGGTCTAAATTTAGAATGTAGAAATTTATTTTCATATACCCTTTTCTATATTGACATCGTCTATCATCACTTGTACTTGAGTGTTTATTTTACAATTTCCAAACAACATAATCTTTGTTTTGTTCAGATTTAATGACAATGATTTGTTTTATGTCAAACCACCATTTAAATTTTCTCATTTCTGTTGTGATCACCTTCAAAAGCTGCTGTAAATTCTCCACAGAACAAATAACATAAATTTTAATATATTTTTTTTAAATTTTACTCTACATATCTCATTCCTGTACACAAAGAACAATTTTGGGCCTAATACTGACCCCTGGGGTACTCCACAAGTAATATCCATGCATGTTGATTTATACTCACCTGTCTTTACAAACTGTTGCCTGTTTCTTAAATAGCTTCTCAACCAATTCAACACAACCCCTCTGGTAAGATACCTTTTCAATTTATTGAGTAATACATTGTGATCAATGGTATCAAAAGCTCTTTGTAGATCTATAAAAACTCCCACTATATGCTTTTTTGTCTATACAATCAGGAATTTCTTCAATTAATTCAATTAGCATCAAAGAAGTTGACCTGTTTGTTCTGAATCCATACTGACTGTCAGTCAGCAACATGTGCTTCTCAATGAATTTGTCAAATCTTTCAGTAAAGAGTTTTTCCAATATCTTGGAAAATTGGGAAAGTAAAGAAACAGGCCTATAATTTGCAAAATGGTTTCTATCCCCAGTTTTATATAATGGGATAACTTCTGCAATTTTCATTTTGCTTAGAAATTTACCAGTTTGAAAGGAAAAGTTATATATGTGAGTTAGTGGTTTTGCAATTCCTTCAATGACTTTCTTGATTATTGTCATACCAATTTCATTCCAGTCAGTTGTTCTAACATGTGCTTACAGTGTCCGTGTTTTCCTTTTCTTCTACTGCTCGAAGAAAAATTGAACCTGTATTTCTAACCCCATAATCATCATCAGTCCCATCTTTGGTTGTTTCTGGGTCACTGATTTTTTTTTTTTCTGCCAATTTTGGTCCCACTGTTACAAAAAATTTATTAAAACCACTAACCACATCATCCGTAATATTTATAGTCTTATCGTTATCAATAGAATACTGAGGGTAACTTGAGTTTCTACATCCATCTCTAATAATGCTGTTTAACACACTCCATACCTTTGATGTTGTTTTTGTTATTCTATACTATTTTACTTTATTATAGTTATTTTTTATGTTTTTTTTCTGCCTCTGTAGGTTTATACTTTATGAATACTCTCTATAGTTTTTTTGCTTATCTGTATATTTTTGTTTTCTACTGTATTGTTTTATTGGACAATTTCTGTCACACAATGATTTGAATATTTTTAGGAATGCTTCATATGCTTTGTCAATATCTTCTTCTTTGTATACTATTTTCCAATTTTGTGTTAGTAATTAATTTTTGAATGCATTAATGGATTCTCACTCTTTTATATTTAAAGTTAATGGCATTCTTAACCTTCCTATAATTACAGTCATAGACTACAAAAACTGCTAAATGGTCACTGATGTCATTTAATAATAGCCTGCTCTTCCATAATGTTTGTGAATATATATTATCTATTAGCATGGTATAGTGCGATGTTATTCTTGTTTTTGGAGTTAGTCTTGTTTTTGGATATAAGCTCATACTATACATTGCAATGATAAACTCTTCAGTCATTTTGTGCTTATTTGGATTTAACAGGTCTATACTGAAATCCTCACATATGAACATAACCTTTTAAATTGTTCTTGCAAACCTTTTTTTTCCATCCAGTCCTTAAATATTTCAATATTAGATCCAGGTGCTCTATATATACAGCTCACAGTTCCATACAGATTTCCATTGTAATACATTCAAGAACATCATCAACAGCTGTTGTCATGGTTTCCACCACCTCATAATTGAAGCTTGAAGCCACAACTCTTCAATTAATGTTACTGTCCTAACTGTTTAGTGCATCTGAGCTTGTTAAATAAAATAATTCTGTTTCCTACTTTGTGATATCAACCAAGTGAGAACATTCAGGAGTTCTTAGTAAAAGCAAGGTAAGGGTTAATTATGTAATTCTTTAATACACTAGAAATATTACTGAACTCAATATTCAGTTAATGTGATGTTTGATAAACTGTGATGGATTATTTGCATTGAAATGTAACCATTATGCCTCTGTCTAAAATCTTATGGGGCTTACTGGTATGAACATTCTTGTTATATTATGGCATAATAAATGGTTGAGTTACCTTAAATGTGCTTTGTACCTTGAGGGAATTCAGACCTTATAGAGATATATACAGTAAGACCGGAAAAGGTACAAACTCTCTGAAGAAAGCACTGATGCCCAGAAGCACTGGAGAGTGAAATGCCCTTGGATCAGTGCACAGAGGACTATCTAAGTAATAACAATAATAGTGATAAACTCTAATAATAGCAGTCTTTATGTGGTGAAAAAGGACATATCACAGTATGCAGAGTTTGGGAAAACAGTTTTTCCCTGTGGTAAGCAGACGTCACAATACATAACATTTTGCAAGTTTTATAATAGCTATTCTTTCAGACTGTCTCCAAGCTTCTGTTCTTTGTTCACTACCAAACTGTATGGTGTGACATTGAAATATCTTTTTATCCCAGTGAAAGATTCATAACGAAATTTCATGATGACAGGTTCTGGTATCACGGGTCAGTGATATTCAGACCACAAGTGGCTTCCTGTGGATAAGCAGTGCACAAGGGATGTAATGGAAAACAATATTCATCCTTGCAAAAATGTATGAGGGGAACGTAGCCTGCTGTGCTGCAAAGAAGACCAGTTGAGATTCAAAAAACATGTCTAAATGCCCTGTAACCAGTGAGGCTCTCCATATGCAAAGCTTTCCTTTCACTGTTTTATTTTAATAATTAATTCTACCTGAAATGTACATCAAATACATAAACTTCAAAAGCTTAACATAGCTGAGATTTTAAATAATTTGTGCTGAAGTGAAAGACTTCAACAAAGCAGACAGAATGAGAAGGAAGATACAAATTATTCCTCCACTGTATAACCACATTAGACATTCTGATGAAATTCTGTAAACTCAGATAAATGCTGAAATTTGATCAAAACTGCATATTAAATTTCCTGATTATATAAGTTACGTCATGGGTTCACATTGCCTTTTCAAATGTTAAACTTGTTTGTCTAGGAAAACACCACTGTGTAAGCTGTAAGGAGCTGCAAATAGGCAGGATGTGTCTTTATATAATTGCAGCTTGCTATATTAAACAAGTGTCCATCAAACACAGGTTGTGTTCGCACTTAGATGCTATTTACAGATGTGTTGACAACAGAATTATATTATGTCTCGTTGCAGTCACCAAGGAGCTTTTTTGGAACAGCATAATTTGCATTTTTCCCTACTGAAGAACAAAAACAGTTCTTCAAGGAAAGGGCTGAAAAAAAATCAATATGGTATATGAATTATAATTTTAAATGTCCATTTGGATGTTAATCTTGTTTGCATAGCAGAGCAGAGCTATCAAAGAATTTTGGAAATAAAACATCTGCTTCCCAATTTAAACAAGCTTTGTCCTTGGTGAGCTCCCAGTAAAAAGAATTCACAGGAGGCATGGAGAAGGCACAGGGAGAAATTATTTTCTCTGTAGTTACTTTTGAAATGCTCCCAGGTCAGCAGCTGCTAGGTAAAGAAGCACTGAAAATGATCAAGGAATCACAGTACCACGTCGCATGTTTCAAGCTTTAGAGGGTGTTATACTCAGTGTGAGCAGCTCCACTTCCTACCCTCCTGGAAGCTTATATAATTTTCAAAATGCTGATGAGCAGCTCTTGCTTTCACGGTTACAAATGGCCTGGGATATTAAAATGAACACCTCTGTCCTAAAAATCTATTTACTGTGTGCTGATGTGAAAGAATCCCTAAAGTGAAATAAATGTATTCCCCATCTCTCATAATAACAGTACAATACATCCGTGAACAAAGCCAAAGCATCTGGTCCCTCTGTTTAAGGTAGAAATCACAGCAAGTCAGCAGATTCCTCCAAAGAGAAGAGATGTTTCGTAAACTCTGCCATAATACATCATCAGCATGATATCTCAAAGGATACTGCACAGATTCCAGTCCAATTTAGTTCAATATTTATCGGCGCAATACCAGTCTTATTAAGTTAGTCAGGTATTGACCAAACATTACGGATTCACATTTAAAGAGTACATCACCAACTTAGTATTGCTTTCCTGTAACACTGCCAAACTGCTCATGGATCAGTAATAATAATCAGTTTTTTTCAGTATCAAAATCGATGTAGCAGAAACAGAGATATCATCTATTTTACTCCATGCATTCTTCTTCTTGGCTAAAACCTAAGGCACCTACATCACCCACAATGCAGCTCAACCACTGAAATTTCCATCAGAGATTCGATAAGCTAATATGCATAAATCTACCACTCCATCTGCATGTTCCTGCATCTGCTTAATTATAAATGTATTTCTAATGTGAAGGCAGTGGCAGGCCTTTACTGTGAAACTGATTATATAAACACTTTTTGTCAGGAGGTCCTTTTGAAACGTTGAATGGGCAGAATACATTTACAAAGCTTGATAAAAGAGAACAGAGCAGCAAACAAGGACTGATCGTATTAACAACAAACTTTTAGCCACTGGAGTGAAAACCATTGCTGGAGGATTAATGTTGGTTATCAGGTCAGTTCTAGTCTGTGAAAAACACAGAGCCGTACTCTGGGTTTGGGTATCCAAAATGGTCAGTCAGACTGGTGCATCCCTATTTATTTAAAAAGCACTTTTGGATTCATAAGCTTAATTCATTCCTTCAATTTCTTGAATTTCTTTACTATCTTTTGAGGCAGCTGGATTCGCAAGATCATGACATCACAAGATCATGCAAGAATACATCTCATCAAGCTATGCGCTTGGTCTTCAGCTGAACTTCAGCTCGGTCTTCAGCTCGGTCTGCGTCCCGTGAGAATTCTTGCATGATGTTGTGAATCCAGCTGCCTCGCAAGGTAAGACGGTGATAGATGGTGATAGACAGATGATTCAACCAATCACCTGCCAAGTATATTTTGGTGTGCCCGCCCTTTTCCAAACAGTTTCCTAGGATGACTTCTCAGATGGTTCTGTGTAAGAAACCATCTGGCGTGTCAGGTTAATTTTTCAGTACTGGCTTCACACATTTCTGCCTTAACAAATTGTCTGCATTTATTTTTTTTTTTGCCTCACTCCTACCAATTTCAGCTAATCTGTGATAGTAATTACAGATTCACACAAACTTGCATAACTGTTAAACACACTGCACACCTGCGACCACATTTTGCTAACAAACACCTTTAACCCGAGCAATCCTGCAAAATATCATTTTACCTACAAGTGTTGCTACAGCAACGCAAGAGATTTAAATGGCAATGAGTCTGGCTCTGTTGAAATTTTAAACAAGTACTCCTTTTAAAATTTAATCCTGTTGATAGGATTAAGATAATGTGAAAAAAACATGGCAGCTATCAGTTTACCCGTGTGGTTGTCGTTATGTGTATTTAATGTAGATCTGAACTCAGGTGCAGATTACAAAATTCTTCAGAGCTATTATCTCTGACTGTTCTCTAGTTTTTCCTCTTTTGTGGGGATGTTGCTTTTCAGCAAAACATTTGAGGCTGTGGCTTGTTCTTTCTCATGGTCACTCCATACTGAAGACACTTTGAAAGACACACTGCATGTATGTTGTTTCTTCTCTTCTTCTCCTCTGGTTTACCAAGCGTGGGCAGCTCCACTCCAGCTCTTCTTGCAGTCTTACTATATATAATTGCCCAACTGCAGGCAAGTGTTGTGAATATCTCTGTGGGATGCACACATCAGTATTTTCACTCTCATTTATATCACGTTACCTTTGACATTGCCTTGGCCATGTTCTCTAATATCACTGACATTATAGGAGCTAGACAAAGTATTGACCTAATCCAATTTCATGCGGTCTTCACTGATTAGACGCTATAATAGTGACACAGGTTTTCTGAGACAAAAAAACAGATTCTGAGGAATATTTTATACTTTGCTTGGAAAATTATTGGAAATCTGAAACCTGAAAGTTACCTCCATCTGTTAGATCAGTATATCTCAAAAATAAATGGAAGGATTTCTGAGTGTTTTCAAGAGAAAAAAATGATTGATTGATAGATGTAACTACTGTATGACATACTGTAACGCTACCATATAAACAGAATTGTATATGTTTTAAGCTTTTAATCACAAGAAGTCAGTTGTCAAAATCCCAAAAAGCATGTAATTTATCATTTTTTTACTATAAAACTACAGAAATGGAGACTTAAATCCTAAAGGTATGTTTGTAAGGTCAATAAATCTATTTAATATTCATTTAAATGAAACAGATGATGCTTTTGTATATAACAGCATGTTGGAGAATGTGTTGGCAGAGTCCTGCCACATGCTTTCCAGTGGTGGAAAGGATTGACCCCCAAAGAGGAGACAACGTATATGTAAACCCATTACTAGTACAAAGAGGCAGCAGTGAAGTGCTTCTGTTTCTTCCCTTTCTATGGCCCAATGAGCACAAGGCAATTTCGTTTCTTCTTTTTACTTCTCTCAGGTGTACCTAGATGTTTTATTGCCTCACACTGATATTTCTCAAGGACAAAAAAAGAGTGCCAGATAAAAAATGAGATCTTGTAGACACTCAGGAAACACTGAACTGTAACATACTCATTACCCTCTTCCTCCATTTGCTTATATCAAATATACAAGCACAAGGTGATCAATACTGAGAGGAAAGAGATTAAGGTAGACATGTACATTTTAGCAGAACTACTGTGGAAATTACTGTGAGTAAAGAGGTCAGAACTTGACAGATCCCTATGGGGAAGAGAGGTGCTTTAGCAATTGCTTTCTCATGTGGCTTTTTAATCAGATAAATGGGGACCAACACTAGATTAGCAGTCAGCAACACACAATCTGAGGTAGTGTTTCATAAAAGTCAATTACCACAATACACAAAGTCATGCAATGTTGGTGTTATTTAACTTTTAGATTAAAGTATTTGAGTATTCCTGCAGCGACAGCAAATGTGTATCTTTCACCATACTTTCTTGATCACATCCAGACATTTAAATTTGCCATATCAACACAATCCTGACAATGGCAGTGCTGAGAAATAAAATAGCTGAAAATTAGCAAAACATCTAAGTATGCACTTTCATCATAGAAACACTGCTTTAATCTAAGCAAAGAGGATGTTTATGCTAGATATGCCTCAAACCACTTTTCATTTCATTAGCTCAGATGGACATTTTGAAAGCGAGATCTAAAAAGGGCTCTCACAGAAAGACGACAAAACACTGCACATCAAAAGAAGGGAAATGACAACTTATTTGACGAATCATTCAGGTAACAGCTTGCTTGAGTTTCTGAGAGAAAGTGGTTTGCATACAAAGCGTACGTACTTTCAGACTTCGGTCATAAGTGCATTTTTTTTGTATGCTATGTGACTCACGCACCGTGGTGATAGACTGTTTGGGGCACATTCATATGACAGGCGACACTAGAGTCCCCTAAACTTTTTTGATTTGTGTAATATTTTGATGAATTTCCAGTCTCGGAATTGAAATAAATGGGCTGAGGGGTGACATTCCTGGCCAAAGTTACAGGTGACAGTCTCTTGCATCAGAGGAAATTTGCTGCAAGTACTGAATGTATTCAAACAACTGATTTTTTTTTACAGAAATTTATGATATGTATGTATCATTCCGATAATAAATCTAAAGCTATTTCATTTGTTCTTGTCAGCCACCACACCATCTTTCATGCCTGCAACTGTATATCCCAGGACTTAATCTTTCCTCCACATTTGTCATTCTTTTTAATAAGAATCACACATCTACATTGTCTGTTTGATATGCTACACGGTATGTAAGGCTTGGAGGTTGTGAGGATTGAAAGAGAAAGTTAACATTCACAGATGAGTACACACTTTTGTTCAAATTTGCAAATTAATCACAAGAGCACTCTGATATTACTGAGATACTACACGACCAATAATGCCTTCTTGGATTGGCAAAAAAAAAAATGTATTTCAAATAACCTTTATATTTCACTGTCAAAACTGAGACACAGTCAATCCTTTGAAGTGTAAAATTTCCCTTATAGTATAAACAACTCTCTCCCATCCATGACGTTTACCTCTCCTCTTTGTGCTTGCAATTTTCTACATGAATAAAGAAGCTGTTCCTTTCTCCCACTGGCTAGACCCTGACTGGAGTGCAATCTGTTATAATATCAACTCAAGCCCCCATTGGCAAGCATCATTAGCCTCCGTTCTTTCTTGCATATTTAGTGCTGGCACCATCTATGTGGCAATAGGCATACAATTGATTGTGCATAGTAAGATGATTAGTGCTTAACATGTTACTGCTCTTTATGATGAACTTTTATTCTTATCTGACCATTACAATCTTCAAAATTCAATTATCAGTATCAGGGATCTCCTTTAAGTAAGAAAGTGGAGTGAACCAAATTCCTGACTCTTGATTTTTTATTCTGCGTTTCTCTGTTTTCTCCCCATAAAAGATGGGTTACTCAGTTTAAACAATCTCGCAAGATGTAAGTGAAGAAAGCTGTGACAGCGTATGAAAATGAAATGCCTCTTCTTCTGACAGTCAGCTTAGTATCCTGATACCGCTGCTAGCTGTGCACCTCGCACTAGGTGGTGAGGCTGGCTTAAGATTTCACACACATCTCTGTCATGAAAGATTGAGCGTGTGGGAGTCATTGAAATGTATTCATGCTCACAATGTAGAGGAAGCACAGGGCCACAGTAATGGTTGTCAGTGGCTGGTATGCCTCAGTGAACTGAAGACGACATTTTCTGTCTCACTGGCTACAGGGATGTTTGAGTTATATAACCCTGCAGGAAGCCACAGATGAGAATGTCACATGTGAGCCCTAATAAAATGCTACATTTAGTATGTGTGCCATGAAGAGCCTCACATAGTGCACGTGATTAAATAAACGCTATGTTTTTGTTTCACCTCTGTAATAATGTGATCATTTTATACAGCACTACAAGGTAACATTTTACTCCACGTGCCTCAGCTCACTTCTGTTTGTGAGACTAAATCAATATGATGCTGGGCAAAGCAAAAAAAAAAAAGAAACATCTGGGAATATTTAGAAATTGGACATTTGAACATTATTGCCTTAAATGTTGCTGGAAGCTTGGGCATGTTTTGACCTTGAGTGGTATATTTGAGACTATAAAAGCCCATCTGAAGTCTGTTTTCTTTCTGGGCCAGCGCAGACAGCCCTGTTCAGTTGTGAGTGTTAAAAGGGTCTCAGATAAAATCCATATCTTCTGCAGAATTCTACAATATCGCCGCTCGGGTTAGGGTGTCCTTTTCAGAAATGCAAATGTTGTGAAAATTGGAGAATGCATTTCTGCACGCTCCAGTTACATTAATGAGGTAGGAGAAGGCAAACAATATCAATGGAAAGTTGTTCTGGAGTGCTGGATAAAGGAAACGGTCCACCATCTCACAGTGGAAGAATCGTTATGCATCTTGGTTTGGAAAGATTTCTTTGCAAGGTTTTTCTATTTTTTTTATTCCCACAAGGATAATTACCATCATTTTACACTGTCTGAGACAGAATTTCAGTGTGTTTGGTTTTTGATGAGACACTGCATATTGATGACCTGACTTTGATCGTTCCCAGCTCAGAGAACATCAGGGGTCTTTAAGGTTGTCTTGACAGTCTGCATTAAAATGAGGATAACTTGTTTGTCTGTTTTTTTGTGAGTCGGGGTCTAAGGATAATATGTTGTAAAGCCCTCTGACACATTCTTGTTATTTTAGGCTATAAATAAAACTGACTTGACTTGACCTTACTACTGAAACAATGTATGTGCACAAGGGTGAGTACCAGTCAAAAGTTTGGACGCACCTACCCATTCACTTGAATGAGAAAGTGTTTCCTGTGTACTGTACAGTCCTGCCAATGGTTTTGCACTTTTCCACTGATCTACAGGCAGTGGTAACGCATTAAAAATCTGAGTCTAACTCTGAACTCTGAGTTGATGAACACTTAGATGGGAACAGCTGATCATAGTTTGTTCAATCAACTAGTAAAGTAGAGTATGTTCACTCTGAATTAAGCTCATGCATGGTTAAACAAAAAAGCCATCATCAATGGCACCCCAATACTGTAATTCACCATGGCAACATGGCTCCATTTTAATCCAGTGGCCGTAGAGATACAGTATTAATGCACGTGTATGCAGAGGGTGCACATCTATCTTTAAAAGAGCCTAAGTCAGAACAGGGAAAAGTGAATATAAGTTAACACAGTTAACAAGTTTTATTCAGTGTTGTACATACAGTAATTCATCATTTACCAGACTTACATTTCCTTAATGGATGATAAAGTGGAATCTGACTTTGTATCAGGCTGTAGCCTTTATCACATTATAAATATATTTGTTCGGCTTTAATCTAACGGGAGACAAAACACAGGAGGCTGCAACTGAGGATAAAAAATATAACTGAAGATTTTAAAAAATATATAGACCAAAGAAAGAGAGACATGATTGTAAGCTCACAGTCTGATCCAGTAATAATGTGTTTGGTGATTTGCACTTGAAAAAGGCGTCAAGGTTAAAATACGGTAGATTTTTAAAATTTTTAGACATCTATTTGCATCTTGACTCAACAGCATTCAGTGACTTTATTTCAGCTACTTCAACAAATGTAGTAAATTTAAACATCTCTGAAGTGCTGTTAAAACATGTTAAAACTATGCTATTAAAAAAAAAATCACTTTCAAACTATATTCTGCAGCTGCACCAGAATCCTGCTCACTCAGAAATATTAACATATACATAATCTCCAATATAATACGAATGATGTTCCATCAGTGCTACCAATCACATCATGAGTGATAGAGATAATTATTCATTGATCCTACAGCTGTCTAAAGCTTCATACCGATTTTCTAAATTTAAACTGAGATTACACATTATGTGCAATAAACCTTTCAGTGCAGGAGCTGCTCTAAAAAACTGACAGCTGTCTTGTGTGCACAGGGTTACAGTGTTATGAAAAGAAAAGAACCTTCCTCGCAAGAAGGACATGCAGAGGTTTTATTATGAACTGAGGGTGACCTGACACTGTGGAGCCTAATATTTGAATGTTAGGGCAAAAAACACTGTTCAAAGAAATGACTGATGTGCATAAAAGTGGTAACTTTGGATAGCCCTTGAGTAATAAACTATTATCCAACCAGGATTTTGATTCTGACATGTAGTAAACCTCCGCTAATTAATGCACTTGGATATGTGCTTTGATATGGAATGAATAAACAAGGAAATTAAACAGCATATCTGGCTCTGCAGGAGGGAGAAGACTGAAAGAAACTTGGGGTTTGTTGAAGAAAACCTCCCAGAGAGCAGGTTAGGTTCACAGAGTCAGTTACCATGGTAACTGAGTCAGAGTTTAAGTTATCTCTCTTTTTGGGACTGAAAACCCAGAGTTTTCCTCATCTCAAGGTTAACAAACTCTTTTCATCTTGAAATGCACTCTTCTGGCTCTTCCAGTCGCCATACACTCCACTTACTCAGTCCTTAGCCTTCATTTGATATGAGGAGTTGTAAAGAAGGCTGCCCTGACATTATGTAGCTAACCTTGCATATTGTGCAAAATCTACAACAAGAAAATCCCATGCTTGTTTACTCATTTTGTGCGAGCTGTTTATATGTCATAGTGTAGTGCATACGCTGTACCCTCTTTTGTATTATAAATGGAAAATTATATCTGAATTATGTCTGGAACTAAGTGACATTGCGGAGTAGTACTTTTTTGGGGGGTCACTGCACTGTAACCCTGGGTGCCCTAAAATTGTATCAGTGCTCTGGGCAGATGCCACTAAGGGCACCAGTGCATTTGATAGGGGTGCGTAGCGTGTTAACTGCAGCTCATTCTGGTGCATAGTGAAATTGGCTTGTTGTATCGGTGCCCCCCATTAGATGGCAGCCTAGGCCGTTGCCTAGGTCACCTATAGCTAGGACTGGGCCTGCATTCAGTGCATTCAACATGTTTATCAGGCGTTACCAGACACAATGTGTTTTGGTGAACCTGAAGGTTAACAGAAACTTTGTTTACAAGAGCACCTTTAATTTTTTTGGACATCTTATTTATATTTATCTATTAATAGATTACATTTTTTAAAAAAACACTCAATAGACAAATTATAATGATCATGATCATTAGTTACAGCTCAGACAGAGTTTACATAATTCTGCATTCACGCAATGTCATCACAAAAAAGAAGAACAGGAAAACCTCTTGTTATTATGACTTGAGAGTGTTTATGCATTATTCCAACATGGTTACCCTTCTCTGCTAGCCTCATAGCCTAAATTATCTGCTTTTGCTGCTGTGTAGCAGCTCATTAAGAAGTGAAACCAGATATAAACAGTGTGGATGTTCTTTTAAATTAGCTAAATTGATGCATTAGTGTAGTGGTTTTATTTAGTTGTAACGGCCACCAGTTCGTTAACATTTCTGTAGTTTTTTTACCAAGTAGAAGAAATTCCAGATATCTCCGACTTGGAATTTCAACTGACTGAATGTTTGAACGACATGACATAATGACATGTGACATGTCATGACATAACAGGGTATAAGGCATGAGCAGACAGGACAGAGCAAGTTAATGGGAGACACAAGAGGCATTGCATCGTTCTCAATGCTTTACAAGTACAAGTGTAGTTGAGTTGATATAACAGGGAGGCTAATGTTGAAAATAAATGGACAAGGAAAGTTAAGGATTGCTGTGCTTGTTCTTAAGAGGAACCCGTTCAATTTTGATCGTCTCATCTGAAACCCGAATATGGTGCTATGTCCTAAATATGAGGTGCACACTTTGAAGGAGAAATGCACCTACTGAAACCAGACTTTGGTTGTTCCAAGGTCACAGCAAAAAAACATTAAGGAGTCTCTATATGAAATGTTTCTACTTGGACGTCTTTGACATATAAAAGTAACATCGAGATAATACCAAGATATTCTAATAAGCTATTTTCCTCAAGGCCTTAAACATTATGTGCTAACTGGGGTGAGCTACAGTGCAGTATGTGAAATGAATGTCATTTATCATGATTAATGGTCCTGTGGTTGACAAGAGCTTCATAATTACTCTTTTGCCATTTTGTGGTATTCTGGAAAACTCAATTGTAAAGTCCAAATGACCACAGTTGTGAACTAAAAAAAAAATAGTTATACAGTGACAGACTCCATGATTTTTATTATTTTGCTCTGCCATTTTATATCTTTTCATTTCAACTGATAAAGTGAAGCAGAGGTTAAAGTCCTGACAATCAACTTAAATATTTTGCTGTTTTTATCCACATTGGTTCAACAGTTCAGGATCAGTTTCACTTTATGGTGCTGTCATCTCAACTTGTCAAACAGTAAGTTTATTTTAAATCAAGTGCGAGTCAAGGCGATTTCTGAATCCTCCTGATATTCACTTTGCCCAAAACGGTCCAGAGATTAATTACAGTTATGAAGAACTCTTTCCCAAAGCAGGAAACCAGAGAACTGCTGTGCGATTCAAACCTGTGATGCCATCAGGCCTAAAAAGCAGAGTTGCTCATTAGATACTGTAATGAAAGGAAGAATACTGAGGGCAGTTTCTGGGAATGAGGGAATATTTATTTGATACAATAAAACTCACAGTGTCATGTAAGACACATTGTGATATAGTCTTTAATTTTTCTTTGTTGTATTTTTTAAGAATAGAATATATATAGAATATATGCTCTTACAATGTGACAAATAATGGAGTTTGCTTTTTGTCCTGTTCAATAGTTCAATGTGTCTGCAAACTGTCAAGCATCAATGAATGATTCAACATTGATTAGCCTTATATTTATATATGGATATCTTCCACTGGGATAAAATCCAAAGCAGGAAACCGGATGAACATTAGTGACAAGAATAAAATATTAATTCTGAAGACCAAGCAGCAGCGTATCTTGACTTGTTGGATATTTTTTTTTTACCCTTTTACCCTTTTTTCAATTGTATTCAGACATTACAGGCTACAATTTTCTGCTAGAGGTATTGAAGTACAAATGTATTACATTGCTCAATGTTATTTTGGCGTAAAGATCCAATATTGTACAAGGCACAAGTACAAAGTGATCCAAATCAGTGCAATAACTGCTAGTGCTGAGGTTGCACTGATACCACTCACGTTGTCATTGTTCAAAATGCAGTGCAGAGATCAATAAAAAGGCTAACCTGCTCTGGGAGTCTAAAAGGGCAAACAGCTGAAACTAAAGCTATATCTGAGAGCAGAGCTGGAGTGAGATGATTCCCAGGTGAGAGGGCCACAACATGAAATCCATTAACTTGTGCACTAACTGCTCGAAACATACTTGACATGAAATGATCAGGTAACAAGATCTGCAGTGCAACCTTTCTTTGAGCCTTTTGAAATTTATTGTAAGGCATGCCATTATGAAGTATCATAAAATAAAAAATAAAAAATCACCCTTTTTTCCCCACAAACATTTCAACATTTTTCCAGCAATAATTGTAAAACTGTAAAATTTTATAACCACTGTATAATGAGTGCAATTTAGCACCTGTATATATCTCAAGCTATCCTAAAATATACAGTCTTAAAAGAAAGTTCAAATCTGAATATTGTTATATGATGAACATTTAATGCCTGTAGCACGTTCACATCTTTTCTTATCTTATCATTTTTGCATGATGTAGCAATGAATATTGTTGTTAAATTAAACAGGAGTTGCAAAAGATATAGAGTGACAGAATTAACGATGAACGAATGAATGAAATAACGCTGCTACTAAAATTCATTATCTGAGTTTGCAAGAGTCTGTATCTCACATTTTTCATATCACAGCCAGTGTTCACTGACAATTAAAGTGAAAGAGAGTGGAAGTAAATTACCCTCTCATCATTTTGATTGCGTCATTGCAGAGGGAATGCATAACAGGGAAAACACTGTGAAAGGTGACACATATTCAAATTGACTGAGCCATATGTTAGGTCTACAACAGCCTTTTAAACCAACTTGTGTGTGCTAAACTTCCCAAATGATGACTCTACTAAAGTGTCTAAAGAGGAGAACTATCGATTCGTGTTCACCATCCTAATGGATTTAAATCTTTAATTAGCTCGGTGGCATGTGGCCAAATGTAAATTAGACATCTGACTTGTGATTGTGTCAAGATGTTGATGAAAGGTTCCAACATTCCAACATTGGCTTCTGGCGGAAACAGCATTGTCTATGGTGAAAATAAATCTGATTACCAAAATTGAATCGTAGGTAGTGTGTGTGTGTGTGTGTGTGTGAGAGAGAGAGAGAGAGAGAGAGAAAGAGGAAGGGAAAGGGAGCCAAATGCAAATGTCACTAAAAGCTAATTCATTGTTTAGCTTAGTTATAATTTTTCAGGGTCCATTGTGTAGAACTTAGTGGCATCTAGGGGAACAGACTTTGCAGAAATAGAATATAATATTCATAGGAATGTTTTCATTAGTGTATAATACCTGAAAATGAGAATTTTTGTGTTTTTCATTAGCTTAGAATGAGCCCTTTATATCTACACAGGGAGCAGGTCCCCTTCCATGAAGGCCGCCATGTTGCACCGCCATGTTTCTACAGTAGCCCAGACAGGACAAACCAAACACTGGCTCTGGAAAGGGCCTTGCACACCATTCTCCTACATGCTTGGAGGGGAGGGGTTGTATTCATTTGGTTGCAATCTGCAACCTCACTGCTTGATGCCTAAATCTTACACACTGGACCTTTAAGTTTAATTACAGCAAAATACATTTGATCCAGTCTGGGGTTCAACTTCGTCTCAAACAAATAATGCCTCCAACAAAACTCACCCATGGCTGACTGCTAAGCTCCCATCTTTGCTTGTTTGTTGTGTTAATATAATACTTATGATTGGCTGAGCTGACTAAAGGCTGTTGACTCGCATATTCAATATCCATATCCACCCATGTGGCAGGAACAAGCCACAGAATAGTTGTGAAAACACAGAAGCTGTGACAAAAAATAGCTTCAGGCTACAGTGTCGGAACAAACAAAGGCGTTCTATCTGGTGTATTTGTAATCCAAAATATGCACATGTACAATGTGTGAGCGCTTATGTGACATATATTTAATAAGCAATTCATTCTTATTTTTGTGTTTTTCTCATAATTAACTAAAACAATGTTTTAATACCGTAAGATCATTCCTCAACTAGTAAAGAACGCCAACTCTGCTTCACGTCCGGCATGGAGACAACACCTGTCGACAAAGTGACAGGACACAACTGGCAAATAAATGTTACCTGACACACTATTAAAGCACTTTACAAAACTAAGTGTTGTTGTGACACGAAAACAACCAGACCCAGCCGTTCAGCCCATTTAATCAAACCCCAAACCCTCAGAGGCTTAATAAATGTCCCTGTCAGGTTTCATAAATGGGGGATCAATTATAATTGATTTCACAGTCTGATACATTTATTAAAGTGGCATCCATTTATTCACGTGCTTACCTGTTTTGCCCCTGCTTGCAGTCGCTGAGAGAATGAGCTGACTACCTCATACTTTATTCAAAGTATCACTTTCAGATTTCCGTTACAGTGAAATAATTGCTACACCGCCAAGGCAAATTCAATACATACAGAGCAACACTTCATTTCTCACACTGGTCAGCCGAAGAGACATCTCTATAATTTGCTAATTGCATGATATGTACTATTGCGTGTGCAACAGGCAGACAAAAATGGAATTTCCCTTAAGAGCAGAATAAATTAGTTCCAGGGTATCACCTCCTGTCACATTAGGTGACATCCCCTGCAGATGAAACCTGCCACTCAGCAGAGCAGAAGACCATCAGTGATTATCTCATCTAACCAACGACGTCAACGTCTGACATGCTGGGGCGAGCCATTAGTAAAGGGCTCCTCTGTGGTCTGCTGGTAGGCCTTTGTTTTGTCACAAACTTAAAGTCATGTCCATTGCGTCAAGTCAATAAATGTGTCTGTATGTGTATGTGTGTGTGTGTGTGTTTTTGTGAGGTGGTGGTGAGAGTGGATTTGAGCACTTTACCCAACCAGAGGAGGCTGTGCATGTTAGATGATGGATTGTCGGTATTGGAAACTAAATTTGAATCAGGTCTGCTGCACTAGCATTGACTTTCATTATAGATAAAAAATGAAATGACAAGAGGTTAATGAAGAAAGTTTGGAATTCAAAAATATATACTTTTTTTTCCATTAGACACCTTTAACATTGTTATATTTAACATTTGTTGTCTGAAAATCTCCAGGAGAAATAACCATCTGTTCCTACCTTTTCTCACCTTGTTCAAACTTTGACATACAACATATGATTGCTTGATAAATAAACAGTGTTTCCATGAAGCAAATTCAAATCAGCTATGACTACACTCCTACAGATAAGCACGGATTGCGAAAGATGGAAGACTGGGTTTTCTCATTATCAAAAAGTGAAGTAGAGCACAAGCTGATGCTTCACTGATTTCCAGCTCAGTTTTTTTTTTTTGCGCTTGACAGTGTACCTATTCTCTGCTCATGGCAAGTTGTATTTTCACTTTCTCCACATTGCCAAACAGAGTACACAAGACAGAGTACACAAGACAGCTAAGAAACCGATGGTTATTTCTCTCTGACCTTTGAAAAGTAGACTTGTGACTGGAAGGACTACGGTTTGAATTCCAAAGCAGATTGGAAAGTGAATAAGATATGTTCTCTCCTTCCTAGATAAGTAAAACCCAGGTGCTCATGGGAAAGACAATAAACCTGTAACTCCTAGAGCTGCACAGTAGCTCACAGGTTTGAATGTTATAACAGAGTGAAAGCATCCTTGATTATAAATGTGATTACATCAAATAAATAAGTCCTCAAACATACAGCAAATGACAAAACTGTTGTCGTTCATCAGGGCATACCGAAACAACTCAAATAATCAGCATTTTGCTGATGTGGCACCCCAATCAGCAGAACAAAGACACATCAAATTACATGTAGCGTGGTTAAGGTTAGGGAAAGATCGTGCAAGTTTTTGAAAGAAAGCCACACTGAGGTTTGGTAGGAAACATGAATCTCTTTTGACATCAGAACATCCACCAGACTTCCTCTCCAAGGGACGATCCACATCACTAGAATTTTGTAAGCCTTCCTGGTGCATTTTAGCTGTCCAACACTTGTCCCTTTTCACAGAACTGATATTTATAAATCCACATCGACTCAGAGAGATGTGACACGCATCCATATGAGACCAATTACATTTTTTCCAAGTCTTTTTTTTTTTTATTGCTATGCACATAGTGAATTTCCACAGGAATCTATTTAAAGCACACAAGTCTGCTTCTTTCTAAATGTTATGAACATGTTAACCACAGCTACAGTGATCAATCAATGCCTTCAGTTTCACTATGAAACTATGAGCTAATAGGCAAAACAATGCAGCTTTTCTTGTCTACTTCTCATGGAGTTTACTGGAAAACTGTTGTCATCCATTGAATTTCTGATGATAGTAAGGTTAGGGTAAAGGTTAGGGTTAGAAAGAAAGAACGGAAGGCTTTGATTTTGATGTTCTGGTTCTGAGTACAGTGACCTTCGTAATGGAGGTTTGAGCTCAGATCAACGCCTCAACAATGATGTCTCGCATCTGGTCTGAATTTCGGATAAGACCTTTCACATTGATGTAAGAATGTCACTGTACTCTCTACTTTGCTAGTGAGCAAAAACATACTGTTAAAACAAATAACCAAAGCTGTTGTTTCAAATAAAGGACAAAAGACAAGTTACTTGTTGAAGTCTGACTACTGTTCAGTACATCGCTGGCTTTCTGTTGTGATATGCACAGGTTGGTGCTGACATAACAGTTTAACTGAAAACACCAGCAGAGACTGAGTTCATGAAATCAGTGGGCTCTGTCTGCCAGGTCCGGCCTATGAACCTCTCACTCCTGTAAGGTTAATAGTGTGGGACGTTACACCGCTCTGTTGATTAATTAGAGCTGGACTGGGGTCAGTGCCTCCAACCCTTAGCTGGAACTGTAGCTCATAACAAACAACTGTATTTACATGGTAGCTGTGAGGGGGCGGACAGCTCCAGAAAGACCTGAGCCAGATGAAAACACTGCTGCCTCCAGATAGAAATGTGATGAGTCATAAAAAGAAAAAAAGCAGTAAATTTACCATAAATGCTTTTCCTTGTTGTTTCTATTAATACCTTGTTGACCTATATTTATGGAGGCTGGCTTTGAGCTCTCAATTACCACAACAAAACTTACAGTAAGACCTTGCTCTGAGTGATAAGCCCTTGAAATAGCTGAATGCTTAAAGAGAAAAAATAATATCAAATGCAACTTTAGCCAGACAGTGATGAAATGAAGTCTTGATGTTGTTGTATTGCTGTAGGCATAAGAGAAGCATCATGTTTTATTCAGTTGCATAAACCTCACAGACAGAATACCTTAAAGTGACCAGCAAGCAAGCCTGGAAAGCTCTGTCTTTGGGCTCCATCCTTTGGTCAATATGCATAACTGCATCAACAAATATGCTTGTTGGGGGGGGTTTATGGCATCGAGTAGTCTAGGTGGTAAATGGCAAAGAATATCATCTATTTCACGGTTGCTACTTTTCCTTATATTTCTTATTTCTTTTATGCTTGCTGGCATTTCCCTAGATAGGATGGACAGTGAGCAATATCTATTTGTAATGAGAAGTGTCTTTATGCAAAACAAATTCCAGACTCTTGAACAGCTATACTTAGTCCTTCCAACAATCCAGCCTGACACATTAACCAACCATTTTTTCACCCAGTGAACTGGCTGACAAGAAGTAATCTACAAACCATACAATATTGTGGCTGATTAGATCTCACACATCACTCCAAGGGACTTTTCATTTTCCAAATGAGTTATCCCGCCTGCACAAATGATGTAGCCGCATGACATCAAGTGTTAAATAAGCTTTGGACCAAGGCTATCCATTCTACTTTGTAGCTGCACTGTAATGTCTACTCCGCCATAAAAATCGTATTTTCTATCCAATGCAGGTAAACGATCTCCAGGGATATTCATGTGCTCATTTAACTTTCTAATAGAGGACTTTAAAGACATGCAGATAGCTTCTCACAAAGACCAGATAGGCCTTCTCAAGTGCATCCTGGCATGAGAACAGTTGACTCTAAAAAATGCATGAGAAATGTGATGGTAGATGAATGCATGCTTTCCAGGGAAAAAAAGCAAGTGGGACAGCATTTTATATTTCTTTTCTTTCTCTGCTGGTGCAGGTATGACAATGTCAACAATCATTTGTGTTAAATAGTTTGTATTTGATTATTTATCTGAGTTTTTTTTTGATCACTGATCTGTCATGCGGAAGAGACACAATTATGTGTAACTAAATTCAGGCAAACACTCATGCACTGACAGAATATTCAATTGCGCTATAGCTGTTTAAACTGACACTGTTTATTTCAGTGTGCCTTGAGTTCTTCACAAGCAAATGTTACTCTTTCTACCAAAGATACCCTGAATACCATCCAAAACGTCAGCTAGTCCTTGGAGCACAGTGGGAGACTCTTACTCATGCTTATAAAGCCAGACAGAGCTGTCAGATGAGCAGAGAAATAACATTGATTGAATAGCTGTATGTGTGTGCACTGTCAATGTGGTGGGAAAAGGATAATACCCTACCTGTACTATAGAGGAAATCATAGGTTGAAAGGCAAAATTGTACCTCATAAATAGGATGCAGCTTGTATTTTTACTCTAGTGCTCAATACACAAAACATAAATATAACGCATCAGCAAGCTACAATGAAAGTATATAGATAATATTACATTAAAGCAGAGAAATAAAGATAAAGCATATTTGTTTAGAGACTGGGAGTGGATGTGTGCATTAGTTGTTAACATTAAAAGGGTCATAGCCCACCAATACCGCTACTGTTGTTTTTTTAATCTATCATTTTTCTCTATTTTTTCTTGAACAAATTGTAATGAGATTCCTCATTGAGACACTGCATCTAACTATGATATACTGTATAATCCCCTGCAGGTTCCACATGCAGGTGCATCTTCTTGAATTGATGTTAACAACTTATACAGGATAAGTGCTTCCAAAGAGAGTGCAGCTAGAGAGCTTAACACACTCCTTTGTGTTGCTCAAAAGAAGCTAAGCCAAGTGCTCTGGGTATTGTCTTTCTCACTGATTTGAGCAGGGCAGCAACTTTTGGAACAAACTTTGGTACATCTCTGGTCCCCAGTGAAGAAATTTAGAAAATGTTTTCTGCAGAGTTCTTTGAACTACTTTGACTTCTTCAACAAGGACCAATATTGGTTTGAATTAACGTGAGGATGTTAGTGTTTTGTCCCTGCAGTTCCTTTTCATGTAGCAGGAGTTGCAGCAGACTATGAAGCATGCAGGTGCTGCATTATGGCACTGACAGGGAAGTAGTCAAACATTTCCCCAGCTGTGGGATTTTACACAATAGTGTTGGCAGGAAGCTTGGTGCTGTACTGGTCAGATCATAGAGTGGCTCTATGACTCAGCCATGCTGTCTTTTCTAAGAAACAGTTGCAGGTTTACGCTCATTTGCCTGGAACTGAAGATGAAATTAGCAAGAGTTATGTTTTATGAAGATCTGTGCATAATTCAAGTTAATGAAACACTATAAACTTATTTCTCACCCCTAAATTTAGATGATAATGTGGGTGGGAATTTGTGTTGTGTCTCTATGCGTTCCCCACCTCTCATCCAGTGCATGCTGGGATTGATAGCAACCCTGCACAAGATAAGTGGTGTTGAAAATGAATGTATGCAAATTTCTTAAAGACTCTTTCTGTAATTTTAAGACATAATTGAAGAGTTTCACTCATAGATGAAACATAAGCACCATCTCTCAACTGAATATCATCATGTTTACATAGACAAGCATTTTGTCTAGTTAGTCAGTCAATTACAGCAATTTGAGAGTAATAGCAGGCTCTTCTCATGTTATGAATATTGGTAGTGGGGTGAGCCCTTCACATCTGGATTATAGATTGTATCTTTAAATTGAATGGTAGCACTCAATTAAAAGTAGCAGGCCAGCTGCAGTGTTATAAGACCCCCTCCCAATCCCCCTGCCCATACCCAACACAGACACAAACACACACACACACACTATCCCCCCAAACCCACAATCAAATTTCACTACACATCTGCAAAACATTCCCAGCAGGCCTGAAACGTATATTGGCCTGGGGAAATCTATAAGATTGGCTCACCTCACTAGTTTAAGTTTTGTTCTAAAGTTTCAGTGTGTTGTTTTCTATCAGCCAGTGAGAGGTGGCACAACACCTCTAACAAAGCAGCCTGCTCCACTTAAATTCCTCTTGTTTTTGTCCAAGTAAACCATAAATCATCCATGGCTCATAATGACAGTTCCGGCTACGCTCCACTACGTTACTTTGGGAAAACACTGCAGTTACATGTTCAGATATCCCAAATCTTAAAATTGCTATTCGGTTTTATACATTTTGTTACTCCTCAGTGCCTTGGTTGATGCAATCGTGGTTGGTTGGTTGGTTGGTTGGTTAGAGTGAGTGAGAGATTCTGTGTGTAAGTGTTCATGCTCAAGCCAATTCAAATTTTTGTTGTGAAATTCTCCAAGGCAGATGTGCTCTTGAGAAACAAATCATTTTATCTTTATGGTTGTTAAATATCTTGTTCTACACTCTGTACCACACATGGAAATTTAAAGATACTGTAACAAATACCAAAAATAGGGCAATTTTTGAAGCTGATATTGATTTGATCTTGATTGTTTAAATGTGGCCATGACCTATGCTGTCAAATTCAAGTAAATTTGGCAGACTCCTGTTGTTAAATTACAAAAAACAGTGCCCGGTTTAAGATTTTCAAACGTATGCAAAATCCCATACAAATCAGCCTGGCATGCTGTAGCGGCAGCTACAAAACCAAATGTATTGTATCACATATTGTAAGTCATATTGTCACATATCCTGGCTACCTTAATCATGTAACTACCGCCAAAAATTAAATCAACATTTAAAAATCACTATTATGATTTTTCTTTTTCCCAACAAAGTTCCATCTGTCACTAAATCTGAAACATATTTGTGAGAGGGCCCTAACTGTTGTGCCACAGAGAGGATAGAGAGCTAAGCTGCAGCCCCACATTGATTTTCCTGTAGGGGAAGCAAACCTCTCATGTAGAGGATGATGGAATAGCAGACTGCAGCATAGCAGACAAAGTTCATATCAGTGAACTGTGTTCTGGGAGAGATGGAAAATTGTTGTGTAATAACCATTTACACCTGACATCTGTCATGTTATTGTAAATAAAATGTAAATAGCATCTTATTATTTTACTTGTGGAGTAAAACTATAATCATATGTAACTCCTAACGACCAACACAATCAATCTGTGTTTGACTTGAGAAACCAAACAGCAACAATAAAAGAGGCGAGTAGTAAACTGTACTGTGATTTATGATGATGGATTCCCCCACATGCATTCTATTGTGGGAGACATCAGTGGCGCCTCACAGCCTTGCCACACTGAGCCTGGCTGAACCATATGCCAACCAAAGCATTTCCACATTCCTTCAGGGGGTGTACAACTTTTTAATAAATTCATGAAATGTCATTAAATACATTAGTTTATAGGCCCCTAATTTTCATTTTCAAGGCAAAACTGTATGAAGTGGACATGGCCTGATGCATTATAGACAATTTCTTGCTTTCATATTTTCTATTTCATGTTTTTCTTACAGATTTACAGATGAAAATATGACAGATATAGGCAGGAACTGGGTTAACAACCATTATTAGCTGCACAGGAAGCAAAGCTGATAGGATTTCCCCGCACGTCTAAGGCAAGAGAGACAGGAAGAAATATGTACTTATTGTGCTGCAGCACAGGGGGTGTTGCTAAAGATTTCCCATAAAAGGAGTGCCTTGTTTATTTGCTTAACCTCTGGCACCTCTGCAGTTATTCCCCGTCTCTCCACAGAGCGGATTACTTTGTTTTAATCCAGCTCAGAGTGCCCCCGCACAGCATGCGTTAGTCCTTCGTCATCATAACAGGCCAGGTATCGACACACAGGCCCCTGTTTACCTCCATAGGGCAGAGGGATTAGGAGCACAAGCTTTGATGTCAGATTCACAGACAGTAGTGGAGCAAAGCTAAAGCCTCTGCAGGGTTATTATGATATCCAAGTCCATTTTTTCAACAGACATTATGAAGCAATGAGAGAGCTGTGAAAGAGAAGAAGAAATGGAAAAGACTTTCTTTTATCTTGTATTATAATTTTTTCATTGTAACATTTTATTTATTTAGGTATTGCTTCTCATTTGTACTGTAGGGATGAGCTATAAATGATCTTTGGTGTGTTTATTCAAGTCCACCAGGAGATTTTAAATTAGCCCTTAAAGAAATGTCCATTCTATCTCCTAAACAGCTAATGAGTGATAATGTAATCTCATTCACTATTAGCACTTCACTGAATGCTACTCCATTATTTATCCCCTGCTGTTGCAGTTAGATTTAATCTATTGTCTTGGTAATTGCTTAGAAGAAATACAAAAGGATGTGTTCATCCTATGTTAGTATTAGGTTTTACAGCATTACTACTACTGAGGGTCAGTGTTTTTTGATTATCTGTTAATTTCCCTCTTGGCCTACGGCAGTAGCAACTACATCCATTCAGCTCTTGGTTTTGGAGTCTGTAAACACTGTCAATGTGTTTCCCTATTGACATAATCAGGTTGAGTGGTGCTGATGCAGTGACATTTGTAGTAATAGGAGACTGATAATCCTCACACAATTGCTTCTCCACTTTTGTACTATAGGGAAGGCCAAGGGGGACATACTGTGCTTCTGCAGAAAATCTGCTGCTTACTGAGTGACCGTGAACATGATAGCCTAGCCCTCACTCTTTAACTCTTATTACCCTGTGGAAAATGGGAGTCTTGCTGGATCAAACTGTCTGTGCTGACTTGGTGAATGGGGAGCATGAAGGCCCTGCAGAAATAAAAGCAGCAAGAGCTCTCTCAAGTGGTAAAAAGGAAAACTTCTCTCTGCTCAGTAATCTAGAAGCTCTTCTTTTAATCTTCTTGGATTTTTATCATTCAGGCAAATAACTATTCTGTCTAAGGTTTTTAATTGCCTTTTTTAAACCTTGCAGTAATTTGTCCAGATCAGATTTTCCCCCACCAGTTAAATTAAGTCCTGGAAGGGCACTAGAATACAGAATTGCAACATTACAGCAGTAGAAGTTTAAATTAGATACTTAAAACCTGCAGCATTAGTCAAGCAGGTGTCATTAAGGTTTATAATTTTCCTGCAAGAGGAGTCTCTAAAGTGTCAAATTCATATATCCTGATGCATACATATACTGTTACAACCCAGCTTGTTAGGGGACAGGGAAGCAATATAAAACCAGGTGTTTTTGGTAAGACTAAGTTATTTATTAACAAGAAATTAGATTGTTCCAAAAATACACAAACATGAGAGGCAAACTACCAAAGAAAAAGGGACTGTGGATGCTGTTCAAACCAAAAAACAAATATAACCAAAAGAGGACTCCTAAACTTGAACTAAAACTAAGGAGGACAACACAAGGAAACAAAACTGAAAATAAAACCCCACTGTCTAGACCTAGTCTTTAGTGGATTGGAAAATGTATTTATTATTATTATTATTGTTAGTAGTAGTAATTTAGTTGCTCCTAATGAAACTAACACAGGAATACTAAGTGTGTGTGCAATCAGTGGTCAGCAGAAGTAGTCCCCAGACAGCAAACGAGGGCCTCGTACTAGTTTCACAGCAATATATATCTAAAACGCTTAACGGACAGCAACAAGAAGCACAATTAGTGATCAAATACTTCTTACTAGTTTCACAACAACAAATCTCTACATTCTCAAACACAACAACAAGAGGCACAGTGGCGAGCTAGTCACAATATCCCAGCCACCCTGATTGACAGGCAGGCCAGACATTTATTGGTTAAGACGCCTGATTGAAACTTCTGGATTGGAGTGCTGGACTGGGTGCCACTCCAATCAGGATCACCGCCAACTAGGACGTGGGAGGAGCCTTTGAGCCTGGAGGATTGGAGACTGCTTGACATGTAAAAAAACACTAAAGAAAAGCACTACAAATATGCACACAAGGCAGGGGTTGGTGACAGCCATAACATATAAGATGCTCAACAAATTTACCATTTTCAAATCCTATTCAAGTACATACTTGAATTGAATGAGGCAATTAGTTTTACTGTGTGGGAACTTGTAGTCATGTACAGTATATACTAAAATTAAGATTTAGTTCTTTAATTGATTAGTTCATCTACAGAAAATTAATCAACAAAAACCTTGATAATTTATTAACTGTTTAAGTCATTTATCAAGCAACAAGATTAAGAGTCTACAACCATGTGGCTCTGTGAGCATCTCAAAGCATCTCAGCAGTGCTTAGCTAAAAGCTGACATCTACATGCTAACAAGTTGTTTAGCAGGTATAATGTTTACCATGTTCACCATCTTAGTTTAGTGTTGTAGCATGCTAACATTTGCTAATTATCACCAAACGTGTATAGGTGAGGCTAATGGGATTGTCATTACTGTAGTTTTGCAGGTATTTGGTCATAATGAAAAGTATTAGACAAATGAAAAGTTTGACCTGACAATGGCTCTGGGTAAAAATTTAACAGATCACTAAAGTGATTACAATTCATCCTGAAGGGGTCATGAATGTCTGAACGAATTTCCATAGCAAGCCATCCAACAGTGGTTGAGATTTTTCACTCAAAAGCAAAAATGTCAACCTCGTGGTGGTGCTAGATGAAAAGTCACATGATCACCAAAGTCATTAGTTTACATCATCTGGGTACCATGAATGTCTGTACAACATTTTGTGCCTGTCCATCTGCTAGATGTTAAGACACATTCTCTGGTTCCATCTTCTCAAATGAGCTCTGGTAACTTTGACAGTCCATTTGACTTGTTACATCAAAATAATAATTAAGAATCTTTACTTGAAGCTGTACAACAGAAGCATCACTGCAGGATTAACCTTCAGTCTTCAGCCATTTTCTTTATCACATCATTACATTTAGCTGTTCATGGGGGAAGTATTTAATTTCCCCCTAATCAATTAAAACTGTCTGTCAGCCACTGATGTCATCTTCAGTCAACAGTGAAGTTGCATTAACCAGCATATAGTTAAGTTAAGCAAGTTTGCGAAGAAAACTGGTTGATAATGAGAACAATGACAATTTCCTGCACTGTGAGATTTCCAGTTACTTTATGTCTTTGCAGCTTTTAAGATGGAACGACGTTTCACTTCAGACAGACTGCTGTCTTACCTAAACTGTGAGAAAACTATAGAAAATGAAAAGCACTCCATATCAAACGCATTTCCTTTGCCTCAAGCCTCATTATGAATAAATATTCTACCTCTTTTTCAAAAACATATGCATATAGCATTACGTTAACGCTAATTTTTTTACATATTCAGTTATTTGTCCCTGTTCTTAGTATGCCGAAGACAACTGACCATACAAAGTGTATGAGACTGCATATTCATATTTTCCTTCAACAGAAAAATAACTTGGTAGCTGGGTACATACAGCAACACATCAGCCTACATCCATAAGGTAGCCTGTCAGTCACAGCTCTACTGATGTATTACAAAGAATGTACGCACATTCAGTACCGAAATGCACTTACAGACTTACATACAGACTAGATTTAAAACACACATTTTCTGAATTTCTAACATTTGCGTTGTACGATGTCTGCCAAAAATATTTAACCTACAACTAAATAACGACTAAACTAAAACATCTGCGAAGTAAAACCAAAAAACACAAAAATTACGTTTTATGAAACTACAAACTAACCAAACATGACAATCCATACCAAGCGAGGACCTTTTCTTTTCAAACGTTAGGTTTCAACTACCATACTTCAACATCAGATCTGCCTCGTCCTCTTAAAAGTCCCAAAAGCCTGTACCTCCAAGAGCTCTCTCTAGCTCCAGATCACTGCTGCCAGTAATTGGAAACAACTGAAAAAGGCTTTGAGCTGGAACCATTTTCATCTCTGTGACTCACTTACACACATTTGCTAGAGATACTTGCAGTTATTTTCGAAGCCAATGACAAGTCTGACAAGCTACAGTGTTTCCATGTTGGATGTTACTGTTTTGATCAATCTCACCTGTATTCATATCATTCATATCACTTATTTTGGCTACTTCCCCCAGCGTTGTTGTCTACCATTTGTTTACATGCAACAAAACTTCTTTTGAAACTACATTTTTTTCTCCACCATACTTGTGTCTGTTGCTGTGGAGATTCCTAAAGAGCCAATGCTCTGCTCTTCATTTTACCACTGTAACTTACTTCTGTTGTGTACACTGAATTATTCCTGATTCTGTGGTGTTTTCATCTCTCTTTTATTTTCAATGTCTTTATTTCATTTTAATACTTTCCTTACAAAAGCACACTTCACCAGACTGTGACTGTAAGCCATAATTTGTTTCTAAATAACATGCCTGATTTTACACCAAAGCATGCCTGGATTAACACAAGATGGTGGACTAGGGAGTGCACACAAATCACTGGCTTTACATTAATCTAGACACTTACTCCACAGATTTACTGCAGAAAGTGATGGAACACCACAGTTTACAACATAGATTGACAGTACTGTGTAAATACTGATGGTTAGCCCAGAGATTTGCTGTGTGTACTGTTGAAATATAACAGTTTACACCAGTGGTTCCCAGATGTTTTGGCTTGAGACGATATTGTCAAAGCAATATCTATTTGAGATTCCTCATCACAGTATGAGATGTGAGCAGTTTAACCAAAGAGGGATTTTTCCTTTTCAGATGGTTTCATTTGAATATTTTTTTTTCTGAGGCCAGAATAGATGAATTTATCCAGTATTTTACAAGAAGAAGACACAAAAATTAGAGAAAAGTGGTCACTGTGCAGAGTAATAATTGACCATATCTTTATCCAACCAATGCTGTGTTTTCTAGTTAAGTGATTTGGTTTTACACCATAGATCTGCATATAAACCAGTGGTAACTGCAGATTTCTACTTCTGAATTTTACTTTCACTGCACATACAGAGATGCCATCACATGCTCATTATATACTCACTTCATAGGTCGTTGTTAGGCCTGAAAAACCACTGCAGAAAAAATTGTAATTACAATTATCCCATGCACATCTAATTTGTGCTACGTTGTGTAATTACAGGAAGATAAGAAGCCCACCAGTATTTAAACACTTTAAACCATGCTACCCCCCTTATAGCAGCTAAACACTGCTAGACAGCAGACTGTCAGACATGGCACAGAAACTACAGAGCAGAGAGTACAGAGTACAGAGAGAATAAATAGATAATGTGGTTGTGTAAACTACATTTTATGAAAAGAGTTTCATATAGAGATGCATAACAGCAATCGTGTCCATTGTAAGCATCCCAGTCAAAACCCTTCCACAATCCTTCAGTCACCAAAGTGTATCACTGCATAAAGTTGATAAAATAAATGCCTTAGCTGCAGAAGAGTTTCCTCTGTATCAAGTCATCAATGTGCTTCAACCTCCAGGCCAACAGTGACAGCTGAGGGCAGGATCTGGGCTATGACGATTTGTCTCCGGTAACAGAATCCAGTTATAAAACTATTATATTCTGGTGCCAGCAATGTACAAACAAAGCATTACATCCAGCCTGCTAATGGTGAATACATGAACAATTGTCTTGATACAGTTTGATTGCTCTGGAGGCGGCAATGTAACAGCTGGTAAGAGCAAAGTTTTCCTCCAAGACCAGTGTCCCACAGATCTAGCAGCCCATTTCTGAAAGACTGCAATGAATAGTCATTTCCCTCACTTGCTTTTCCTCCAAGACCAGTCTCCCACGGATATATCAGCCAATCTATGAAAGATTGCAATGAATAGTCGTTTCCTTCACTCGCTCAGTAATGGTTCCACATCGTTTGGGATGTAAAAACATATTGAAATTTGGCTGTTGATTACTGAAACTAATGAACCACTCAGTTCACTGTAAATTCCCTCCACACTCCCACTATTTCTGTCTGCAGCAAGCTGCTGCTGGTCATGTTCCTCTTGTCCTGGCCAGACAAGTTTTCTCTGATATTTTATCTGTCTTCTGCAGTGGTGATATTGTATGTATAAGTAGCAAAAAGTAATTCAAGCATCAATGGACAAATATTCCAAAATATCAGGCACATTTTGTATTAAACTTGGCAGGACCATTATACTACCTGTTCTTCCAGTTTCTGGAAATCCAAATGAAGCACCTATTACAGACATTTGGTGCTAAGTTAGTTGTTTATTGTGTGATTATTGTTATCCAAAGCTTAATAATTATTTTTCTTCCATACATTGTATGCTGGCTAACTACTTCTGCATACTGTCATTTACAGAATCCATTCATATGTCAATACGTTCAGCTCTTTAAGGACATTTACAGTATTACTTTTTATTTTTATAATTTTTATACTTTTTAAGATATTATGCTTTTTTCAACATTTTTTTTTACAATGTAAGTAAATGGGAGCAAATGACACACATACAGACTTACACATGCATACTGGCCCTCATACTGTACAAACACACATGCATACATCATACATACTGACATGCATACATACATACTGTACATACATACATGCATACATCATACATACTTACTTACATACATACATACATACATACATACTGTACATACATACACACTGTACATACGTAAATACATACATATATCTATACATACATACATACATACATTTGACAAATTAAGGGAAAAATCGGTACAGGCCTGAATGTTTGACCCCTACAATTTGGGGATCCAGTGGCTTTGTTATGCTTTGGGGGGCATTTTGCTGGTACGGTTTGGGTCCACTTGTCCCCTTAGAGGGAAGGGTCACTGCAAATCAATACAATGTTGTTCTGAGTGATCACCTTTATCCTATGATGAAACATTTCTGTCCTGATGGGAGTCGTCTCTTCCAGGATGACAATGCCCCAATTCACAGGGCATTTTCTAGTTTGTGTTACAGTCCTGATTCCTAATTATTCCAAGGACTTCACAATGAAATGCTTAAGTGACTATTTAAATACAAAATTTAACTATTTATCTAACATACCAATACGATAGCTTCTTTTTTGTGAGTCAGGTGATTTAGGCCTCTTTTGTCCTCGATGTGCACCAAACACATGAATATGAACTTTTGACTAGTTTACGGCTGAGTAAAAGTGTCAAAAATGCAATATAGGCAGGGTTTGAAGTAGAGCTACAATGTTTAGTTGATAAAGTTGATCAGAAGAAAATGAATCAGCAATTATATTTTTTAATCTTCTTTAATTGTTTAACTTTTTTTTTAAAGAAAAAAATGCCAAAAATGTGTTGGTTTCAGTTTCTCAAATATGCAGATTTGCTGCTTTTCTCTATGTTATATCACTGTGAATTCAATATCTTGGGGTTTGGGACTGTTGATCGGACAAAACACTAAAATTGGTGTTTTTTCCTACTTTTTGACATTTTATAAACTAAACAATTAATTGATGAATCAAGAAAATGATCATTAGTCAAGCCCTAGTTTGAAATTGTGAGCACTTCAATTTATTTGATCTTCAAAATAGATGTGAAACTGAAAATGTTTGCCTACAACAACTGAAGAACTGAAATCCCTCCCTATGAATAACTTTCAAGTTAAAGGCCAGTATCCACTTCAGATGAGGCAACCAGTCACTGGAGTAGTAGCGCTGAGGGAACCCTTGGGTACATGGCTAATAAAATTAAACATTCAAGCACCAACACTATTTCAGCATACATCATACCAACATTACTTTGAAGCTCATGCAACCTCAGTGCTCACTTTCCAGTTGAGCCAAAGAGGAAAGATATAAATGACAACAGATGTAAGTTAACTTAAAATATATGAAGGACTAAGCAAACAAACATACAGTATGTTCAATAGTAACACAGAGACCAAGTATGGGGGCATTTATTTTATTTAATGAAATATTTGGTTTTGTATTTATGTTATTCGTATTTATTTTGGTTTATAGTAAGGACTATGCTGTGGTTGATGTGTGTGTAAACAATGTTAACTGATACAAGTGAAACTGTCATATACAAGTTGTTGGTATAAGGGAAAGGACACCCCTGACAGAAATACAGTTCTGCCTAGATAGACTGGAGGGCTTATTTAAGTGGAGAGTTGTTGGTTTGAGAAAGAACAGAAACGAAAGAGGATGTCAGTGTAACTGTTTTAAGGTAAGTGTGATTATGCCTGATTTCATTTGGTAGTCTCTGAGTCTGTCCCTTATCACCTACCTTGACACTTTGACAAAGCTTCCTCACAGGTAAAACTTTATCTTACAGTAAAACAGCAAATAACTGTAAAAAGCCAGAAAGGGTTGCAGAAATGTTTAATTTTGTCTTGTTTCCTACCTCATCAATCGTCTTTTCAACCCCAAAGGTATAGAGGTATGTCGTTGGCTTCACATCCTTGTTATGAGTTCAAATTTATGAGAACTTTAATTTTATCTGAGAGCTACAGTCTAGGAGTGTAGATGTGATTGTTATTCCAGATGGCAGAGAAAATTCCATTTGAAGGTTTTATTACTTTTCATTAAAATGGTAAGGTTCACCGATGCTGTCTTTGCCTTCTCACTGACAAGGCTGACTGACATGTTGCCGCTCCCTCCATTTTTGTCATTGTTTTAAAAGCCCTTAATTGTATTATATGTAAATGAAGAGATTTGCTTTTTGCCAATTATCTATTCATAAAAGAAAATGAATAGAACATTAGTGGGTCACCAAATGAGGGAGAGGAGGGAAAGGGAGAGGAGGGGTGAGAGACAGACAGTGATGATCAGTAGATACAGTTACAAGGTTAAAATCTAAGTATGCCACTTGTGAAAAGTGCAAATTAACAGTAATAACCAATGCAATCCTTTTGGTAGTACTGTGCCATAAAAGTAGAGAATAACAGTTTTATGCTGTATTTACAAAAGCAGCAACTGAATGCAGCTGGTCTGGGTTCACACCAACCTTACTGATGTTGGCCAGATACAACAACAACAAGTCTCGGTGTGCCATGAGGGCAGCTGTGGCTCAGCAGGTAGAGTGGGTCTTCCACTAATCGGAAGATCGGCAGTTCGCATCCCAGCTCCTCCAGTCCGCATATCGAAGTGTCCTTGGGCAAGATACCGAACCCCATATTGCTCCTGATGGCTGTGCCGTGTGTGAATGACTAGATTCTTGATGGGCAGGTTGCGACCTTGCATGACCCCTGCCATCACTGTATGAATATGCGTGACTGGGTCAATGTGACTTGTAGTGTAAAAATGATGTGACTTGAAGTGTAAAAAGCAATTTGAGTGGTCGGAAGACCAGAAAGGCGCTATACAAGTACAGACCATGTACAATGAGAACCGTGTGGTTCACATGTCCCGCGGGCCCAACAGTTCTCAGTGTGCCATGAGAACCATGCGGTTCTCATAAAATATAGGGCTCAATGTTCTTCAAAGGTTTATTTATGATACAGGGCAGGTGTGGGGAAACACAGAGCAGGGCAGGGCTAATGATGCTAGATGCAGGGCAGGTGTGTAGATGGGCAAAGCAAGCACAGGAACATAGGAGGGAACACAGCAAAAAACCCAAAATCCAGGAAACATAAAACAATCACTCATTTGTAAAAATAAAACCAAAAACCCCAAAACAAAAAAAGTCCAGAAATCCAAAAACACAGGGTCCATGACAGACAGTCTGTGGGAGGAATGTGTGCAAGGTGGTATCTAAAACCCAAAGGTGGTCAAGTATTCATACTACATGGATAAGTGTCCCATGTTTTAATGCTTAACACATTAAAACATGGGACCAATAGCGCCACCATGTGGTCAGTTACTAAGTGTTTTACATAACTCATGAACCATGAGGCGTATCAAAACAATATTTGCACAGTGTGTTCCTTGGACAATGATATAGGTCATGTCCATTTGCGCCTGGAAATATTTTCCACCATTTAGGATTTTTTGCTTCTGTTGGCACATTTTTCATCTCATCTTCACCAAACTTGGTAAATTTCATATTTAGATTACCCCGGACACAACTTATGAGTTCATTTCTGGGTATCACTTACCGTCTGTCTGTAATTGGTTGCCAAACTTCTGAAGGTGTGAATGATGCCTTTAACGATCCAGAACTCTTCGATGCTAAATTGGATTGCAACCAAATTTGGGAGTCGTACTGCACAAGTGTGTAACATTTGATATAATTCTACCCACAGTAAAGTAACATACAAGATGATATTTCTGCAATTCTGTTGTCTTTAATAAAATTAAACTTGGTACATAAGTTCTCCATGAGAATCTGCATGACATACTGAATCATGGCAAAATAAGCCCCACCCTGTGGTCATGAGTAAAACACCACCATACTGCTTATTAACTGCCATATCTCTTAAATGTAATATACATGGTTACCAAATTCTGCAAAGTTGTACAGATGGGGATGCTGAACAAGTGTGTTGTATTTGCAGCAATGCTTTGCAAATTATTTCAGCTGTCAGCATTCACACACATTTCCGCAGGAAACGCATTTCTAGTTGGGCAAATATCACCCCAAAAAATGCAAAACCACCAGACTGCAGATGAATGTCTAAGCAGCAGTTCATAAGAATTCATGTTGATGTCAGGTCAGTTGTGACCTGTAAGTGTTTTCAACACATTTCAAATCCAAGATGGTGTATGCGATCAGTGTTGCCACTAGTGGCCTGAAGCTTTACTGCAATAACACTGATGTTCTGATATAATAATATATATTATATCCATTTAGTCCTGATATAATAATATATATTATATGAGTATCAATATAATAATTGTCAGCTAAATAGGTACTACTGTACTAGAAACTGACATCTTTACATCTCTTAACAAAGATAAAACAATAATTCAGGTAAGTATAAATCCCACGAGGCGTAGACAGCATTCTAATAACTCTTTCAACACTTTGAATTGAGCAGAAATCACCTGAGTATCTCAGAAACCAGTTTCACTCTCTCTCCTTTTGCCATTATAACGGTGACTCTGCAGTGCTCAGTCATCCTGGCCTGCATTTTTGAGTTAACCAAATACAGATGTGCTAAGTGCAGACGAATCTCAAAGTCCACCTCTGCTTCCACCCCCTTACTTGATTGGCTGTTGGAAATGTTAGAAGTCAGGGTGGGAGGAATTCTCTACACAGCTGCAATTTAGGTGTCAATGACTTTCTTTTTTTGCCATTTTTCTCTGCTTTCTTTACAGACGGTGGTAAGATGGCCTCGGCACATGATAGAGCCGTACTCCAGGCTATATTCAACCCCACCACCCCCTTTGGAGACATCCCTGGCCTAAACCAAGAGGAGGAATTAATTGATGATGGTGAGCGTGAGCCTCTGACTTGATGTGCCTCTTTGTATCATGTCACAGCTTTTTATGTTTATCATTTCACAGCATATTGAATTGATTTGAACGCATTCCGTTCCTGGACTAAAATAACATGACATTTTAATCCAAGTTGAGTTCTGGGTGACATTTCTGTGTTTTCCTTGCCATGGTACCTGTCAATTGAGTTTGAGTGCTTTTTCAACCTGTTTATCTCCCCCTGCCAGACAGTGGCTTTGACACAGAGTTGCTGAAGCAAGTGAAAGAGTTGGAGATGCAGGGTGTCTCAGCAGCAGAGGCTGGGGATTTGCAAACTGCACTTCAACTGTTCAGCCAGGCAATCCAGATTCTGCCTCAGCGAGCCTCAGCCTATAACAACCGGGCACAGGCCCTGCGGCTGCAGGGGAACACAGCAGGTACATGGCACAAATTCAATAATAACCCCTTTCCATATTGTCTGAGGATAGCATGACACCATATCAGAGCCTTGTCTATCTGATGCACTTTGTCAACAGTGTTACTATACAGGCTCTAAGTTAGCCTTGTGTTAGGTTCTTTTACGTGCTTTCTGTCACAGGGTGGCAGGGTTGTGTACACTTAAAATTAGTGGGATATTTAGGGATATAGTATTTTGCTCAAGCCATATCATAATGGCCTCAAAATAAGAAAATAAGAAAAAAAACTTCTAACTTACTTTCACAGACTGACTTTTAAAAATCAATGAAATGAGAAAGTGTTCCTTTTCTATTTTCTACATTCAGTGTATTATTACGTACAGCTTTGCTATATAAAAATAACAAATCATAGCTAATGCTAATGTTATACCCCTAGGGTTTCTTATTTCTTGGATTACGCAATCTCTTCAATGCATATTGTTGTGATGTTGATCAGAGATCACTTTTTCAACCACACCATGTACCCAGTACCATAACATATTTTACATGCATTGTCTGTTTCTAAAATTGGGGTTTGTATCTGTAGGTGCTCATCAATTTGTTACACACAGCTGTTTGTTGCTCATGCTAACTACAGAGATCTCTGAGAGATTGCAGAGTCCAGAGAAAGTTTAGGACCATATAAGATGTACAAATTATCATAAATGTTGAAAGAGGTTTCATTTTTATGGTTAAGAATTTCAAGATACAGGTTAAATATCAAAGTCTATAGTTTGTGAGAATATTATTTGAAAAACCTTCAGAAAATGCAGGTTTAAAATAATATGTAGCAAATGTTAAAATTAATTTGGTATAGACTGAATCAACACTGAATAATGGAGTAGCAACTGTATTGATCTGAAAATGTAACTGAAAACATATATATATATATATATATATATATTATATATTTGAGACTACCATATTTTTTGGATTAATGAAGATCATTTGGTGATTAAATTATAGACATTTTGAAATTATAATAGATTTAGTTAATACATTATGATCACATTCAAAATACAGTCTGTAATTGTCCATTTAACGATGCAAATTTAGCCATATCACCAGAGACTGAGGATTGCAGTAGACTGACTAAAAGCCAAGAGTCAGTAGTCTGTTAAACATTGCAAATTAAAAAGCATCTTCCCAGACACGAGTGTGCCTCACAGAGTTCCTCTCTCTTCTCAGGAGCCCTGAAGGATCTGGACCAAGCCATCTCTCTCAGCGGCAGCAATGGGCGAACTGCCTGCCAGGCGCTCGTGCAAAGAGGCCTTTTACATAGATTAGCATGCCAGGACAGTGAAGCCAGAGCAGATTTTGAGAAAGCAGCTGCGCTTGGAAGTGAATTTGCTCGACAACAGGCTGTGGTACTTAATCCTTATGCAGCCCTGTGCAACAAAATGCTGTCAGAGGTGATCAACCAACTACGCAACCCTGAAGTGTCTGAGATGCAGTAATCGCTGTAGACAATTTGTTACTTGTACACCTTTTCTGGTATAAGGTCTGTGGTTAAATCTTAATAAAAAATCACTTTTTTTGCATTCAATGTCCTTTTTATTCCACTGAGTGTGCTGCTGTAGAATAAATAAGGCCAACTGCAAGTCAGATTTATTATACAGTATACAATGTTGGTGACACACATACATAGATCACAATTTTCTCCTTTCCCTCAACTAAGACTAAGAACAACTAATACTAAGACAGTCTAAATTAGAAACAAAGTGATAAGTGTTCTCATCATGGTGCATGCACTGCTGCATTTGATCAAATATGTCAGATAGGAAATACTATCATATTCAGCATTCAAATATCAAACTTGTTTTATGGTGTGTAATGTGACATCATTCCAAACAGATGAGGTGATTCAGCTTTTCTCCAGTAGATGTCAGTCTTGTCATGTTGAAAAACAGTTAACATCTGCTGCCCTTATTTCCTTATTTAAATTTTCACTACAAGAATGAAACGTGACATGGAGCGATAGGAACAATACTCTGCCTAATAAGCTAAATAAATACAAATTAAGGGCAAAATATCTCATATTACAGAATATGAGCACCCTTATCAAATAGCATAGCTTTCAATGAATGAGAGGGATTATTTAAATTTGATCTTCTCTCAATAAACTTTTAAAATACACTGCATAAACAAATCCATCTTGCAGCATTTTGCCAATTTATAGGCAAAATGATTTGAGGAGATATTACAAGAAAATAGAAGATGATTAAATCACACGAACATCTTCAGAAATTGCAGTTTATGCCAAAGTGAATCTTTCACATATAACCATTATGGTATCTGTCTCCAGGGCTCCGACACACAGCAGCTCTTAATTCCCTTCTGTTTCTACACAGTAGCTTTGTATGCAGAGGCTTTATCCACATTTCAGTTTTGTGAGTGAATACATATCTCGTCTCAGTGATTCTAAACATGGCATAGCTCGCATAGCTCTCGTGGTCCACCCACTGAGCTCTGGGACCATGAGCATTATCTTCTATGCTGTACTTCTCCCCGTTTGTCTCTGACCTCTCCCAGGCAGGCTAAAGCCACTGGCTCAGTGCGTTCCTCTCTCTGGTAGAAGGAGCAGGTTTTCAGGTGATCTGACAAGGAGGCTATGTTGCTGAAGCTCCATCTGTCCACAGAGGAAAACAGAGAGCTGAACTCCCAAACCTGTAAAACACAGACACAGCTGAGCTCAAAGAGGTGTAGGAGGCTGTTGTCATCAACTGTGGTGCAGCTATGGCTACAAGGATAAATTTATTTTTAATATCCATGGAATCTAGATCACAGGCTATTTTTTATCACATGTCAGCACATGATGTTATTTCTGTATCCATCCATTACAAATTTATACAAATTATGCCCTTCAAATACCCAGCTGTCGCCCACACAGTGTTATCAACATCCTGTTTCCATGAATGATCACATATCTGGCTTGTTATGGTAGGACTTTGTTTACTGGCAGCAAGGCCTGAGACCATTCCACATCACTGATATCATCTGTATGCTCTCTGTCCCATGATCACTGCATACTGTATAGATAAAGCCAATGTAAAAAATACACACATATGCATTTATACTGTTATTACCTCCACCAGAGGGGTTATATTTTTCTGTTAGCTGTGTCTCAAAAACTACTTCACATGTTTGAAAAAAGAATTGTTGGTTTATTGCCATCATGTCATAATCTGCACCCCACTTAATGTTTTGGATCATAAGTCATGGGCTTTGAGCCATAGAGTCAAACATCTTCCTCCAAGGATCTCTTGTATCACAACAAATGTTTCAATCTGCCTACACAGAGTCTTTTTTTTTTAAATTTTCTGCTGATTTTCAACATGACTAATTTCATCCTATCTTCACCAAATTTGGTAAATGAAATATTTGTATGATCCAGCAAAAGTTGTTAATTAGTTTGAAATTGTCCCTATTGTTTTCCAGGCTGCCAAGTTCTTCTATTCTAATTATTTTTCTATGTGATAATTTGACAGTAACTGCCATAACTCTGGCACTTGTGCAACTAAAATAAGATATTGTGTTCACTCTTATAGTTCAATCAATTCTTTACATTGCACCTATAGATGGAGCAAGAGCAACATGATGAATTTAAATGGCAGTTGCTCACTGGTCATGAGTCTGTATCATTTGAAATACCATCCTTATACACAGTACTAATAATTCCAGACATGATTTAAGTAATGTCCAAAACTCAAAGCAGCTCAGAGCGTCCAAATGGCTCAGACCACTAGACCACTCGGCGTCCTTGTGGCCTAGTGGTCTAAGCCAAGGGGTCTAAGGTCTAGATTAGTGGTCTAAGGCGCATACCATGCAATTGCAGCATCCTGTAATTTATTCTAGCTGTTACTTATCATCCCCCTCACTCTCTCCCCATCTGTCCTGTATGTCTCTACTATCAAATAAAGGCAGGCAGGCACGGAAGATGCTATCCAATTAGCATGATTGTATATAACTGTGTGTATTGTGATTCAGGTCTGACTATTTTCTATTTTAAAAAACTGATGATTGTGCAGCCTTGGCAGAGGGATGCTTTCTGAGTGATTCCTATTATGCTGTGTTGTTTTTTGTTTTTTTTATTTTAAAAACCAAATTAGCAATTCAACTCAACTGTGTAGTTCCCAGACTATTGCTTGTACACCAAACTCAGTGAGGAAAACCAAATCAGCTGAACTTCCTGCGCAGTCTGTTTGTGAGAAGGACACAGTAAAGAAGTAACAAATCCCCAGTGGCTGCTTCAGTGGGAACTTATTAACTGTTTCCAACAGGGTTGAGATTCAGTTTGTAATATTGTTAGAGAACACTGCCGAGAGTCTGGAGAGTGTTTACAATGCAGCAGCTGTCATGCTGTATGAATGACTGAAATTTTCCATTGACAGTCAACAGTATGGACCCAAATACCAAAGAGGAACTGATATAGTGGTTTGGCCTACTGTTTGCTTTCTCTTAACTTTGTACAAGGTTGAGGTCAAAATAAAATAAGATCACAATAAATCTTCTTTTGAATACACACAACATGAAGTAATGGTGTAAGAGAATTTCAAACTGACTTCAATCATTTAATCAATGGTATGTTGATTAAATTATTAAATGGAAAGCAAAAAAAATTACACCTGCAAATATTTTAAAAATCGAAAGGATACTTGCTTTCTTTCGACATTTCCAGGAGCTTCCCCCATGGGAATATGTCTTTTTCTCCCATTTGAGAGAGACCATCCCTCTCTCCTGCAACAATGTGGCACACACCTCTCTCATCAGATGGGAAACCTGCGACAGCTGGGATAATGTAAAACTGTCAAGGTAACCAGCAATGTGCTGAAGGATCTCCAGGGGCAAGCTACTCAGGGGATCCAGATTACGTGCATGATTTCTCTGAGGGCTGAAGGTTTTCCGGCTTTCACAGAGGGATGAGGAGACTTCTGGCTGGATGACAAAGGTGCTGACATCTTGGCAGTATTTGATTGTAGCTTGGTAACCTGCAGGGTGAAACCTTGTCTGGGTGAAAGTGCATCCAAGGTATGCTAAGGGGCAGCGCTGTTGAAACCAGCCGTTTAAACAGGCCTGTATGTCCGAGTGCACATTCCTGAAATGAGAGCGGTATTCATCACGGCGAAAGAAGTGACCACACATGCAGCTGAAGGCTGAACTTGTTTTGTTGTGTCTTCTGGTTACAGATTCTGCTTCAATATGTACATAAAGACTATGAGGTTGGTCTGTGACGACATCAGAAAGCGACACATCCTTTTTGAAAGGAGCAGAATCAAAGTTGTATGTTTGTGTTCCTATATCTATGTAAAGACCATCTGTCCCCCCACTCTCTGAGATTAAATGACCTTTCAGTTCCTTTTCCAGACAGCACAGCAGTGTGGCGCTAACCTCGTCACACTTTGGAAGATCTTCAACTGACACGCCTAAATCTGCAGTGTCAACACTTTGGTGTGTGGTCTTGGCCTTGTGTGTAGGGTCCTTTAGAAAACTGCGTCGTGCTCGATAGCTGGTAGGAACATTAAAAGAGCGGATCGTTTTAACCTCTATTGGCTCCAGATTCCCATATACAAAATCTTTTTCTCTCGGGGTGCAAGCAGCAAGTTGGCCAAAGTTAATTAGCATTGCTCCATTGTGCACCAGATACATGTTATAATCAGCAATGTTTAACTCTTTGCCTACTCTCTCAAGGACTCCATCTTGCCATGGTGCAAGGCCAGTTGCACCCTGGCCATGGCCACGGCCACCATTCATGCTTGAAGCTACAACAGCATTTTCTTGGACCTGGTGGGAGTCTCTTGACTCTCTCTGACAGTTTGATGAGTCTTGCTCTTCCTTTCCCTTTCCTTTTTCTTCCTTCTTATTCAGGTTTTTGACAGTTTGCGTGCATCCGCCCATCTCTTTCTTGAATATTCTCTCCCAAGAGCTGTAGCTCTGAATACTCTCCACGTCCTTGTTTTTTGCCAATGCATCTCTCTCCTCTTGACTCAGTTCCCTTTCCCCCATGCCAGTGTAGCCATTTTCTGTAAATTCACCACAATCTAAAGAACAGGCTGCTTCGTCTGCAGGATCATTGACCCCAGCAGCAATATCCTGAGGGGCAGCATCCTCCACTATCAGCTCAGGAAAAATGTCCTTCATTTTGATGGATTGAAATAGCAGCTTTTGGTCCCTGAGAGCCATAGCAGCATCGAGATGTAGTTCAGTTTGTTGGTTTTCGGAAATATTTCTGTAGAAGGGCAAATCAGCTTCTGACACGGGCCAGCGGTTCCACTCCTGAGAGCAGCTGACCACGCTGGCAGGACAGACCTCCAGGTGTTTGGCCAGCCTGTGACGCAGCATGGTGAGAGGACAGCCATAGTCAGCGTTGAGGCAGGGAACCGTCTCATTTGGACAGAGAAGCTGGTGCTCCTCTTCCTTGCACATGTGGAGGGTAGCGCCACAATTTTTACGACACTTGATGACCATGCATGAGACGGAAATCTGCACTGGGACTTGACAGTGGGCGTTGTAACACTTGCTGCAGTGCTCATGATGGCCCACTGGCATCTTTCTGCTCTTCACCTTAAAAGTAAAGATTTACACAAAACAGCAGGGAGTTTGTGACATCTCTTGCACATCATTAATAATTAAAACCTACAAGTAATGTGAGAATGCTGATTTGAAACAGAAAAAAAGTGCACTTACCATTGTGGCTTATGAACAACAATATGATCATCAGAGAGGAGTTTCATGCCACAGACACTGTTAGAGAACATGTTAAAAGTTTGCCTTTACTGTACTTTATATTTGACATAGAACTTTAACACAAAGAAATAAAGCCACTATCAAGAGTGATACTGTTAATACAAGTATGTCAAATTTTGAAAAAGGATCAAAATATAAAGAAATAAAGAAAATGGTAAAGTGTGTCATGTGACATGCATATTAATATCAACATAACAATTGCATTTTTAATTATTAAAACTTTAATTTAAAAATAAATATAATATACTTAATATGCAAAAAGGAATCACATGTTCAACTCCTCCATCCTGAGTTTTAGTAAAAAGTCAACAACAGGAACAATAACAATAAAATTTCTCACCCTTTGTTCCTCTGTGCTTGTCACCTTGTGTTTACTGGCACCTCTGAATAACCTCTCCAATGTGTCTGGGCATTATAAATAGACACAACAGAGGGGCAGACAGGCCAGTGGGACGGGGCACTATTGTCGCAGCCATTAAGAGGCAAGGTCAAGTTACAGCCACCACCACTGCAGCTCTGTGAAAGGGTGGTGATTATATCAAGTAATCCATGTACTCAACACTTTACGTGCCGCATGTTCAAAAACATCAGCATCCTAAAATTTGAAATACATCGTCTGTACCTACACAATACTGTCAAACCCATGACAGATTTTATACCAACATTTGAAAATACAAATTGATAAACAATAATGTATGAAGTACATCGTAATTAAGATCTTTAAAAGGATTTTACAAATACGCTTCTCTGATTGTAAAAATAATGTTTTAGAGGTATGAAATTATTTATTATAGGTGATATTTTTTAATCAAAACATACAGTTTAGTGTTAGTATAAATAAATAAATAATACATACAATTCGTGCCACACTTCTCATTCATGGTGTTACTCAAAGTGCTACATTATAATAACATAAAACCCTAACCCTAACCCATAAAGAAAATAGTAATAAGAGTTATAAAAAGCCTTCCTGAATAGAAAGGTGTTTATGCCTTTTTAAAAGAGACCAGAGTCTGTGCTGCCCTCATATGGATAAGAAGGCTGTTCCACAAGCATGGTGCAGCAGAGCAGAAGGTTTGATCCTCCATGGTACAGAGCTTAGAACTGGGGGCCCGGAGGAGCAAGCTGTTGGCAGATCTGAGGGTGTGAGCGGAGGTTTGTGGTGTGATCAGTTCCTGTAGGTAGGGAGGCCCATGTCCGTTAATGTATTTGTATGTGAGTAGCAGGTCTTTGTAGTCAGTCCTGAAGGAGACAGGGAGCCAGTGCAGCCAGTGCAGAATTGGTTTTACATGTTCGTGTTTTCTCATGTGATTTCAGTCCTACTGGAAAGGTAGACCTGAAACCACTTAAGTGCAGAATCTGACAGTACAATGGTGTGTGGAGGTGCTCTAAGAGGATAGTATGACCCACAGTGTTAAATGCAGTGCTCAGGTCAGTGAGAATCAGGAGCGAAGGGGACCATCCATCAGCTGCCATCAGTGAGTCATTTGTTTCAGGCTGTGTGCTAAATGAAAACTGGACTGAAATTTTTCAAATAGGTTGTTTTGTTTAAGGTGGTTCTGAAGGCTCAGAAGCAACCACCTTCTCCAACACCTTGGACAGGAGAGGGAGGCTAGAGATAGATCTGTAGCTGGCAAGAACTTCTGGGTCCAGGGTGGGCTTCTTGAGGAGGGGGCAAGTGACTGCGACCGTGAGGGTAGATGGAACACTACCAGTTTGAAGGGAGAGATTGACAGTTTGAGTTATCAAGGGGCTGAGAATAGGGATGTATGATTTGAGCAGAGCTGTGGGAATGGCATCCAGGGCACAAGTACAGGGTTTCATCTTCCGGAGGATTTCCTTAATGTGGCTCTGCCTGACACCAGTAAAATGGAGTAGAGACAGCGAGTTCCCAGACAGAGGGTCGATGACAAGAGGAGGGCGGAGAGGAAGAGCTGGACATCAGAGAGCGGATGTTGTTGACCTTGGCTCTGAAAAAGTCAATGAACCGTTACATCACTCTTCTGTAGCTTCAATTAGGGAAGATGATTGTGGCTTCAGGAGATATTTATGGTTATTTATGGTTAAGGTGCTTAGAGTTACCAGGATTGTTTGTTCTTAATTAGGTTGGAGTAGAACTGTGACCAAGCATCTTTGAGAGACTTTGAGTAAGTCCTTTGATGTTCACGGAAGGCCAGTTTATGGACAGTGAGCCCAGAGTGTCTGAAGCATCGTGACAGGACATGTCCAGCTGTGTTTATTTTCCATATGTCATGAGTAAACCAGGGAGCAGAGCATGAAAAACTGACTTTGTGCATCTTGACAGGGGCATGAAGATCAAAGACACTGCTCAGAGATGTATTGTAAAGTGCCACTAGTTCATCCACTGATGCAGAAGCAGGGCAGTTGATGTGCTGGATGTCCATAGTCATAATAGCCGGGTCAATGCTTTTCCAGCTCCAAAAAAAGCATTTTACTCTTAGGTTTAGTAGGGGGTGACAGGGATGTCAAATCCATTGAGACCACCTTGTGGTTGGACACACCCAGATCATAGACCTGAAGGTTATTGATGGGGGCAGAGGCAGTGATGACCAGGTCAAGTGTGTGCCCCCTAGTGTGCATAGGGACATCAACATGATGCTTCAGGCCGAGACACTCAATCAGACTCAGGAACTCCACTGCATAATAACAGGAGGGGTTGTCGACATGTATATTCATATCACCAACAATGACAATGTTGGTTGACATGGAGTAAAGTGAGGTAAGGAGGTCGTGTATCTCAGGGAGGAAAGATGTGTTTGCTTCGGGGGATGAGAGGATGAGAAGCACTGGCATGGAGTATGGACATTTTTGAGCTAGGCATTCAATAGAGGACCAGGCATTGGCAGGGAACACAGCTTCAGTTCAGCCCAATGTATGATTGCTAAACACCATGTCCAGAGCTGCCGGCTTTTTCTATGTAACTATAGCCAGGAGGGCAGGCCTCATTAAGCACAAAGTAGTCCCCTGGTTTATGCCAGGTTTCAGTTAGGCACATGAAATCAAGCCCCTTGTTCAAGATGTGGTCATGTATGAGGAATAATTTATTGGTGAGAGATTGTGTATTAAATAGTTCCATGGTGGCAAGAGACAGAGCTGAGGCTGGAAGTCTCTGCAAACTCCGCAGTACACTGATCCACTCCATATTTTACATCTCCCCTGGTATAGGGTAGTCTTGCAATATTTTCAATGATGACGCCTAAGTTTTTTTTTGCTTTCATATTCCATATTGAAACTATGACGCAAGCCTCTATGGAGTGTGGCGGTGTAGGAAATCACAATTAAAGCAGTTGCACTGTTTGAGCAGAATGGCAGCGCTGGTAACTGTCACAGTCACAGTCACACAGTGGAGATCATTACAGCAAACGTGAGGGGATCTCCAGTTGAAGAAAAACCCCAGTCACTAGAGTCTGTCAGTGACAGCGCAGCTCTGGGTGATTTCTGCACTGATAGAGAGTGCAGGGGAGCTGGGCGGGGTTTTGTGGCACACCTGAGCCAGCAGTCTGGAGGACGAGATAGCCACCGTCCTGCGGGGGAAAAGGGATCCCAGTAGAGCAGGTAGGAAGCATTTTACGTTGAATAAAACAAAAATCCACAAATCCCAGTAGAGAGGGTAGGAAGCACTTTAGGTTGAATAATCCAAAATCCGTAAATCCCAGTAGAGAAGATAGGCAGTACTTTATTTTAGTTAATCCGAAGTTCACCAGTTCAGTAGAGTGAATTCCAACTCAGGTAGCGATCAAAACATGCAGACAGAAAACGGAAACATTAAAAGCTAGAGCAAATTGCAGGAAGGCCTCTAATCACACGAGCAGTGAAGTTCACAGTCAATTATCTATTTAGCAAAGAGGAGTGGCAGCCAGTATGTGCCAGCGCTCCCTCGTAATGCAGAGTAGCCTCTCTCCCACCGCGACACAAGCACCAAAACAAATCTTGTACTTTTGGTTGCCGTGTTATAGGCTCATTTGTCTTTATCCATGTCCTCCACTAGATGTCAGTCTCATACTTTTAAAACTCAAGCAACATGTCTTAAGCAACTGGCTCTGCTGTCAGAGAAAATTCATAAGATGGATTTGTTAAATTCTTTGGGGTTACAATGTAAGATCAAAAATGCATTTTTCTTGATTTTTGGAATGTTGGTTTGTTGATTCAAAATCATCTCAAGCCTTTGCAATTGATTATGTCCCAGTTTGACCTGAATATTTTTAGTTTTAGGTTCTTAACACCAACATAATCAACTCAACACTGCTTTGTAACAGCATTTGCTTAATTGCACACATACCGTAGGTCATTATGGGTCAACCCCTACAACACATTGCACTGAAACTTCAAATTATTCACAAAAACATGCACGCCTATCACGCTTTGTTGTTTGTCATGCATTACACCTCTTTCATTCCCTTGCAGAAATACTGTGTTGTGCAGTATAATGGGGCATTGATCCAGTCTAACTAGCTTTAACTAATTATACTGATTTACATTAAGTCTGGCTGAACTATCATCCCCTTTACTCCCCCATACCAACCTGCCAACACCTCCTGACACTCATTTCCCACTCCCTGCAAAATGTGCTGGAACCACAGTCTACATCTGGAAGTCTTCATGCAAATTTTTTTTTTTTTTTCCAACTGGCACAGATTACAATAAACAGCTTATCAGAGGCAGCTGCCCCACTCTCTATAGGCTTTGCAATCGGAATACATTTCATCAAGAGAGAGAGAGAATTTAGTGTAAAAAAAACCCAACTTGCTATTTCAGTGTCTTGTTGCTATAGAACAGCAGCAGAGATGAGACTGGATAGTTTGATTGTTGGGATTAGATAAGTCAAATGCAGCTTTAAAAGTGTTTCAAAGCAGTTGTTGAAATAATGGATTAGTTCTGTATAACTGTTTCGAATCTTTTCAGCAAACTCTGGTTTGAATCCAAGTTGAAACTTTATTTGTGCACATATTTGAGCAACTTTCAGCTCATTACACTGTCTCACATTACATCGTTTCACCTCATCATTGTTGGTGTTTAGCCTTTTCTGGACTGAAATGTCATTGACTGAGATGATAACTTGAAGGTTAACGTTCTATTTTTATTATCGGCGTGGTCAGGCAGGACAGGTACAATCTGAAATCATGATCAACATTTCTCAGTAGCAGAGTGTAGCAAGTGTCTTCAGCAAAACATGTGTTTTACACATAGACAAAAGATAAAATACACAGATAAAAGTAGAAAGATGTATATGTATTCCATAATATCAGAATATGAGAGAGTATTTAACATTATGTAGCAACATATTAACAGTATTCATTCACCAGCATGCAAAAATCTGTGATGAATAATTATTTTATCAATAAAAAATCAGACCTTCTTCTAAAACTTAAGTGGAAAAAAAATCTTCTCTAGTTTTACAAACAGATTGCAAATTAAAACAATGTTAAAGAGAAGAAGTCTCATTCAATAAAATTCTTTTGAACACTCAGCTTGAGCTCTTATGCAACCTGGCAGCTCAAAAAGGGGGATAATTACAGCTTGTCCATTTTCTGTAGCACGGATTTGAACAATTCTGTGGCTATGGGTTAATGATTCATGCAAGCTCCATGTCATTTAACTCTAATTAAATGTTCTGAAATGTGACTGGACAACTTTAGATGGCAAAGAAAAAACTCAAACTTGATTAATATTCAAGGCATTCAAAAGCTGTCAGCACACAGCAGGAATAATAAAAGCATCACTGGTTTTAGGTTTTGAAGGTTTGCCTGCATCCACCAACACACAAAGTACAGTGTATCCTTATATGGTCAGCAGAGCCTCCTATAAATCTCACCCAAGTCTATGAGATTGTTCCCTCTTATTGCCATTCCTCTTTAAGATTGCCCTCATTTTAGGTTTTCCATCTAGTTTACCTGGCAAACATATTAATAAGCCCAAGCCATTGGGACAGCATATAGAAAAATGTGCCACTGCTGAATTTCCAAAGACCCGGGATAAACTATGTTGGTACTGCGTTTATTACAGAGCTCGGCCCAGCAGACCTATAAATAAGCTCTAGAAGACTCTGGAAATGTATAATGAAAATGTACCAACTCAAAGCTGAGCTCAGACACTGTGTGAGTTTGACCTGTTAGGCTGATAAACCAAACACTGCATGCTTATCACAACTGATTGCTCATTTTAGCTCATATGAAACACATATGCACATACAACATACTGTATATATGTATATACCGTATATATAAATAAATGTATGTACTGTATGTGACTCTGCACTGTATAAAACATATTATATACAGTATAACATATATAATGTATTACATTTCATTCTGCCAATAGCATGTGAATTTACTAGTATAGTTGTTCTTCTTCTCAGAAACTGTCCAAACCATGTTATTATTGGCAACTTTTATTCTCATTCTTTCTTTTTTTTTTCTTTTTTTTGTGCTTGAACTTTTCTCACTGGGTAAAAAAGGTCTATTGAATTCTAAACTATAAACCATCTCAATCATTTTAAGGCACTAAAGTCTATTTAACCTGACACTGCAAATTACCTCACAGCTGTAGGATACATTTAATAGTGCATGCCTTTGGGTGAATATGATACTATGAGCCCCTTCTGGACGACATATTGTAGCATATGGTCAGCCAAAAATAGGAAAGAAATTGTACTTCACACCTAGTTTTCACTTCCTCATTATACAGACCTCCCCACCCCCTCTGACGCACACACACACACTTAATCAAAAGGGTGTCATACACGTCCTCTTTTAAATCCCTCTGCAGTTCAACTCTGCAGCCTCGTGTCAGACCTGACTGGGTAAAAACGAGACAGTTTGCTAACCCTGACCAATGAACATGCAAATGTTTATGGGCATATCAATTTAGCTTCCAGCCCTTTCTCCACCCAATATTCTGCTTTTAATTACAAAGACTAATTAAAAGTACCTTGTAATGAAGTCTGTGTAGGTTCCCCCCAGGGCAGGGTACTTTGTGTCATTTTGCATCATTAATGGAGAATACGCTGAAGAATGACAAAATCTCAAAAGTTGTAAATGAGATGTTTCACTCCACTTATTTTCATAATGTCGGGTGCTAATAACTGCTAAGAGAAGGATGTGGTGTAGGGGAAATTCTCAGCGCCATGTCATTTCATGCCCAATATACAGCCATAATAAATGATAGATCATATAAAATTCATGAAAGTAGTAAAACAGCTTGTTGTGGACAAGTTAAATAATGAAGTGCACTGAAGCCATTTATCTGTTCTGTCTTGTCCCAGCAGGATGAATTTTTTATATGTGTAATGCACAGTCAGGTGATCGCACATGTAATTCCACACTGAAAACAAAAGTTACAAGTGTGAGCACTTGCTAAACCACATTTTTTGACTTACTGCTAGTGTGATGACTGGTTATGTGAGTGTGTAGGTTTGTGTAGGTTTTTTATACGTGTGTGTGTGTGTTATATTTCATATCACTAAGATTGGGATCTGTCTGGGTTTGACAGGAGAGCATAGAGGTCTACTGGCACTTAGCTAAAACATGGAAGAAAATTGTATCTATTGTGTTTTTATATATTCGCGCACATACATTATTGTATAGAAATACAGAGGATGGATTCCTGTACTATAACATTAAACAACAATGGAACAATTTCTGCTTATTGTGTGGCTGGCTGGAAGCAGGAGGTGCAAAAAACATCAAACTGAATGGCAGATTATTACACTGGGCATTATTGCAACATCTTGGGCTATGTGGGACAGTGTCATTTAAGGTTACATACCCAATCATTGTTTTTTGTTTTTTTCTTACAATATAATATAAATTCCTGCAGTAGTCAGCATTCACGTTTTTATTATGTAACCGTAACCAGTATCTTTGCTGAACTTTAACCAAATAGCTATTAAAGTTTCATCATGATCATTACTGTAGTTAACATGAGCAGTTGTTGTATATCAAACCAAATGAAAAAACATTGAAAATGAAAAACTTAAATCTGTGGTTTGCAGAGACGTTGAATATAAAAGTTCTTTCCAATGAACGCTTTGGGTTTGGCACCACTACAGCAGACATCATTACTGAGGTTAAGTGGAGAATTGTCAACACACTAATATAATGCCTAAATACTATATATAACAGACACACCAAGACAACACAAATATGCAGTACAGTGTTAGTCGGAAAATCTCCTGAACTTCGGTGTACGATGATGCTGAATGTAAAACCTGTATACAAATAATTTTTTTCACTTATTTTCTCTCAGTTTCTGCTGCTTGTCTGTAATGCATAATTTTATCTAGGATCCACAGGAAAAAAAAACAGCAGAATGTCATGCAACAGACATTGATAAAGATAATTTCTTCTCAGGTGGTGCAGCTAAAATAGTCTCTGTGTGTTTCTGCTGTTGTGGGGCTGAGTGATAAGAAGCAGACACTGATAAGAGACCTCAGCAGAACCACAGGATGTCACTCCCACCGCTAACCCTGTACAGTACTTTCCCAACAAGTTTAGCAATGCCCCTCAGAGCTGTGTGGGGGTGTATTTGTGTGTGTGTGTGTGTGTGTGTGTGTGTGTGTGTGCTTGTTCACATATACATGTTTTGATGTTATCATACTGGAAGCAAATGATATGCATGTTTTGTTTGCAGCATTTTTGTGCCAACAGTGCTGTGACTAACACACTACATATCCAATGGTTATGCATATGCAGTATATTGTACGGTTTTTGTGGGGGGGTTTTGTTGTTTTTTTGTCAACTCCAGTGCACAACATATTACAATAAAAGATGATAACAGCACAAAAATGTTTTGGAAATTATAATAAAGTAGTCATGTCTCTGTGAAACAGTCTTGACAAAACCTGAACATTACAAGAAAAAAGGGCAGATGGGTGGATTGAGAAGAGCTTCTTTAAACACCTGTAATGGATGACTAATGACATTGATTCAATGTAATTACAGATACAGGACTAATGGCTCCACTGGAGCTCCGCTAAATTAGAAAAAGTGATAGACAGCAACAGCTTGGTGTGTTAGCAGCCAAACAAGCTCTTTATCTACGCCTGTACAACTCCTGTCTTAAATCTTACTCAGCATCTCAATTCAAAGAAATTCTTCTGAGCCAGGGAGTTTGGTGACTTTATAATCAATGCAATGTTGACCTGTAAAATAAATGTGGATTATCTATCATGGGGGGTTCAGCAAATTCTATTCAAAAACTGAAAAGACCTTTGGCATACAGACATTCACTCCTTTTCAACTCAAAACCTCCACAGTCAGGATATTCTTGACTGAGCCACATGGATCTGAAATGTATGAAATTCCCTGCTGTGCTGTTCTCCAATTACTGCCACTGATGTTTACCCCTGAATTGGCCCAGACTCTCACAGCATGCCCTCTTGGTCTCGGTCTCACACAACTGCTGCCTGCAGGTCCTCTCCAAACGGGGGCGTGACTCAGCTACACAACTCCAGGGGAACTGTCACTCTCATGCTCCATTAGCCCTTGCGTCCCCAGTGGATGAAGAAAAATGTATTCACTACTGGGATGCTGCTGCCACAGACATCTAAATAGCAACCATTCGTCCTTTCTGCTGCGTCCCCGGCGCTTCAGATGACCTCATGACTGGGAGTGCGCGTGTGGTTAAATCAGTGGAGGGGAAAGTAAGTTTATAATCACAGCGTGTGAAGATCAGGGGGTTGACATTGATTGTTTTACCCAGAAATTTTGCTGAAAGATGAAGTGTGGGTTATTTCATGCAAACATAAGTGGCTGAACAGCTGAACCAATTCTATAGTATATCACGCTGATTTTTAACACAAAGCAGCGCAGTGACTTTCAGACAAGGTTTTCGAGGATTTACTGCAGGAGGTGGGATGATGGCATTAGGTATCAGTGACTATGTAGATGTAGAAGGAGCCACGTAAAGCGGGTGGATTTGCCATGGCTAAATCCAGAGGGAAATCATGGAGTTGTCTCTGTCAGACAGCCAACCCTGTAGCTCTAAATGGGATGAATCACAGAGCAAACGCTCAGGTCACTGCTGCAGTATTGATTACCAATGGAAGATGTCTGATTCTCTTTCTCAAGTCTCACTCTTTCACCACACACACATGCAGACATACACAAGAACACAACTAAATTATACTTTGCTCTTACTTTGAATTCATTTGCAGTCGGGCTGCGCGTTTGAAATGTTTATGCACGAGCTGTAAAACTTATCCAGTCAACAGCATGTACTGTACATGGTGATTGCCTCAAAACCCTTTTCCAATTTACAGTGGAAGTGGTTTTGCAATGGGTGTTTGTTGAACATACAGTATCATTCATTGGGCAGACATTAAATTTGAAAGCTTGGTGGGGTGTTTATTGAAGTCCTGACCCTGTCCTCCACTCATTAAATTGATTCATGGTTTCAATAAGTGGGGCACAGGCGGCAGGTGTGCATGTCGGTGTGCACACGAGGCTCACAGGCATCCATCACACTGATCAGGTATCTTCAGCTGCTTCACGATGCAGCACTCTCACAAGACCCCTGCAGATGTTGTTGGCTTACAGCCCAGCCTGACCCAAGGCTAGACTCTATGCAGATGCATACACATGCGCGCACACACACACACACACACACAAACAGAGGCTTACTGATTTACACAAAGATGCACACACACACACAAAATAAGCACAGGCATCCAGGGTCGGATTAACTGTAAGGGCAACAGGAAAATTGCCCAGGGTCCCGAAACCTCTAAAGGGCCCAGGGCACAAGCTAAATGTGTGGTTAGATCTTGTTTTCCTGTTCACTGGTGCTGCTGGAGCCTATTTACACAGTGCAACCATGCGACTGTGAGCTGATGGACCCTCCCCTCATTGGTCAGCCCACATCATGTGATGCAAAGTTAAAAAGGTCGAAGGTGATGCAAAATCAGCGTCAAGTTGACTGTGATGTGGGTGACGTTGTCAACAATCACATAGGCATAGCCTCAGCCTGCATTCAAAAAATGCAAAAATGGAGAAGCCTGGAGGGCAGCTAAGTGGGAGAGCCAAACGAAAGGATAAGATATCAGAAAGGAGGAGAATTTAAAATATATACTGAAAATAGGTAGTTTCTTCACTTCTTTTACTGTTAACAACTGCTCTGCTAAGGCAGCTACAAGTAACAAGGACAGCTCAGCTAGTGATGACATTTCTTCACCGGCCTTGAACCAGCCTGGACACCAGTAGCACGAACGTGGAGCCCCCCAGCTACAGTTTGCAACAACGGCCCTGCCGTGAGTACGACCATTGAGGGAATTAGCGGTGGGTCACAGTCGCCTGTTGGGAGTGCAAGCAGCCTCCGCGCCTCCACACTGACACTCTCTGGAGATCTTGCACTATAGGGACATGTTACAGAGCAGCTCCCAGAAGACGCATTGCACTGAGCCTGTGAGTGAGTAGCCCTGGCAAGACATGGTGGTGTATTTGCTAATAGTTAGTCCTATAAATTCAAAAAAGCTATATTGAACATTTGTGCATCTGTTCATCAAAACGCAGTTGATGACTGTTAGATATTGAAGCACTGGATATATTTGCAGTATGCTACTGTAATTTATTGTGTATGCTGATGTGTTTTCATAATATGATATGTGAATGAGTAGCCTTGGCAAGATACAGTGGTGTATTTAGTATTTGTAGTTTATAAATTCAAAGAAGCCAGATTGAATATTTGTGCATCTGTACATGAAAATGCACTCGATGACTGTTACATATTGAAGCATTGAATATTTTTGCAGTATGCTACTGTACTGAGCTCTAATCAACAAAGTCTGATTTGTGATGATGTCTACAATGTGATTATTGTGTTAATATGGCCCTGCAGGCACCCTCATATGCCCTTAGCTTCAGTTTCATTTTACTAGCTATGTGTCATTCAGGCCAAATGCCAACTGAGGTTAAACTGTCTTCTGGAAAGATATCATTCATGTTCCACTGGACATTAAGAGCTGGATCCAAAGCCTCAAACTAAAAATAGAAACTGCGATTGAAGACATTTTTCAGTCTTCAGTTTACTGATGCCAGTGAGTTTTTGGTGTTTTTGTGCAGCTATCAAAGCTTAGCTCATATCTCTTATGCAGGAGGTGTGAGGGGAAAACAATGAACAACCTCAAGTTAAATGCCATCTGATGGAACCATGACATCCATTTCCTGTTTGTCTGTATTTGTCAAATTTAACATTTTATCTCAATGACAGAGGAAATATGATATTTCTTAATTTTAATGTTCCTACAATAAGATATAATACCACAAAAACAATTAATTGGGAAAAAAAACATAATTTTCAAAGGGATATTGATAATGTTAATAATATGGATGCCCTGCCTTATTGCAGAACCTTAAGGGAAAACATTGCCATCATAACAAAAAAAACACATTATACTACTTAATAAAGAAACTGTATTCTTAAATATTTTCATATAACACAATACTTGGCCCAGTGTTCATTAATGAGCACATGCCCAGGGATTTCACACTGACAACACTCAGCAGTGAGGAATTAAATGGCCTGAGGCATTTCTACCTGACACCCTCTAACATTTCCCCATTCTGACTAACTAAAATATAAAAACCTGCTTGTTTTTGGTTCATTGTCATCTTAAAATTAAAACTTCTTGCCAGTGCAATTTGTTTAACTGCAGTTATGACTCATACCTGAAAATCAATCAAATCCTAAAGCTGATGTCGGATTTGTCTCATACAATGGTAGCATTACTAAGTACAAGTAAACAGGACAAGCCTTATTAACAGTTTCTCATCCAAGTTACTTCCCAGCCCACACAGAAAATAGTTATTTAGACATCAAGCCACTCACCAAAACAAAGCCATTAACATCTCACTCGGCCCCAACCTCCATGCAGACAGACTGAATGAAAAAGTGACAGTAATAAATGCAGAGTGAAAAAAGGTGAACTACATCAACCACAATGAAGACAGAAAAGAGGATGGCATGAACAAGATTTTAAAGACGACTGGTACTTACCAATATTGTTATTTATGTTTAGCCACTTTTTAGTACTCAGTGATTTTTTATATCATATTGAAACTACATGGAAGATTAGCTTTGGTTACGCTGTGTTTGCTGTTTCTTTTATTCAGCACACTGGCTAGGTAGCCAGCAAGCTTTGCTTCTGTTGCTCTGTTGTGTTTACTCTTCAGCTTGAGCTGATGGCTTGTGGGATTGTCCCAAGAACAACCATTGTGCCACCTAATCTTCAATTCTCTAGATGCATTTCTTCTCTGGCTTCCCAAATAAAAAGACACATTGAGGCAGTTTAAGGTCTCTGTAAAGTTTATCTATAGCTGCAGGAACAATCACGTTGAAAGAGAAAAGATGACTTAAGAGGAAAATCTCTTTCTGTCACCTCTAAAGGATGATGGAAAGTCAGTTCTTTACCACAAGCTCTCCACACTGCTTAGTAAGGGCTGCAGACAGGACAACCCACTAGTGTCTTCATCACAGCCCCAAACACCTACTGGAACTAAAGCTTTATGCATGAAACCATAATTAAAGGGAAGTGCACTTTCCCTGGTGTCCTTTGAGCATTACTTCTCTCTCTCTCTCTCTCTCTCTCTCTCTCTCTCTCTCTCTCTCTCTGCCTGTCCATGCCAGTGCTCCTTGGCCAAACATTGGCATAGCATTCTGCTTAGAGCTGTGTGCACTCAGCATAGCTGGCTCTTTTTACTCCTAGTTAGAGGTAAGGAGCCATTTCATGCTCATCACTGTCCCACATCCACCTTCAAAGGTGACTGCTCGTTCAAACTACAGCAAAGATGATGGAGCATCTGTCAAGTTTGTGTTATAATGCAGTATAAATGTCACTGACCAACCAGTTAATGTGAACGCAAATATATTATTACTGAAATAATGAAGTTAGCTGGCATTGGAATTGTCATATGGAAAGATGTGACTCTACAAATCTGCTCAACATTTCTCAAGAGCAGAGAACAGAGAGCATCTCCAGTCACAGTAAATCCGCCATTTTTTGTGCTTCAGTAAACTCCATCATATAAATAATTTAATATCTCTGTGATGTAAGTTCTGAATTCTTGATTGACATCTGCATATGACATTATGGAGTCAATTCTTAATTTAGAACATGCATGTAATTTATGTGTACAATTTGAATTTTTCTGTGTTTGAGTCCCTGGGAGAAAATCTGTAGAAGAGCTGCATGAATCCAGGGGGGATACATCAACATGATGGTATCCACCTTAAGCTACAGCACAGAACGAACATCTCTAAAATATATCAAAGTCCTTGAAAACACAAATTCTCAGATCATAAGATGACTGTGAGCATGTTTTAAACAGGCCGAAACACCTTCTATCTTAGCTAATATATGAACTACTCTCCCAGCGTGAAGACAATCCATATCAAAATCTATACGCAAAATGTGTATACAGTTGGCTCTTCATGTGTTTCCAACATTTTCCCAGTTTCAACTTCCTGCTACCACCACTGAGGCACTCTGGTCAAAATCTGACAGATCTGTACCTGCTGAATTCTCTGTGCCGGCTGCAAATATGACAGCCTTCATTGTTGGAAGCTCCATTGTTAAGATTGTAAGGATCTCCCCAGAAATCAGCTATTTTCTGGGCACGTTTTATTTTTATCTAAAGCATCCTTCTAAAAATGCATCTGCACTTCTAATGTTATTATCAATCGACATCAGATAATCTGACAATTTGCAGGTCTGCATGGTTTTGAGGAGACGTGTTCAGAGCATGTTTTCTGATCTAGCCAATATACACAACATTGATATCCCCTCCTGACTTGTGTTACATATAAAAATACTTTGAACAATGATTTGGATTTGATATGTCTTTCCCACAAAAAATGTTCAATTAATTATTGGAAAATTCTTAAAATTAAGTTTCCTTAATCATTTAAAAATCCAGAATATGTAAATATGCAAATATTTACATATCCTGGATTGGATGTCACTTTAATGTCTATTCTCTGTATTAAAGGCTTCAAGTTTCTATATTACACTTCTGTAAGTTGCATACTGACCCATAATTGGCTTCCAAGCTAGTTGTGATGTCACAAAATCATGCTTGTACATGCACGCCTTAACTCTAATTTAAGGTGAGCACAGAGAATTTTTTCCCCTTCAGCAGATTAATTTGAAAACAGCCTTCTAGTGTCAAACTGTGTAAATTTATAATTCAGGAGTGAACTTTTGATCTCAGCTTTTCCTCTATTTTCATTTGTCGTGGCCTGTTCTTTGAACTTCTTTTAAACTATGCGACCTTAATAGGGCTCCTTCTTGACTCACACATTAAAGAGTCCAAATCACAATACTGCAGCTGCCAATTCTGTTGCCTTCATTTGGCTGATTTATTCTAACTTTAAACAAAAAATAACGAAAAACATTTTTGAGTCTAAGATGAGGTCAAAGACTGTACCGATTCGCTGCTCTACACACGTTTCCTACATGTTCCTGAAGAAACCAAGACTCACTCCCACCCCTTCCTTCTATCACAGTTAATCCTCTGATTAATCACAATAAATCCAAAAATAATTGCTCAGAATATTAATTTGACATTTATTTATATTCACAAGTCAAAAGAAAAGATTTCCATCGCCTCAATAAATTAGCAAATTCTGAGAATATAATTTGCAAACACATTTACAAACACAAAAATGGTTCTAACACTCCAGCCCCTAATTGCTTAGAATATAGCAATTACAGCAACTAATAAATACAGCCAATATTCAAACACATAATTATATATTCCATTTTTTTAACATAAAAACATCAGTGTCCACAGATGAAGTTCATCTTTAAGTGTATAGTCCATATAACAATTTTTGTTTCAAAACTACTCTCCAGCTCCCAGGGGCACACAGAGTTTGTTGACAGGTCTCTGTACAATATTTATTTAGGTTTTAAGTAGGACACTGCGAACCAGTTCTTTACTTCCTGGCATGGTCTTTATGAATCTGTCCTAGAATCCAGGATTTTCTGGGAGCCAAATCATCCACAACAAGAAGATCTCCAGGTAGAAAGTTCCTTTAAATTTTATTCCACTTATTATTTTGCTGTTGTATGATTGGAAGGTATTCTTGAGACCCATCTCCTCCAGAAAAGATCAGCTAGATATTGTACCTGTCTCCATCTCCTTCTAGAGTACAGGTCCTCCTTGAATAGTCCAGAAGGCGTAACAGGGTTAGTTTTGAGTAGAAGCAGATGATTAGGCGTTAACTGTTCCGCATCGTTCAAGTCATTTGTTATTGTCGTGATGGGTCTATCATTCATTATTGCTTCCACCTCACATAAGACTGTTTGCAAGGCCTCATCATCCAGAACTTGTTCTTTCACCACCATTTTTTTGAGTGACTTAATGAGTCTCTCCCATATGCCTCAGTGGTGAGCCCCTGAGGCTGGGTTAAATATCCACTTTATTCCTTCTTGGAGTATATTTCTTTGGATTTTGTCATGATTTAATTCTTTTAATGATTCAAGCTCCTTTTGTGCACCAGTACAATTTGTACCTTGATCAGATCTGATGATTTTCACAGTACCTCTATGACATAGAAATCTGCGTATTGCATTGAGGCAGGAGTTAGTGTCCCATCTACTAGCTACCTCAAGATGGGTTCCACAGCTAGTAGGGCAGGTGAAGAAGTCCATGCCAACTGAAGTGAAAGGTTTGCAAATCTGGCATCACATCAACCGCAGCATCTACAGAAAACACAGTTTCTTATGATCTTTCATGCTGAAGAGTTTGCAGAGGACATCCAGTATTTTTGTCCTAGTTTTGAGAGCATATGATTTGTTACAGAATGACCCACTTGGGTGTGTATATGTCTTAGAATAATTTCTGATATGTGGGATTTTTTTGGGTAAGCATCTTTTGGGTGGAATTCTTAACGCTTACTGGCATAGCTGATCTGTTAATCCTTTCCCTCACTCTCAGGATACCTTGATCTAGGACTGGATCTATTTTTAATATAGGGATGTCTTTTCGGCAGTGTTTTCCTCTTTCAAGGAGGGCAATGTCGAGGGTAAAGTGTTCCCGTTGTTCAAATGCAAATATGGCTCTTTCAGCATTTTCCATATTTCCACAGTCAGATCTGTATCGAATGTGACCTTTAGGTTTATAGCACATCCCTTCAGTGAACAGCAATCCATAATTTGTCATCTTCCTTCTCTGAGTGATCTCCAAGAGCAATATTTTCAACTTCAGTGTCCAAGCTACAGCTTTTTTCAGGCTGTTCCAATCTGAGTAGTACGCAATCTGTTTACTGGTGGGACTTTTTCCCTCACTATTCATTGTGTTCACAATGACATCATTTTTCATTTCGGGATCATCTGGAGAAAGAGAACTTTGTGACATTTTGTCGGGTTCTTTGGCCACTGAGATTTCTCCTTTTGCAGAAATTATGGTCCTTGTAGCCATCTTTTAGACTTCAGGAAAGATTCAATGTTTAATCCCCATGAATCTTCATCTGCAGGATTTCGTTTGGAGCCCACATACCTCCACTCGGTCTCATCTGACAAGTCATGACTTACAGCAATTCTATTGGCCACAAAGGCATGGAATCTCTTGGTCTGAATGCAGATATATTTAAGCACAAACTGACTGTCAAAAAAATGGACTCTCGAAGGTTTAGTTGTAACTCTGAGCATAACATCCGATCAACTCCTACAGCTAAAGTGGCTACTGTAAGGTCGAATTTGGGAATGGTCATCTTTCTGAAGGTAGTTACTCTAGACTTTCCCATCACTAAAGCAACATTGCATCAAATTTGTTCCTATTATCTTCTGGTGTTTTTTGCAGAGCAAAACAAGCACAGCTTGGTTAGGAGATGGCCCTGAACAGATGTACTTTCATTTGGTATTGCTCTAAACTTCAGTATGTGTTACCATCTGGCCACCACAGAAATCCCAGTAAGTTTGAGTCATCTTCATAAACTCAAACATCCCCTCAATATCTGCCATGACAAACTATTCCTGGCAGAACCTCAGCAGAACGCCAAGAAATGAGTTGGCGAGGTCAGATCCTTGTGAGAGTTCATTGTTGAATGATGTTCCTTTGTATGAAGATGTACAATGAAACCCTACTGTGATTGTCTTTTTACACTTGTGGTACACCCCATTATGGGGTATGTACAAGGGATGTGCAGAGAGCCCAGTATTTGTATTTGTATCCGTATATCTGTATTTGTTTAGGCAGCAAAATTATCTGTATTTGTATTTGTATTTGTATTCAAATAATTTTGGAAATAGGCATAACAATCCTGTTCTTGTTTTTGTTTTATTGCACTTCTAATTTTGGGACAATAAAATGTTAAAATAAGTGTTCTTCAATAAACTATCATAATAATTATGAACACTTAAATGTAACATTGGCCTATGGTTTTCATAAACCCAGCAATGAACACGTATAACCATGAACATCATTGAAAAGAAAATCATTTTAAAACTAACATTCAGTTCCTAATCCACACTCAAACCAATAAACTAAACTAATAAATGCCTATGTGAACATTGTGAAGATACATTGCATAGGCTAACTTACTGCGCACAGTGCCACACACACACGCACACACACAATTTTACTGTTTTAAAAAGAGGACAGCTATAAGGATACACTCACTAATGGTTGTTTAAGCTCAAAAACAGGTGCAAGCTAATCCACTTTGCCATGAGCTACAATTAGCGAAATAGCAGGACAAAACATAATTTGCTCTGCACTCCTGTTTTCACAACAGAGAAAATAGCGTTAGCTCATACCAGGAAATGTGTCACACTAAGCTTGTGATGGAAAAACAAGTTGAAATCACCAACATATCGCTGGCACTAACACACCAAGACAAACTGCTCAGTCAGCAGCAAACTAAACTTAATGTTAGCAACCATTAGCTTCGGACAGCTGCTCAGTCAGGGGAAATGCACACAGAGTTTCTATTTAACCAAGCCTACAACTATACTTTCAAATATGGACATCTTTGCAATTTGTTGGAAGATTTACCCGAGGGTCGACTCATTTTATACTTCCAGGTTCGAGACTGCCTTATATTCTGAAAATATTCCATATTGTTAATGTTTTTGTTTACTATGTACAGATTAGCAGCAACACACACACACACACACACCACACACATGCTCTGTTCAGTGTCACGTCAGCACAAGCAGGCAGATCACAAACACCCACCATGCTCACATGAAGAAAATATTCGTACAAAATAAATATTTGTAAAAACCCACTATTTGTGCTTTGCCGAATACTGTATTCGGATTTGGCTCCACCCTTAGTATGTACCACACCTTGCCATCATTTTGATGAAGATCCTTTGATGGCATCTTCTCCACATAGCCCTTGCTGATTATGTCTTTCATGAAAACCTTGTACTATTCCACATAAGCAGCATCTTTCTTGAATTTCCTAGCAAGGTAACGCGCTTGTTGTTCAGCTATATGGTAATTGTTGGGCATGATGACATCACTATTAAGAAGTGGCAAAGGTAAATAATAGTGATTATCTATCTATCTTCAGTGTAGCTGTACTTGATACCAGCTGCATGAATATGCAGCCTTCAGCTGACATTTGAGGTTTTCCCTCATATTCTCTCTCTGGGAAATCATGGTGGTACTGGTTTACAAGAAGGTTTTCCAATTCAACTGAAATGCAGTGTACTGATGCCACTGGCCTTCCAAATTTATCCACAACTGAGGATGAGTTGAGTGGTCCATTTACCACCCATCCTAAGAGGGTTCTTATAGCGTAGGGACTGTTGCCTTGGCTATTGATGATTTGCCAGGACTCCACTGCCTTTGGGACATCTACTCTAATTAAGTGTTCTACATCTGCATCAATTTCTTGCAACTGTATTTCCTTCAAGTAAGGCTACCTGATGAGGTTCTGATGAGGGGGAAACTGTTCCCCTTTGTCACTTGCATCTTTGTTTGACTGTATTGTTTGACAGCTCAATGAAGTTGTTCCCATCCAAATCTCCCACTTCCAAATCCAAGTCTTCCGTCCTATAGCACTGAGTCATCTCATAAGATTCTCTGTACAAAATGTTGCTGTGCTGCCAGGGTCATGAAATGCATAGGTTAGCATTGTTTTGCTGCCTTTGTTTTATTTGTACTGGTACTATTGACAGTTTTCAATCTTTTCCAGCCCCAATATCCTCCTCCTTTTTCCAATGATATAAGAGTTCCAGTGACAGATATTTTCAACTGATTGGTCATTTTATAATTTGGTTTATTCTCTGCAGGTTTTTCAATGTGTTGTATGCTAGGGTGCTTTCTCTGACAGTATTGGCATGTCATCCTTCTTTTACAAGTTTCGCTCATGTGTCCCCTAGTTAGACAACAAAAGCAGATGTCATTTTCTGTCAACAGCTGCACCTTAGCTGAAGTGTAAATGCACCAGTTACCATTACACATACTGGTAAACAGGTTTTCAGTTTGTTGATTCTTTGCTTGACCAGTTTTACTCTTCCTCATTCCCATTGCCATGGCAAAGCTACTGCTTTTACCTCTTTGTTTAGTTTGTTGTTTGGAGTCTGCTGTCATGTTATTTTTTGGGATGGCTCTCTTGGGCATAAAATCCTGAATGTCACCAAAGAGGGGAGGCAGAATGCAAGCTTGTTTTTCAATAAATGCAACAAGGTCATAGAATCTGGCCCTCTGTTGGTGTTTTTCCAAAAGCTCATATGCAGTGATTATCCAATTTTCCTTTAGCTTATATGGCAGTTTTGATACAATGAGCTTTAAAATAGATGCAAGATCTAGTTCTTCCATGCTTTTTAGCTCTTTCATCGCATTGCAACATCCTCTAAGGTAAAGGGCATAGGCATGTAATGTATTTCCATGATTGGATTTAATATTGCTCCAGTTGAAAGCTTTCTCCATGTAGGCATTCGCAATTTTCATTTCATATCCAAAGTGAATTTTCAGAAGTCTCTGTGCTTCACAGCTCCTCAGTAGTTCCCTCGGTTGGCCACTAGTGTATTGTTCAAGGTAGTAAAGTATATCTTCATTACTAGTTTTATTTTCAATACCATGCTTAAATGCCCCCGTGAAAATTTAAAGCGTCACCATCACATACTGAGATTTGTCTGGAGGAAAGTGAATCATTGTTTACGTTGTAACACTAGTAGATCTGCAATATCATTTGTCTCTGGATCACAGTTAGCAGATCTTTATTGTGATTACTAGAGTCTGTTTCAACAGAACTGTCACTCCCTTAGTGATCCAGTGCTCTCTGATCCTGCATTGGAGTTGGGTCAGAAGTATCCAATTTAGGTGGTTGACTGAATAATCTCTGAAAAGGTGTTTTATGTATGGCTCCCAATTCTGTGTATTTAACAGGGAAGGACTCTGATTCATCCACAGACACATTGTGTTCTTGCATATAACATCCACATATTCATTCATACCGTCCTTTTCTTGTACTGTAGGTTGACCTTCAGAGCCTTCATGAAAACTGTCCTAAGCCTTTATTTTGGCTTCAGATGCAGCTATATCCGCCTCTAGTTCCATTCGCTCTGATTTAGCATGTAATCTGTTTTTTCCATTTCCACAACATGTTTCTCTTTTAAAGCAGACATATGTGCTTGTAGTGCAGTTCTCTCCGGTGCTATTTTAAGGTGAGCTGAAGATGTTGATGAAGAGGTCGCTGATTGTCTTGTTTGTTTTGAGCAGGATTTTTTGGACTCTTTAGACACATTGGAAATGCTATCATGAGGTTCAACAAGCATCTGAGAATCTGATTCCAGTTTTCCATAAATCCACTTCCCAAAAGAATTTCTCAAATGTTTCCATTTTGGGCTCATACCAGTCCATTGTCTCATTTTCCTTTATTTCAGCAGCATGAGCATTTTTAAATTCACTGAGTATCATCTGAAATTGTTCCACACCACTTAACACTCTTTCAGTATTTCCACAGCAAGCAGTGATCTGAGTTCATTCATTTTACATGTGCAAGTGCCCAAGTTCCCTCGGCAAGTTGCACTGACAGTTTTTAACTCATTTTCCATTTTAGTACTCTCTTCAGCCATCATTCCGTTTTAATCCTCAGGATCACAGTTTATTGATCATCTCTGTTCCTTTTTGTTTGTTTCCATCAGCACATCAATCCAAATATTGCATCTTAACAAACATATTTCTCTCGGCTTGGCATCCGTTTCCTTTTATTTTGACAGGCATTTTCATTAACACTACTTATGATGTTTATGTCACGCTATATGCGCCTTGGCAACCAGAAAACAATATATTTGAATTAAGCTTGTTTGATGGCTGACAGGGAAAAAAGCCTCTCTATGTCATAAGATTACTACTTCCATGTGAATCTGAACTGATGTATGTATGATGATGTTTGACAACTGTAAAATACAAAGTTTGATGTAGTGAGGTGTTGTTTAAATTATTTTGAATAAACAATACAGTTTGGTTGTGCAAGGTTAAAGTTGTGAATCTGCTCTATATAAAACAGACAGGTTGCAGTTAAAAAATACTCAGTTTGTGATTAACAAACCTTTTTCACATTCCATATATTACATTCTTAATACAATGTTTTATTCAGAAGAGTTTCTGAAGACTAATCGATGAGAATGTACATTTTAGTTTCTTAACTTTATCAATATTCATGTACTGCTGCATACTCTCTTATTCACATTCATTATCTCAAAGCCAGAAATAAAGATAAATGTATCTTTGATGTTACGAAGGTTGCATTGGCTTGGTAAAATTAATGAACAAATAGTGACAAATAATAATTGGGGATAGGGTGAACAAATTAGATACAAAGTAATTTCCAGATGAGTCTGATGAATATGAAATTTGCAACCTGGTGTTTGAAAATGTAAGACCATAATAAGAGCATTGGAAAAAAGTTAAGATTATTCAGGAATACATATCTTAAAAATTGAAAATGCAGAAGAGTTCAAACTTTCCTTTATGTGCATACATATCTAATCAAAGATGGTCAATGTAGATATTAAAATTTGATTTGTTTTAGTCAGAGGCAGCTGAGAAACTTAAAGTCTAGAAAGGCTGTAAGACTGTTTTAGTGTTTAAATTTAAAATTATTGCATGATTAAAAAGAATCTTTTTTTATTTTTTTCCCACTAAATAATGAATAAATCCTCCCAATCAGGTTAGGTTGGAGTATACGAGCTGGAAAGCCTCAAGTCAGAGGGTTTGAAATTAGAGGAGCTGATGTTGTTAACTACATTATTGTCCAGTATTGTGATTGTCTGCCTGTGAGGAATTGTCTTTGAATTTACTCAATAAATGTCATTTTCTCAAAATTGCTGTTATTTTCAAAAGATCATTATTATCCTCGGCCATCACACGCAATTTGATAACAAAATCATGAAAACTGAAAAGGACCCTTTTAAAATCAGTGTGGGCAAAGGTTGCCCTCTGACTTAAATGCCTCATTCCTCATCCCAGTAACTATAACATAAATGTCTGGGTGACCATTATGGTTATTGATGGCTTTGATGGGGGTCATTATACATGCTGTGGGCAGCATATGCTCTTCCAGTGCTCTTGAAAGTCCTGCGGGTTTAAAGGACTCCTAGAAGGATGTGTGTCTAGACCTCAGAAGGATGCGTGTCTAGACCTTAGTGTTTACATCAAACCAATTATGTGCTTCACAGTAATTGCAATATGCATATGCAATCACATGTGTATTCTCAGTAAATAAATCGAAATGCTTGTTGTTCATTATGGTGGTGTTAAATTCATACAACTGAACTGTGCATGAAGAGGTTATGAAATATCAATAGAATAACCACAGTTAACTGAAAATGCATCAAAAAATGTGTGTATTATAGTTAATATAGAGTAAAATGATACCATATAACTAAATTGTGTATGTTTTTCAAAGAGAGATGAAATGTGCATTGACATTACACTCCAGGAGTTGTGATATCACTGCTTTACTGTTACTGCATGCCTGCGAGCAAATATCTCACCGTCACTGTTAAAGGTTAGTTATTGACTCAGATAGAATGATAATAATATCTAGTGAATGTCATGTCTGTTCATTTTACAGTATGTTCTTCAAAATCAGAAGCAGTATAAAACCTAGAAAGCAAACATAAAGTGCAATTCTCTTAATTTTTATTTTTTAGCAAATATAAATTTAATCTGTTTGGATTTTTTTAACCACGTCTAAATCCAAGATCAGCATTGTTTCTTTATATTTAAGTAAATGCAGTAGAAAATACTGAGAATGAAAATTGGGCCTAACTTACACCAAATTTCATTGATCTCATTCATCTCTATTTTTTAGATATCATGAAATCAAGCAGACAGATAGAGGTCCTTAGTAGGTAATATCATCACTACTCATCAAAACAAAGCATATTTTGAGTATTTTTCTGTAGGCGAGCCGCCGCATGGTCATAAAAAATGCCCTTTACATTTTGTTAAAATGTGGAAGCAACAAATGTCATGATGTCTTTCATTCATTACTGGATAATATGTCTGGGTCTACTTTCACAGCTGCTGACTTTCAAATACTTGTTCTATTGTTGGGGGGGGGGGGGGGGGACGACGACGACATAGCAATTTCAAGCTACATTTATCCCCAGTGACTTAAAATAGCAGGGATGTTGTCATGAGTGATCGTTGTTTAAGTAGGGATTTGCTGACGTGCCCTAAGCATCTGTTTCACTCCTCTATGTGAGCAATATCTCCACTTTTGATTCAGATGTCAGAGGTGACCAATCCACTGCAGACTAATGGATAGAGCTGGACTGAAGATTGGGAGAGGTATTTCAGTCATGTCTGAAGTCCTACAGAGAAAAGGAAAAGGCAAGCGTGGTCCAAAAGTTTCGGGATAATGTGCTTTCTTATTACAGTGCGAGCCACAAGCAGCTGTTATTTTAGTATACATTTATTCATAGGCCTCCTCACAGAAACATAGACTTTATGAAAAAAACATTTTGGGGGTGATTTAATTCACTTTTCCCTCAACCTTAGAACTCAACTTTATTCTTTTTTTCCCTCAATTTCAATTGTAACATACAATGCTTATCCTTCTCAGAAATAAATAATCTGCCTAAATGGCAAATAAATCATTTTTAATCCACCCAAAATGTGCAAGACCTTGTCTTGGGGACACTGACTACATCAGTGCATTCAATAGAAGGACATTAGTTATCCCTCATTTCAGTTAGCATACAATTTTTAGATATTCATTTAAGCATGGTTGCAGCTCTAACACCTACAATATTGAAAATTATTCATTAATAAAGTCATGTAAATTGCAACGTCTGTGGTGATGTGAGGAAGTTACCATGGGGACAAGAGCGTCTGTCTTTAAGCAACCAGGGACGTTGCAGGATTCCATACGTTATGGTACAGTAAGCACCACAGATGATTGGTGCAGAGAGTGTGTCAGGTGAGACTCCATCAGGCCCTGAGGCTTTCCTTGTATGTGCTGCCATAAAGTTCTACATGCATTGTCTTCTGCAGGGAATATAGGCCTCTTCTCTATCTGAGAAAAGAGAGGGCAATGTCTGTATGGGTGTCAAAACTAACACCCACACAGGCCTCCCGCGCTCTGCTGCCGGACCAGTCTCTCAACTCCTCAGCCGCCTCCAGTGTCCAACTTAAGATGGTGAAGTGGAAAGGTGTGAGAACCTTAAGGTTTGTGTGTATGAACCATAGCAACTGTATGGGCCAGTATATGCTCAAGGCAGACCATCTTTAATGGTAGAATAAGAGTGTGGTTGAAGATACAGAGTACATATATAGTCTACTACAGTATTGTACCAGCGTTTTTTAAAATAGTTTGTTTTGGAGTAGTTTGAGCCTGACAGGAATTCTTTCCCTAGTTTTAAAGGTAACATGGCATGAACTGAAGTGTTAGGAAAGAGGGAATTTTGACCTGATGGTGGATCACCAACATCATTAGGATTAATCCTCTGGGGACCATGACTAGTGCATAAAAGTAGGAGTATTTTTATGCCTTAACCATGCCGATGAAGGTGCCCTAACCTTAATGAAGTAATAATTTTAACACAAAAAATAATGTTTCCCTGACCTTAACAAAGTACTTATTTCAACCCAAACCATGATATTTTCCTAAAACCTAACATTTGTTTTTTGTGCCTAAACATAAATAGACCTTAACCATAGTATAGTCACATCATAAAAAAGTATTTATTTTTCAACAGTGATTTATGATGGTTTTGTAAGGCACAGACAAATAATGTCATCCTGCTGAAAGGGATGTCAGATCAGAAGATACGTCAATGTGTTGTTCTGGAGTGTATAGACCTAATTTTTTTCATTATTGCAGGACTTATTGCAAACACAGGTGCACCTAATATCATTAATGACTGCATTTCATTTTGTGCCAGTATCAGGGCCCTGCTATGACTAGTCAAAATGTCTGCAATTCAGTAGTTTCCCCTTTAAATCTTCCTTTTAAACACACCTTTTTCAGGTGTGTTTTTCTCAATATGTGACCTTATAAGATATGATACAGATACAATAAGCAGATATAATACAATATATATAATATCTGCACTCTACTGGTACTGTATGTTGCTTATACTAAGTGAAACATTCAAATTTATGTTTGCAGAATATGTTTTAGTAATGATGGATCTCTGGTTTGTCTGGTAGTATTAAAGGGACTAAAATAGGTTATGAACTGTTCCATGTTAATGTCACTCAATTTCTTGTATATCTTCATGTCAGATCAGCATTAGACTCAGCAAGTGAAGGATGAAAGATGCAGCTAGTAATTCCTGTTCTAACTATACACAATCTAAAAGAAAACAGCACAACCACCATAAGATAGATGTGATAGCTTGTGTTATTGAATTTGATGCTGTATGTTGGCAATTGTTGGTTAATACACATCCATTTGTTTCCTTAATGGCAATTTTGAGATAGTGGGAGTCCGGCATGATTAATTATTTTCTAAAAACAGACCTACAACACTAGAGAGTCTGCATAGTTTAAATACACTTTGAACTAGAGAGCCACTTTGATGCAGAGCCACTGAACAAGTTCAGAATATTAAGAAATCCATTAAACTACATATTAGAAATTATAACTGTGTTTTTTAACAGTTTGTATAATTTCACAGCACATTATTGAATTCAGCATAAGTGGAAAACATTTTCATTTCAGAATTTTTTATCAGCTTTGTCCCAACAACACTGCTCTATACTTGTAATATTTCTGAATTGCTCGAGATGTTTCATAACCGGATAAGAAGAGTTTTTGTTCTTATTAAATCTACAGCAGGCATGATTCATCTGTTTGTTCACAGTGTAATAGCACTCTTCTCTGTTTTCCAAATATGCCACTGCTGCATTCAAGTTCATGCAAAGCAATGATCCTGACATGAAGTATATCTATGATTTGATTTTGAAGGGCTTACAAGCAAGTTGATGTTACGAGCTAGTAAGATCAAAAAACTGTGTTGCTACAGACCAGTTGATATGTGATAATATCAAGAAATGCAGCATCTCAACAACAGATTTGATCTTGACTATTACAAACAATGATTACAGTGGAAATATTTAAAGCTGCTAATAGCACAGTAACACATCATACATAATAGTAACACATCATATGTCTGAATATATCTCTCACTTTTACTCACTATGGCTTTTAGCATGTCTAAAATAAAAATAAACATATAGTAAAACACAACTTGAGCATTCATACAGCCATACTATACTTTAATACTGTAACAAATCAAAAAAGACTCAGAATTCTAATTTTATTCAGTATTTTTAATGCAATTCAGTTAGTAAGAGTCGCCCTAATTTTCATCCATTGATCAAATACATACAGAAAATCAATTAAGAGGAGATTCTTCATAACAAAACACTCAAAGTGGCTTTCCAGTTTATTCAGGTAACAACAGTTGGTAATTCAGCTGCTAATATTTATGGCGTCCCATTTTATGTAATGTATTGTCCCACTTGACCAAATGCTGAACAACATTTCATTGTGCGCACACTGTCAGAGCACAAATTTCATGCCTCCTTTGAAGAAATGCCTCAGCTTCTTCTGTCTGCAAATTTTCTTTTAGTTTGGTAAGGAGTGCAGATGTTCACAAAGCCCTGCTTAGGTTAAAAACACTGGTGCAGATTATCTTAACCCATATCCTCTTCATCTAAGTGCCCCCTTAATCTGTCCACATTTAGCACATTTTTAACCAAACGTTTTTTAACAGGCATTACTCCAGCTTCGTGGAAAAGCGCCTTAGTAGTACCTTTACACGAAAGTGGTGATATCTCCTGCCCAAATAACTAACGTCCAATATCTAAACTTCCTTTCTTAGCAAAAATCCTTAGTCATCATTAGTCAATTTACAACTATGCACCTTAACTGATTCACTAAACTTACTTACAGTCAAGCCACCTTACCATCAGAAATGGGTTGCCACAGGGGTCTATCCTTGGTCCATTGATGTTTACATTATACATAAATAACATCATTCTTCCTAATCAGTGCTTCAATGTCCATTTTTCTGCAGATTATACAATTTTTATGCCCCAGGCTCTACACCAGCCCAGGCCCTGACTCGTCTTCAGTCTGCCTTTGATGCTTTCCAATTATCCCTCCTTTATCACAGACTAGTTTTAAATACAGAGAAAACCAAGTACATGGTATTCTCCACCTCCACCAGTCACTCAGACTATCCTGCCATTAAAACATTGAATAGCACCCGTATTACTCTTGCAGAGTCATACAAATACTTAGGAAATTGGCTTGACAGCAGACTATCCTTTAAGATTCATATTCAACATTTGACCCAAAAATTAAAAATCAAACTAGGCTTCTTGTATAGAATCAAAGGATGTCTGTCTTCTTCCATCCGTAAAACTATTGTGCAGTCAACCTTCATGCCTGTCCTTGATTATGGAGATATTCTGTACTGTCATGCTGCCCCATCAACACTTCAGCAGTTAAATCCTGTGTATCATAGTGCATTACGCTTTATTAAAAATGACAAATTTTGTACTCATCATTTTTCTCTGTATCACACAGCTGGATGGACAGTCAAGAAGAAATAGCAGTCCCATTGTATTAATCTATGAAGCTCTACTGTTGAAGCTTCCAAACTACCTCACATCTCTTCTCTCATTTAAATCTAGTAATTACATTACACAGTCCAGTAACTACTTAACCTTAAATACCTCAGATATGTCTGATTGGTAAATATCTTTTGCATGCACCATGTTTTTGTTTTGGATAAAGGTTGACAGAAGTCAGTAGGCAAAAAGTTTCCACTTGTGCTGAATTTAGGAACAATTCTCTGTCATGGCTTTGTTTGGTTATGTAAAATTTCTCTCCACTGTGTTTTTCTTTTGTGTTTGGGAGCTTTGGGTCTAATAGCATGCTCTGTGATTGGCTGAGGCACCTTCTTATTCTTGTTTTCTTTTTGGCTTCCTTGTCCCCTCAGGTAGAGTCTTTTTCATTTTATTAAAAATGATTACTTCCAAACCCAGTGTCGACTTCTATATGTTGCTGACCTCCTGTTTGAGCCATGCTTTATTAAGGTCGTAACATATGCCATATAGCCTAGATGCTTTGTACGGGGCTTGAAATATTATTCTTGTTTTGACAACTCAATTTTGGCAGGCGGTCCAGAGTCTGTATGTCTATGAATATAAGGTGAATATAAGGATAGTTGTGGTTTCAGCCACGGCTGTAACAGCTCTTTCAAAGTAGTTATTTATCATGAAATGCTCCTTTGATATCTGCACATGTGGTAACATTTGCAGTCCAATAGAGGTATGATGGTTCCCAAGGAGTGGCAGATTTATCCTCCCCTGCCAACATAACTGAGGCCCTATTTTCTTGTTCAGTGAAGTGGAAGTGGGTGGTTCAGCACTGTTTGCCAGTGTAATACCAAACAGATCTTATACAAACGCAATTAGAGCACTGCTTGGTTCTGTTGTGCATAAAATTGATTGACAATTGGAAAGTAGCATTAGTGAGGTGCATTTTGTAATTCTCTGAGTGATTGCTTTCTTTAGAGGAGAAAGGAGAGGTATGCCTACTGCGAAGGTGAGGACTTATCCTCAGAGCTGCGGGTTATTATGCTGAAAAATAATCTGCAAGCCCCCAGGGGTATTAGATTTACAGAGCTGGTTGGGCCAAACCAAATATCCAACTTTTGCTCAACTCCTACTGAATCAACTCACCCAAAAGAAGAACAAAAAAGGAAGAAGACAGTGGAAAATTGTGAATTCTTGGAATTACATGTGCACTGTATACAAAATATAAACATTCTTGGACACACATACAAACACATGGGCATAAAGTGAAGCATTTTAGAACAATGCTCTCTGTTACTCACCTATCTCTGCTTCATTTCCAGCACTCCTCACTGCACAATTTGCATTGCGTGAGTCAAGAAGCCCCCTGCAGCCAGTCTCTTTGATGTCGGTCAGCAGTTGGAAGAAGCCCACTGATACGAATATTGATTGCTGTGAACCACAAGTATACCTCCTGCTGTTCTGTTTCTTTTCCTTTCTTTCTTTTCCGAGCTTAATCTCGATATTGATATATTAGATAAAACAGTTTGGGCCACAAATGGCAAAGACATTCTTTTAACAGTTGAATGAAATGCCATTTCTGTTGGTGAATTCCCAAATATAAATGGATAGGCAATTGAATGCGGCTTTCTGTGCATTTGTAATGTAATATCATCAATTTGCAGTCGACACTTTGATGTTTTGGGGGCCCTGCTTATTCCACTGAGAAGAGTTTTTTTTTCTAGTTATTTTTCTTGTCAAATTCATATTAATAAGTTATTAAGCCTTGTCAGAACTTAAACTTGTCTTCCCTCAACAACCTTGGGCTTCATTAACATTTTGAACCTTGGGTATGTTTTCTTCTCGCTTCATTGACTCTCTCCTTCGGTGCCTGCTCAAACTCTTATTTTTGTCCTTTTGAGCTTCAGTGAGATGACTATCCACTGAGAGTTAGATAGAAGTTTATAATGTACTTTTTTCCCCAACAGGTGTAGTAAAGATAGTTCTGCTTGGATGATTATTTATGCAGCATAATAATCTACTGCTGCAAGGTAAGAACACTACGGATGTGTCACTTGTTATTGACACATCAGTTACACAGCCTGCACATGGTGTTAGAAATACTGTTCTGTAATTTTCTATAAACTATCATGAGAGTCACACGGGAGTGAAGTGTTTTAATCGTTGCTAATAAGATGATAATGATTTCTTTATATTATGTCTTTATTCGTGAGTTCTTTATTCTTGAAGTACATTCAAAACTACCAAACTGAACACTGCATGTGGTGACTACTGGGGCAGTGGTGCCTGGAGGTTTCAGCTCAATTTCAGCACCCAAATGAAGAAGGTGGCCGTGCCATATCCGCCGACAAATTTAGATCTCCTGGTAATGTGAAACTTATCTCAAGTCAAATATTTGCCCGTAGATGCTGTCAAGGAGAGTAAAGAGCCAGGGGATGATGAGAGACAGCTCTCTGCAGGCCACTCTGTTTGTTCGATACTCATGGGAAGTCCTGATACACACAAGTCAATAATGGAGGACCCAACCTGATGTCTGCTCTGTGGACAAGACTGCCATGGCTAAAGCAGTACATACAAAAAAATAATAATTTCAACTATAGTCTTAATGGCGTTGTATTATGCATATTTCCAGGTCTTAAATTTATATTCTGGGGCTTTACTGGTATATCTTTTACAGACATACAGTTTAAAAAAAAAACATTTTTTTAACTTATTCTATTCTCTTTATGCAGCCCCTCAGTTCAGCCTCTGTAAACAGGCTGTTTTAGTTCCTGTCTTTTTACGGCCCCCTTAACGATATGCCCACTCTGTTCTGATTGGCCAGCTTCTGGAAGCTGCGTCTTAGCTGACTTCCAGTGGCTTAAGAGGCTACGTAAACAAACAGTAGTATTAGGATTTCACTTTCATTTCTTGTTCTTTACTCGAAATGGAAATTTCTCAAATACATCTGTGCAGCCCAAATCTGATCCGAAATATGCGAGTGGACAACACGATCTACCCATGGGACAACATTAGCAACAAAGGCTAAAGAACGGACGGACGTTTGTGGGCAACAATCTGATGTCATCACAAGGAGGAAGTAGAGGCAAAAAAAGCTTTCAGAGCAGGCTGGCTTTTGACTTTCAGGGAGCATTTTTACTTACATTCACCTCAAGCTTTGGACCATTTACCATGTTTAACATAAAAAAACAGGAAATCACAAAAAGCAATATATATGTCCTCTTTAACGGGTTTAAAAAACATACATTTCTCTTACCCCTGTCTAGCCATTTAAATGGTTTGGGATTTATTTATACAGGTTTTCAAATAATTCATATCTGAGATTTCTGTCTCCACCCTGTGCAGAATACTGCAGGACTTCTGTGTGACTTGTGCTGATTTCTAGGATGAGTGTAAACACTATTGGTGAGTGGGTCATGCATAATGAGCACTTGAGCCAAAGATGGGAATCTTTTCATTTGAAAGGGTTGAATCATGATGGTGTTAACTGATTTTGCATTTCCATACAGTTTAACACCTCTCATCTAAATCTCAGTGTACTGCTGCTGGTCAGAAAAACAGGATGCACACCTGAGTTTAACCTCCTTTTATGAGCTGACAGTCAATCAGGCTCACATCCCTGCAGCACATGTAGGTTGACCCTTTCTGTGCCGCTCCTCACAACAGCCCGATACAGTGGAGATCAATGGAATTTCATCTCTGGTGCCACCAGGTTTGAAAATCACATGTAGAAAATGACAACAGCAACCCAAAAAGTGTTCTTGGCACTGTGAACAGTTGATGTTGAGGTTTGTCAATTAACCAGGATGACATTGTTTCCGAGAAGTCAGGTTGCTGTTTTATTTTTTATTTTTTAAAGGAATAGTTCACCATTTTGGAAGATATGCTGCTTTCTTGCTGAGTGTTAGATACAAAGATTGATACCATTCTCATGTCTGCATGGTAACTATGCAGCTACAGTTAGCTTAGCTTAGCATAAAGACAGGAAATCATGCAGACATAAGAGTGGTATCAATCTTCTTCTCTTGCTGAGAAAGTGAATAAGCATATTTGTTTGTGGAAATATTCCTTTAATGTAGTATTTGCTGTGAATACCTCAAACTAAATGCTATATTCCATTGTATTGGAGCAGAGGATAAAAGTAAAGGGTATAAAGGTAAAATACCTTTTGTAATTAAGGTGAACCAATCCTTTAACTGTCCAGCTAAATAGCTCAGCAATTACAGCTACCTAGTATGACATACACTGACAGTAATTTTCATTCTGAGGTAGTCCCTCCAAATAAATATGTATATTCTGTTGTATGAAAAACGGCAGCTACAAAAGCTGATGCAGACAGAGTATTTATGCAGAAATATGGGATTAATGCTTTCAAGTCATTGGCTCAGGAGACACAACAGCTCTAAAATGAGCTACAAACCATTTGATAAATCATTCATGGAATCAGACCAATGCATTTAGTGGTAGAGCACTCAGTCCTATAAGACCCCCCTGAGGGTGACTTCATTAGTTTAGTTTGCTTTTGCTGAAAATCTATGATATTCCACAGGAAGAGCTATTTAGGGAACAAAATGGTTGACAGCTTTCCAGAGGTTAGGTTGGACTTTCAGGGATATCACTGTTAGTTCAGTGTGTTTCTCCATCATCTTTAAAATAAGACAGGACAAGAAGATGTGTATGGGTGTATCCACCTTAAAAGAGAAGAGGAAAGAGGAGGTATTGATTTATGGCCTCCTGCAGCTTTCCTCCCTCATTCATCATACTGTCTCTGTGCAAGCTGCCGTCACTCCCCGGTAGGGAGCTTCTCTTCCTCTCCGTGCAGCCGGCCACTCATCCTCATGTCTGGGTAAAAAGCTCAGAAAGCTGTGCTCCGCTCAGACCCCCAGCAACCCCCTCCAATGCCCTTCTTCCCCGTTTTACTGTCACACTCCTACACCCAGAGACGCACCATGACAGGATTACTCACAGCACGCAAGGTTATGAAATATGGCAGAGCTAGATATGTGCGGACGAATACCTCCTGTCATAGCTCATCAAACAGCTTATTAATTCCCAATTCATTAACAGAATGCTCTATTTGTCAGCTAATTTGTTTTAGTTAATGTTTGATGGGTATAATTAAGTGATTGGCTTTTCAAAAAAAAATCTTGTCATTCCATATGAAAATGTAGTTCAGAGAAGATTACACATAGGACTGATATTTGTACTTGTGGAAAAGGTCTGACTTTCCTGCACAGATATCAGAACAAGAAGTAACAAGCCCTTGAAACAAGTGTCAGCTCCTTCATTATTCAACAAAACAAAGTGACAATTGCACCTGTGTGATACTGGCTGGCATCATGCTGAAGTAGTCTGATGCTAATTAGCACCGTTTCTCGCTGTGGGAGGTCTAAATAATTTAATTGCTCAACTTCATCGCTACATTCAGAGCGCTATTTCCTTTTATTATTCCCTCAAAATTTAATGACCTCCTTCAGATAGTCATACACTTTTATTGCATTTTTACTGCTGCATTCATTTAAAAAAACATTTTGTGTTTTATTAATGCATTCAAACACCGAGGTCTACAGAACGAGCTGTTTATGAATATTCAAATCAGGCTTTGCCCTTTAATAAGAAAAAAAAAGGATGGTGCAGCCTTTAGTGATATGCTGTCAAGGAAAGAAAAAAAAAAAAAGAAATGTCTTCAGGAATGCTATAACACTGGGCTACATCCTATTTTTGACTTCTTTTCATTGTCAAGCTTCTGTTTTGCATCTACTGGAAAAGACAACATGATGACATGAAGCAAGGTCTCACAATGTTATTGTTTTTTTCTCTCGGGTCACTGATGAAAATGGGAGTGTCATCTTACTTTGACGTTGTCGTTTGAATAAGATTTCCATGGCGATGCCACTGGCCGGGGTCATCTGCCCTTCACCCTTACAAAGGTTTCATGAAGCTTCGCCGCTTCCCTCACGTAACATTACCACTGCCTCTCATCTTCCATGAATATTATCCTGCAGCATAGCAACTGCACATTCTCATTCCATTCCCTTTCCCTTCCTTCAAGGCCCTCACAAAGTCAACCTCAATTTATTCGCGAGGAATGGACTCATCATCGCTCTAGCCTGCCTCTCGCCAAGCCACACTCTGCATAGGGATAACAGAGCCCTGCTGCTCATTCACATGCAGCTGTTCGTACTGTATTTCATATATCTTGACTCTGAGTCACACTGATCCCTGGTCAGTCAGAGTAAATTAAAAACAGCAGCTGCATTCAGATGAATGGGAAATTAATCATTTAAATGAAACTAAATTCTCAAATGCCCGCGATTCAGTGGAATATCAATTCTGTTTCATTCTGTATATGCAGTCCCTTGTAATCTTTGTCTGAGGACATTCAAATAGTTTGTTCCCAAATTCAAAAAAAAAAAAAAAAACCCATATTTCCTCACTGACCTCTATCTACTCAAGCACATAGTTCTGGTTTTATTTTCCCAGATTTCTTTGTAATGATTTTTCATTTCTGTGAGCACCACAAATGAAACTCCTTCATTGGGTGGAGGTAGAAATCTCTCCGACAGGTCTTTTCAAACTTGAGCAAATAGACCAGAAATATCTGCATTGCTTTATACTTCATGCTGTAAGTGAGAAAATGTGTTGCTTTTGTAATTTGTGAGATCTGACCCTTTAAATTGTTTGTTTTGTTGGAAATTCAAAATGTGCCTGAATCAATCAATCTTCTGTCTGCTTTCAATTTGCAGTATGCAGCTGCAGTGTATTTGCCACACAGCGTCTAGCAACATGTTTGAAAACCCAGTTGTGAATAAAGTCAGGCCGTCTATGTCTAACAACAGAAAACACCGTGGCTTTACTCCTCTTGACTATTCAGAGAGACAACAGAGGAATGTCAAGCAACCAGTGGGCTGAGACCCCTCTCATCCTTTATTTACCTTTACAACAAGCTGGAGTTGTTTTCATCCGCTATGTGAATAGACAAGCCACAGGGAGGAAATGTAATTTCTCCCTAGGATCAACCCCCACGGTTAGCATAAAAATGTTTGGGGTTTTGTTATTGTCGTTGTCGTTGTTCCTGTTCATTTTATTTTTGCCATCATGTCATGTCGAAACATATCTTACTATCTGTATAAATCTCCTTGCCAACTCCAAAATCTTCTCATAAACATCATCAGAGCACAAAAATAAACATGTCAAACAAATCTCCTCAAAGGGGAAGAATTTAGTTTGTATTTGAAGACTGAATTCTCCCATTTTGTGCCTGTGTGGCTCTCCCGCTGTGAGCATTGTCTTTTTTTCTCAGTCAAGAAAGAATCAACCTGGGCCAACAGCTGCTGCTTTTGGATTTGCTGTGTTGGTTGACTGATTCCAATGCGGGAAAAACATTCAGATCTTCCCCTAGATTTTACTGTACCCACATCATGTCTGCCTCCCGATTCAGTGAGTTACATGTCCTTCAAAAACAATTCTAGGCTGACTAATGAAGCCAAGCTGATTCAGAGGCACCAGGGCTGCACAAATTGAGCACAGCATCCTTTTATTCCATCTCCTTCCAGGAACCATGTTCTTGTTAGAATTTACTTTGAGATTTTCTTTGTGCACTAATGTATGACCAGATGCTCTTCTTTGACAGGCTCTTTGTGCCAAAATGAATGTGTTTGCATTTTAAAAATGAAAATCTTTATTACAGAAGGATAAAATAGTCTCAGTTTGCCATGATCCAGTGGTTTTGAGCATGTAGTGTCATCTTGCAGCTAAATAGATCTTATTGTGAGCAGATCTATTTCAAAGGTGCGGCTCATGCTGTCCATGCCGTAGTTGTCTCCGGGTGATGGAGAGCATGTGTCTGTGGCCATGCGTGCTGTTGAGCGCTCCAGATCACCCGCTGCAGGCGTGACCTTCCCTCTCTTGCTGCTTAACCTAATCAATTATGGTTCAGAACAGAAGCCAAGAGAGAGGGGAGACAGAAAGCCCATGACCTTGTCAGAGCCCTGAGGAGACTGTGAATAATTCCCTTTGAGCCCCATAAAGAAGGTTTCCATGGCAGGAGGAGAACAGTAAAGGTAGCTTGTCGAGCAGAAGAGAAGGAAGTTGAACAATAACATGGTACGAAGGTAAGATCAGCACCCGCTCGATAAGCTCAGGGAACCACAAACCTGATTCAGGTCAGCTGTCTGGTTCTTGTAGTGTCAGACAGTTGCAAACATTTAAATTACCTGAAATATTCTGCTTTCACTGCAACCGACCTTGACCTGCATCAAGAAGGTGACAAAGAAAAGTCAGAAAACTAATCATTTCAGCAACATTCTGACCTCTTCCACAGTTACTGTAATAATATATATTAACTGTATATATTATAATGTTTCTCCATACATAAACAGGCTGCTGCACTGAAATTAAGATGTAAAAAAGTCAAAATTATAGTTAGTATGGATGATCTATGATCTCTATATTTTTTGCGTATTTCTATTTCTTATTAATTTGCTTATTTTGTGCTCTTTATACAGTATGTTAGATTGTGAAGTGACGTGACATGTTTTAGCTGGGACCAGGCAAGTTCAAATCTTTTGGACCTGAATCTGAAGATCTGTTGGCATTTTGCTCTAATTATCTAATTACACTATTCAGAAACTGTGACTTCTGTATTTGTAACAATTAAATGCCACCATTAACTGTGTCTAAGATCTGTAGATGTTCACTGCAGGGTGACTACCAGTCATTGACTCTTTCATGTAATGTATTTGTAAAATAAATACAGATAAATTAATACATATTTACATTCGCTGAGAGAAACTGATTAACACTCTTATAAACATGTTTTTCAGCAATGAAAGAATCTCCAACAGAAATAGTTTTATTCATCAATACAGTGAAGCATTGATGTTGATGCAGATTAAAGCCCAGCAGCTGAGTCAAGTCAAGTCAATTTTATTTATACAGCCAAATATCACCAATCACAAATTTGCCTCAAGGGGAATTTTGTACAACATATGACACCCTGAATCCTTAGACCTTCAGTTTGGATAAAGAACCAAAAATAGACTTTTAACAGGGAAAAAAGGAAGAAACCTCTATGGAAGAGGAGGGATCCCTCTTCCGGGATGCAATAGATGTCGTGTGTACAGAGCAGACCAAAATAGCAAAATTGACAATATGGAAAGTCAGGTTGACTTAATTATAGACAGGTTGTAAACATGTATGAAGTATGTGATCAGGAGGACGTTGAGCAACTTCCAGGTGCCACCAATCAGACAGCACCTGAGCCACACAACCTCCTTCTCACAACAGCTGAGGTCTCCCCTCATCTCTCTGCAGAAGCCTGAAAGTCACCCTGGATCTCCACTGGGCTGCAGAGCCATGACTCTGTGCCTCAGACAAGTACAGTAATTAAACAGTCCGTGTTGAGATGGGTGTGTAGTAATGTGGAAGCTGGCATGGTGATACTTTCCTGATCAGCAGAGAAAGCTTGGCAATGCTTTGCGTTTAAAATCTTCAAATTAGTAATCTTCACTGAGGCATTCAAATGAAGAGAGAGGGGTATATATTCTATACATTATAAGCGCTGGCTACAATTTTTTAATTATTTTACACAGTACGGTTCATGGTATTCATCTTAGATCCCGTAGGTCATATGTATAGGTATTGTTGCCATTATTGTCAAACTTGTTAATTCCCACTGTAGTTTATGTCGACTTTTACTGTAATAATCTTAATCTCTTTCACAGATTATTAGCCAGATGTGAGTTCTGATAATTTTCCCATTACTAGATGTTGTGTCTATTAACTCTCAAGAGTAGGCCTGTGTTAACTGTGGTAATTACAGTATTTGATCCAGATGTTAAGCATCTTCAAGATCAAATACTGAAATGTGGTGAGTATGATGTGAGATACCTATTTCTTTTTAATGATTTTTGTTGTTGTTCATGATATTTACCATGATATTCTATTCAATATTTAAAATTGAGATATTTTAAAATTCTAAAAATGAACTTTAACAACCTCCTCATGGCTCCTCCTACGTCAGATGTCGATATCAGAGAGTAATATGAACATATGCTGTATGTATGTTTACTTGGCTGTTTGAACAATGAAAATCAGCCAGCTGCTTTATTATTATTATTATTATTATTATTATTATTATTATTATTATTATTATTATTATTATTATTATTATTATTATTTCATTGTTGTTTTACTTGCTAAACCTTTAACCAGAAAAGGTTTTCTGAGTCTGCAAATGCTTTCTTTTACCTGCAGACACTTTTTCAGCATTGATTATTTCACACTGAACCAGCTCTACACGTAGTTTCATCTCAAGGCTGCCCAGTACAACTACAGTCTGTGCTGAGATTAGCATTCAGGGCTTAGGGGAACCTTTGAAAGGACACGTCAGTAGTTAGTGTTAAAGGAATTGGCATGAGGATTTGAACCAAAAGCCTTTAGAGTCCTTAAATTCTAGCCTATAATCACCTAGGTTTACAACATAACATAATCATCTGTAATGACTGCAATGCACTCCTTCACACAATTTCTGCATCGTTTTTATATGGCACTTAAAAAGCATGGGTAGAATTATATGAGTTTATGTTTTACACAGCAGTTATTCATTGGAAATTGTTTCGCTGAAGGGTCGGGTGGTAATGCAACTTAGAGCTATTTCAACAGCTTGTCTCTGCATGAATTCTTGTCTTTAGAGCAGCTTATTACCTTTCACTGCTGTATTATAGCCTGGGGAGGGCAGAATGTTGAGTTTGCACTACTATAAGATACGTTTTCTATACGGTTTTTAAATCCCCCACAGTCTAGTGGGTATTTTAAATCACCAAAGTGTCTTCGGAATAGACAAATGCAATAGCAAATCATGCAGAGTGACACGGAATATAAAACATGTTTTTCATACAAATACAATCACTGTCACAAGATTGGTATCCTATTACTGTTTGTATTTGCTTGCATTTTTTTTTTTTTTGATCATTTTCAGCTCACTGTGCCAGAGTTAAATGGGACTTGATCACAAGTCAGATCTAAACTTAGGAGGTTAGGGTGATAAAGTATACATGTTCCCCTTACCACCCTGATCTGAAGAGCTGAAAATCCAGCTGAAAAAAAAAATTAGTAAAGGTTTCAGTGGAAGGTTGAAGCTTCCCATCGTCTAAATGCTTTTTTGAAACCTTTTCCATGCTGCTGAAAATGAAGATACAGAAGGAAACACTGCTTGTATGCCCTTTAGCCAACTGAGCCAGCAGGACAACCTGCTGTCTTTTATATGTTAATTGCTGATAGCGGTTATGCCTTGTATTACTGAAACACTCTTTCCGTGGATTTTTGTAAAGAAGTCTGCCATCACAGCGCTAATTATAACATCCAGTGAAATCCAAGTATTCTGGAAAGCAAAACATCAACTCTCTGTGAAGGAACACTGAGCTTCACTGCCTCATCGGATGAGAGATCCCAAAAGGTGCAAGCAATAAAAGTGTGTTTAAAGAGCAAACCACATATGAAAAGTCTGTCATGAGGAAGACGATGCACATATGGTGGAATGAATGTGCCGTCTGCTTGATTCTGCCGTTGGTTCACCTGCAGTTTATCTGGCTTCCTCGCTGATTCGGGCAGCAGCCGATGGTAGCTTGTTTGTTTCTAACACATCAATCATAGTCACCTCCTAATGACTTATTCATTAACTTCTCCAAAACACACATCTTGATGATGAGACTGGAAGGAGCATGTTTCAAGACACACAGTTGCCGACTCTGCAGTCAGCATTCTGTGGAATTAAAGCCACTATTAATCAATTTTAGCTGAGCTGGAACCGATCCCAGATGCATGATCCTAAGAGCAAAAGACTGAGAAATGTGCTGTAAGTGTGTGTGTGTATGTGTGTGTGTGTGGTGTTCATGTGGTGTCGAAACAGAGGGGATGGAGGCAAGGCGAATTCAAATACTAATGATGCTTTGCAGACCACATATAAACCATGATAACAGCAGATAGATCGATATATACTGGGGGACAATCAGATAGAAAGAAATTTGACTCAATTTTTGCCTGAAAGATTCCCTGATGCTTGCACTCCTTCAAATCTAAAATGATTAATTTTCATATTGGTGATCATGAGCTTATTCCACTGTTCCATTCACAGGAAATCATTCTGGATAAAAGCATCAGTTACACGCCTAAAATGTTAGCTAAATATGAAGTGATTGGCACCATAGGAAGCATCATGCCTTGCAATTTATGTTTCTCCATCACGGGAACAGGGATATTACTGTGATCAAGGATGGATTCAAAGTGTAGCTGTAGGATACGGAAAGCCTTTCCTGAGCTTCCTGCAGGGAAAGGACGACAACATGTGTCCAGCTGTCAGGCACAGCCGCTGGCCTCTGAAGTGATACCCTGGGTGGGTGCAGCCTGCAGTGGGAGGTTGCAACACAACTCCTGAGGTGGCCCCATCAATTAGGTTATGACAGTGCTGCAACCCTGTTAAATATCAATGTGTCCTTGGGTTTGTACTGCTGTGCTGCTATTATTGATCTTACATAATAGAAACATTATGGTTTCAGTATTTTCCTCTTTTGAAGGAATCCATGTCATTTGGTATAAAATTGCATGCAGCTCCAGCAGAACTGAATGAATACATTTGGAGGAGGCACAAACAGCTCCTTTTGGATAAGGACAAGTGATTTCAAAGCAGCAATTATTGTACTTGTTTGTTTGTGTGTTTTTCTTCACCCCAGGGAAGAATTGGCCAGTTTTCTCATTGGTGACCAAGTGGAATATGTTTGGGTTTTTTGTCTGTAGGGAACATTTTCATTGCTCAGGCACTCGGCACAGAACCAATTTTGCATTGCCTTCAACTCTGAAAAACAGAACTGAGACAACTTGACTGATATACTCGGCACTGTGAAACACTGCCTATCACACAACTTCGACAATGGCTGTCACACATCCTTTGGTATATGCTTGGTTTATCATCTGTGATTTGGAATGGAGTCACAGGTGGAGTGAGCGATGCTTCTCTCATTAAAGAGGCTCTTGGCTGTGCTGTGACACATGGATAATCCAACAAGGAATCAATCATTACATAGTTATTGAGGTAATAGGTGAGCAAATATGTTTCCTGGTGGCTGTCCTTATTATTCTTGGGCTAGCAGGCCCCCAGGAGACAGTAGAGCCAGATGGAATTGAGGTGTTGTCACCACTGAGTGAACAGGTAATGAATTACTCCAGGACAAATAGGCCGCCACAAGGGAGATGAAGAATCCTCCCACAAAGAGTAAAAACAGAAGGTGAATGGCAGCATCCACGAATATGGCTCTGCCTCAACTTTATTCATGTATATGTTATTTTTTTCTACATGGACTAAAAGTCAGTGAATGGCAGAGGGGTTTAAATCAAAGGAAGAATGAATGAGGTGAGAACCCTCTGACATGGAGACAAAACAAATATTTTCCAACCTACTTTGGAATTATAAACCCAATTTTAAGGATTCTGATGAGGTTTTTTCAGAATTGCATGAAATTACATGATACATGATATTGAACCTTTCCAATTATAGAGTCCAACCTCTCCCTCCCTCTTCCTGGCTCCTGTTCTTGAAACCAACTGATTTGTTATGACATTAGAGTAATGGTATTTCTCTGGTGACAGTCATTGCTGAGGGATATGATTACGCTGTGGTAATTATGATTGTTACTTCCAATCACAGCTGAATGAAGTCAGAGTGTATTATTTCAGCATTGTAGACAGCACCAGAGTGACTATGTGCACTCGATGATTCTGATGGGGGCGATTTGAGATGCAAGCGTTCTGCTGGCACAAGCACTGACAAATGCATTCTGTAGTTCTGCGGGGATACAGCAGACAATCTCACATTCTCTGCAGGTGGATCTACCGGTCGCTGAGGCAGCTGAATACTTTACAACACTCCAGTAAAGAGAGAGAGGCATGGAGAAAAGAGTGTAGTGTGACCTTGTATACAAAATGACACTTGGATTCAGATTATTTGATTCTGTAGCTAAAATGCACTTACTGCAAGAGATCTTAAATGTATTAAAAATATTTTTAATGCATTTAACCAGAGGTAAGTGGGATACATTTTTTGCTAAGAGGAATTAGAAATTATGCAATTTCAAACATGAATGAACAATAATATGTGATAAGGTTTACTAAGCTATTAAGCTGTTAAATTATTGGGATATTAACCTCTGGATAAGGAACCGATAATGGACAGTATCATCCTTTGCTGGTATGATGGAGGTATTTTATTTATTCTTCTTCTTATTTTTATTGTAATTGTTTATTCTATGTTTTCAAGCTGTTTGAACTCCTAAAGAGTATAAAAAGCTTGAAAAACAGAGCATTGTTTAGTTTTCAAATTACTGTAAATATTGAACTCCCTAACAGGTTTGATATCTTTAATTAACCCAAACCGTGTTTTCTGTTGTTCTGTTTTTTTTCCCACTTGCTTTAGATAGACTTTCAATCTTTTACTCCTCAGAGTGACTTTATGCAGCTACTTGCATGCATAAATACTCTACCCAGCAGATGTTGGTGCTACCGGTAATGAAAAGAATCAGTCTACCAACCAAATTATAATTTACCACCTCTATCTAGTCAGCATCTGCCGAGTAATAAATATAAATTGCTCAAATTTGCTAAGCATGTTAATGTAACTCACCATCTGTACTAGTATACCTTTATGCTTTCCTGACGTTTATATTGCAAGAGATTGTGAGAGCCGGACAGATGCAATGCTTACACTCAACAAATAAAACACACACACATTTGCAGATGTACATTCATAGACAGAAATACAGTAGAACCTCTCCTCACACAAGCATTTTTCTTCATTACAGAAAAACATCATCATCGTATATATTCAACAGTAATAACCTATATAAACATACCTTTCATTAAATTGTTCTAAAAATAGGGTTCTGCTATTTTCCAAGTTTGGAAACAGAAGTTGCTGCAGCAGTCAGAGCAGTAGAGAAGTGGAGAGCAGTGTAGCACAACACAGCTCTCAGAGTGTGTAATGAAGATAAATTAAGACGTTTTGTACGTGGATAGTGCTGTGTTTGCTCAAATGCTGAGGATTGCCATCTCCTTAGCCTTTTCTTGGGAAATTAGGATTCAGTCAGCTGCAACATCACACACCACCTTGCAAAGCGCAGATGTCAGATACTTGCGTTGTTAGAAGTGTGAAAGCGTTACTGGCAGAAAAAGAGACAGTCTTGAGTGAAAGAAGATTATGTAAGGAACAGGTTCTGCCAAGTAATATGAATGATCTGAGACGTGTTCCAGCCATGCTACTGATTCCTTTAAGGCACAGCTACAGTAACCTGTGGGATTGGCTGGTGGTGTCACCACAGTTTATTTGAATTTACTTCAATGTCAAGTATGAAGGAGAACAATTTACAGTCTAACTCCATTCAGGAATCTACTCAAAAGTACATTAATATCATATAAAGTTTGGCTCAACGGTTTCAGAAAGTCTTGGACCTTACCATACAACTCATATTGCTACTTGCCATTAGTTGTCAGGCCCTAATTAATAATCCTTTTCCTGCTGCAAAGCACCACCTCTCTAATTATTTGTGAGTGCTGTCTTTCTACCACTAACAACATGTCATCATTTTCTGCATCTGGTATGACAGTTTTATCTTGTGGGAAGGGTAGACTTCCCTAAACTACTGTGTAACAATTGAAAGTTGAGGCTTCCAAAGTCCCCGCGCTCCTCAGCTGTAATTATTTCATATGAAAATTATGTGTTTGCAGGTGGTTTCAAGTTGTCCACAACAGTCAAGAGTAGAAAGACAAGTCATATTAGACAGAGGATAACAAGGGATAATTGTATGAGTCACTGTAATCATTGTATAAATCACAATAGAAGCTTTGTACAAGTTGGCTAAATGTGTCCCCAGTTTAGACTACCATTGTTTATTTGCCAACAACAACTAAGTTCAATGAAATCTGCTTTTCAGATTTAGTTCCTTATAATGTGCACATCACTTCTGTGGTATGTGCACATCATATGTACATTATATACATTATAAATGTCATGCTCTCAGGTGTTACTGTCATAATGACTCTCTAAAGCCGATGGGCATACTACAAACTAATTAGAAAGCAACATGTTCTAATATTGGTACATCTGTCCCTGAAGACCCCATTTGGGCTTGAAACTATTTCTATATGTAATAACGTAAAACATTTTAAAGGGAGCACTTCACAGTGTTGCAAGGCCTTGGGATGCAGAAATCACTTCAGAATTTCTGGACTCAGCAGCAAGACAAGAAAAGATGTGTGCGTGCATGTGTGTGTGTGTATGTGTTTTGCACAGTGATTGCTTCGGTTTGCAACCAAAAAAAAAAAAAAATGCTGCTGTGGACTTTGAATACTGCAGTGTGCGCAGGGCTGCTATCTTGTTCTTGTTGCCCAGTTAACTTTATGTGATTAGTTGTGTTTTTACATGTGGCCTTGGGGCAAGTTTCCAATTTATCTTTAGTTTAATTATACCTATCATATGTGCACTCTGAGTAGTGTTATGACCCGGCTCTTTGGCCACAAAAAAAGGATGTCCATGTAAAATTTTTAACAGAAGATAAGTTTATTAACCAACTTAAAGAGTTAACAAAGTATTTACAGTATGGAGTGTGGACATCAGTGGTGTCAGTAGTGTATGTGATGCACGAGTGGAAAATGTGCGTGTGTGTGTGAATCTTGTAAAGGTGCATGGAAGCAAAGTAAAGAACTAGGGAAGAGGAGAGCTGGAGCAGCAGCCGCAGCAGCCGAGTGTCCGAGAGAGAGCTGTGCTTCATCCAGGCTTAAGTAAGCTGGGAACACCCTTAGGTGTTCCCAGTTTCTCTAACGATCACCTGCAGAGAGAGCAAACAGACAGGCGAACCAGACAGCAAACACAAGAGGTCATCACAGTAGCTACATGGACCGACTATGACACAAAGATGAATCAGCTACAAGAGACCTGGAAAGAAATCCATCCATGAATTTTTCCACACTGTGCAGCTTCAAATCCACCAACATCACCCAAAAAACATGACTGTAGCTTCAGAACATACAGTATTGAGACAGAGAATGCTGTATCTTGGTTAAAGTTGTATTTTGACTGATTGATGACTTTTGCTTTATTTACACATGTGAGAACAGGGCTTCTCTGCTGAATGGATGACACTGCATTAAACATGATAATTCAGTAGTTCACTGTGCTGACACAATAACACTGAACACTTTACTGCCATACATAATTAAGTACTTGAAGCCACAGTCCTGTACTACTATGCTTAAGTTAACAGACATGAGACATAATAAGGCTGTCTACTGCAATATGTTTCTACAGTGCATACCATGAGGAAAACTCTCCAAACGATATCAGTGCTGACAACCAAAGCTGTGAAAAGGACCCTTAAAATAACGCTTTTCAAAAGATGGCATCTAAGACCTGATAAGAGCTACAAGCATTGGAATGGATCAATTGTGCAATAGGAAGAGCACTCAGTCATGGGCACTGTTTAATTAATGATGGGGGATAGAGATAGGCTGTTAGCTCCATATTGTCAGTCAAACACTCACAGCAGCGTGTGGCAATATGAGCTATGTAACTGATACATGAAACAGAAGGAACTAATCTATACTCGCCAGTCTAGTACCATTAATGTTCTGTTAAGAGGACAGGGGTGCTGCTGCATGACATACATACACTTTTTAGTTCCTTGTGAATGCAGAGGAGCAAGGTAGTGGATAAATACATAATGATTAAATGTGGGGAGACAGTATGGTATTCTCTTAAGAATTTGGAGTTTGAGTGCCCCTTTGGGTTGGGGAAGAATATGCAAGGAGCAATCACACTGGACTGAACAAGTACTTTTTCACTTTCATTATCCAAAAAACCTCTCTTTTTACATAACTCTATAATGTGAATTTACATTACAAACAAGTAATCCAACAGATGGAAATAATAAAAACACATGCCTTTTCTTTTATGTTATTTATAAGATTCTTTTTGTACATGTTCATATTTATCACCATCTGGTGCCTCGGTCACCTTTACATTTAGATTTTTATTCTGTAACTTTCTTCAACGTTCTTTAGTTTATAAATGAAGACAGGATACATTGAACAGGAGTGTAGGTCCCTCTGGGAGAACTGCTTTAAAACAAACATACAAAAAAAAATTCAATACAAAGGCAACAAATGAAAAAACAAAGAAAACCAAGCAAGTCGTCTCAAGCTTCACACAAATTCCTCTCCATCAAAGGACCCTCTCAATCTGATTTTGAGTCTCAATGAGGTAGCAAAGTGGCCTATTGATTAGTGAGGCCTTGATGGATCTACAGCCAATTGTCAATAGACACTTGACCTGTCAATAACTACTGGGGCAAGACATTAAACCCCTTACTGTCACTCTAACACTAATGAAAGTCAGTTTGAGGTAAATGCCTCTATTGTAAAAGATAATTTGACAGGAAACATGACATGATTGGAGAAATTTCACATTGTCACACAATGTTCTGGAAGTGACAAGTTTGGAAAATGTATCTCCAATAAATACTTTAATTTCCAACACTTTCCAATAAAGTATCATTTCCAATAATGATATTAGGGTAAATTAGCCAGCAAAACAATTTAGGTCAATTGAGCAAAAAAGTGTATAATCATGAGTTCAGAGCCCTCCTGTGGTCACAGTGTGTGACTACACCTGTTTATATTAATGTGTCTACGCTGCTTTCCAGTCAATATTAGATGTTTTATTTTTAAGGTTTTCTTTGCTAGAATTATTCAGGAATGTACTAAGTATTACAATGCTAGTGTGCCTTGATCAGAGTGGAGTCAACATGTGCGAAACGTTATTTTTAATATGAGACTCTACTGTAGACGGAATGCTATATGGCCGATGAGGTTAGCTGAGCTAGCACTAGTGCTAATAAGCATCTCCACTGACACAGATTTTAATATCGGCCTAGTCAGCAAGATTACCAAATAGTTTTCTGCCGAGTCTACCGTCTGCATCTTGGCTAGGCGACAGTTTACTTGAGCGTAATTAGTGTAATAAGTCTTTACTCCCCTCTAGCGGCCACTATGAGGAACTGCAACATTCAATTCATCAAATCAGCGTCAATGCAGATGACATGTGCTGCCTTCAAATGGAACTTGTGAGTTTGTGGTTATGACCAAGGAAACTTTAAAAGAAGGACGGGCCGTTACATCACTGTGTAGCGTGTGAACTCACAATGTTATGTTATATTTATAACGGACTGGGGAGTCTTATGAATATGTGATTGAGGTTAGTAACAGACTAACATTAGTAAGTCAGCTGAACTGTGACAGCACCCTAACTAAATTAAGTCTGAGCCCGTTAGCTAATATTATGTAACATAATCTACAGTTTTTGATATGGTGACCAGGTGAACAGCAGGGCACCAGACAAATGGGATTACAGGTATTGATTTTATCATGGCAGAGATTACTTCATTCATAATTACAATGCATTATTTTCTAATGATCAAGTTCATCTTTTAAAGTTTTTCTAAAAGTCCCTGATAGCCATGAAATGTATACCTATGGTGTTTTATAGCTAAGTGTTAGTTTATAGCCCACCAATGTACAGTTAATAATCAGAGGAGGTTTAATTTGAATACATGATATTCCCATAATATTAGCTATTATTGTCCCTGTCAATCATTGTAAAGCAGCCCCCTGATCAAATTAAAAGGCAGAGGGAGGAATGAAGAATACAGATTTTGTTAACAATATTTATTCATCCTAAACTCAATATTTTCAAGGGACACTACTTGCAACTTTTTTTTTTTATTTGCCATGGTGAGCATTTTAATTGGACTCGCCATGAGCGCTGTAAAGTATGTCTATAATCATCTTTGGATATTATTTGGAGACCAACAGCAAATAAAAAAATGCGCACATTTGGAAAAAATCAGTCAGTATTCCCTGAAGCATTCTTTCATTTGGTAGAAGCATTTCTTCATCAGAGGTTATACAACACAGATATGTTGGGTTTTAGTGTGCTTCTCCATGCATCTCCCATAGGCTTCAGTAGAACCGGCACCAAAGTCTTACACCAAGCAGAGCATTGGAACATTGGTATTACATAATGACCCTTCCTTTGTTTACAGTTTCCTCGGTTAAGACATATGAAGTCGTGTGTAAGATACGCTTGGTATTCAAGTGGTTAAGTTGTGAGAACACCGCTGCTAGGATGCCAAAACACTCCTTGTCATGTCATTCTAGCTACAGACAGGTGACAAACTAAAGGAAAAACAAGTACAGGCCTGAATGCTTGACCCCTACAGCGAGGGGATCAGGTGGCTTTCTTATGCTTTGGGGGGCATTTTGCTGGCATGGTTTGGGTCCACTTGTCCCTTTAGAGGGAAGGGTCACTGCAAATCAATACAAAATTGTTCTGAGTGATCACCTTTATCCTGTGATGAAACATTTCTATCCTGATGGGAGTGGTCTCTTCCAGGATGTCAATGACCCAATTCATAGGTCATGAGGGGTCACTGAATGGTTCGATGAGTATGAAAATGATGTGAGTCATATGCTATGGCCTTCACAGTCACCAGATCTCAACCCAAGTGAACACCTATGGGAGATTGTGGACCGATGTGATAGACAGCGCTCTTCGCTACCATTTCATATCATTTTCACATGATTTTGGGGCATTGTCATCTTGGAAGAGACCACTCCCATCAGGTCAAGCTGTGTAATTATGTAACGTGATGCTACTGGGCCCAAAAAGACTTTCCTATAGACTTACATTGTTAAAGAGATGTCTGCAAATCAGCAGATAAATTTTTTGAGCATCGAAATGGTGGTCTAATCACATTGTGAAAGTCTAGATGAACTGCACGATTGAATTGTTTTATCCCCATTCAAGTTAGCTGGAGGGCTAAACCGGAAGTTGGCAGAAATTTCTACTTAGCATAATCTATGGATGCATTGGGCCCGTAGAGCATGCACAGTATGTTTTCATTTGGGTATTTCTTTACAGCCAGTGTCTTTTTTGGCTTCATGCGCCACTCTTTATACATCCATGCTCTACGGGCCCCATGGACCCATAGTGCGTGCTCACTAGAAATGCTAGCTGAAACACCTTAATTCCGGTTTTGCCCTCTGGCTAATTTGAATGGGGATAAAACAATTCAATCTTGCAGCTCTTCTGGACATCAAAATGTGATTGGACCAAATGGATAAAATTCTGATAGTGAAATGAGTCCTTTTGCGGGAGTTGTTATGCTCAAAAAGATTAATCCACCATTTTACATCCGCTCCTTTTCCCATGACTGTGAGCAGGAAAAATATTTTTTGGGCCCCTGTTGGACCTGGAAGTTGTAATTCCACGATTTGGCCACTATGTCAAATTGACTTCAAAGCCAAACGCTGTTCTCGGGGTCTTGGAAAATAACGTTTCAATCATAGACAGATGTGCAAGTCATTTTTCCCTCTAGTGGTCACTACGAGTAACAACATCTGCACATACGTCAAGTCAGACACAATAGCATAATCATACTTTCGGTAAGTACTTTCAAAAGAAAACGTTCATAATCGACATAAAGTTACGCACTGTGACCACTGGAGGGCACTGAAAACTCATGGTTACACAGTGAGTAGGCGTGGTTATGCTGCTAATTGATTTTGTCATCAAGGCATCAGACTAGTTTGCATCAGTGAAGACGGGAGAAATATTTTCCTATATAGAGTAGGCTATTTTTTGTCTTTAAGACACTTAATTGTATACCCTCTATTGGACCCAACACTGAAGAACTTTTTCCCAGTATGAATGAAGGATTAATGTTAATTTGACGTTAGCTACGTCAGCTAATCAGTGTTAGCTAAACAGGGAATTTTAAACAATTAGGCTAAGCTAACTAAATAACTTGGTTGAATAAATTTAAAAAAGATTTGCTAAAACGAAAAAAAATGCAGAAGATGCTACTTTTGAGTTTGTGATTGAAAATAACATAATTAGAGTTTAAAGGTAAAATGTAAGATTTAGCAGCATCTAGTCTCCCTCTTTGTTAACCTATCTGGTAAAATTGTTAAGTTAATTGTCAAACTAGCTTTTCCATTAGTGGAAAAGGAGGGGACATATATAACAGCTATCTTTACATTAGTTTTCAGTCTTCTCATTAAATCAATTTTTCTAAAAGGGCTCAACCTCCTCAAAAAGTAAACAAACAAATGTTCTGACCCTGATAACCCTGCAGAGTGGTGGAGACTGATGAGATGCCACTCCTTATAACTAACCGAGGGCCACCTTGTTCCCTTCAGCACCAGTGAGGCGGGATGCAGCTCTGCAGAGAGCCTCAGCCGGCTGCTGCGGTGGAGGCTGACTGAGAGGAGACCAAACCAAACGTCCGTCCACCACCACGACGCACAGCATCGCCGGAAAGCTGCCTGAAGTGGATAAAAAAGGTTTGGCGCTGGAGAGAAAGAGCTGGACACCGAAAGAACTATATATAAATATGTATTATAATTTTTGTACTTGAGGATGTTGTGTTTACGCTGGCTAACCAGATAGAGCGGCAGAGACTTCACTGGATATTCTTGATATCGCTGCCATTCCGCCGCTTGGGTCGGGAGGGAGAGACAAGCACACACCGGTATCGACTGCGAGAGAAAAAAGCAAAGAGGCGGCTGACCACTTGTATTTCCGTGAGTAAACTATTTTACTTTCCATTTGTTTTTAGTTGGGGGTTTTTTCTAATGTAGCTACAGCTGTATGAGTGAACGCAGGTTGCTCAAAGAGAGACAAGTTCTCTGTGCGATGCTGCTGATACTATCTTCATAAAAACCACCGAAAAGGAGGTTTTGGATGCTGTCATCTCTCAAAGTGTGAGTTGCCTGCTTTTCAGTCTGGGTTATTTCTCCTCTGCTTGTTTAAATCACTTGTGCCTTTTTCCTTAAGAGTGAATGGAGTAAAAAATAAAGGTTTTATGTGTCAAGAAACCCAAACACACTACAAACTATCAAAAATGAGTCTGCTATTTGTTAAGCAAGTTGAAAAATCTTTTATTTTTTTTATGTCAACTTAAAGGTGTCCCACACTGAACCCTAAAAAAAGCATTGAAAAGAGAAACAGTTTGAAATGTATTTAAACTGAAGTGGGCTTGAGGTCTGAGGTCTGCTTTTGACAGCAGCTCAAAGGGATCCATGAAAATATTTTGTCCAAGAAAAAGAAAAATAGAGCTCTCCTGCCAGGGCAGAGGCAGGTTCCTTTTGTTTTTTGGCGAGTGCATCTTTAGATTAGCAGAGCAGGAGGCTTCTAACACACCACTTACCACACAAGTAGACCCACAGGAATGATCTAATCAGAGATATGCAAATTTTTTCCCCAGCTCTAATTTTGCGGCTTGGTTGCGGTTGATTGTTTAGTATAATACTATCGTCTGACAGCGCTGGTGACAGTGAGGGTTATTTTTGTGGCTTTGGGGGGTTTTACGGAGTCTTGTTTGATCTCATTGATTTGGCTTTTTCAGGGCTGTGTTCAGAGGATATACAGAGAGAGCGAGGGGCATTATCAAGCCGTTATTCAATTAGGAATATTATTTACAGTTTTTTTTCCTGAAGTTTGTTTGAGGTTGTTTTCGGTGACAGCAATTAGCGAAGCGGTGGCAGATAGAATAAAGTCTGCCAAAGGAGAACACTACCTTTAAAAGTATGTCTGCTGTCAGTAAACCCCCCCCCCCAAGCTGCTTTGGCTTTTCTTCATTTTTAATGCAGGTCCATTCACAGACACTAAAAAGCAACGTCACACTAAGGCAAGTTTATAATTTAAAGTCACTAAGTATATGTCACTACAATATTCAAGACTCGTGAAGATTTAAATCACGCTAATTTCCCTTTCTGAAAACATCACAATCTAGTTTGTGTTTTCTCCGCTCAATCTCTCCACAATTTGACACAAATTATGTTCAAATGAAGTGATTCTTTCGGAAACTGATGGAAAAAATACTGATGTAAACCAAACAAGACAACATGATGGATTTACAATTACAACAACGTGAGTGTTAGAGGCTGGATTTTACAAGAAAAAACACAAAAAAGTCAACATAAAGACAAGTAATGAATGTGTTTATAATTTTCTGTGGAGGAAATATGTTTTTTTTTTTTGCTATTTCCATGAATCATGGCTCTCAAAAATTTCTTGTGACACATATAGCAGGGTCCTGACCCTCAGGCGGACTTACATACTATATGATGCATGTGTGTGTGTGTGTGTGTGTGTGTGTACTGTCTGTCTATGTGAGAGAGGGATATGCACAAAAGAAAAGTGGTCCCACTCAGTCCTTTTCTGCTCCGAGCACAATTTCATTCACATACTTTGAAGGATTGTGAGTCGAGCACATCCATCTTCTACTGTTGTGTCACGTATACTGTATGGTAGTTGTACTGTATCGTTTGCAACACAGAGGCAATCAATATTACATTTTGCTACAATGTAACAAAATTGGAGCTGATTCAGCAAAATCATTCAGCCTTTTGTTTTCCCGCACCAACACGAACCTGCTCTCAAATTACTGACACTAACTAGTAAATCATTTTAGCGTATAAACCGGAACAGTATTTACCTTTAATTAAGGAAATGGTATGTAGTCTATTCACAGTGATACATTTCAATCATGTAAGCTATTGCATAGTCTAATGCTGCCATAGTTTCCTGTTAGTGTTGTTCAACATCCATTAAGAATAAATTACGGAAGGCGTACTTGAAGGCATGCTAGTGATTTTTTTATAATTGGCCATAATGTTTAAGGATAAGTTCACATTCTTCCAATTCTTAAAACTGCAGCTAACAATCATTGATTCATCTGTGGATTATATTCTAGATTATAATAATTCATCAATCCAGTGTACAAAATGTAAAAAAAAAAGACAAAATTACTGTTTCTCAGAGTCCATGACGACATCTTGAAGTTTCTTGTTTTGACCAACAGTCCAAAACACAAATTTACAGTGATGTAAAGCAGAAACAAGCAGCAGATAAGTGGGAATAAGTAAATGTTTGGCTTTTTTGTTTGAAAAATGACTGAAGCAATTAATCAAATATCAAAACAGATGCTGATTAAATTTCTGACTGATTGTTTCAGCTCTACTTAAAACAACGCTGACGTTCCTGTATGTGTATTGAAAGACTTATTGGTTGCTGTAATTGTTCCTTGTGTCTATACTGAGAGAAGCCTTAATGAAGCAATTTCAATGTAAAGCATGAGGGACTAAATCCATAGCTCTTCTGTGGGAAAAATGCAATCTAAAGTTCAGTGGACATCATACAGTGTTTTAGCACCAATTTCCGGCTTTTTGTTGTTCTCTCTGCTACGGTTCAGCCAGGAAACACAGCTGGAATCTTCATGAAGAGGAATCTTCATAGTAAAAAGACAGCAACTTTGGAAGATAACCACTTGATTTCTCTAATTCAGACTAGCGAGGCCTCACATTAGCTTCAGATAGAGTACATTTCGGCGCAGAATGAGGACTGTGGATTTTGTCAGGAGAAAGAATTACAACGACTAATAAATCTTTCAGTGCAAATAAGAGCATGTCGGTATTGCTTTAAGATAGACTTGGAAAAATGTGAACCTATCCCTTAATCTAGATATATATTTCATAAGACTTAATGTGCTTAAACAATTCTCATATTAGCCCACACCTCCGCTTAGTTTAATTTCGTGAGATCATTTGAAAACGGTTCATCTCACAAAGAGATGTATAGTTTAAAGTCAGCAGACGCAGCCCTAATCAAAAGGAGATTCACCTGCATATCAGGGGAATAGATAGAGGGAATGAACAGCTGTGCCTGTTTCACGTGGTACAAATCAGAGGTTACCTCTATCCTTATCTGATGTAAATCACTTATTTGCTCGTGGTAACTGCTTTAAAATGTTTGTAAATCCACTTGGGGGGAGGGCAGGTGTGATATGAAATGCAAATTAGTAGATCAGCTGACCTTGATGGGATTGGAATATGTCTTGAAGTTACAGCTGTCCCATCCTCTTAAATTAAATGATTATCGACATAGGCCAACAGACATGTATTTAGGGTATAGTTAATTGAAAATGACAACTTTAGTGAAGGCTAGCCCTTGGTACACTTGAAAAAAAAATGCATCCCAGCAATGACAAGAGAGGGAAGGAAAAGAAAAGTGTCTCACCAAGACAATAGCACCCAAGGGAGTCCTACTTTCATTTAGAAATCTATAATTAAATATAAATATTAATATTACATATAAGAATAATCAAGTGAAAATGGACAAAAATGTCTCGCAGATCACACTTCCTACTCAAACATGTCCCTGAGGAGTGTTGTCTGTTTTCTGTATGATGTGAACAAAGATATTCCAAGACAGCGATACAGTATGACTGTGTAGGCTTCAGTACATTAGAAAGAACTGTGTAGTTATTCCTATATGGTGACAAAAAACGAAGCTAGAAAGTGTTGCATCCTGAAATCTGTAAACATGTTTTTCACTGTCCAGAGAATGCAAGGGTGTAATTTTTGTTCACAAAACACGACAGTGACTAAGAATGTAGGTCTTGGGCATCTTTCCCTGGTAAGATTTGAGATGGCATGCATTTGTTAGATTAAAGAAATTCTTTTTTTAGGAAATGTTGGTAATCTTGACAGAAGCAAACCCGTCTTTGGCTGCCTTCCTATCTAGCACTTTGTTTGTAAGGGGGGTGAGGAGGGGGGGGGGGGGCCCTACTGGTCCTGCTGAGCCTAGAAGACAAACGTCCCTCAGGACCCATCTGACAACTTAATTTATATAATTGCTTAGAAGCATCTGCGTAAGAAAGACCGACTTTCAGCACCCTCCTCCACTTGTCACTGTTATGAATGACTCGGATTTGATGTCCAATGAGTCAAACAGACAAGTCACACTGATGTCGACATACTAAAGCATGTGTGAGCTACAAAATAAGCACTGTTAATTTGATTACGGCACTGCATCCTTCTTATGGAAAACAGTTCTAGTTTCATATCTTCATCCTGCATTGTTAGTTAGAGCTCTGATCTGGTTATACTGATGCAGCCAGCTGATTGTGCAATACATCCCTCCACCATGAAAAATGTGTCCATATGTTAAACAGTAATGCAATAAACAAAAGTGACATGAGAGCATCAATGTGTGGCCTTTCTCTCTTGATTTTTTTGCAGCTTATGATTCCTTTGGTAGTTAGCAGCTGGTCAAAATAACTTGTTTTGGTTGGCTTGTATGTGCCACAGCCTCGTTATTGTTAATTATGTACTTCCTTTATCTGTTTGTCTTTGTGCTGTCCCCATTGTGTTAACTTTAAACAAGTCATCTGCAGATACCCGCAGGCTTCCTTTGTACCGCTTCTTAAATGGATGGTTGAGAAAATGTTAAAGGTTATTAATTGCTTGTGTGGAACCAGGGAGTAAGCTTTTGAACAATATTTGGAAATTAGAATTTTTTTTTGGAAAAGCCAGCCAGAACACACCCTCTTTGGAATGGTCAGATAACAAATTAATTAAAATGAATTAAAAGGACATTTATCTTCTATATTATCAAAAATATTTGCCCCTTATTGTTAGCATTCGGCAGTTAAAGCAAACTTTCTGGATGTAATACACAAAGGAATTTTCCTTTAGTCATATTGATGTGTTGTAATGAAGTAGGTGGTAGTAGGTTTGTCTTGGAAATAGTTTGTCAGTGAAGTGAACATCAAGTACCGCATTGGTGAAGATGGTACGGAGAGAGCAGCTATGATGATGGTGATGGTGGGGAATAGCCTGAGGATGGAGTGTTTTTCAGTAGGCAGCTCCTGATATTATGTGACAGTAAAGGGCCTTATCTACCAGGGCCATGATGAAGCACAACACTCTTTGATTTTTTATCTTCCAAACGTTTAACAATCTCATGCTCTAGACAGATTAGCGAGATGAAGGTGTAAAAACAGGCTATGCGGTTTCAGGGGAGTCAAATACAGCCAAATGCAGGGTCTAAGGCAATATCTGCATCACGCTGATAGTTCAAAATGAAAGATTAGCTGAAATTACTCACATACTTTTGGCCTTCAGGTTCAGGGAAGTCATAACATATTATACATCTTATGGCTTGATTTGATTATTTTTGCTTAAGTGTACAATACAGGCAGACAGTAAGTGGGATAAAAAGAGGTTGAAATGGGAGAAAAAGGGGGGATGACATGCGAGGTTTGTGCATAAACTTTACTTGAACCTGCTGTAGCACTATGTTCCTCTTGTTGATCTATTCTATATCTTTGTTTATCTGGTTTGTTATTCGGTTCATCATGCTCAGAAGTCTCTCACTTGCAGTCGGCTTCGTATTTATTTCTGTTTCCCATTAGGGCACTGATCCCCTAAAGAATTAGTCGGTGGTGTTTTTTTTTTTTTTTTTACCCTACTTAAAATTAATCAGGGCCCGAACCTTTCTTTTCAAGTTGTTTTCTATTGGTGTGGTATCTTAATATGCCAAACTTCCAAAGACATAGAGACCAACTCTTGGCAAGCATCAACATACAGAAATCAAAGGCACCTCAAGACATCAATTTATTTTCATGTTTCCTTTTTAGCTATCATACCTAATAATGTAGAATTAGTGTTTTATATTTCAATCTTTAACCCTAATGAAAATGTCTTCAGGCCCTGTTGGTTAACAATTGTCTTTGTTAGCTCATTAATGTGAAATTACTTCTCAGCTTCTTATAAAAAACATGTCCTAAAACAAATAACATGCAGCACATTGTTTTTTCAATGATCTTTGTACAGATTGTTTCATCCGCCATAACACAGAATTTTTGTGTCATGTTCTTCTACTTGTAAGTGTGGAAGCATCATGAGTAAGATTTTGTATCCTGTGCGTCACTCGCTGTTAACTTGTTTTTCAAAGCCGTGTCTTTCATACACCGTACATGCCATTTAGTGAATAACACCAAGTCTTTCAGAACGAAAACATTTTTAGAATCCGTAACAGTAACCCAAGGTCAAAACGCTGTTAAAAACTTCTCAGATATCTTTCAGTCGAGGCCTTCTGAGTGTCTACTAACTCACGGTGAAGCTGCATAGTAATGTCTCTTGCAGCCTAGTGGGCATTTTTGAAAAGAAGGCAGCAATTCTGTACATTAAAAGAGGAGGAGGAGTGTTTTAGGGTCACCTTTCTTACAGTAAGTACGAAGTCATGCATCCCGAGAGATGAAATGCGTGTGGAGGTATCTGTCAGAATACAACAAAGAGGGCTGCTTTGCTTCAGCTCTGCTTGTGCACCACTTTGCTGTCCCTTTTTCTTGTGACAAACATTGAGTGAGTGAGGTAGATGTAGCATATTTCCTTTAATATCTTTGTTATGTAATGACATTACAGTACTTAATAATGCAGGGATAATGATTGATGAGGAGGGATTTTATGTTTCATTTCATTTTTTTCTACCGATCAATCCCAGACAATCCCGGTCTGATACATGAACTAGACACACAGTGAATGTCCGACTTGAACTGGTGATATCAACTAGAAAATACATCAGTGTACAAAATGCATGCTTTAACAAATGTAAGACTTAATACTGAAATGTCCTCCAGATATGAGAATCATGTGAGGCTTCATTAGGCATCGGGATAAGACAGAAGCACTGATGCATTTTACAGGAAATAAAGGTAAGAAAGCCTCTGTATGAAGCTTTTATTCAAAGCTACTGCTGTGTGGTGAATACTGATATTTGGTTTTACACAGTTGCTTGATATCAGCTGTCAGCCCTGCTGCGGATAGCATTATGGATGTAGTGATTTTTAGCAAGTGGTCCTGAAAAACAAAACAAAAATGCATCAAAACAAATCTCATCGTAGCGATACGTAGAGTCATTTATTAACACTGCTGACATTGTAATTCATAAGTCAATGTTCAGCCTTCTTTATAAAATCTCTCAAAATGATTAGATGTTAATAAAATGATAAAATAAGCAACCTTTGGGAAACGCCAGCAGTCCGGTTGATCAATAAGTGTAATACCAGGGTTTCCGCCAGAGAAGTTGTTCTGCACGGCGGTTTAAAGCTCGGATCCTTTGAGGAATAAGTCGGCGCATAGCAAGTGTGCGGTCGAGAGAGAGAGAGAGAGAGAGAGAGAGAGAGAGAGAGTGTGATGGTAAGGCTGTGGTGACCAGAGCAGAGTATGAAGTTAGCAGTGAACAGGGTATTGAGTGTAGAGTTTAGGCTATTTGTCAGAGAATAAACGCTACAACTTCTCAAGCCACCCGGCTGAAGTGAAGGGGGTTAGCGCTGAAGCTAGCCACAACATCACCCCATGCTCACTTAAGGTGGACTCCATTGAGGTGGACCAGCTATTTTGATTTTAGTGACAATCTCAGCAGCTCCTCCGAGTTTTTCTCAGCGTTAGGTCTAACAACTTCTCTGGTGGAAACCCCGCTCTCTCTCTCGACTGCACACTCGCTATGCACGCAACCTGTGTACTGAGCTATTCCTTAAAGGAGGATTCCACGATTCTTTTTCATGTTTTTAAGACTATTTGCAAGTTACTGAACAGTACTCAAGATTCAAAAAGCTTTATTGTCTTGTTTATTGCTGAAATTTGTCTTAGGTTATGGGCTCACAAACAACAAGAAAACACTCACCCATGAAAGACTCAGATAAAATGACATTAAAACACAAACAGTTCCATACATAAATAAGAGCAAGTGTGTAAAGCTGCATTAGAAATAGTGACAGTCTATTTGGTCTTTTTTAAAATGGATATTGCAGTTGGAAACCAAACTAATAGTGCAACCAAACTCATTTCACAGCTGAAAAGCAAACAGTTGATGTTGTGTAGAAGCGTTAGTGTGTCGTTTCGGATAACAAGCAGGATATTCACCATTAAAAAAAAAAAAAACACCAACACAGTACACCAGAGCTGACAGAAGTTAGTGCTTTCAGTTAGCAGGCGAGCTAACCCCTAAGCGGTGGCGTTTACCTGCAGCCTAGCTGTCAGTTTAACATGATGTGAAGAAGATGAGCTTCCTAGCAGGACATTAAAACTGCTGCTAACACACTACCAAGCGTCAAATCTGTGAGCTAACTGGGGAGCTGGCGACGTGACAATGTTCAGACGGGTGTAAGCTAACAGCAAGTGCTGCTGTACCGATATGACTCCGTAAAGGCAGATCATGGAAACATTTTAATTGTTCATTATGTAATATCGTCATATCGCACACCCATACCACTGGGCTCGCAATACACTGGTTTGGAAACCCTGAATACTTAACATAATGGGAGATTAATGGGAGGTGTGACAGCAGGGGATGACACAACAATATTGTTGGCAAATATAACACAGCCTAACACTATCAAAATAATAGAAACCAAATTATCAACTTAACCATACAGCTGTAAAATTATTCAGCTGACTTGCTGAATTCCCACCTCACACTTTGATAAGCAGCTTCCAATTGGTCAGCAGCTGGAGGTCTGTAATTAATCAGAGACTCAAAACATCTGCTGCACAGAAGAGTGTCTAACAGACACATACTGTTAGATACATAATGTATCTACTGTATCTAACGAGTCACTTTAATTAGTCATTTTTCAGAGGGAGGACATTAATGGAATCGTCTCATTTGTCTTCAAGGACCGTACTCTATTTTCAGCATGTTTTATTCTATTTAATATTAAGTGTACATAATTTGTTGTCAACCATTTTCCAAAGACTGTATTTTACTGACCATTCAGGCAGCCATTAATTTCAGTTTATATTGTATGAAAATACACTGAGAGTTTGAGTGTTTCAACAATGGATTTTATTATAAATCACTTGATGTACCTCACTTTAAGATAACAGTTTATGATGTAAATGTCTAGCAGATAGTAATGTGATAACTAGTTATGGTTATATGTATCGCTGTATGTACACAGATAATGTAAGAATCCCTAAATCCCTTGAAGAGGCTAAATGAAAATAAAAGCAGTGTGTAAATACTGCAGTTTACATTGTTATGGGCCCAATTTAAGATTTCCCTCATAATGTCAGTCCATCTGACCAGCGTTTCTCTAATTGTGTGTTATGTTGAGGCTAGTAATGCTCCACAAACTCGATGCCTTCTATCCCTGTTGGTGAGTTGAAGTTCAAATGAAGTTTTTAACTGTGGTAAAAGTCTTTCATTTATTAATTCACACACTGAAACTATGTCCTACCCTTTAGGCTATGTTTTAATAGGCGATTTGAAGTTGCACTAAGTCAAATATTTATGAGCTGTTGTGTTGTCTTTTCTTTCAGCAATGCTGTCTTTTCATCTAATGTTATCATCCTAATGTTTTGGTCTAATGCGTTCTGAAGCGAGTGAGAACCCTTTTTTTGAATCTTAGAGTTTAGGTATAGGGTTTAAGTATTCCCATTTATACTCACTCACATTTTTACTGGGGCAACAGCATAATCAAATTTACCTTAACAATTATCTATTCATTACAATTAATGATCACAGATCAAAGCAATCATGAACGATTCTAATCCCCCGTTCAGTCGCTAATGTCAACCAGCTAGTAGCATCATTGTATACTCCATAGAGGAGATGAAGGCACTTGAGCATCTAGGGAGCCAGACAGTGGAAATCGCATTCAAATAAATTGAGAATTAATTAGATCTATATATCATTGCCACAAATGTGCCATGGGACTGTACAGCATTACGCTGGGAATGAGCATGTGACACAGAAACCCATAGTTTCATTTCAGTGGCTGTTGCGCTCCAATTTTCAACTGTGCTTCTTTAACACTGACCACACATAAAAAATACTTATCTCTGTCACAACTCGATTGCATTTCTATGAAGGCAATTTTTAGAAGATGAAACGAGTTTGCAAGGGTTTTCCAAAAGCACCTTCCCTACCCAACTTTAATTCTTAAGGCCATAATATAGTTACCATAGCAACTTGTGCCCCTTGATTTGAGCAGGGGAAATCAGGTCACATTACTGCTATGTTAGAAGCGACCTTTACCTCACCACACGTCTAATACTTGGTTTCCAACCTGCCACTCACTGTGCGTCTCAGCTCTCTGTCTTCATTTTTCTGCTTTCACTCAGATATCAACATAATTCAAAACAGGAATTTTAATCAGGATTAAAAGTATCATGGCTAATTCACAGAGATTGTACCATCAAAGCAAAACTTTAGAAAAGGCTTTTAAAAGACCATCTGTGCAATTCCTTTTTTTTTCTCTCTCTCTCTCTCTCTTCGCCTTCAGTATGTCATCAGGGGATAACTCAGTTTGTACCACTGCTATTTCATTGTTTAATGGATTTTTGGAAAGCACTGATTAGTGGGAGTCGGTATAACATGAATGTATAATAATAGGAAAGTACACATGTCCAATTCTGACATATTGTAAGATTCTGTAACATAGAGGGGATAAAAGCTATTCTTAGAGGCAACCCATAATTTCCATCAGAGTCTGAAATATAAGTGAAGTGCCCACACGGTTGCCATGTGATAAGTTCTGATTTAATTTGATATTCTAACTTGCTGTTTGCCAGAAAAACAACTACAGGTCCAAAGGCACTGATGGCTGTGTTTTTTGTAATTTATAGCCTGAAACTTTACCACAGAGTTTTGAATCTCAGTTAGCTGATCTTCCACTTTCATAACACAGTTCTGTCCCCTTTGTTTTGTTCAGTGTATCCGTGCTGATACATCCAGTAAGAGCTGCACCCTCAGTGTCATTACGTATACGACTTTAACTTAATAAAACACCATCGTGGCTGGCCCGGATTCAGATTAATTCATTTTAAGTAGCCTGACATTTTATGTTGTTAACAATGTAACATTCATGCAATGCACAAGTGGATGTGTTAACTGTGCTGACCTGAGCTGTAGAGATCTAACAATGAGCCTTGAGACAGGCCCCTGATGTGCCAGATCACATACTCATTAAATCTCAATTTTCAGCAAAGCTCATTTAAAGCATAATGTGTGACACACAGAACCTGTGTTCAGCCGTTGCCTTTGAATAAGGACAAAATGAAACACTGAGCTTCAGGTGCTCAAATCTGGTGTGGGTGAATGTGTGTATGTGTGTGCAGCAGCCTAGGATGGCCAAGCTCAGGATTCTGCAAAACTATGCAGATGTAATATTCTGTATGTGTGTGTGTTATCTGTATGCAGCTGTGCATGCCATATATTCATGTTTGTCAGGATTCAAACACCATCTTTTTTTAATGCAACAGTTAAAACATAACTACAAAACTGGGCTTAGTCTATGTACAGAGGGATATTCCTGGCTTGATGGGTTATTTAGTGTATCCCAGTCACTGCCTGTAGCAAAAGCAATGTTTTGTCATTGTTTTAAGGTCAGAATGAATCGATTAATTCATGTTTATTCTCCAAGGAAAGAACATTTCTAAGACTTTGAAATAACCAGATGCTTTTAGGGATTGTGCCCTTTGTCATACTGTAAATGGGCTTAATTTGTGGTGTGAGAAAGGATTTTAATTACAACAATTAAGCGAATGCGAAATGTAATTTATTCCAGGCTACACTGCATAATCTACAAATTAGGCTTACCATTTTATTAAGCACGGGCAGATGTAGCACCACAGGCCATTTTAGATCCAGTAAATTCACCACATGGCATGACCTGTCTGCCCCTCTCATCTGTTAGTACAAAACAAAACCTTTACAGAAGGTTGAGTCTGCTTTTTTTTTAAGAGATTAGGACCCCAACCTACTGAGGTGATAGTCAACCATTGGGTGTCCCTGGGTGATCATTGATCATCTGTAGCTGACTATTGCTTTATAATTTTTTTTTTGAGCTATCTCTTTGAGCCCACACACTATTATGTGAATGAATAAAAAGTTGAACTTGAAATTTATTCTGACGTGGTTTTGTTCAAGACAAGTTTATTCTTTTGGGGCCTTCTGCTATGTGAGCTATTCCAAAGCACATAACTGTGCTGCCCTTTGAATGTCTCTACATAACAGCTTTAAACAGCTGAATTGGCTCATTTAAGTATCCGGGGCTTCATGTAGTCTGTGACGGGTTTTTTTTCACATGAGAAGTGTCAACTGCCCCCATTATCCTATTGTCATCTAGATGGATACGGAACAGGTGGAAGTTCTTGGGTGAGACGGTGTGTGTGTTAAACATTAACAAGGCCTAGCGCGGTGTTAGCGCATTACTTCTTTTACAGCAGAGAGTTTTCTCAAAAAAAAAAATACCTGCCTAGAATGAGATGTAGCACCTGATATTCATGCGGAGCTCGGAGAGAGCTTGGCTTTTACTGTGAAGCAGGTGCAAGAAATGTTGATGTTGTAGTTTCTATTAAGCATTAACTGCAACAGCCTTCACTTGTTAGTCTCTGCACACACCTGCTTTCTTACAGCTGTTTTCTGCTACTGTTATTCAGTAGAAGTTTGCCCACATGATGTGTCGTGTCTGGGTTTTTTAAAAATCTTTTCAAAGGGTTCAAAACAACTAGTGGCTGTCAAACTTAGATTTAAGTGGAATGTGCCATGTATTAAATTGGTGAAATGCTTCATCAAGTGTAAGGTCACTAAGATCTCTCGAGTTTTAAAACGCTATAGTTGGTATTAGAGATGCAGCGATGAACTGATTTCACTGTTATCTCAGTGAAGGTAATACACATTACTTTAGTGGCAAGATACTTAATAAAACATTGAGTTGGTAGGGAATTAAATATAAAAGTGTCACTTACAATCAACTGAACAGCGGTGAGTTAAGAGTTGGGCTTTAACAACATAAACCAACAGCAGCACAGCAGGAAAAGGAGCATTGCACCGTTTTTTAAATTAATGCTCAACAAAACGACATGTAATCCATTAAGCTTCAGTGCGACCGTTTACATCCTGTTGCTTCCCGCCATCTGTGTTGAGTAAATGCTAGGTATGGAAGGTACATATGCCAGGTGTAACTTAACATCAGGATATTGTAGACTTTTAGCACTATACCATGGGATCTAATGAATGACATTTCAGGGATTAATACAACCTGCAGAAGAGATATTGTCAATTTATTTCTTGCATTTTTACTGAAACTACAACAAAAAAACAATAATAGACAGGATTTTCAGTTTATTACCTACATTAGGTTCCTCTAGGGGATCAATAAAGTTCATCTTATATTATTAATAATGATTTAAAATACTGTATTTAAAATATTAGAAATCAAAGTTCATGTTGGCACGGACTATTTATTTTCATTTTTCTTATGTTTTTCTAACTTTAGCCTAAGACTACCTCTGGTACTGCAGCAGTTCAACCTACTGATGCTGAATCCTTGGTGAAGTGTGCATGTTGTGCTCCCGCTTCAAAGCAAAACAGTGTGATTTTATCCATCTGTAGTATTGTGAAATAAATTAATGCATATCCTCAGACTATAACCGCACCATCAAAATCTATAATCATTGCATCCCTAGTTAGTATACAATGAGTAACCAGCTGTGTACCTCTGGGGGGGCTTCAGTCAGGGCCTATACTGCTTTTCTTTTGCTATGTGTTGAATCTGTGATGTTGTATAGATGTTTATGTCTCTGTGGGAGTAGCTACTGTTTACAACACCAAGGTATAGAATGAATTTTAGAGTCTTTTGCTCATATTTATTCCATTTCCAGATAGACACAACTTGCATCAATGGCTGTGAGTACACGGCAGCTGTTTTTCTTCTGAATGTAATCAGATTACTGAAACTTTTTGTGAGTGCTAGACAAAATGATTTTTTGTTCACATGCTCTGTAGTAAGGCAAAGAAAGACTGGCGCTAGGCTACGTCCAAACTTAAATCTGTTTTAGACGTTTTCAGCTCACTGCTTTGTTTCCGTACTGAAGCAAGAGTTTTATCAGAATATACCGCTTTTGGAGTTAAAACACAAAAATAAGCAGAAGACAAGACTTCTGTTTATTTTCCCGAAACTTGTAAATATCACATGTTTAAAGATCCCTTGGGAAAGATACCCCACTTAGAAAAATGGGAGACGGCTTTCGTAAATGACAAACGACAGAGGAGCGAGCGGTGCGTCGTCCCAAGGGAACAGTTTTGACTTTACTCAAGTGCTTATGCACAGAGAGAGTATAGCTTTTGTGGAAAAACTGAAAGTAAATGGAAAACATTTACATGACATCTTCAAATCTTTCAAATAGATGAAAGATTTAACCTGCCTCTGTTAAAAGGAATGAATGTTCTCTCAGAAGCAGCTAGTTTATTCTGATCCAAATTGTTTGCACATTTCTGACTGAGCTCCTTGTCTGATGAATAGTGGAGTAAAAGAGTAAGAACGGTTATTGATAAGATTGATATGATATTGGTAAGGAAGATCAAATTCAGGTTCGATCTCGGGAAGGGATGCCAAACAATCAGACTGATTTAACAAATGGATGTTGTTGATCAATTAAGATAAAAAGACTGATAAAAAAGAATTTATGAATTACTCAAATGACTCAAATTGGAAAATAAAAATCAACATGCAAAGTAAAACTCATTCCAACAAATCACCAGCTGCACATTTGATCCAGTGAAGCGCACCGTTGTCGGCTCCTTGATTAAGCTCAGGTGTGGGTAATCAGGCTGTCGCTGGAGGTAAATATGTCTTTCATGGCACTGAAGGTATTCCAGTGCAGTGCCTCTCTATAATCTGCTTTTGCAGTGTCAGAGATGGGAATCTAATAAAATAAACCGCCGTCCACAAAAAATGACATCTCAAAAGAAATAGGGCCTCAGATGGACTCATGCTTATCACCATCTCACTCTTAAGACTGTATCTAATCCTTTTACCAGTTTAAAATCTGTGACACCTTTTTTCTGTCGGCTGCATTTGTGCGCCTGGCTCAGAGGTGTCAGCTCTTCTTCATCTTCCTTTACAGCCTTGTTGAATGCTTGATGGTAGAAAGATGTGTTAGTTATTAGAATAAATAACTTTGTGTGAGTTGGTCAGTGGATAAAATGTTAAAAAAAACATTTTCTGGTGTGTGCTCTGTAATCTAGTGTCTATATTATTTAGGTTTGGCTAATTAGCAAAATGCTTTGTTTTCCGCAATTGAACATCATGCACAAATGTAGTAGTTTTCACATATGGTTTCAGGTGTTTCTGTGAGTGAGCAACTGTTTGAATTTGAAACTATACTGGCAAAGATTTCAATTTCTTTTACTGACAAATCTCAAGAGTAACAAAGCAAGTCCTCATTTTTGTTGTAACACCATGCTGTTATCTAGTGCTTGCTTTTAGAGAGCAGATTACTGAAGAAAAACGTGAATATTTCCCTGCCACAACAAAATGGAGTGGGTTGGGGTGTGTTAGCGTGACTCAGCCAGCATCAGTTCCAAAGAAACTTTTCATCTAAGGCTTATTGATCAGCCTCAGATTGTTTGTACATGCACTCTCTGAGCAGAGATAATGAGTACTTGCTTATTTAAATACCACATTTAGAATGAAATGTAAAAATTTGCTGGACGGTGTTATTATTGACTAATGTGAAACTGACTGTTTAAATCATAACTGTTGCATTAAACTATATTTTGAAATGAGGTGTAAACTCGTTACAGTGGCATGACATCGTATTACAGGGCTCTATAGTGCATATGTGAGTGAAAATTAGAGTGTGTGAATGTGGCATATTATTTGCAAGTGACTCTGATTTGTGACACCAGTAAGTTATAGTGCGAAAAGCCCAGTATGGCAGTTTGAGGTAATTAATTTTCTGAATTCATGGATTTGTAGTTTCCAGTGTTTGTACTATGTGCATGTATGTATGCATTCCCCATATTTAAAAGATGAGAAACAAAAGAAAAAAAAAACATTTTCACCTTCCTTCAGCCATGGTGAAATAAAAACACATCATTTTTATGCCTTTAACAGGCTTCATGAGGGTGTGTGTTCCCTTGGCAACCATCTCATCCTCAGGTCAGTGTAATTCCCTAGGTGGCCTCTGTAGTGGATATAATATACAAATAACTTCTCATTACAAATATTTCAAGAAAATAACATTGTTTAGAAGCGAGAGGCAAAATGCTGATAGGGTGCAATGTTTCCCACAGAGTTAGAATCTATATGGTGTTATCTGACTGGGAAGGGTAGGGGGGGTATACTGCATATAAGGTGCTCCACTGCAAATATTTTAATTGCCAAGTACTTTGTGACAAACAAAAACTGAATGAATGAATTATGTTGCAACTGTATTGTCATTTTATGTACAGCACATTGTTTCTTTCCAACTCTCGTCCAAAAATTAATGTAATGTTACATCCTCCCCCTGACGACAGGAGGTCCACTCAGGCCCTGAAGGGTTGGGTCTCTGAGATTGTGTTAAGAACATAGACTAACTTATCAGATTTAACTTGAATGCATCAGTTTTGGACAAATTTGTGCAGAGATATTCATGATACTAACCATGCGTGATCTCTGGATGGATCCGGCCAGCCATCTTCTCTGCGGGGAAAAGCCGGGAAAAGCCATTAACCATGGGTGCTATTCATTAAGCTAATTTATGCTTCCTTGCATCTTTTCTCCTCTGTCCTCCGGACATGACCTGGAAACCGATCTCCCGCCACCATTGTTGTGGATCTTCAAAATCTCTTAATTGCACCTCGAGGACACAAGGAAAGAGGAGGCTCCTGGAGGAGCTTAGAACGAGGAACCACAGGTGTATCCTCTGTGGAAGTTTTTTACAGGACGGCAACACCCCTTTGATCCAGTGTCTTTATTGAATGGTCAGCTGATCTGATGAGATAGTAAACAGTCAGGCTGTTGTGGAAACTGCTTTAATGTAGTAACATTAATATATGTGATTATAATATAGCAGATCAGGAAAACTACCTGTGGAATGACGACACCAACAGCAGATTTTCATATTTATTCATAAAATAAAAATTGGTGAACCATGAATCAATCACAAGAAAAACTTTTGTAACTTCATTATTTTTCTTCATAAGCCAAATGCTTTGCGTCTCAAGTCCATAAAATATGATGCCGCACAGCTGCGTGTCTCCTATAATATCATCCTGAACCTGAAAAGGACGTCACACTTTCACAAACTAAATAAGCAATACTTTAGACATATTCTGCAAGCTACAGCTGCTTTTATTGCTCCTCGGTCTGTTCTTTCAGTAATTAACAGATTTTAATTGTCTATTCGTGTCTTATTCTGTGACAGCCAGACACTGCTATGGATCTGTAATCAAATACTAAAACATCGGTGCCGTTATCAGGTTTTTAAGGTGTAGCTGCAGCATCTCAGGTAACAGACTGTTAGCCAGCATGTTAATCCTACTAAATACATGGATGAGACCATATGTTTACATATGTAGTAACAAAGTAGTATTGCTTTGTTATTATGTATTACTTTATTATTACAGAGAGAGTAAAGTACTGAATAAAGGTACCGTTGGGTATTGGTACCAGTATTGGTTTAAATGTTAGTGGTACTCAACCCTACTTAAAAGACTAGATGGTGGCGATGACTGTGAATGTACTGGTATTTTGACAAAACAGGTGACATTTTAAAGTGGCATTTCAAAATTTGACAAACTCAGCAGGGATGCAGTTTGTGCTTGTTTTTTTTTTTTTTTTTTGGTTGTATAATTTATGTTGATTTGGCTGTTTGATTTAACATCGCATGACTACATTATGCATCATTATATTATATCAATATATGACATTGCATCAAGATAAAGTTGAACTCACACAGAGTCAAATATATTAACCAGCATTCGAAAGTGTTTGCATTTTTTAAAGCTTTTATGTCACATGGATTTATTCATGCCTTTGTAAATACACAAAATAACAGGCTGCCTCTCCTATGATACCCAAAAGCTGCAGAGATGATAAGCACTTCTGAGGCTTACTCCTTCCTCGATCCAGGAAATGTCATTTCATCAGCCTCAGTGAGCATCTCTGCATCGATTCTTGAAACAATGATGAATTTAAACGTCCTAATCCACACAATCAATAATCGGCTGATTGTAAGCCCGAATGCAGAGAGTTTAAAAATTCTGAGTACATTTGTTTCATTTATAGGGGAGTAACATTAAAGTAAAAAAAATGTCTATATGCTCACAGTCCCTCTTAACCTATTTTCCAACTCATCTCAGCTTGCCCTGAATTCCTCTGCATAACTTCATGTATGTGTGCCACTTCAAACCATAGCACCTTGCTCATTGGGCTTTGAAGTGTCAGTGTCTTTTCATATTCAGTCTTCTCTCAGGACACCAAAGATTTCAGGCACATACTTCATGCTCACTTCTTCATCACGACAGCCATCACTGGCTGCACATGTAATTTTACCACTGTGAAAGACGCTAGCTCCATTCAGGTGTGCGCTGTCTCATGGTGAAGACAATAATTGCCTGTACTGCTCTTCCCTTTGGTAATTGTCTTTTGATTGAGGTCATCAGGACAATTAAAACCATTGAGGGGTGAAAAGTGGTAGCGAGAGACCTGAGACAGCTATGCTTTGGTGGTAGGATGGATGAGGAAAATGTACAGAAGAGAACTGTGTGTGTGGGAACATCCACTGATGTCAGGATAGGACGGTGTACAGACTGGCTTTGTCTACACTGCGTTATCGCAGTTGATTAATCATGTGGCTTTTTCAAAAATCTGTTGAAGGCAGCAGGATGTTCCAGGGTTTTCCCTGGATTTTTTCGAGACAAAGGTGGTAAAGGCTGGAGAACATGTGTGGTGCGTTGTAGGGCTGTGACGATAACCGCATTACCGGAATACCGTGGTCATGTGAGGCCTACCACGTGGTTGAGCTCATTATCGTCTTTCGTTTTTTTAAATGTCAACCACAACTGTCATATACGGTAGTCTAATGTGCTTGCGCATATACTGTGTGATGTACGGTAATACAGTGGCAACGTAGGCTACGTGATATGTTAGAGAATCAGTTTGCTACGGGTACTAGGCCGCAAGACCTTGGCATCGCCCCCCACGAGAACAACAGCCCAGTGGGACGCTGAAAGTGGTGTGCGAGGAAGTGAAAGTGGAAGGTCAACAAAAGGCTTTGAGTTTGATAGGCAGGGGAAACTCTTGTGATATCATAGGTGATCATGGGAGCTTAATTCTTAGTTTTTAAGAAATTAGCCTACATGCTGTTACATAATGACATGGCATTGCAGTTTTTATGAACTTGAACAATCCTGTGCCAAAGGCAGAGACTAAATAAACATGACCTGAATCTGTCCCTCTAACAAAACATGGAGCCTCTTTGATGACAAAAAAAGACATGCTTAAAAATGATGTCACCCACCAATAATGGCAACATCTAACATCTGGAAAGACGAATTGATTGTGTCAGTATAGGGAAATTACTTATGATGAATTGCATCTCAACAAAAATTTGTGATGGTACATCAAAAGACTGGACAGATTATTTCACTTATTTGCTGTGGGGCCCCTTAGGCAAATCATTGTAATTTTTTGAAATGCTGGTTCTAAGAATAAGACACATCACTCAGCCAAGTTTAGTCAAAATCGGGTCAGTAGTTTCTGGGATGTCGCTTGTGACTAGGGAGATAGAGGTGGATAAACTGTTCAGATAATGAATAGGAAACCATTCCTGAGTATTCACACATCGTTTGCCTCAACCATAACAGACAATTGAATGTCAGGTATGAGGCCGGAGTCTGAAAATATGCACTCATCCCCAGGAATTTCTCCTGTATTGTGTGACAATCACTTTTTTTTTTTTTTATCTACACTAGCCATTGTCTGTGAATGTATACCAGTGAAGCGTGGGCAGAACAAAGTTGTCTCTACTGTCTCTGTGTGGGAGATGGTGGGGGATCTGTTCTGATACACACTTAATAGTCTGATGGTGTATGAGCAGCATTTTTTAGGGCTGAAGTTTCATGGTTTTCTTGTTGTGATGACTCATTGCAAGGCTACCAAACATAATCTTAATTGTCTCTGTTACAGACAGTAGCAGCAATCATCCAGCTTACACTTTAACTCCAATTTTAAGAGGTTTTGGGGCATGATTTGACACAAACTTCTAGGCGTCCTTTTCCAGATGAATGGAAGGTTAAGCATCAAAAGAAGCAGTGAACAGATACATTAATACAGCAATTAGGTCTGTCACAATAACTACTTTTGTTGGATGATTATGCGATAAACGATATTATTGTCATTTTAAGACCATTTTATGCCACAGTTGCGGTTAACATGGTACAAAATAAACATGGCTCAAATAAAGTACTAAATGTGAGGATTTATTCACTGTGAGCGGGAAACAGGCTACTTCTGGCCGTTGTTTGAAGAAACTAAAAGCTCTCCGGTTCACATGTCGCTGCTCAGTGTAAATAATGAATAAAATATCAATTCAGGAATCAGTGTATTGATTAAAAATAGGTTATTTGCCTCAAATAGATAGACCACACACAGGAAGTTATGCTATTTATTCTGGCATCATGTTGGCTGAAAATGTTGGTGACATTCCTATGTAAACAAACACATATGTAAACACAATGGGCAATTTCAAAATTAGCAAAAATGATCAAGGTCATGTCCATATATCATATGATAAGTCAATGACATAATTATCGTGACAGGCCAAACAGCAATTGAAAGCAGCTCACTGAGGTTTTAGGACACTTCATTGATACTTATTACATCACATAATACATAAAAAAATTAACAAATTGTTTTCACCAATTACATTGTCATTACCCATTTGGATAACCCTATTTTAATAGACATCATCCCCGGAGTTGGATGGAAGTTAGTCATGAAGGGTACACTCTGTAAATGGAAAACTGTTATAAATAACTAAAAGTCTTCAAAGGGGGAGATGTCGTCTCATGGGAATCCTGATACCCACTGTTGTTCCAGACATGGCTTCTATGCCTGTAAACCTCATTGTAGACAATAATGAGCTGATTAGGAACATTCATGTTCAGCGTTTCCCCGAGGTTGACTGCTTTGGGGTGGTGGAGGGGGGAGGGGGGGGACATGGGAGAGACTCAGTAGCCCGACATTTTTCTGTTCTGTTTAGGAGCGGCTGAGATTGACACTAAAATGAGAATAGCTGGTCCACCTTAAATGTCAGTCCACCTTATGTGAGCTTGGTCAGGTTAGGCAAACCCATTGTCGCTAACTTCGGAGCTAACCCCTTCACTTTTCCAGCAGTTGGAGTAACAACATATGAGACTTTTCTTGGTCTTGTGAAGCTGCAGCATTTATGAACCGACACACTGTAGTCTGTGCTGTACATTTACTGCCAGATTGACAACTTACTGATAACCTTTTCCTCTGTTCCGCTCGCATTCACTGTCACTTTTCCGCCGCTCGCTCTCTCCACTCACTCAACCACACACTTGCTACGCCAGTGCGCCGCTGCAGAATGAATAAAGGGAAATACTGATGTTGCTCTTGTTAGACTAGTAGGATGTCATTATTTTTATCCGTCAATGTCAGTATGCTACTGAGACATCGAGAAAGGGTGTGAATGATTGTTAAAAAAAAAGTGTATACCATAGTTACAAAAAGTACAAAAAATATTCCTGTAAGGACTTTCCACTCAAAACAGAACCTGCATAATGCTATTTAGCTAATTTTAAACAACATATTAAGTATCTGCACATACAGACGGTGAGCTGAAAATCTTAGCATCTTAGCAATCACAATAGCATTAGGTGACCTTTTTGGAGCTGATCCAGACTGCATTAATGATGCTGTGGGCTCAGAGGATTTTTGTTTTAAATATTGCATCCAAATGAGTTTTATTTGAATGTAGAGCTTTCAGCTGTGATTTATAAAATGTCCCTGTGTCCCATTATAATCACTGTGGGTGCTGTCATAGTGTCCCAGGAGTTGTGTCATTATTCACTGTCTATGAAGCAGCTCCAGGATTTGACTGTGGATGACATAATCACTGCAGTCTGACTTACAGCTCCTCAGTTAAGGAAAAACTGTTTAGGCTATATGGTGCAATTAAGATTTTTTAAAAAAGCATAAAAAAGCATTGTTGTGATTGCCAGTTAATAATCAAGAATGATCAGTTACAATTAAGGCCTGACTGATATATCGGTATCGGCCTAAATGTTATCTGATATGCACTGATTTTTAATTTTTTTAATTTTTTATAATTATATTGGCATCACTGATCATTTTTGTTATTTCAAGTTTAATATATACGTACATATGTTTTTTTTTGTTCTGTTTTTTCTTCCAATTTAGTTACTTGGGGGGATGATTATTAGATTCACAGTGAAGTTTACTGTTTCAGTGCACTGATGTCATTTTATACAATAAAGTTTACTGTTAAACTGTAAAATATCATGCCTCCATCACAAATCTTTGTCACAAATGTTTGATAACCATATCAAAGGGGTCATTGCAAAAACTGTGCATTTATGTACATATTGTGCATATATAAGATTATCGGCCGATATATCGATATTTTTTTACTCCCTAATATCGGTATTGGCATCGGCCCCAAAAATCCAGTATTGGTCAGGCTCTAGTTATAATCACTAAATAAACAGTTTTTTTGTGGTACTCATTTAGACGTTCATGTTTAGACGATTCACAAGTAGGTAATTTATACGATGGTTGGTGAATGTCATACACTTCTGTAGATCCATAAAAAGTCAAATTCTTCTTCGGTCTTGCAGTAACCAGTTATTTTTCTGAGCAGAGAGGGGACTGTTGTCTGACATTTAGGTTTTTAGGTAGAAGCTAAAAACCTCAATTTCCTGAATTGCCAACAATACCAACAATTGCTCAATTGCAACAGTTGCTCTCTGCCATTGTTGGTCAGTTGGATTACCATGCAATTTGGTGCACTTGTGAACTTTCCGCATTTCCTCTAGCACCAAACTTTCAATTTGTACAGTACTTTGGTTTATGTATATTACAGTTTGGTTTTCTTAACAATGAGCATTACAGCATCACAGCGTTGCTGGTATGGCTGCAGTCTTAAGGCCCGTCCAAACAAGAGGCGTTTCAGCGGTGTCTTTCAGTCACATTTACTGTGCTGGGAATGCAAACACATGTATGTACCTAGATGAGTTTTGTGCTCGAAACCTTTTAGTGGTACTACATAGAGGTGGGAATCTTTGGGGGGAGTCTTACGATTCAATTTGATTCCAATTCTCGGTGTCACAGTTTAATAAAGAATCGATTCTCAATTCTAAAACTATTCTCGATTGAATAAAAGAAATTGAGGCACTATATTTAGGCTATTACTCCAGTGCACTGTATGCCATACTGTTAACTCCTGTCCTTAGTCCACTGAACTGCAATATGAAACATAATGTAACTGACAGTTAAGCTAAGAGGTCGTGATGAAGGTCACTGTCTGATTAACAGGAAGAGGCTGAGAAAAGTGTTTGAGTATGCAGCCTTTTGATTTGATTTGAGCTTAAGTGCATTCATTTGGAAGCATCTTACAAGCTTTTTTGTGTATAAGAATAATGAAATTAAAGTGTAATTTACTGACCAGCATCAATGGTTATATGTTTTTTGTAGAAACAGAAGTTGGTGTGTGTGTGCTGTGAGTAAGAGGGAGAAAAGAAAAGAACAAAGCGGAGTGCTCAGCTGTATTGTTATTAACATGATGTTTCAAGCAGTGGAGAATAGCCTCTCTACTGCACTGTCAGTACCAGGGAAAGCCATTTTTATTCAAAACTCTGTACGAGTGCAGGGCTTTTGAAATAAAACTGACAATGGACTAGAGTTTCTTTCCAATATATAAGTTTTATATAGTGGTGTAATGTGTGTTGATAACTGTTTAGATGATGGCTTATGAAGTATTCATTAAAACGATTATTATTCAGCTTTTAAATCCAAAATGCTTGCCTTTTTTGAAGATGAAATACAACATCACTCTAGCACATGTATGCTGCACACATGAGTTTGAGTTCTGTCTTTTTTGTCCATGAACATAATGTTATTTAATAACGTTATTACAAAAATCAATTTGGGCATTTGTGAAAAAATGTGAAAAAAAAAAAAATTATGCTTTATGGTGTGACAATGCTGTGGTTAAGGTCTGGTTAGGTTTAGGCACAAAATCCACTTGGTTAGGATTAGGGAAAGATCATAGTTTGGGTTAAAATGATCACTTGAAACATGGTTTATACTTCCTTAAAGTTACGCAACCTTCATCGTCATGGCCACAGTAAACACAATGACATCATGGTTTAAAAAAAAAAATTCCGATTCACGGTTGGAAACATGACACTTACGGTTGGAAACAGGTGGTCCCCTGCACTATCTATCTAGCCATCCACCCAACACACCCTTTCCTAGTCTGACTCACTAGATGTATGGGTGGGTATAATCCTGCCATTGGTCATCTATTTCAGGTGGCATTCTCTTCCCCTTCTGATATCTGGGTGTTAACGTTATCAAAATCCCCGTCGCTGCAGGAAACAACAACAACCTCAGAGCTCAAACAATTCCCCACCCCCTCCTCCTCCCCCGACACTATTTTAGCAAGGGCACCATCGCTGCATCCTGAGCTTAGCACCGCCCAAGCCGATTGTGATTGGTTTAAAGAAATACATACAACCCAAAGTGTTTTTTCCCCTATAGCACAATTGATAGTGGGTGTAGCCAGACCTTTCTCCAGTGCTGGCACAGCGCTGTGGAGATAGGTCTGGTAATGCGAGACTAACCCTCTCTTAACAACTGACGTCACTTCCCAGCGTCATAATTACTACTGCCACCAGATGGCGCAAATGTAACTATAGGTTGTTTTTTCCAGCCTGAATTTTTTAGACCTATGCTGTCATTTTTCTAGTGAGGACGGTCTGCAAAAACAAAGTGAGCATTGACATTGCCCGCAGGTTGGATGTATTGGCTGCATTCACCACCTGTTTCTGCAACACCTTTGATGGTTATATAGATGCTGTTTACCTCACCCTCAGGCTACATGGCGTTTGTAAGCAGACAGCTCATCAAGATGAGTGACAAGTGAAGGAGTGGGAACTTGACCAACTGAGGGTTTAGATAATGGGACAAATGGTAGACCACTGTAGCTGCCTTCTACTTAAACCCTTTTAAAAATGTAGTATGGATGTTCTTTTTTTAGCAATTCCCTTCTTTATACAGCTATTTTACAGGTGCACTTTTCCACTATAAGTAGCGTTTTATTGCTGGCCACTGTGTCGTTCCATTGGAATAAATGGGGGTACAGTAAAGTACCTTGCTCAAGGGTATCCTCAATGATGAAAATTTAGAGAGGGCTGACCTTGGTGGAAGTTACTCATTTACAGTGTTCACTTCACCCAGATTTTTCCTGCCAGTCCAACAACTCAAAATGGTGAAATTCTTATCAGTAGCCACTTACACGTCCCCACTTACACCTGTTACACTGTTATTTGAGTTTCTGAGAGTTTGCCATGGTTTTTAACATGACTTGGTTAAAAGGCTAATCTGGAAAAGATGTCCTATTAACCAAGGTCTTGTTTTGGCCAAAGGAGCAAAACTGTGGTGAGAGTAATCCCCGTATTATCATGTTTTAACTTCATCCCTTTGCACTGGGATTAAAACCTCCAGCATGTGTGTAACGAGAGTCATTCTAAAGAGCTTAGTTGTTTGTGTCTCTTAAAACACAAAAATGTCTATAAAAAAAAAAGTTTCCTGCCTTTTTTTTAATTACACATCCTACAACGTAAATGATTTCAATTTGTAATAATGCAAATTATATTTTTATGAGAAATACTTTAATAGTTAGGACATTACATAACACAAAGATACAAACATAATTTATTCATACAGTTTTTTTCCTTGCAAAGAAACAATATCACTTGCAGTAATATGGCATTCCATATTTATATACTGTGACTAATCACAATCTAAATATTTTAGTATGTATTTACAGTCCCATCACATTAAGCTGTAATAGTATGAAGCAGTTGAACAGTGACTGCTGTAACCTTGTATGCTTTATGCTGCTTTCGTTCACACTACAGACATGGAGGAAGAGTTTCACAAATCTTACCAACTCCAGAATTGGCAGAGCAACTTTCATGGAAAATCCACTCCTGCTCTTCTGATGACACGATGACATGTACAATTGCCTTAAGATTTATACAGATGAAAGTGTGTGTGTGGGAAAGGGGATAGAGAGAGCAAGTATTGTCCAGGTTCAGGTACTGTAAAATGAAGCTTTTGAAGTAGGTCATATTGAAGGTATGCTCACAGGTGGCTTTTCAAGGGAACTCTGGCAACGTGTCTGCACAACTGCAACAAACTATACTGGCATGTGGTGCTTCTGTGTCTGGTTTAGTATGTGGACTGTCTTATTGTATTGTAAGCATAATCAATCTTTATTACAATATTTGAGATCTACACAAAAAGTCACTGATATTTATATTAGTAGAGCAGGTGCTAATAGGGATTTATTTTGTGCAGAATATCAGTAATACACACCCATGTCTTCAAGTGTTCATTCCACAAAATCCACGAATCAATGAGCAATTGCAGCAAAGATGAGTATCACAGAGAACAGTGGAGTGTCTTTCACTCACTGCCTCTCAGACACATTTTTCGGATGATTATATTCAAATGATTACTGAGGAGAAAGCAGATGTTTTTGTTCTTACTGCTGCTGTTGTCGCTACTGCTGCCGGCATCAGTACCTTTACTGATTCTACTAGAACTACTGCTACTACTGCTTGCTATGACTGTTTTTTATTTGATATATTTTATTTGATACTACTTTAACTGTGTCACACTGCGATGGCAATGATTACATTCCTGATCTCATCCTTAGATAAACTGAACTTCCTTGATGCACACAGATACATGTTAATTGGAAGTGGCGATAAGGTGAGACGAGGGAGTGTGAAAACCATAATTACAATCAGGATTTGGGTATATGCTGGTATTACATTGTTGCATTATCTTCTCTATTATCGTCAAAAAGTCTCATCCATGGCGTCTTTGTGTTAAAGCATGAATAAAGAAACAGGCTAGTTGTTGAGTAATCCATAACAAGTTGGTGAATTTCCCCCAATAAAACACAAAATGTCAACGCTGACAAACATGGTACGTCAATTACAACAGTTCCAGTCAGAATACATAATAGATTCTCACACTACAGCAAGTGAGCAGATCATTAATAGAATTTTACAACACTTCCTGAAGCGTATTACTCTGTTCCTGTCTTGTATTGTCTTGAAATTACACAATAATCCTGCAACAAGTGGTTGATCAAAATGTAGCTGGTGCAGGAATGTTATCAGGTAATGTTCGGAACTTGGCAAACCATGTGCAAATTAGTATAATGTGTAACAGGCCCTGTGGAAGCACAACCATGAGATCACGTAGACGCATCACATTCAGAACTGTCAGCGTACCTTGTTGCACTCCATGCACTACCTCATTAATAACCGTCTGACTGGTTTGTGATAGCCTGGACAGAACCGAAGCAGTATCCAGCTCCTCACTATTAGTGTACGGTATATAGCACACACATGGAAAAGTTCCAGGGTGCAAAGTGCTGTTTTTGAAGGCTATTCCAAGAAAGACAAAACAGATGAGATCCCTCTTTCAGGAAGAAACACACATGAAAGCATCTGTCAGTTATATGATGTCCCGGCTGGACCAGTTTCAGTAGTTAAAGCCTGCAGAACACTTTGTGTGCTTTAGTGAAAATGGCAGGAGAGTGCCAGCATCGTATATTATATAAGAATATTTTAATTACATTCAGATTATGTCTATTTAATTGGTGGACTGTGTATTTTTATGTTTATGTTTTGCTTGTCATTTTTCGTTGAAAGTTGTTCCTTCCTAATTCAGCATATTTTTTCTCACCATTATGCTCTGAAGCCTATATGTTGTGCGTGGGGTTGTCTCTAGTCAATAAAAAAAATATTCTACCAATTTCCCCTCCTGTATAAAATATATGGTTGACTGGAAAGTGAAAGATGAGTCCACAAATGACATGTCTGGCAGAGTTTCTGTGAGACATTGAGCAGTCAAGTGGGATGAACTTTGGGTTGTTTGAGTGCAGACCTACTTTATTTGATATACACAAGGGACCCTTGCTCTCTCAGAATGATAAATACTTGACAGTAGACAAGAGAGATTCCCTTTCCGAAACCCAGTTACTGTAAGTCACAGCTAACTAAAAGAAGTAGTATTTTCACAGTAACATTTTATTTTATCTACATTTACCACAGTTTCTAACAGAGTTAATACAGTTGAAATACACTGTTTTTGTACCTTTGTGATGTTAAATGTTGGAGATTGTTTCATATTTAATACTGATACCACAACGATGATTATCTGCTGCTACTGATACTAATCTGATGCTCAGTCTTTGCTCTTCTCTTTCTTCCTTAACTGTTTATATGCATCTTGATTGTGTGTAAGCCATGAAATGTTTTAGCTTTATGTGCCACTTTTTGCAAGGCAAAACATCAAATTATCTACCGGTCTTTCAGTCTGACGACTTCACAGTTTGAGGGATGTGTGACAGACATTGTTGATATTGTCAGAATTGCTTGTTCGCTCCACTTGATCTAACACGTTTTCCGAGAATTATCAGATGTTAAAATACAGTCTGTGTGTTCTTTGGCAGTAGGTTGAATAGTTTTGCTCTCACTTCTCAAAATAACCCAAACCAAAAGTGTAGAATTTACAGGTTTTAATATGACACTCTAAACATATTTGGAGTCAAGTCAAGTCTAGTCAGTTTTATTTATAGAGCACCAAATCACAACAGAAGTTATCTCGGGGCACTTTTCACATAGAGCAGGTCTAGAGTGAACAAGGTCTTGGAGGGACTTTGTTTTCTATTCTGCAAAAAAATACCCTTCAAGCCAGAGATGATAAGACAAAGAAAATGCTGTTGAATTTCTGGAGGAAAAGATGTGCCTCTGACTCCAGTTATCAACTTTTGGGTTGATTAGGATGTTGGTCAGTCCAACACGTACCCCAGGGTTTGCATGACAACAAGCTGACCGATATAGCCAATAATAAAATGAAGTGCTGAAAAGAAAGGGACTGCCTGAGAGAAGGCTTCCTTTCCTAAGCAGATTTGTGTTATTTAATGTATGCGATGGGCTTCTGCCCCTCTATTTCACACTGTTATGGTATGTTTTATGTTTATGCTGCTGTATGCAAGTGAGATTCAGTCAAGGTCATAGTGAGATAAAGGAGGGTTAAAACCTTTTTCCGAAAAGAACAGTTGTATCCAGCCTGTGCCGACAGCTGTCTAGACAGCAGACCTTCAACTATTTAATTCCCTACATCAGTGAGCAAAGACACTGAGAACTCAGAGAGAGCAATATAAAATGTCACTCCCCATTTTTAGTTAATTTATTTCCAAAAACTGTAGAGAAAAGGCCCCCCTTATAGAATAGCAGATTACATATGGAGAACAAGATGCAAAAACAGCTTATACTAGAAGGAATGAAAGGGATAATCGTGTCTCTATCTGTATTTCTTTCTGTTTTTCTTTCTCGCTGTCTCTAAATAACAGATAGTCTAATTGCTAATTGTTAAACCCACTAGTCCTTCTGCTGGTGCATTCTGGGAGGATGGGGAGCAAATGAGGTGAGGCAAAGACGAGGAGGATGATGAATGTGAGACAGCTCCTGCTGGATCTGGACATGCTTCCCTCAACCCTCAGAGCTGTCTGTGCCACTGCATTAATGGTCTAAACGACACAGACAACTTAAATGAAGATGAGGGAGACTGTTAGCGAGACAAGAGAGAGAGAGAAACAAGGAAAGGGAGTGTGCATTCAAACATGCAGACAGTGAGACTCAAAATATCAGATAAATGGAGACTGCTTTTTGCGCAGAGGTGAATAGCAAGGAGGTTGAATAACAAGGTCGGCGCACTTTACTCTCCATATTTTTTAAGCCTACACATCAGCAATATATTCTCCATAAGCATAGGTGCAGTTTTTTTTGTGTTTAATATTGTTCCCCCTCAAAATGAGGGGGAACAATACATTTTTTCAGTATTGTTGGAACATTGATTGTTGATGCGCAACCATTTCATGAATGTAGAAAGTCCAAAACAACAACAAACTAATTTGACTGTAACTGAAAGAGCACATAGATTATTACATATGGGTCATCTAAAGTTATCCAATCCTTCCGTGTTAATTCTGCCTCTGTAATCAGTTAATTGACATGTATTTTAGTGTGGTCTCATTTGTTACATGTGCTGTTTGATTTTTTTTTTTTTTTTTGTCATTCAAAATATTTTTTAAAGAAATTGCAATGAGCCATGTTAACTTGTTATTTTATGTGTACACTTTAAAAGTAGTTGTTTTGTCTGCCTTCTCCCACAGAAGTTCATTGAGGTCAGGCTGTGGAGGGTGAGCCAGGCAAGCCAGCACCTCTTGCTCCTTCTTGAACTATAAATAAGTCTGACAGAGCTTTAGTGCATGTTCAGAGTCTTTGTTGTACTGGGAAAAAAAATCCCTTTCCACATGTTAGTAAGCCAGAATGGATGGAATGCAATCATAGAGAATAGTGGGGCTTCTCTACGGTCCATGTGCAGCTAGTCACTCACCTGATGTTATTGCATCACCATGTTTTGATAGTGGAATTTAAGTGGTGACCTCTTAAGCGGCTTTGTCCTCAAAGAAACATTTATACATGTTTTATATCCACTGGCCACTGAAGATACTTGCTGATTGGGTAGAAGGTGCCCAGTTAAAGGTACACTCAAGAATACACACAATGTGCATTGCTTAATGGAAAAATAACTGTTGTTTAGCAACTTTGAGTCGTACATACTGCATATTGCATCATAGGTGTGGCTCTGTTTTATGAATGTGCATGGAAGGGGTTGAGAGCTGATGTTAGATGCACCAGAATTTTAATTTAGTGTGCAGGGTTTATTAAAAATGCAGGTAAACATAGCAACAATAACACATCTCTAACTTGGATGAAATGAATCCAAACACAGATTGAACAAACCCTTTATAAATGGATGGTAATGTTCAGACAGTCTGTCTGTATGGTATGAATATGAGAATGTACTCAGACATATCTTGATACAGGAAATAACAAACTCAGTCAAGGAAAGGCCATTCCACTTTGCATCCAGATTCTCCATGTTGTTCAATCTTTTAGAGACACCCTTGTGTTTGAATGCTTATGCAATGTTTGTTAAGAGTCATTTATTCACAGCAGCAGCGGCATATTGCTCAAGCTGAAAGCCTAAGGACCATGCTGTTATTCACAAACTATTCGCATTCTGTATTTGGAGCATAAATGTGTCAATTTGATTTTGGGAAGTTGACATGAGAAAACCCAAATTGTGTGTTTTATATATAACACACAGTATCTGGGTAACACCTTTTTACTTTTCATTTGCTTTTAAGGTGAAAATTACTTTATGCTTGGTACATGTTTGTGTGTAAAATATATGAAAAAAATGGGATTTTTGTGACACATGACAAATGAGTGACAACCAATTTCAGAGCCCAGTTAGTGCTGTGGGTGCCAATCACAGTCTGATTGATACCATGAAATGTGTTTGATTTTCTCACTTTGTTTTTTTCTGTTGTGATTTGATTTCGATGCAGCATGGAAAATTCATGTCACAATGAAAAACTATTCTATTATAATTATTTAAGAGACAAGCTATGTAATGTCATTTTTTAACAGATGTTGTTCCTTTACTTATCCACACAGTTAATATATCAACGAGTTTTGTACTTCACTTTATTTCTTTGATTTGTTTTTACATAAATAGAAACTGCTGTTCCATGTCAAGCTATGGTTTGCACACTGAGGTCAGAATAAAAAATGTAATATATTAGATTAGTTTACATAAAATAGTGGAGTGGGGATAACTTGCCTCTGGGCCACACTGCATGGTGTGAACATCGCTATGATTGAGAGACATGAAACTAAATGCAAAGATGTCACCTAAAGAGATCAGCAGAGGGATTTGAATTGACATTTATAGAGTTCTACAGTGTGCTTCAAGATGTAGATGATAACCAGAAGTGTATCCTCCCAATAATTCATGTTTTTTTCTCTCTGTTTGTAGGCAAAGCTTTAATGAAGAAGCAGAACTGCTAACATTCTTACAGAAGGGACCCTCTTCAACAAGTATGGGGTCACCATGGAAACCATTTCTCCTCCTGTCTGTCATCAGTGGCCTTTCAGGTAGGAAATTCACAAGGTGGTGTTCAGAGATAATAGTAAGACATAGTTGTACAGAATAATCTTCTTAAGTACAGATATTAGAAGAAATAGTACAGTACGCACTGAAATTTACTGTAATGACATGGCAGTTGTAAATGGGACACAGCTGGGAGAATCATCATTTATAGATGTGAGAGGGGATTTGTGTCTTTTCACATTTCGAGAGGAAAGAATCCACATCTTTGAAATGAGGAATTTTTCATTTAAATCGGAGAATAAGGGAAGATGCCATGGCTTGTGAAACGTTTCCTATTCTTGTAGGATTTTCAGTCTGAGATCTCTTGACAGGGTTTTTCTATACCTCATCAGTAAAGGTGTATGGTGGCTGTGAACAGCAGAAACTCTCGGGAAAAAAAACATCCAACACATCACCACTGTAGTTCCTCAGTCCCAACATTTGCATGACATAATTTGAACAGCAAGGTTAATTAGCCAGACAAACACTGCTTTATGTATACCCTCCTAATTAAAAAAGTAAATAAAACCCCATTCAATGGATATGCATATTTATAGAAGCATCTTTAAAGCAGCTCTCTTGCTTTTGTGGCCCAATAGGAATCAAAACCTCAACGTGGGAGTCTTCTGCTCTATCAGTTGAGCTGAGTTTTCTGGTAGCATATCTTTGCTAGCGCAATTAGCAGTGAGTGCATAATTTTAAATTCCAGATCAAGTGTCTACTTCGGTCAGTCTAGACTGTGTTTGCCAGTCTAATGGATTCCGCCCTTTCGCTGGTTCTTTCAACTCATCAGGGGAAGGTTCATGTACTCTGTGGTTCTCTCCGAGCTTCAATTCTTGGAATCAAACACACAGTGCTGACTTTATTCGTCTACTTCTTAAATCACACTATTAAATGAAGGCAACTGTTTCTTAACATTTGACAGTCCCTCTGGGAAATTGCAAATTTGCGATTGCAACAATTTACGCAAGTTCAAGAAATCTCTGCAATATTTGCGTGAGCTTGCAATTGTGCTAAATTATCACATCTTTTCCACATGAAATGGCCAAATCAACAGACCATTTGTGATTTGGACAAATTGTCGCATTTTATGTCGTGGTAACTTACGTCATCACAGCACATTCAGAAAGGATTCAGATGCACATTCAGGTGGAAGATGGACAAATCTCACCTGCCAACAAAAATGACTTCCATAGACCAAGCAAAACAGTCCCCAGATGTTCCCAAATGAGGTTTGCATTCAGTTAGTCTGAAGAACACAAGTTGATGCGTTCAGACAGCAAAGATGGGCATAATCTACCCCCAAAATAAAAATGGGCACTTTGGAATTGAAACAATTTTTTTTAATGTTTTATATGTTATATTTATTTAAAGCCTATAAATGGAACTCAAGTACAGTATTTTCTTTTTTATATAACTTGGAGCATGGTTCTCATGTTCAGAAAATGAATTAAGAAATAGCGCTGAAATATGGTTTCTGTTATACGCAGTATGCTTTTTATCAAAGGAAGTGATTACATATGACTCTTTATTGGTAGTAGTTTAAAAAAATTGCATTATTTTCCTTTCTCAATTCCTGCAATAAGAGAACATAAAACATTGCAGATGGTTTTGCCATTTTTGAGCAAAGCTGCTGCAAAATAAGGCATCTTTGGCCACAATGGTCACAAAAAAACCTCCCCAAAATCCTGGAGGGACTGGTTTGAGCCCTGTCTCCGGGGACTGTTGGATTCTGAATTTTAGAGGAGAAAGGCAGGATCCCTGGTGTGGAGGGACAGGAAGATAGGAGCATTTTTGCACGCCACAGGCTGATGGCCTGCTGTGTTGTGTTGATGTCATGTGAAGTATCCACCTTCCCTTGCTTTTAGTTTTTAGAGTCTATTGGTCAGTTGTTGAGTCTATGGACTCTCATAGCTGGTCATACTTCCCCTCTTTGAGTCACAGACTTCGAAGATGCTAGCCTTGGGTAAGACAACGATTTGTGTTCATAGGACTATTTCTGTAGATCATATTACATATTGCAGTGATTCATTTCCATCAAAGTCGCCCGAATTTCATTACCATTTCAACAGCAAACAATTCAATCGTGTGAAGATGATTTACAACTTTCTTAATGGTCCATATGGTATTTTACTTTCATGAAATATGTGTATTTTGTTCATATAGTACCTAATTTGTTGCATACTGGCAGTTTGCACAATTGGTTAGCAATCTTAAGTGTTTGCATAGACGAGATAATGATGCACTGTACAGAGAGCAACAATGCAGAATGAACATGACAGCAAAGCTTTTTCAGGTTGACACATCTTTGTTTCCAGGTAAGGCACAGTGTAGTACACTCAGATAGAGTTAGCCACTTGTATGAAGGCTGTCAGGGTGAAAGCCAGTTCAACATTAAGGGAAGACGACTGTGGTTTTCTTTACAAAAGCACTCGGAGGTTTGTTGTATTCTAATCAAAAAACATTTTAAACAGTTATCTTTAAAGTGTGACACTTGCCTCCCCAGAGAGTGTGTGAAAGTAATTCGAGGGAAGCATGGGGATGTGTAGGAGAAATGGTGAGGCTATAAAAGCTCACTACTTATTTGATTATATGTGTAGCTATTCACGCCACAAAAACTATTGAATGGAGTTAAGGAACTTTCCATGCTCTCAAAAGCAGTCACATTAAAACCCTCAGAGATAACACCATAGTGATAACCACTGGCTGTAAAACAAAAACCCCCAAACAAAAGATTTACAGGTAACTTCACCTTCACTATAAAACCAACTTTCAGAAACTCAAACAACAAAATAAATCAACCCTTTTCACACTCTTGTACTCCATCTCCACTTTGTTTACTATTCAGTGGTGTCATGTCTTGCTAATGTCACCCCTACTCGTGAGATCCGGCTTAATCATTGGATAAACAGTAAACCTCAAATTAACACCCATTTATCAAGTCTTGTCGCCTTAGGTAAACCTTAAAAATGCAGAGATACATCAGGTGACAATACGATGTGGTGGATGTTGCCATACTTCAACCGTGCACTTCTTGAAGCAGATCAAGGCATTATATAGTAAAATTTAATTCATCAAAGGAAACCGATACCTCCATTTTCTGGTTGTCACATACTGTACCGCTTTGCATCCTTTCAGGTTTCCAAGGATAAAGAAATATAAGAATGATTATTTTTATTTTTTCATCAGCATTTTAGATTTTTTAAAAAATGATTAAGTGGATTAGACTGCATAATGTGTAAAATATTCATCAGTCAATCATAGAAAGTCAAGGCAATAAAAAGAAACGTCTCAATAACTGCAGTGTGGAGTAACTGCGAAGTGCACTGATTATTGAAGGCTTTCAGACCAACACTAGCACTTAAGCCGCATCTCTCAGAAATGTCTCATCTGTCGTGGGTGTCTATCTGCTTTATGAGAAATAAAAGCAAAGGCTGCGGCTGCTGCAGTAGGTGCTTTTGTTGTTGCAAACATAATGAACAGAGAAATGTCAAAACTGGGTGGAAAAATCAATAGATTCTGGTATTCCAAGGTCCACTGTGGGACTGGACAATGAATAGACCCACAGTAGTGTAAAGAATGAATTTCATTCAGTATTTCATAACTATATATATTATTGATGTTTGTACAAAATTATTAAAGATATTATAAATTATATGAGTAGTTCAGAGTTGATTCTAAACGATCATTTATGCTACAGTATTCATATTATTATGAGTATCTTCGAAAACTAAGTGTACTTTTTAGAGAAGTAACTTTAACCTTAGCTTTCTTAAGCAACTATAAGATATGGATATAGAAACACACAGAATACTCAAGAACATGTCGCTTCAGCTACAGTTTATTTATTTTTCTTTTAATGAACAAAGTATTACATTAGAAAGAATAAATTATAAAAAAAAAGTTTTTCTGTTTATCAAGATTTCAACTAGTTTATCTAGTGTATAAACAGGGACTTGTGCAGTTTATTTGTTTCAGTTTCAGAGTCAATTCTGTCCATTAATTTTTCATCAAAGGATTTTGTTTCTTGGTACCAAATGGTTGGTTGGGTGCATATAGAACAGAACTGACAGAATTTGCTCTGCTTGTTCATTATAGGTATCTACATTGACCCTTGTTGTTTTACTGCATTGCCTCTCAGAAAAATTGTTAGTCTCTTAATGGCCTTATAGGGCTTTACTAGAGGATTGTTTTTCCATCTTTACATTCCATACTAATATGGAGAGAAATCTGTGACCATGTCTACTTTTCTCTTGACCAAATTTGCCATTTTATCCATCAGAGGTAAACATATCTCGATTTTCTGGAACACAACCAATTAAAAGTTTCAAACAAACTTTGTGAAATGAGCTTCCTGTTTAACACACTACGCATCTGAATGACATTATAGGAAAGGAGAGACTCTGTTGTTGACTCTGTTCATGTTTTTACATTCAGTCAAATATAATAATATGCAAATACTTAAACTGCAAGTCATTAACCTTTCAGCAGTGACGGCATCACAAAATGATTTCCCTTGAATGAACAATAAATTATGGTCACTCTAATTTTACATTAGCATACAGTGCTGTATATGCATGAATAAGATACCTCAGTTTGTCTCCTGCTTCCAAGTGCAGTGCTGTATACAGCTTTAGTTTTTAAGCACACAGTCTATATACCTAATGTATTTTGAGACAGTCTCCAGCTAGCTGTTGGGGAAAAAAAAACCCCAAAAAACACTTTTGCAGTCTGCAAGAAGAATCAGACCAACAGTGATGATGTTTTTCTGATTGAGATTGCATTGCCACTATATGCATAACACTGTGTCTATACAGAAAGCGTAGCGTGAGCAGCAGAAGCAGCGTGTGCGTGTGCATCTACACGGTAGGCACAGTACAGTGTTTTTAAGTCACCTATGTTTTTAAAGCACTTAGAGCCCAATACACAGTGACTGTCGTACACCTATAGAGCATGTGACACGCAATCTGTGTAGACAGTTGTATTGATTAACGTAGAAACTGATACGGACGACTGAAAAATTCGACTGAGACGCTTTCAGTGTAGACACGTTGTAAGGGTCGTGAGATTGATTGATTAATGCTATGTGTGCCCCGAAAAAGGAGGTACCTCTTTGACACGGTCAGCACAATAAGATCTATTGAACTAAGAAATATGCAGAGCTTTTGGCACTTTCATTTCATATTATGGTGCAATACTTTTGTTTTTATGGTGAATTGAACATAACCTCATGCAGAGAAATGCACGTGGTCCACATTAATGATCACAATTTGTCCAAAAGTTCCATTTTGTCCATTTATTCAATTCTGGTGTCCAAGAGATATAATAGAAACAGTGTAGACAAATGAAATTTTATGAGCATCACATAAAGACCCTGAAAAGAAGATACACACAATACATCAGTATTGTCCTCAGGCATGTTGTTGTCTCATTAGAAGCAATGACATGAAGCAATGTCTTTACTTTTGTTTGCTTCCTTCATTCTTCGGCCTTGAGAGAAATTTTCTGAGCTCATTCCTGTTCGGGTTATTTTGGAGGGATGACTCTCAGGAGGACTTTAATCAGACCTCTGGAAGGAACTTGTTTTTCCTGTCATCAGCCACACGTTAAAAGCTGAGTGTTACCTTATCAATAACTGACATCATATTCACCAGATTAGTGTTGCACATTTTGTCTGCAGTGGAGATACCATCATGGTATTGATTTTTAAATTGTGATACAGAAAGAAAGAAAAAACAGCTTGCTGTTTAAGAGACAACAGCGTCAAATGTTAAATCTGTAGATTGTGGTTTTTTGGGATAGTCGTCCATCCTACCAAACAGTTACTTGACTAATGTGACCATAGGTAACAAAGAAAATCCATGAAAGTAGCGGTTTTCCACTTTAGTCAAAACAGCACTGAGAGCTGAGTATGCTTTTAGCACTCACAACTATAAGAAATATGTCACATTTTAGTAAGAGTGCTGCACTTCAAACTGGTTTTCAATATTATCAGCAGTTGAAGCCACAGGCAGCCATTCCCAGGGGTGTGATGTAGTCTTTATCTATTATGATCCTTTTGACATGATGGCTTTTGTAATGGATTATTGACCTACTGTTCTCACTGAATATTCTAAAAATGCTCACTTTGAAGACAATAGTTCCTCTGCTCTATTTTATTTTCCTTTGTACCTGTCTCCACTGTCCAGTCATTTTCATTCCATACATATTTAAATCATGCAGAAGCAGAAAGGGCAGCACAATTAGATTTCTCTCATGTTTAAAAGTAGGCCGGACAGGCATGATGTCAGGGCCATTTTTTTTCTCCCCCAGCCCGCCCCTGATTGAACTACAGTGTTGCTTGGAGTGTAAAAGTGTGGAACGGTAATTCAGCTGTTCCTCAGCTAACTCTTAGGTGTCTCAATATTAAAAGTGGGTTGCAGAGAATATAGATGTGTGGGGCTGCATAAGTGATGCATGAAGTCATTTTCACCAAGGGCAAAAGAGTCATACATCAGAAATATGGTTTGGTATGGGGAAACGGATAGATATTTGCATGCACTACACATAGCTGGATCATGCAGTGAATATATCGCTGTGATTGTATACCGAGAAAAACAAACATTAAATACTGTGTGTGGAGTTTTCTTAAAAGTCACTTACACACCATAGAGGTTAACTGCTCTTCTTATTGTCCTTCTCACTGACATCCCACTAAACCAAACGACATAGTCCATGCCGGTCAATGCTCGCATAAAGTAATAATAGGTAGTCACGGTCCTGCAGGTTAATAATTTTGTGTAGCTAAACTTTACTGAATACAAGAACTGTGGGATCTATTTTCGGTCCGACCATCAGGGACTCGTGGAGTTTCTCCAACTGGCAGGAGAACCTGAGTTAAGACAGCCTCTCTTATACTCACAACTTGAGGCCAGAAAACAAAAGTAATTGTTGATTTTTGTAAGCATGAGATATTGTCCACAACATTCATGTCTTGGCAGTCATGCTTATTGAGTGTGAGCGGTGATCAACACTTTCATCAGTAGGTGGGGATTTTGATTTTGGCATTTTAGAATACATGAGCAAATACAGTGAGTCTGTGTGCCGATGCCAATGTTTGTGAAGAAGAGTTTTGCTATCATGTGCCACATAGTGCCAATTAGAAAAGTCTGTTGTCATTTGCTTAATATTTTAGATGTATAAAACTTGTATAACGTCAGATTTTTTTGTCATAACTGTCTGTTGTGTCTCCAATATTGGTATTAAATAAAAAATGAATATCAGTAAAAACAGAGCATGTTGAATAGAGACTTCCACACTCCCCGTTAAGAGGCATGACAACATTAATACCATACACCACTGTGGTTTCATTGTTACTTTGGCAAGGTTGAAGTAACTGTTACAATCCCCATAGTACACCATGGATCAGAAAAAAATACTGGGTTTTAGTGAATAGTCCGCTGTGATAGGAGGTGCGGTGAGGTTGCATATGATATATGGATTGTTCTATCTGTAAAGATATTCCACTGAATAAATGGTCTCAAGCATAATCAGCTTCAGTCAATATAATCTCCCTGTGAAGGTCTTCATTAATCTTACAGGCTATGGCTAATCATGTCCGTATACTTGAGCCCCCTTGAACGTCTCACCTACTTACTGTATGTTATTCTAATTAATTTTTCACACCACTGTCCAGTGGATGCAGACAAGTCCAAGACTCACACATTGTGCTGTGCCAACACAATGGCTTAATACAAGTAGATCTAGTACAAGCAGAGTATTTCTAGTTTTTCTAGTATGTTTCCCCAGTCTTAAGTTTCCCCAGGTCTCCCCTCTCTTCCACTAAAACATGTCATCTTCTCTTAGCTTCACCTTAACCTATGTTGTCGGTGCGTTTACATGTTAAGTCCCTTGCCTCGTGACTCTTACTCTTGTTTATCTAAAGTTGAATTTATATAATATACTGAAATGTAAGATCCATTAAAGTAAATCCACAGACTCAAAGTCTAACATACATATGATAATAAGGACAAGGTAACAGGAACGTTTGGCTTTTTGTTCTTTGTCCAAGCATAAAATGGCCTTTGTCTCCTTTGGTGATGTTATCATGAAGATGGTGTTAAGACCTGAAACGATCACCGATGGCGTTGCTTTAGAGTTCCCTAAAATGCAGCAGGTGCAGCCCTTTCAACAACAATGAGTGTTTTTGATTTTGCACCCTCTGAAAGATAGGGATCAGTGGGATCTGCAAGGGTCATTGCTTTTATCAGATGAAGGTGACAGCTGACAAGAGCATGTGCCTGTCGGCTTCAGTAGTCAAACAAACAAAAGAGACTCTTTTTTTTTAGCATGCTGTATTTGTCAGGATTTAGCCCTAGCCTGTAATGTTGTTTTCCACACAGAACATGAAACACACAGATCATGATGCAAACATGTAAAGACAGAATACCCTTGAAACTATGTATAAACCATAAAAGATATAAGGATGTGTATTGATATATATGCAAATAAACATACAATAACAAGAGCCAAACAATGCAATAATTTTGCTAATTCTCATATTGCACAAAGCAAAATAACAGGCCATTGTTACTTAGAGATCTATGTGTGTTTTCAAGATTTCTCCATGAATTGGGTTCGCATTTAAATGTTTTTACTTTTGAGTGCTTTCATTGACAAAACAATGTGTAAGACACATATGCATGCACACATTGTCATTTCTTTCCCCCATTATTTTATGAGTAAACAACTGAATGAGAAATGTCAGAAAATCTATCCAACTATCCCCAGTTACCAGTTTCTGTAGTTGGAGTCAACCTTGCAGCCAAGATTTGTTACTGAGTTGGCAGTTTATAAGTGTAGAGAGACCTACTTACATCAGGTACAATCCAATACAACACATTTTACCTTCACTGACATTGATAGGGGATGGAGAGAGTATAAGAAATACCGTTGAGTATTATGCAGTACAGTTAAGCAATGCCTCAAACTACAACTGGGGTGGTGCAGTGGTTAGCACTGTGGCCTCACAGAAAGAAGGTTCTGGGTTTGAACCCACTGGCCAGCTGACATCAGAGACAACCTTTATCACGAAAAGAGATAACAGCCATTTTATGCTTGGACAAAGAACAAAAAACCAAACGTTCCTGTTACTTTGTCCTTATTATCATACGTACATTAGATTTTAAGTATGTGGATTTACTTTAATGGATCTCACATTTCAGTGACCCTCTAGGTACAGAAATTGGATGGATGGATGGACAAACTACAACCTCCAAAAATACAACCTCCAAAATGGCTATTGAGTTAAACCAACACGTAAAGAGTACGGTCTTGACCTGCTCTATGTGAAAAATGCCCTGAGATGACTTTTGTTGTGATTTGGCGCTATATAAATAAAAATTGATTGATTGATTGATTGATGTTTGACACTATGGCAAGCTAAACTGAATATATCAGAATTGTGACAACTTAACTACACAGACATGCCAATATTAAAGAGCGTTATAGCATGGTTTAAGCAGTTTGATCACTATGCCTAAATGTTTTGTTGTCTATAACAGTATGTCACATATGCATAGTGATAAACATATTGTTTATTTTTATGGCTTTGGGTTGGTCTAAATCTGCAGGGAGAGGCTATTTTAGGTTTGAGAAGCTCATTATTATCCCACAATTTGATTTTGATTCAGGGTACAATGACAACATGTTTCTGATATGTCTTGATACATCTCAATCTTTGGTTTGCATATGTCACTGTATGACATCTACAATAAGATAATTATTACTATCAATTACAAATTAAGTCTGATGACAGAGGCGTGACAGAAGCATGTCATCTTGCACTGACATAAACATTACAACATTACATCTCCCATGTAGCGAGAGAAATGAGCCTTTTGTCCTGGTGGTATTCTGAACCTTGGCTAAATGAAGTCAATGCAGCTGTCTTTTTTTAACAGGATCAAGTTATTTTTCAACAAGCCGTCTTATTGTCATGACTCACTGCTCTTCTCAACCTCACTGCAACTGTCACATCACTACAGCTTTCAGTCAGAGACGCTGGGCTGTGTTAAGTCATGTATATACTGTACATGTATGAACTGACAGTCCAGTCTGTTGCTGACATCTTGGTCCCAGTCAAATAAAACAGCTGTAGAGTCTTTTCTGGACACTGCCTTCATTTAAAAGTATTTTATGAATGTGAGAAACAGGAAGATTAGTTGGATTTAATGTGCTAATCTCATAATCCAGATGTGCAAGGCAGCTCTGGAAAGGTTTGGTCTAAGAAAAACAGCAACAGTTAAGCATTAATTTGCCATGATTAACCATTTCATATTTCATAAGCAGAATCTGAGTATATCAACAACATCAACGTCCCTTCCAGACATGCTCAAGACATAAAAATACTCAACAATTTGTGTCTGATATTGTTTTCCCTCAAAACAATTACTTCCTTAGAAATCCTTAAAATGACATTTACTCCCCTCATTGGAAAAATCCAAAATCTATGAATATGCAAATATTTTTAATTTAAAAAGTTCATAGCTAAAAGATTAGAACCAAGCAAAAAAAAAGTTACAAAACAGCCTATGCAATGTAAAAAGTACATGCTGACAAATCATTAAAACAGAGCCAAACTGAGAACAATAGTTAGCACGAAGAGGCTTTAAACTCAGTAATTGCTGGTACAGTAAGTAAAAACACTCTTTCAAAAAACATGGCTTTATAGAAATGTCAGTACAGGGGCATTTTTCTGAGACTAATTAGATGTTAGGAAACCAAATGTTCAGCAAAACCATTGTTCTAGAGATAATTTGTATGGTATGTTAAATGCATGTTAAACATCAAAATATGCGCTACTATATCCACATTTTATGAAAATATCATCAAAGTAGCTTTCAACAAATCGGGTTAAAGAAATAAATGCCTTATTTTTAGACACTGTATCGTGTTTTGTCTTAGTAGTTGAAATTAATGTGGTTTTTAACTCTCCCTGTAGTAAAAGGCATTTTTTCTGAAACAGTGGAAGGTTCTGCATTTGTTTAGTGAACTGTGGACAACAGCAGTGGGAATGTGGTGTATACCTCAATTGAGCTGATTCTCAGCAAGATAAATGATTTAACTGACTACCAACCAAGTACTAATTGCTTTGCTTATCAATTTTCAAACTCACAATACCTTTAATTTCAAATGGAGTTCCATATCCTGCTTCTCCTCAGAATATGTAATACAGTAATTTCCCGCTCTCCATTTATAGATAACAGTTTTTTTGCAGTTGACAAGTCCCCAAGGGCACATAATTATTTCTCATTTTTGTTCATTTCTTTCATAGCACTTTATCATGTAGTGCAAAACACTCCCCAACCCCCTCTCCAGAACTATGATTAGACTCTTGATGAGCTTCAAGCTTCTTTTTTTTTGCATTTTTCTTTAAGCATTATATACATACAGCAACACTTCCATATCATCCGTAATTTCATCTACTTGTTTTAGAAGTATTATACTGTTGCTTTGGAATAAAATGTAGTGATGATTAGCTGTCATGGGAGACTTAATTGTTTGTGTAATCTTGAGTTGTTATATTTATAGTATCATAAAAGACAAGATATTGGCACATTGCCCTACTTAACGTGGAGTAGAAGACTAGTAGAAGTTGTAGGAGACTGCAGTGACAGCAATGACTAGTGACAGCCTCAACTGTAGTTGATGTTTCAGAGAGGATATTCTGAACCTCTGTGGACTTTAAAGGATGCTATTTCTCTCCTGCTCTGTCACACTTACCATTTTATTCCATTTCAGACCTCGATGATAGTTATTTCCTGATTATACAGCGTATCTGTGGTACCTTGGAAGAAATTCATGTTTTCACCTATGACATCAGAAGTGCCTTTACACATTACTCTAATGGCCACTAGATGCTAGATGCTCCAGGAAAAAGACTGAGTATATGGAAGCCAAAGGGGACATACCCTTTCTAGTAATATAGGGTGTTTTTTTTTTACAAAAGAAATGATGGTCTTTATTGGTAACTTCATATGTGTTTAACAGGTGTCTTGGTGGTGATTTGGGGTATTAATGTTCCATTAAGTAGATTTCAGGTCTTACAGAGGAATACATTTAGGGACACACAGGCTTCAAATCTCCAAACCAACACCTTGTTGCCTAAACATGGATTTTTCTCAAACTATTTAAAAAAAAAAAAATTCAAAAATGTATTACATCACAAATACTATGCCCATATTTTTCAACAGTGCATGTATTTTCTGCAGACTTTGGAAAATACATTATTTTTCCTCCTATTTCACTCAGAACTGTCTCTGAACTGTAATACCTCCTTATCCTGCTGTCGCTTGCCTTTGCTGTAGAACACCATTTTTTGCTGTAAATTATTCCTCACAGCATGAGAAACTGACTCGATCTCATCAGGTTTACAGAGGATAGTACAGAGAGTAGTGCTATATATATTACAGAGATCTGAATGCAGCCTATAGTCAAACAAGTAGCAAGCAAGCTACACTCTTAAACCATCAAGTTAGCATTTTTATAATTCTGTCTCCCCATTTGGTCACTGACCTAAGTGCTCGGATAACACATTGATTTTGCATGCATCACTTTATAGTGTAATACACATTTCCAAACATTAACTGAAACACAATTCTTTGGGCCAAATTTGTCATTTGAGTACTTATGACCAATTTTACTTAAAACCATAGTCATGCCTATATACGATATAACTCCTCATTGTTTCGCCTCTTTTTCCAGACTTTGCAAGAGCTGTTGCAGCACGGCCTATATCATATGCAGCAGTGTTACGAATGAAACCAGACAGCTCTTCGTCACTGCTCAACTCACGCAGCAGACCTCGACAACACCACAGTGGTGGACTGGTGACTCCTGACTGGCCTGCTTTCTCAAGTCACCCCCTGTCAGCCCTGAGTCTGCTCAGCTCTCAGGAGGACTACAGGAGTGAAGGTAAAACTAATGATGCGGTCAAAGCTACAGTTTGTTCGCTCTTGCCTGAACCAAAATTGAAAAGTGTTGCTTTTGGTTTCTTCAAGTTCACATACAAAACAAATATAAACACATTGTACCTTTTTACATAAAAGTAACATAACCTAACAAATTGCTCAAAAATGGTACAAACATGTCTTCCTGCGTAGGCATCATCCACAACTTTAGCCAAGGATAATGAACACTTGTGTATACTTTGTATGCTGCGGTGTTCATTATTTAAGAAAACAGGAAGAGAAAGCTGAATATGATTACCTGTTAAGAGTGGTTTGCTGTTATTTTGTTAGGAGTAATTGCTGTCAAATGTCAGCATCTGCTTCCCTCTATCAAGATAAATTTGCATTTTTGGGTCATTCCCTTTTATTAGTCCTGAATTACATTTTCAGTTCTGACCAACTGCCTTGTTGTCACGTCATGCAAGACTGAGCTCTGAATTTTCAGGCATTCTTAATGTAAACGCTTGGTATTCTTCTCACTTACCAATAAAAAAACAAAAACAAAGTAAAAGGTGGACACTCCAGAGTTTGAATAAACCTCTCAAAGCATAATTGGTGTGAATGCACTCTGCTTCAGTATCTCTGCACTCTGCCAACAGTCTGCCATCTCTGGTCTCACTTTATGTGTGCAGGCTTACTGCCTGTTTAGATTCGGTCTGGAATTGAAACTCAACTATCCATCATCACTGTGCATGGGCTGTAGTGACCAGGGTCATGCCCTTTGTGAAATTGAAGTGGGATCATGGCAATATCCAGCTCTCCTTGTGTTCCTGTCAGTATAGCAGGTATAGATATGATGGATATCTTTGTCAAAAGGGAAGATTTAATGCTCCAAACACAGCATGGAAACACACTGTCATATATCTACATGGGTCACTTGCTGCCCTGACTTAGAGTATGAATAATTCTAGAGGATATAATGACACATTGAGGCTTTAATATATGATTAATCACATCATGCTTATTGCATCTTGAGCGCTTAATTAATGGAAATCTAGCTGTAGCTGCTGAATTGGCAAACAGGATAGTACACATTGGGAAAAATGAAATGAGTCACATTAAAGGCAGATAGAACGTCTGGGATGGGGATGGCATTAACAATAAACTCCTTTCTTTTTATTTTTCATTATGCCTCTCAGCTTTTTCCTGCCATCTTTTCAGTCTTTTTTCTTCATTTCTGGTGCCTCTCTGCCTATCTTTCTGTCTTTTTTACTTTCTGGCAGCATTATCACTATGTAGCCATAAAATGACTTACATCTCTATAACCAAGGTGAGAGTAATGCCTCTCCATTGTCAGCGGTGACAAGAGCATTACACCATTGCACTGGATTGATGTTCAGTGAATGAAATGGATGCCAAAAAGTAATGCACCTGTGATGGCTTAAAGGGGATATTGCTTTTTGGCTCTGTGACGAGAGATGGCCATGGCACTTGAAGTTGAGTGATTTAAACAACTTCTGTGTTTGTGTTTTGTACACACACACACAGAGCATATGTCCTTAAGCACTGAAATCTGGCTTTTTAGCAATCCGACTCTAATGTTTTCAATGCTCACAAAAAATGAAACCAGTAATTAAGCAGTGATGGACAACAAGGTGTACCCAAAAAGAAAATATGAAACAACTTTGTGGAGTCAATTTTCTTTGGCCTTTGCGATTGTCGTGCTTAAACCATTGTAGCTTTACAATGTAAATAAGACGATTATGCATCAATTGTCCATTTATTAAATAGTTTGAAGTCAACCTAACCAATGTTTTGGTTTCACCCTTGAGCTGAAGCACAAAGCATATTTTTCCATGATGAGATTCAACTGTTGCAGTCAGGAAACATGACACTCGATCTCACTTATTTTTTTTCTTTTGCTTCAGTGCACTGTAGTCGAAATGAAAAAAATAACTATAGGGTTAGAGTGATTACATTCAGCTTTCATTTGAAGGTGTTTACATCCACATTCAGTGGGAGTTCTTGCCCATGTAAATCACAGGGGCCAGCTGTTCTTTTAGAGGGTCCATTTAAATGAACTCTGAAACTACAAGTGCTCGTTTCAGCAGTGGAGAGGTTCGGAAGCCGATTCATACAAGTCATCTACAGAAATAAAGTAAAAGGTAGGATAGTGGAAGAAGTCTCAGTAGACTCATGATGACACAGCCTGATACTCGCTGCAGGCCCTTATGATAGGTCAAAACATCATTTAATATTAATACTGGACTTCCATTGGGATGCTCACCCATTTTTTGGCACATTTCACTATGTGTATGGATAACAAACACAAGTGTCATTTTACCAACAACAGCACCCTCAAATCTGTAGTCATGTTCTGTTGTGGTGTAAAACAACAAACTGCATAACATTTGATTAGTAAACTTAGACAAACCATTTATTTCCACATCAAAAAGAAACAATGCACATATGATAGATGCATGTATGTGTCAAATACATGATTTACACAATCTACACGATCCGCAGTAACCTTACTCCTCATTTTATCGCTTATTATACAGCACATCTTAAAAACAAAAGAAGAAAGAAGAAATTCTCACAAGGGACTTTCAGGACCTTGGGCACAGGCTCATTCATAAATCACACACCATCAGCAGGTGACTGAACAACCAATAAATGATCATAAATAACACCAGAGACATTCAGAATTATTCAAAGCCCTGCAGACTCTGTCAGTGCGACTCTTAGCTATAGGGCACTAGCCTCAGTGTTCAGACAAACAACCTACAGTAGGCTACATAACATAACACAAGCTACATATCCTTCTGTGTTCCTGCTGAGGATATAAATACACACAGGCATCCACTGAGAGACATTTAAAGGGACAAAGGGGGCAGACAGACACACAGTGTATTTTACCCACATTATTTGATGTCAAAGTCCCTTCTCCTTTCTTTCATGGAGATAAATTATACATGTCATATAAGGTTCCACAGCATTTGTTGCTGCGATGGTCATTTTGTTTTGTTGACAGAACTCCATCTCTAACTGATATCATTACAACACTGAAAAATAAGTCAACTGTCCTGGTTGTTTCATTTGGATTGTGTTCTATGCTTAGTTATGAGGGCACAGCATAACTTTACTGTAGAGCTCGACTTTCTTCTCAAGCAACTTGGCCACACACAGTTTCACAGTGACTTGACAGTGACCACAACTGACTGATACTTACTATTTTATAATCAAAGAATGCCAACTTCACTTTACTGGGCAAGGCTGCTATATCGTGTTTGACCACACATACTGGCCAACACTTACTAGCTATTACAATTCACTTATTTAAGGACACTCAATGAAAAGTTTTTATATGGCAAAGACCCAGCCCCAGTACAGAACTGCCACAGTCTACATAAGATGAACAGTGTAGGAACTGTAGCCCTCTTTATACACCCTCCCCTAGTATTAGGAGACAAAAAGAAAAGTAATTGGACAGTTTGGAAAACATAATGCCATCATATAAAGTTGTCACATTTTGCAGTTAATGATCTCCTGTAGGCTACAACTTACAGATGTCATCAGTCAAAGAGCCTGATGATGCTGTGCTGGTTTTATGCCTTAAGTCTGGTCTTTATTTATTTAAACATAAGTGAGAGAAGAAAGCCGTGATTCTTTTTTTGTCATCAAATCATTCTTAAATAGTGAGAAATACTCAAGATTGGTGACTTGCATTGTTGTGTTCTTTACGTATGTATCAGAGCAAATGCAACGCCAGCCAAACCTAAATGTTCAATATAACGCTGTGTGTTTAAACAGACAACATGAATATCTATATACAGTAAGAAAGTCAGCCCCTGTATTGTGCAGTCACACGTTAACACAAAGAGCAAAACACTAACTATCTGTATAGTGGGCTTACATTCTTCATAAATTCATGATCTCATAAAGAAACCTTCTGAAGAAGAAGAACATAGGGTTCCGCTGTCTGTTATAAAATCTGAAATTCGAAGACGCAGTATACTTAGGAACCCATCTAAGTGCATAACTTCTGTGTTAACAGAAGGCTAGATCAAAGAGTAGAGTACTCAGAAGGAACAGAGGAGAATTGCAGCAGGGACAGTCAAGCAGAAAACACCAGACCAGTGAGCACATCAATATGTTGCTGGATTTGTGCTGAGAAGAGATCAAATTTAAATGAGAGCCGCTTTAAATTGCCAACAGTAGCACCTTAGATCAAGAAACAGTTTGGCTTAGGTGTAGTCATACTTTTTTATTAAGTATTAAATAACATTTCACAAATTTTACATTGTAAAAACATTGATAATTCAAGCTTTTAATTGACTTTTTAATTGACTACACTAACACTAAATGTCATAACATCCTAATGTTTAGTACTTTTTTTGTTGCAACGTTCTGTAACACTCTGTTGACATACTTTCAGCAGCTTTTAGACATTGTTGCTAGGCAATAAAGAAATGTCATTTATCTTTAGATTTAATTTGAAGTTATGTATTTGGTTTAATAATGCCTTCAGCCTACTTGCTTATCTAATCTCAACTGTAATGTTTTTTCATTTTATTTTTGTCCTGATGATTTTATTTAAAGTCCAACTGAAATTAAATTGCCTTTTTGTCTTTTACAGCATACACATTTTCTCTGTAAATCAATTGTCCTTTGTTTTCTTTTGAGAAAAAATCAGAAACCTAAAGGGAGAAATTTAGATTTTAAATTCTTTCAAGTCCTTATTTTCGATACAGCAAATCAAATCTTGCAGGAGGTCAACACTGAGCCTAATAGCGGCTGGCTAGTTGACTCTGAACAACAACCCACATCAGCTTTACTGCTAAAGTCTCCCTCTTATCTAACTTACAAACAAGAACACACATGTTGTTCTGCATCTTAGCTTGTTGAGTGTGCCACCGCTAAACATTCCCTGAGGAAAAGTGCAGCAATAACCTCACTTAGCAGGCTGGATATCTTATTAGCTACTCAGCTGCAGCACATTAAAGCATGTTAACATACCTGCTGTGACCTGCTAATCATGGTGAAGCATAACAACAATAGCTCAACAAATGGAAAGATGCTTCTTCATGAAGTCATATTGTTGTCTGGAAGGCGCAGAGTTTTGCGATATGAACGCGCAGCACCACAAATCTGCAGCCAGAGGCAGATAATGCAGGTTTTTGATAGTTCTTTAGTATAATGACAATAGAAATGAATAATGAAAAAATGTGGTGAACCCCTGTAATCCGATGTCTCCCACTTAAACAGGCAGAATACCAAGTTATAACCAGAAAGATATGATGTGTTCAGAAATGCATGTTGCTATTTTGTTAAAGCCTGATGTCATTTGCACATGATTTAATCATGGTAAACACAGTGGACGTCCATGTGTAATGGCACTGCGCTCTTGCACGGCACTTTTGAAATCAGAGGTTGCACATTTATCTACAAAGCCGTCCTGCTGCCTTCATATGGCTGAAAGGATTTCATGAGCTGAAACTAAACTGTTTTCATACAGTATTATGCAGCTGTAGACAACAGAGAATCACCTCTATTCATTTATAGATCAATGCTGACTTATTTAATGACATTTCTACACATAATTAATCCGTTATTGCTGCACATATGCTACAAGTTTTTACTTTTTTCTTGTTGATAAAACCACCAAAGTGGCAGCAGATTGATATTGCACCGTAAACAGATGTAGTTCTATTCTTAGCACAGTGTCTAAGACCCAATTTCCAACAAAATAACAACTCTTCTTCAGCTGCCTCATTTGAATGAACCTCCCACCTGTTGGTACCTCTCCTGTCAGCTGTGCACCCTGTGCTCAGCACCAAAATACCACACAGACGGGCAAAGTGAATTTCAAGGTCAGGAAAATACCAAACTCGGATAGTGCTGCTCGCTCTGGTCACTGTGCTGCCACGAAAATAGGGCCCCTTGTGTTGTATTTATAGTTTATTGGGGTTAGAGTGGAAAATAATGAAAGATACTAAAAAGTAAAGGCATATTATATGAGGAATGTAAGAGCGGTGTTAAGTACAGTGATTTAATCCTTATGTAGTCAAAAGGCAGTATTTAATATAAACCTTATAGATAGAAATTAAATATTGATACATCAGCAGTATTGAATTAGACGTGAAGAGCAAGATGATGCAGTCAACCATAACATGAAGGGTAAGAAGAAAAGCACAAAAAAACTATTCTTTTCTGACATTATATTTGAACTAAGCTTGTGCTCTCATGTAAAAGCAATATTTTATCTATTTTATTACATGCATTTGTATATAGTGATTAAGTAATACCATATTAATACCCAAAGATAAGAGCTACTTGCAGTATTTGTTGCCCAGAATTTAACAATGTCTAAATCCCAGCTGGGGCCTTTTTTTTTTTTTTTTTTTTTTTTGGATAACACTTCCACCGTGGGCTTGTTTTATTTCTTGTAATTTTGCTTGTAGAGCTTGTTATAAAAAAAGTAAAGTCCCTGGCACAGGCTATTAGGAGGACAGTAAACAATGTTGGAGGACTGACAGAAAAAGGAAAGATTGTGTTGTTGCAACATCTCCACCCTGATAAATGGAACATTGTCTATTTTTTACTCAGCGGTAGGGTGGTCAAATTATTCTGTAAAAGCCTGGAAGATCAGTGAGAAGAGATAATAAATAGTATGTTGGTACAAATGTACTAACAGTGTCTTACTAATGTTATCACTCATCCACCGGATACCATTGTTTGAACATATGTTATCGCTTTAATGTGCAAGTGGGAATCATAGCAGGAAACTGGCCGCAGAGACTACAGATGTTTGAACTCCCAAAACCTGGCCAAGAAAAAAATGTACTTTGATGTGTTAAGACCCATGTCGGCAGCACTGTTGGTCACCACTTGGCCCTCTTTGCAAACAACACTGGTTCCAAAAGACATGAAAGTAATTGGATGGTAGCTTAAACTATTATTATTAGTCATATTTGCCCACTGTTACCACTATTATTATTAGTCATATCTCTATTATTATTCTTGTTGTTATTGTTATTATTGTTGTTGCTGTGCTTCTCTGTGTCTCTCTCTCCTCTCTCCCCCTCCCTCTCTCTCTCTCTCTCTCTCTCTCTCTCTCTCTCTCTCTCAACCCAACCGGTCAAGGCAGATGGCCGCCCAGCTAGAGCCCGGTTCTGCTCGAGGTTTCTTCCCGTTAAAGGGGAGTTTTTCCTTGTCGCTGTTGCCAAGTCCAGGGCTCATGGGGGATTGTTGGGTCTCTGTAAATTAGAGACTACGGTCTAGACTTGCTGTGTGTGTGAATAGTGCCCCGAGATAACTTTTGTTGTGATTTGGCGCTGTATGAATAAAATTGACTTGACTTGACTTAAAGGTTGAGCTTAAGGGTGTGACATTTCTAAAACATCAGCTGTCTGCCGAATGTCCAGCTAGTTATTGTTACAGTCTTATTTTGTTGTTTATAATTCCATCGCACTATGGGTCTGTCCTTCTTCTTTTTCTCCTGTTTGCTATAATGGAGGTTGGTAGGAAATATGTACTTATACTAACCAAACTGGGGGAACAATTGGAAAAGTAATTGGATGCTAAAACCGATGTGCACTCCTGTTATGATAATTGCAATGATCCTTGTCTTTATCTCTTCCTTCCCCATAGAAAGTGAAGAGTTTGGGCCTGTTTTTATCCAGGAGCCAGATGATGTTATTTTTCCTTTGGATTCTGATGAAAAGAAAGTGGTGATGCACTGTGAAGCACGGGGGAATCCAACACCCACATACAGGTGTGACATATATTTGTCTGTCTCCTAATTGCAATCCTATTTTCACAGCTCATTAGCTTGTCTTTCATCACAAATATATTAAAATCTCCTTCTCTATTTTGTGTTTTTTCAGTTGGTACATCAATGGGACAGAAGTAGATGCAGACGCAGATTACCGCTACAGCTTCATTGATGGAAACTTAATTATTACCAATGCAAGTGAGATCACTGACTTTGGGAAGTACCAGTGTAAAGCAGAGAACAACTTTGGGACTGTCCTAAGTCGGGATGGTTATTTGCAGTTTGCATGTAAGTAGCCTTTTTTATTTTTTCATTAAGCTGTGTTTACAGTTCTGTGCTGCTGATAGTATGACATACTCTCTACAGTAGCATGGAGCTCCTTATATCTATGTTGGAAAATGTACATTTCAGTCTGTAAGACCGAGAGGGGGGGATGAAGAATATGGCTGTCATATGAAGCATATAATTATCTCCAAGCTCTTTGTCTCTCTGAGTCAAAGGGGTCCAGGGGAAAATAAGCACTAGTCTGTCTAAAGGTTTTGTTGCTGTGTGTTGCTGGTTCCTACTGGCTCCATCTGATATTATTGAGTTGCACTGCTAACAGGGTATGTGCCCTCAAATGCCATGTCTCAATGGTAAATGAGAGGAAAAAGCACATTTCTTCCCCCAGTAATCCCCTGGCCTACCTCCAAAACATCATCACAGGCTAAGGCAGCATACACGGAGAGACCTGGGGCACTATGCTGGGAGGAAAATACATTGTTGGTTTTCTCGACAGTTTCCTCAGGAGCAATGACCATAATAGCCTTATTGGCATGTCTACAGGGAGTGTACCGTTCTCAGTCACTGAGCTGTTACTAGAAAGTATAGTACATGGTCTCATGTGTTGTTATGGGGACTTACAGTTGTTACAGGAATTACTGAGGAAACAAATGGCTAGATTAGGCTGAAACTATGTAGACAGAAAAAAGGAATGGAGTTCTGTTCTATAAAAGCACTATTTTCTTCAGGTCCAGAACCAAAAATTTATTTTTAGTCTAGTTTGTTTTCATTCATATAGTTTTATATATATATCAAAGTAATAAAAAAAAGTGAACAAAAAGGAGTAGTTCTGTCCTAATTTAGATATAAGCCTCACTGCATTGGCAAGCTGAAATACCCAGATGGTAAAGCAAAGACACATACATCAAAAAAGTGTTGCTAGTTTGTGAATGACAGAAGCTGCTCCTCAGCATGTAACCTCATCTGTCCTCTAAACTGTCCAGATCTCTTCCTACTCATCTCCCCACTTGGTGGTCAAATCAGTATGTGAAAAGAAAAAAGTTTTGTTTTTATTTTTCTGAAAAATCAAACTTGCCTAAAAATGAGCAATGTACCATGTAGGCGCTCATTTACTAGTCTAAGCTTTAAGCTGAGACATGAGCAGCTTTTTTTTTAGTTTTGCACAGGTACTGTACATTTTCTTGACACTTTATTATCTATCAGATCCATTGTGGCATTATGGAAGTTTTTCTTTCTGTAATATTTTACCAGCATTTTTGTTTAAAGGGACCAATGTGTTTTTTGCAGTGCACCTTCTTCATTGTTCATTTTATTCAATCACGTTTGTGTTTCTGTGGGTAACTTTAACTTCTCTATCTATTGAGGCTGATGACCATATTAGCAAAAACAGCACATTACCAGACAAGTAGCTTCAGTCCTCCATCTGTGTCCACACAGGATGTGTTCAGGAAAGGTTGTCCACCTATGTTTTTGCAGCACTCAGAGCCCAAAACATAATTACTGTTGTTATGACTTTTAGGTCTAAAAGGTGAGTGTAGACCATTGTATTGATTAAAATAGACTGACTTTTTGTTAAAACAAGCCACACTTCAGCTTCAGATTTTTTAGTTCCAACAACAGGTCATTTATTTGGGGGCATGACAGGAAGTACTGTGAAAGGTATCACTGCTCTTCTGTAGATTTTAGATAATGTTATATTAAAAGATAAAAGGTTTCACTCATATGAACAGATATGTTTTATCACAGAATATTTGATATATGTGATATCTGTCTATGACAGAATAAAAATAAAAAAAGTGTTAACTTGTCAACATAGTTTTAATAAACTGAAATGACATTTGTTTTGATGATCATCAGTCATTGCATGTTGAACTGATTCCGCATTTTTTTGTTTATATATATTTTTTCAGTTAATGATTTGCGAGCGTTCATGTCATCAAGATGTATGATTAGAGAGTTGGTCGTGTTAGGATTAAAATACTGCGCATTGACAATATAACAGCATAGCAGTTAAATTTGGGTTTAATTACATTGAACGTTGGTGTGTGGCTGTTGTGAGGCGTCCATATTTGTTTGGTTTTCAGGCACTCCCGTATTATTAAATGTGAGGTTGAATACATTGGTGCTTTCAGAAAAAAATGTTTTTCCCAGTTGTAATTATGAGTTGGACGTTTACGTGAATGCTATTTATAAGTTGGAAACTTATTATGATAACTCTGAAATGAATGAGACTTCTGAACTCAGATGAGAAGAGGGGCCAGTTTATTGGAATTTTTACAAACAAGAATTTATTTCCAGTCTGCATGTACACCTTTTTTTTTAATACAAACAAATCTGTATATGCAGACAGGAAATAAATTATTGTGTGTAATTTGCGTTTGTGGAAACCGCCCAAACAGTACAAAAAGTATCCGAAATCATCACAGCCCGCCCAATTAAATAAAAAGGAGCCCAATGCAATCTGGCAACACTGGCAGGACATTCCACATCTCACCAACTGTTGTTGTGGTGAGATCTGAAAAGTCACTCAGAGAGAATTAATTTTTGGGCCATATAAATGGCCCTCATAAAATTATTCAGACACGTTTATCAACAACAAACCAAATGTTACAGCATGTTAACCCACCAACATCTAAAAACACAACAAATTAACATCTGAATATGGACAATTTACACATAAAGTCCCAGGAGATATCCAAATTAAACAAATATATACACACAGCACCACAAGCACAAACAAATAATATACACATTTAAACAAACATCCCAAACAATACAAAATCTACATATGCAACCATTAATACTGAACATTATATATCTGATGCAGTTCATAAATAAATAGTCTTTTATCCATATAAAGTCAAGTATGATGATTTTATCTTTTATCCTATCCCACACTTTTGAAATATATTCAGAAAATGCAAAAACATTAGGTACAAAAGGTATTCTATTAAAGCTCCATCCTCAATTATAGTCAAATCTAAACCTGGAACATGAACTTTTCAAAATAATATTTGTTGCAAATCATGATGTGAGGGACAGTAGAGAGTGAAATGAATTTCGTTTTGCACCTCATTTAGTTCACAATATTCACTGATTGTTTCATCTTCAACCACAGTTCTCTATTTTCCAGTTTCAATATGTAGTGGCAATATACCACATCTTATCTGTGCACACAGTGATCTCTTACTTTTAGATAAATTATACTTAACGTATTTTTCACTTTATAATCTTTTTTGAAATAAACAACAAGCCTTCTGCCTCTGGATGCATTTAGCCCAGACTTGGTATTTGAACTCCTCCATCTCCACATTTGATTTTTGAAAATAATTTTCAGATCCACTCTCAGGTAATAAATCTGATATGGCAGATGCCCATTCACCTCTGACAGAAAAGCCCCAATAAAATATTTCACTATCAACCCAGCAGTCTCTTCCACAGGCGTCACCATTTTGTCCTTCCATCTAATCTCACGGGAGTCCCACCCCATATCCCCACTAACTGCCAAAACAGGTGCATGTTAATGGAGCACCAAAGGAATCAAATTGCCTTATTATGGACATGTTCACTTTTTGAAACCTTTTATAACCCCATATTTCTGACACATGTCCATCTAAAACAGGACAGACACATGTTAGTCAGTAATATAGCTCAGTAGTTGTTGCTGCCTCTGAGCTTTTCTAAGATGTGTACAGAAATCCTGTCTAGTCATCTCACCCCATGACCAAATTTGTCATCTGTGGCAACCCAGCATATGCAGTTGCACATTTGTGTGACTCTATGTATTCAGCTTTATGCAGTACAAATATTCAGCAACATCAATGTGTAATAGTCTCATACTCAGTCTACATTTCTTTACAATGCGACCCTTCAAAAGAGTAGGCACAGAAACAAAGAGAGGTGCCCTGCAGCACACATTTGAATGCAGAACCTTCCCTCTCCATAACAAATGGTGGGTATTTATCACTCTGCATGGAGCTCAACTTATTCTTCCCTTTTCATGTTGGCACTGCACATTTTCATGCATTGACACAGTTGTTGAAGGCTTTAAGTAGTTCAGATACACGTGAGAAGTTCTTTTCCTTCTAAACTAAATGTTTTTTTCAAAGTAATTACATGCCTTTAGATGTTAAGACTTGAAACTGAATTACCAACTTTTTTGACTTGTGTTGTACAATCAATGTACATTGAGACATTACATACAGTCAGCAGGCTCCTTGCAACTCCCTTTTTAGATAGGGTACATTATTCTCAAACTGTATCTGCTGTACTATATACAGCAAGCTAAACCCCTGCAACGTGGTCCAAACACAATTTCCAATTTTTGTATCCATGCTGCAAGTTCAGGTCAGATTTGGGCTTGAAATATTATAGTTCATAAAAATTAAATTTCTACTGACGTTAGTGAAGACACTCAATAACAGACCTGACGGTGAGTCTATACTATACACTGCAGGAAAGGCTGGATCTGCTAGCTACCTGACCTGAATGGTTAGGTACTGTAAGGGAAACATGAAAACACAATGTTAGTTGTGATTTGTTAAGCGTTTGTTGGCTGGTTTGCCTTTATGATTGTTTAAGAGTGTCATACCAGTTTGTCACTGGAGAAGTTTTTAAGATTTTGGCTCTGTGCCTACTGTTCCCCAGTGGAAGGAGAGGAGCAGTAGTGGGTGTGTCATTGCCAATCCGGTGGTGTACTTCAATCTTAATCACTGCCTACCTGCTCAGAACAGCTAAAAAGCTCAGCGCACTTATGGTCCAAAAGATTTTGGTCATTATATTTGATGAAGGTACACAAACATTTTTGTGTCTTTTCACTTTTAATATACGTCCTTTAACCAGCTGACATGTATTCACACACAAAAATACTTCTTTCTGATAATAGCATTAATGTCCACAAGACAGAATTGATTCTTACCAGGATCTGTAATCCACAACAGCTAGCTTTCTATACTGACAGCCTTTCCTTTACTCTGGTCTTCTGGAGGCTGCGCGTATCTGTTCATCTGCAGTCTCTAATTGGAGTGATGTTGCTTATTGTCAAGGTATGATCACACACACCAGACCAGACTGTTGCAAAACAGACACAGAAACCTCTATGCTTCTATGCACATCAAACTTGTCGATTACAATTAATATTCTGTACCGTTTCTAATACAAATCAATAGGCATGTTGGATACTGACACATTGAAAACAGCTTATACAATACCATGAAAAACTGTAGATCAATTAAAACTTCTCTCTCTGCCAATAACTCTATAAAGACCATCTGTTTAAATCAATCCTCTTCCGGTGTCTCTGTCCAAGAGAAAGCATGGGCAACAACTGCGTGTGTCATTATTTATAAGAGTCAAGAGGCAATTTTACAACTGCTTAACAAAATTTTTGCTTCAGACCGGGATGATGTTAGAAATATTTTGTCAATTGTTCAGGCCTGGCTGGGCTAAATTAACTGGGGCTGGGTTGGCCTGAATGAATTCTGCGAGGATGGGCAAAGGCTCAAATTACGTGCCTGTACAGCAATCCACTATCTATACCCTCTAATGCAGAGAGTTGTTATGTCAAGCTGGCAAACTGAACACAGTCTTGTTTCACACAGGGAATCAGAGGAGAGTTAGACTGGACCAGCTAGAGTGCATGAGGAAGGGTTCAGTCAAGGCTTTCTATATTGTATCCACTGGACGTGTACTCTGCTCCAAAGATGTTTCAGTAGGATGCCTTTTCCTCTCTTTGTTTTGAAATTCTGAGCTGCTGAACTCACACTTGGGCTGTTTTTCAGCCGTGACTTTGAAGGCAGCAGGCAGAAAGGGGGCCTCTGATCTTTCTCCCCAAAGAGTTCTTCTCTCTCTACAGACGTGAGTCTGGCTGAGGCTCAGGTATCGAGCCACTCTGAGTTGTACAATAGTAATGAAATTAACAGGATGCTTTGACTTGAGCATTTCAAGACCGACACACACAACCCCACTCTGAAATGTTCTACAAATCTAAAATGATCAGTAGTTAATGTGCACTGATTGAATTCATACTGATCTTGAAATAAGTAATTTGCATTGAGCACCTGCTCCTGTGCTTGCTACAAATTTCATCACTGCATCTCTGGATTTTAAACATTTATACAGACATATGTTGACTTATAATTTCTGAGGATGATTTAATGACCATGCTGTTTTTACATTATTAAAAAGTCATTAATATTGATTCACTTACATAACTGTAGTTTTCAAAGGGAAATGATAGGTCAGAGTTTCATTTGATTTTCATCTCCTGGTTCCATAACACATGTGTGCTTCTAACATTGATGTCTTATTCTTGAATGACTGAAACACCCAGTTGGTCTTCAATAATTTATATAATATTTACACATTAAATGATTATTGCTGTGGTGCTTACACAGTACACTGCACTTGACAGTGTTGTAGGTTCACTTAGGTGTCTCACCGATTTCTCTTTCTCAGTCATGGTGGCTATTACCACTCATGCTGTCTATTACTTATTTATTCCACACAGTCAGTGTTGCTGTTGCCTGAAATGTAAAATGTAATATTTTTCTATGTGCCTGGGGATGTTTCCCTGGAAAGACCGTCCCAGTTACTGGATGTTTTCAACAAGAATGGGTCTCTTAAACTGGATATACTTTAGGTTGAATAGTTATCATGCTATAGCAGTTGGTTATATACACTAGTAAAATGGAAATACACAATGATGAAAATTACATTCAATAATTTTTAAATTAGGCAAGTTGTCTAAGACTCATTTCCATAGTATGTAGACTTGCTGAATAATTGAAGGGAAATGGGTATCTACATAAACACCTATACTCACATCTAGTTGCTGGCAAGTTCAACAGGCTATAGTGTTTCTACCCAAGGTCTTTTTTGTTATTATACTACTCATGCATTTTAGTCCTTGCCTTCTTTATGAATGGAGGAAAATATATTTTGTGCCTATCTGGCCATTAAAACTACAGTAAAGGACACTGATCAGCAGTAACTCATGATTTATGTTTGAATGAAAAAGAAAAAAGAGGTAAAGGGTAGCTACGTTGTCAAAAAATACAGGGTGGTGACAGCTGCTGGTGAATCAATGGTGAACATGGTGACAATCAGTAGCACCCCATCCCTATACTCTGATGACAGGTTGTTAGCACAAATAATCAACACTAGTCACATATAGCAAATGGGCCAAGATGATTGGATTCAGTAAGAAGGCAGTCCAAGGCAACTATGATTTTTTTTTTAAAAAAAAAGGTAAGTCAGTGTCGAACAATATGGACAAGCCAGCAGTCTCCAGCTTGGATGGAGGGACTGAACATTGAATAAAATCAGTTTAAGGTGAAAAAGTTCAATCAATAACAGTTAATATAGCATTGGGGGCCAAGAGAAGAAGGTATCTACAGTCATTTCAGAATTTTAAGGTTTGTGTATTGTTGTCAGGAACTGAGAATCTCTCCATTCAGTGATGGATGCACCTTCTTTGAAGCACAAGAAGTGGTCAGCATGGCTAGATTGATTTGTGTTGTGGATTGCATACTTGCAAAGCCAGGTTGTATGAGAGGCTGCTCTTTTGGGCTGATTCTACTGAAAAAGTGCAGCATACCACATATAATATTCATTCTTCCTCTGTTCTTTTTGGACATGGTCAGCCTGCCCACCATTTTGTCTTACCATTGTCTCACCAATTTTGAAAGGGTTTAAATGAACCTTTTATTGTCAGTCTCTCTATTTCTCTTCTATCTTCTTTCTCATGGTGGTTCAGTGTGTCAGTGTGGATCACGCTAAACATTTTACAAAATATATTATTAATTGTTAATTAGTAGTAACACAGTTTACAGTATGTAGATCATTTCATTTGTAAAATGAAAAGTAGTAGTTGTGTTATAATAAGGAGAAAAGGGACAAGAGACCACACTGATGTTTTGAGAAATACTCTGCAAATTGACTGCTACATTTTCAGATGAAGGCCATGAACCATGATCATTCTTGAATATGCCAGAAATTTAGCAGAAATGCAGGTTTCACAAGTCACTCTGAGGCATAATTATCCAACAGTTCCAGGGTAATTGTAAACATTCGCCCTCAAAGTGATGGAACAAAAGTGGCGGAGACACAGAGACCCACCATGGGTCAGCAGCCTGTCGCTTGATTTTCATTCTTTGGCGTTGCATCAACTAGAAATTAAACTGACAGTATCAGGTTCCAAAAGGCTGCAGTTCTTGGATCCTAGATTCAACCTGCTTTGTTCTACTTGCATAGAAAAATAACCAGGAAAAAACAAAAAGTGCATGATAGTTCATTGAAAATAATGAAGATGAAGGGAAAAATAAATACTAAATTAGGGGTAATTTAATCTAACAATGATTGGATTCCATATCTTCAGCAAATATTTAATGATCAGAGCTGATTCTTCCAAACAGCATAACAGCTCTACAAATGTTGTAAAAACATCTATACTTAATTCATTCAGCAATAATTAAGAGCATCTTAAACTTATACAAAGACTGTAATTTTAAAGTCAACAGCAGCTTAGTTTATCGATGTGATGATCAACAACTTCTAGGGTTGCCTTGTCTTCCTGTTCTGGTCATCTCTTCCTTTCTGCAGTACATGATATTCATCCAATGAATTTAGTGCAAAATGTGTGTCATTTAAGGGTGACGCAAATGCCGGAGACCTAATAATAATGTACTGTATACACACACACACACACACACATCTATATATCCCCTAATGTTTTTTTTATACTAATGTTTCTTTCTTCTATACAGCCTCCCAGCGATTATAAGAAATGTTATTCATGCCTCCACCCAGTTATAATAAAGTCCAGCACACCTGCAAAGCAGCCACCCCATACACCCTTAACAGCCAACATGAATCCAATGTTTCATCTGTAAAACTCACATTTTAATGCCATTGTTCATCATCTTTGATGTGAAAATGCCACACCAGTCTGCATCTGGTTCAAAAGCAGTTTAGCCAACTTCAATGCATTCAACACTGGACCTGAGAGTCTCAGAATCAGTGCAGGAAATGGAGTTGCTTTGATCTGTATCACACTGTCCTCCGTTTCTATCATCCCACTCTATTTCCATCAATTATCTGTTTAGGTAATTTTGAGACAAGACTATGTAAAAGTTTACAGTCTGTCACCCTGTGTTACTGCCTTTTGCTAGTTGTGTCAACGTATACGGTGATTTGACTGACAAAATATGAGTTGACTCTCGACTGATACATCAAATCATTGGGGTTTAGTGGCAGCCCCACTTAATCACATACTTTAATTTGCTTAACCTGAACCATTGCTTAATCATTGATGAGATTAACCACTCTGCAGACAATCATATAATGATTTGGAGAATCAAGGCTGGCTGCGGGGTTAAAATATTTTTCTAACCCTCTCAAAAGGTTTCCAAATCATTTTGTTCTATTTGACTGTGTTGCTGAAAAAAGATTTTCTTTGCATGCTATTCCAGATATCGGTGCATTCAGTGGGAAGACCAGAGGAGGGGTTTCTGTGCGTGAAGGCCAAGGTGTGGTACTTATGTGTACCCCCCCACCTCATTCTCCAGGTAAGAGCTTAGACCTTTGGGTACAACTAGAAGAAAACGTATTTTCCTCTCTCCACTACCTTTTGGATTGTCAGTAGACTCATTATTATTCATCACAATTCCTGTGACAACAAGTAATGTTGTTATTGCCGTGCCAAGGTGAATGATTGTTCATTTTATTTATTTATTTATTGCTCTTATTTTGATGGTTAGTTTTTGTACCCGTCCATTTTCCTATCCATCCATCCATGCTGTTAAAATGAGAGAAAACAGAGCCAGAACACAGATTCTCAGAGATCAAATTTGCTGGATCATTAGAAATGAAAAGAAATGTTACACAGCCAATTATTTCACATAGGCATAGCATAGGCACCGCTTTTTAATAGCATATCTTGAATATCCCTCTCTGCAGTTGTCCTCTAATGTAAGCTCTTATGTGAGCCATGAATCATCCAGGCTTTCTGTGTGCATCAGCTCTGTCGCACCACTGCACTGCACCCGTGGGAATGTTTGCCGAGTGCTCCTCAGCACCCGTTACTGCTTCTGGATGCCATTTTGCATGACATGATAGCAACTGTAGAATCAGCGACCATAATAGCTGACAAAAAAAAGACACAATTAATTGATTAATGATGCTTACTGATTGTCAGATTAAAGTGTAGTAGGGATGAATCTCATCCTCTCATCCTTAAAGCGCCTCATTAGTCACAGTACAGGTGTTACCTTTGCTCCAGGTGTGTTTATTTTTTCACACTGCATTTACATATCAGTCCACATACATGTGCATGCTTTCTTTTCTTCATTCAGCCTAACCAAGGTTTTCTTTTCAATTGCTAAAAGTGTGATTGACATAACACTAGAATCAAGCACTGGAGATGATGTTATGGGGTTAGAGCAGCATAATTTCAGTAGTGACTTTCTGTCATTTAAGGTTTGTTACAGTCTTGCTGCCGGATGCAGGTTTCAGTCATGATGACATACTGTGACCCACATGTTATATTGCTTGTATTAGATTGATTAAGTGGATCAATACAGAGCATATTATATACAGTAAATAGTCAGTCACTCATTGAAACTTTAAAGAAATTGGATTTTTTATGCCCTTTATCTGTATTTCTGTGGAACAAATGTAAATGTCACACAACAGTGAGATAAAAAGTAAATAATAGGGCAACCTTGGTTAAACCAATTATTGTTTTAACAAAAAAAATATTTTTAATCAGTCACTCTACTAAGGCTACAGAAATGTGCCTCTTAGCTACTACAACAATGTTTATTTTTGGCTTGTATTATGTGGTGATATAATAAGCATACCACAATCAGAATATGTTGCTTGAGCCAGCTTTGTCACATACAGTATAGATTATTATATTGTCAGAAATTGGTTAGTGGCAGGCCAACCCTGAACAGGCTGTTGAGCCTTTATTTTGATGCTTGTTTTTCACATATACAGATTATGCTCTAATACACAATACAGATAAAATTATAATTTCTTCAACATTGCAGACATGAAATGTAAATGATCTCCAAAATTTCCTGGCGTGATGAATGCCTTGGTGAGTCAGAGCGTATCACAATTGAAATTCATATCGCATAGGGAGTGTTAAACAATGTTTGGGTTAAATGGGTTGTGGGAGGATTCAAAGACATTAAAATGCCACTTAAATTAGATAGGTCTCATGAGTGAAAATAATTTGGAATCACTGAGATGTGAAAAGTTTATTATTTTCCATTTTATGGCTTTTAGCGCTAGTGATCAGTTTTTACGCATGTCTTTGGTAAATAGTGTTTTATTTTTATAAAGCTAAAAAGTATGATGACCTTTGAATGAAAGGTATGTTGCCATTCTCTATTTTATAGAGTACAGTTGGTGTACAGTAGTTTGTGTTGTACCTGCAGTTGTTGTCCAGTTTGGATAACTGTGTTCCCAATCCTTCATCCCGCTCCCCAATAATGTTTACTTTGCAAATTAATATGATATATATAATAATTGAAAATTGACTTGTATTCGATTCAGCTTTCTGCCTTTTTGCAGCCACTAACTTTAAGCTAACATTAAGTGTCGAACTGATTTGAAACAACAGGTAGTTCATTATTTACCAAGAGGAAAGTGATAATGTAAAGAAAATAATATAGCCATTGGATGCAAATGCAGAAGAGTTGTGGAAATAATGTTTTGCAACACTGAATAGATTAATTTGTCCCTGCGTTTGACAGTCATCTTTTTTAATATAATGATGGATGTGGCTGTGTAGAACTATGCACAACAGACACAAAGCAAACAGCATGCTCTTATATACTACTACTATATGTTCTACTATATGCTCTACTATATCTTCATCCATCCATTTTATTATCCACTCATTCCTATTAAGAGTCACTTTAACAACCATGTCTGGCTGTTTTTTCCTGCAGAGTCACGATTTGTTCATACCAAATCTGCAATATTTCTATTTTTTTTTTTTGCAATTTTATTTGTATATCAGCATGCTGCCAGGGATAGGGAGTTTTACCCTACCTGACTGCATATTGACTGGAATCTAAAAAATGAAAAATATAAAACACATGAATAAAATCTAAAAGATTCAACATACAAACAAATATTGATCATTTTTTCTGAGAATATTAGCTATAAAGACAGAAAAGTCCTTTTCAGTGCCCTGTCTTGTTGGATTTGGTTCATCCACTAGATAACAGAAGACTGCCCGTGTTATGTAATGACCCTTCACACATATGCATGCACAAAGGCATGCACATACTCAACCAAGCTCACTAGAATTAGTCCACTCTGAAATCTCAGTTATTATATGCCAGTTTTACCTTTCTGATGTTATCACCAATTAATTAAAATAACCTCGCTGCAAATAACATGCTCATTAAGGTCCTGTTAAATTGTTATTTTTCATCCATAGAGGCCTCTATATTATTTTCCTAGACTTTGTCTAGCAGTCATTTTATGCTGATGAGCATGCTGAGGCTTTGTTGCTGTGCAAATCCCATGCTCATTTTTTTTTTATTATTTTTTTTAAATTATTTCTGTTAAATAGTTATTCAGAAGTGGATAGCAAGTGGGGCATTATCAGTGTTGTGCCATACTATCTGTGATTAATAATTTTCTTAGTGTTTGTTCTTTTTTGACTGATGTAGTATATACAATATTATACTGATACCTATACAGGCTGTAACAAATTCTAACTCAGAGCGTAGCAGTAGTCTTTATGTGGGATCAGATGCACCTTTTTTATAGTATATTCTTGCTCTTTCACGTAATGAGACCGCATGAACCTTTTTTGTGCTTCAGTAATTATTTGTCATACTTTGCCACAAACTTACTGTAGTCAACAATCCAGTCAAAATATAATACTTCCTGTACTCTTCTGCATGAAGTGTATTTACCATTTATTACTGTTCTACAAGTATTGACTATTAAGAATAATACTTATGGAGTTGTCTGAGGTTTACCAGAGATGTAGATGTGCAGAAACATCCCACTATAATTAGCTTTTTAACACACAGGAATTTCGAAAGAGTGCATAGAGGGCTGTTACAAACATGTAGAGTAAGTCAAAATAGACAGAAGAATAGGCTCTGCATTTTTCTAATCTGTATCTTCTCCTCTTGCTTTTACAGAGATAATCTACAGCTGGGTGTTTAATGAGTTCCCCTCATTTGTTGCTGAAGACAGTCGGCGCTTCATCTCCCAAGACACTGGAAACTTGTACATCTCAAAGGTGCAACCTTCTGACGTTGGAAGTTACATCTGTCTGGTGAAAAACACGGTGACAAATGCACGGGTCCTGAGCCCTCCAACACCTCTAACACTGAAAAAAGACGGTGAGGCTCTCAGATTTATAGCACCTCTCACACATGATAGCTACTGATTTGTATGAATGCCCAGGCCAGACAAATCTAATGGATTTCAATGAATAAACCACACACAAAGTATTGAAAGTGTAAAAACGTTTGGGTTTTTTAGAGTTTTTTTTTTTTTTTTAGATCTATTACAGGGCTTCCTCCCTCTGAACCTGTTTAGCACAGATGAAAATCTTCTGCTGGTGCATTTTATTGTATCATAATGCATTTGGAGATTTTTTTTCAGATCAGATAGGTTAATAAAAGTGGGGCGGTCTGCGTTCTGCTGAGCCTCATGTTAGTGGAGGGCGTTATGAATTCCATACACACTGTAAATAGATAGTGAGCAATGCTTTAACATTAGTGTGGGGAGCCTTCTTCACTCACAATGTGCTTTGGTGAAACTAGCCATCAGGGAAATCATTTTCCAGCATAAAATTAACTGAATCAATGGCCCTTGCTGTGGATGGGATTTCGCTCTTTTATACTAGCCTCTCAGGAGCCATGCTGTGGAGCTGTTTGTTGGATTCAGGTGTGGATTTCACCTACAGGCTTTTTACATCTGACTACACAGAGAAACGTCCATCACTTCACACAAGTGCTTGTCATTGTCAAGGTTTCAAAGAACCACTGAGATTACATCCCCAGTGAAGCTGTGAAAGGGCCTTTGTGTTTAGGAACCAGGTTTGTTCCAAATGTTGCAACACAAATTTACCTCTTAAGGATTACATCCCTTCCAGCAAGATTTTTACTCTGTATTTGTATAACCTTGTCTGAAATGGTCCTCAGAGGCATACATAATACTTAGCACATAACCATGCTAAATTGGTTTGTGTCTCTTATTAATTGAGATGTGAAATACAGTCAGAAGTGCATTATGGTCAGTCTGCTATAAGCATTTTAGTATGGTTCATGGTTGGATAAAAGAAACAGAAATGGTCTTTTTTTGTTTGTTGTTATTTTTGCAACCATGAGTGGTGGAAAAGCAGTCAATTTTGCAGCATCCGTATTGTGATATGTAGCTATGGTACATGGGCTGAAGGACAGCACTCTCACCTGCAGAACAACATGGCCGAATTAAGTCTCTACAGCTGTAGGTCCATTATGCCAAAGAATGTCTTGGCATCCCTTGCAAATCTCATGATGTTCAGCAGCCATCTATAATATGAATTTTGGTCTAAAATGCTGAAAATTACATTGGCACATCTCACAGCAGACACCCAAATGTTCCCATGCTGTGTGCACCCCTCAGTCATTGGAGTCTGACCAATCAGACGCCGCAATCTGTGCCTCAGTAAAAGTGAGTGATTATTACACAGTTCAAGCTGGATCCGTGTGTGGCTCACCACTGTCAGCTCCAACCCTGACTCTCTCAATCAAAACAAGCATCTGGGCTCTATTATACCCTGTTGGAAGTCATCGATCGTCAGTTTGCAATCCACCTTGAGCAGAGCGGGGCTAAGCTCTGAACTCTGGACTAATGCACTGTTTTTAAACAGACAACAGTAAAGTAACAGTACATTGCAGAAAGATTCTCTCTTTGATTTGCCTGTTTGGTGTAAAAAGAATGTATATGTATAGCAGTAACTTGTAAGTGAATATGTGTGATAGAGCTTCACAATTGAGCTTCAGAGAGGTTTTAAACTGTTGGAATCAAATTGTGAGTTTTTTTTTTAATTATTTGAAGTAAAAATCAAAGATGAAAACCAGAAGTTTTAACCTGAGATTTATAATAGCATTGCAAAGCTACATTCTAGTTTACCATAACCTATCATGTTTACTATATTTATCATGCACAGTTTTGTTTATAGTGATGCAGTTTTTGGCTTGTTTTAACATAAGCTATCCTGTAAATTACAGATCATTGTAAACCTGCCAGAATGTCTGATTATTTATTTGACAGTTAAGAGGAGCCATTGCTTTTGTAGTTTATTTGTCTTTTTTCTTATAAACTTATAATGGAAATTGTGAGTGATAACTTAGAACTATAAAGGTACAAGCTGTTATCATTCTTAAACTGAGTGACATTTTATACATGTAGTAATACTTAATAGTAACTTAATCTAAGTTATTGATTTTTAAACTTTATTTGAATCAGTAATGTTGGTAAGTACAGGAGTGAAACTGGCAGATGTTAGTTATGATGAGTGGAGAAACAAACAACATTGGAATTTATCCATCTACAATTCAATTTTAAACTGTCAAAAAAATTACAGATTGGACCTTTAACCATTATTTTTACTTACAGTGGTAAAGCGTCCAGTTGGACTGCAGCACTGGGGGTGTTATTGTTGTCATAAGACATTTTCTCTCGCCACAATGACAGTAATATCAGTGAAACATAATGTTTGGGGGCACATCATCTCCACATGTGCGTGTCTTCTGAATTATTATTATTATTATTGAAGACCATAGGCCCATAGCCATATTGGATGTCAGCATGGTTTTTTTTTTACTAACCAACATATTTTTTGTTGTGTAGTCAAAACAAATCATTGCACTTTACCCTGAATGTGCACATTCTGCTGTTAAGAAAGTACCATTTTGTTTTATTATGTTTTTTGTGTAGAATATTTCACTGCTGGTGTTGCTGGTATAGGTGAGGATCAGTAACCTCAAGGGTGGACTTTTTCTACATTATGGGTGTAACAATCCATTTATTACCAGTCCGGCTGTGCAGAAATTGGCAGGAACAATTCAAGTGTATAGAGAAAGTAAGAGGTAGTTGTTTGTAAACCAAACAAAATTGTACTTTTACATGAGAAAATCTGAATACATTGTTCTACATTTACAATAAAAGGGAAATTTAAGTTTTGGATTTAAAATTTTCATGCAGGTCTAAGGACTTTGTTACAAAATCTGTCTGTTTTAAGTTATGTGTCACCATTTTACAATGTATTTATTATTTTTACTTAGATTCAAAATTATTCTAGTATTAATGCTTCACTAACACCTAACTATAAGTTCCCTATTAAGCATTTTTAAGCAGTATACACATTCAATAGATGGTGTATACTGCCCTCATAAGTTATACCAATCCTGCACATTAATAAACACTTGAAAATGTCCTTATATCTGCTTATAATTATATTGTATATATATATGTGTTATAGACCATTTATTAGATGTTTATATACTGCTTATAAATGATAAACAGGGGGACTGTGTTACCAGTGCTTCTGGGAGTTGTACTAAAACATCAATCGATAACAGATCTGGACAGGACAGGATAACGGAGACAAAGAAACACTTACTATGCTAAAAGCATTGAAAAAGTTTTAGGAATGGCCTCATACTGTAAAAATTGGTTCGCAAAAGAACAAAGCACAACAGAAAAATGTGATTTCGATGTGATTAATAAATGAAATTGGAACATAAGATATAGAGTGACACTACAAATGAGGGCCGGTAATGTTTTAGCACACCAAGCCTAGACATTATTTCTTTCAATTCTATCAAGTCCAGCCACTGAGGCTGAATTTATATGATATTAAATATACCATGGCATGAACCAATGAAATATTGCAAATTCATTACATGTGAAGGGCTGCTTTGGAGCCATAAATGTTGAGAATGAGATTGAAATTGAAAAGTTCTTTGGAACAAATATCATAAAACTCATTTTCCATACATAGTGGGCCACAATTCAATAACCCTACTCTGTCTTTGCAGCATTCATTTTATCACATAAAAAGTGTCAGGTACACGTAGGAGGTGTAATTATGGTTTCTCAAATGTCATGCCGGTCATTTGTCTTACTGATCATGTACGTTATAATGCACCTGGAGCAGCACTGCATACAGTCTGATATGTTTTATTGTGATTGTCATGAAGGTGCTGGGGTTAACAGTGTGTCCATTGATGGCGTTCATATGTAATGATTGTGTGTGCATTCCTCTGTAAAGAGTAAAACGCTCATATAATATTCATATCACAGACTTCCATTTAAAAAGACAGATAGTAGTAATTAGATCCCAGATGAAGGTGTTTTCGTTTGTTACTCCAAATTTGCTCAGTGCCATCTGACATATCATCCTGACAAATGGGTGAATTATAAATGACCACCTTAACATACAGATGAATAAACAAAGAAAACATGTCCTCTGGCTATGACTTAGAGTGGAGGTGTTAGTTATAGTGGCACTTAGCAAGACTGATAACACGTTATCTCTTGTGCCCTTTGCAATGTATTTACGAACTGTAGAGTGGATTACTAATTCTTAAGGATAATACACTATTTTTCCCTGTTGTCATTGGTGTATATTTGTTAGTACATCATCTTAATGGTTTGTTTTCTGAGACCATGGCCTATTTTACCATTTCTTGCACAGTAGACATTGTTGTTGTGCATAGATGATAACATGCTACCTGCAGAATAAAGAACATATCAACTTGGCTAATCTTGTATGTTTTACTCAAAACCACAATGTTTTGTAGAGATCAAAAATATGATTATTCAGGTGCATGCTCTGTATTTGATCTAAAACAGTATTACCAGCCCTATTAATAAACAGTGTGTAAAATGAAGGTGGATAGTTGAAAGATATGCCAGATGGTGTGCATAATGTGCAGACCCTCAACTGAACACTGCATGATTTAATGTATCGTGTTTATCATGAGAGGCCAAAGCACCAGGAATCCTCAGGAAAGTTAAATTCGCTGCCAAATTTTGTTCCACAGTTGTTGTTTGCATACTCAAAGCAGGTACCAGGGCAATAGGAAGTGGGCATCCTGATTATTTTCGAAATCACTGTGTCCAGTCTCTGCAAGTAAAAATGTAAGAGGATGAGGATGATGGGAAATGGTGGTAAGTGGCTTTTTCAATCTGCTTGGTTTTAATATCTGCAATTCTTCTTTCTTAACCTTTTCCAGGTGTCATGGGTGAATATGAGCCCAAAATTGAAGTGCATTTTCCTACATCTGTTCTGGCTGCCAAGGGAGTCACTGTCAGACTGGAGTGCTTTGCTCTGGGGAAGTAAGTAAACAAGGACATATTGCACAAATATAGATTGTTGCTTATTACAGCAGTATCATATTAATCACCAGGAACAGTAAACTACAGCCTATAACCGCTCTGTTGCTAAGAGATCCTTTAGATAATTCTCCTTGTGTTTTTCTCTCTCCTTTAAATTATATTATTCCATTACCTGAATGGGAACCAGGCATATCTTGTCTTCAGGCAGGATGTTAAGTGAGTGTAGAGAAGTATAGCATAGTAGCTCTACTGTTAGATGGCATGTTAGTGCATGGGGGAAGACTGAATAGGGAATTCTCCCCTAGGGACCCATGTGTTCTCATAATTGAGAGCCCTAATGTATCTGTGTTTCCTGGGTGCTTTCAGGGTGTGTTATGAATGTAGAAAGCCAAGGTTATGTCTATGAAAAAAAAAAATAAAAAAATGAAATTGTAATAGTTGTCTGCCAGGAGGGAAAGCACACTTGTGTCCACAGAGACTAAAATAAAAAACACAGTTAATAAAGTTGGCTCTTCTGGTTTCATGCTTTGCAAATGTGTTACCTTTTTAAATTAAAAATATTTTTTTGAAATTGAGTCTCGTATTAAAATAACTGGAATGGTTAAACTATGGGCAGGAAAGACCAAAAAGGAAGTCGCATTTATTTGTAAAAATTTAACTTTCAAATCAAAAATGATTCAGAAACATTTTCTATATGTTCTTTTCCAAAGCAAAGTTGAAGCGGTATTAAACATTACAAGATATCATTTCCATTGCAAAACATAATCTTTCATCATCCCTACTCCATTTTGTTTATAATTATTCAGCATGAATTATTCATTGCTTGACTGCCATCTTAAGTGCAAACAATCTCTAATCTAAGATGACTAAGAACCTCATAATTGTTTACCTTGATTTCAATTAATTATCCACATTATGGCAAGTCATTTTCTAAATATATAGACACTGCATTATAATATCACACCCTTACTTTTCCCTTTCAAACCGGGCAGGAGTTTTTTTGGGTGCTTGTAGAACAGCCAAGCAGCTTGAGTCCTTGCCCTGTGCTTCCCTCAATAAAGTAATTTGTGCATGATGGCTTTCAGTCAGACAGTGATTCCAGCGACTTACCCTTTTACGTAGAGATGAATGATTTATCAATGCACCCTATTAAGAAATGGCAGCCTTTATATAGCACTGAAAATGAAGTTAAAATGAGTTCTGTTTTCCTGTTGATCAATATGCATGATGGCACCATTGGCTAAGACGAGACAGAATAGCTCTTTGTGTGTGAATGCCATAGCTCCTTGATGTGATTGTCTGTCGTGATATTTACCAGTGACAGTACTTTATAGGTCCCAGTCAAGGGCAAAGAGAACAATGAGACAATGAAAATGAAAAAGAGATCAATAAAAAACATAGTCCTCTTTAACTGTAAATAGCTTAGCATTCTATTACCTTGTAATGGTGTTATATATTTAGTAATGTCTGCAAGACTGATTATTAATTATGGTTTTATAACTCATGATTAGGTGGATTCTCTGTTTCTGTGGGATAAAAACTGGTATTTATTTTGTGGAGCATCAACTGTGTTTCTGGTTACTTCATATACATAAATAGATAAATAAAACCAAGAACAACTTTGGCTGGAAAAGGGCTTCATTAGCACTTTCCAAATGGGCTTATCATGTCTTTCATGTGAACAAAACTTCCAATTATATTCAAAGGCCAATAACAATCCAGCTCAGTTTATTGCAGTTACTGCCTTCATTAGCAGTGGTCACAAAGCCAGCTCACAAATGATGTGTGGCCCGACAAGGCTCAACAGGATTATATAGGCGTAGACCAAAATTACTTAACAGGCAATTAGTTCATTCTTTAAGCAGTGTTGTAAACCAAATACACAGTAGCGCTCGGTTCAAAACAAAATATGGCACTGCTCATTGTCATCATCTAAACCACTATAGTTTACTGGGTTGTCTGGCGTCCAGCAGCCAGGCTTAGTGGATGTTTTCTGGATGAATATCTGTGACAAAAAAGTTAGATTCATGCTTGCTTCTGTTACATAAACATAATATACACTGGCTGTTTAACAGTGTCCAGTATACTGAAAATAAATTGTATTTTAAATAGAGGTGATATGTAATATTATCATATAAATTTGGGTTGTGCAAGACAGTTATGATTCAGCTTGTATTCGGTTCATTTAAGCAATAGCAGCCAGTTTAATAAATAATGTATCGGGTTAGCTACTATGAATGATTATAACCAACTATAGATTATGATATACTACCTATAGATTTACAAAAATAAGAAAATTAATGAAAAAATTGGCTTCACAGTGTGATTTACAAGAAACTGTGGAATATGCAGTGCTGGTAGCTGTTTTTATTTAAAGGGACAGTGAAGTATAAGGTTCATTGTAGTTCAAAAAACCTTGTACATTTGATGGGTTACACATTCTCCCACTCATTTCCACTTAAAATATAATATGCGGCATGTGGTAGAAGCTTTCATCCAAATTGCCTTAGAGTAGTGTGAGATACTTTTAGTTTCAGTGACCCCAGAGGGAATCAAACTCTTGAAACCCTAGCAGTTTCTCTACTCATTGAGCTATACAGGGCCACAAGGACCACATTTTCAGTTGCAACAGAAAGTGCCTCTTAATAACAATAGATTTTACACTCTTGGTTAATGTTTTTGAAAGACAGCTGTTTTTGCCTAGATCATACCTGTAAAGTGTGGCTTTGTGTTTCATCTGAATAGGTGCTCATTTTAAAAAAAACGGTGTAGAATTTCCCAAAGGTATCGAGAAATTGAAAGCTTAACAAATGAGCTAAGTGGTGGGATAATATGTAGATCTTAATAGTCTAATGCAAATCAATCCTCCACTACATTTTGGTTTTTAGATTTAATTTTGAACTTTTAGTACAGAACAAGTCCAGATGAGGGCACAGCAATTGTGTGAAATGCTAATTAAGATGTAATCTACAGAACTCGCTACGGGCACATTCTTCAATTGAAAATTGTAACACCTTACATAAACTCCAGTGTGTAATACATTCACAATGTAAGGGTATGAAATACTCAGTTTGTACACTGTGATAAAATGTACATGACCAGAGCTTCAGAGTTCAGGAGTTTATGCCAACAGTTTCATACAAAGACAGTGACAGGCAGAGTTTCTCATTTCTGAGCTGAGTAAGCCTATTCCCTTCTGCCTGCCCCCAGTCCTGTGAACACGTACATACCTAGTGCTCATAATTCAACCTCCAAAGAGAAATCCTGCCACGGACTCAGGAAGATTCACCCTCATGCTCCAGCCCCTCAAGGTCTCTATAGATTTGCTCTGTTCTCTGGCTAGTCAAGAGTTTAGTTGGAGCAAAATTCTCATTCAATATCATACAATATAAGGAAGTGCTTCATAACAACTTCATACCATATTCATGAGTACTGATTCAGTATCTATGCCTATTGTTAGAATGTGTTTATGTTCTAACACCCCGCAGGTATATTAAAATGAAAATGCAAGTGAACCCACATTACACCACAGATCTTTGATTTACCCATGGCCCCACATTTTGCCCCTGGTTCTCATACTGTATGGGTAGATATTTGTAGTTGATCCTATTGAACTGTATAGATATCCGCACTGCAGATCACTAGATACTAGTGGTGACAATGACTTCTGATGGCTGGATCAATGTATAACTACAGGGTGAAATTATACTTTTCTATTTTTTTCAGGTACCAACTGGAATGAATGTCAAATAAATGTCAAGTAAAGAGTGAATATTGTGACTGTCTACAGTATGAATGTGTCATATTATCATCATGTACTGTATGTTGTGTCTAAAAAAGACTGCTATGCTAATCCACATTTTTCAAAAATACTGCATCAATATTTTTTCAATCCTTGGATCTTGACAGGTGACAGGACTTTTTCCCCAAATTTGGTATGTGACATAAAACTCCTGTCCACAATGAAAAAAGAACACTTTGTTTAATACAAAACATGCTCTGAATCCTAATTCAAGTCCATTGCAGCCAAGAGCACTTCAATGTCCTTGTGAATTTAGTACAGATAAAAAAGCTCAGGATGTAACATTTCCATCTTGGCTAAATGATTGATGGGTTCACTGGAGGTATGGTGTCACATTTCCATCTTTCAGAGACCTGTCAAATCTAGTTGTCATACAAGAGTGCTACTAATAGCGCATAGTAAGACATTCGCTTTCTGCATGTGCAAGTCATCTATCATAAGGATCTATAGGGAAATCCATGAATAAACAGGGATAGATGGCAACGCTCGAACACTAATCATAAAATTCTCTCTGGCTGTTGTAATAACCTGATTTGAATATGGTCCCTGATCCTATGTGTGGATCATTCGGTACAGTAAATATATCATAAGGGGTCAAAAGGTCAATGATTCATATGTAGAGCAGAACGAACATTAAATAAGCATCGTGGTATGTCACTACTTAACTGCAGAAGAACATCTGGTATCTGTAGGTTTGTTACAGCCAGATATTTTTATCTGTAAGTATTAATGATATAGTTTATTTAGAAACTGTGAAGATTCTTCAGTTTCCCTTTTTTTCTGAATAAACAACAAAGCAATTGAGCATTTGAGGGACAGTTCACCCTCAAAAATACATATTTTTCCTTTTACCTGTAGTGCTATTTGTCAATCTAGATCGTTTTGATGTGAGTTGCTGAGATTTGGAGATGTCTGACCTCTCTTGGATACAATGGAACTGGATGGCACTCAGCTTGTGGTGATCAAAGCACCAGAAAAATACATTTGAAAAACTCAACAGCAGTGTCTCTCAAGAAACCATGACCTGGTTACTCAAGATAATCCACAGATCTTGTTATGAGCAGTTTCATGTTTCTTTTTTTCTTTTTTTCTACCGCACTACACCCACCAACTATGAGTAAATGAGTAGTAACTAAGCATTAGTTTAAGCTGATACAGTTCACACATGCAATATAAGAAAGACTCAAAATTGTTAAAGGTTTTAATTGTTTCTTTTAATTTTCTCCCACACAGCCAAACTAGAGAGAGAATCTATCAATGTTATCTTTTTAAAAAATATATCAATAGTACTTATCATAGTTATTATTACAAGGTCATTCTCAAATAAACACCTATTGAGTGTACAGTACAGTATATCCTCTACATATTATCCTAATAATAATGCTCTTATTTTTTATCCAAGACAGAAAGAAACAAAGAACCTGACATTTTTTATTATGAATTATGAATTACATCATTTCAGCTCACACTGTAAAATATGTGTAAATACTGCTTGTCCTCCTGTTTCACTGTACTGTTGAGTATATAATCCTACTCTGTTCTCCTCACAGCCCAGTGCCAACAATCACATGGAGGAAGATAAATGGAAACATCCCCAAAAAAGCAAGACTTCGGAAGTCCCAGGCTGTGCTGGAGATTCCCAACATTCAGTTGGAGGACTCAGGAACTTATGAGTGTAAAGCGGAGAATCCAAGAGGAGGAACTGCTTTCAAAGGACATCTACAGGTCTACAGTGAGTCTAAGAATGCTCTTTTTCTCCATTGATTTGTTTATCCTTTACCTTTGTACAGCCATCATACATCATCTAAGAGCACAAGTGTTGATGTATTTCATTGCAGGAATAGTGGGCCAAACAGCGCTATAAACAACTAGAAACCTTTGTGTAAGCTATTTTGATCATTCTGCACTGCTTCCAATGATTTTTCATGCTATAATCTTTGCAAGTGACAGTATTCTCAAATTCAAGCCAGGGGGCTAATACCAGTCCATCTGAATTTGCTGAACAGTCAGAGGACTAATTATATATCCATCTGAGATAATCCGAGAACAAGTGTTCATCACCACAACAAATGAGCTGTTTCTTATAGTTGCAAGAGGAACAGGTCCCTTAACAGGTGTGTTTTGTCCCAGGCACAATGTTCTGAACATCTCCTCTGCTTTGTTTTTTATTGTAATAGACTCTATTATCTGTATTTCTCAAAGATTTGTCATAATGTGATCTGAAGTAGTTTTTTTTTTTATATACAGGATATCCATGGAATTTGCTGAGCACAACTATTTCATTATCTTCGTCACTACAAAAACATATATATCAGCTAAGAGATCCGCATTACATATTTTAAATTAAATCAGCAGTATTTACAAAATGATCAGTTAAAGGGAATACCCATTAAGGTTGGGTTATACGTCAATACGGACACAGACAGCAGGTAGTCGGTTCTGTTTATTCTACGTTGGGTGGTTATATACACAGACGTGTTCGCACATTTGTCGGTGCATATGTTTCGTGCATTCAATCAGCATGATCATACATTTTGGGCTGCACATGAATGATCCATATGGACTGTCTCAAACATAGACAGATGATAAAATTAACGTCATGCTGAACCTTATGGCTTTACAGATACAGAAAATATTTACACTTAGCTCATCCTTACTAACAGCATAGTGTTCTCAGCATAAATCTTAAGATGTAAAACAGATGGAAACACTGGAATAATTTGTTTAACCAAATCTAGGCTTATCACAAAAAAACTTCACACATAGGGAGTAGTTAATAAGTTATCATATTTATATTTGCAGTAGGCACATTGTACTGCATTTTTGTTTTTTTATGTACAGTGGTTACATATCAGTTTTAGGATGGACTTTAATTCAGTTTTCAAACCAGTGTGATGAACAAGTAAGCTCGTTGAATTACTGCCTTTGCCCGTGACCATATTTATCTATGAGGGTGCATGTCTCCCATTCCTCTCTCTCCGTACCATGTGCACAGGGCCAAGATAATGGACTGTCTCAGCCTTGGTAGGACACATTTCCAAGGCCCTGCACTTCTTGGCAACCTCCATTCTGTTGACATCACAAGGAGAATAGGGAGCCTAATTTGTAGCAGCCTCACGCTAAATGTAATTTACACAGGTCAGCTGGAAGTTTGAACTTTCATTGTGAGGGAGACCTTCCTGACCATAATCATTCAATCAAACCACACACAAAAAAAAAGTATTATACTGAAGGTGCCATATGCAAAGAATAGAAAAGAATGTGCTTGGCATGTAACTGTAGGAGACGCAGCCCAGTGGCAGGGTTCCCCGGTGTCTGCAAACACTTAATAAGAAATAAACCATTATGCAATGTGCATCATTCGGGTCTGGCAGTTTGTATCGTACTATGCAATCATTTGGATAAATTGGTTCTGTAGTTTTTATAGAAAACAAAGATCAAGCAAAACATCTCATGAATATATGTGGAAGGTTTGACGTTTAAAGCCTTACAAATCTAGTAATTTGTGACATTAACCACATAATAATAGTATGTCATCATCAGTAACTGTTTAACTTGTCCTCAAAAGTATAATCTGCATAAATGGGTCACACATTTTTTTTATTTTTTTTATATATAGGTATTATAGTTTTAAAAGTAAAAGTATAGCAAACCATTAGAGATGAAAATTAAAGAGGAAATAAGGTTAGGGTTAATTTCTAACATTCCCTCGCCTACACAAGGCAAACGATCCAGCCCCCAGTAAAAGGTCTTGTAGTTTTTATATTCTTATACAGTTCAAGAATTGGAAAAATGCACAACCACAGATAAGACCCAGTAGATGGAAAGAGACAACAAGATGAAAAGAAGGTACATACAGTCATACAGTACTATAACAGCGTTCAGAATTGTGACAGAAATTCTCTGCAGCATGTTGAGTTGGACAGGAATTGTGTATGTATGCAGCCTTGGAAAGACAAGCAAGCAGGCTATGAAAAAGAAAGAAAAGGGGGGAAAAAAAAGCTTCTTGGTTAAGGGGCCCTCAGGAAAGGCAGTCATCTAGTTTGCCTATGCCATAGGCGAGCCATGCGATAGAGGCAGAAAACAGAACATGGTCACGAACATGATACCAAAAACATGAACGTGATCCACTCTTGGAGAGGAGAGAATATTGGCTTTTCTCTTTCTGACAACAGTGCAATTGTGGGCTCCAGCAGTGAAAATCTCTAGGGCATTTTCTGTGACTGGTGGTGCATGTTGGTCTTAGCTAGAGGTGTGCTGGTATACTGGTTTTACTGTAAAGTTTATTATGTATAGTATTTTTGACCACAATATTCTTAACAATATAATATATACAGAATTATATAGTATTTTATTTAGTTCTGGAGTAATTCTAATATTCTTTTACGAAACCAGTTCAGAAAATTTAAGCCTAGACAAAACTCAAAACCATGTCCAGTACCCCATTCAGACTGACACAGTGAAAGTGTGTCAGCCCCGTTTCGGGAGTATGCTTGTATGGGTCAACCTGTGATGTTAAAATGAAACTTATCTAGTAATTATTATTATATAATGTAATGTAGTTTAATTCTCAGGTTTATCAGTGAAGTGTATGGAAATGGGTCCGACGCAAAAATAATGTGTAATAAATAAAAAGCTGTACACAACATAGAATGCGTAAAGAAATGATTTAAATAATGTGCCGCAATGGATGAAAAAATAAATACTTTTATATTGAAGTGTGTCCCAAACCAAATTTTTGCTTCTGTTGTGACTATAGCCTTAATGGACGTTATAAAAGAGTCTTAGTATACTACATCCACTGATTTAAATGCTGTCTCCTATAGGGTCTGTTGACCATGTAGTCATGTATACATATTCTTTTTTTTTGTATAAGAACAGGTGATCATACATGTGTGTGTGTTTCATAGATACTTACTCTTAAATCCTTTTTTTTTTCTCTTCAAGCCCTCCCTCAGTGGGTCAGAATGATTAATGATACTCAGATGGATAGTGGCGAGAAGCTCCAGTGGGAGTGCAAGGCCACAGGAAGGCCCCGGCCCACCTATCGCTGGCTTCGTAATGGTTTGCCCTTGACAACCCAGGTACCTACACAGTAACCTCTCCTTTTGTTGATTGTACCTTGAAATATCTGAATTACTCCTATGAAACCATACAACCTCTACATGTAGCATTATCATGGACAGTTATATGTATATGCAGCTGTGATGTTCCTTCGTTCACTTTTGTCTCGTTACAGGGTCGAGTTGAAATTGTGAATGGAGAACTGAGCATTCAAAAAGTGCAGCAGATGGATTCGGGAATGTACCAGTGTATTGCAGAAAATAAATATGGAGCCATCTACTCTAATGCCGAACTCAAGATTTTAGGTAGTTACACCTTCGGTTTATAATTGAAATTAGACCAAGCAAGTCAGTAAAAGAAAAATATCTTGTATGAGATAACTTTTCTTTTCTGCAAAGCATATTTCTCGATACTCTATAAGAATAAAATGCAGACCGAGTATTGGCATCTGAATAAGGTACCGGATGATAGGTAAGGTAGATTGAAATGCAAGTGGGGAACGCTGAACTGTGAGATGTGCTGATTGCCAATCAATGGTCCCTGATTTAACCCAGGCAGTGGGCGGCATGAATAAAAGAAGGACCCTTATGGTTACATTCAATGAGGTGTCTGCACGTATCAAGTTGAGGAGAGTCTGGAACAGTTCTACATTATTCTGAGGAGAATGAAAAGCAATGACTTGTAGGTATAGATTTATACTAATGGAAGCAAACACTAGAAGAGAGACATCAGTGGTTTCTTTGATGGAGTTTAATGACTCCATTAGGGTCTTATCTCCGCTCTATCGTTTGTCATCAAAGCACGGGCTACATCGCAATCCCCATTACTTAGAAAAAGCAAACCTTCACTGTCGAAATGACTTTCATCAGGTGTTTATTAAGCAGCATTTGCTACTATCAGTCAATAATCAATTATAATCATCAATGATTGCCAATCACACATTGTACAATTTTGACATTGTTGAAAGGAGTAGTTGTATCTTTTTTTCATACATCAAAACATGCATCACATGTACTTTTAAAGACATAAAAAGTCAAGGAAACTGTGCTCTTCAGCCTTAAGGCTTCAGGCTAAAAACATAACAGTTGTACTGAATGGCTGTCCACTGTTCTGTGTTGATGCACTATTTTCTCCTTGTCATCTTCTATACTGGGACACATCTGGTGACACCCATTCCCCTTTCGTGTTTCCCTGAGGGACAGTTTGATTTACTGTCTGTGTGGCATGCCCTTTTTTGAAGGGGAATCTGTGGCATTTTGAAAATCTTACTGCAAATGGGCAAAGTTTTTTTGTAGAAGCCCTTCTAAAATGTTTATCCCTAACTCATCAAGTTTCAAATCTCTGTAAAACAACCACCGTTTAGTTAGTTGATTTAAATTCATAGCATTGTCCACAAGTCTCAGAAGTTGTAGATTTTAATAAGCTTTATCTGAGCTGACGAGGAAGTGCCTTCGCCTTCCTTAGAGTCACATCCTCAATGATGATATTTTGAAGCTGGTGATGAATGTTTTCATAACTATACCCCCTGGGCATCTCTTCCCAGTGACCTGTGCTCTCTGTGAAGATATCCACAAGCAAACACTATCAGGAAAGATTACATGGCTAATAACAGCCTGCAGATGAGCGATCACTGGAGGCTACATGGGGGCAGCGGCTGCCCTCATGCCTGTGATCTTGTCCCAGATCCAGCTCTTCGGGGAGGGTGGCGGGTGAAGCAATAAGGGTACTGCTGCCACCAGCTGCAAGCCTGCTCTTATTTTGATTAAAACAAATACACACAGCAACTGCTCTGTTTTCTGCTGCTTTTCATGTCTAGAGGGACCTCTGCCACTCAGGCAACTACTCAGGCTCAAAGACACAAGTGTTATAGGGAGAGGTCAGCCTGTAGCTACAGATGGGATTGAATTGTCATTGTGTATAATGTCACCTATAAAGAATCATTCAGGATTTGAATAATCACAGTTGACAAAGCCTCGCAGCCAGTAGATGGCCTTAATGTGTAATACGCAGAACCACATCAAATTTACTGCTTAATTCAATCTCTTGAGCAAGCCTTAATTGTTAAAAATATTATGTATTTATTATTCATTCAGGCAACCCGATTTAAAACATTTTTTCATAAAAGCTGCACAAATTATCCAACCATGTCATCATGATAATGATTCAGTGATTAGTTAGGCTACAGAACACAGTGCAAATAGTAATAGGGGATGCTAAATTAGCACAGAATTCAGACCAAGTGTGGTAAATAAAAGCATATTTAAAACCATTTACAGTATTGTGTTTAAAGCATGCTGTATAATACTTAATGTGGGAACTCTAGTTATTACTTTGAAACAAATTAGTGTTTTGTTCGTGCAGCATTTTGAGTCATGATGTGTCAGTCTAAACCCTCAAGCACCTTTTGAATAATTACTTTGACGTGCCGCAGTTGATGAGGTCAAACGAGTGTTACGTTTAAAGAATGCATGACATTTTAGCAGCCGCGCTGATTTAAACTGCATTATGAAGGTTTTTACCACCAGGGGGCGGAAAGACAAAACAAAGTAGCAGAAATAAGCTAGTCAAGTCATGCTCGCAAACAGATGTCACTTGAGTGTTCAAGAGTCACAGAGCTACATGAGAATCCCATTGGTGATCTCATTTTCTGGTGAACAGGTAGCATACAATTAGCTTGTGTTTGGCGCTGTGCTCGAAACAGCTGCTCACATTTTATACAAAGCAGCATTGTTTTAGTTTTTTGGCAGTTTGTGTGACATTAATGAATTAACTAATGATTTTATGTTTTTTTTATTGTTGTTGTTGTTTTACCGATACATCCTAAAATGTTTTGTTGTGGTTTTTTTTTGCAGCATCAGCACCCATTTTTGTCCCCAATCCCGTACGGGTCATTGCCACACTTGGAAAAGATGTATCATTAGAATGCAAACCCAGGGCATCACCCAAACCACGGATAACATGGAAGAGAGGAGACAGAAGGATACAGCCAAATAAAAGGTACAGCAGATCACGTTTCACTAGCAAAAAGAATTTGCTTTTTACAGACTGAAAATAAAATAATTTAAAATTATAGTTGAGTTATTGATATTTGTAAGGAAATTCTCCTTTTACATGCAGCTTGCAGGAGCTCAGAGCTGGTAGGGATCCAGTGTTCTGCTCAGTGCCTTAAATGAAACCCTTAAAATACTCAAAACTTTTTAGGAAGGATTCCTTCGAGCTGTTTTCACTGGGATAGATCTTGCACATTTTCTTTGCAGACTGTGGTAGATTAACTGTGTTTACAGCTCTGTGTTATAAATAGTATCAGATTTTTGCACAGTTTATACAATAGAATATTATGACATAAAGCTAATTGCCCTGTAAAATATGTATGAAGTCATGAAAAGTTTGCCTCCCTCAATATCTTTATATTGTTTTTCATCATAGTTTCACTGCATGAATTCAAGTGTTATCATTCTGGCTCAGGCCCTCAAGGAATTGTCTTGTTGTAACACATCACTGTTTCATTACTATAACTGAAATTAAGTGTCACTGCTAAAATAAAACACCTTAGGTACTTGTAAAGCTCTGGAGACCCATCGTCAACCACACCTCCTTCTCTGGGATGCTGACAATTTAGACCGTACAATTGCATTTGGAATTCGCATGCAGTTTGATGCATCATCTTTTATGAGAAACATCTCTCAGTTGCACCTAGAGGGGGCTGTGTGGGGCGAGGGTCCATCAATCAAACTGAGCGACGCCACTGAAATTATCAGTCACCGCTGAGCATCCCACGTTTTGAGTGAGAGAGAACGGGGCCTTTGTTTATCAGCCAAGATTCAGCAGTCTGCTCAACAGCCTTGGCAGCAAGGGTAGCCAGTTGATAATCAGATCCTCGGTGTGTCACTCCTTCAAACAGGCAGCGACAAATCTTACTGCCTCTAACAGGTGGATGGAAACAGTATCCAAGAATTAGTTTAACATAGTTATTTCAGAGGTTGGTGCAAGTCTGCAAAATATTTAATCTTCAATTGAAAGAAAAAAAAATGTTCTCAGAGGTAGTTTTGCATGTCTGTTTTCTATAAAAACAGAAATTCAGTTGAACTGATGGATGGGGACAAGTTAGCGAGCGTATTGCCCAAAAATGGTGATTAATGACCCAGGCTTGTCTGAATCTGATAAAGCCTTTGAGGTATTTGTCAAACCCTTGCAAATCTATTTTTCAGTGTTGTCGGCGTACACCACAGGGAGATTCATACCTGTTCGACATCTTGATTTTGTTTTTATCTGACTGCAGATGAAGTTGTATCTTAAGAGAGCAGAAAATTGTTCACAAAAAAAATATTGATGAAGCAGTTAGTTATTCTTCCCCCCTCAGAGTAATTTATCATTCACTATTAAGTGTTGGCATTATATATGTATGTGGTTCATTTCCTTCATAATCAAAGAATTTATACAATCAGTAATTGAAGCCTCTCTCACAGATTCTTCTTGAGCTGCTATACAATGTTTTTATAATCTAAAACTCAAATCCAATTAGAGTTTGACACACTAATAGGACGTCTGTTGCAACTTAACAGTACTAGTGAATTAATGAAGTAGATAACACAGTGTGCTTAAGGGGGTCGCATCTCAACTGGAGATCGATCTTGTGAAAGGGTGATTTTTATCTGGAAAAAAAAAAAGCCAAAATAAGCACGAGGAGCTGTGTGTTTTTAGATCTTGGCCAGGGTGACTCTTCAAAGGATTTTCTGACATTACCTATTGTAAAGTAAGGAGTTTATGGATGGACAGACGTTCTATTCTTGGAAGTACGGGAGGAATCGAAACAGCTTCACGTTTATCTGGCATTGACAGCTGTGCTGACTTAATGAAGGTTTGTAATTAACATGGATTTCCGCTAATGTTCAGGGCTTTTGTCTCTTAAATAGAAAGTATTAATCCCATTAGTTTGAAAGTACGTGGCAGACTCAATTGAAACCCACATCCTCTTTGTTTTAGATTCAAAAAATGCATGATTTGGTCATTTTTATAAAGACTGTTAAATGTTTAAAAATGTATGTATGTAAATATGCATTGTATCCTGTGGCAGCCTATTTGAACCTTGCTTCAGATAATAAAGAGATATTTGCTGTGATCGTTTCCCTTAAATTTCCTATGGTTGAGTTAATTTGCATATTCTGTGTACCCAACAGTCCCTATCTTGTCCTCTCTGCGTCAGTGTCCTTGTCAGATGTGAATTTCCTCCCTAATTTGGAATATGTCTCCTGGCTGCAGATTGCCTCTGAATCGTGTGGCAAGATTTTGTCACGCCTTCATGAGTTTCGCTTTGCCAATTTCAATCACCTTGCCCATGATGAAAGAGCTTAGTGTTAATATAAATGCCAAACAATATGAATTCAATTAAAAGATGAGAATACCTCACACCCGCATCTTTCCAAGTGTTTGATTCTTCTGCAGAAAAAAAAAGACTTCTAAATATTCATAATTCATAAATGGTGATATTACATTTTGAATGAAGAGGATCGGACACCGGACAGTGAGAGGAGAGCAGTGGCTCAACATGATTTACAATACTATACTTTTACTTGATTCCTGCACTAAAGCCATCTGCTCACTGCCACCTGCTTGCTGTGTTGTTGAATACAGTTATATCCTATATGATCTGTCAACCACTTAATTCTCCAGCTGTTACGTTACAAGTCAAAGCAAAACGTTGATATCATATTGCTAGTGTCCTTCAAGTGGATAAGAGGCTACTTATGAATGCAGACACGGTGTTTACCAGTTTGTTTTTCCTCTCTATTACATTTGTGTTTCCCAAGAGGACAGCTCGGCGATATGCGCGTCTTGGTTTGACAGCTTTTGGTTTAGATTCATCGAACGCAGCGATACTAAGGGTTTGTCAGGTGGATTCATGAGCACTCTGTATGATGAATGCACCATTTATTTAGATTTATGGAAATATTAATGCAGAGGAACAAAGAATCATAACATTGTTTTTTTTTTTGGTTTTTTTTATGATGATGTGTAATGTTCTCCTGAAAATTTGTCCTGAAATTTTCCTTTGATTAATTTTAAATTATACTGAAATAGGGCAGCCTATTGTGTTCTTTCAAAGGCAGATCTAGTGCATCACCGTACCCAAAGGGAAAATCAGAAGATTACTGTGTCTCTTTGTTTTTGACATCAAGACCGTACATAAAAGTCCGTTTTTTTTCCCTCTCTCCTTTACTGAAAATTTGTCCCCCATTATCTTAATCTGTATCTTCAATAGCATCTGTGTTTTAATCCTCTTCAAGATAGGGCCACTTACTGCTATCTGCAAATTAGATTCATTAACATATTTCAATTGTTCATTGATATTAACTGAAAAGGGTTCATTTTCATGCTCCCTTGTTGTAGGTTGCACAATAAATACAAACACTGTTCTTGACTTCACATCCTTTCAGTCCTTTGAGCTTTTTTTTTTTTGCAACACAAACAATTAACTGTCAGATGCTTTTTTTGTCCTTCAATTCTGTGATAATAACTTGTTAACTGTAAACAGACTTTTATTTTATATTTTTTTCCACGGGAATCTCTGGTGGGTGATTATTTGAAGAATATCTTTGCAGTTTATTTTAACTTCTCTATACTCATCCCCCAGTGAATATCACTATTCTTGTAACTCGACACAACCACAAACATATAACCTCATGCTTGAACTTGTAGTGCAACTGTTGGTACGTGAATTTGTTTCTCATAGCAGTATTGATTTTTGTGTCCTTTCTCGCAGGATTATGTTGTTACGGAACAACACTCTGAGAATTGTTAACTCCAGCCGAGCGGATGAGGGGAACTATGTGTGCCGGGCAGAGAATCAGTTGGGCTCGGCAGAGATGACTGCCATACTGTGGGTAAAAGGTAAGTGATGCCCTGGGGGCCTTTATTTTCTGCCAAATTAGCACAAGTCGGCCACCAGTAAACACTCCCCAATGTCATTTTTCCCACCCCCCACCTTTGCTCGAGTGCCAGGAAATTTATTGTGCTTGCTCAACCGTGAACAAGGGCTCTCACATTCAAGAATCATATTACAAGGACACACTTTTAACAGTGTAAAGGCCTCTGTCTCATAGATGCACTGTGAACAGTCAGATCTGAGCTAAGCAGAGATATTTATGTGAGAAAGGTGAGTGTTTTTACCCAAGTTAGGGTTGGCTTCTCATGATCGGTCTGGCGGTGATATCAAACAGTCAAATGCAGCTGCTTGACGCTAGCTCTGGGTTAGCCTGAGGTGACAGTGCAGCAGCTTTGTGCTTCCAGAGGCCATGCGTGTGGATCTTAGCCCGAGCAGAGTGGAAGTGACTGTGGGGGAGAGCGTGGTGCTGAGCTGCAAAGCGACGCACGACACGTCGCTGGATGTGGCTTTCCAGTGGTTCTTCAACCAGAAACCAATCAACTTTCAGCAGGATGGCGGCCACTTTGAATACATCCAAACAGTAAGAGCGAGAGTAAGAGCAAAAGTAAGAGTACATTTATCAAATTGGTTATGATCCTACCTACCTGTCTGTCTGTCTGTCTGTCTGTCCATATAAATGTTCATCTGTTTAGTGTAAACAGATGTTTGATGTTATTTCTTTTAATTTAATTGTCTTCTTGGCCAAATATGTTGATCTTGTGGATCAACCTATCTACCATCTACCATCTACCAACTATTTTAGGTATCAGTTCTGCTACAGATCAAACTTGTGTCATGAAAGTCCTGCATTGAATCACAAAATCATGTACAGCATATCAAAGTCTAATTGTTTTGAATTGCACCTGTGCATTGTATCTTCCTGAGAAAATGAAAACACACACAAAAAAAGATAGATTTGTGTTTTGAGACTCACTGACTTTGAAAAGGTAATAACGGTCGTGACAGGGGCAGCCATCGATTGACAATGAAACATATTGAGGAAAGTAATAAAGACAAAAATTATACTTAAAATGAACCGTTGTAGAGATGTAACATACCGTATTACTCCTATCCTGGCCTCTCTCCACTGGCTGCCTGTACGCTTCAGAATTGATTTTAAGGTTCCTCTGTTTGTTTATAAAGTTTATAAAGGCTGTCCCTCCCTTCCCCCACCCCTCCCTCCCATATCGCAGACCTTCTAACCCTTTATTCTACCTCCAGGTCCCTCAGGTCGGCTGACTTCGGGCTCCTGGCTCTCCCGCAATCTAAACTTAAACTCAGGGTTGACCTCGCCTTTGCGGTCGCAGCCCTTAGACTGTGGAACAGCATTCCCCCTCCCTATCAAATCTGCCCCCTCCATCGACTCTTTTAAGTCCAGGCTCAAAACTTACTTTAATTGACTACCTTCTGAATCCTCCTGATGTCGCTGACTTTTGGCTTGTGCCTGTGCCCGTGTGTCGTTTATTTGTGCCTACGAGCCGTGTGCCTCGCTGTTTATGTCGGTGTTTCTTGTGTATTTGTGATTTTAGCTACCTGCTCTGGTCTGTACAACATTTTTGGTCAACGTGGGCTGTTTTTTAAATATGCTTTATAAATAAATTTGACTTTGACTTTGACTACCTTAATCATTCTTATCAGACTATGGCTGTGTAAAAACACGGTGTTCTTACAAAGCCTACATAATAAGTAAGCCGCTCTTGAATTATGAGAGCCTTATTGTACCAAAGAATACAGGGTTGAGGATCCTCTGAGGAAGATGTAGTTTAAATCCTCCCAGCAATAACAAAACACACACACAAACCTTTAACCTTCAAGGTGGCAATGTTAAACTTGCCATTTCACCTTCATCTTTTAACCTTTTTTTTTCTCTATGTTGAACTCTTTCTGACCTTAATGTTTTATTTGTTCCTTGTTTCCAGTTGTAATTTTTCCATAGTTAACCAGCTGGTGCATTAGGGGATTATGTTCAGCACAGCATATGTAAATTGATAGTGCCCACCATTCTGTATTGTGCACGTTATTGAGAGATATACTACATTAGATGGATCACATGAGTTGGCAGTGGTAGCCAGTTTAAAACAGAATCAAAAGCAGCAAATATTTGAAAAGAAAAAAACATTGTAGATTTACACCATTGGGCTAAATGTCACTTATTCAGACAAATAGTTATGTGTTACAATAAACTTAATTAAAATTTGTCTGTTTACCTTTTTCTAACCTTTCTTTTTATCATAAGAGGTAAACTCAACATCTGCTAAAACCTAATTCTGATATTTCTCCTGTTATCTTCAACCTTGTAATAGATATTTGCAAACAACTATTTGACTTTTGCTTGAAGTTTAAACCATTTTAATTTAATTTAATGGGTTTTTTGTTTTGTTTTTTTACAAAACCACATCTTATTACCCCTTTCCATAATACAGAAAAGAATCATCAGTGCCTAAACCATAAAATTAAGTTAAAAACAAATTTGCTATAGAGGAGGGAGGCATGTTTATGTCACTGTTTCTTCAACAACAGTGGAGGTTAAAATCACATCTGTCCTGATGTGTCCTCTGCTTCTACCCATGCTCGGGAGAGAAAGTATTTGCAGTGACAATCCTTTACAGGCACAACAGATTCCTGGCTGATGCATGGTTTGTAATTTTAATCAGGTTTCGTGCTAAACAGCTGCCTGTAGACCTTGAATTATTCCCAGTCTTGCCTTAGGCATTTCTCATTTCAACAGAGAGAAAATACGGCTAGCTGAAGAATGTAGCAGCAAGCAAGCACCTGAATTAAACAGGAATCTCTCAAGCCACATGAGCCGCTACAAGATGTAAAGGAATCACACTTTTTTTGTGTCAAGCACATTTAGGCTTGCTTAATACCTAACTCTTTCCTTTCCCCAATTGCAGCAGTCTTCGACGGTGGATCTGATGATACGGAGCATTTTGTTGAAGCACGCTGGGAAGTATGGGTGTCGGGCCCAGACCAGTGCTGACACTGTATTTGCAGAGGCTGAACTTCTTGTTAGAGGTGAGCTTGTTATCTGTCAGCGCACCAGTGCACTGTGACGTCTTGTACATTTTATAGTGGAGGCAGTGACTCACTCCCCCCCTTGAGCTGAACCACATACCCTGAAACAGAATTCACATATTATTCTCATACTGAATGGACACTATGACCAGTTTTTTTAGGTGATTTAAAGCTGTTAGCAGTACTGTGACATAATTAACCTTTTCTGTAAATCTATGATATTAGCCTCCAGTTTGTCACCAGTGTAGCAGCTCTGGGATGTTGGTTAATTACATCAGATATCAGACATTTGGTTTTGATGGAGAAATCACACAATGACCATTTTCAACATTATTGCCCCCTTGACTAATTATTGACCATCTTGACTAATTTTTTTATGGTCGCTGTGAGTATGGTTGGCCAGACGGTCCGTATGCAAGAACAAGTTTATGCAAGTGTGTGCTGTTAAGCAGATTGGCTTAAATGTCTAGTGATCAAATTCTGTGGCTGTTTCTGATTGTTGCTGATCATGTCACATAACGATTATTGTCCGACTGGTCTGTTTTCGATCACACGGTTATACGTGTTTACATGAGGGTTTCTTTTGATTTGACAATGATGGGAAATTTTATAAGCACCAGTCATCTAATGAAAAGTAAATTGAGTTTAGTTTCGCTTAAGAGAATTCAACATGATTATTTTTTGACTTTCAGTAGAGTTGTGTTATGAGGGTTTGTAGATAAGGTATGTAACACTTTACAACTGTTTTACTTACTTTATATTATGATGTTCAAATCAAGCAAATTGAATTGAAACATTTGTTGTTGAAGTTTTTGTTTTAGAGAGAGATTTGATGAAATTGCTGTGCAGTTTAATAATTTTATGTTATTTTGCCATATGATTTTATACATGTATATCAAAAAATAATTTAGAATTCATATTGTTATATTAATTCCAGCCAAATCACCCAGCTCCAGTATAGTTTGATGTATATAATTATTTTTAATTAACGTTACGCACTAAGACAGGAAAGGTTTATGCTGTTGTGTTGGGCACACTAAAAAGAGGGCAATTTTCCTGTAGTGACACAAAATGCATATCAATGTCCTGAAATGCAAATGTACCTCTCAGTGCAACCTTCTAATGGGCACTTTCTGGGGACACAGTACATTGGTTTTCATTGAGAATACCAGCTGCCAGCTTTTCATTTACAGCTGTTCCCCCTAGAGTCCTTAGACGTTTGCTGCACTTGCAGATTACATTTACTTCTGAAGACTGAGGTAAACATATGTTCAGCTGTACTAAAACACAGGAAGGTCTACCAGTCATTCTCAGCAGAACTGGCAAACTGCCTCTGAACCCCCCCTCCCCAAAAAAAAAGAAAGCTTCGGTATCCCTTAATCAGCATGAAATCCTTGGCAGCAGATCTGTGTCAGCCTGAATCCTGGTTCAGTTTAGAATGTCGTGTTCTTGTCTGTTGTTTGTTTGAGCAAAGATTACAACAGGGAATTGATTTTGTCACCATATGTACACAGCTGCACATCCTTCTTAATGCTTGCATGGCTGCATCTATTAGTGTATCTAATAGCAACAATGCATGATGAAGACGTCACAGTATGGGGCGGCTCAGAATTGATTCAAACAAGAGAGGAGTTTGTTTTTGCTCTTCCTTTCCATCTTGACATTACTGAAGCATTGGCGGTTCAGCTGTTCAAACATGTAATTTATCCACTGTCTCTTAACCGTTTTTCCACTAGGTCCGCCCGGACCCCCCGGAGTGGTGATAGTGGAGGAGATCACAGATACCACAGCCACCCTGTCCTGGACTCGTGGCCTGGACAACCACAGTCCTATCAGCACCTATAATTTACAGGCCCGCAGCCCATTTTCATTAGGCTGGCAAACTGTCAAAACAGGTAATCAATAAGGAGAAAATTGCAGCCTCTAGATCTAGGAGGTTAATGTGGGGCCATATACAAAGGCCTTAATCCTGGCCAAAGTCATGTCCAGAGACGGTAAATTAGCCCTACTAGAGCAAGGTTACTCTTTTCAAGAGACACAAAATTCTTGTGATGGTACTCTCATATATTAACAGAATCAGAGAAGTTCTGATCTGCTACAGCATGCATATCTGCTCTGTAAATGACATGCCTGCGTTCTCCTTTGAGGAAAAAATCTGAAACCAAAAAAGGGGAAATGCTTTTTTTTTTTTTTTGGTTCTGTGATGACTCTCCCTATCTTTGCATTAATCCAATGGAATAATGTTAGTTCTCCGTCTATACAGCCAAATCTTCGCAAAAAGCAGTAGTATCAGCTTTCTATCATGGGCATAGCAGGCGGTCCCACTGAGCCAGACAGCAGCTTGCTACACAACAACACAAGAGCCACAGACTCTGAACACCAACCCACATTAGCTTTCCTGCTTATGTCTCCTTCTTATCTAATTTACAAAACACCCCAGGAAGAGTAGTTGCTACCTTAGTAGCGGCTAATGGGGATCCAAATAAATAAATAAAAAACATGAACACACGTCTTCTCCTGCATCTCAACTTTTTGAACGAGCGACTAAACAAACATCCCCCAGAAAAAAAAAAAAGTAACACCAGCTAACATCAGCTTGCAGGCTAGATAGCTAATTAGCTGTCGTACCTGCAAATGTATAACAGTCTGTTAAGAGGCTGGTGTGGTATTACTTGCTCTTCAGTACCACTACTGTCTGCCCATGACTTGTAAGACCTTTTTTTTCTTCCTTTTGATATTAAAAACTATTAACAGTACATTTGAAAAACACATTGACATGATTTTTGACTGGAATAAGGGATGACAAAGTGTGAATTGACTTTAAAATCTCATCCAGAAATGAACGGATCAAGCATCTTACCCTCTCGCTCTAGACCAAACTCTGACCGACACTTTCTTCTGATTTGCCTGTTTAAAGAAGTTGAAACGAAGTTCTCTTTTAAGCTGTCGTTTTAGTTTTGAACTTGGCTGTTGTTCAGAAGAGCTTAGCAAAAAGTAATTTGAGCCTATATCAAATGTCACTGGTATGAATTTTATTCAGTGTCATATCAGCGGTTAGTGGGAAATTAACCTTTTGGGCTTGAGTTATAAGACTTATCAATGCTCATTTAGTGTAAATGCACTTTCACTGTCAAAAATGAATTAGCCACTTTTCTTCTGTGCCCTGACAGAAAAACCATCAATTACTATCATTTAGCATTAAAGGATGAAGGCATGCTAAGCATTGTGTGTAATCTGTCTTAATATGCCGTGTGATAATAACAGCAGAGTTTAAGGTGTGATAATGATTCATCCCCACAGATATATAAATCATACTTTGTATACATTCCTCTCACATCACATCTGTTCGACTACATTTAATTCGATAAAGCACAATTAGGACTCTGTGATGTATTGTCAGTGTTGAGCTTGTTAAGATTAGAATAAAGGGGATTGGCTCCCTCCCCTCGCAAACAGATTTATCAGCTCATGTTTGAAGAGTAGCGTGCTCACCAGAGTGGTCTCATTGTGCACGGCTCTGGATGATAAGAATGCAAGCTCCACTGCTTCACTGAACGTCTGTGCCTTAGTTAGCATAGAGAGACCTCTGCTTCATTTGTGACACGGATATGCTTTCAGTCAATGTTTGTTTGTTGTTGCAGGATCAATATTGACGAAGCTTGATTACGGCAACCCTGAAGAAACTAGATTAGTTGTGTTACCTGCTTGTAATTCTGGTACATTCATAAAACCAGATCTTTTTTTTTTTTTTTTTTTTTTTCAGTTTCAGGATGTGATTTAGCTCTATAAGTCTTCTGTAGAAACTGTGAAAATTGATTGAAATCAGCTTCCCTCTGTGTAATGAGTTATACTCTAAAGCTGCTAGAAAAGCTGTTGGGCAGACATCAAAACAACATAATATACCAGATCTCAACTAAATTCTGTGTCGTCACCACCTGGTGTAAAAATGTGCCAAGGCACAGTGAATCCGGAGGGAATGTGTAATACTGCGCAGTCCATTAGAACTAAAACAATGGTATATTTTTTTTGGCTCCGTACACCAGAACGCTGGATTAGATGTGAAACAATGGCTATGAGGTATCAACTCTCAGCTTTTACACATGAGTATAAATAGTGTGGGAATTATAACAACTTTTACATTATCCCCCATTTTAGGGAACAGAAAGTAATTTGACAAGTTAACACAATCCTGAAGTCATCGTTGTTAACGACAGGCTACAACCTACAGACATCAGCAGACATTCGGTATCTTCCCGGGTGATGCTCTGCTCTGCCTGCACTGCAGCCATCTTCAACTTCTTCTATGTTTCAAGAGCTTTTTGCTTTCAGTCTGGTCTTCAGCAGTGAAACACATGATCAGTTGGTTGATTAAGGTCAAGTGACAGACTTAGCCAATCAACAAGATTCAACTGTTTGGACATCAACAAAAAAATGCATCGGTTGTCTTGTCACTATGTTTAAAATCATTGTCCCGCTGCATTGCCCTCAAATTTGGGGGAGTTTGAATTTAAAGGTCTGTGATTTCTGCAGTGTTTACCGAATACTGATGTGACAACCTTCAAAAACACTAAAGTCTCTTTAACCTCATTGTTTCATTTGTGTTTGAATGGGCAGACAAATAGAGCCAAAACAACAAAAAAGGGGATTTCTGAAAGGCTAATAAACAAAACTAATTATGGTAACTAACAAAACAAATGTGCCACTCTTCTATACTCAGGGAATGCAACATATGTCGATCTATATACCTGTATTGAACAAAATTAATGTAGCTGTTATGTGGCACTTGTCCTGAATAAATAAATACACAACGCAACACTCTTGTATGCAGACCCAGAACCAGTCACAGGGGACATGGAGTCAGCCATGGCTGTGGAGCTCAATCCCTGGGTGGAATATGAGTTCAGAGTGGTGGCAAGCAATGCCATCGGGACCGGAGATCCAAGTGCACCTTCAAGAGGAGTTAGAACTAAAGAAGCAGGTAAATCCTCACCACCATGCACAACATTTAAGCCATATTGTGATAGACAGAGGCTGAAGAACATATACAAGATACTGAGTGCAAATTCCAGCTGATGATTTATTGTGGCTAGAGAGCTTAGCTGAAGCCCCGCATGCCACTTCATGACTATGTTATATTCCAATTGTTAATATACTCAGTTTTAATTGGGCAAGAAGTTGAAAATAAGCTGCTTACATGAATTTTAACAAGTTTAGTGTTTCAGCTAAAGCAGCCAGTCCTGTAATGCCCCGAGGCGAAGACACAGCAGAATACACTGTTTGTGGTGAGCAAAAAATTCACTGAGACAGTCTGTATCAAGTGTGTGCCGCTTCACTAACCGCTCGCTTCTCATCTATAAAATGTTGTAATTACAAAGGTCAACGGTCATTCGGAAGTGGCTTATTTAATTTTCCTATTTCTTCAGCATGATTAACAGACTAATTACTGTATCTACGCACAGTTATGGTAATGCATTAAAGGTACAATCCGAGAACCAAATGTCAACAAAAAGGGTTCAAAATCCAAATTGATGGACAGGTATTTTAATGAAGGCACAAAGACTAAACAGTAACCGAAATGGGTTGTTTTTTTTTTGTTGTTTTGTTTTATGAGGCTGTTAAAGGTTTGTTAACATCTATAATGTTGAGTTAACACACCATTAAAACAGTGTTTTATTTCCAATTATAAATAGTTGATACAAAAAACCCATTTTAATCCTGACAAACTTTTCATTTATCTATCTAAATTAAAATCCTTCACATAAAAATGGAGGATTTGGCCTTAAAGAACTAACTGAACAGTATTCTTTTTTTAATATTTTAATCTTTTCCACAGTTTTCAAAAACATGTTGAAATCAGTTTGTGTTGTGCGGTCTGCGATGCAGTGGTAACCTCTCTGTTTCACACAGTCCCATCAGTTGCACCAGCGAACGTTAGTGGAGGGAATGGCCGCAGGCACGAACTGGTCATCTCTTGGGAGGTAAGTCCTCTGACAACCTCTCTTTGTAGCACAAGCGTGATAACACATGTGCAAAAACACAAAAATGTCACAGTGGGTCTGGTGTTTCAGTTTAGCAAACTCAGATTTTGGTTGAATAAACACAGGAGTTAATGGAAGCTTTTATTTAGTCTACTCTGGCTCAAAAACAATCTTTGCAGTTTCCTATTGTATCTCAGAATTTCAACAACAATACTCCTCAGCAAGAATATAATAATGTTTTATATCTACATACTGTATGAGAGAGGCCTTTAAGATTGTTGAAATTCAAGATGATTACTTTATAGAACATTCTTTTGCTTTCTTAAGAAAGTGAGGCAGGAACTGCCACAGGTCATGCAGTAATTATACTGGAATTCAAATTCCAATTATAATTAGTTCACTAACGTTTTCCGTATAATTTGAAGATTTTGAACGTGATTGCAGTCAATAGATTAGCTCAACATTTGGCTGTGCTTATATACTGTATACATTTATATATATGTGTATGTGTGTGTGTGTGTGTGACCTCAGTGCTTTAAAGGTATGCTATGCAGGGGACTCATACAAAAGTAATCCCTCTCAATCATCACTTATGACTCACTATGAGTGTGTGGCAGTGTATTTATTTGCAGAGACCCTGCCCTCTGCCTGTATTTTCTTATTTTCTTATTATTTTGCTGTGTTCAGGACGCTTCTGGGCATCAACCTTTGGGTAGTGGGTGTGTAGCCCCCAGCCAATAACAGCATTCAGGGTGTGAGGTTGGGACTCGTAGTGTAGTCGCTGTCTCCGTCTCTCTCCTCTGCTCTGCTCTGCTCTCTGTCTCTGTGTCACGGTTGTATAAAGAGCTGCAGGTCTGTGTGTCTGCTTGACCGAGGGCGGGGCTGAGCTACACACACTCAGAGCAGAGAGGCCACAACGGACAGGATGAAGCTCCGCATTCACACAAAATCCGGCAATGCGGCACCTTCCTGCAGGGTTGTGCGGAGGTGTGGGGGCGTATTTATTTGTGCTTTAGAACGTAACCACTGTGAAACAATCAGAAAATAACGTTTTATTCATCTGATTCACAGCTTTGTTCTCACCAGCGCTGCTCGCTCTCTTCATTCACTGTCTAGCTCGCTCGCCCACTGCTGCTCTCTCTCTCTCTCTCGCTTGCTCGCTCGTTGAACCAGGGAGGGAGGGCCAACTTTGAATGCTATGTGTTCACAAACACCAACCGGCAAATCCTGCATAGTATACTTTAAAGCTTTGACTCAACAAAATCACCCACCCTTAAAGCAGGTTTACAGTAATCTGTAGTCACACAGTTTTTAAAATAAGCATAAATCCTGCAGGCCAAATTGAAGAAAGAACTAGTCAAGACAATAATTGTAAACACCAATGCAAGTGCATGTTATATTAGCATGATAATAAATATAACCCCAACCAACATACTAAACATTTTTGATCATTTCTCACCATGTGATTTAGGAGTTTATTTCTTTTAAATGAACATCTTTATCTTATAAGCCAGTGTTTCCCGGCCTTTTCTGCTTGTGACCCTCTGAAACAAAGCAGCGCCTGCAGTTCTGCAAACCCCAGGCATAAAAGCACAGAATGATGATTATTTTTAGGATATTTTGCATGATTAAATATGGAAAGAAACCTATAGGGTGTAAATATTCATCATTTAACTTGGGAAAGTATTAACTCACAAAGATAAAAAATGTGATGATAAATCCTTATGTTAAGGGGGGGAAAAAAACAGATTTCATTTATCAGCACCCACCCGCTGCTTAGAACATTTCTAAACCCGCAGGTTCACTGTTTTAATCCGCATGAAACAAGCCCACTGAAACAGGGTTCATGTGAAACTGCCATACTGAAACTACTGCTTCGCCATTGTTCCCTTAGGTATTTCACTGTCACCAAGTAATAAATCCTGCATGTGAATGTGAGTTAATAATCATGTTGAGGTTGGTACTGCACGTGCCATTCATTAAAAACTTTCACTTTTTGTTGCCTGGGAATACTTGTCAGACATTATTAAGGAGGATAAAGCATGGTTGATGGACGACGCTAGTCCTTGTGGTTCCTAAGCTTGAAAGAAACGGTCTAATGATTTTAAGATATACAGATGATCGCATTAGTTTACAGTCAGTTGCATTCACTTCAGGTGAGATATGATGAGTAGCTGCAGTTTTGTTCAGTATGGGCTGGGGAGCTGCGTTTGCTTGCCATCTTATTCCCAGAACCATCAAAGTGGGATCTAATTAAAACATAAAGGAAAAGTTTCAGCGGCTCAAGTTAGAAAATGATGACAAGAGTCTGGAGATGTACTTAAAATGTAAGAAGACAGACGTATCAAGGGATTTGCCGGAGTATGTAGAGAACAGAGTTGAGGACAGGAGGTCATCAACACCGGAGCTCAGACAACTTCTACCCTTTCGAGGAAAGCTCACATTTTCTGTTCTAAACACTCAGTGATGTTTTGGTCTTCCCACCCAAGGGAACATACTCTGGTGTACAGGTAGTTACTTAGAGTGGATGGAAAAATCTGTTCAAACAGTTGTTGATGTATTGATTGTAATAAGTAGCTTATTTTTTATTTTAATGAAAAACTGATTAAAAAGTAATTGTACCTTTTGGCTGACAAATTATTTGCATCAAATTTCCAACTGTTTTTCACTGTTTTCACATTTATATCTTTGCTGTTGTATCTAATTATCACAACAATGTTTCTTCTCATCAGCATCTCATCAACACCAAACAACCCAAATAACCAATAACCTTCAACCTTTTTGCAACTTTTAAATGGTTGTCTTTAGCACAGCTTTGAGTTTGAGGTACATGCTTCAGTCTTCTTTAAGTATGCACAGTATAATGTGATTGAAGTTGGCTTCAGTAAGCATTCCCTTGCAAGTTCTAATGTGTTGTTGAGTGATTGTTCAAAGTCTAAGCTATCCAACTCTCAGCTTCTACAGCAAGTTAAAAAAGGGAGCACATACTCAATAGTTAAATAGTGTTACACCTATAGTGTACCAGTCCTTTTCAGCAGATAAACTGGTCAGAACCATAGCTGTAGAGAAAAAGATTAAACAACCCAGGTGTGGATGCACTGAACTCCAGGAAGCCATGACCTGTCTGATAGACAAAGAGGAAAGAGATTCACATTATATCCAGTGGGATAGCAAAGAGGTGGAGGATACAGTCTTCACAGCTATCTGTACCGTAGGAGACAGTGTTCTGTAAGCTGTAAGGGGTCTCAGGTGAGGGCATAGTGATCTTTTTTCAATTTGAAAGGGGAGACATGGAAGACCCATCCCCTGCAGTACTCTACATGATTTCCCCTTAATTGCTTTCACCAAATTTGAACTCCATACTGCAGGTTTGGAGCAGGTTGAGCCTGGAAGAGAGGCTTCAACTGTTTCAACGAAAAAGTAAACCAAAGGGATAAGTGCTTAAGCCTACTGGGGAAATATTGTTTTCCACAAGACTAGAGGTTGAAGTGGTTATTGTAATAAGACGCACCTATATGAGATAAGAAAGATTAAACATTATTGGTCCCAGGGGAAATGGGGTCATGGCAGCAGCAAAGAATACAATATAATATTAAGCATTACTATAACACATAGAGCCTATTGGAATGAATGTAACAAAAATATGTTTTAATAACATCACTTTGTCAAGGCAAACCTTTAATTTAGTTGAAACAATAACTATTGACTGAAATATAGATTGGGAATGCCATTTACAGACTGATATTTCCAGCACATGCACACACAGTGTTTAAGTGTCTATCACAGGCTTCTCTCATTGTCAGATTTATAGAGCATGTTTGTAAGTGTTGTTTTTTGTTCATGCTGTTATTAACAGCAGGGATTAACTCCAGCTTTATCATTAACAACAGCACAACCTCAAGATCACAGCTCACTTCATTTTAAAGAGGTTTCCACTTTATTCTTTTAGAAATTTGTTTAACCATTCAGTGTCTTGGAGTTCGAGGGCACATTTTGGTCACAATTGCAAAATTTGCTGACAAAGCTCAAAGAAGGCCAGCTGGGGCCTGTATTACACAGAGCTACGTCCGCCGGGCAAGTGATTAAGATGTAGTGAATTTTAAATTCGGTCCCACCAGAGAGGCACAATGATGATTAACCTTGAATCTCAGAGTCGTTCCCAATAAATCCAGTGATGTTTATGAATATCTGTTTGTAATCTCAATCTTGACAATCGTTATAAAAAATGTAATAAATCTCACACCAACCCATGTATGAACTGTTACCAAGTGGACAGCTTGGCTCTCAGCCAGGTTCAGGGCACAGCATGTACAGAATTACTATGAGCGAAGCTGAGAATTTGCAATTGAGATCAGTTGAAGGATATATTAACAGGGGAACAGTGAACAGATGTGGAATCAACTGACAGTTATTCTTGTAGTTATTAAGTATGGAAGCCCAACTGCCACTGGGAAGATAACCTTCACAAGAGGAGAAGTGCACCTCAGTGGCACATTATGGGGGATAATGTCCGTTCCAGATGGGATGGTGTTTGGTGGTAAACCATTTTCTATTTATAACTCAAGAGTGTCATTAGCTTGGCTAGTATAACATAATGACGACCTCCTTATAAATAAATAAATGACCCCAAGTTGGAAGAACAATCAAGGGATGCTTAAAATTACACAAAACCATGATTGGTGCTCGGTTAGACGTAAAACCCTTATAAAGAGTCCTTTCAAGCCGTGCATTAATTTGAGCATTTTTTTTTCTTTAAAGTGCTTTGTAGCTAAACAATTTCTCACCCAAATTTCTTATTATTAAAATTATCTTGATGAGACCCATGCAGCTTTCAGTTACAAACCCCAGTGAACAGAGCAATTTGTTACTTCAACTCAGCATAAAACTGTATGTGACCATTATTTAGTCTGCTCATTTGTTTTAATTCAGCCATTTTTCAATCAATTCAGTTCCACGCTGAAGTGAGTGAGTGTACAATAGTGAAAAATTAAAGTCCATCTTAGAAAATTATGTCTCTTCTCTGCCCACTGTGGGGTACAAGAGTTGGTCACTCATCAATGCATCTGTCAGTTTTCAAGAGTATCACAGGACAATGCTGAGACGCTCCACTTAGATTCAGTGTTCTCCTTTTGGTACTTTTAAGTCGTTTTGGCTCTGCCCCCTTTCTTCTCGTTTCTGCTAAATGCTTTTGGAAATAAATCAGGACTCCGTCAGTGATCAATGGAGATGGATATTAAAGGAGACGGAGCAAGAATGTTAGCCCTTTTTGGCAGTCGAGGCATGTGAGCGCATAGCAGTTCTGCCTCTCCAATCATCTGTGGAGAGTTGTCAGAGCCTGGACGGTCATGGTGGGCAGGGTTATTAAGCAGGATGAATGACTAAACAGTCTCTGCAGCTTCATTCAGGCTTCTCATTAGAGTCGACGGTGAGAGACTGCTTTTTCTGTGGCAGCCATTGGGAGGACCATTAGTGATGCCCCCACAGTCACCATCACTGAGCACAGCACGCCCCACAATTTCATCCACAAGACTTATCTCAGTTATATCAGCCCTCTTACACTGTGTCCACACTTATCTGTGACTATCTCAATTCCCAAACTTGCAAGTGTTTTTAGACTTAAAGATGCAGTGTGTAGAATTTAATGGTATGTAATGGAACGGACATGGCAGAAATGGAGTATAATATTCAAGTATGTTTCAATCAGTGTATAATCACCTGAAAATTAGAATCACTGTTTTTGTTACCTGAGAATTAGCTCTGTATTTACATAGGGAGCTGGTCCTCTTCTGAAGAGCTCACCATCTTGCACCGCCATGTTTCTACAGTAGCCCAGAACAGACAAACCAAACACTGGCTCTCGCCTTTCACATTTTTTGCGTTTTTCACGTTTTTCGTGAGTTTCATGGCCACCATATGTTCTCCTACATGCTTGGAAGGGGAGACGGAGAGGAAAGGGTTAGTTGGTTGCAATCTGCAACCTCACCACTAGGTGCCACTAAATCATACACACTGGTCCTTTAACTATCTAATTTGTTCATGCTGTTTTTTAAAGGCCTATATTCCTTGGCATCGCTTTAAAAGCATTTCCAGCTCTGATAATAACTTTGATGAAAGCTAATTCATTTTCACTGACCATCCCTGTAATTAGGCAGTCATGGTGATTGGTCGTTGTTTAATGAAATGTGAGCTACATCTCCATCCACCAGTATTCCCTCTGTAGACTAGATGGCTAATTTGGGTGATGCCTTCAGGGGACAATATTACTTTGAAGCCTATGCAAATCACCACATTACAGCAGGAGCGACGGACTTGTTGCCAAAAACAGGTGTACAGGTGTTTGTCATTTATTAAATTTAGGCAAAGATTTAATCCCTGCAGCTCACATTTTAATTAAATTTTAGCTCACTTAATAAATTGGCATTTGATTTGATTAAGTGTAGAGCAGCTGTGGAAGACAGCTCCCAGTTTCACAGCTTCAGGAAAACCATAGATAAGCATGGAAGTCAGCTCACAAAACCTGCCTCCCAAAAATCCTCCTGTCAGACATGAAAAGATAAATAGCTACATAATGGGCACAACTGAGCCAGATATGATTTGTTTCCATTACTCAAGATTGACTGCATCTTTATTAACACTGGCAGACAGTTACAGTAAATGGGTAGGAAATTGAAAACTGGTTATACGGGACTACCATAGAGGTAGGAGTCTTTTTTTTTTTAAATTGGAAAGCTTGCTTGCACCAAAGAAGCTGTTTAAATAAGAGAATGTGCAAATAATACCCCTTCAGTTACAGAGCGTAAGTGCTGGTAAAACAGATTAGTGTTTAAACTCAGTGAAAGACACTTTTGGATGATGGTTTCTTTCTTTCCGATATTTTCAGCCTGTGTCTGAGGAGTTCCAAAATGGTGAGGGCTTTGGGTATATCGTTGCATTTCGTGCCAACGGAACCAGAGGCTGGAAGGAGAAGATGGTTACTTCAGCTGACTCTACGACATACAAGTACAGAGACGAGACCTTCCCTCCTCTTACCCCATTTGAAGTGAAGGTTGGAGTGTATAACAATAAGGGAGATGGGCCTTTCAGCAAGGTTGTCATCATCCATTCTGCTGAGGGCGGTGAGTTCATATCTGTGGTTGGATGGATTTAAAAATACACAAGGAATAGCTTCCTGCATTTCAAAATGGTCACTATGTTGTGTGTTCACAGAGCCGAGGGAGGCACCATCTGATGTGAAAGCTTACAGCATTTCTTCATCAGAAATAAGGGTCACTTGGAAACAGCCCAATCCTGGCCCTGGAAGACCAAGAGCATATGAGGTTTTTGTACAATCTTTGTGTGTGCATGTGTGCGTTTCTCTGCACACTTGCACTTATACATACTGTATATGACATTTTGCACAAGCAATGCATAGCGCACCAAGACATTCTTCTGTGTTAACAGGTCAGCTACTGGAAGGATGCAGAGCAGGAAGAGTCCGGGCAAAAACAAAGAACTGTAAGAAACGAAACTTCAATGGTCTTGACAGGACTAGAGGGCAACAGTCTGTATCTCATCACAGTAAAAGGATTCAACAGCATTGGCCAGGGTCCTGCCAGTGCTGCTGTCACAGCCAAGACCAGAAAAGCCCGTGAGTACAGCACTGACACTAATCATGTAATACTATATATGGAATAGGGGCTACCTGTTAAGTTCCCTCTAAATCCCCTCGTAAAAAGTGTGATAATTGACCTAGTTGGTTTATACTCATAAAGTATGTTGGAAATTGCATCCAGAATATTGTGTTCTCTTCTTAGCTCCTGCACAGCCTCCAACCAACCTAATGTGGATTCAAGAAGGCAACAACGTGTCTTTAAGCTGGGACCCAGTGAAGGCAAAAGACAACGAATCTGATGTCATCGGGTACATGGTAATGATCTCTTGCTAATGTCGTCTTTCTTCAAATTCATTGTCTTAAGACACAGGAAAACATTTTTTACCTCTATAAATTCCCATTTGAAGATGTTTTGTAATTATTATCCTTGATGTTCCTCCAAATAGAAGCACAAGCACAATAACAATAGTATAGGTATATGTTATGGCCTTAAGTTTTAAATATTTCAACTTGGTTTCTGAGAAATAGTACAATACCCATGAGTTTTAGCTGCCGTTGCTATGGAGAAGAAGCCATTGAGAGGGGCAAATCAGAGCTCTACCAAATGCAGAAACTTACATTGTTGCAGTTAGAAACAAATCATCAAATAAAAGTTGATGAATTCATCTGACATTGACCCAGAATTTGAAAGTGAACCATTTTAAACTGCTGAATGTATTATTTGGCCAAATCCTTAGGCATTGTAGTTGACTTTAATGCACACAGTCTTGTAACTTTGGCATATTGTTTAAAAGACCAGATATTTACATAGCTGCTCAATCATTGCAGTGTTGATTCAAATGGGAGAGTTTTATGTCCATCCAAGCCAAGAAGTACTCATACTGCAACTAATGTAGCATTGTCAATGCATAAAATGAACAGGACTTTTACTTCATTATCTTAACACTGTTTAAAGAAAAAAAATGAATTGAAGCAAGTCAGAATGTCGTTTTTCATAGTTCTAAAAGTGTAAACCAAGTGGCTATTTGCACATGTTCTGCAGGTGTTACTCAGACAGGAGGGGAGGGGCCACAACCAGGTGACAAGAACCATTAACCCTTCCACCATGCTCTCACTGCCGGAGGGAGGCACGTATATCATTGAGGTGCGCGCCCTCAGTGAAGGGGGAGAGGGAGCAGTCAGCTCCCAAGTTCGAGTTGTCACTTCCTCTGGTAAGCTTGAAGCTAGATAGTTGCCTCCCCAGCCACATAGCCACACACTGCATTACATGACCTCTGAAATCCAATCTCTATGCACAGGCTATTTTCTCTTTATAGCGTATGTGTATGTTCCTTCCCTTAATTAAGTCACCACAGCTGTTGTGCGAGCCAAGTTTTCTTTGGCTAATACTGTTTTAATTACCTCGCTCACACAAACCTTCCTACTCTTGCACAGCCAATTAACTTCCAAGCAACAGGACGAACTGAACGCAGTTCTCAGTTCAACATGACCATGGGCGCCTGGTTATGCTTTAAAATGGCGGAACAAACTTGGAAAATACATAATTGGTGGGGGGTCTGAGGGTCCTTCCTCAGAAAAAAAAAATGTAATTTAAAACAAATTTCCTGGATTTCTACACCACCTAACCTCCTGGATTCAGTAAAGAAACAGCCACCTGCACTAGTCGAGATTTGTTAGATTGAAAGTGCTATGAAAACCAAAAATGCATCAAGAACAGGACAGGATATGATTATTAGAAGAATGGCTATTTCATATTTGAAATTATATTTATAAAAACATGATGTAGCCTAAAATGGTAGTAGTTTGCAGGCTAGTAGGGCATCTTTAAGGTCAAACAAGGACAAACAATTTATATAAATGAAATAGCAACACATCACAATATGATTTTGGATAATTAAACCTGGTTAATCAATGTTAAATCTGATGTCATTTGATGTAAGATAATGACTGTTGTTCACAACTGTGATTCCTGTCAGCAATAGAAATGAAGAGCCTTATAACTGTGGCTTACTGATTTCCTCAACTGTTCTTCTGGGTCAGTGTTTCCCAAACCACTCTTGAGGTAGCCCACCTCCTGTCCAAAATGGTTTTCATCCCATCCAACCCTGTTCCGCCTGAGAAACACTCTTAGCTTACCTGGTGTGTTGAGCTCAGAGTTGCACTGATTTGAGCCAGTTGTGGTGAAGCAGGGTCTCTTATTATTGTTAGTTATGAATTTGCTTTTCACTGTGTGAGAAAATGGACGTGGTGGAGGGCTGAGTAAAATGTGTTACTGTGTGTAAAGGTGTTACACAGTGTTCAGGCACCGATTACATTACTTGCCCACCGCCCCCACCGTCGTTTTGCTTGTTTTGATAGTAATAAAACCCATTCAGTTTACTTTGGTGTATCAGCGCCCACATTCATCAAATAAAAAACTCTAATTTGTAAAATACTAAGCATGTTATCAATAATTAGTCAGACGATGGACGGTACAATTATAAACTGAAAGTGTCTGCTCCGTGACCATCCGCAGCAGAGTCGTATCAGAGTGAGACATCTGTCCTCCCTCCTGCTCTCTGCTGTAAACACACGTAGCTGTTAGTGAGCAGCTGCTCTCTGTCTGGTCAGCCTGCTCAGCCTGCTCTCTGCGTGTCTCTCTCCGGATGGCAGGTAGGTAGCTGCGGTTCTGGTTCTAAGCTGCAATCGTCCTCTGGCTCTCATCTGTGTGTACCGCAGACCAGTGTCGCCGCAGCGTCATCGTTCCGCGCTCTCTCTTTCTCTCAACAGCACACTTGCTATGCACTGAGCTATTCCTTAAAAGAGCTACGCTACTTGTATAACACATTCTAGTTTAGAAAACATCTTAAAATACTTTTTTTTTAAATTCCCCCGGCAGGGGATCAACTCAGGCTTGCAATACACTGACAGAAACCCTGGTTCTATTTTCAGTCAATGATCACAATTAAGCTAATGGTGTGTTTCTCACCTTTGTAAACAGTCTGACTCCTGTGTGGATTGACAGATTGTGATTGACAGCCTAAGCATGCTGTGGTAAACGATCAGCGACAGGTTCAACTGAATCAACTCAAAGGGTGGTCCAAAAATGTGATTTTTTAAATTTTTTATTACCTGTTTTTGTCAGTTGCAGAAAATAGTAAAATGATCATTCATATACGTAGGCTACTTAAATATAATCAGCGTGTTGCGGGGACTGTATGATAAGTTTTATTTTAAAAAAGACAAAAGTGGGGTAGCAAAACCATAACTTTGCTCCCCGTTAAAAATGAGAATGCATTTTCTCCACTTGATTCATTGCTCAGGCGTCTATGGACATGACTAGCCAGATTTGCAGGGTAGTGGATTGCTGTTTTTGTCCTTGTCACCAATTCATTAAAAAGATCAATGAAATTATTTTGTTTTAAAAATGAATGCAGATTTGGAACTTTTATTCGTATATTTGTTTTAATCAGCATTAAATATATCTCTCCCTCCCACCCCCGCTCCCTTCTCTCAGGTGTTCGAGCAAAAAGCAACCAGTGCTCAGTGCACTGCCTGCCGCAGAGCCTAACATGGACAGCACTGCTCCTGGTTCTGGTTCTTCTGGTGCCTTCAGCTTCCTGGTGAGGCCACTGTGCCATCCTCATTTTCGTGGAGGGAGCCACCTGTCTTCCGCTCCCTTATTAACTCTGACTGCCTGCTTGCTTTGGCCTTACCCATCCTAAAGGGCCGGAGGCCTGCCGAAGGGGGTTGAGTCTGCCAGTTAACATGCGACTCTTCAGAGTACACCCTTTTTAGTTCCTTGTTCTTTTATGGCTCTGGACGTTTGATTTGCACAGTTCTTTCCAACATCACAGTAGTGTTGTACTGTAGTGTACATTGTGTGGAAAGATTGGTTTAATCATTTACTTTAACATCATGTGTTCGTCTCATTGACTGGCATCTAACCACTTCCAGACGGCTCCTACAGCTCTGGGGCTCTCCGGAGCGTGAACAATTCCTCGAAAGCTGCTGTGGTAGTAATACAGGGATCAGCCGGCCTGTTTCTTTTCATTACTTATCTGCATCAATTTACCCCTTGGCTGCCTAACAAGCAATGCAGCAGAAGCTCAGTAGAGATAAGTGCATTGTTTTCTTATTCACACATTGAGGAGAAAAAAAAGTTTTTTATGGAACCAAGAATCTTACTATTTCCAGACTTGCTTTTTGTACATTGTGTTACCTTTAGAGAAAAAACACAGTGGTGTGTGTCAGCTATGTCAAACTCTCTGTTTTTTGGTAGCGATTAAGCAATGCTTGGTGATACAGTTTGTTGACTGTTGGATGTACGGAAGTAGGAAACAGGTGCTTACCTGTAGTACCCAAAACACATCATTAGACAAAGACAACTCTGTACGGACTCTTGGTGTCAGTACAAATAAATGTGATGTATATTTTTTAAATGCTTGTTGTTTGTAATTTTTAACTTTTAGAATAGATATATTTATAGTAATACACCAGGGATACAAATAATTATTTTCATTATTGATCTGTTATCTTCTTCAGGTAATTAATCATTCAGTCTATAAAATGTCCTCACATTTGAGAAGCTGAAAACATATTTTTGCTTGATAAATAACAAACAATTAATGGATGACAAAAAGTGATGATACATTTTTGTTGATTAACTCATTTACTAGTCAACACGTCACTTACACTACAGTGCACCTAAAATATATCACTCGAAACAATCCAAATTCACCAAGACACTTTCCGTCTTTATTGCATCTGCAATCGTAACAAATGTCGCTGGTCTATCAGACAGTTCTGCACTATACTTTCTTATGTAAAATGCTGGTTGATTGAATTCCCTGCACGTGACATTAGAGGCCACAAAAACTTTCTGTGATAAAAAGAACCACTGCAGAGCCAACTAGGGCAGCATCAAGAGTATCTCTCCTTCCTCTCAGGCTCCTCTCTTGCCTTGTCTGCAATAAAAGCTTATCTCTCACTGGGCAGAAATCCAAATGAATTTGCCTCAAGTGTAATTAATGTTAGAATGGAGATCTGTAGTCCTAAAGCCCGCTTGCTTGAACAGACCTTTTGCTTGCTCTGCCTCCAGCTCCCTGGACTCTCCATTACAGAGTCAGAGTAACCTGGCTCACCCGCTCAGGTTCAGACAAGGGTACACCAGCTCAACCACAACAGATAGGACCACACAGCAAAACAGAGGACAAACACTGCTCAAAGCGCTGTCTATCCCATGGATATTCCTCTTCTATTAGACCTCTCTGTTTTGGTTCATTCAGAGGGGGAGGGGGGGGATGGTGAAGTTGGCCTCCTCTTTCTAACTTGTACATTATTTCCGTCTGTAGTGCAAAGCATTAAGCTGTTTAATGTGGATGGAGGGGTTTTGTGGTGCTTTTAGACCGTTCCGTGACGTCAGCTCTAACACATACCTCCGCACAAGTGCTAATGTACCAACCTTTAATTATTCATGCAGCACCTGTCTGTGTTGGTGCATCTGATTTATGATAATGGATTATGTATCCTGCAAGGGGACCCATTTGGTTCAGAGAGCCAGAAGCTATAGTGTCAGCAATTAAAACATGAACTCCCCTTAGGTTAATGTCAGTTTCTGTGTGTGTGCTTGGATACACTGTACCGTACTTTTCTAGTTATCTGTGTTATGTTAGATTATTAGAGGGCTAATACAGATTGCTTGAGATCAACAAATGGTTGGTTTCACAGTTTTAGATTACCCTAATTACAATTATAGAAGAAGTATATATTTTCATCAAGCTGTGGTTCATGAAACCTGAGCTACTATGGCTTTCTTTAATCATTGAAATGGTTTGGTTTTTTTTGTTTTGTTTTTTTTCTGACATGAATATAAAGGTGGTCTTACGAAAAGTATTTACTGTCAGTATCGCTGTTTAATTTTAATCTAAAGTGTGTACACCTCATGCATCTTTGTGTTGGATGAGCTCCAGGCTTGAGAAGTCACACTATACTGAAGCAACACACATAATCTAACAGCAACCCTGAAGATGAAGGATTCAACATCGCTGCCTGAAGGACGCCTTAACAGGACAGACGCTTCTTGTCGCCCTGGTCAGAACTTCAAGTTGGAGGACATGTCCGCTTGTTAATACATGTACTATAATTATGCAATGCTGCTGAAAATAATGGTTTTGGATTTTCAATTTCAACAGAGTTCAGTGTACACAATATGATGGCTTTAAACTAACATGGGATATGTTTCTCTTTTTCCTCTTTGCTCTGACTGCACTCTCTCTGAAACCTAAACCATATCCACAAGGAGAGACTCCTCTGCACCAAAAAAAACCTTCAAATACAATATCCTACAAGTAGCAGTTGATACTACTTCTGTCTTCATACATTCCCAAATGTCCTTTAGCCTTCTAAAACTTACAAAGTCAAGTATTAAATTGTCTCGGTGGCATTGTTGTTGGAGAATTGGTGCTGTGATTGAGGGCTGAGCTGTGACTTTGCTTTTCAGGCAGGTCACAGTTTAACACTCATCCTGAAATTGCCAGAGGAGTAGGGCCCTCCAACAGACGCTGCTGCCATGAACGGGGGAGGCTCAAACTACAGTTAAAGGTAAACTGTAATATCATACAGTAAGAGACTTTCTGTCCAATGTGTTTTCTGTCTTTTATTCGATGTTAGTGTCTGGACAGGGACTAAGTTGCATTTACCAAAACTGTTAGATCACACAGTTTTTGATAAATTACACCAACATGGTAAAATGAACTAATGTGAACGGCTTTTTAGGGCATTGATGAGTCAAGACAGGAGCCAGTGCTTAATGTGGTACCACTTATGGAAGACAGAGACGAAATGGGGGAGGGGTGGGGTCTAAAATATTTCTCAAGATTTAGGTGTAATGGCAGAATAAGGGGTGTGTGTGTCCCCAGGAATTTTCTTTTTTAGGACCATTCAAAGATTCCATTGAATTAAAAACCATAATTGTGGTTTCAGCCTAATTCAATTTTGTATGCAATTTTTCTCAATAAGCTTTAATTAAGTGTTCCCAATTCATTATTTTCAACCAATGTATATGTCTGGTTAATAGTCTTTAATTGTATAATTAAAAGCTTATGGGTGATGTGAAACCTTCTGTGGTAATGAAAGATTTCCCAGATAAGATCATTTCTCAGCTGCTGTTATTTCCTGTCTCTGCTGCAGTATAAGACATTCTGTATTTCTATATAAATATGTTTTGTATAAATGTAAAACTATAACTGTTGGGACTTCAGATGCAACTAGCTAATTTGCGTTTGCTGTTGGAGGCTTGTGATGTTTGGATTTTCGGCCTTTTCGTCCCCCCTGGCAGTGGCACGGATGGCAGAGAATGAGAATTAGGGAAGTGTGCCATGTTCTGTAGAAGACTGTGAACAAAAGGATTAAAGGAGCAGCTTTGCACAGCGAGTCAACATCCAGCATTGTATCGCACCAGTCCAGTAATTATTGAAGTTATAATTGAAGTTGTCTTCTGACCTCTAAAACCAGCTGTACTAGAGAGGTACTGTGAGGAAACCACAGTGCTCAGTGTATTGTTCTGTTGAAGTTTGCGGGACATAAAAAAATCTGACTTTTTTTTTTCTTTTTTATGTTGTTTCATCAGACTGTTATTACTGTTAAGTTATCTTCCTTATTTCCCTGCAAGCTCTACATTTTTAGCTGAACTTGTGAGACTGTATATGCAGCAAATCTTTCAGTATATTACTTGTTACAACAAAACATTTGTGTTGTGGGTTCAGCATGATGGTTTGTTGTGGGACTAGTGTTGGTTTTATATTTCTATTGTTGTCTTTGCAATAGAGATATTTGGAGGAAAAGAAAAAAAAATACATTATTTAGACCCGATAATGCACTAAAATCTATTGTGAAAAAGTGCATTTGCATGTAAGGAAGGTTTTATTAGAACCGGGAAGTCAAAACACTCCATCAAACAAACAGTATTTAAAGCTAAACCAAAGATCCACTATTTGCAGAACTGTGCTCTTGCCTTTGTGATGGCAGATGGTGTGCTATTAGAGCAAAACTTCTTGAAAAACACCAGCTAATTTGATATACTGTGAACCCTCCTTCATAAGAAATTAAAGCAAAAGTGCCCTGCTGAGAGGCCTCATTAGGGAAGCACATTTAAGAGTGAATCTGCAAAGGAAAAAAAAAGACAAATCCTGTTGATTAAACTTTCCACCCCTTGTAGTTCAGTCTTTGTGTTTTTTCACTCACAAACTGAAACTGAATCAACTGTCCTTCAACATAGTTTCAACAAAAACTCAAGCCTCAGAAAGCTAACAGTTATTGCATTGCAATTATAGTATCATGCTATTAACGTGTTCCTGGAATTTGTCTCGTATACCAAACTACCCGTTATACCAAAATGTTCATTCCTTGCTGAACCACATGATGTCTGATTGCAGATATTTCCAAAATGGTTTATGAAACTACTCAAAAGAAATCAACATCCCCAGGAATTACCCCTGAAGGTCTAAGTCCTTTCAGGAGGTAAAAGTCACCCGGGAATGGTGATTTGTTTATCACGGAATCTTGGAATTCAGCCAAATCCTTGCTGATTCAATTTGAGGATCCAAAGCTACTTTTCTCCAGACCCATTGTGTGAGGAAATATAATGGGATGGATTTGTAAATCTGTGGATAATCTGGGTGCAATGTATATGGGAGGAAGTGGGCTGCATAGGGAGATTTAAAGGTCAAGCAAGAAAGCAGTCAGCTGAGTGCAGACCTCTGCCAAGCCCTTATAATCTCCCCAGTTAGCTGTTACTTTCACAGTCAATACTGTACCATGTAGATAACTTAATATGAAGATGGCCAAAGTTTGACCTGATGGTGGCACAAGAGAAAAAGGCAAGGCAGTCACTAAAATCTAAAGTTTTCCTCCTGATGAAAGCACAAATGTGCAAAGTACATTTTCTGTGTAAGTAATGCCTCAGTAGATACAGTTTGAACCTGATGGTGGTGCTGGTCCATGAGGCAGTAATATACATGGCAACATTTATGCCAGTCTATATATTAGTTTTGAGATAAACAGACAGATGGTGTTTATTCTGGACTCCTGTGTGAAGTTAAATTTAAAAGAAATGTGCAAAACAACAAATTCAACACCACTGTTTTTCTTATATTTGTCAAATCTGATTCATATTCTGCATAATTACAGGTGTAACAAAGTCAATACAAGACCAAAAGTCTAAAATGTACACAACAGAAAGGTAAAATAAAGCTAAAAATGAAAGAACACACATTGCAAATGCTTTCATCTAGTGGGACAAAACATTTGGCTTGAAGGTTTGTGTGTTAGCATGATAACATACCTAATCATAGAGTTTAGCTTTTAGCTTGTTAGGTTACCAGCATCCACCAGTTCAAGTATTTCTTACAAATAAAAAAATACAAAAAAGAAAAAACATATTAATAAAACACTAAGTAACATTCTAACACTGTGCATCCAGTAAGCATTAGGGGACATATTACTGCTCCTACCTCCCCTGGACCTCCAGTTAATCTGTTATTATGTGAGACATTTAGTCATCCAGTTAGCTTGACTATCAGTGGCAAAGTGCCAAAAGTCTTCACATCCTACAGACTTGAATATATGCAGTCAGGGCTCCCAGACTTTGGAACAACTCGCCTGAGGAGATCAGGGGCTGCAAACTCTGTCTCATCTTTTAAATCACTGTTAAAAACCCACTTGTTTAAAAATTGCTTTTCAGTGATTTCATTATATTTCATGGCATGTTATTTCATTTTACTCTATTTGTGTTTTTACAATGTGATTAGTTTTCATGGCTTGGTTTGTTTTATTCTCTTTGCATTTTAAATGTGTTCTGTTTTTATTATAAAGCACTTTGCAACTGTGTTCTGAGAAGTGCTGTATAAATAAAGTTATTATTATTAATTAAGTTATTATATCACCACGTCAGCAACAAACCACTATCAAACAGGGAGATGTCCAGAACATCCATCACATGGAGCTGACTATAATGCAACTACTGGCTACATAAGGCATAACTACTCCAGAAATACAAATAATTTAACACAGCTGGTTTATTGGAGAGAATTAAAATCTGACATTAAAATGTTTACTTCAGTCTCAGAGCACAGCTGAGGCTGACAGGAATTCAGTCATTCATTTTAGACTCTTGTCTTGAACTGAAATACTGGAAATTGTGACCTGTTGGTGACCCGAGAGTAGGAAAAAAGTGTTGCACATTCTGGCTCCATATGCATTTCTCTCTTATTCAACCCTGAGGCCTTCTTCAAGATCAACAATCATAGTAGGAAACAGGCATCGGTATGTTATATAGGCCACATCTGATGGTGATTAGACATTCCAATTTTTTTTAGTTAAGTATATACAAATATGTTAAAAATACATTTATTTTGAATAGATTTCTAATAGATATACAGAGAAGAAAAATCAGATCTGGATGGACATCATAAACAACTTAATTTAAATATCCAATAAACAGAGACACATTACAGAAAACACTTCAAGTCATAATCCATATTTAATCCATGAGGTGTCAGAGTTCTCTGACGGTGGATCCGATAGCGTACCGTCCTGGAAAGAAAACATCCAAGTTACCTCCTCTTGGAGGGAGTGATACTTTCTCAATACCAATATATCTTAGCGAGGAAAAGGGATGATTAAATTCTAACAAAATGTGCTGCTACTGGATAATTCATGTTTTTGCATATCATAGTGCTTTTATGTTCAGCGATATGAGTTCTCAGTGCTCTACTTGTCTTTCCAGCATATGACTTACCACAGGGGCAAGCGATAGGATAAATTATCAACTTAGTGTGACTTGAGATGACTCCTTTTACCTGTGTGAGGATGTTTAAAACTGTTATAATGGTAAGTATAATTACACTGACTACAACAACCACAGCGGCGGTCACCCTCAGGGATACTGTAGGTGTTAAAGTAGCTTGGGCTTGTGTTAATTGAAGAGGAGATAAATATGAGTGTAACAGATGGTCTCTCCAGGTTTTTACCTCTTTTATATACCATGAGAGGTCATTCTTTGAATATATCATTGAGTTGACAATGAGATTCAAGTATATTATTCTCTTTATCTGTTCTGCACTATTAGAATACTCTCTTGTAAATATTATACAGTCATTTGATTTCACTGTAGGTTAATTTCTATATGTGGTATGAAACATAGAGAACTGACTGGCTGTAGTTCCTGTCATTGTTAAAAGTTTTGATTCGCCTCTCGATTGCTTTTTCTGACCCTTATAGTGGAACATGATTATCTAATCACCATTAGATGTGTTATGAGGTTGTGGCCTATATAACATATCAGTGCCTGTTTACTACTATGATTGATGATCTTGAAGAAAGCCTGAGGGCCGAAACGTCATCCGAATCAAAGATAAATGCATATAGAGCCAATGTGCAACACTTTTTTCCTACTCTCAGGTCTACTTTCAGTGATCAGCACCTCACTACAACCCCTTGGTGTGCGTTACTTTTCTATTATCTACCTGTTGGTGACCTAACATGAAAAGTCACTAGGATTCATCCACTCGACCATCTTCTTGTAATGATGTTTACATTTTTCTACAAGAAGGGGTAACAATTATTTTGAAGTTTGGAATTTGTTTTCTGAAGAGCCCAAATCTTTTAATTCATTGCTCAGATATCATTAAAATGATTTCTTAAATGGGAAGGAAAGAGAAGCATAAACAGTTTTTTAACATGGAGAAAGTAAGGAAGTTCACCATCTGTAAAAAAAAAAAAAAAAAAAAAAAAAAAAAAAAAAACTGTAAAAACAGTAAATCACCAAAATGTCATACTGCATGCATGAGTTTTTGACAATTGTCATCAATCTGGATGGCAGGAAATGCAGGGTGCCTGCAGATGGTCACATACTGTATAATTGTGTCTAGGTTGCCTGGTGGATTTACCTGTCTCAAAACAGAAAAAGTAGCTGCTGTAGCCGTTCTCCTTTTTTTTTTTTTTTTTTTTAAGTTGACCGTTTTCCTCCTGAAAATAACACTTAGTACACCTGTGATCTGGATATGTGGTATGCTACAAGAATTTCTCAGAGGTTTCCTGTTGTCTCCTGGATCAGTCCACCTTCACCGTTCCTTTGTCTTTGATATATTCAGTTTTTTAAGACCTTAATAACAAGTGGATCTGAGAGTAATACCCAATGTTTTATTCATTGCTTTTAGATTCAGATGAATCAAAGTCTCATCAGTTCCTTTAATGCACTGACTTCTTCATGGATTGAACTGTCCTGACCTGTCACTAAGACCTTGCTGCAGCCCCCACCTTCCAATTTCCATGGAGGAGGGAGAGAAAGGTAAAAGCTGGGTTTATCCTTAGGTCTGGAGCCCGGCTGTGCAAGGGAGCATCCAGTTCATCGCTTGGCCTTTTACAGCTTCATTGCCTACTTTACAGTAAAGCCAGGTGCAGCGAACCTTTCATGGGGCTGACATATTGCCTGATTTAAAGATTCCCTGGGTGGCAGGCCACAGTAAAACCTGGATCAGTTGAGGCAATCTGAGGGTTCCTTCAAAGTGAAACTAAGTAATAAAACAGTAAAGAGGCCACACTCTCCTCGTCTACCAGCTCCTCTTTGCTGTTCCTCTCTAAGTTTAAATTGGCTGGATTATCAGAAAGCCCCATATTTGCCCATTTCAGACTCCGCAGTAGAAGAGATCTGAGAATTTCCATGGCTGATAGAATAAAGTTGAATCCCTTTCACACTGGCAAACTAATAGCTTTGCTCTTATTTTAGCTTGACTGAAATACGCCTGATTTTTGAAATCTAAAATGTGCAAAGTAACAACAGCTCATTTACCCACATAGCAACTGTCTAACTGTCATTCTGACGCTGAATACTTACCAAGTGTTTTTTGTAAGGATATTGCTAAAAGAGCATTTCATATAATTCAGTGAAGCACTCCTCTTTGTTTCATGAGGCATGAAATCAAAATATATTATCTGACAAACTGCATGGAATATATAGAGTATAAACCACTCATTAAATCTGATCACAGTTGAAAAAAAAACAGAAAGAACAACAACAGCGTCTATTAAATCTATTCACAGTGATTTCAATTAGCTCCTAAGATTCCTTGGAGCTAGGATGTATTGTAAAAAAAGATGAATGAGCTTATTGTATTGTGTTATTCAAAAGGTCTTTAAATGATAAATTGGAAACTGTGGCCATGAGGATGAAAGAAAGGAGTATATGCATGTACATTAAGTTTTACGTACAGACCTTCAACAAGCAAAAGACAGATAAAAGTATTTGTTTTAGCCAGGCTACTCAATATTATGTAATATTATGCAGGTTTGAAGTTTGTACCATACAGCGGTTTATGGTTAAAATACATATTGAAAAGTGTTATAAGATGTTTTTTTCACAGCTACAACATGAAATATCCAAGTTATGAACTGATTGTGTTGCTTGAGTGTGAACATTTGTTTTCTAAGGATGAATTCACACAAATTACAAAAACATGTTAACTGTTTGTTTATAATTAACAGACCCCCATTCTGCTAATGCAGTTGCATGTCTTCCCGGTTCCATGAATACTTACATGGATCACAAATCTGCACATTAACAGTTAAAAAAATGTTTTTAATTTGGGTGAACCAACTCTTGATAAGTCTATAATTCTGAATTCAAACTTCATTCTCTTTGGCCAGAGGAATACTTCCCAGTATAAAATAGCTAGCTACAGCAGGTCATGTCGGTATACACCTCAATAGCCCTGCAGGCAACCAACATCTAAAGGGTGGATACAACAATGATACTTGTAGAATCAATGCCAGCATCGATACCGTACAGACTGCCAATACGCTCAAGGCTTAAATCATTCACCTCTGATGTCTTACACAAGGTGCTGTCAGTACGTTTTCCCTGTATGACAATTGCACAACATCAAAGCTCAACAGCGACCAGGGGTATAGTCCCAGTCGAGCTACAATGTCCTCCTAGACTCTTGAGTGAAAGCAGGTATACACCCGTGCTGCAGAATCAATATACAAGGAGATTGCAGCTGTAAGTAAGACCATGATGAATGAGACGGACTTGGAGGTGATTGAGCATGTCTGCTCTGATGGTGGCGCATTTAAATTGGGCTGTGCATGTAAATGTTTTCCCTTAATTGGTAGCCAGAAGAGGTTTATCACCCGAGGTGAATACAGATCTGCAACACAGGCAACTAAAAAGAAATTCAATTCAGATTTAATGAGCTGTAGGCTGGAAATCTAGGTTTACGCTCACAGGTTGAGCAAAGAGCCACTTCTCTTTGTACTGAGATGTAGAGATCTTCTCTTTTTTCTTAACTCCAGTGATTAATGTCCTATGTTTGACCTTATTGACTTAGAGCTCAAATGAGGAAATTGCTCTCGAGAGCAGTGCACTTTACCCTTCGTACAGACCAGTATGTCACATGTGCTGATTGTGTTTCCTTGGTTGGTAGATTAGTCAGATGGATTTTCCTGTACAGAGCAAAACAGAAGCCAAATTAATTTTGAAAATGCACTACAAACAGCTGGGATGGGCCACAGATGGCAGTACTGTCTGTTCAGGTGGACTGGACATCAAGGTCTTTACTGTTGAGAGGGCTTCTTGATTATCATTGTCTTTGAGACAAATCAGCGTGTCAGACAGCTTCTTTATGGTTGTGACAAAGCATAGGCAAAAATACACGACAGGGTAGAGCCACGGGGAGCTGGAAATTAAAGATCTGAAAACAAAGCAGATGCCCATACTGAGAGAATTACAATAAATCATCAAATAATGGTGGGAGCTGTCGAGCTATCCTCTTCACACATCACAGCGTGCAAACTCCTCACCGTAAATGAGATGCCTCTCATTTTAAAATGGCCATACGCACACGTTTGATACTGCACATGAGGAGATAAGCGTATTGTTGAGACCATTTATCCATTTTAACAACAGAGAATTCTTATCAGGGTTAGAAAAAAACAATCCGAACAAAGAAAAATGATTTATGGATACCCTATTTACGTTAGTAAAATCTAAACGATCTGATACTCTGGTGAAATTGAAATTATTGTAAAGGCACTGCATGGAAGCACCAACATCAACCACAAGTACTGATAGATGACTGCAATAAAGTGCAGCTCCAACGTGACATTTTTCAACCTATGTTGAGGAGTCTGGAGGTTATGAATAAAATGGCGATTTTGCATGAACGTACTTGACATCAAGCCAGCCATTTATCCTACAGAACAGAACCACTGAAATCAATAGAGCCACTGATAAGTTTACTGTATTGTACACTGGCACAAAATCAATGTAATATGGGTCTCAGAATATTCTGCTGGATGTCTTAACTTGTGCAATTGGTGGATAATCTTCAGAGATTTCCTTTGGGTTTCTTTTGGAGCAGCTGTACAGTTTGTTTTAAGGGGTCCCCTTACAGGGCTTTCCGCGCGGTCAGAGCAACTGTGTGATTACTGCGCAACTCTTCTGATGCTCCGTGTAGCCTGCGTGACTGCTGGAGCTAATCTCAGTTTAGCATTTCCACACAAAAGCTGTCTTTGTGGTTACTCAAACAATGGCAGACCACTAGAATCCTCAGATCAAGCCGTTTGTGAAAACAATGAGATGCAGCCCTCAGTTTCAATCTTTCTGAAATGCCAGTTTGTACATGTAAGCTGCAGCTCAATTGGTCTCCCACCAGACTGTCCCTGAGGCCTTGATCCTTTGGCATGAACACTGCCATGTTTATGAGCCATTTTGCACAGACAGCAGTGGCAGATAAATCTCTGCATATAGTTAGTTAAAAAGCTTCGTCAAACAGTTATGCTCTAGAAGTCAAAATATAGAAATAATTTGAAAAAAAGTGTAGCAGGAAGATGAGAGCAACATGGAGGTCACCATCAAACTTCAGGGAGCTGAGACTGAATCTAGCCTTGGACCTTTCTACATCATCCTCCTTGTTTCAGCCTTCATGTTGCTCTTTACTGTCAGCTCTCTAATGAATGCAGAGGCAGGTGGATCCACCAAAAAAATGTGTCTCAAAAATCAACATGGTAATGATTTAGCAATATCAAAATGCTACATACATATAACGGCTGTACCTCCTGAACCACAGTGACTATATGCAGAAAGTTTCAGAAACACTCGAGATGATACAGAAACAGAGCAGAAGTCAGTAGACTAAAGAAGAGAATTATTTTTGACATGGCATGTTTAGGCGTCTTTAGTGCGAACAGTATTATGAGTGCTTTTAAATGGATGCTATTTTTGTAAACACAAGGTCTTCCTAATTACAGCAATACCAGCACATGTGTCCTTGTTTACGAAAGGGGTGGGATGTAGCGAGGCAAGAGAGGGAGAGTCGGCCAACATAGCAGACGCTGTCTTCCCAGTGGAATTAATGAGTTTCAATAAAAAGGTGTTATGGAAAATGTAAACCTTAAAATATGTAACGACTGTAGGCACACACTGCATGTTTGCAATCAATATAGAAGTCTTGTAAGAGTAAGTTAACTTGGACTTTTCAAGTCAATTATACTTACACTGTGATTTTTATGCTAAAAGCGTGATTTTTCCATCACTTGAGATCCACTGTCAGAGAAAATATGCAGCATCATGCATTTTCCTAGAATATATAAATGAAATATAACTTATTTATAATTTATTTATCAGCCTCCCAACCCAAATAAACAAATCCTTACCCAAAGCAAAACAGATGTTGGACAACATCCGTGGATATTAACCTGTATTATGATGTCCAGAAGAGGTGAGGAATAATTTATAATCACATTTCTTGATTGTTTCGTATCATTCAGCCGCATCACATCCCTCACCGAGCAGCCTGTTTATAATCTGCAGCTGTTTTATGACACATTCGCAGAGGGATTTGTCACACCTGAGCATCAGAATATCAGGTGTCACTTCTCCTCTTCTCCTTCTTATAGTATCTCAGATTTAACAGTGAGAGATGTTTGGCAAAGCTGCACATCAAATCACATGACACGTGACAGCTAAGGGTAGAAAGTGCTTTCAAGTAAAGGATAAATCAGAACAAACATGAGTTGAAAGTGAGGTATACAGTTGTGTGGTTGCTGTGATACCTTGTTTGTACACAGTATTTCGTATATAAATAGAAAAAAATTGTTGAAGACAGATGTTATATTTTCCCAGTTATAATCAAGATACATCCAGCGAATTATCAGGAAGATTGTCTTAATTGTTTTGGGCATCTTTTCTCCTGACAGGCTCATAAAGTCCGATAATGTAACAACATCTGACTTGGCGAGCTCAACACAATGTTTTAGATTAGCATAAATCTTTAAAGTGGAAGCTGTCACTCATTTGGTTTGACTGGCATTACTGGTGATGTGAGGTAAAAGAAAAGTGTTTAGATAAGCCTTTTGTCTTTGTCTGTTAAATGCCCTGACCTTGGATTATTGAGCTTCTGTCAACTGCAGTCTCCACTCCCCGTTGCTTATTTACCAGCTTTGTGCTGGTGTAAGGACACTCCGGTGAGGAGATGGATGACAGTTTTGAAGCTGTCTTTACACACACTCAAGACAGTCATTAGTCCTGAACTCACCTAGCAATCGGACGCAGGCCGGGAAGTCTCGTTTTACAATGTTTAGTATTATGTTTGTGAGAGTGAATATGATAACTTGACATTTTGTGCGCAACATCTGCTGCAGAATGAGGACTGTGATGAGAAATGTGGAATGCAGTCTGGTTGGTCCATTTTGTGAAAATATTATGAACAGCATTTAGAAATGGCTGGGCCCATATGTCTACTATGCCTAGTTTACTAAAGTTATGCCTGCTTGGATATCAAACTTGGATACTAAAGCTATGTGGTTATAAATTCAAGTTGTTGTAGATGTCTGTTTCTTTGTAAGGCTTTGAAGTCCTTAATCTCCAGATATTACAGTGGATTGTCTTCATGTTATTAATAGTCTCACATGATCTTACAGTATGTTATCAAATATAAGTAACCGACATGGGAATTTTATCATCTTGGGATTGCTTTTTAAACGATCTCATATTTGGAATTGCAAACTGTTTTTTTTTTTACCTTTCGCCTTTTCCTTGTTGATTTCAGTCTGTTTCAGTCCAGACTGAAATATCTCAACAACTATTTAATGGACTGACAATGGACTCATTTGTCATCTAGCAGCACACACAGAAATACAAAATTCGTATTGTCCAACACTTCAGTTTATAACCTCTGAAACTTTAGCCTCAGCTGTACCTTTATATTATTTTAATGTTTTGCCATCGTCTATATATATATATAATCCATTTTAACAATTTTATTTTGAGGCCTTTAATGGGGCTATAGATATAGTCTTGTTTTGGTAAGTACACTTGAAAATGTGAAGAAAAATATGGTTATTTAATTTTGTATCTTTGACAATTGTTTTTTGTTACTATCAATAGTAGTCGTTGTTGTGGTTTTTATATTACAATTAGCCGCTTGGAAGGGGGCGACTACCTGCCATTAAATTCCTTCTTTCTGGGTCTAATTACAAAACAATCAAAGAAGCTTGATTGAAAGGCACAGCTGTGATGCAGTACGGCACAATGAATGTAGTCTGTGGGGCATCAGTCTATTGTTCCCATCCAGAATTATGTAACTGCTGATGAGGCTGGTAGTGTTATGGATTTATTGTTTCTCATCTGTGCCATATCAGGATTTTAGCCTTTCTTTCTAGTCTGCGGCTGCATTTAACCTGTCAGATGATATTCTATAAACCACACGGACAGACTGTTAAAATTTTAAGTTAATTTTAAATGCATTTTAAGCGTGGAATCATAGGCTATATTAATATCTGTGTAGAGCAGAAAAACAGCAGTGACTGGTGTTCCTTTCAGCCACATACTGCTTTTAGTTGTGTGGGCTTTTTTTTTCTCAGGTATGACCCACACAAAGACTTTTTTTTTCTTTTCAATTACCTGGCTCAGAGCTGTGGGATCCCGGAGAGAGCAAACAAAGCTTCTATCAGTCAATCACCAGCAGTGGAGGCATGTACTTGTGTGTCTTCAGAATTGAAAGCTACGTAGTTATTAAGCCTTTCCTTCAAAGCACATTCCTCTGTAAGAAAAAACTGATCTCTTTTGAGGGAGCTTTGCTCAACTCTCTGATATTTTTTCAAACATGAAATAGACCCAATAACAGTTATTCAGCCTGAGCTCCAATGCACTTTTTGTTTCGTTGCCAATGGCTAAAGATTGCCTTTGTGTCAGTAACTGAAAGTGACATATACCTACAATATGCAGCTCACATCTATACAGAGAATGTCTGGAAACCTGAAAATCTCAAGTGTTGCTTATTTACAGTGGAAGTTTGCCTTTTCTCATAGTTTCAGCAGGTCACCAACACTCAGTCACTTACTGCATGTAGTTATAGGGCATCACTGAGAAACATAATAATACCTCTTCTTTGCCTCTGGGAACTTGCAGTATCACAGTGATGAAATTTTGAATTTGGGGAAAATTGTTTGCTTGATTTCTTCTTTAGCATGCTCTGTGGAAGTTAATCTCTTTGGTCCCTTTTTCTCTGTCTGCAGAAGAAATATATTGGATAGAGAAACTTCAGGTGACATAAAACTGATGGGCTTTAAATTTAACCATGAAAAGAGAGGATGATTGGAACACTTTTTGAAGAAAGAAAAATTATAATTCAGCCTCCGTGAGGAAGAGTCTGAAGCATCAGAGGACCTGTGTAATTCTTTCTCTGATAAAAACCCTTAATACTGATTTATCTGATCAAGAGCGTCTCAACAGCTTCCTCAGGTCTGTTTGAAGAATACTAATAAACCAGTCAACGAAGTCACATTCAGCAAAGAACCTAACAGGACACAGACCTCACAAACAACATAATTTGAAACTGTGACATTTGATCACCCATAACTTCTAACTTGTGACCACTCTGTTGGATTTTTTTGTTTGTTTCTGCTAAAAATACACTAATTTCATGGTCACATTCAGCCAACTCTGTTGTTTTTAATAAAAATGCACACTCTGCAAAAATTAAATAAAAACCTTTGTTGAAAAATGGTATCAGAAAAAACAAACAAATATGTTTCAGGAGGCTCTCGTCATGATGAAAGCAGTCTTAAAACATATTTGAAAAAGCAGCAAATGAAAGTGTAAGTACATATGGAAATAAAGAAGAACAGTTTACTGTATTGCTAACTCGTGTTCATATTTTCCATGTCTAAGTTAAAAATAAAGTTTATTCCTAAACTTTACCAGACTTCTCTCAGTATCAAATAATTCCACAAAAGCTACTAAAGCCCAGTATTTGATGAGGAAAAAAATAACAGCCATGGCATCATTTCCAACCAAAATGGCACTCAAAAAGGATGTCTGGTCAAAAGCATGCTGTCCAGATGGAATAAGCTACAAGAGAGAGAATGATCCAGTTACACAGTACGTGCAATCTGCTGTTTTCTGTTGGGATTAGGCTATCAACTGGATCCTGTGCTATCAAGTCCCAGATGGTTAAAATGAACTGTCTGATAAATTACTCCAGTTATTGCATGTTACTGGTTTTTTTAGCCATGGGTCTTTTTATAAACTAATAAAACATCATGTTTCGGGGTTGAACACCAACAGAAACGGCTCAGCAGGGATATGATGTGTTTTTCTAAGTGTGAAGAGGTAAGAAAAAAAAAACCTCAGGAAATTAAAGAAAAAATCTCTTCTGACTATTAAGGAAAACTGGCAAAAAAGAGTCACATTTTCTCATCATATTTTGTACACAAAGTCTAAAAATTCAGTCTCAGTTCAGTTTTGCTTTTCTCTTTCTTCCAAACCAAACTCGGTTATTTATGGTCAAAGGACAAGGTGGAAAGAATCTGTTTTCTGGGCCATAAAGAGAAGTGAATCATTCATTTTTCAATGATGTATTAGATGTGAAATATTCTACTTTGAGCTAAAATGGAATCAAAGTCTACCCAGAGATTCAGAGGAAAACAAAAGCAGCTGCCAGCACTTGAAGTGGTAACCTGGATCCCAAATCTGGTTTTAAAAATAAGAACAAAGGCTTCTCTCTAGTGTAGTAACTCTAAAATCTCTTAAGCGCTGTTCTCTACTCCACTGTTCCAGATTTTCACATTCAGTTCAATGATTGGTGATGTACCAAAACATCCTCACAGTATGGAGCCAATAGATGAAGGTACCTAAGAGTAGTTTATTTGGCTTGACAGGGACGCGGAGTGTGTGAGTATTATTTCTGCAGCTCCAAATTAAAGCCAAAGTCCCAGTAAAGCACACAAACTGTTTGCTTACAAAGCCGGTGGAACAGCTCTTGTAATTTATCACCCAGACTTAAATTTGTGCCTGGGGTCTGCCTGGACAGGTATCACCTTATGAAGGTCAATGAGGCAAAAAATAAAACCGCTTTGCTCCCGAGGACAACCTTTCTTATGTGCACTGAGAAGATTTGTAAGTCAAAAGCTACAGATGCAGAGACATAGACGAAGCTTTCATGTGTGCTGGATTGCATTTACTCTCTAGCTCTAGCGTTTTCCAGAGGATGTGTCCTTTACCTGACTCCAGACTCTACTCATATGCAGCCGTGGCATTTCAAGCTAAAAAAAGCTTACCACCCCAATTTTCACTGTGCCGTGAAAAGCAATAAATGGAATCCCTGTGGACACTCACATGCTTTAGAGATGCCTCTTTGTGTAAAGAAGAGGTAATCACGCATAACAGCTCAAACGTCATCTGGACATGGGAGTCATAAACGAGAGCCCAGCACTTGCCACTTTGGCAGATTGCACTGTCAGGAGGTAAACAACGGAAAGAATGAGGAAGGACTCATCTGATAGGAAATGTCAGAGCATGATTGGATTTAAAAAAAAAAAACCTTGTAAATTAGGGTCATTAATCATGAGCTGGAAAAACAGTGACAGGTCTTGTTCTCAAAAGCTCTCCTCTGGAACTAAGCTGAGTGCCACCCGGAAATTGTGCAATTACCTTAATACCTGATTTAAATCAAGAGCATGCATGGCAGTGTCAATTGCTAATTGGGGAAAACAGATCATATTATTTAGACGTAATTGCTATCACAAGAAGTCTAGTTATCTAATCCTGTCTTTTTTTATGAAACATCCGTTTAGTCTCAAATGCATAATTAACACAACAATATTGCCTTAAATTTGCTTATATATGCTGCTGCCCTGCACTGTGCAGCTATGGTTAACACTGAATGTGATATGAAATGTCTTCCTCTTAGAACTGTTAGCAGCATCCCGGCCAGTAATACATATGTCAAGTGTGACATCTTAAACTCTATCATCTCTGCACTTTCAGATGGAAAATTGAGAGCTGTGCATTGAGCAGAAACTTTTTTTTTTTCGTAGTCCATCTCACAGTCATCATATTTCACCCAATAACCCAGTTCACTGCTGCAGAGTGCACACAGCAATTAACTCGGAGCAACAGGGTTTCCACTAATGTATCACGTTTCTCTGCTCACTGTGTCGATGTAACAAACTGCGCCCCTGAGGACTGCTGCTGCAGAATGATGGCACGAGAGCTGGAATTGACTGGGGCATGTTAGGAACCAACAACCCCTCCACCACCCGCCCCCCCCCCCCCCCCCCCCCCCCCCTACTTCTACAGCCACAAGGAGACCAGACATCCTCTCACACACACACAGTGACTGCCCCAATGTGTGATGCAGCGATGTCAGAGGATATCGAATCAGAAGTTGTCTGAATTGCACATAATTCATCGCGGAGCTAATCAATGCTTATTGTGCATGGATTATTGATATCTGTGGTGATATACAAGCCTTTTTTTTCCATTTGAGCTGCTGATTCTCTATCAGGCAAGGCCACAGTGGCCCGGTTTAACTAAACCGAGGACATGGAAAGATGTGTGTCTCATATCTACTCCCCCTCCCCACTCCCCCCTCGCCCCCATGTACGATATGTGAAAGATGTCTCACCCACTTAGCGTGTGCAAAAAGCCTGTGTGGTTCTAGCAAGTGTGTGTTTTGTGTGTGCAGTGTGCGTGCATGCTCCCAAGCAGTCATGTTATGGTTCTTGGTTGGTCTCCATAGGTGCAGTCACAGAGAAAGACATGTGCACTGTTTCTCAGTAGACTCATGTTTGCATGACTAATATGAATGTGCGAATGCCTTTATGAGGGAGGAGTACAGGGACACAGTTTTCTATTGAGTATCATCTTAATTAAACCAAATTTCCCTCAAAGACTCTACAGGCAGCTATTTTAGATTGCAATTAGCCATGCTTCGTACAGCAAACCACTTGTCCACAAGTCTCTACCGGTGTGTTGTTAAGGCAATATTTTAGACTACTTTCAGCATAATTCTTCCAAAAGCAGCACATAGCTGGAATGCACTGCATATTTAGCTTTATTTTCAGAGAATTACCTGATCACTGAACCATAGCTTTTCCTATGGTCATATCCCACCAAATGGATAATGCTTGCAAGGACATTATTGCGGCAGCAATGAACACATATCCCCAGGCCAACTGGGCACCCCAGCCAGCTTTGTCACATGCAAGTTTAATATGATTTTAGCAGTGACCACGAGGAGTGTTACACATCTTCCAATGAATCACTCAAGGATTCTATTTGGTTTCATTGCCAGACTTGAAATTTCATCACTGCAAATGCATATGTGTAGGGAAAGAGATGCAGACGCTGTTGCTTATTCCTCAGGTGCAGCCAGAGGCCAGTCTTCGTTCCAGATCCATGTCCTCACAGCTGTCTGACTGTAGCTCACTCTTGCCAGAGGCAATTCGAGTGCGTGTGTCGCAAGTCAGAAATAGGCTTAACACTGTGTCACACCTATAGCAAGCTACTGAAATCAGATCGTTTTGAAATCGTTTACCACTTCAGAGGTGATAGAAGATAATGATGAGTTCTTTCATCAGAGAATACAGATACAATTATCAAGAACCAGCATGACTTTATATTGGGAACATTGTTCTGTTTCCATTTGTATTACCCATTATTTTTGTTATATATTAGGGCATCATGATTGATGGCCCTGTCTCAAACAATAAATGTACCATTTCTTTAAGTTGAACATCAAAATGTTATACAACACAAAGGAAGCAACCTTTTAAGGCCCCCTGTTTTTGGCAGATTCATTATGTCAGTGTGGTCCTGAAGCAAGACATGCTTGTCAAAGCTTTGACAAAATATTCCTGGTATGCTGCTGAAATTATTTTTACTTGATCGGCTGAAGCATCCAAGCAAGACTTATATAGTTCACAAGTACAGTACTATAGCCATACTGATAAAAAGAACATAATATATTGTAATATTTTTTTAAGATGCAGTTTGACCAAGCGCCTACTGGCTGTTGCTGAAATATGACGTTAACACACACTAACAACTGCAGTGTAGCCACAAGACGCTGCCCAGGAAGGTTAACTGTCTCCGATGATTTATCTCTCTGCTACCTAAAGCCAAACCAGCTATCTTATTAGGAAAGGCTGCTAGTTAGTTATCAAGGAAGTAGGGAACAAGGCTGCCTTCCAAATGACACTGAGCAAAAGCCTCCCCTCACTGAGCTCATAGTCTGGCCTTGATTGCAAAGCATTCAATTATTAATGTATTTTCATTTGTCTGTGTTGGTTCCGGTCAATACTGCAACATCCGCCTCTCTGCGGAGATCGTTTTTACACTTTGTCTTAAAGATACAGCCTCTTCTTCGGCCCCCTGATGTTGTAAAGCACCATTAGTAGAAAGAGTCATCCAAAAGACCCAGTGCTACTGGTGACAAAACCTCTGCCTCATGCCTAGCAAAATACTGTGACATCATCATTATTATCCTCCCCTGTTGCATGAGGAAAATGTGACAAATTCCTCTGACTCCAATTAGGCTCTGGTATAATTACTTCCATTTACCAAGGTATTAATTCAGATCCTTCTCCTAAAACCTTCACTAATTCCAGTATGATGTATTGTTAGCCATAATTTCTACAAAGTATACAGTTCGTGACTTTGCAAAGTAAGCCCTCTGGTATTCGTTAACTTAAAACTTCAGAATAATAAGATAAAAATCAAATTTTGACAAGTGTAACATTGCAAAAATGATTGTGAAAGTGTTTAACTGGAGCCCTCCCTGGGTAATGATTAGCAGAGTTAAATATTTGGTGAATTTCTGAAGAGGCCTACTACAGAATCCAGCTGTTTGTATTTTTGAGTTTCGCTATGAAGCAAAAGCAAAATTTACCACAAAATTAAGCCAAAAACATACAGTAAGTCTTAAAATATATTTTTTTAAAGCTTTGTCAAATTAGTGTATTAATAGAAACCTACATACTGATGCTAAGAAGCTAATTGTCCTGACTCAAAGCTGACCCAAGGCAAACAGTGCTTAAAGCCACGATTTAGCCATAAAGTTACCATTTGCTTATATTATCTCATGGTTTTATAGTATTTTTGTATTTGCACAGAACCTTCATTCATATTAAACTTCACCATGTTTATGCATTTTCTTTTTTTTATGTGATTTGTGGTTAAAAGCCATGTGGAGTAGGGCTGGAGGCAAATTCTGCATTGGGACCCTAAAACTCTTCCACTGGCTCTTCTTTAACCCATCATGCTTTGAATTATGAAAATGTGTAACTAATGGGACTACATATATGCCTATACATTTTATTTATTATTCTGTTTTCATTCTAGGGTGCATTAAACAATAATGAACGTGTAGAGACCCTATACTGCCATGTGTTTTGTGTGTAATGCATCTTTTAGTATTTTTCAACTTTGAACGAGGCAGGGCGACGTAAAAAAAAAAAAAAAAAAAAAACTAGTCCCTGAACAGACTGTTGGGAGTCACAGATGGGCAGGGTCCCTGTGTAGAAAAAAACTATTGTAAAGTATCTGAAAGTTACCAGCAGGAGTCACACGACCACTGTTTTTTATGATAGGTAGAAGAAAAGAAAGCGGAGAAAGTTGAAGCGGAAGTGAGCGGCTACGCGGAGCGAGAATACTTTTTTTTTGGAGAAACTTGGAAACGAGGGGCATTAGATGGCACTGCGTGATGACGAGTAAAGACTTTTCTATGCACAGTTACAAAGTTTGAAAGGAAACTTTTTTGTCGTTGAGGTACAATGGGACTCCCCACTTTGGAGTTCAGTGACTCTTTTCTGGACAGTCCGGATTTCAGAGAGCGTCTCAAATGCCATGAAATAGAGCTGGAGCGGACGAATAAATTCATCAAAGAGCTCATCAAGGATGGGAATATGCTAATCACTGCGCTGAAGAGTAAGTAGCCCAACATGGCCTTTTAACCCCTACGTGTCTAGAAATAATCTTCTATAACTGTTACTACCTGAAAGCCACAGGCGACATGTAATTAGACGATACATTCATTGAGGATTATTTAAGTCTCTCTCAGTCATTCTTTGAACTCAAGCCACCAGGAGCTGAATAAACCCGTGGTCTCCCATTGGGAAACATTTATATTGCTGGTGAAAAGCCTTAAATCTACACACACAAAAAAAACCCCACACACATAATTCATTATTCGAGGTTGTAATTCCAGGAGATTTTTTTTTTTTTGCTATTTTAGTGTGCGGCTGCGCTGCATGCATGCATAGGCTTGCTCAGCAGAGCTTAGACAGAAGTAAAGACCATGCAGAGTCTAAACAGCTCCTGCGATATGAATGAGTTCACTCTGCACACAGCCAGACATACGGAGATCATAAATGCAGAGCTCCACTCTATTAATGAACGATGCTTTCACTCTACAGGGCTTCATCAGAAGTGAGTGAAAAACATAGACTAGTCTATATAATGACTGCATGAATGAGGGCTGTGTGACTGTTTGGATGAGGATGCCAGCACTTTTGTCAGGAGTCATTGTCCTCTGAAATTCCAAGTCCAGTATCAAATTCCACTGCACTGATAAAGTGGACTTCCTGTTCTGCTAAATCCCAGTAGGGATGGTAGTTTGGTCTGTTAACGTCAGAAGTTTGTCTCTGAAATGGGGAAAGATTAGAAATATACCGCCGGTCTAATAAAAATGAAAAATAGCTAGCCTGGAATAGGATGGGAAAGCTACAGTTCAACCTTGCATGGTCCTGTCAATGTTTACTGTGAGAAAGCCTCATTCTTCTCATACTTTCACTCTTTTCATCACCGTCTCTACACAGTGCATGTACTGTACATGCTTTATGCTGCTCTTGTGGTCAAGGCGGTCACTAAAAGTCATTGTGCTGCAAGTTGGAATGTTAACATTCACAATAAAACAAACTTACGCTAACATGTATTATTCTTAATACAAAATGTTACCTGTATGTGTTTATGACTGTATAATGCATGTCTTACTTGCTTTTGTGTTAAGAATGTTCTTGCATCATGGAGCTTACAGTAAGCTATGATTTGCCCATTTTTTGTTATATCGGCTATTGTGTGGTAAACACAGAGCTGATTTGTAGCAAAACATAGTAAATTTGTAAAGAAGTTATAAAACAGCATTTAAGTGTGTGTAACGGCAACTGTCCATCAACGAATCAGAATCATTTAAAAATGACATTGATGGGTCTGTTATCCCGCTCGTCAAAATCCAGTCTGTCAAATCTCTGATTTTGAGCATAATGGAAGGATGGATGGTCAAATGAACACAAACCAAGCAATGGAATTAGAAATGAATGATTGATATTACAAGATCCATTCAAAAACATGAGTGTACTTTTTTTGTTGGTGTGCTTGTGCTTCTATTCTTTATCTGCTCCTACAGTTTCTACCTCTGTTAGAGCCAATCTGGTTAAACAAAGTGACATTCTGGATATCTATAGCTTGTTATAATGAGATACAGTATTTATGCTATGGGGGACATCTGATGTAAGGCTGGGCAATATGGACAAAATGAAATATCACGATATCGATATTGCGACAGTATTGCAGGGATGACTATGGGTGCTCTCACAAAACATTTACACAATTCACATCACTTAACTGTAATGTAGCCTTTAAATCCAGGAAAAGACACTGATGCCATATTATGACGTTATGATATCCAAAATCTAAGATAGCTAGTCTCATATCACAATATCGACATAATAATATATTTCCCAGCCCTAATTTGATATAAAGAAAAAACTGTGAGCAGCACTTAGCATTTCAATCATCATGTCTTCGAACTGAATGTACTATTTCTCAGAGCATCTAAAGGCCAAACCTGTTTCATACCAATTTTGCTGGAAACCGTTCTGTCAGTGAGTACCACAGGTGGACAGAAATACTCTGCTGAATGGTTTATTCATAGCAGTGAGGATACTCAGCAGCAGTATGTCAGAGGTCCATGCAAACGGTTTAATACTAAATCAGATCTGGAGTTTGGCTATGCATGTAAGACAGTGGCAAGAGAATAGAGAATTTGATTGCGTTATTGTTGCAGGAAAACTACATAGCTAAGGCTCTACTGGATCCCACCATTCATGTCCCTTCAGGGCTCTGCCTTGTGCAAAACCAAAGTTTAAAAAAAGAGGATTGGAAATATAGCCTACTGGTTAACCTAAACCATTAAAAAACCCTGAAATCTGGTCCTAACACAAACAGCTGGTCGGTAGATCTTTCAGGTTGGATTTTTATCTTCATTATAATGATGAGTGGGAAAGTCCTAAAGGAAATTCCAGTTTCAGTCAGGGGTGGAGGGAGAGAGCTAGCGAGTAGACGGAAGTAAATAATTGATGGTCTTAACTTAGGATGCCACAGAGGTTTATGACCCTTTATGACCCACCATCAGTGGTGACATTACTGGAAGACCTTTAATGGACCTTTTTTTTTTTAATAGTAATCATCTCATGTTTCAAAATTGGAATAGTATACTATAATTCATTTGCTTTTCACACATTCTGTCTGGATGAAGCCAGTTGAGCCAAGGTTGTCTTTCATGTCGATACATTATCTGTAAAATGGCTCTACACACTGCTGAAACTGTACTTGGTAGTTTTGAGTATGTGAGTAACTGCAAAATGCGTGTATAGTGTACATGTGTGTGACTCATCCTGCAAATTTCCTCTGTGTTCTGGTACGGATGTATTCCTTTAGTCAACAATTTTGATAATGTGTTTTCAAAAAGTCCACTCCCATAGTTAACAAAAAATTAGGTGTGGTAGGAAATGTTAAATTGGTCCAAAAGACTAGACTGGCAGGGCTGACTCTTGGTTAATATGTGCCTAAATAGAGAATTTTTTAAAAAAATGACACCACATTTGAATGACCATGTAATAATCATAATGGAAATGATATTTTTGCCTCTTTACATTTAACATAAAAGACAAAATGTTGCACACTAAGTAAACCAGCTTTCTATGCTTGTATTGCTATTATAATGCATGTACTAATGCTCATAATAAGGATTGTGGCCAAAACATTCTCAGATACCACTGCACCTTGAATGTAATTTATTGGCATGGATATGCATGGTTAGTTCCAGGTGCAAGTGAGATCTGTCTGCAGATGCTGTGACTAGCGTTTCCTTACTATCTGCTGGGTACTTAGTCTTCACACCTGGTGTAAATAACAACTGCTGACTTTTATTAATCCCCCCGCTTGACTGCAGTAATTGAATACACTAAAGGCACTAATTATCCCTCTGCGAGTAGGGTGGGAGAAACCGCAGATACGAGGCAAATAGTGATAGATTTTCGATGTGGACGGTAAGTTTGTCAGACATCAGTGGAGGCTGTATACTTGAAATCTATCTGGTAACATTAAAATGGTGTTAGTGATAACCATAAAGCCGGTGAGTCGGACATGTGTTCAGTAACACATTAGTGTACCCTGTTCAATATTGTGGCAGCAATATTGGCTAAATAAAGCCAATGTAAAAGTGCTCTAAGCTGCAGCTGAGTCGTGGCTCCCACAATTTAAAAAGTTCCCAACTTCTCTGTAGAAATTCACATTTTAAAATGTTCCTCTCAGTACATACTGCTCTAATACTGTTGTTCTTTTCTTCTCAGTTTTAGTTTCATTACATTGTAGGACTGCAACTAATGATTATACTAATGACTATAAAATTGTGAAAAATGCCTTACAATTTCCTGAGGGAAACATAATCACTTGTTTTGTCCAATGAACAAAATAAGATACTCAGCTTAGTACCACATTTGAAAAAGTAGTTATTTCAAACCAAAGAATGGTTATTTGATTTTCAAAATAGTAAACATGTTAGCAAAGACTTACATTTATGCCGTTGCCACAGAAAATGCTTGCTTCTGATTGGCTGGCAAAAGTCTATTAAAATAGTGCAACTGGATACAATAATCAAAGCTACCCTTCAGATATGTATTAAGACATGAAAATACTCTGCTTTGAAACAATAAGGAGTGTCTGATATAGTTTACCACAAAAATTCCCAAATTTTTGATATGCAAATATTATATATCATTTCAGAAATTTAAATGCTAGAGACAGTATGTCCCCTACTTCACTGAAAAGTCCATTCTGAGTGTCCGTATGTTCATTGGAGGCTTCAAGTTTCCACATCATACTTGTGTAAGATGATCCTTGGACCAGGATTGTCCTCCACACTAGCTGTGATGTCACAAATCCTGTTCATAGGCCCGCCCCTTAAAAATCAGATTTTCAATGAGCTTAGAGAAACTTTCCACTCTGAGCACATGAATGTGAGAACAACCTTCTAGTGTCAAAGTCTGCACATACATCATTCTGCTCAGTGAAGCTCAAACATCCAACTGTGGGAACAAGAAGAGATACATATTTTTGAGAGGAGGGGGGGACTTTAAGCTATGTGTTAGTGGTTTACTCCAAGTGGTGAGACAGACAATACATAAACATGGATTAAACTGTAAAGGTTTAAAAGATGATCATTTGAACACTCATTAGATTTTACTAGATATACAAAACAACATTGCAGACCACCCCTGTACTGCATCCATAATTTTTGTACATCAGTAACACCTCATTATTGTTGCTTACATCAAACAGACTCAGAGAACTATGAGCACCCCATTTGCAGTCCTCTTTCTCACCACCTGTCATGTAAGTCCAATATTCATCAGCCTTTTAGCCGTGGATTGGCTGGCCAGCTCCCAAGAAAAATATTTGATATTGTTTGGCTCGCTAGATGTTTGCCGTTTTTTACCAACCACTTGTCACTGAGCCCGTAGCATACAGTTGGCCCGTGGATGAGCTTTTGTGCTGAGTGTGGCCTCTGTATTGTAATTATATGTCATTTGATTCAGTGGTTATGTTTACAGTGTCCTTTCAGAAGGCAAAGGGATATATTTTCTACAGACTATGGCTTAAACTGAGTTTCTGTATCACATTACTGTGACAGAACATTACACAATGTGGTTCACAATTAAACTGAAGAACATGTTAAAACACTGTGCACTGAAGGGCCAGAGCTGGTCCCAGCGCGGTAATCAGGAATCCTCAGAGAACCGCTCACATTTGGGTAGCCTTTGGATGATGGTTTGTGTCCTTCACACACAATTTGTAAAAATTGGTCACAACACTAAGCCAACTGCTTGTTCCTCACTCATTGTGGTAGCAGGTAGGACATGTGATTTAGCAAAATGTGCATCACTGATGTTCCTTCCTTCTCATGTTTAGAACCAGAGCTTAATTTTTCTGCCAAACTCACATTTAAGGTTTATTGTGTATTTTAAAGTTGTTTTTTTTCTCTTCACAGTTAATATTAAAAACCATCTTTAAAAATTCATGTACCAGAGTAAGCATTTAATTTCCATAAGCTTTAATAAATGAAGCCAAATTATCTCAGTCTAAACTGGAAGTCAGCCCATTATTATGTTAGCTGACTGTATTTCTCTGCCACCACCCCATGCCCACGCCTGTTCACCAGCTAAAGAGCAAAGCATCCTCCCTGGGATACATGCAGTAATGACTGGTTGACACAGGGGTTGTTATTATAAAAACTACAGTATTTAGCAAGACTGTAAACAGCATCTTTTCTTGTTCCAACTGTGACGGCATAATTTTGAGGTATTTATGAAACTTAATATAGCTGTAATTGGTGACTGTTATTTTATTAAATGAAGGCATGACGTGTGTGCTTTTCGTCAAAAGTGATTTCACAATTGCTTTCAGCTTTGGGAACTCAGAGTGTTTGTTTGTCTGAGGATAGATGATGCTCCCAAGGCTCAGCCACAGGAAATGTCCTGTAAACATGCTTGTATAACCATCCCCCATCCTCCCTCAGATAGCATTTGGCCTGACATCATTCCGCTTCGGTGTGTGTGGGTGTGTGTATGTATTATCTGTGTGTGTGTCTATCGGACTGTGACTGTAAAGCAGGCTGTGTGTTTCAGGATTAATACCATTTATAATGTATTGCTGCCGCTTTGACGACTTTGATGAATTTGAACTCGTGTAATGGAAGTAAAATACAAGAGTAGATTATGTGACTTGTTTAGCAATAAAGCCGAGTGAAGCTGTAAGCGTAGCTCGTGTAAGCACTGCAAGGGATTGGGGTGTTTTTTTGTGGGAAGATTTCGATAAAAGAATTAGACGTCGTATTCCCTAAAAAGCTGCTTCCCCTCAGACTGTGCAGGGAAATGTGTTAGACTCCAGATTGAGGTCTGTTCTGAAATACTCTATTGTTGCTCTGTCAGTCAAAGTGATTGTCACACCGAGCACACCATTCTTATGCTTACTGTCGCTTGGCACGGCACCCTGTTGCTTTTGAAGCTTCGTCAGACTGAAAAGGAGAAGGTGGCAAATTTGTGTTTCTCCCCCGCAACATTAAATATGAACTTATTCTCTTCAGCCGGACATGTTTATTGTTGTATTATTTACTGGATGTGTGTTTTTGTCTCTTTTTTTCTCAATGTAAATGAAGTGCTGTGTTGTTCTGTCTATTGAAGTTGTTGGGTTGTACTCAAAAAGCAGGGCTTGTGTTTATGTATTTATAGTCGTTCCAAACGGCTACTCTCGGAGGCGGACTGAAAAGCTGACCATCATAGAGAGGGGAAGGATGCAATATCGGTTCAAATGGAGAGAATAACAGCATACATTTTCAGACAGTCTCTCCTGAAAGGCATTCATAGTGTTGCACTCTGTTATGCACATGAAAAAATCACAGAAATAGTTGTGTCAAGAAGGGAAAAAAGACAGCTTGAGAGACAAGTTGAAGCCCTGGCTCCTTTCTCACCTTCGCATTCCTAGCCAATCATGGCTTGAATGTCAGATTGTTGGTTTCGGAAAATTACAGAAATTGTCAGACACGGCTACCTCAATTCAATATCGGAAAGGTGAGGTGGGGGGGGGGGGGGGGCATTTCCAGAGCTATTCAGTCATCCATCAAGCAGTTGTGACGGTGTATAAATCAGGCTTAAAATCACCAGATGGTTTAATATTAAGGGTTGGTTGCTGTTCGATCAGAAAAGTTTGTATGACATGTGTTCAACTACATCAGAAGTATTTACCTGTTCCGGGGGAGAGGGGGTTTCCGAAGGTATTCAACCAATAGTGTCCCTTTCACTTGAGCTAAATGCTGTCGTGCATTGGTTTCCTGTTAAAAACAACTGTAGCAGACTTATGATTATGCTTTACATTCTTGTGATGAACCAAAAGATTGTGTGGACATGAATTTGCATGTCGACTTCAGATATGCACATTAGATCATCTCCGGCGCTTTGCCCCATGGGTCGCTGAGATTTATCATAAAGTGTTTAGACAATGGGGGTTTAAATTAGTTTTGCACACCTGTGTTTTTCAATGTCTTTAAATACTTAGTTCAGGCAGATTATACTTGCCTTGATAACAGCAGGAAGGCCTCTTACAAAATAGACGTTTTGTTAAGTCTTATTTATGAAAATCCCCATGCCAATTACTACAACTGTGAAATTATGCTTATTTTTTCTGAGTGCTTTTTTTCTTTCAGAGGCGAGTTCATCACGGTCAGAAGTTGTGTGAGATGTGTTGTCTGTGTGTCTTCTCAAAGAAAATCTCTCAACTCAGTCTAAAGGCTGTAGACTTTTTGATAAATGGTGGAGGCTGGCCTGCCTGACTTTTTTCATTCCAGCAGAATTGCAGGGCTAATAACTCTGATCTTTTCCTTTAGAGCTTAAGAATAGGCTGTAGCATTGCATCAGCCTCATATCAAAGACCTTGTGTCGGTCTCTTCCATCCCTTCAATTGTTTTCAACAATTTAGATTTAGATTGCGGAAAACAGCAGCAGTCCATCCTGCAGTGACAGGTGGGTATTACAGGTAAATTAGAAGTCGACCAAAATAAAACAAGGAGAAAGATTGGAAGTTAAAAAAAAAAAGTTTAGGTTTAATGAAATGAACAAAAGTAATGCAGATTGGATAAAGAAATCTCATTTATGTTTCCCTGTCATATTCTGTGCATTAGTAACCTGTGCATTGTTACAATGTATTGAGATTATGTGATTGACTTTACAATATACAGACAGCAGATTGCTGTAAAAAGCTCATTATAGATTATTGTATGTTCATTCTCTCAAAATACCAGAGACACTGTTTGCTTGATGACTCTTAAGCAACCTCTAAAAAGTACAAGTCAGAATCCCTGACCACTCAAACGTCATGGAAATGTGTGGGAAACAAACGGAAGGCCGTGTGCAAAATCGTTACAAGAAATCACCAATAGGCATTATAATTGGAAAGTATGCTGTATATAGGCTGCATCACCAGAGACTATGTTGTGTAGTCTCTTCCTTTCATGATTTATTCAGCTGTATTAAGACGTTTCTGTCACTCAGTTATTAGTTTGCGGGTTGACCAAGTGCCGCTTAAAGTTACTGCCTGCTACCACAGCAGAGAGTATGAATTTTAGATTAGATAAGGCTTTCTTCCAGGCATCGCTTGGCGGTGGGAAAAGTTCGGTATGCTCCAAGAGTGCGAAGGCCCATCTGGTTGGCTCTCCTCACACTGCGATGCTCTCTCCCCTGCTGCGCGACTGACAGGCGAATGTAATAGTAAGCAGGTGGAAGAGGCCTTACCTGAACGGCCGCTCCCCCGTTACAATCCCTCCAAATGGAATCAAAGTGGCACAATGCACCCTACTGTTGCATCAAAGAGATCCCCCCCGTCTCTCGTTAAGCTGGGTGCATAGAAGCGTTCCCCTTTGAAGACCTTCTCATCTCAAATCAGCAGTGTCTCACTGACAAGATAAAGTAGCTATGGTGGGTTTTTTTTACTACAGTGTTCATGTACAGGCAGACATTACACTGTCTCTACATAAGAGCTGCATTGTTACAGGATGCTTTTATTTTCGGTCGCCTTAATAAACGACATAGAAGTGTAGTAAAATCTGCAAATGTGCCTTTTAAATGTTATTCATTGAGTGCATTCCGAGTCATTTCAGGGGATGTGTAAATGTTTACCTATTTAGCAAAAGCTGAAGATAAATTCTTTATTGTCGCTTTTTAATGGAACACATTAATGGCTGCGATTGGAGGTTTTAAAAGCTTTTGTGCACTAATTTGTGTTAACGCACTTCATTAAAAACCCCTAAGAATATTTGGAAGTGTGAAAGCACAACAAGGATGCTGCTTTGTAATTAGTGTTGTGATTAGTATGTCAGTCACACAACACAGAATGCTGGAAATGCAGTGCACTGATTTTCTAGCATGCCTCAACATGTGCAAGGACATTTTTAAAATACTTGCATTATATATTTTATGAGCTTGCAGCTAATAACTTTCTGTCTGCAGGGGGAAGACAAGATAACATGAAAGGTTTGCAAAAAAGGACTTAAAGTTTGGAGCTACTGTTGCTGTTTACCACTATATTTGTCATGTTTATGGGTTAATTTTAAGCTTTATGCCTGTTATTTGTTTGTGCTGTTTGTCTCTCTTTGGCTGTGTGATTTTTGTGACTATTTGAATTATTTAATTTAGCAATTTAGCCTTTTGTTATGACCAATGCCTCGGTAATTTAGTCCAAACAGCTTTGGTATCCTTGAAACACGAAGCAATAAACACACAAATGCTGTTAATTAGAATTCAACTTAGTATAAGCCACCTTTGTATTTGGAGTGCATTTCTGAGATATTGAAATTGCTATATTTGATGTCGTACTGGGCCAAAACATGTATTTCCTCTCTGTAAATATTTAAACCTTCAAGGTGTCATTTTAAGCAGATGAATAAATATCACACAAGCATAAAATAACACACGGTATTATGAATGTGGTTAAGTCAGTTTAGGGCTGAGCAATGTTCCCTGATACAAGGTGATATAATGATATTTTGCAGCACCAAATTTAATAATATAGATGTATTCATTTATCATACGATTGCACATTCACGGAAGAATAAAGAAATAAAGACAAATACCAAGAATATTCATACAATGGTAGAAAAAAGGGGATTTTTTTTTCGCCTGTATGATACATATATACACATTACACAAATGTTAGCTCAGAACCTCATTTTGATGGTTTATAGGAGTCATGGCTTCAAAACTGTGAAAACCTACATTGCTGTTGCAGAATTTATGCATGCTCTTAAATAATAATTTATGTCCTAATAGCTACTGAAGTAAGCATTACACTTAACACTTAAACACTCAAGCTGTTCACATGAAAACTGCAGACTTTCCTGCAGTGTTGTTTGTGTTTTGTCAGGGGTTGTAGGCAGATGGAATTCGGTAGTATGTGGTTGCCCTGGAGACGAGATAAAGGGTCTACCCAGGGGGCTCTGCACTGTGGTGACTGACAGTCATAGTCCTCTTTCACATCTCACACTCTGGGCACTAACTGGGCTAGCTGCTCCATCCAGTTATGTCTTGGCTGGGTGGTCAGAGCTCTACTCTTTGATTAAAACCTGCACAGAAGGATGGTACGCCATCACTATTGTTCTTTCTGTTACCCCTTCGTGCATGCCCGCTGTGTGAAGAATCATTTCAGCAGGTCGGATGATGTGCTAGGAAAAGTGCATACAGGGTGAGATGAAATGTTTGCTGAGTGTAATAATATGAGACGGCACTATTTTAAGGTGTTGGTATAAATAGTGTATTAATGATTCAAAATTTCAAAAATAGGTCATTTTCTTTTTTGTTTTTGTTTTGTTACCCGTGCTGCAATAGCTCTTCTGTGTTACACTTCATGTGGTAAATAACATCTAACATCTTCAGATTCAGAGTTTATCAAAGTTACATTTCTTTTCCTTTTATTACCCCCTTGAACAGCACAACTCTTTTTCACACACTCAAAGTGCAATGCACCAAATTCCTGCTTCTGTCAGAGGAGATATAGAAGAGTAAGATGAAATATCTAGGGAACCATGAAGTCTCTACTTCATATACACCCAATGAAGGGCCCTATTTCTTTCTTTTATTCCTTATTTCCTTCCTTTCTTCGAGAATTGAAGCCAATCCGGTCTCATCTGGTTACTGCTGTACATCCCTGTATCACGTCAGTATAATTTGTGAGGTATTTCCTCTTATCATTGTGATGTGGTGAGTAATGACATGACCACAGACTGTAAAAATTTGTCACCCACTTGTTTATGAACTCCCATTTTGAGTTTCGAGTTTGCATTTTGACCATCACCATCTTGAAGTTTTGAGGCCAGAAGTGACCATATTTGACAAGAGGGTGGATCTGACCTTAATGCTAGCTGCTATCTTGGTTAGCATGGTGCATTTACAGTTTATGGTTTACTCTGATGGTTCCAAAGCTTATGCTAATTTTTGCCAGCGAAAAACAGGTTTAAAACCATTAAAACAAAATGTACTTACCAGAAAAAACTGAACATCTGAGTCTTTTGAGGGTCTTTTAGTACAACCAAACGCAAACAAGACTTTTTTAGGTGACCAAAATGTTACAATTAACTTTCATGCACTGAAAACACACTGATAATAGCGTAGGATTCGGCTATACTATACTCTGTGAATTGGGGGTTACACCATTGTTACGTTACCTAACCAATGTTGTCGCTGTGGTAGGGACCCACCTGCCACTCAAGTTATATAAAAATCCCCCCATCCACATTTTTTGACAAGCCTGTACAGACTTGCCCCAGTACTTTGTCATTAGCTAAATCTCTAAAGCTCCTGGCCTGCTAAAAAATTAACTTTCAGCCTTGGAAGCGGCTAGACACAATTGCTTAGTTAATATGCTGATAAACAAAAATCTAAATTATCAGTAGACTTAGATATTGGGATGCAGAATACCAACAGTAAGCATTGACTTATTAACTGATGAAACACCCTGAAAACAGTGGCTCTGTCCCTGCATTCTTTCCACTAAAACTTTTGAATCCACAACTTGGAATATGTTACACTGCTTGCCTAAGGTTAAAAAATTTTAAGCTGTTCATTTATCTTCCTTTATACTGATTCTCTTTCCATTTATCTTTGCTATTTGGTCTTGTGATCATTTTCAGTGACGTAGTTTCTTTGTATTCACTTGTGCAATACTTTATGCAGTATTGAGCAAAGGGCTAAAATCATTTGTGGTGATTCCCAAACTTAGTAAATAATGTATGTAAATAGAAAATAAACAAGAAAAATGTTGTGCAAGGTCTTTCTTGAGCATTCTCCTAATTAAAATATGGTAAATATTTATACATGCATATGTTCACTTCAAGGTAGAGCAGCAACGGGATGTTGCTGATGAGCAAGCCATCATATAGGCAACCTATTTCCTTAAACCCTTCTAGATAGTGTAGGTGTTCAGAAAATAATTGCATTGAAAAGTACATTACCATTTAGAATAGTAAGTAATTCTGGAGGCAATTAGCTCCTTAATCTTTTCTGCTGGTGGTGAGGTAGCATTTGGCTACATGCAAGTTAACATAAAGTTATTAAACTGTTACTATAGCAAACATGTCTTCAAGTTTAGTACAACTTATGCCAGTGTGTATATTTTTAACAAAATGCACAGGTTCAGGAGGTACATTTCCTAGTTATTCCTCCCACTGATAAATACAAATAATTTTATGTTTTGAAATGAAACAATCCACCAGATTAATCATCAATAAAAACTGATGTAAATAATCTTACCTATCAGTCACATCTCCTATTGAAAATAAACATAAATGTAGACTTACAGACGGGTGACAAATTAAAGGAAAAACTGGTACAGGTCTGAATATTTGACCTCTACAGTGAGGGGATCAAGTGGCTCTGATATCTTGTGGGGGGGCATTTTGCTGGCATGTTTTGGGTCCACTTGTCCCCTTAGAGGGAAGGGTCACTGCACTTCATACATATTTAAGTTGGTACCTGAGGTTTGATACCCAGCCTTAGTTGGAATATTCTGGTGTATTGACGGCATGGGTGGAAGGCGTAGGTTTATTTTTTGAGGTTTAGGCCTGTCTGAATGTTAGAGCTAAAAGATCATCCATTATTGATGGCCCCGTGAGCCCATCCAGACAACTGCAACTAAGTATTGATCTCAAATCAGCAGCTTTAGAGTCAAAGCAAGAATGATAGGAGCGCATCACTGGCACAATACATCTTCTGGAAAAGTTCCACTCAGTAGTGCTGAGGGCAGCTTCAGCAACATTTACAAGTGGTCAGATGGACTCATTCACATAGTGTGCTGTATGCCTTTCAATCTGTGGTCTCATTGAGCAAAAATCTTGCGCTTTTGTTCCTGTGATGACTATGATATAACAGTGCTTGCTGTTAGGTATAGAAAAATATACTCACTGACAAATATCACATGATTCTTTTTTTTTTTTTATCAAGCTTTCCAACCAATTATGTTCCTGTGGAGATGAGAGCATTGATTTTTGTGGGCTTTTAAGGCTGGTGTGTACTTGCCTGTTAGATAAACTATTCTCACAGTAGGAGCTGTATAAGTTACAACACAACATCTATTATAGACTGTTAAACATTCCTCAAATGGACAATTTCTAGCAAACAGTGGAAAATCACAAGTTAGCAGTAGTCTCAGCAGCTTCTAACGTTCAGTTATTATCAATTATCATCTTTTTTAATTATTAAAGAATGAGATGTATTGGATACCACCAATGAAATTACTGTATTTAGTTTGATAGTATGTCACATGTTATACTATCCATTCTGTTGTTGCTGTATAGTTAATGAGGTTATCTATGGGATCCTTTTTAAAGAGCTTAAGTGTCGGCACTTAAATGTATGATACCAGAATATGAATTACATACAGTATAAATAGCATGTGTAACTGTATATATTCAGATACAGTTACAAGCCTTTAAACTGAGTTACTGAAATTTTATGACTCAGACTTGCAAAGTATGATTTTAAAACAACCTTTATACAGTGTACGGCAACCACTGAGTCCTCTATCGCACCAACACATAAGTTCTACAGCATGTACTGTATATTATCTGGCTGTGTGCCTTTTTCTTTCTTCCAAGCAAGACTCTTTTAAGTTCAGATTTCTGAGAAGTAAAGGCATCACTGTCGATGAAAGAAGAAAGAAAGAGAGAAGCAATTAGTGAGTCATTGTCAACAATGGATATGAGAAAAATGTGTACATTTCGAACTGTGTGGGCTGAAAAACTAAAATGTCAGAGTATTTAAGTATCTCCATCTTGTTTCGCCTTTAATTATAAATTCGGGGGGGAATTATGACATGCTAAAAGCTTCCATTATGTGCTGAAGCTTCATTTCAGTATTTCTAAACATAGCTTACTTTCAATTCAGTAAGTATACACTCACACGGCAGACCCACACTCTAACCTTTGTGTAACTGAGGTATGAAACAAATTGAAATCAGTTACATAATAAAAAAATAAAATTGAATTACGAGTTCTTCATGCACTCGGTCAACTATGCGCAGGTCAGCCTTGCAGTTACTTTGCCCTTTGCATTGAAAAGCTGCTTAATTGCTTTTCCACCCAACATATTTGATTTCCTTGTGAATTTGACTACAGTCAGATCCTCTTCCTACTCATGTGCCTGATCTTTAGCACGCAGTACTATCTATGTCTATGTTTTTATACATTTATGACTCATGATTAAGATACGTAGAGGTTTTATTTTACCCTCTAATGGAGTAGTATATGTTTTTGTCTTGTACATGTAGTTGTTAGAACTCATTTCCCAACCTTAAGTTAAGATCTATGTCATCACACAAATATGCTCGATAATTTGAAAAGGATTAGTCTTTTACTTCCTCAAAATACAAAGAGATTTTTTGTCAAGTTTATACATGTTATTCAATCTGTTGTTGAGCAGTTCAGCAGACATGGGAGGTTTCCTAATTGGGGAGTTTAAGCTTTTGATACTATATTCTACTCCACACTATATATAAAAAATAAAAGCACATTAATAAACTGGTTGGCCCTATTATTTCTCATGAAGTTGTTGTTTTTTTAATCACAATGATGGTTTTTCAGCTGCCAGAAAAGGTAAACTTGTAAGTACAGGTCATGGTGAGGTAGCTTATATTTCTGGGCCCATTCTGTTGTTTGGTGATGTGTTTGTCTTTTTTTCCATGGATTATAAAAAGAGTGAAGTAGGAGGGTTTACATCGAGCAATAAAAGAATTTTAGTATCAGATGAGAGGCTGTCGGAGCGCCTCTAATTCTTGAATGGACATGTAACGCTCCGATTGACTCATCACTACAAACATTGGCCAGTTGGTTCTTGGTGATTCTAGCACATTGCATAAGTAGAAGGTATAAGACTGTGTACATAAAAACTTTACGAGAGAATCAACTCCCAAGCTTTGTGCTACACAGAAAGCTACAGCTTGAAATTCCGCTGCCTACGGCTCTAATAACAGGGTGAATGGAGAGGCTGTGCTTTGTAAAACTTGTTAAATACATTCAACCGCTTGAATAGATTTACTTTCAGATTATCGACCATTTTTGATTCAATTCGGCAGCTGTAGTGCAGTGATTTGTTCCTGATTGCCACGTCAAAGAGTTGAATATGCTTGGACTGATTTGAATCTTTATCTGTCTCCTTTAGCCTGCTACAAGAAATTAGTGCTGAGGCTCATGGGTACAGTAGCATAGTAGTATTTTGAGCCATTCAGCATATCAAACTGATGGAAAAAAATCATTATCTCTCTCTCTCTCTCTCTCTCTCCATATATATATATATGTGTGTGTGTGTGTGTGTGTGTGTGTGTGTGTGTATTATCCAGGATCCTCTTGTGTCATTAACAGTGAATTGTCAAGTGTAAATTATTTTCACTTGGAAAAATACTTCTGATACTATTTTTTTTTCCACGTCACCAGTCACCAATGAATATTTTGAATAAGATGCAGGACTCACTTTTTCTCAACTTGAAAGTTTACTGAGTATAAAAAAACTAAAGCCTGTTCTGGGGAGGTTGTCATTCTGAAAAAATTAGGACCACACTTTATCACAACTGAACTCCTGGAATGCAGTAAACATCACAGATTTATATCTAACTGTGTGAGAGCGTCCAAAAGTGGAATTTTTCTATGGATTTTATCTTTAATAAATCATTGTTGACACGAAGGTTAGGCAACTGAGCTTGGCTTAATTTCTCTGGACAGATCTGGGTATTATGATCAATGGACAGGTGATAAAGTAAATATTAGAGTCATTCACAGGATCGTTCCTGTATGAATGTCAGTGGGCATGGAATTGGACATTCAGCAGATCATAAAGGTGCATTATTTTGCTCTTCTGCTCCCGGATCGTTCAACTAGTTCCACTATTTTGTTGCTAGTTGTGACAACAGCAAAAAGTGAACTAAACTAGAGGTCCTGGAGTTACATGTATATACCAAAAAGTACCACAGAGTGAGAAAAATGCTCCAAGTCTGCAGGTATGCTGGCAAATGTGATTAATTACCTTGTGTTTTCTCTGTGGGCATGACGCTAGGAGAAGTTTGCTGTCTACTGTGTATGTGTACAATTTTATCCATGTTCCCTGTCTGATTCAGTTGTGCAGTGCTGTATTTCTGATGCTCAGACTCTCTTATTTTCCAGATCTTTCTGCAGCTGTCCAGAAGTTCTCCCAGTCCCTGCAGGAGTTCCAGTTTGAATGCATAGGTGATGCAGAGACAGATGATGAGGTGAACATTGGTAAGTTTAGTCTTGCTCTGGTTTGGAGGGCACAGTCTTTCATGTCTTCCTCTGTGCTCTTCCCAATTAGTTGGATTGTCACCTCTATTGGGGCCTTCTCTGACATTTCCGTTAGAATTGTCTTGGGAGGTACTTGAACACAATTGGATGCACTCGTTGCACGCAACATAAGAGCAAGTGTTCTCTGGTTAAGGAGCGAGTGCTAAAATATGATATTATTATATTCGAGCAATTTTACATCAGTGAAAAGTAGGTAATAGAATAGTAAAAGGTTTTTTCAGACATATTGGGAACTGTTTTCAGACTAAATTAAGCACACTCCACAAATTCTCGGAATGGGATTTGGCTTTGAGTATAGATCTTAAAGTTGTCTGCGATGCATGTATAATTAATGCTATTGATTTGTTTATGATGCTTCCCCTCTATCTTTTCAAGCCTATAAGAGATCAAAGGGACTAATTGTGATCAGTGTCAGAGATTAATGGAGGTGCGAACCCCCGAGCTTCCAACAGGAATATGAAAGCAGCTGTGCAGAGGGCCTCTCTGGCTCTAATGGGCAGGACTACCAGTCTGGCCTCTTCTTCTTCTTCTTTTTTTTTTTTTGGGGCTGCTCATTATCCCCAGCTTGAGTCCTTCGCTCTGTAGAGCTGGAGACTGCAGAATTACTGTCCATCTGTGAGGGCTAGACTGGATATCGACCTCCTCTACATGAGGCTGTAATGTTCATCTGAATGCATAATGAATAGTCCTTTTTCCCATTTTTTCTCACAAAGCTGCAGCAGCTGTATGATAGGCAGGGGTTGAGGAAACCAATTATGCTTATTGGAAAAACCCACACCCAAATATATGCCTCATTAGAATCAAGCATTCTTTAATTTGAGACAGTGCACCTCTTTCTGGCTTTCAATCAAGACCGGTGTTTATCTTAGATTGAACAATGGATATTTTAGATGCCCACCTGTTATGTAGCTGTACCTGCCTTGTATTTACCACAGTGTACCACTGTGTAAACCACTGGCACAATAGAAACGGCTCAGATGACAAAACCATGGGCCTCTGTTGGGAAGCAGTTTATTGACTGTGTAATGTAGACAATGACAATTTCATTTGGGAGGTTTTTAATCAAGCGTGGATGCAACATTGGCATAAATAACATCATGAAATTGAAAATACTTTAATACTATATAATACTCTGTGGGATTTTAAATTCTTTGCATACACAACACACAATTTCTGGGCTCCATAATTGAACCAAGTATGTTATTTTGTGTGTAAGTGTTGAGTTTAAATGCTCAATATCTTTTTAAAATGAAATGATTTCCTCACACTCTAAGCGATACAGCTATGTTCCCCTCACCATCTCAGAGAGAAAAGGCCATGATTACTATTTGAGGAAAAAAATGAAACAGCCTGGTGAAATCAATCAAGTCATCAATGAAACTGAGCTTTCTGACTGACATAGCTAGACCCTTGCGTGAATGCCAGCCATGATCTTGATGCAGTATTGGTATAGTTCACTTTGATGCTCCCAACTTCCCTGCATAACATCGGGATCCTGTATGTGCTGCCAGACGGGTTCACCTGACCTTTTATTGATTTCGCTCTATGACTTCCTGCAGTGACATTCACATTCCACGCCAGTTATCTAGGAATCAATGGGGCCAAAAGATTGATGTGGCTATAGAAATTTAAATTTTTAGAAAAGTTACATGCCCTTCTCTCAGAAGGTCAATCCTTTAGTCTCCAAGAACTGTTCAGAGCCTTCTGGGGTGGAACAAGTCAGGTGTGCTGTAAATCTAGATCTAAAATCTTAAATATCAAGCGGAAAGCCAACATTTAAACCCATAACATTGATCAAAAATATAAATGTCTTCATATAGCATGCAGGAAAAGTATATATATGGTACATTTTTGTTTTTGTATATGCTAATCTTTCCACATTTGTTTCTCTCATGATGTGAATTTTATGTCATGCAGTGATTCATCAGGTCTATTGTCTTTCCTCCATTTACCAGTAAATGATATGCAAGCTGTAACCTCACTTTGACTCCCATTTCCTTTCTTTGGAGTCTTATCTTGTCCCATCAGTGGCTCCAGCTGTGCCCTTTACCCCCTGAGAGGTTTACGCTGTTGATAAAGGAGCTAGTGGCATTAATAGGAGGCCAGCACGCCTGTAGGATCACTGGCACAAAATCATTGCTCCCTGGTCTTTAAAAGCTTTGGTGTTTAAATGGACCAAAGTGTCTGAGATGATGCATGGGTCCCCATGCCAGGCCGTCGCCGCAGATAATGATGTTACTGTGTTGGCAAGCAGAGCAGCTCGACCGCTGCTAAATGGCTGAACACGGGGTGACACAGGGGCTGACCAACAGAGGCCACACTGTATCTGGCCTTCTATTTAATGAAGCTGTGAAGCTATCAAGGCACAATCGCTGGCAGATAAGGTTCCATGTATTATATGCTGAATTCATCTGGCCCTGCAAAATGTAATATAAGCTACTGAGGTATAGCCCAGATGGCAGGAACATATCTCTACCACATCAGTCTCTCCTACATTGTGACAGTATATTGTAAAGCGTAGTAGGGGAAGAAAATAAAGCAAAGCAATCAGTAGGTTCCATTCAATTGAAGTATTGTTTTTTACTGCTAGTCTTGGTTTTAAATTGGACAGCTGCATGATTTTATTAGGTTCTAAAATATGCTGCAGTGAAAGCTCTGAAGCTCCACTGCAAATAAACATTTTAGCGCCATGCTACAGTGCTCGTGGGGTGCCAGGAACATCTGATGTTTAACGACAGTGCTACTGTGAATGTAACAGTGTACTTGCTCAATGGTGACCATAATGTGCATGATGTGCCATACATGTTGATGCATTTATTGACCAAACATACAGTATTTCACTTTTAACATGGTGTCGTATACGTTATCTTTCTTTATATTTCAGCCCAGTCATTCAAAGAGTTCTCCGAGCTGTTGAATACTGTTGAAGAGGAAAGAAGGCGCTTGGTAAGAATGCAGTTTTGAATATTTGTTGTTTTTTATTTTTTATTTCACAAATAGAAAAATGCAATAATAAAAAGGGGAAAACTATGTATAACTGCTCACATATTGCGAAAGAAAGTGTTACTTGAGGTTAGTTCTATTGTGTCCCTTGAAGACACTATTTATAACTTGATTTAAAAAAAGACATTGAAATCACAATCCAAAACATCATGCATAGACTATTTGCTGTCTTTGCATGTCTATAGTTTACATATCTCCAATCTTTTTTAATGCTCTCAATAAATTAGATAACATTTGTTTGCTTTCAAATCCACTTTTGTCTTTGTATTTAATAGTAGCCAACCAAGAAAATAACCAACAACCATCACATAATGTGGGTGAGGGTGCAGTGGGGTGATGCTATGAATTAGAATGCTAATGATTATTCAGGTGTAATTAACAAAAATATGTAATTATAATTATAACCTGGTCTAAACTGTTCCTGCTAGCAATCAAAGTGTCAGATGATTGACAGTAAACAGAACATAATTTAATATACAATATCTAATAATATGAAAATGCTTCATCGTTTTTTATGTGATGGATTATTGAGCTCAGATCATTTTTAGACCTTGAAACCTTTTTTTTTTCATGTTGCACAAAAAGTGGCAGCTATGGCTCTGTGTAAAGGTCGGCAAACAAGCCTCCAAATATGCTGAATGTCTGCAGACAAACCAGGCATGACGTAAAGGGCAAGGGCAATGGAGGTGGGGGGGTCGGGGTGAATGTCCCACCCAGTGTAAGAATGTTGCAGAATTGGAGCCTTCCCCCCATGCAATGACATGCAGAAAAAAAAGACCATTTTGTAAATTTCTAAAAACAAAAGTCAGTAAGAGCATCTGCTTAACTGGTTTTAACACTTTTCTAAGGATAACACATTTAATAAAAAATTGGTGCTGTCATATTTGTATTCATTTGTGCTGGTGCAAAGGATTAAATCTGTATGTTTCTAGTCTCACATAGCCTTAAGTCATAGGAGGAACTGAAAGAGAAAGACAAGTACAGAATATATATAGTGCAGTGCCTTGTAATTTATTGATAAAATTTCAAAAAAGAAAACTTTTGCATTTCTTTTTGACTATCTTAGCGTGCTGAAAAAAGTAAAACATCCTCAGCTTTATCACTATGTTGCTCTGTTTGTGCAGAAAAAAAAAAACTGAACTTTGGGATTGACTTGTAAAAGTAGACATTATAGAGGGGTGGTGGTGAAAGGTGCCTGAGGGTAGGAATTACCTCAGTTCACAGACTTCAGTTGTGCATCCGATTTAAGTCTGTTATGCAAATGAGATCAGCTGCAGGTTTGCATTGACAGGTGTGTAACTACCTGAGACATTTTTATTAGGACTCCGTTTTACTTGTGAAAGAGCAGATTACAAAGTTGTTGTTTTTTTCAGTCTACGAGTGTGTGTTACTGAAACAGATTTTGTTTGGAATATCACCTTAAACTGGGAGCCCTGGTGGGATTTTTAGGACTACAACTCTGAAGTTAAAAGGTAATTCTACGATATGAGAATAACGTTATTAAGCCACTAAAGCAGCTATACTGGACGTCTACTTGACTATACAGTGTGTAGACAAGACCTTACTGCAGTAGCTGCTAAAACACAGACTCGTCCTATAGAGATTGCATATAAAGGCTGAAATTTATGTGATGTCTCAATGTGAGCCTTTTTCCGACTGACATTCAAAGCGCGGCTAAATTTTATGATAGAAAGGTTTGCCCTTTGAAGATGTGGGTCACCTCTGTGCAGGCCATGTAGCTTTATGGAATATTGTGTCATCCTAATCAATTTGACAGGCATAAAGCTGCCGTTCATAAATTCATATAGCCTGTAGAGTGGTTATTTTTGGCTGGACTGCAGCAGGTCAGCCCTATAATTGCAAAAGTCTATATCCGACTGACTGACTGAGTGATGAAGTTACACCACTGGTCGACAGAGTGTTACATCCTCAGGGGGTTTAAAGCAGTTCTACATACACGGTCCAGCCATATACTAGGTTGTGACCTCTGATTCCTGTAAATTATTTAATTGCTGTATATGATGCATTACCTGTAACACCCCCCGTCAGATATTAGCCACTCCTATCTGGCTAATATCCGGAAGAAAAAGACATTTGCTTTTAATTGAAGTAGTAATTTTATAATCTCATCTTTTTGTGATTCCTAATCAATCAGTAATGCAGTATAGCAAGTGCAGTCATCCTTTTCTTTATCTTACAGAATTCAGTTTGTCGGAATTCGTGAGCGCATACAGCTACATTTGCACTAACCTTTAGTCGATCCTGGTCTTTGTGTGCTTAGCCTGCAGCATGAAAATACAGCAAACACTGCAAGTTATCATATGGATACGAATCCCCAGTTTATTTTCTGTTAGCAAAAGGTCAGAGAGAGACAGTAGCAAAGGGACACACATTTCTATTAGAAAGTTGTGGATTACAACACATTTATCAGAATCCTTTTGGATGCAAAGACAGTGTGTGACATACTCGCCAGTAAACTCAGTGTGACAGGGGGCTGGTCGGCTCTCACTGTCCCTGGTGTTTCAAATTAAGCTCTGGCATGCGGTTGTGACTCTGTCTTCCTGTTGTAGTGGTGGTCATTTGATGGCTGTCAAGGATGATCAAGGCATATTTTGGCATATTGAGTTACATGGCAGCTAAAACAGACATTTTTTTGGAGTGTATGTTGCAAAGAGAATGCATACAGTACATATTTTGAGGTCAGGCATCTGGATGGGAAGCACAAAGAGGGAACACTGTTTTACAGTTTGATGTGTTTACCGCATTTGTATGCAGAAATGATAGAAACGCTGAAAGAAGAGAAATACATATTAATGCAGGTGTTTGCAGGTTTATTTTTAAAAAAAGCATCAAATTTCAAAGGGCGAAAAGAAACAAAAACAAATCAAGATGACAAGCGGAGACGCGGCTGAACTGGATAACAGAAATTAAATGACACCACAGCTCAGAAGTAGGACTTTGCAAAGTAATTGAAGTAAACTTAATAAATCAAAGCAGCTATGAGTAGTCACAGCGGCTATAAGATGGAGTACTTCATTCAGCTGTGATAGATTTAATAAGTAAAAAACTATTCATAGCACACACACACACACACACACACACTCCCACTTTCATATGTGCCTCTCTACTTGCTTGAAAAGCATCCTCTTTGCATCATCTCTTTTCTATTCACCTTGCAGTCTTCAGTCTCACCACATCACAGGAATATGCGAGAATGTCTCTGATCTTTGCACTTTGAGCTGACTGTTCATTGTAATATTGGGGAAGTGAAGCTTATTCTCCATTTGCATGTATTCAAATCTCAGTATATGAGTGCCAGCAATGTAACTGATGTCATATGTAAACGTAGTATTTCTTTAATCCCCATAATATGGAAATTTACTTTGTTATATAGTTTTTCAAGAAGATCATAAAGAGGTGGTGCTTACTTTGAACTGAACTTTATACCTTTGCTGCTCCAATAAATGAGCTGTAAACTTGTAATGAGTCACCTCACTTTGAGATATAAAATTGTGACATTAATAATAATACCTGCTGTATATACTGTCCTCATGTTGAAGCTGTTTTTTTCATGAAACAGGCTGTGATTTATGCCAAGCACATTTGCATGTGCCAATTTCCAAAACTCTCTCTCCCATTTACTGTTTTTTTTTTATTTTACAATGCATCATTGACTTGCATGTAATTCAGTAACAGCAAACCATTTCCGCACTGTATTCATTAATTTGATAAAGATGCAGTCGAGCTCAACAAAGCCAAGACAAATGATAGAGAAACAACAAAGAAACTATTACAGAGAGACTCATATTGTTTCTTTACTGTCTGTCATAAGAACATATTTCATTTGAAAGTGAATAGTAGCGTTAGTTCTACAGTGACGTTCAGATTTTACCTGATTTTCTTATTGACAGTATATATATATATCAGAATGAGCCACAATGATACAACATTGGGAAAGACAGAATACAAACTACAATGCAGAGATGAGACACATGACTGTCAGGGAGAGCAGTGCCAAACATGCATTCTCAGCTGTCCATCATTGATTCTAATATTGACCAGTGTCACTTTTCGAACGACAAAAATCTTATCTGTCAACGCACTTTGCACTGAGCACCCTGTTTTTTTTCTTTTTTATCATAAACCATTCACTGTCACACGAGAGAGCACAGAGAGGAAATTCCTTAAATGTTTTCCAGATCAACGCTGTCATGGTGTGTGCATCTGGCTCGGTGGAAATGGCAGGAAAGTGCAAATGACTCGGAAGGTTTTCTTTCTGATCTTTGTGTAATTTGAAAGCAGTTGATCTCCAGAACTCAATTAGCGCATTTCAACTACACATGTACACCAAATATATGAAATATCTCTTAACAAGAGAAATATATTATCCTCAAATCATAAAATATTGCGAAATTTAATACTTGAGACTCTGTGCTGTACTTTAACCACAATCACCGCCAGATGGTTTTTCTATTTGCAAGGTGTGTTACTGCTAATAGATAACAGCACACAGATGTGGCAGTCATACAGACATTCGTAAAAAGAAACTTGTCACACTCACACTGAGTGGGTGTAAACCCAATAGCAGTAGTTGCTGAAATTAAACCCAGATTCCCCCCCCATCCCCCCATCCCCCCTTTTCTCCCATTTCACATCTGGACTGAATCTGGTGACTAAAAATAGAAGGACACAGACTGATAAGAGTCACTGAAACCCAGACATTTCAAAGCAGATGGAGAGGAAACCTGTGTGTCTTAAAACGAGCCCCCTGTCTTCTGTAGAATGTTAACTAGCATACTGTGTATCTAAGGTGCATCTGCTGCATGGGCTAGACTTTTACCAGTAGTCCAATTCCTGCAGGCCTTGTCAAGCATGAAGTGTTTTATTGTCTGTTGGCTTGGTGGGAGGCCAAGCTTGAAATTTTTTTGCTTGTGTACTTTGTGATTGGCTTACCAACAACCCAAAGTCTGTTATTCTAAGGGAAGACTTCCCAAATTCTATCTTTTTAAAAACATTTCTGCTATAATTCCCCTGCTGATAACCCTTTCAGCAGCATAAAAAGAGTGAAAGTGGTTCAAGTTCTGCATGGTTTGAGAAGGTTCAGCACTGCTGAACATGGATGGCATTTAGGAGTGGAAGGGCAGTGCCCTCATGTTGTGGCTTTGGAGTGATGATCGTATCCCCCTGAGAGGAAGCCTTTTATGGCTGCGGTGGAAAACAGATTGTATTTTCCTGTTTTTGTTGTTGCTTTTTTTTTCTAATTGAAGAGGAACAAACAAATCAGGTGTAGCTTTTTATATTCAGTTGTAGGTTTATATATTCCAAATTGTAAATGTAATATATACTAGTGCAGTTCAAAACATGCCAGGCTATCAGTATACACTACAATTTCACAATTTTCCCTAAATGCCAGAGACTACGATTTTGAGCTGAGCTGAAGTTAATCAGATGAAATGCAGTATCTGTTCAAAACGTGCCTGAGACATCCTGTACTGTGCCCTGAATGTACATAACAAGTTCCCGTGCGTGAGGAACAGGAACAATTCATTCTCTATAATAGTTCTTATCTATTGTAGGTCGATAGTAGACTTATTGTGTGTGTGTGTATATATATATATATATATATATATATATATGTATAGGAAATGTATGAAGAAAAACCACCACCAAATTCTTACGGCAAGTTCAAAAGTGATTTTCAAACAAACATCTTAAAATTGCTGAAGGACCCTGGTCATGTATGACAGATTGAGAAAAAACTAAAGACATATTCAATGTTCAATGCACTCTCAGCTCATTAATGAATCTAATATATGTGAAACCCCTATTTAGGGTGCAGTTTTTTCTTATGTAGGTTTTGAATTAGAGTAAAAAGCTGAGAATGTATGACAGTCCCTCTGTTCTTTAGAGCTATTGCTCAAATCTTAGACAGTGTGGCTGTATTCAACAAGCTGTAGCATCCTTATTTTGCTCTCAGTGTGAGATGCATGTTGTAATTCTGTTCTCCTTTTTCTGCTCTTCTATGAGATGAACAACAAAAATCCTCATGCTCCCTTAAGTGCTGATTTGCTGCACTGCGTTGCATTTATTTCCCATGTTGAGCATTTTCCTTTGGTTTACATTTTCTTCAACAGCCTTTAAACACATACAATTACACATAATTTGTCTATGCCACAGAACTGAAACCAAATGGTTTAAAGTGTGTCTCTGTGTGGAGTGAGGCATATGCTGCTGCTGTTTTCTTAGGATTTAACAGTACAGTAACTCAGCTCTGTGGGTACCTTGTGTGCTGGCCTGTGAACTGAGGAATGTCCCGTTGACCCTGAAACAACAGTGTAAAATAAAGGCAGTCATTGTTCTCAGCGATATCCATGGTGGCTTGTTTAATGAAAGACTGAAGAGTATTTGGAACAGACAGTATTAAACCTCTGTGCCATCCACCCCACAGCTAAAATGAGCCTCAGTTAACCTGAGCCAGGATATCACTGTGTGAATATCACATTTCACCTCAGTAATGCATATACTGTATACTCAAAGTCCAAATATTAAAGTCTGTGTAAAGGAAAATCAGAGATTTGTTTTTAAACACATTAAACATGTTAGAGAATAATTGCTGAAAACATGTGAAAAGACTGTGAGCTACTGTATGTAGAACTGAATTGTGGAGTTAGAGCGTTAAACTGTTTTTCACCATTTCTGTGTTCAAGATTTTTTGGGCGGGTCTGAAACGGTGGCTTGATGACGTAGAGGGGTTACTAGCATGACCCCTCCCCCAATATATAAACACTAGAGAGCACGTACTCATAGTTACTATTTTTACAACAGAAAGTTGTATAAACATAAAAAGACAACTGGAATTCACTCCGGATAATCCGCTGTTACTGGTGAACGGGGCCATTTTCGGTCAATGTTAGCGCCCGAGGAGTTATTTTAAACCCGACTGAAGAGTCTGTTGATGGGTGGAGCTGCCAGCGGCTTCAGCTTCAGTACCAGCTGTCCCCAACAGGAGGAAGAGCATTTGCCGGGCAGCACTTCACCAAAAAGCATGCTGTTAGAGGCAGTTGCTCCAAGGGTGATAGCCACAATGAAGCCACCAAGGACTTTCCAGAAGAGAAGTGAGTAACGTTAAGTGCACTGAGCTCCATTGAAAAAAAGGCGATTTAACGTAACGATGATTGGTGATGGATCGCTTGTTAACTAGTCATTTAAGTTATTTATTAGGATCATGTACAGTGTTTAACATAAATGTTACTATTTGATTTACTGTACCAGAGTTAGCTTATAGCTAACTTTCATCTGCAGTCATGATTAAAACATATAACAGAACAATAACAAACAGTACAAAGCAAAAAACACGGAGGACGCATAATACAAAAATACGAAGCTGCACACAATAGCACATCACATACACCCACAATGCAACATTTACATACACAATATGTGCTGAATTAAACAGTGGCTCCTAACATCATTTATTTTTAAAATATCACTCATGTTGCTTGCCTTACACCTACAGACAAGGCTCTATTTGAAATTGTGTATTTTTATACGGGAGTTTAGTATGAGCGTTGTTGACTCATTTTGAAACTTAATTTATATATTTATAATTTATATACTTACTTTTTTAATCATTCGATTTTGGCTGGGTGGTTAATTACACATTTTTCTGTGTTGTGACAAACTCTGAACATATATTTATTATTGCTTTACCCAGACTTTAAACCACAGACTGCTCATGTAACAATAATATATATAGCCATGATTATAGTACTATTTTTTCTGGGATGCAAGATCTAAACTGAAAGTCGGCGTAATGTGATCCATTTCTTAACTGTGCGGTTGTTGTGATTTTAGGCTAATGGTTTCTTACTGTAGCAGCTTATTGAAGGGTTGAGCAAAGTGGTTTTATCTATTTATCCGATCTTTATGTTGATCTAATTTGTGTCTGAATCTCACTTTATTTTCACTCATCTATTAAAAATGAAAAAAAATCCAAGCAAAGAATAAAAACACCTTCTATCTTACAGGTTTCCTGCCAAAGCATTATTTCAACAAAGCAAAGCAACATTGACCTGGTGTGTTCCAGGTGTGTCTCCAGATCATGTGTGTTGGTTGAGATAAACCTGGAGCACAAATATCATAGAAGCTGATGAATGTCACCGTTTTAAAATCCTGTTCATGCTGCATTGCAGAGATTCCTTTCCTTCCCGCTGCTCTCGCTGTCTTTATACTTTGTGCTTGTTATGTGTCACTTCAGTATGGTAGGGTCACAGATTCCTCTGATGGAAAGCATTTTTACTTCTGATGCAAACAGTCAGTCTGGAGACAGCTGTTTCTTGGAAAGTGCGGCGAGCAAAGGAGGTATTTAGGCAGTCACCAGAAGAGCTGTTTGCTGACATAATGTCGCTCGTCTTCGGTAAAGAGGAACCGGATCCGACAGAGCCGGGCGTGCAGAAGTACCTCTCCGAGACGAGATTTTTTTTTATGTTCCAATATATCAGTCTGAAGGTTCCCTATAAATATATTAATTAATACATGAAATATAGCACTTGAATATTTATGTTACTTCAGCTGACAAATTATCATGCTCACTCTGGATCCTCGGTAAACTCCACCTGCCAGCTTTACTAACTTCCTGACAGCTACCCGCATTTTTGACACATGTTTGACAGTTGGGTCGGTGTTGTAAATGTTTAGTCTCAGTGCATTGGGACCGCAGTGTCGGGACAGCTGTACTTTTTGCACCGGCTCTTCCACATCATCTGTTCCGCTCACACACCTGAGTGACAGCAAAGTCTCCTGTTTTGACACACCGGTATCATGAGTAAATAAATATTAACGCTATTTTTAAATTACTCAAGCTTGTCATTTCACCCTGCAGAGTTCATACTTAATGTGAGGTGTTTCAAACGTTAACCTTTTCTGTTCTAACCATCAGATAACATAAATGTATGTTAAAAATGGTTATGATTATGGTTATCTCTTTCTCAGAAGATAGGAGACTAGCCTAAGACATCAGCTAATTCTAATTGATAATTAATAAATAATGAAAACATGTTTCCTGATGCTCTTAAGGGAAAACCAGTCGACAAACACAAAATTATAATTTTTAATATTTAATCATCTTAACACTCAAAACACTCCAATTTTGTGTTGCGAAATAATGCAGATCACACATTTTAATACCATGGCTCTTCATTTGGAGAGAGTAGTTTAATGCTTAAGGATAAACATACATAAACAACAACTCTACAGCAGCCTTCAAAGTCTGGATTCAACAAGCAAAACAGTATATCACAGGCAACCAAACTGTACTTAACACAAACAACAGAAAATCCTCATGGGACCCACAAACCAGCTATACTGTCTCCATTTTCCGTGCCTGCTTCATATCCCTGCTTAACAGCTTACTCTCCGATGAAATGTGTAGGGCAAATGTGTCACATCTGATCTCACACTGTTCTGTGACTCTGTCTGCAGAAGGTTTGTTTTTTATTTCATAGCTCATAAAAGTTAGGGGAGGATGACTTTTCAGCTTGTTGCAGGTGCCACTGCTGCACCAGATAAAGATTTAGCCCTGCAATGAGATTGTTACTCCCTGCCACGCACACACACACACACACACACAATCACGCGCACACACCTCCCCTCCAAAACAATCCGCAGACAGAAGTGCCTGAAATGCACTGTTATTGCACTCCCTCTTTTAATAAAGGTCATATCACACCGTCAGCATGAAATGGAACATTTTATTCTGTCATGATGATGAGGGCAATAATGTTTATTATGCATTTAACACATTAATTAGGTTGTGGGGGCTTTGCTTACACCTACTGTAATGAGTTAGGCTAATTCCGTTTGGTTGCTACTGCTGTCATTGTGGTTATTGGTGCGAGTGTTGCTGATATTTTTATTTGATGCTGCTGGCTACCATTAACTGGAATACAACTCAAGACAAAGAAGTGCAGATGTTGGGCACTCAGACAGCCTTTTTTCACAGAAGGAAAAGCACACCCATGTTATCCCACTCAGAAGCTCTACCGGCAGCACTTATTAACATTCCTCGGCTACATGTGGTAACGTTTCAGTGCTGGAATTCACGCTTAATAAATTGACACAGTTGTACATTCGGATCAGCTGCATTTCAGTCTCAAAGGCTTAAGTCGATCATTCACACACAACAGCTTAACTAAGGTAAGGACCTAACGGGAAAATGTAATCCTTCCAAGAACGCAGGCCTCTTTCAGGATGCATAGTTGAATCAATAAATTAATATTTATCACCCAGAGACCTCCTCATGGTCTCAAGGTGGAGAGACAACCTTTGGCGAGATTATCCATCATTCATTTTAAACAGATGGAAAGAATTACATGACAAGAACTTTTACCCTTAAATCAAACTGGAAACTTCTCTTCTACTGTGCTGAAATCAATATTTTGTTAAACATCAGACTTGTACTTTAAGAAATTCTAGATTTGTCTCTGCTGAAGCGAAATGTTGTTGTTTTGTCCCCTCTTGACTGCTCAACACTTCATTTAGTCAATTTGCTTGTGCCCAACAGACACTAAACAAATCAATACTGGCCAAAAGCCCGCCTGAAGACGGTTGTCAATAATAATGCATAACATGTCTGTGCTGTACATAGAAAATAATAGGATATAATGAAATTATCATGCCTCATGTAAATTACCATTAGGCAATTCTTAATGTTTTTCTCTTCAGATCTAAAAATGTCAGTGCCTTGTTTTTGTCAGAGGTTTTTATGAAATTGTCATAGTTAGCAGATTTTAATTGGCAAGCACAGCCTGATAAAACATCCTCTTGTCAAAGCCCAGTTGCCTTTCTCCTGAACTCTTTTCTCTGCCTGGAGCCATGTTTGCTTGAATATCGTATGTGAAAGTGAAATTGCTAAAAACAAACAAATGTATGCTTTTTCATTTGAATGATAGTGCAACATGGTGACCAAGCAAGCTTTTATTACGCCTCCTCATATGGCAAAAATGGCAGAACTTGTGTGAGTATATGTTATGTGTGCGTTTGTGGGTATTCATGTACAGAGAGATTCTGTTGATTTACAACAAAGAAACAGGGCTTTAGGTGTATTAAGTTGCCTTTTCATTGTGAGGACATTGTCACAACAGAACAGGCAAAAAGCCTATAAATGTTATTTACGACGCAGTTATAGACTTACATACTGCAACCAGTGAGACAGAGCAATTCACAGTTAAATGCTACAATGATTATAACCTACAGGCATATAAGAACAGAAGTACACAAACATATTCCCAGGAATGGATGTGACATAGTCAACCTACAGCATGTATTCAGTATCCATCCAATAGATCTGAAACACAGTACTCTGCATGAATGTTTGCAGAATGTAAATTTGTCAAGAAATGTGTTCCAGCAGTGTTTTGTGAGCTTGTGAAGTAAACCTGATGAGTGAGTGCTATACTAACAAGAGCTGACCTGGGGGATGGTTATCTATAGGGTCTTCTCTGATTTATGCTTGTGTATGCACACTGTGAAGAGATATTGTCAGAATGATAACACACGAGTGTATGTGTTGGAAAAGTTGTGAAAAAAGGTGTAATATCTTTCAGGGTGTTTTATGGGTGTATAAATGAATGAAGCAGAGACGACTAATCGTGTTTCCAAACTATTTAGTGTAGATATTCTCATTTATATAAATTGTAGAGATATTTTTTGACAGGTGTCGAAGACAAATTGCAATTTGTACACTTTGTACTATTTAATTTGGTCAGCCCTTGGTGGTATTCTGATCTGTCTCTGGGAATTAACCTCAGAGCAACACTTTTGATCCGCTTGATATTTGGACTGGTAAAAGCAGGAGCAAGTGAAATACAGCACATTGACATTCCTCCCCCTATCCGGTAATGAAATTGCTTAGTGCTATTGCATCCTTTCAAGCATCACACTGTGCTCGCTCATGTGGATTTAATCCTGTTGAGAGAGGCTGTTGCTGAGGGCATTCGGCACAATGCCAGTTTGAAAGTAATCCATTGAGTATTAAATAAGTTGGCCTCTTGCAAGTATAAACATCTGAATTAGCTTATTGGAAATTAATAATCAAAAATTGATTTGAAATTTGAGCATTAAAATCTTGATATGCTGATTATAATTTCTTTTGTCTGCATTCTGAATTGGTTTGCATTTAATATGTGCCAATTGGCACTACTTGTGCTGCACTGTTATTTCTTTAGAAATGGACAATAGGAAACAATTAGATTTGTGCTTATTCTATGTGTAAATGTGTAAATCAAAGCTTAACTCTGTGCTAAAATATCCAAATGTTGTTCTCAGAAAATTATTTACATAATCTGTCTGCCTGGTATGTTCACAGTCAGGTTGCAGACACCAGTGATGTGCAGAATAAATTCAACTCTATAGAAATCCACAAAAGGACAAGATTTTCTTTTTCTTGCTTTCATTAAATTCTGAACATTAGAACATAATCTCAAAAGCTTATAGTGCTGTATATTTAATTGTCCTGTCCATTTAACTGAAAATGAAAAAAAAGCTAATGATATTAGGGATCAACATCTAAAGCACGGCAATACTGCAAGCTCGATTAGACTGAAAGCATGGGAGATAAGACAAAGGAAATGACATTATCACACTGGCGGAGTAGTATAATTCTCAATGTTGATACAGTAGATAACACGATCATTGGAGGATTATAACAGCTAGATTTGATGACCGTCAAATGTCCTCTACACCCCTAATGGAGTGTCACTTGTAACCAGATTTCCTTGGTTTATCTTAAAGAAGTACTGACTTCCGTATGCTTTCCCATGATTTTAAACCCCATCTAGTAATTGACCATATTACAGGTTTGGAGGGGTTATGTATGTGAAGTGATTTTTGTATACATTCACATTGATAATATGCAATTGTAAATAAATACTAAAGCTAATGCCAAGTATTTGTGCACTTGATAGCTTCCCAATTTGAGCATAATCTTGATTTATTCCAATTGTTCTTCTTAATCATCTTTTTAAAAAATGCATTAGTATGTACAGTGTATACCGTGTACATGTTAGTTTGTTTGTTTGATTTGATGAAAGATTATAATGTTTGAAGACACATTTAAATGAAGCATCAGTCCTACACTTCGTATACTGGCACAGAGCGAGAGCAGAAAGTTAAAAAACTGACAGCTAGCCTGTTAGCTTAACAGCAGCAGTTTTTTCATGCTAACAAAGTACAGGAAAATGTCATGATGGCTAGCTACAAGGTAGCTCAGCTCATCACCTGGCATGAAAAACCCTTCTTGTATGGTAGCTTTATGAAAGAGTGCCTCACTAAAGTTGCTGGGATAATATTCCCAGAGAATTCAACAACATCACTATGTCCAGAAAAACAGTTGCCCGATGAGACAAAGACCTGTCAGCCAACTTAAAACAGCCAGTGTCAGGCAAAGCTAGTGCATTTGACTTTTACTCAATTGCATGTGTGCATGTTACAAGAGCACAGATGCTACGGACACAGCCCAGCAGTTAATTTTTTTGTGGGGAGTTGACTATAACTTTTGCATCACCGATGGGGCTGCCTGATCTTAGAACTCTGAAGGGCACTGCCAATGGGTAAGGACATTTTTGAAGCTGTATCTACTGCGATGGATGACATGAAACTGCCGTGGGACAAGCTGTGTGAAGTTACAGCAGATCGGGCTCCAGCAATGACAGGCAAGCGGGATGGGATGATGTCTGTGGTGTGAAGGAAGGTTCACGACAATGAAGTTGAGGCTGTTAAAATGCACTGCATAATCCACCAAGAGGCACTCAATGCCAAGGCAGTCCAGCTCGATGATGTGATGAACGTTGTGGTGAAAACTATCAACTTAATTTGAGCACAAGCACTCAATCACAGAGAATACTAGGCTTTCCTATTTGAAGTTAATGCTGAATATGAAGACGTAATCCAGGACTCAGATGTGTGATGGCTCGGTCACAGCAGTGGTTTTATTCCCTGAGATGTGAAATTGACCAGTTTGTGAGGGAGAAAGACCTCCTCATGAACTGAGTGACCCTCTATGGTTGGCAGACCTGGCTTTTGTAGTTGATCTGACAAGCCAAGTAAACACACTGAACAAGAGCCTGCAAGGCAAAGATCAGCTCATGCCTCAACTTTACACACACCTGAAAGCTTTCCGTGTGAAGTTCCATCTCTTCGAGACACAACTACAAAACTTCAATGTGGAACACTTCCCCACACTGTTGGAACTTAAGGCTGTCTTCTCCAATGCCAGCCTTTCTACTAAAGAGGTGAAATATGTGTCAGTGATCACATCTCCTCTGACAGAATTCACTTAGCGCTTCCAAGACTTTGCTGACATTGAGAAAGACATCAAGCTCTTCACAACCCCCTCCTCCATTGATGCAGCAGAAGTCGATGAGAGTATGCAATTGGAGGTTACTGAGATCCAATTCGACGATTCTCTGAAGAGTCGACATCAGCCTCTCTCCCCCCACCAGAGTTCTATCTGAGTTTGGAAAAGGCCAGGTTTCTTCTCATGAGGTGCCACACAAGCAAATCTTTTCTCTGATGACTGGACAAAAGCCAACTGAGAACCAAGTTGACCGACAGCCATCTGTGCGACGTTCTTTGCATCTCAACAACAAGGCTTGTTCCTGTACGTGCCAGCTATTCTTCAGTCCAAGGCACAACATCACTGCTCCCATTGAGTGAACTGCTGTTCCCATCATCGGTGAGTTAAAAATGTATGACGCGGTTAGTATTTGATGTGTTGACAACCTCAGTTAATTAATAAATGTATTTAATAAAATTTAATAGAACAATATCTAACAAACAGTTACCAATTTGATGTGCTAATAAGCCCATTTACTTTATTTACATAGGCTACATAACAAGCTTATCCTGTAATACAGTTTACTTACTCCCCCCCCCTTTCTGTTTAAACATGGTTTTTCTACATTGTTTACAATTACATTACTGAACTCATGGACCACCTGCAATACCATCATGAAACATACACACACTCTGTTTCTATCATTGTGAATATTAGAACCTCTGTAACGATATATATTCTGTCTTTTTTTTGCCCCTTCAGCATCCTAAAAGACCTATTCTCAAGAATTACCTGATGGACCAGTCTGAATACTTGCAAGAAAGAGACGCTCAGGGCTGCTGGAGAGTTGTGAAGGAATTTTGGAGACTGCCTTGTCCCTTCCTTGATCTTTTCTCCTGCTCTTATTTTTTACCCAGCCTTTTATTTTGCCCTGTTTTTTGAACACCTTTTATACTGAATTTTGGTAATATTATCACTGCTTTAACCTCTTGGCACAGAAACCAATAATTGACCATTTCTGCATGTTCTGACTCTTTTAACTTTAATAGCCTGTCTACAGATTTACACACTGCATTATAATCATTAAGGTGAACACTTGGGCCATGAACTGTATTCCCTGAGAGTTGTGGAGGAATGTTGGAGACTGCCTTGATCGTTTCTCCTGTTCTTATTTTGCACCTAGTTTTTTATTTTGCACTGCTTATTGAATGAGAGTTTTAAAGAGTTTTCTTGTATTCATTTAAATTAAATTTAAGATACAGAAATGCCTACTGTAATATGTGAGGACATCGGTAAACTACTGTAATGTCAACGGTTCTCTCTCTTTACTTTACTCTTCAGTAGTGTGGTACAGTTATTTTGATAGAAAATGAATTTTTGATGGCACAGGGGTTACTGTTCTGCTCTAAAAACACAGTTTTTCTTTAAGTGTAACCGGTTGAAAATAGCTGCACTTAATATCGTTTGGTCCGTGACTCCTTATGTTTTTCTGTATGTGACCCACAGCCAAAAAAGTCACACCTGCTGCAGAGAAAGAGTGTCAAACCAATGTGTCACTGAAGACCCATAGTCTTCAGATATTTCTTCCTGTTAACACTTTTACCTGTAGTGCTGTTACTAATGGGTGTTTATAGATTATTTTTTCCATCAGTCCAATGATTATGTTAGATATATTTTTTTGGGGGGGCATTTTTGCCTTTTGCAACAAAGGTAAGAGTTGAGTTGCAGTTATGTAGCAAGCACTGTAACCATTCGGCTACCGGGGTGCTCCAGTCCAATGATCATTTTGATATGAAACTAAGCAAGCCAGATAATTTTTTGCATCTGAGAAGCTTTACTCAGCTCATTTTTGGTATGTGTACCAGATTAATGACAATTATTAAAATTAAACTAATCAGTTAATCATTTCAATATGATTTACTTGCTTTTGCAGTGTAAAATGTATGCAGTTTATACAGTGCAATGACAGAAACATGTAGTGTCCATGGCATGTATAAAATCATGTATATAACCTTAAACTGTATAAGATCATAATTTCAAATGTGAAAAGCCTGTCTATAGTTCAAGGACTACAGTGTAACTGAATAACATTATTACAACAAAGCTACAAATTTACACTACAAGCTTGCAACATCCCACAGCAGTGCACATATAAAAAGAGAAGTAAAGATTGCGGGCTCAGAGAGATTGTGTTTCTTTTGAAGTCACTCGTTCTGGTTGGGTGATGGAGCTGACAGGGTTATTTTGGGACAATGAAAATGCGGCGTGATTAATGGTTCAAAACAAAAACTCTATCCCGAGACGATGTGTGTTCAGAGGACTGTGGCTGAGGAGCTGATAGTCCATCTCAGCCGACACCTCTAAATTAGTGCTGGTATCATAAATGTATTATAGAGCTCAGCCCTTAGTTTATCACATACACTCACCACACAGAATAACACCTTAAATCAACCTAAGAGCCATGTCATTTGTGACAGTGCCTCCCATAGTTTCGACCCCACCGGTCTGATGTCATCTGATCTCGGTGGATGAAAGCCCATCTACGGGAAATTCAGAAGCACCTTAATGGCACCTTTCCGAAACACTCACCTGCAAGGATTGAGCGTAGACTGTAATTGGCACGATATATCTCACCTTATCTGTTTCTGTCTGGAATGAGGAGGTAGAGGCTCCAGGTGAGACCTTTTACTGCGGCCATGACGCAGGAGAGGTCACTGATATGTGGAGACATACCTCAAAAAATTTAAATGCATTGCAGACTGTAGCTGTAAAGCTCCCTCATCTACCATGCTGTGTCATATTTCAGCAAGGTTTGACAATGCTGGTGCTTCACAGCTCACATAAAAAGGCTCCATTTTCTTCTATCTAGCAGGGCCATTGTTGAGTGCTCTATCTCTTATGTCTGCTGTAGTCATTTTGGGTATCTCATAGTAAAGCATTGTTCATTGTCACTGGCTTAAGAGATATTAATGAATATGATTGCTCTATCCTCCACTTGTGTTTGGACTCATTGTATCTGTGTTTGACTTAAACTGGATAATTCTCAGCGCTATAATTTCCTGTGTGTCATACACTTTGAGGCACATTTGTAAAGCAAGAGCATTGTAATACAACTGAATGACTACTAAATTAAAGGTTTTTGTGACATTTTCCCTTCTAATAGTCATTATAAATTATTCAGAAGGTAACAGTCAGATCACATCGGTCATTTTGACATCTGTCTCTGTATTTTTCTTTATTTTTCCGTTTCAGATTCAGAATGCAGATGATGTTTTGATTACTCCCTTGGAAAAATTTCGGAAGGAGCAAATCGGTGCTGCGAAGGTAAGAGACCACCTACATGCACAATTAGCAACTGAACAATAGAGGATATCTCATGTGTACTGACACCCTTCGCCTCTTCTCCTCACCCCCTTCATCTCCGCTACAGTATGGAAATCACTAATTAAAGGTAAAAGGTGACACTGCTAAGAGAAGAAGCTCTCTCAGACTGATTGGAGGTATAAAAGAGGATGTCAGTTTTCAAGTTTGGTATTATAATATATTAAAACTTTGAGTTGAAAATATCAATTCTAAAGTGGCTAGTTTAGTTTATATAGTTAAAGATGGCATATTGGACTAAACAAGTATATGTCTTTGTCAGACAAATAGAGATTGATGTTATTGTCAAAAATAATTGACAATATGTACAGATCACATATTAGGTGCTAAAAAAAAAGTGCAAAGACCTTGTCACAGGTTTCGGTCTCGCAGTCTGCATGCTGTTCTTCCTTCAAAGATATTTCTGCATGATCAAACAGCAAGGTGTTTTTTTTTAACGCATTTATTACCTGATTACTATAAATTTACAATATCCAATATATTGTATTCACCATTTTTGTAATCAGATTACTGTAGTCTTGTTACATGTAATGCATTCCTCTCCAACCTATTGGACGTAGAGGATTGATAACAGTGGGGGTTCTGCCGAGTGTTGCTTGAAGGCATCCTGGTTCCACAGTGATATGTTGTTGAAACTGAAGTTGACTGCAAAGACTAGTGTGGGTTTGTTGCTACAAGCCATACTTTCATTCCCAGCCAACGCAAAGGCATAAAATGAAAGTACTGCAGCTTGTTTGTGGTCATTCCCTTGGTGAGATCACACATGAACAAGCTGGTAGAACTTGAGCCTTCACACAGATCTCCCGCTGAGTTTCAGAGTCTATTTCTAACTCCTCACTGGACTCTTTGAATCATTTGCACATCTTTACATAGCTCTAACCCCTGTGAGGGACATTGCAGCCTCAAAGTCAGACTCTCATCTTGATATATTTTACATGACTTGAAAGCCACTGGTGTGAAAAAAGTTGTCATTTTACTGTATTTCATTGGCATGCTCACAAGCCAACCTGCAGTGTGAGGGAACTATTTCTCTTCGTAGTGCTGAAGTGTGACCATCAATCACTCTCCTCTTTACTCGCCAGACTAAATAACCATTGTCGCTTCATGTCTTGGCCATCACATGTATCTACCGTAATGACATAGCACATTTTGCTTCCATCTCTTTCTCTCACTCTCCCCCTATCATAGTTCTGCAGTGTTATTGCACCGACTCTCCATGTTTATAAAATGGTTTCTTAAAAGCCACAGCCCCCGTCACTCCCACTACCTCTTATTTCCTCCGACCACTTCCTCCTAATGGCTCTCTCCTACTATAGCCCTTCCCCCGCTAAACATTAGTCCAACTAGAGTGAGATAAAAGGCAGACATCACGAGTGGCTGAACAACTTTCCACTGTTCCGAGAATCTGGAGAGATCTGCGGGCTGTCTGACCCTTCCAGTTCCTGCGCTTCATGTCTGAGAACGTCAGATGGACAAACGGGGAGCTCTTGCCTTATTTGGGTATTCTGCAAGTAATCCCGCTGAGGTTACGTACCAGTGTATCAGCTTCTTAGGCACAAGCACAACACTTCCATGGCCATAACACACTAGCAGATTGACTGCAGCACTACAGGACATATTAGGCACAGTCTGCTTCACACAAGGCTAAACCAAATGTTTTGGAATAAAACCCATCAAACTTAACACGTCAAGAAAGCCGTGAGGACTCAAACAATCGTGTATTTTGACTGGAACATGGAGCTACCATATGTACTGGCTGCCAAACCAAGATGTAGAACTGAAATTATGTCGCACTTCTTTTTTTCAGTTTCAGATACATTATTTTGAGCTAAAAGTTGTTTATCTCCCAGGCAAAGTACAATAATTTCAGAAGTGAAATAATGACTGTTCTGGTTTCAGTGTATATATGTATTGTGTTGTTGTGCCAACACAGTCAGCTCCTCTGTGCATCCACTAAATTGCTAACTGATCTCCTACAACTTGGACCTCAACCTTAGGTCTGAACCCTCACATAGACTTGCTATTCTAAGGGTTACATGTATGATTTTTTTTCACAAGCTGAGATCTATTGGAGGTAATCTGCCTTAAGGTGGGTCTACACAATTTGTGTGTATGTGTGTGATTTTTTTAAAGTCTTGAAATTTAAACAGACCCCAGGGACACTTTTTCAAGACAACACCAGGGGGTGTCTAACTCGTGGGTGGCATTCCTGCTCTCTGAAATTTTGAAAATATCATATTCCCTTCAAGGGTCTTCAACATTAGGGGCACCGTAGGGGTCCCCCCACTAGCTGAGTGTGAAAAATTAGTGCAAACAGACCCAGATGGGAGTCAGATGGCCATCGATAATTTGAGCTGTCCTCATCCTACAGAGGGTGCGCAGACATCAGATGATTCTTGGCTAGCTAGGGTCTCCAGAGGCGGAAGTGACATTTGCATTCATGCTATGAAATCCCAAAATATGCTAACCAAGACGCTGTGGAGTGCAGAGATCCGGTTAAAAGTGGTTTGGGGATATGCTCGCCAGCTGTGGGCTGTCCTAAAACTTTTCAATCATACAAATATGTGTATTTTTATAGTCTTTTATAGTCTTATGCACATGACTGTAAGCCTTTTGTTCTACATATCTGTCTTGAATTATATTGCAAAAAAAAAAAACACTGGGAAATTGGGGGTTGGGTAAAAGCAATTTTTAATCAGCTGTAGTGGAGGCAAATTATGATGATATGATCATATTGTGTTATCGTTATTGTGTGCTAGTGGTGTGCACTGATATCTTCCACAGAGTCAGTCTTAGTGGTACCAGCAGATTACGCCTGAAGGAAAAATATTCAAATCCCACTCATAGTGGCTTTAGTCAAGTATTTTTAGTCGATCAACAAATTATTTGAGCACTAAACCATTCACTGTTTATGCATCAGTGGCTCTGATCATGGTTGCCCACTGCACAACACAGCACACTTATTACAGCTTCACTGAAATCCGGCCACTTTAAACGTCAGATGATCAAGGGTGGAAGCAATGTCCTGGATATGTGCAAATTATGTCGGGTAAACAACTTTGCAGATTTTCAGTTACTATATTTTCGATTAATAAATAAGACCAAAAAAAAAAAAAAAAAAAGGCAAAACATTTCACCTAATAACAGTGAGATGACAGCACTGCAGACACAACAAAATGCATAAATAATGTAATGCAAATTAAATATATTTCTTTCCATTATTTTCATGTCTGTCCCATCATTTTCCACTGTGCCCTACCCAGTAAAGCAGAAACACCATTAAAACAATCTTTCAGAAAGTAATTACATTTTCTCCTGATCACTAGAATTTCATGAGAGAGTCAAAGTAGACCTTAAGAGGTCAGTCTTCACCTGTTTGAAGGCAACACCTTATATATCAGCTTCTTGCTTTTTGCAGAAGCGATATGTATTAAATTACATTATATACAAACAATAACATCATATCGTCCAGGACTGAATTAAAGGTAAAGGGCCTGTATGTAAGTATGGCAGGTCAGACGTATTGTTATCATGTATTATTTTGAAATAATGAATGCATAATAATTAATGCAAAAGTGGTGTAAGTCATTACCTACTGTTATAGCTGTTAATATCTTTTCACATAATAGTCAAAACTAACAATTAGTTCTTAAAGTCAACCAATCTCACTGTTAAGTAATTCAGGTATTCATGGCAGTTCTTAACCACAGAATTCATAGTTTTTGTTTTTTTTATATTTGCATACATTTTGAAGAAGAGTTTAATTCTAATAAGATTTTATCTACTGACAGCATCTGCTATACACTGGATGAACTGACACGATGGCTTGTTGTCTTACTGTATCTGGTGTTCTCTGTTCTCTGGAGCTGAAAGCGACACTGAACACAGGACTGAGTGCGCATAGCATGTCATTCCCTGTCTGTGATGACTTCCTGTCAGACTTCACCGTCTTGGGGTTTAATAAAGCAGAATTGTCGTAATAATAATCTTTAACAATAAACAGAGGACTGGCCAGCAAAGTTCACAAACTAATCCTTGCAAAGTTGGATGCAGTAACCATATAAAAGTGCTGACACTGAATAACTTCCTGCTACCTTGACCCTAATTAAGGTGGTGTGAGGGAGCCTTTATTATCAGCTACACTGACAGATGTCACAGTCCAAAACAAATAATAATCAGATACATCTTGACAAGGAGTTCCTAACTTTCAGACGATTCAAGTTCACTTTTCTCACTCATTATCTCTCAGGTTAGGAAGTTACAGCGAGGTTTAAGTTGATCCTGACAGGGAAATGCCTAAGGGATCCCTACAGGATATGGTATAGACCTGTATTTATGCTGGGCTTGTCAAAAGACTTTTTCCAGACCATAATAATAAAGAACCTTTTGAAGATTAATCTTATGAAGATACCAGCTTTCTTCCTTGCAGCTTTGCTCACATCTCAAGTATTAGTATGAGATCAGATACGAAGGAAATATCCCTGTTGTGCAGACATGAGAGAATGTACACTACACCGAACTTGTTCTCTGCTCGCTAGAAAAGTGTGTATATGTGGTGCATTTATACTTTCATTTTTATTACTTTAAATTTAATACATCAGTGTCAGATGCACTAACTAATACTGATATTTTTTAAACTAAATCTCTGTAGTCTGCCTCACCCACACTAAATACAGCCTATTTAGAAGTTTCATATCTTCAGAAGCAGATGTTTGTAATTACTTAGTGTTAATTGGCCAACTTCTTGCAGTCAGTAATGTCTCCCCAGGAAGTGGGATTTCAGGTAAAGAGGGAGACATTTTCGGCTTTGCTGCAAAGTAACTGAACTCAAGCTGAAGCCTGGTGTTCTGTCTGCCTCCCTTGTGGGAGAGAGACCAGCTCATGTGTGGTGGGGCATCAGAATAACCCAGCCATTGCTATTTAATCGCCATTCTGGACCTCTGCTCCAATTAGCTGTCTCTAATGAGCTCATAGCGATAGGTTGCAGAGTTCTCCCTTTCATGTCACTGCTCAGAGAATCCATTTAAAATGAACGTGTGGTGAAACATGCTGCATGTGATGCCTTGCAAGCCATTGATGTTTGTATTATTCCAGGGTGTCGGACAGAAGTGTAGTGTGATAGTGTGTGATATCTGGGGTTCTTTCCTCTATATACACACACAGACACATTCGACCTCCTTTGCCACTTACATCTGTTACCATGGTGATGAGAGCTTCAGAAATGATGGCCCTGAGGCTCGTTAGGGCCAGTGTCAAAACTGGCAATGTAGGGCTAGCGTCCAAATATTACTCCTGCCGTCTTCGTGCCTGCTCTCGACGTCCTTTCAATAGCAAACTGACAACACCTGATGACCAGGTGAAAAGCTGCCAGCAGTTTTTCCTCTGCACTTTCCTCCCTATGACATTATAATAGCAATCAGCATACTCACCCATATTACAGCTGGCATCAAAGCGCTCTTAACGGCAACGTGAGACTTGCCAGTTCAAAAATTCCACTACACAATCTGAATCAGAATATTCTCTTCCTGCATCTGATTTATTCATGAGGGCGAACAAAGCAATCAGATGAGGAAATCTCCCAAGTGGTATGTTCATGTGTGTTTTGTGTACCACAGAGTGTTGGGAAGTGCTTTGGCGTTATCCATTCCCAGCCAGCTGATTACTCTGGGGCGCTGGCATTAATGTGTGTCAGAAACTTCCAACTTATGTGAGCTTTAGGCAATATATCTATCCACATCTATGTCCTCTGCCACCATGTGTTGGGCTTCAAAGCCTTTTGCCTGCACTGCTCCCCCGTTCTGTAGGAGAGTCTTTGCAATTTAAATCGCTCATATTCCACTCTGATTGCACAAACATATCCAGAGGGGGAGAAGTGTGCGCTTAGCACATGGACAAACCAACACCTGGTGTTCTGCTAGGGTATCATTACAGCAGCACCAGTTTATACACGTCCTGTCTGGATCAAAACAAAGCAGGACACTTTGGGTGACTTAATCAGGCTGGCTCTGCCTCACAGATTCACTGCGGCTGTGAGTCACTCCCCACTCTTTGTAAGTGTGAAAGAGTTAGTCCAGACGTACGGAGGAGTGTTTTTTTTTTTTTTTTTTTTTTTTTTTTTGTGAGGAGTTTTCTGGCACGCTCACACCAGTCAGCAGTGCTGGGAGATTCCTGCTGTGACTGCGGGGCTCATATAAACCTAAAGCTCTTAATTTGATGTGATCCCCAGTGTGTGTGTATGTGTACATGTGTCTGCACAGTGTGAGTAGTTATTTTCCCCAGTTGTATGCTTCAGTTGTGTGTGTGTGTGCTCACCAACTAATGTCATGTCAATAGCACTCACAATGGCAGACAGTCAGCTCCCTTTTTATTCTCTAATAAAAAAACACTTGATCCTTAAGGGAAATTTATTTCCTGTCTATGTGATATCATATTTAATCATATGTTTATTTTGCTTTCCACCTGTTTATTTTCTCTTTATTTCTGAATAGCAGGCATATAAGCAATTGATTTCTCTCCCCCTCTTGAAAAGATCATTCCTGGGCCAGACATGACAAGAAAGATGGAAATAAGATGCCACTACATGAAATTATCTATTGATTTTTGTGCTCTACTTGTAATAGTTATGTAGGAGGGTTACAGTGTCTTGTGGTGAATTTCTCCAGTGTTTAACTGCTGTGGGGGTTGCTGAGGCAGAACACTGTTCTAGGTCATATCAGTAGCTAGTAGATTAGACTTGCTGAATTTCAGGGCCATGGGAATGAAAACAAACAAGCTGGATCTGGTTACAGTGGCCGTTTCCTCACACTTTCCCCGTCCCCTCTATTCTGTTCTTGACTAGCCCCTTTATGAATGTTTGCTTAGCGAGATGGGCAGTAAGTGGGCAAAGCTTGGTTTAGAGGTCAGACTTGCAGATGAGACACTTGAATTCCCTCACACAGACAGGTTCTCTCTGCTTGGGCAAGGATTGATTAAAGCCAATGAAGTGGATCTTTTTTGGGGGGGGGAGGGGGTTGTTGAAATGTAGTAGTAGTCCATATGCTATGTAGATGGGCATCTGGCATGAAGAGCCCATTTCCTGTTACTTTCTCAGAGTCTTGTGGGACGTGCTGTCTGAGTCTCGGGACTGGTAACTATAGAGTTTGACTTGTCTTTGCAGGTGGATAACAAGGAAGGAAAATGCAAACAGCATCCAGCCGGTCCTGTCTGTGACAGTGCCAAATCCATTACGCTATTGATGATTTGCAGTGTTATGAACTTGTGTCCCCAGCTCACCATGAGAATAATAACGTATATTTCTTAGAAGCCCTTTTGATATTGCACAGTCCGTTATTGACCATGTCCACATTGTCTTCTCATCATTACGCAGTCATATGCCACTTTTATGACCTGTAATAATCTATTGACAGGAATTTTAAATGGCATGTGGAAAGTGGCATGTGAAAATGTAGTTAGACTTCCACCTAGTGGCAGTCACACCACACACCCCGAGATACGGGAACACATCTCACATTTTTAGTAATGTTAAAGCCTTTTATGTGTCTTGTGAACCATTTTAGGAAGGGAAGAAGAAATTCGATAAGGAAACAGAGAAATACTATTCCACGCTTGAGAGACACCTCAACTTGTCATCCAAAAAGAAGGAAGCATATCTGCAGGAGGTAAAACCAAAACAAATTTTCTGAACTCCAACAGGTTTTTGAATAATGCTGTTCTATGGTCAGCTTTGTTTCGCCCTAAAAATAAACTTTGTTTGTGCACCGTTCTCTGTTCATTACCTATCTAAGCACACACTGTTTCCAGGTGGTGATGTAAGCATTAACTCTCTGTCCACACAGCGCTCTCTCGGGTTGACCCTTCTTTGTTATGGCACTAACGCTGGTTTGTTTGTTCATTCCTAGGCTGACACGCAGATTGATAAGGAGAGACAACTCTTTTATGATGCATCCCTTGAGTATGTTTTCAAGATACAAGAAGTGCAAGAAAAGAAGAAATTTGAGTTTGTTGAGCCGGTAAGAGAAAGTATCAGTTTTACGTATTTTTTTGTGTTCAGTTTGTGCTGAATACATTAGACAAAGGATTAGTTGAGTGGCATATAATCAAAATAGTAGGGAATATTTGTAGTTTAATGGAAGTGCTGATGGAAGTGGCTTTTTAAACGTCTGTCATATCGTCCCCTGAGTGAAGACAGACGCAATTATACATCTCTCACAGGTATATACAGTATTTTCTCGTGTATATTCCAAACATTTGTCATCTTCATCACAAATTCTCTGTAATACAGTCGATCCATTTGGGCAAGCTAGTAGGTAAAATTAGATCAAGTGGTTGCTGTCAAACAAAACAAGACAAAGTGCAAGTGCAAATCAAAGGCTCTATAAAAGCCCCTACCTTACAGATTTGTGGAGTCAATTCTAACACCTTTAGTGAAAAAGTTACCAGGAAACATTAACTTCTCTGGGTGTTAAATGTCTGGGAATGTGAAATGGGAGCAAAGTGGCTGTTTTAAAAGCCCCCACTCCCATTTGTTTACATCTACTGGCAGTTCATCCAGAAACCAGGCCAGAAATGTAAATCTCTCCAGGCCCCAGGTAGTGCTGGGGAAAATGACAAGGCTCAACCTTGCCTGTGATGAATCTGGGCACAGATAAGATGGTTCATCCTTGAACATTTGATATACCAAGCTCTCATCCTAGAAATCAAATCAGTGGTTGTGTCTGAGGATTTGACTGAGAGCAGCTCTATGTTTGCAGGATCCACTATGCTACAGATGAGATCAGTTTTTTTTTTTCTTCCAGCAGTACTGCCAGTGCTTTTTCCACACTGGTCAAGGATATTTCTGTGTTATACAGAAAATAAGATCAATATCTGTCAACAAAAAAGAACCACAAACTTTTCGTCCATCATTGTTTGTGCAATATTCGATGCATCAGTTTGAAAATAATTAATTTCATCAGATTTGCTAATTAATTTTTCTGCAATACAGTCCTGTTTAATAAGAAGTTAATTAGTTTTAACTGACAATGCAATATGTACATTGTAATTATAGATTTACTCCAAAAGTGGATATCCACAGAGTTTGACATTTACACTGATAATATGATTGATAGCACAGAATTAAAGTAAATTGTGTACTTTTCAGATGGCAGTAATATAATTAAATCCATAGTTTAAAAAAACACTCAATAGACTAGATTCCCCATGTTTTAGAGATATCAAAGGGTTATTATGTGATTATAGTAATGATTATTGTTTCTCTTGTACAAAATGGCCATTTCATGTTGCAATGTGTTTTTAAAATGTGCTCTCCAATGTGAATTAGTAACACACACTGTAGCTCTATAATGTTTATTAAGCCTGTAATCACTCTTAAACGATGTTCTTCTCCAGCTCCTGGCCTTTCTTCAGGGTTTGTTTACATTCTACCATGAAGGATACGAGCTGGCTCATGAATTTGAGCCGTACAAACAGCAGCTCCAGTTCAACCTACAGAACGTAAGTCTCAACACCTTAGGGGTTGTACACAAAGCCAACCAGCCACGTAATCAGATTCTGCAGCTTATCACACCCTAATATAACAAGCAGAGTTTTCACAAATGGATAGCGATGTGATAAAAAGAGATTCTTTGCTGCGCAGAGGATCGATATTTTCAGAGTGTTGTGTTTCAGACAAGTTACTGCAGGATGTTTAAGGGCACCGTGTCAAAAAAAAAAGAGTTAGAGTTGGAAGTAAAACTACAGCTGCTGCCATGCACCCTCCTTCCATCACTATGACCTCACCAATTGCAGTCTGAGGGCCCAAATTTCTTTCTGGTCCAACATGTCAGCACCATTGACCTGTCAATTTCCACTCTGTAACCCTCTTTCCACGTCCTCAGATGCAGAGAGCTCTAATAGATGGAGAAGGTGAGGCTGTCTCACCATCTCTCTAGTTGGGGATATAAGACAGCCTCATTCTGACCTTTTTGACTGGGGAAAAGAGGATTCCTGGGATGTATTAACAGCTGAGTCTCTGTTGTAATTTGGGATTTCTTGAAGAAAAAGTTTCCAATATAAATTTAATGTATTTGAATTAGATGCTCTGTCTGCATTTCCAAATGGTTTGCCAGTGTGCTAGTCATTCTCCCCCCCAAGTGGTCTCATGTAGCTGCACAAATATGATTTATTTGTCAGTTTTGTGATGTTTTTCCTTTATTTTTTTAAACGTCTCAATCTGCTCCCTGATGCAGGCAATGCAGTTATACTCAAATCCTGCATTTTTCACACAGACACGAAACAACTTTGTGAGCACCAAGCAGGAAGTGGAGAAGCTGATGAAGAGGATAAGGTCTGCAGATCAGGACTATAAACCCCCAGGCCAGTGGACGATGGAAGGCTTCCTGTACGTCCAGGAGAAACGTGAGTATTTCTAGCTGGGCTCCCAGCCAGTTAGGCCCTCACATGCCATCTCCCCTCCCCCTGCCTCACTTATAAGTGCATGGTTTTACATCCATCACCATAAACATGTCTTGAGTTCTCCCAGAACTCTGCAGAGGAGATCCTCTCGCATAGAGCTCATACTTCATCCTGTTTACCAATTCACTTTGATGTGCTCTCAAACAAGGAAGGGGGATACCACAAATTGTAGATTTTTATCAGCAGCAATAAACAACTTTTGATTTATCACACTTTAATTGCAAATTGATTTTCAGAAGTCTTTCCAAGAGCCTGTGGTACAGAGAAAAATATTTTGGCTCAACTACCATTTTCTTCTTTATTTATCTGTCCTAGGTCCTCTGGGATGCACATGGACACGGCACTACTGCACATACGAGAAAGGCAGCAAGACCTTTACCATGAGCAACACTGAAACTAAGTCGGCTGGGAAACAGGTAGTTTTATATGTTTTAGTGTATTTTAGTTTAGTTCAGTCTGTGTGTGTGTGTGTGTGTGTGTGTGTGTGTGTGTGTGTGTGTGTGTGTGTGTGTGTGTGTGTGTGTGTGTGTGTGTGTGTGTGTGAAACAAAGAAACCCTTTGAGACTCATAACAATGTCTCAACCCAGAGGGGGGAAAAGTCAAAATGATAGAAGTGTAAATTTGGTAAACAAAACAAAAGACTTGTTAACTCAAGGCAGAAAAAAACTGTTCAAAGATGAAAAAATCCACCAGTAAGAAGAAACTGGTAGACAAGGAATGAAATAACCTTTAAGCAGGAAGTTATGGTGTCTTGTTTTTTACATGATTAACTGAACAGTTTTACCTCATTTATAAGCTTTGACACGTACAAATGAGTGGAAACCACATGAGATTATCAACATATTTCATACTTTATGTACTTGTCTAATGTATTTAGTATGTTATCTTATGTTTATATTTTATCACATTATAGTGTATGCTAAGGTTTTTTTCTCATATTCTCATATTGAATATTTTGTTTTATTTTGTTATTTGTTGTGTTGGTTTTTCTATAGATATAAATTTCTCTCTTCTAGTGTTAATATGTATATTTACTGTGTATTTACTATTCCTTTGCAATACCTGGATAACCTGCTGCTGTAACACTACAATTTCCCAATTTGGGATCAATAAAGGACATCCATCTATGTATCTACATATATCTAATTATCTATCTGTCTATCTATCTGTCTATCTACCTATTTTTTCATCCGTTCATCCATCCATCCATCCGTCCATCCTACCACCACCGACTGCCACCATCCCATAAGTTATTGCATGTACTAATTAGATGATCATATTACTGTTTTTAGATATTTAAAAAAACATTTGCAAGGACAGAATTTAAATGAGTGCATTTCTTTCGTTTTTCATTTCAATTTATATTTATTCATGCATCGTGTGTTTATTTTTAGAATGGTCTTGTCCTGAACCAGCCAGAGATGTTCAAGCTCAAATCCTGCATTCGGAGGAAAACAGACTCCATCGACAAGCGTTTCTGCTTTGATATCGAAGTGGTGGAGAGGTCTGTGACTGTCTCAATCATCTATATGTTCCCAAACATGTGTTACTGTAACACTTACATGGACTGAAAACATATACAAAACATAATATTTATTACTATTACCACCCTCTCTAGTATGTGGTTTGATGTCACATTTGTTTTCATGAGAACTATCGTAATGTGTTGTTTTGTATATTTATTGAGACATTTATCAGCTATTTTGTTATTTCATTAGTAGTTAGGATATTATATTTGAAGAATATACTGTCCTAATTAGGAAAAATGTTACACATCACAAAATACAACATCCACAAATCAGCATGCTGCAATTTGTTCTACTTGATCTTGATATATGCAAATAATAATAGATACTATGGAATTACCTTAGAAATTTTACATTTTGAAGATTATGTGGCATTTTAACATATAACTGTAGTACTTCCAGGTTTAACAGAATATTTAAACGACTAACATATTTAAAGACAGATGAATTGCATGTGGGATGTTTTGTTCTCATGCATTTTGTGTTTTATCGAACCCAATTGATCCTGACAATTAACCCAGATTGTCATGGGAGTACACAGCACTTGAACATGCAAGAGTTGTTCAGGTTTGATTAACATCTTCAAAGACACCCTGTTTACCAGTGTTAGATGTTTTCAGCTCTGTTTGTGTCCTGCATGTTCCTCAAGTCCTCTCCCTCCCAACCTCTTGTTTGTTGTATGTCCACAACATCGATATTTTCTCTATTTTTTTGAACCCATTCCGTCTTTTCTCTGTGTTCATGTCAATGTAGAAATGACATCTATCGTGGAACTCTTTTCAGACCACTTCAGTTTTTCTGTAAAGTCCGGTATGTGAACTGACCAGTCCTGCCCTTTCAGAGCAGTTGCATGTGCTGCATGTGTGCTGCTAATTATAACATTCACTCAATCTCAAATTCAGACCTTCTAATGAAATACTTTTGCCTTCTTACCACTTCACAAAATCAGACATCACTTGGTCAATATGGGCTAAAGGATACAGACATATTACTTTTTCCTACTTGTCTGCAATTACTCAAACAATACAATGATTCATATCATTCTGAGAATCAATTGATCACTTTGCCTCTTTTTAGAAGTTGAAAATCCACTAGCTGTATGGGAACATTCATAATGGATTTGTATTCAATGTTTCACTGGGGAACAGAATGAGGGATTGGCCAAAGATCAAACACCGTCAACTTGACTGCCCACTGATTAACAGTGGCTCAATTGATCAAGTTGTAAGTTATGAGAGCTTGATATCAACTCATTATTGCATGTGTATTTCATTATATAGAGTTAGCTCATCACTGTGCATTATTGTTGCACAGCACCAGCAGGGCCAGCACTGTTCACCCTCTGTGAGTGTTGCTGAGCATGGACAATAACTGCAGTTTATTTGCAGGACAACTCATTTATCATAAACGACGATGCCCCAAGGTGCTTGTTCCAACCACAAGGACAATGTGGGCCAAGCCCCAGTCAGCTTCAAGCTCATCCATTCATCCTCATTATAATAAACATGCTGTTACACCTATAGCCCAGCCAGAATCAGGCCAACCATCTCAAAACCGCATTTCTAGGGTTGGTTCATCCAAATCATAAGAGGAGTATCTTGCCAAGCAAATAGTTTTATTTTGATCGCCCAGATCTCGAGATATCTCTCTCCACCGCAGTGTGGATATAAATTAATAGATTTTCATTTGTGGTGCTCAAAGCAATGATAAAATGCCATTTTAAAAATTCAACAGCTACATGTCTTTCTAGGAAGTGTGTACCAATTTCTCTGGATAATCTACAGACCCCACTATTGACAGTTTTCATTGGTACTTTGGTAGGAAGTACTTTGTTACCAATGAAAACTATGTGTTCTGTGGATTAGAGTAACATTGTCATGTTGTAAGCATCCCAAACAAAAATTCAATTCACCTACATTGTTTTAAGTTGGAGGCATGAATAACAGAGACAGATATCTCAAAACCTGGACAAATGAATGCAAAACTATATGCATGGCTGGGTACCACCTGAAGTACAGTTTTGTACAGTAACATGGTTGAAACAACCCCTTCATTGCAAGACATGCAACTCTACATGGCTCTGCGCTAGTACTAACCATCACTACTGGATGGGGTTTAGTTTTCATTTGCCAGTATTATCATATAATGTGTCATCAGATCACTACCAACTAAAGCAACGCTGCGTATCAAGTGCAGATAATACACCAGTTTCAAGCTATTTAGCACAGAGTGGGGCGAGACATGAGACACAAGAAATGCTGTGCTGTAGAACACAGAGGAGACAAAGGTGTTTGCATGTTGGGTGCAATAAATGAATCACTCTAATATTAAGCACATGTAGCATTTAATTGGGAGTGGAATGTGAAGCACAGAGCCAACCCAGGGCACAGTTTGAAGTCAAGCATTTGCACATGAGCTATTTTAGTCACACTAGTCCTTTTATAGTGGTCTCAGCCAGTGTAAACATGGTCTGTCCAGGGGCCCCTAGACAATGAGATCAGACTAAGACCAGCTTTTCTCTGAAATCTTTCCAGGCATGGCGTTATGACACTGCAGGCACTGTCAGAGTCCAACAGAAGATTGTGGCTAGAGGCCATGGATGGCAAGGAGCCGGTGAGGACCTCTTCCTGTTTGTCTTTGAAATATTCATTTTACACTGGCTCCTGTTTGACTAGGATGTTTTTTGGAATTTTTTTTTGTTGTTGTTGGTTTGACAAGAAAACAATACCAAAACTGAACTATTTGTCACTGGCACCCTCTTCTGGTGGGTTCAGGTTAGGTCCAGCAACATCTTTTTAAGAAACCATGACCTCACCATCCACTTGTTCTAATAATAGACTGCCCACTTCAACCATAGAAGCACTGGTGGGAAAAACTGGGACATGACTCTCTTCTTTAAGGGATTTTGTTTAATTTTGAAGCAGAGGGTTTTATAACTTAGTAATGCTTTTTGTTATCTCTCTCTAGATTTACAACCTACCTGCCATTTTGAGCAAAAAGGAAGAGAGTAAGTGTGTTTTTTTTTTCAAATCTCTCCAAACCCCTTTCATCATAGTAAAGTATAAATTCAGCTTTCAAAGACTTGAAAAAAAAACTCCATACACACACCCCCACACACACACACATACACATACATCAAACACATAATTTGTTACTTACAACTACAGTATCTCTGTTCATTAACACAATTATTTGACATGCACCCACTCAGCTGACATAGCGCAGCTTTACAGCAAAAGGGTTGCATCTTATTAGTTGGAGCACATGCATAGGGGGAGAGCTTGATGCGTGGTTAAGCCAGACGGTAATTGACATGTCAATCCTATTCTTGTGTTTTACCGCAGCGTTTCTTAATGAGGCGGGCTTTAACTTTGTGAGGAAATGCATTGACCTGGTGGAGGTGAGAGGTGAGGCATTTAAATCTCTCAACTTTCAAACGACTTGAACAGGTCCTGGTGGTGATTATGAATAACAATGTGCTTAGTTCATTAGTGGACATGACAACATACTGCACTGTCATAAGTCTTAACAGAGCAGAAAGTCTTTGTTCCTTGTTCCGGTTCTTTATTTTTCCTTTTTCATTACAATGCAGGTATAAATACGATGGGACTATACCGGATCGGAGGGGTCAACTCCAAAGTACAGAAGCTGATGACCACAGTCTTTTGTAAGTGACCTTAATATCAGGAAAAAAATTAGCATTTCCCACTCACAGCATAGTAGTATAGAAACTACAAATAGGATCTCTGTTTAAAGGGACTGGAGCCAAATTTAAAGTATCATTATTCATCAAGCTCGGAATTACAGCTTTTTTTCTATTGTTAAGACTATTTCTTTGCACTATATGTACTTAGCAACATTCTCACAACATGTATTTCGATGTATTTTTCAATTTCTTAATGCCTGAATTATTATTTTCAGCAAATTAACCTCTCCTTTTAAAGCTCTGGTTAATGAACAGCTCTGGACATGATCTCAGGTTGAAGTTAAAGCTTCAGCAAACATTATGTGACCCTGCAGAGTGAGGAAAGGTGTCCTCCTTGTGGTGTGACAGTGTAACAGCCATTATGCTTCATGTTACTTTGCCATTACCTTGTTAGTTACCGAAGGCAATCCTGTTTGCATGTGTTTCATACGTTTGAACAGGAAATGTCTCAATGATTTTTTTTAAATTCTCACTCAAGCTGGATCTCCATCTCTCTCAGACACTCATTGCACACATCATGCACTCATTTTCACTTAAATTTATCTCACATTCTTGGGTTGAGTCATTTTACACAAGAAGAACGTCAGTGTTTTTTATGCTCATTTAACCAGCTTGTCGGTTTGTTGCTTCAGACAGTTTACAGCTTAATTGATAATGAATAATTGGATTAAGTGTGTTTCCAATAGCATCCAAGGCACCTGTGGATATGGACCTGGATGCAGAGACGTGGGACAACAAAACTATCACCAGCGGTCTGAAGAATTACCTCAGGTCAGCTCGCCCCACCAGCTATGTGTCCTCAGCTGTCAGGAATCATTGCTGCCTCCATAATGCCTCTTTGAAGCCTCCCTGGTGTTAGTCATGCATTCAGTGCTGCCTCTGACTCACAAATGGAGATGGCTGCATTTATTAAAAAGACCCATGCCACTCAGGAAATCAATGATAACTGTTCTCTTTATTCACCAGGTGTCTCTCTGAGCCTCTAATGACCTTCAAGCTCCACAAAGATTTTATCATGGCTGTCAGTAAGTTATGAAAAGTTATTAACATTATAATAGATATTTTAGCAAAGGCTTTATTTGCTGTTCATAACATACAGTGTTAATGGGCAGATTACATTTGTGGCAGAAGATTAGCACATTTGAATATGGTAAATCTTAATTAGTATTTGATCATTGGAGAACACAATATTTCGAAATTTGTTTTGATCAAATTGAATTTGCTCTAACCATTTGAAAGTGAAAGTTTGAACTAAATTGCATTTCAAATTAAGTCCTTTATGAGATAGCTTTGTGGGCACTACATTCATGTCCTTAAAGCTGGAAAATCAAACAAGCATAGACTGAACCAATTAAACCATTTCCATCTCAGGCTACCAAAAAAACAAAAAACAAAAGTCTACATGCCGTATGCATCACATTGCTCTCATGTCATGTCAAACTGGTAAGTTAAATTGGCTTAATCTGGGTGAATTTGCTTCTTTCTACACTTCTGGATATAGTGTCTCAGACAGTTGAATATAAATTTGAAGAACTGAATTTGAAATGTGTTCTGCCACTTCAGTTTGAAGTAGTATTTCTCATATTTATATTCAGTACATGGAATCTAATTTTTAACATTACCATGCCAGTATAGTCATTACAATAGAATATTCTGTTACCCTGATCACAAGAGTCACCGTGTTATTGGTAGTATTACCATTCTTTCTGCAATTCAAACCGCAGTTAACAATTGTCAACTTGGCATATCTTGTGTTAGTATATCACCCTCTTGATCATGTTATTCCTGTTTGACTTCCCTCAGAGTCAGATGACCAGAACTACAGGGTGTGTGCTGTCCATGCCTTGGTTCATAAGCTGCCGGAGAGGAACAAGGAAATGCTGGAGCTACTAATAAAACACCTTGTCATGTACGTGTTCCTGTAATGAATCAGTTACTCTGCAGCCCTAAGAAAGAAGAGCAACCGTATGACAGACAATAAAGATTTCTGAGACTGATTAAATTGTCTTCACAGTTTGGGGACACCTTAATGCATTTACAGGCCTCTCTAAAACTGACAGTGCTGTGTAAAGAACAAAGCTGTGACCACATGGGAAAGAGTTTGCATTTGATATAGCATAGAATAGCATCATCATGTAATGCCCATGTCTTCTACCTGCAGAGTTTCCACCCAGAGCCAGTTCAACCTGATGACAGTGTCCAACCTGGGTGTCATCTTTGGGCCCACCTTGATGCGGTCTCAAGAGGAGACTGTGGCAGCGATGATGAACATCAAGTTCCAGAACATTGTTGTGGAAATACTTATTGAGAACTTCAACAAAGTGAGTCATTGTTGACGTACAATATGCTTGTAGTTTTGTCCTCACCATTTAACTAATTCCTTCTTTATGTAATTCTTACTTTAAAGGTCTTTTATTACAAGGTTCACTCTACCTTTGCTCCTATAGACGTTTTTCCATCTGCCAATAACAGAATTAAGGGGAAAAACCCTGCTGATGTGAAATTTTTTAAAATGTTTGACAAAAAGACACTGAACATGGCACCACATGAGGGTGGGTGATATGGATAGTATATTCTATCATGGTATGAGCAAATTTATATTGCAATATTTATATATATCTTAAAATATGTTTTGTAAATTCAAATTAGAAACTGTTAATAGATCAAATAACCCAATTTGAAAGTAGAAACTTCTGGTTGTATTATACCTGGTATAATCTAACTGGTTTATTACAAAAAGAGACTACCTCAGTATAAACAGTTTTGCAACATATCTGATGGCTGACGAAATACTTCAGTCTCACAGTATAGATTGTTGTAACATCCATCCCTATACTGGGTAGCAAGATTCTTAAAATATTGGTGGCAAACTCCAAAACACAGTTGTACCCACTTATATTGATTAGGAATAAAGATATTGTGTAGTTGTGTTGAGTAATTAGTGCTTCTGCCTGGACGTTCAGATCTTCCACCAGCCTCCAGACCCCAATGTGCCCCTGCCCCAACCCCAGAGCCGGACTGGCTCTCGTAGGAGCAGAGCCATCTGTCTGTCCAGCGGGCCCAGGAAACCCCGCAGCATCTACACCCCAACACTGTGCCTGGCAGATGCAGAAAGTGAGTACCAAAGCAGTGAATATCACCACAGGTCATCAAACCACATTTTTGCCAAAGCCCATCAGTGGCATATAATAACTGTCAGACATCTGCTGAAACTGTCTCACCAATTTTCTAAAAGATTCACCTCATATTGGCTTTTCAGTATTTTTAAAATGGGAAGCCATTAGTTTTCCATTTAGGCTTCCAAATGAGAATGATATCTTCAGAGAAAGGCATTTCCTTTAAGCCATAGAGTAGCCACAATCATTTCCTCAATCATCAGGTTTTAATGAGGGCCTTGTATGCCTTTTCTCTGGTCCCTGCATAGGTGACACTTTCAGTAGCAGTCCAAGCAGCACTCCCATGGGCAGCATGGAGTCTCTGTCCTCCCACTCCTCTGAGCAGAACACCTCCTCCAAAACAGCCTCCTCTGCTCAGGTCAAGGACAAGTCACTTCTGGACCTCCGTCGGACACCATCACAGCTCTCAAATGGCCCCAGGAGCACCGTGTGTGTCAGCAGCCCAGAGTCCAGCTCCAAGGAGGATGCGGGGCGCACAGATGGAGAGTCAGAGGATGCTCTCAGCCTGTCCTCAGTCAGCACCACACCCAGGCTGTCTCCCGCACCCAAAAAAGCACCACACTGCCACATTGACCTCAGGCCAGCACTGCTGAACCGTTCCGCTGGTCCCTCTCTGAAATCACTGCATATATCTGAAGGTAGGATAATCATCAAATAATGCCGGTTCAGGTTTGCCTGTCATTAGTTCATTGATATGAATGTCATTTTAGGACAGAATTCATAGGTCAGTAGTTTTATTGTCATAATGTGTTCTTCCAGGACTGGATGCTTTCAAAGACTGATAGCAACCCTTTGATTTAAGCATAATTTAAACAGTTTTGAAATATCATTTATATGACACATCTGATTTACTTGGAACGGTGTATGTGAGAGTGTAAAACTTTAGTGTCTTTGTGTTTACCAGGAGACAGGAGTTATTCTTTGTATGTTTTTCTCAAGGCCACAGGAGCTGCTCTGGATCTGTCCAAAGTCTGTCAACACTGGAGCCCAAAGAGAGTTTAAAGCCTGCTGAGCACCCAGACCTTCCACCAAAACAAGTGATCCGCCGCAGGATGGACACATCGGCCAGCAACGGATATCAAAGACCTGGCTCAGTGTAATGAACTGAAATAAGGCTCATCATTTTGTTCAGTATAAACTACTGTTTCTATAGTAATACTATTGATGATATCAACTTCAATGTAATGCCATTTATGAATTCTTAACTTAAGGGCACATTATCACTCACCTTAAAACCAGTGCTGAAATTTACCAACAATTCTGATTAATGATTGATTGGTACTGTTTACTGCATCAAGCAAAAATGCCAAACATTCACTGGTTCCTACCACTCAAGCGTCAGGATCTGCGTTTTTCACTATTTATTGATTAATCAAACGAAAAAATTGTATTAGATGATGAAAATAATTGTTGTTTGCAGCCCTGATACCCATAATATTTTTTTGATTTCTATAAGGGTAATGGGTATGTGTGTGGCAGAAAAATAGCTACAAGTCAATAAGGCTTAAGGTCAATAGTTCAGCAACATTTCTCTCTTACTTCCTCCCTCTGTCTGTCTCTCTCCTCTGCGTCGTCAGCTTCCTCCTTCGTCTGTTTATGAGCATTGGGTATTGGGAGGGATGAGATGAGTATGTGCTAGGAGATTTATGTCTTTTCCTCTCTGGTGGGAGAGCTGGCTTTAATTATGCTCTGCCTGCTCTTGGGTTGATGTGACCCAGCAGCAGGCTACACTCCTTCTCTTGGGACAAACAGATTGTTTGACTTGTCATGTCTGAGAAGCCAGTCACACAGTCTCTCAAGTGGTTTCCTTGTATAGCACCCACCAGCCTGCCCTAGGCTCTGTTGTCCCCTTGACTCTGAGGTTGTTGTGCGCAGGGTCAAGTGCAGCCTTGTTATATAGTTGAACTCAGTTCAGCATCGTGCTGAAGCTGAGTCCGCCCGGGGGAAGGAAACCTCCCATATTGTGTCGTTACGCCTTTCACCTCATTCTAAACAATGAAGAATGCTGGCAGGGCCAAGAGAAAGTGGACATATTTGTTGTGGTCCAAAAAGGTCAGAAAGGCTTGACTTTCTCTTTCAGGCTGCACTGCAGATTTTATAGACGATAAAAATATATTTCACAAATTTACTGACTCTACATCATTTGATCTCAGCACATATTTTTCCTTTGGTGATGTTATCTTTCAAACATTTGTTTTTCAGCTGTTAATGATATCCTTGATATAATCAGGTGGAGTGAACAGTATTTCTTTTCCATTTTCATTTTCATTTTTTTCAGGGTTGCTGCCAGAGCACTGCTTTTTGAAAATGCCTCTTCCCCACAGTCTGCTCCAGTCGGAAGGTACTGTAAAAACATGACACCAGCTACAACAGTTTGACCTAATTAATCTGTTTCATCTCTTCAGACCTGCCATGACATTGTCTGTTTTTTTTGTTGTCTTTATAGAGATGCTAAGGCGATGTATTCTTGTGAGGCAGAGCACAGCCATGAGCTCAGCTTCCCCCAGGGGGCGCACTTCTCAAACGGTGAGCAGAGCCAAAACAAGGCAAAAAAATTAGACCAACTTTGCTGCAGAAGTTCTCACAAAAACACACATGTCTCCGTCTCCTTGTGTAGGTTGATTGGACATTTGAACAGTGTACACAGACATTCTGTTGTATACTGGCAGCGCACAGCAAGGACTTGGCTAATTCCCAGTGTTATGTAGAGGCATAAAATGATTTTGCTCTTAGCGTGACGCCCCCATATGCATAACTAAAATCCAAACAGTGCCAGGATTTTTTATTGCCTCTTGCCTTTTCCATGAAGAGATGACTTGGCCCACAACCAGTGCAGGCAGGTCACTGTAACCTAGTGATGGAAGGCACTGGTGCCTGTTCCCTGTTAACACAGACAGCAGAGCCAGCAGCCAAATGCAAAAACATCAACAAATGCTCCCTACCATTTACCAGCAGGCAAAGCACTTTTATTGCTCTCTACATTAATAGACCATTTTCCTCTATATCCTTATTCAGCAGATCTCTGCTAGATTGTTCAAGCTGATCATTTTTAAAGATGTTCCTCTTTTTGGTGCATCTCAATACTAATTAACCATGTCATTTTTATGGTTTATACTGTATGTGTTTGATTAAGCAATCTTTCAAGCCTGCTGAAATACTCTGTAGGGGCTGAATTTAAAGAGCTGTCTGACCTAGAGTCTTCCTCAATCTGCTATAAATGTTGTAATTGTAGGAAATAATTTAATCAAATATGGACAGGTTACACTGGATTAAGAATTGTTCTGTTTCTCTCTTTTCTCTCACTAAATTATTTTTTCTCTCCTTTTGTCTGGTAGTCTACCGTTCTGTTGAACCAGGCTGGCTCCAAGCAACATATGAGGGAAAAACAGGTTTAATCCCTGAGAATTATGTCATCTTCCTCTAGAAACCTGGTAAACATTGCATATTTTTCATGGTATCCATGGAAATAAATAATGTTGATTGTTTTTTTTGTTCCTATTATTATAACATTTCTGTATTGTATGCATTTCTAGCAGATACCAAACAGAGCAGTAACTGCTTTAACAGTGCTAGAAGTTCAAAATCTTTTTTTTTTTTTTTTGTAATGATGTCATTCTCAAATGTTTGGGGATTCTGCAGCTTGTCAGAAGTTAAGAGGAAGTAGGTATGGCATGATTGCTGTTTCCCCACATGTAAATATATTACCCATGGACTGCACTGATGTTTTTAGTCCCAGTATTAACCTACAGAATCACAAAACAATCACTTCCCATTTCACAAATTTTATTCTCAGAAATATATTATCTTTTGACTTCCCACTATGTCAGCATAACACTCAAGTTGATAATGGAAATCTGTAGTTTCATAAACATTTTGTAATAACTGTAACTGAACAAACTGTGATTTAAAATAAAGATACTTATCTAATCAAATAGAAAGAGCATAATGGATTTGCACCTTAACTTTTATGTTTTTGGCCTGTGATCATTGTTCATCCACTGAACCTGCTCACTGCTACAGTGCACTTTCTGGTTAGCTTTACAGTACTGTACTGTACATCAATGCTCTTGAGTTTTTTTCTGTAAATGCTAATCAAAAATATTTACTTCTCGTAACAGTTTATTATTATAAATTATCACATCAAATATATTTCATATGTAAAAATGTGTTTTTATAATGTCATGAATGCTATTTTTATGAGGGCAAGCCTTCACCTTTAATACCTGTTGTGGTACTGTACTCACTGGTACACTGGTGTACAAGCAATGACAACTAGACATGTATTCTCTATAACTGTCACAACATTTCAAAATACAAAGTTCATTATTATTGAAAAAGTTAACTGAAGCGATACAATTTCAAAAAAAAAAAAAAAAAGATTAAAGAAAAAAAAATAATCAACAAGCTTTTTGCCCTTCAGTTATTACAAACTGAAAAATTAAATCTTACTCTGGGGGATGAAAAATGTATTTGGGAAGGTATTTGAGAATGTGCGCTTGCCAAGATCAGGATGTTCTTTTCCATTTACATCTACGAGAATGTGAGGTGGCCTTGAACAGTGATGCTGGAATAATACTCCCTTACAGTCTGAATTTGCAGGGGCATGTCACGGAAATCATATCCACATCCTGAATATGTAACATTTGGCATTCTGTTTTGTTGTTTTTTTTTTTTTTATATGGCAAGCTTGTTTCCATGCAATCAGCTACTGTGTCTTGACGGTGTATTAGCATGTCGATATAAATAAACAGCGTGATTTATTAGACCTGTGGTCCAAATTCTTTGTCACAGTTAGAAACTTTAACTTGTGCTCACTGCCAACGAGGAACTCTAAATTCAACGTGTAAATCATTTTCAGGAGTCAGAATGTACTATAAGTGATTTGGATGTTAGAAGTTTTAATACAGTTGTCTCTTGCATCCCTAGTTTTAGATCCTCTGCTGTGTTTTTGGTTTAAAGCTAGGATTAGTCTGACAGATAATTTAGTTGTCTTCCAGTTTGATGAATGTTCCTTCCCATCCTTAGCTACATCAACTTTTTTTTTTGCACATTTTTATTACCTTCACAGGGGAACTATTATTTTAGATTAATTTCTTTGTCTCTGTCAGCTGGACAACTCACTGACTTCAATGAAAATTGGTTTAAAGTAAGACCACAGTACAAGTAAGACTATGATTCATCGTTTGCACAGATCTGAATGCTGATACAGCTTTTTGTAAGAGTTTCTAAATATTGCTATTTTTTCATGAACTAGGCCTACTGCACTTGCATGAGTAAGATCAAATCTTTTAAATATGCTTTATTATAAAAATAACACATTTATAGCATTGTGCAGCCTTGGTAGAGATGTGCGCTGAGTTCTTTGTAATTCATTTAAGTGTACAGACGGGGTTTTGCAAATATTTTAAGGTGATCCTCCCAGTTTCTCCTCCCTAGAATAAATGCGGTGTCTCACTCTGACTCAGTGCTGCCTACCCTAACAGAATTTCATTTATTTAAGTGGCAAGTTTTAGTGTCTCCTGCATTTCTACCTTACAAACAAGAAAAGTTTGGTCAGAAATATTTCATGTTTTTTATTTTATGATATATATATTTTTTTGTTTGGTTTTTGCTTGTCTTTTTCTGTTTTGCAGCTTCAGTAAGAAAATATCACTATCACCTATATCGTCTAGTACCATCTGTACACAATATGTAGATGGGGAAAGGGTGGCTACACCAGATTTGAGGTTTATTTATACAGAGGAGCTTTATTGATTGATTCCTCTGATTTTATGACGTTAAAGATATCTCTACTAAAAACATTTAAAGGAATGTGATTCTTTTTAACCACATAAAGTGAAATAGCTAAAGAGCATTAGAGGCAGTTTGGCAAAGTATAGATAACTGGCTACATTAGTGAAGGCTATGAAGAATCCAGTAATTGTGGGGTGAATAATCCAGTCACAAGATGTTTCCACAGAGTCGTGATGTCTGTGCTGGCATTATCACTTGGTGTGGAACAAGAGGGGCTTCACCATTCCTGCCAGGACTTTGGGAAGCTGGGAGGCAATGACCTCTGTCATCATCTCTGGAAACTCCACTCTCATGGCGTCTGCCTGGATGAAGGTACTCAGACAGAACAGGTTGACCTTCTTCACTATCTGTACAAAAAAGAGACATTCATGTTTGTGTTAGTTCTCATTAAAGTAGCCATCAGCTTAAGACACATATGAATCAATGCTGCTGTACTCAGCTCTACCAGGGAACATACATCATGCATGGCGTCCATCAGTTTGGTGAGGTGGTAGAATCGCTGAGAGCTGGCCACCACTCCTTTCTCCTTTATGTGGATGGCCCTGGTCAGCTCCCGAATGTAGTTTTGTCTCATCTCTTCAAATGCTGCCTGACTTTTGACTCCCTCAAGAGGCACTGAGAACAGACAGGATGCATATAGATTCAAGACATCATTTGTCCAAACGTTATGCACTTTTAAAATGTAGAAAACTATAAAAGAAAGCCATACAAGCACTCATGAGATGCCAGTTAATGATTGTTTTGGAATTAATGCTGCTTATGAAAAACAATGTTTTTTTAGTGTGTTCTTTTAAGTGTAAAACTGGGAAGTGATAACAGCTGCTACATAAATCATGTCAAGGTCCAGTCACCCAGTACAACATTCACATCTCTGTTTGCAACACTGTATACAGAGTACAGTTCTTTTCAACTGGAAGGTCAACACAAGGTAAAAAAAAAAAAAAAAAAAGATTCATCTTGAGTCTGCCACCAATTCAAGGTGTTTTCTGTCTCTTACCTGTGTTGAGTAATATTATGGCTTTCATGCAAAGAAACTCCTCCCGTGTAACTTGAAGATTTGCAAACTCCTGAGGGATGAACTGTATCGCCAGGCAAAGGTCGTAAATTGGAGATCTCCTCATTTGCTCCCTGACAGAAAAAAATATCAGACGGTTTATGTTTTTGAACAATTCAGAGTCTCTTTCTCATCGAAAATCATTGCTTTATGAATAAATGCATCAGTGTTATGTTGATACAATTCTTAATCATAAATTGTGATTCAAAGGGCAACTCAAATTGCCTGTGTGATGGAAGTTACTTACTGACTAAGAACCAAGTCAGGTGCAAAGTATAAATATTCACTGGTGACATTCTGAAAGGAACGCCACCCGAGAGAAAACACCATCAGATTCATCCATGAATACTGGATGAGGGTCATTTGATCATTGATGTGAAGGTTCCGAAATCCTTAGAAAAAAAAAAGAACATCTTGTATTAGATCAACATTTCAGAACATTTTGTCTGCACCAATATATTATCAAGTGGTGCAATTGATTTCTAGTTATATTCTGGCTCAGCTTAAAACTTCATTGCCATCAATTTTATAAAATCGCTTTCTATTTTAACATTTCCGGTGACAATCAAATGGTTTTATACCACTTGGAGACACTGCTGTCATATCCAGTATTAATGGCTTTACAAAACCCTCTATCTCATTCAGTGTTAAGGCTGAGACCTTCGGTGAGGCCTGCCAGTGGGTCCCCATGGCTACAAATGCTGTGACCCTGAGCTGCACAGAGCCGTTACCTGGCAGAGACTTGGACCACTTGACAATCCACAGCAGCTGTTTCTCACAGAGTCTGTTGAGACTGTTGAGCAGAATATGGGGAACATCAGACTGGGAGCTGTCATAACCGGAGTACACGGTCTCTGGTTCAATGTTTTCCAGGATATTGATGATATGTTGGGAGATCTGCACCTCACGGATGCCTGGTATGCAAGACATGGAGGTCAGGGCTTGATTGTCACTGGACATGGCCAAGTGAGACTGGAACATCAGGGACGGGGCCAACCCCAAGGCTTTCAAGGCCCCAAAACGCTTCAGTTTCCTGCCTGTGAAATCAATACAAGGTCTGGTTAGATCTGATGAAGAAGAGTATTTGTGCCTTCAACATATCACAAAGCTTCACTGTTTTGCTTCCTATACAAGTAAATTGACTATGTAAGTGGTAAAATGGCTTAAACCTGCATCTAAAAAAGGAGTTTAATACCTCTGCTCACAAAAGGATCCTGTTTAACATTAATTCATTATTGTTTTATCATGATTTCAAAGTGTGACTTGGTGTTACATAACCAGTCACTTTCATTTTTGTGATATGGGTGCATTAGCTCAGTGCAAAAAGAAATCCAACCAAATAGTACCTCCAAGCATCATTCCTGCTTGATAGCACTTTCGGAGGCGACACGCAGGGCAATTTTTCCTTCGGATTTTGTCCACAATGCAGTCATTTCGGCCAGCACAGAGATAGCTATGATGGCCTGTTGAGTGAAAGGGTACAGACAATGCACACAATTTTAACTTTGCTTGACTTCCAAACATGTAGGGAGGAGGAGATGCACATAATCAGGAGAGGAAAAAAAGAGTTGAAGGGCTCTTGACTATTAGCATTGCTACTCCACTCTACACTCAGTGTTCTGAGGAGAGATCTAAAGAAGAAAATTAGATAGAGGCAAGGCTGCGAGGACAGAGTGACACGGCCATGGTGAGACATAGTGGCTCTTATATATCTCACATTTCAAGATAACAAGAAAAACAAGTCCAAGACGAAGAACATGGTGAACACTGGTCAATGTGTTACTGTTGCTAATGACCTTTAGCAACTCCCATAGAAGGTCAGTCAAATCTTACGTGGTAACTCCCCTTTAATGTACCACAGCATTCAGTGTAGACTTATGATATTAATATTTGGTTACAGTCTGTAACATCTCATTCAGTGTTTTTTTTTTTTCTTTTTTTTTTTGATGTTTGTTTGTCAGGAACAATGCCCACTTATCAACAGCAACAACCTGTAACTAGGTTACCTTAGGAGACACATTTCCATCCACAGGAACTCTAAAAAGAAAATATTAAATGGCAGTTGTTACAAATTAACATGTATAAAGGGAACAACTGTGGGTATGAGAGTACACAACAAAGAAAGCACCAATAGACCACAGGCAGCAGAAAAAGATTAATTGTAGTCCCAGTGTAGATTGAAAGAGAAAGATGAAAAGATAAAAGGCATCTTGAAATAGAATAACATATGAAAAAAGTACTTAAACTGTCTGCAGTAGCTAAGGGTTTTTAGATCTCCTCTTTCATGACAGTCTCAGTACACTATATGAGTAAACTGGACAATATAGGCCTTTTTCACAGCAGACAGTTTGACCTGTCATATTAGGAAAAGCAGAGGTGTTACTGATAACACCAGCAACGGCTTCTTTCTATTCAAGTGTCCCAGTAAATCGTGACAACATGAGTCAACGTGCACAATACCAGGAGCTTGAAACTGAAGCAGCTACACAGAATTCAGCCATCATTCATTTCATTATTTACATCTATGCTTTAGCGACTGTGACAAGTCAAAAGGCTTTCTGTGACAAAGGCTTGTATTGACTGAAAAGTACGTGGATGTTTTCTTTCCTCACCTTCGACTGCTCTTTTGAAAAACACTTTACAGCTCCCACAGGTTAAGACTCCATAGTGGCAACCAGAAGCTTCATCACCACAGATCACACACAGTCTCTGAGGTGGCATACTGAAAAAAAGAAGAAAAAACTGCATTGATAAACATATCTTTGAATCAAAATGTGTGTACAAACTACAAATATAACTTTTAACATGCAAGTGTAACACCTTAATTTTAAAACTTAATCATCCTTTTAACTTTTTAACATTTAGATTAAGATGAAATGTTAAGACAAGACCCAGGGACCCAAGGGCCCTCAATATAAGTTTATATAAAGGTGTATGGGTGTAGAGTAGGGGATAGTTAGGCTACTTTATTTTTATTCAGACAGGTATATATGGTATTTCTGTGAGGAAGACCAAATGGAATAAAATGTTCTCATTCACTCCCACTTGTTTTCAATATACATGCACTTGTTTCATAACGTGTCCATGAGAGACAGATGACTAGATACTGTCAAGATAGTGAATTGAACGGAAATTAAGACGCAAACAAGCTGTTTGTCTTGTTTCTCAGAGACAGACTGAATCAGAAATGGACTGTGTAGGCCTACTCGTTGTGCACTAGGAAGTGATCTGTCCTCACACTGTGATGATTAGTCTATTTAATCATCAATATATAGGCCTATCTATAAATTGGTCTATTTTTTTTTACTTTTAAAGTCACACAAACATATAGTAGGCGTTAATTCGTCATGAATACGTGCAGTGATTCAGTTTTAATTAAAGATGTCAGTCTCGCTAATGACTTAAATCAGTGTCAAAGTTTGTACGTACCCGGGGAATGCTGCGAAAGGTGAGATGTTCCGCTGAGACAAAGCCTGGTTCTGGATCCCATTATAGCCGCTGTGTGTAAAAGGGTCCTCCGTCATCCCTGCGGACTGGCACCAGTACTGAAGCTCAGCCGGAGACGTCTGCGTCTGCCAACGGGGAACCTCATTCTTGTACACTGTCAGTTGCGTTGCTGTGTGCGCGTTGGCATCAAAGTCGATCACAGCCTTCCCGGACAAACCGCACCTGGAGTCAGCCCTCTGCAGGCTCAGCGAAGTAAGTTGCTCTGACTGGTTCAGGTCGATCAGAAAGCTTGGAGATCCCTCCAGTCCTGGTCTAGGACCCGCCGCGGCTGGCGTAAAGCCTGCCGACTCCCCTTCACCACCAAGCCCCAGCTGCTGCTTCCCGTCGGTGTCACAGCAGGTGTCAAGAGCAGGTATCTGCGATGATGGATCAAAATTGGGACACGGGGTGTCCATAATCACAGAGGGCTCCTTTTCATCTTTAATGAATTTACACGCTCCGGTTGTAGAGGAGAGGCTTGAACTTGCGCCTGACAAACTTTCGGATGTGGCCACATTGGTCCTCTGAACTTTTACAAAATCTTCCCACTGCACACTGTCACACTTCAGATATTCAGTGCTACGGTCAAAAAAATGTTTTCCAGCAAGTGAACCATCCAGCATGTTACAATCTTTGAAAACTGCTCCGTCGCCGCTTGAATTGCCCTGGATCAGTGCGCCAGCGTTGCCATAATTACGCACGGAGGAGGAAGACATGCAAGTCAGAGACGGTGCCTCGTTGGTGTTGTACCCAGCTTCAATGAAGTCACTTACTCTTGTATCGGTGGAATCAGCAATCGAAGTACTGACAGTGATCATCCTCCCGTTTACTTTATTTTCCATCTTCTGAACCACAACGCGCACAGCAGAGACTTGAGTGCGCCGGAGCCTGGTGTGTGTGATAGGTTGTGGCTCAGAGACCTTCCTGTAATCCTCCTCCCCGTCGAGAAAGGCTGTGACTTCGCTTTTCTTTCACATAGGAGTCAAATCTGTGCAATTTAACAGCTGGTCATAAAATAAAATAAACCAACTATCAGCCTGTGTTGATGATATACAAATAATATAAACAACTATATAACTATAAATCTATACTATAAAACTATATAAAAACTAACCTGGCAACATATTTAAGGAAATCCTTGTGCTGGTTGTGAGTGTCATGTTTCAAAGCTTTTTCACAGATTTCCAGTAGCTTTCCCTATTGAGAGTAACTAGCCAATCCTCCAAAGGATGTCATGGGAAGAATCACACTGGAGAGATGTATGGAGGTACACTTTACAGCAGACCTACAGTAAAATAGCCAGCCACTGAGGAGAATCAAGGATGATTAGTCTCCACCCTACTGTTCATGAATGAAGTTTAACATGGCGACATTTTTGGCCAAATGAGGAAGTATTAGGTTCCTTTGAAAGATGAGTAATACTGCAGTACTTTAGTAATTTATTTCGTTATTTATCCCCAAACTGAATCATAGTCATCCTGCTGAGTTCAACTGAAGGTTTAAAGATTATGTTGTCATATATATGTATTCATTTTGGATGGATCCATAGAATTACAATACAGAATACGTGGTGTTTGCAATCAGGACAGACGTGAGAGAGTCGGAGGTAAAAATCAGTGCAGTTCATTTGTGCTTTGAAGTTTTATCTACCACTTTGAGGCATCATTAATCTCTATGGCAGTGAATTGATGAAGAAAGTTAATGGAGTGTTAATGTCCTGTAACAATGTCAAAGAATGGCTTTGTTTTATTTTGTTTCCTGCAAAAGACAGTTCTAAGTTTCTCTCTTAGTTTCATTTACAGATCTTTTTCCATTTTGCAGATTTCTATCTATCTACTGCTGCTGCTTGAAACCAAAGTCCTCATTTCAAACATTACGTTCCAGCTGTATATTTTGCCAAATGCAACTAACAGCCTTTGATAAAGTGATTTACCTTTTTACCTATCATTTTCTGTATGGTGGTCTTCTATATTTCTTAAGGACATTGTGTCATAACAGCACCTTCACCTACTTTGTACTCATCTAACTTACATCACAGAACATTTCTGTAATGGTAGATAACAGAAGGGGTTTTACTATTCAAGTTAATCAGTGGAGTATGGATGCTGCTGATGCATGTAGTTATGATGCACACACAGACCTTGGCCCTATCTCCTGCGTCATTTGTTTGATGTTATCATTGGGGATTCTCATACTGTGGCCTACATAATTCTTGGATAACAGCTTCACATTCATATCTACATGATGTGTTCTTCAAATGCTGTAATAGCCTAGTTTTCAAATAGGATCTAATCTGTAAATGTGACGCCCATGGCTCACGGTGCCTTTGATTCTTGTGTAACACCATCTCTTGGTAATTTTTTCATCTACTTGGCAAGTTTCTCATATGTGATACACTTTGGGTCTAGTAAATGATTATGGGTTCATGATGCTCATCTTATACAAACAAAACTGGACGATACAAATACATTTTTATGTTATTTTATCAATGTTTCTGTTTTAACAGCGGTTATGTCTCTCCTTCAGTTTACAGTAGAAATGCTTCAGGGACTTGAGAGCTTAAGTCTGGCGATAGCTTTTACTCCCCTGGCCCGACTGTAGAGGAAAGTGAGCTGTTTTTCCACCTGACAGGTCAGACTGTTCTCAGACATTTGTCTTGCTTCTGTCACACAGCGTGAGAGAGCCCAATAGCATCTGCTGTATTGATTTTAAAAACCCATAAACCCTCTGTATCCCATGAGGTGAAGATAATTAGCGCTGATTTTTGTTCATATTCATTAGACGCTATGCTTAATTGATCAGCAGTTTAATAAAACACAACATAAAAAATATAACAAAAGTGAATGTATGAAAATTGAAACTAGAGTCCTGTTGAGTGATTTTATGGTTACATTACATGAAAACAATGGTTATCTTATAACTTTAGAATCACAGAAAGCTCTGAGGGCAGATATTACCAACAGGTTTTCATTTATCTTTATGACATGTCTGAATGAACCTGTCGCTGACACATACAAACATATGCTTCTTTTCCACTTATCTTAACTGCGTTTCTGCTCCAGATGGAAAAAAATCACCTTTAAATCAAAGCATATCAACAGCTGTTGACAGGCAGCACCATCATGTTATCAGTCAGTAGTGAATGTTAGTGTAACAGAGCCTGTGCAACAAGAAGAAAGTTTCATTAGTGCCACCATGTGGTAAACTGTACAGAAACAGGGGCGGCAACAGAGAATTTGATGAGTTCTGCTATAAATCGGTATATTAATGCTAAGGAAAAACTCAAGGATGTTAACCATTTATAATATTTAAAACACAGAATATCCAGTGTTATCAGATTAGATTCATCCATAAAAGTGGATTAAGTCTGTGCCTAGGGCCTTTTGATCCTGACTGAGTGCCCCGGAGTGCAGTGTAACCAGTAAAAACATCTCTAATACTTAAATTTTTTTGAAAGAAAATATAGCGAGCTCATTCTTTTGCTCTTCTCAGCTCTGTTTCTTCTGAGCACGCATGACTTCATCCAGCTGCCTGATGAGCTCTGCCAGGGTCTCCATCTCGTGGTTCCCCATTTCCAGCAGCTCGTAGCGGAGACTGGAGATGTCCTGTTTGATGTCTTTCAGTTCACCTGTGAAACAGTGAGCGAAACAGCTTCCAATAATGTTTCATGATGTGACGATGCAGACTTGAAGAGCACCGTTATCCGGAAAACCTGCTCAACTCACCTTCATTCACTTCATCATTGTCTTTATCTCTCTGTGCTTTTAAGATGTATCTTTTGATGAGGCGATTCATTATCTTCTGAAATGAAGAACAGATGGTTTGAATCCTAAACTGAGAGGCTAATTATTCCTAAAAATTCTGAGGTAGATAAGGAAAAAAAAGAAGTGAAGAACAGCTGCTGCTTTATTAAGTCAGCGTGTTTGATTATACAGCCTACTGTATGCTTGTGAGTCATATATGACAGTATATTTGTGTTTATATACAATACGTCCTAAATGTGCCCTCTAGAAATGAGGTATTGAAATAAGTTGCCAACATTTCATATGTACATGTCTATTTGTGCGAAACTTTACTCAGGAAACACTAGCTGCTGTCAACCAAACAGCTTAGTTATGTATCAGTATATGAAAACTGCTTTACTTTGTGACGGGTGGGACAAAGCGATGCTTCCACACTCAGATCTTCCTGTTGCCTCAACTAATATTAAAAACAGCAAAAAGAGAAAAAGAGAGGAATCACTGTTAATGCACATTTTATAGCATAGTTTTAAAGGACACACTTACAATTGCAACTTTTAAATGTGACACAAGAGGGCCCTGTAGACCTGTATCAAAGAATATAGGTAAACTTCACCAAAAGAACTGTCCAACAGAGCCTTTAATTTACATTCAAAAAATGAATTTGCTAATTCCCTCACTTTAAATATCAGTTGTGTCAACAGCTGATTCCTTACCTTGTTAAGTTCCATCTCATTCTTTGAATTTTCTTTGATTTTGCCTCGAGTTACATCCCAGAGAAATTCCCTTGTTCCCCGCAGGAAGGAAATGACAGACTTAGGGCTGGGTACAAGGTTGAAGGGCACAGGCAGCGTGCCGCCGTTCTCAAAGTACGAGAACCAGAGTTTCGCTCTAGCAAACTTCCACTCAACATCAGCATCATCCTGCAAGAACCAGGTAAGAACCAGGGAAAACATTTGCTCAGCTTTGTATTTGACATTTAAGTTTAACACTGGTAATATCACAAAAGCTGATCTAAACATACCACCATTCAAATATTTAGGTGATTATGTTTAAATCAATATAAGAGTCATTTTAATTTAATATATGAAGTAATACAAATGCAACAGTTAGGTGCAACTGATTTGCTGACAGAGAATAAAAATTACATTTTGTCTCTGTGGCATCAAAAATGTGATTATTCAGAAATTTCATCCAATTTCCACCCACCTATCTGTTTCTTTATTTAAGCTGCAGTATTATTGCGTTTGCACTGAAAATTGACAACTTAGGCATCAGCAGTGAATCATGACCTCTAATGAAATTTTGTAACATTCAGTTATTGCCAAACAATAATGATCTTACACAAAATTCACAGTCATTATCATCAAAAAAGACGTACCTCAATTTCTTGAAAGGAGCTGTTAAACATGGCAATGAGCATATTCAGCAAGACGATCACCATGATGATATTGTACACCCCGTACAAAACATAGCCAATATTCTCAATGAACTTGTGGTCGATGTTAAGGACCACCGATTTCACTTCCGACAAGCCAAAGATGGCCCAAAATAATGTTTTAAAACTCTCTTCGATCCTGGGGAAATGGAGAAATGAGAATTAAATCAGTGTAGTGCAACTAATGTGCTAGTCTTACATGATATTAATTCAACACAGAGTGTGTCTAAAGGCACTACTGGAAAATAAATTAGCCATTTTCCAAAGCTTTTTCAAGTAAACTGCGTTATTGTAGCAGTCTGTGGTCGAGACTCACGTTGTGAAGGCATCGTTGTGCTTGGCTCCGAGGTAGTATGAATACAGATTGAACATTCCCACCATGAACGCCACAAAAACCGTTATGAAAATCACCATGAACTTAAAGATATCTTTCACTGTCCTTCCCAGGGAAATCTGCAAAGGGCCAAAGCTCTCATTGGCAGGCAGGATGTATGCAATGCGAGAGAAACTCAGCACAACTGCAACTGCATAGAGGCCTTCAGAAATAAGTTGCGGATCTGAGGGAATCCAGTCTATTCGAGCTAAAAATGAACAAATTCTGAATGTGAGAACAGTTTCCATGCAATAATCATACACTCTATTTAAATCAATATCTGTGTAAGTTTTGTTAAGGAATTAGCTAGAAAATCTAGCAGTCAGATCATATATCAGATCAATATATTTAAAAAATAAATATCCAGTGCAACGCAGATGGACTTTAAAATTTAAGCCTGAACCTGAAAATTTTTAACATTTATAAGACACAAAATATTCTATCAATACTATAATACTTGAATTCTAAGGTTCGTACTTACCCAGCTGGAAATACTGTATCTCAAAGGGCAAGGTCATGTTGGACAGGTCAGTATAGTGCTTGTCAACATAACACTGGGCAGAGTACGCATGCCAGAAAGCCATTAATCTGGCCATGAAGGACGTCATAAAAATGGCCAAAATACTAAAGTCGAGAAGGTTCCAGGGTTCTGAGATGTATTCCCGGATGTCCTGCGACCAAATGTCTCTACATTCTTCACAAATTTTCCCTGTAGGAAAAAAAATATCACACATTTGGTTGATAGTCACAATTGTTTCTCACTCCAAAGAAATAATGGCACATATGATTTGAACGTGTAAACATGATGAATAAGACTTGATCAAATGTCAAACCACACAGGATTTACTGATGTATGCTGGCAAAGCATGTGTGATATGGCTCTAAAGTCTCACCTGTCAAGAAAAGTAAAAGGGTCACTTTGCCTTTTACTGTTTTGCCAAGTCATTACCAGTCTGATTTATTATGGTATATGTGGTAGGAATACATAATTATCTATGTGGGTAATATACCTGCGTGATAGCCTATATGTTTGGGGATTTATAACTCCTCAGTGACTCGTAATACCCTTGACCATTCATACACAGCAGAGTGATGTAATTGCAACAGTGCAGAAGCTTGACTTAAATCATGAGAGGCAGACAAGACTGCGTGATGAGAGAGGAATAAATCAACATAATGAAAAAAAATATACTGATTTACAGTACTAAAGAAAGATATGACAGCTAGTTGTGATAGTACACAAGATTGGAAAGAGTTTGCACTCATGACCTATGACCCAGGATATGATGAGAATCTCCATCCAGGTGAAGGGGGTGGTCTTCATACGAAACAGTTGTGAAGGGTGGTCATGGGTAGTCATGTTTGGCAGCAGCGATGGTCCCTCAAAACGGTCTGCTGCGTTCAGGACCAGTAGGCAAAGAAATATCATAAAGGAAGCTGCATGGGCCACAAACTTCAGGAAAGGTCCACACATGAGTTTCCCTAACTGACAGAAGTCAGAAAATAGAAAATAGAACAAAGTCTGACATTATTTTAAGGTTTTGCTTGCTGTAATGATTCCACCTGTTCATACTGACCATTAGAAGATCCCTTCATAATGTACTTACAGTGTAAGTGATGGGGAACAAAATCCACAGTGCTTGCAAAAATATATTTAAAAGTTTATCTGAAGATAATATGAGGCTTCAGTGTTCAGTTGTTGGATGGATCTCTTCCACAGTTAGTCATATTAGTAAATAAAATTCCATCTTTGTGTCTCAACGGACTGTGTTTTCCTGTTCAGCTGCAGTGGAAAGATTGTTACACGAAGAGGAAATGTGGCAATAAAAAGACGGTAACTTTGAAAAATATTGATTTGATTTGATTATTTTGGACAGCTGAAGCCTCATATTAGATTCAAATAAACCTATAAATACATTTTGGCACAGAAGGAGGGAGGTGGATTTTGCCCCACATCACTTGAAAGCGTATTATGAAGGGTCTCTTTACAGCCAGTATGAACAGGAGGAATGATTAAAGCAAGAACAACATGTATTAAAGTTCATTTGGGCACCTGACTAATTTTTTTTTTTTAGCACAGACTTGAAAAATTGTTAACCGGTCCTTTAATTTCACATTTCATCTTTTTTACACACAGTGAGAAGTGCATCAAAAATTTAGACCAAAATATTTAACTGTCTTCTAGACAGCAGTAGGCATCTGCATGCAAAACACAGAGTAACCAACAATGTTTGCACCAGTGATCCAAACCAGGAGAAGAAACACAGTTCTGAGAGACATTACTGGTTAATTAAGTCCTTTGAAGCTGCATTAATCTTTTTTGGCCACTTAATGCCAAAAGAACTCGACCACAAGCTGACAAACCAGCCCTGGCATATTGTCACTTAATAATGTGTTAGCAACATTGGCTTTTTAAATGTCCAGCAGACATGGGGCATTCCTTTGGAGTTGTGTTTCTGGACACATGATAAATGTACTCTAAGTCCAATATACACTCTCCTTTGAGCTCTGTTTAAACTGCCTGCGATGTTAATTCAAGACAATTAATGAGTCATTAGGTTAATTAAGCTGTAGCAATGTATGACATTTCTGTAACTAACCTTACTTGATGGTGCTATCCAGTACAAAAAGGCCAGGACAGGCAACCCGACAGCTACGCCAAGGACGAGAAGGATTTTAACTGCTGTGGTTTGCTGACGTAGTCCAGACAAGTTCTCATACCAGATGGAGAGGAGTTGCTGCTGACAGTTTGGATGTGCCACAAACTGCCTCATTGGCAGTAAGGGCGTTCGAGTGTGTGTATGTGATAGAGAGAGAGAGAGAGAGAGAGAGAGAGAGAGAGAGAGAGAGAGAGAGAGAGAGACAGGGATTACATATTACATATTCAAACACAAGGTTGACAATGAAAACAAGTGCATCAATTCTAATCCAAAAAATGAAAGTGCTTTGCTCACATGCTTACCTTTTTAACTTCATATTTTATTGCAAGTTTCAACCTGATAAGGTTTTGTCTGCCAAAGGTTTCAGAGCTTTTACATGATTCAATGTCCCCATTTAAGATGGCTTCCACTTCCTCTGTGTTTTGACACAAATCCAGGAGTCCCACCACAAAGTCTTTACACTGCATTGACAGTTTCTTGTAATCATTCTGTAACAGAGAAAGGCCACATCTATAATACCAACTTTGTCATAAGTGTAGACTTTAATATTTTAATCAACAGTTACTGTATGTGAATTTTTGCGGAAAATCAGGAATATTTTAATATACTATATTATACTATACCTTGAACTCCTTCTCGATGTTGGCCAAAACTGCAAGCTCATTGCTCAGCTCCAGAGCTGCCATCACAGGGTCTTCATTGGAGAGGGAAAGATACGCTGGACTGGCCAAACCTTTATATGCATTGATGCGAGATTGTGAATGGCTAAAAGAGTCATGCCTCTGCTGCTCACTGCAGTTCCTGCACTGGCAGAAGTAGTCATGGGGACGCTCTATACGGGCCCCCTTCATAAGAAGTATATGCACTATTTCATACTCGTGGCACTGGGAAGCCAGAATAATGGGAGTGATGTCGTGAGAGAAAAGTGTGCCATCCTCGTCATAAGCGAAAAAGTCATCATGTGTGTCCACCTGGCTGGGGCTGTTAATCAGCCTCTGTCCGTCCGCGAAGGCCTGATGGTTCAGTATGGCCTCCACTATACGGACGTAGCCTTTACTGATGGCTAACAGCAAAGCATCTCCTATTCTAGCGAGGTCTTTCTTTCTAAGTAGGAGCTTAGTAACCTCCAAATGTTCATTGGAAACTGCCAGCTGCAATGCATTCTGGCCCATATAGTTCACACAGTTGATGTTGAGGTCTGGCAGCTCCTCTAGCATCCGCCTCACTTCAGGAACATTGCCATATTCTGCGGCATCTAAAAAACGTTCCTCTGTCATGGAAAGAGTAGAGCAGGATTGGGCATGAAATAGGTAACCAGCCCCCCGTAAAGCTTGTCTCCGGGGTTTGACCACGACCCGCTGCAGCATCATGGCTCCACCTTCATTGCTCCATCTAAACACAGGTAAACATATTTCAAATTATATAATATCATTATCATATGGCTGGATACCTTATTGGTGTAAAAAATATTAACATGAGCCAAAATACTCCAATTTCATTCTCAAATCAAAATCCAATTTCATGATAAGTGAGACCTACTATTAATATCTTACTAAGCAGACACATTCCTTTAATTCATCTACATGTTTAGGTAAATGAACATAAGCTCCATATTACCAAAGATGACCTAGGAAATTGGAGAGCAGTGTCTCAAGCAGTGAATGGACAACAATGTACAATGGACAGCTGGTCTAGACTGGATTATGACTCTCACTACATGTGTGACACCACCCACAGACTCATCATCTGCGCTCTGCCATATCATGGTCCTGGCACCGTCCATCTACTCAGTCTCTGCCCAATATTTGGCCAAATCTGTTTTGGATTTCTGGAATTTTACACAACAATCCCATCTAGTGTTTGGTGGTTTGTGCAGTGGTCAACTTTTATTTGCTAATTCAAATATGATGTTGACTCCATTCATTAATCTGTGACCATACTATAAGAAAGGGACTATTTTTAAAACTAATTATATTTTATGTCATTGTCAAACCAGTAAATCTACTTTGTGTTCAATAATTACATTTGAATAACCTGGTTATCTTCGGAGATAATTGATTCAACGCAGATGATGACAACGTCCCTTCATTCAATCATCATTAGAGTTAAAAATATTTTATATAACTGAGTGATGATGAGTGCATGTAGTATACAGAATTTGTTCTAATACAGATTGACAAAATATTAATCCTTGTCATCTAGTTTTAATGAGCTTAGACAAAATAAAATGAATATGGTGCCATGCTGTTCAGTCAGGGAAGGTGAGCACATCCAAAATAAAATTGAACTGTATGGACATGAATATAAATAAAAAAAAAACAATGTGCTGTAGTTTTCTGCCTTTAAAATGCTGTAGGTAGCTGCTCCATGTGAATTCACCTGCCTGGATTTCTGAGAAGGCCTGGTTGTTTTTTTTTTCTGTTGCTCTCCTTCATCATGAAACACACCTGTGATATAACTCAAGAATCAGGTGATTCAGTGAAGGATCAGTGATATTAGGTGTCTAAACAGAAAAAAAAATATTGCTGTGACATGCTAGATAATTGGTAGTGTATCACCAGTTTAATCACTGTATGACAGATTTTTATGCAGTTAAGATCATTATGTGGGCTGGTGTGCATGCTGTATGCTATTGACATCTGCAGAAAGTGAGTAAATGTTCTACTACAGCATTGTGTTTTAGAAGTAGCCGATACATAATGGTATGGAGAGATATGAGAGATTTTTTTTTTAATAGATGCTGCATGAAGATCAGTTTAACAGCATTATCCCTGAGTTATCTACTGTCGTTTTAGGTGTCTCATAGGCCTGAACCCTTTTGTTTAGAAGCCTTACCAAACATAGACATTTCTCAACTGCTTTCTGGAAATAAGGCATGTTTTAAAGAAATATTCAAAACAGGAGGGAACACTCACCTCAGAGAAGACTGATCCGCCAAATGACCTCACTTTCACTTCATTAAGTCGTCACGAGCCAAAACTACGTCCAGAAGCGAAGAGCTGTGCCGACTCATATCAGCCTCTTGTCCACCTGTCAGATATTCTCAACCTGCGTCCCACCTCGGGTCTTGATGCCGACGGTGCAGCCTCTACGCGCCCGGTGGGAGGTTTTCTAGCAGCTTTTGGGGTGTGTTTTATAACATAGGATATTAGCATTTGATGAATAAATTGCTGAATTCATAACTATTTATATTTCAGTTTAATATTCCTGATTTTCCATAATTGTTACCTGCAAGCAACCACTTCAAACTACCAGAGCATAAACTAAAACCTAATTTGTTCCATATATTAAGGCAGAAGGCTGAAGGATTAATTTCTTAAGAAATTAACTATTTTGTCAGCCTGCAGGCTGAAGGCAATAGGACCACTACTATGTGTCCGAAAATAGATGATTTGATGCACTAACCGCTTTCTATAGATGTGCATAAACAATCTCGAAAAAGCAGATTTTCCTAAATCCTCTTAACTCACGGTGCCATCAAATGTTAACAGGAAATACCAACACATCTTCATATTTTATGAGAGCCATTATCCCTGAGCAGACATAAGCTTTGCAAAAACAATTAGAGTAACTGCTTAAAAAAGGGGGGTGCATATAAAAATATATCTCTTATTATTATAAATGAGCACTAGATAGCCTAAGTCATGACTGGAAATAGTGTTTGTGTTTAAGATTTCATTTTATATAGATAGACTATACGATTTATAGGCCTATACTTATTTGCTATAATCTATTATTGTTTTATACCTTAATGATTTGCATATAAGAAATGTGATCTTTTAATATCATCAACTATGTCTTTTATATATCTCACCAAACAAAATAAAATGATAATTTTTCATACAAGAAAGTTAAGGCACTTTCACACACCTTTTTCTTAATCTTTACCTTAACCCTAGAATCAAACATACATCGTCTGAACCTAATAACATTACTCTTTGCATCGATCCTCTTAATTCTACCACTTACACCCTTAATTTTTTGTTTTCGTTGTGTTCGTTTTCTGTGGTTATGTACTGTATATTATGACACTTCCAGGTGTACCTGAAGGCAACATGGATGTGTTGAAGCTCGCGCTCTCTGCTGGACATGACGTGTATAACCGACAGTCACCGTTGTCAAGGAACTGCGTCCTCGGTTGCTATCATGGAGGGATTGTACACAGACTCAGGTGAGGCGGCTTGGAAAACGTCAACTTAACCTAAATATTTATTAACTTTTTAAAGAGGATGTAATTCTTCCGGAGACGTTGTTGCGATGTGGATTCAAGAATTTCCTTTGCAAGTTTTTCTGCGCCCTGAAAATGGTTGAATAAATTAGCACGGAGCACCGCTGACGTTAGCTTAAAAAAGGACCCAACAAGCCAAGTTAGCAGCTAGCAGCACTGCTGGAAGCTGAACCTGTATGTCTGCCCGGTGTCAGCAAGGATCAGCAGCCCCGGAGGATGCAAGTTCCTCGGGACAACTTCTTCTACCACTCGTATCCTGCATGTTTGTCATTTATCCTGTAGAGTTGTTATAGAAATACATATTACATGTTTAAGTTACACCTGTGTTACAAGGCAAATAGGCCATACAGAAGCTGTTCAATTAATCATTGACGCTGGGAATCTATATGACTGGCCTGTATAATTCATTAGAACTTTTATTCACTCAAGTCAAAGGTTACATTGAGATGACACTGTAATTAAAAAAACAAAAACACTGCTCTCCTTAGCTATTCACATACAGAAATTCGAGGTTTGGAGCTGATGAAGACCCCCATGATGACAGACAACTTTTGGTTGAAGAGCAGAAGTTGTGCAGAGCCCGAGCTCGCAAGTTTTCCGTGGAAACCAACCGACGCAGGAAGTGAGTTTTTAGTCTTTGCATTGTTATTGTTTTTATTTTTAGCAACAATAGGTCTGTGGCTTCTTTCATGTAAATACTGCCTGCATACTGCAGCCCAAACCTGCACAGACATTCAGTCATTTGTCACTTAAAAGCAGCATTCGTCATTTCTCTCAGAGATCATGCTGCTTTGCGTGTTTACAGTATGCACGTCTTGGACAGCTTATGGCTGTGTCCTTGGCTTAGCACCTTTGAGGGATGGACAGTATTGACAGGATTTTGCTGTCTAGACCTGGAAATAGATCTGTAGGTTAACTAAGGGCCAGAGCAGTGACTGAAGTGTCACCTCTCTGAAGACTGACACAGCAAAGTTCATCACTGTATGAGGCTTAAATCCCTCACAGATATTAATAACTTTCTAAAAGTGTGCTTCCATGGTTATTAACAGAGGTTAAAGGTGAGTGTTTCTTAACTCAAGGCTTTAAAGAGTAGGTTGGGATAAGGATAGCTATATGTGGAGGTCAGCTTTATTGTATAATACAGTAAAGGCATTTTGGTTTTAAAGAAACATGATTTTAAATATAATCTAGGTTGATATAGTAATTGAAGAGGTGGGTTAAAAGCTTATCTATACAATAAAAAACCTATAATTTACATTTATTCTTTTAAAGGAGGGACAAATTAATGAAGGTGACAAGACAACTGTATCATGAATGAAAACTTAAACAGACTATCAGAGTTTATAAAGCAATTTTAAATGCTATAGATAATTTGTATACATTAACACATGCTGGCAAGCATAATACAATGTACAGTACCAGTCAAAAAATTGGGACACACTTTCACATTCAAGTGAATGGGAAGTTGTGTCTTGTGTATTACATTTATACAATTTTAAAGTCATTTTTAATTGTATCAGTCAAGTAGAAATGCAAGATTTGAACTTTAAATTACCAAGACTAAGAGTCTCCAGCCATGCTAGCAGCTCAGTGAGGATCTACTTAAGCTAAATGCTCACAACAACATCCTCATTAAAAAAAACACTTTGCAGTTCCAGACTTTTCAGCTCCAATAAGAAGTTGCTATTTGTAAATAAATATATTTAAGATGTGTTTCATTTTTAAGAGAGATGTCTCAGTTAAAAGCATGAGATACTTTTTGCTCTGATTCTCAACACTGTTTAAAAATCCCACTGCTTTTGTTGACACTGATACCTTTTTTGTCTTAAAAAAAACATTGCTGTTGCTCTTGACTGACCCTGCTGACATTATTATTACATTATTATTGCTTTCTTCTGTGAGCCCAGTAGTGAGTGGTTGCTGTAATTTATTAATGACTGTGTTGAAAACATATCTGTAGGAATGGACTCAGGTTTCTGTATCTCAAACATGGCCAGTCAAGATTTAATGAGTTAAAATGTGCCTCGGGTTCATGCTCGGCTCTTTTTCATGGATTAGGGTTCTGGAGGACAAACGGAAACAGTGGGACGTGCAGGAGCAACGACTGAGGGAAAACATCCTGAAGCAACGCAGACAGCTAGTAGTAGAGGCAACCGAGCGCTTCCAAAGAGCTCATCTACCTCCTTCTCAGAGACGAAGGCAATGTTAGTGACGTTTTCTTACATTTGCCTCTTAGCACTGAAAAGTGACGCGCAACAGTCTTGACACATTTCCGTTTGTTAACTGTAGGTGGTGACTGTTTTCCTTTCGTGGTGTTTTAGCTTTCAGAAGGCACGCCCCAAATATTGAAGATGCACTCAATCAAATTCAAGGCAACCTGAGTTCGTACACCCGGCAGTCCTCTTTCTTGTCCAGCAACTCTAACATTAGCAGGTAAAAAGTCAGTTTAACCATTATTCACTCTGCCCTATGTACCAAAAATAATCATATAGCCTCCAAAATGTCAAGTAAATTAATTGTTTTTTTAAAATTTCCCAAGGAGTTTAAAAATAATGCAACAAAAATGCTCATTTTGATTTGTAATATATTTTATGTGTCGGCTTCTACCTGCTAGATGAGTCACACATTTTATCTATCTGTATATTTTTCTCTCATAGAAGCTGCACTCCCTCTCCAAGGCCTCCCACAGTATCTAAATCTTCCCACCGCCAAGCCCTCTGCACTGTGGAGGCCTACACAAGACAGCTTCAGGAGCAGAGCGCTTGTGTCAAGATCAGTCAAGAAACTCAAAAGACTCAAGAGAGGCAACAAGATCACAGTCCACAGGTATGCTGGTTGTTTCGTTTGGTTGTGCAGTAGAACAAAATGAAGCCTGGTTTAACGCGGTCTCCGACAGTCTGACTGTGTGTAGCGTGTAGACACACACAGTCTTGTTTCTGCATTTAAATATACATTCTGTCATCAGAAAATTAACTCTCACTTTAATCAACTAATTAAAAACATTTTTCAGTACTGCATAATCAAAAATCTGCTAATATTTGATCACCTATTTAGAAAACTTTACTTGAAAAGGTTTTTAACATATATTCTTACCTCTACTTGTGTTAAAGTCAACTAACAGTACTTTTGCAGGGATAAAACATCTTAAACATCCATCTGTCTATCCAGCTGCTTTCTACACTTATCCTGTTCTTCTCCTATCGGGATAGAAACTGAATAATTGCACCACAGGTTCCCAGAGAAGGGTCCTGGGGTTCAAATATTAATGCCTCCACTGTAGCATTGTGAGAAAAAGTATGTTGATAGAAACCTCAAGTGAACCTCAAGGAGGCAGCAATGCAGCATGAACCCACTCCTGCACAAGGAACACCCCTCCTGACTGCTACAAGCTTCAGCATCCTTTTGTGAAATCTGTGTGAACAGTTGTTTCAAAAACGTTAATATTTGTAACAAAGATTCTTGATTTGCTTTTGAGAAAGAAAAAAAAAATCTGCCTCAATCAATGACAGAGACAGCGCAGGACAACTGCTTGTTAATGTGGGGTTTGATGTGATATGCTTGAATGAGTATGTCTCTTCTCTCATTTGAAATTCATAATAACTTGGATGTAAGGACTAAACCGACCACAACACTTCAGAATCACTGGTATCTCCATGAAATTTGCACATACTTTACATCATATTTCTCATTGGAACATCTGTATAACACCCCTCTCACACCTGACCTGTGCATATTGAAGACCTACTTATCCAGAACCAATCCAAAGAGGACTTAATTCACACCTAACTTTGCTCCCAGAATTTATTCAAGTATACTTAATTATGATTCTCTGTGGGCTGTTTCATTACGTTAGCAAAAGCAGATATGTTTACACTCAGTGTTCAACATGGCAGACAAGGTGTCATTTCAAATATGTGATGATGCTACTATTTTGTGAATGCTATACAATTTCAGCATTGTCAAAACTTTGGTATATAGTTCGCTTTTTATGTAACAAACCTGATAAAAAAAATTACCCAGGAAAGTGAAGTCTGACCTTATGGCCAGAGTTTGAACCCTGATTTTGCCCTGGGTGGTTTGCCAGGTCAGTTTACCTAGGTTGACTGTTTTACAACTACAGTTTGTTTATACGTGAAGTAAATTACAGAGAAGAACTACATAATCACTTTTGTGATTCTGGTGATCATGAGCTTAAGTGATATTGCACAGTGCAGTGTAGGTGTACTCACTATTAGTGCAAAAATTTTTTGCACAGCAATGGGGGGAGTATAAAAGGCAAAAATTAAAGATTTTATAGAGTTCTTATCACCTTTTTTAAACAGTTTCTAAAAAAAATATACATGCCAAACTCTTTTATTCTGTCAGATTTATTTGTTGGTGGTGAAAAATGAAAACAATGAGATAGAGATAAAGTGTCATCTTAGCTTTGAATTAGTCAAATAAGACATCAGACATCAGAGCATCACCAGATCAAACAAGGCCACTTTTAGAGAGACAGTTAGTTCATCAACTCTGTGGTCCTCAATTTTTCTTTTTCATTTCCACTCTCCACTCTTCATCTCAAACACAAACAACTCTTATTTTAGATCTGTGTTCCACCCCTATATGTATAGAAAATGTAAATCATGTTATTATTTACTACTCATCAACTTGCTTTTGCTTCCATATTTCAGGACAACCACCCATCCTATTGCTGTAATCCTGACAGCCTTTCAAGTAAGGACAGTTTGGAGAATGAGGAACCCAACCACAGCAAAAAAAATCTACAGTGCTCCTATTCATCCCTCTTGCTTGACTCGGATAAACCCCATCTAGACCTGAGAAAGCAAAATGATTTGTGTCCATCATCAGACCTAACTTCTCTCTCAGCCATGATGCATCTTGGTAATAACGTACCCCTATCAAGAAAACTACATGAACCTAAGCAGAAAAAACAAGAGGAGACTGAAGGGTTTAACAATAAGATGCATGTTTCCAAAGCTCCATGGGGGTTCACATCTATTGAGCAAACACCAAAAACAGAGGCCCAGCCTGCTCTGCACAACTGCAGCTTGTTAACTCTTGAAATTATTAGTGGAGAGCCAGAGCACTGTGAGGTAAACTTCCCACAAAACAGTCCTGGTGACAACATCATGGTTACAAGTCATATTGCTCCTGGAAACACAGTACTTGAGTCTTCATGTCTTAAACAAGTTGGACAACTGTTGGATCTCAGACAGCAGAGGGTCCATGATGACCGACAAATAAAACATCCATCAGCTTCAGAAATTCTTTTGCCTGCCAAAAATGGCAACAGCAAAGACATTTTGTTTGGGGCTCCCCCTCCGCCAAATATTTTCTTGAACAATAGTACAACAGATAATGCCTCACAAGAAGGAATTCCTCAGCAAACAGGAAAAGAACACTACTATCTGTCATCCCAGAAAGAGCCTAGTGCTTCTATAAACAACCTCAACAAGGTTTCAAACTCAGAGCCCAAAACCGAGAAGCCCATTAATACTGCATCGCTGCAACATGTATGCATGTCCAACATTCAATCAGATAGTCCTAAGTGCCTTAAGTATCCCGAGGAGGAAGTACAAAAATTGCCTGTTTCAATTGGGACATCTCATTCAGTATGTGAAGTCAGATTCATCAAAGGAATCCTTAAAAAGCAGTCTAAATATATGTCAGGAGATACCGCTTGTGTGTATGGCTCAGGACATTTGATTTTTGCAAAACAAGTAGCTTTAGCAATCAGAGATAGTGTTGAATTAACAAGAGCAAAAACAAAGGAGAGCAACAACACTGTAAAGAAGAAGCTGCGCTGGTTTGATGAGGTACATGTGGAAAAAGAGGACAAAGAACAGGCCATAATAAAACAGATGAAAGGCAAATCATCCAATCTATATCCGACAAAGAACAACTCAGAGGACCACCAGCTAAGCCTCACTACAGTCTCAGGGGCTTCCAAGCCTGGACCCAGCATGACCCTCTCAGCCCCCACTGGTTATCACTTTACAAAGCAAGCGTGGGCAGATGTTGGGGTTCAAGTCAGCTTGCCCCAGGAACGTGTAGACGAGGTCAAGGTGCTGCGGTGCAGCACCAGGACTGGTGGCCCCAAGGTCCCTCGGAGAGAACGTTCTGCCAGAGTCGGAGCGTGTCCTGTTTCCTTGAAGACTAGAAAGGGCATTGTCATACGACCTCAATCTGCCACCGAGGTGAATCAGATTGCCAAGACCCAAGGGAAGATCATGGTGCCCCGCCCACCTCCTAGGATGGAATCTGTGGAAGAAAAAACAGCGTACACCACTAAGACTCCATATGGCATGGATCATGCTAGTGTCAACTGTAAACAAGCTCTGGCTGCAGAGCAGGCTCTGCACAAGGACAACTCAGAAGGCTTTTTCTCACCTTACACACATCATGTAATCAGAACAGATAGTAGTGTTATGTACACAGCGCTGCCACCCTCGTATACCTACCCTGTCGCAGAGGGCAACACGAAAGGCAGGCCAAGCTCAGGTCATCAAGAAACTCTGAGTTGCGGTAGAAGAAGAGGGATGGTGTACGATGAAAAAGGTCTCTGTTTAGATTGCACTCCCACAGATGAGGAGATCTCACAGCTCTGGCAGGGTGTCTGCAGTGCCTTAGTCACCAAGGATGGTAATGTATGCTTTGGCTTAAAGCCCCTCACGCAGCTTAGGCTCGGTTGGTTTGTCTCTTCACACGTAATTAAGATTCACATTCAGTTTTTCTCCAGCATATTGGTTTCTTACCATTAGCTCTCCAACTTCAAATTTCAAGTCATCGATACATTTATTGACTTAAGTTCTGTATATTGTTCCCTTTATCCTTAACACACAATTACAGTTTGATAGACCCTATTGATTTTTCATAAATCACATCAGTGTGCTGTGTCTTCTTTAGCACACTGTTTACACACCGTTAAAGTGTTACTAATTTATTGAAACTGATCTATATAATAAGTCAAATATTGGTCTTTTCGCATCATCTCATGTTTTGATATTGAAAAGTCAGTGAGGTTGAAGTCTTGATAACCTATCTTGACAAAAGAAGCCAGTAATGTCTGGAGAAGTGGATTTAGTTGACTCTAGAAATTTCCCTCCTACCATTGGCCTTTTGTCGACCTCGCCTGAAGCCTGTAATAAGACTATCAGCCAGGTCAAAACAGTCATAGGAGTGAGCGACTTCTTCCTTACCCCTTCTACTGGTGAGATCAAAGTTGGATCTAAACCACATTTTCCATTACACCAACAAGGGCTATTAAGAATGTGCTTTTAATGTAATTAACCTGAGCTTCTGCACATATTTTTTTCTCTTCCGTTTAAAATAGCACAGCTCAACAGATTTAAGTTAAGCTGCTCAATATAGACGCAATATTCAGTTTTGCTCACAATATGACTTTTAGCAGGTAAAACACAAGGCCCTAACAAAAGGGACAACAATTACAGTACAAGGTGATATCTTTTTCCAGATATTGCATTTTAGGTCACAAATTGATCTCCTGTAATGAATCCTCTTAAGTGGACCACAAGGCTTGCTCCGTACTAAATATTGTTTTTTGTGTTGCTGTAGTTTTTTTATGTTTTATGCATGATTTCAGTGAATTCATCTTCTTTCAGGGAAAAACATGCTTAGAAGACAGGCCCCGGAGAGTGGGCGAGTTGGGAGGAAACTCTATGTGGAGCAGAGCAGACACCCTCCTGTCTCAAAGAACAGAAGGCCTCCTCAGCCCACTCAGGTACATGCATGCAGTTGCCCTGTGGGGAGGAAGAGTGAGAATAATTGCTAAAGATCAGTAAATGGGTGTGTTTGAACTTGTTGAATCGGTTTTGCAGTCCCTTTCATGCTTAGAGTGTTGGTAAAATTACTAGACGCCACGATTTGTGCTTCTCAAGACGAGATTTTCTGGATGGACTTGAGTTGTCAGTGTTGGCTTTTGTATACAACTTGTTGTGTGTTTACCTGTCATCGTGCTTTATGGATATCGCCTAGAACTTCTGAAGTGTACTATAGACTTCATGAATATTGTTAAAGGTTAATCTAAGACTTAAATGACTTAATGTGTTTGTTTTGTTTTATGTAGCCACCAAAACAGGCCACAAACCCACCAAGACCGTATTCCAAAACTTATGACATGGCCTTTCCAGATGAAGGTACTGTGTTTACTGTGTGTTGTTGGTTTCTATCATAGTTACAGTAAGTGCACTATCTCATAAGACTTCTCTCCTGCATGCATATTATCTAATGCAAAACCTAAAAGAGCCTATCAACTGTTCCTTCAAGTAATGTAAAAGCAAAGTTATTATTCTGAGCCAATACCAAGCTCAATAATTTTATCAGTACAACAGGACATCTGAAATGTAGAAAGTGATCATGAGACATTCGCTAGATTTTTTTGTACAGCTATATTTTACTTATAAAGGCACAAAAACACAATGGCAGAAGTTAAGTGATAACAGGTGCAAATGAATGTGTGACTTTGTTTCTGCTCTCAGGTTTGGAGAGTGCAGCCCAGTTTCACCTCGCTGAAGTACACGCTGAAGGCCTTCTGGAAGAAAGGGATATTGTGGCTGCCACGGAAACAGCCCAAACACAGAGGCCTGGAACAGTGCAGCAGCGCCAACAGCCGGGACTTACCGCCATTTCCTTGGAAGAGCAAAAGATCCTCCTCTCTTTAGACAGACTCAACCACCAACTGCAAAGTGAGCACTTAGTGAAGCATTGGGCCAGATCTGACCAACTACACTGTTGTAATGCAGTGATTAATATGTCTTACCTAATAGTCTGACCACTACTCACTATTTGTAGGTGTGCGGGAACACACTGGCACGCGTGGCCTCCTACTTATTGATGCACCCTCTGTAAGTATGAATTTCTGTTGGAAACGTTGCTTGCCTCAACATATGAAGTGACTTTGTCGAATACGTTTTTTTTCTTTATCTTCTTCCTTTGTTTCAGACAAGGGAAATGAAGGCCACAAGCCATCACAAGCACCGTGCATCCTCAGCCAACAACCGCACTCGACACCAGAAGAAATCCTGACTTCAGGCTGCATGGTTGATAGTGGTCTTCACTCCTATCAGTGTATTGAACTTGTCCTGTGGCACACTGTATAACCAAGCACTTGAATTCCTCTAAAATGGGTTCAGTTGCCTTTGAAGCTGGATGTGCATAATGGAGTAGCTTTAAGATCTAAGAGATCAGCAGCAATAGTCTGTAGAGATTTAAAAAAAAAAAAAATTAGCAAAATTAGACCAAATATAATTTTTTACATAACCTAGTTGAAGTTAGTTTTTTATTTTTCTCCATCTGCATGGGAAAGAACACATTGTCACGAAAAAACATATGTCAGCCCTCGTAGTGCCACTTAAGTAACCGAATTTTAAGTGCACATGAAAATTACAGTGACTGAGATTCTATGTGCTGCAACAACTCTTGATTTGTATAAGATGTGTATTTATTTTCAAGTCTGCTTCATTCTGTATTTATTTTATATAGTAAAACTATAATTTGATATAAACTGTTTTGGGGATGAACTGAATAAAGCTTTTTGTAACACACTGATAAACGAACTGGGTGCTGCGTGTTTGACAGTGTTAGTATTTCCTCAACCATGCGTAGTAAAGTCAGTAAATGGACCGAAGACCAGAAATGGTTCATAGAGAGAACTGTTGCAACATTGAAGGTGTGTTTGTCTTTCTTTGATGACCGTAGAAAGGACACGTGTGTCTTATGCACTAGACTCAACCTACTGGCTCAACGAGGTGAGCCTCTACCAGAGGGCTTCCAGCCTTCTGTTGCAATAGCATCTACCCTGAACTTTACTCCTGTTTCAGTTAAACATGCCCTTAACTTATAGGTACAGTAGATTTAACCATTTTTATTTCATTTTGGTCATAGGCTACTGCAGTTTTTACTTTGTAAAATGAAATGGGTATTAATTAGATGTTTTTCTGTCTTCCTTGCCAAAAATAGGTGCCTGGGGCAAACAAGCTGCAGGGATTATTGATGTGAGTTCTGTTGCCCCTCCTTCCCCGGCGTGTCTGGTTTTGCCCATCAGTCAGCCTGCTGGAACTTGCTCCAAGAGGGGGAGGAAGCTCAAACTTATTTGAAGACTCAGGCTCCCAACGGTGATGAAATCTTTTTTGGTTTAACTACAGGTTTCTGGTTCTGTGCATGCATACATTCTTGTGTGTTTCAACAAGGAGTCGTAAACAATTATGTGACTGTGGGTGGTGGTGGTGGTGTCGTGCATCACCAACTTATTGTTATCTTACACCAAAGCTGAGAATATATGATGCATGCAGATAAGAGGATTCTCTCTAGTAAAAAGGACAAAAGTTGTCCAATGAGGTCACTTAAGACAACAAGCATAATGTCATTAGAGCGGGAAAACACTTTATCTGGATAAATCAATGCTGATATTTCACTTTTTTTAAGTGTTACTGAAACAAAAATATGTCCAGAAGAAACCAAAACAAATGGGCTTCAACACCACCTTTCTTTTTATCTACTGAATTTCAGTGCAATGTATTGCATTTGTATAAAAGACCAATATTAACAAAGTAAAGAGAAAAACATCCTGTTCATTAATTCCACTGCCTTCACTCACAGTGAATGATTAAATGTGAATGCACATAAAAAAAATAGACAAAATGATAAAATAATGTACAATCTGTGGTCATCTGTGCACAGCATTTATTGAACTTTTACTAAGACTACTCAAATCCATGTTTTCTCTGAAATCTGTTCCCCTTGGTCCACTACTTTTAATGTTCAGAGTCATTATCCCATACAATGGTGAGCTTAATGACGTTTAAGCCTCAACCAGCACAACACCCAGAAACTCAACAAGAAAGAGTGCGGAAAATAAGGGAAGACGTTTCCACAGATGCAAGTTAGAGCTTGCGCTTTGGTCTGTTGTGAAGCTTAATCTCAAGTATTTTGTCATGTTTTGTCACAGTCCATTTAACATGCAATGAATGGGTGTCTGGTCTAGTGCAATTTCTGTAAAACTGAAAAGTTAGTTGGATGTATAAGATAAAACTTCCTTGGTAGCAGGTTACAACTATTTTGCATACAAAGACGTAATATTTAAATGAATTAACTTAAAAACTGGTTGGAGAGATTCACTGTGTCAAAACAAAGAACACTGGTTCAGCATAGTTGGGGAGAAATACACTTAAAAGATGCATGATAGATGTTTTGCATAAAAGTGATAAAAACAGTACAATCTAACATAAGTAATATCAGATGTGGTTTCTGACTATACATTGTAATTGATTGGTTCATTTTAAAAGAAGACAGACAGAAAGACCTGTGTGTGTGTGTGAGAGAGAGAGTGAGAGAGAGAGAGAGAGAGAGAGAAAGAGAGAGAGAAAGAGAGAGAGGGTTGCCAGTGTTTATATTTATTATGACCAAGAGGCTGTATGTACCTATGAATGACTGTAGGGGGCACTAAAGCTCCCATCTGCCCATCTGTCTGTAGCAACACCGTGCGTCACTATTTCTGATAATAACACTGGACCAAAGCGCCTGGAACAGGGAGGACCGATATAGCCGCCCTGGATTTCAGGACTTTCAGAATGAATCATAACAATAAAACTTAAGAAATCGTTCATAAACCTTCTGCTGACATCCGGCAACATCCACTCCCTACCCCAGTGAGACGGAGTTGCCTCATAAAAATGAAGAGATGTTGACCAAAAGTGACCAATCTGCTAAGTGGGTGGTCCCCTCAGGGCTGCCGGGACACTGCAGCCCATCTCTTTAATGTGTCTGAGTGCGTTACAATGATGTGAAAATGACCACTTTAACCCAAACAATGGACATCTCTTGACTGGCAGCATGTGTGCACAAAACGTTTCATTCATACATCAAAAAATATGGGGGCCTGTTGCACGAGCGTCAATTATTGCACAGATATTAGAAAGTTCAAAACAATTAGGCTGTGAATTATACTGCGCCTTGCATTGTGAAGATAACACGACACTCGTGAATTACTGTAGGACAGTTATTAGGATATTATAGTGACAGTATTAGCCTGTAAGTATGATGGATTATTAAAAGTCTACTATAAATGTCACTATACCAGGAAGCCATATTGAATGCGGAATTCTGCGTATTTTACACTCTTCCATATGTTAGATGTTTCAAAGTTGCTGAAGATTCGAAAAAAAGTTTTAAAATAAGTGATAAAAGTGAATAAAGAATAAATTAAATAAATAACAGTAAATGAACAAACTTCTCTTGAGGCGTGCATCTGTTTAAACACGAGCATGTGTATGTGACTGGCAGGGCGAAGCTCTTAATCTGTTCAACGGGGCTTTACATTGTCTGCGGGAATTTAATAGGGCTTCATAATCATTCATTCAGTGGATGTATGGGAAAAAGAGTTGAAACAGAGCCTCTGTATCCAAAGAGAGTGGATCTTGACAAAATGATTTCTCAATGGAAGAGGGGCCTCATTAGCATAACAATTGTGGGAACTGCATGGATCTAGTTTTCATGAGCACTGTAAAAAAAAAAAAAAAAAAAAAAAAAAGTGAGAGAAAAAATAGCAGCTACCATTACACATACTGATGAGAGAAAGTGTGGTTTTGGATTATTGATAAAAATCGAGTTGGGAAAATGTATGCAGGCTCGTTCTCCATAGACATAATGTTTAATACTTTATAAGTTAAAAAAGTGTTTTTAAAGTATAAAATAGTCAATCCTGAAATATTTCTTACATAACCTCTAAAACACTTCAGCACATAGACTTGCATATGAATGAAGCAATTAAGGCAGAATTGTTGCTTAGTATAGATTTTGATGTTCCTTTGACTAACAATTTGTCCATCTGCAATTTTTGTGGGGTCAAAAGGTGAATTTTGTAGTTGAACAAATGATGAAACTTGCATGTATATTTATTTTTTATTTACATAACACTTTTGGGTTGCAAATGGGCCATTTACAATGTTTCTCCGAGTGGACTCAACGGGTTGCCAGCAAAATAAAGAATACTTAAAATTCAGAAATTGTTGCCTCTATAATGATCTAATGAATGTGTAATAATGACTGATCAGCAGCCGCATCGATTATTAAATAAACAATAATAAAAGTCACCGTGTTATATGTTGACTGTCAAAGTTCTGTCAAATGATTTGAGGTGATTTGTGGTGTGACATAGCGTATATCTTCATAAATTTAGATTTTTTGGATCAAAATGAAACTTTATAAATAAGTGTGGAGGCCCTTGGACCTGCTCGGGCCCATGGGCTACACTGACTGTACCTTTAAAGACTCTTGTCCCAATTAAAGCCAAGCCCCGCCTCTGAAACACATCCCATGAGTCATAAAGTTTGATGTCCTGCCCAAAGTTTAGACTCGACTGGAGCAAAACTTTTTTTTTTTTCTAGAAAGTGAGCCGCGGAGATTTGTTCTGCGAACTATGAATCTTTTTTGTAAGAATATTCCCTAACAGCGTCAACTTGGCCAAAACACGGAAAACCGGGACTCTTTTCAGCCAAGCGTTTGATGTGTTTTTTTGCGTCATTTGTGTCTGCGTTTGCGATTTTTTTTTTTTTTTTTTTGGAAAAGTTGGGGCCAGGACGACAACATAGATTCCAGTGTGGAGTAGATATGCGCTTTGTTACATTCACAAGTATGCCAGCAAGAAACAACAGGAAAACGTTGTCTTTCACTGCAGATTTCGACAGCTAACACACTTTGGTAGAAATTAAAGCAGTCGACTTTTAAACTTTAGAATGACCCGGGATAACTTTTACTGACTGCCGTCGAGATTTCCAGATTTCCTGCTGCGTGAAAAAAAAAAAAAAAAAAGTTTGGGATTGGATCAAACTTCTTTTTTTGTGAGTTTCTGACCGCCGCATTCTTGGACACAGAAAGTTTGAAAGACTGTTTTGGGACAATGGATCCGAGCCAGCATAACCCTCCTGCGGGACACCAAATCGTCCATGTACGAGGCGACTCAGAGACCGACCTGGAGGCGCTTTTTAACGCCGTGATGAACCCGAAAAACACCATCGTGCCCCCTTCCGTGCCCATGAGGATGAGGAAGCTGCCAGACTCCTTCTTCAAACCTCCTGAACCAAAGTCCCATTCCAGACAAGTAAGCCCGCCCTGTCTTTCCTCTGCCCCTTCCCAGAAATCAGTATTAAAGCAAGGCCCATGTAGTGGGGGCTCAGGCCTACAGTATGGGACTGGTACAGCCACTTAATAGTTAACACTTCATCCTACTTTGTAGTGTTTTTTTAGTCTTTAGAATATCATTGCTGTGCCTCGATAGGCTGTTTGTTGTCACATCCCAAAGTGTAGGAAACTCTTTTTTCATTAAGGACTATGAAAGTGTACATTTCCTCTCCACCCTCACACATTTTATGACAAAACATTTACAAATTTCCCAACAACTTTGTAAAGTCACTGAAAAATAGGCCATGGGGCTATGTAGGCTATTTGTTAGGCCTTAGCTGTCTCAATTAGTGAAAATGGATCCACGCTAAACAAGAATATATTATTGTACTTAAAGTGAGTTGTCAGGTCGGCTGAGCATATGCAGGATATGTGAACTTCCACAGGATATGTGTTTTGGTTGGACTGTATGTATAGAAGCTTAACAATCATGTGGAAATAATCAAAGGGACTCCCTGAAACTGAGTTTTCTTAATCGGGATGATTTTCAATCAAGCAATCATATGATGGTTGAATTTGTCCTATTTATCCCCCTCCACCCCCCCCGTCCTCCCCCCCTTTCCTCCCCCACCCTCATACCGTCTCCCACAACTGTTGCTTGTGGTCTCTGTGGAGTTTTGTCAGCAGTGCGCATGTGCTGTTGTGCATCGAGTCTGCGCTGTCCTCTCTGCTCAACACAGGCCTAGGATCCCCCTCCCGGGCCTAAACATTAGACTCCAAACTTGCCTCCACATGTACATGAACAGAACTTCATAACATACATATGAATTTATTAGATTATTTAAAAGTGCTGAGTCATTTATGTAGGCTTTAAATACACTAAAATCACCAATCCTTTATGTAGTTCTTTGGATTATGTGTTAAATTTAAACTGGCCTCATAAACTTTATGGTATTTTCTTTTCAAAATAAAAACACTGTTATACTTTTACAACTTGTGTATTATAAATACATGCACAAGTTTTATTGCCATATAAGTGGAGCACAATGTCCTCTTAGTTATCTTGTAATAAATTGTTGCTTCATTTATTATAAGATAATTATAGTCCCTTTTTTATTTAGACATTTTTATTAAGCTTATTTCACTTTATGACAATAATAATATAAAATATTATTTCTCTTAATAACAATATAAGAAGAAATGTAATCAAATTCTAAGGGAAATAACATTATTTAAAAAGACTATGGTAATGCATTCATACTGCCTCTCTTCCAACTTCACAACACAGGCGAGCACGGACGCTGGGACAGGCGGATCACTCACCCCCCACCATGTGCGTGCACACTCGTCCCCTGCCTCCCTGCAGATGGGAGCTGTTTCTGGTGGCTCCCTGTCTGGCATGGCCTCAGCAGGTGCCTCCCCACAACATCTCCGTCAGTCTTCTTATGAGATTCCTGACGACATGCCCCTGCCCCCGGGCTGGGAGATGGCCAAGACCGCCTCCGGCCAGAGATACTTTCTCAAGTAAGTATGCTGGCAACAAACTGTCATCACTGTTTCTTGACTCGTATAGTCAAATTGAAAAAAATCTTGAAAGGTAATTTTTTTTTTTTGAAAAGGAATGGAGGGCTTTGAAAGTAGATGGAGAATTTTATTGACTGTTTATCACATAAAAGCATCTACACACCTTAGGCCTCAAGACATTTATATGCCCAACTGTCAGCACTTTGCATCCTGATGAAGGACATCAAACAGACATTTTTGTTACAGAAACAGCTTTAAAATGAATTAATGACAAGATCAGGATTAAGAAATGAGGCATCTCTGATATCTGATGTTAACCAGCCAACTGTCTTATCCCAATTATGGACATTTTTAAACCTGCTTAAGATCTGGTTTCTTGTTATTATATCTCATAATTTAACGAGTCGAGAAGAGTCGCTGCAATATGTCTAGTGTGCAAAAAGGTTGTATTCAAAGTTGTCAATACCTACTTACGGCAAAAAACAGAGATAGTGATAAAAATACAGAATATGCATCAGAGATAATACTAATAGATGAGATGTAACTGAAGCTTACATTATTGCATTTTTGTAGTATTACAAGTACAGGTTGAAATCTACAAATCTGTAGATTTGAAGGGAAAAAATAACGGTTCCAATAACGACCAGGACCAAGACAAGTCCAAATGACCAGAGAAGCGACAGGACTCCTCATACTGAATCTCTGTTGGGTGTACATTATGCTGACGATAATTTGCAAATCTGCTACAGTGCACAATGGTGAGCAGTGTTCTCTAAAAGAGACAATTGCAATAGTTAAATTGTAGGTTATTAAATTTGGTGGCCTCAGCAAACAAGAGAAGTCTTTTGAGGGACTACTGCTGTATGTAGTGTGCCTTTTCTTGGTCTCAGGTTTCAATAGAGACAATGGACCACTGTAGCTGCCCCAGACAGCAAAGAGGACAGACAGCTCTGCAAAACTCATCTGCTAACCAGCAGATCTCTTCCATAGTAACAATCCAAAGAAAACTTTAAAAATAGTAGCTGAAATAGCAGGTATACCAGAGGACGTTGCATGCTTTTTTTCCTTTTAGTCTTTATGTTTTTTTTTTTTTTTTTACATTAATTGCACATTTAATGCATTTGTCCTCTGTAGTTCTGTGAAGGGATGGATTGAATCATTCATACAAGTGATGTCTGTCAGCAATTCATTTCGACATAATCCGCTCATTACGAAACGCTCCGAAGTTTATGAAATGCGCAGCAGCTCGTGGGTTCGGAGACGATTTGACATTTAAAGTCGTCATTCTTATTTTTCTTAAAGGCAAAATTGTAGTTGAGGGAAACATCGCTCTCTGACACAAGAGTCTGAACAAACATGATAGCCTCAAATTTACTGGGATCAAAAAAGAACTTTCAGTACCAGATGTTAGAAGGTCTCACATCTGGAGAACATCTGGCCCGTTTCTAGGAGGCTCTTCTAAAATTGTACAAAAAGGATTGGAGGGGGGGGGGGGTTGGAGGTGGAGGTGGAGGTGGGAGGGGGGGGGGGGGCGCTATTCTCACAAGACTCTCTCTCAGGCTCATTGTTGTTGTTTCACTTCCAGACAATAAAGCAATTTAGTAAAATAATTCAAAGTTAAGTTTGTAAAATCAAATCTTGACCAGATTTAAAGTTAAAACATTTGTCGCGTTATTGATTTTAGCTTCTATTTGTCAGAATAAAACATCTCTGTATTGTTTTTTTTATTTAATTGGAACTATGTGCAATGTTTCATTTGTTTATAACAACTGAGTAAATGTCAGAGTTTGAGTTTACCTTCTTTCTGATGTTACTTTATGGACTTTGGGGGGAAAAAAAAAAAAACTTGGCTCTGTAAGGAGCTGTTTCTCATCTGGCATGTTATACAACTAGAGCAAATGTTGTACACAGTGTTTGTGTCCAAGTAAAGAAAACTGGAGGAGACATCTTCCATACACCGCACATCAAAGTGCAGATATTTGATCTGGAATAAAGGCCTCGGCAGAGCTGCTGGAAAAGACACTCCCCTATTTATAAACAGGGGTTGTCTGACGGAGAAGTGTTGCAGAAGGAGTGAAGCAGAGCGAGAGAGAGAGTGTGTGTGTGGGTGGATGGACAGGTGGGGGTGGGGAGGCAGTCACCGACTAGCCTAGAGAGCCGAGCGGAGAGCAGGGGGGGGGGCTCGCATTTCACTCAGGTGTCCTCGGTTGTCCCGATAGCTGTATCAATTCAGGGTGAAAGTTGTTTTTTTTTTGTTGTTTTTTTGAGGAATCTGTTTGTCCTTCCTCCTCTGTTGTTTATTAGTACGCTATAGGACGATGGAGTCGGGAATGATCGGCTTCTGTGAGTCACAGCGGCCCCGCGGATGCCGATGTCCCACTCCCTTTAAGAGCCAGGCTCCGTCTTTGGTATGAATGGAGCCGTGGCGTTGTGATGGTGCCTCTTTTGTGTCAATGGAGTTAAATGGCAGCCATGTAGAGATGACTAGAAGAGGGGCCAAGAGAAACTCCGGCCCTCCCTTTGTCCCAGCAGTGAAACAGTGATCTTTATTCAGACCACAGGCTTGTTGAGACTCATGTGAGCCTTCCCAAAATAGACAAATGGCTGACATGAAGTTTAAAGATGGCGGTGAGAGGGCAGCACTCTTTAGAGTTTTACATCTGAGTTGTCAGGCTAGGAGGTTAGAGTTCTAATCAGTGATAATAAATGATTAACACTAGTGCCAGTGTTACAGTACTGAAGGCTTCACTTTGGCCTGGTTGATATTTTCTCTTTTCCTTTTGGAAAGAGATGAAACAGTTGGTTGATTATTGGATAATTCACTCCCCAGAAAATGATTTCTGCCAACAATTTTGATGATATATCATTGAAGAAAAAAAAAATCCCCAAACGTTCTCTGTTTCAAGCTTTTTCAAATGTGATGATTTTCTCGGTTTTCTATCATTATAAATTGAATCTTTGGATTTCAAAACTGTTGGTCAGACAAAACAAGCAGTTTGAAGATGCCATCTTGGCTCTGGGAGATTGTGATTAAAAAAAAAAAAAACAGTTTAAAAGTGAAAATAATTTGTAGTTGCAGTCCTAATGGAAGCAGGATTTAGACAAGAGCGATCTTGCGCGACAAAAGTGTAGCTTTATTTCGTCTGTTTCATCAAAAACTAAAACTTTAAGACGGGAGAAGACTGCTAGAATGTCAACAAAGTCTTTTGACCTTTCCTCCTCTTTCTTCCAGCAGTTTGCTGTGGCCTTTGATTTATGACAGCAGGGGCAGGGAGGTTGGGTCACCTTGCTCGGTGCTGGACGGGGGCAGGGCTGGTCTCCAGGGCTGGGTCATAAACTAATGAAGGTTTCTAATTTAGACACACCGGTGAACTAGGAGGGGTAATCACTGTTTCCGGACGCTTATTAAATGCAGCTTTGAATGAGCTTTTAGTCCGTGGGAAGTCAGCCTTAAGCGGAGGAAAGCTTTGGGGGGAGCAGCTATTGTCTGCCCTCAGGGGCAGGTAGAGCCATGTGTTGATGGACACTTTTGTCTTTGCTCAATTGGATTTTAAACTGTTTTGATGGAGGGTGGTTTCCCACATCAAGGCTGGCTTGTGTCTTAACATGTTTAACTTAATGTATGATAATAATACAATTTTTTAGATGAGTTATTTTGTTTTCTAGTCTCTCAGTACACACTATCTGTAGTTTCCTGAACATCCTGAACGTCGTTGCAATAAATACCGTTGAGACGTCCGATTACAGGAAGAAATATTGAAGTGTTTACTTGGACTGTATGTTGTTGTTTGCCGTAGATATCTGTGTTGTTCTCATTCGGACCCTGAGATTATGTTGAGAATTCCAGCCGATGACTGTACCTCCGTTATATTTAGCTTGTTTTAAACAGGATTGTTTAGTTCTTGTTTTAAAGTCTCCCAATGTTTTCCCATTGAGTGAAGAAAAACTTCCATTGCGTTCATTTATCTCAGTCCTTTTAAACACGGGAAGACTGGGACTGCATGTCAATATCCCGACGGCAATCAATAATCAATTAGTAAAATAACTTAAATGAACTCAGATGAATTGGTTGTCAGGACAGTTTTTTTTAATTTGCACCACATTTGTCGCAAACATCTTGTTTCACAGCGGTATCGGTCAGTATTGGTATTTGCTAACACTGATTTCATACTCATCATATATATTATTTCATATCAATCGTTATCTAAACTCCCTCAAATCTGCGTGAAGCTTTAAATGATAAATATGCAAATTGGATTTCATGCGAAGCTGTTTTGAACTGTGGCAGCTCAGTCAGTCAGTCACAAATGGTGCTGGGAAGACTGGGCAGTAAGCCTGCGTGAAGCCCTCATTTGGAGAAACTTTGTGTTTGACAAACTTTTGGTTTATTGACCACACACAGACAAGACCCTTCCTGTTCAACTGGGGCCTGTCAGCTCAGTACACAAATGGGACTGTGAGAAAGTCAGGCTAGTGTTTACCAAAGTCTTGATGTAACACCTCTGTTCCAGACATCAATGCCTCCACTGTCACAGAGGGCATCTCCACAGAGATGTAGTATCTGAGAAGTGGGCCTTCTCAGGTGGGGTGGGAGGGGGGTTTAGACTTGCCAAAAGTACTCCACTCTTGGCGACTGAATAGCACTTGAATAAGAAAATAAAGAAACATTTGTACATATGTTGTCGGTTGCAGCGTGCATACATTTTAATTAAGTATTAGCATTTAAATATATTCATTTACCTGGAAGTGACAGTTGTAGTATTGCAAGGGAGTCTACTTATTTATTCAGTTCAGTGTTTACATAGTTGGCCACAGTTTTTGCTAAAAAAAATATAAAACCTTCAAGGAGGGGCCGATTAATCTTACAGGGCGCTCCCTAAAATTACACTTTTAGAATTTTGTTTATTGCATTAATCTTGGGGGAAAAAAAACAAGTTGAACTCAAACCACCGAGCTAGACTCACAGTCCTGGTGCTTTGTGAATTAGTTGCTTCGTTAGGAAGCGTGATGATACAAACCCTTCTTCAAAGGGAAACCTATAGCCACAATGGGGTCACAGAGGTTGCCCCAATAATCTCTCTTGATGATGTCCTGCTGATAGAGAGGCAACCAGGCATCCCCAGTCAACCAGAGCGGAGGTGGTCATCCTCATCTTAGAGGCCTGATTACATCTGGCCTCCCTCAGTGCTCTCTATAGTCATCTGCTTCAACCGCCTCCCAAGCATATACTCCCTGGGTGGAGCCCCTGTAGCCAGAGGATCCCATTTTTAACATTTGACAACTCAGCTGTGGGGCGTGTTTTCATCATCGCTGCACTCCTCGTAGCTTCACTCCCCTGTTTTACACCAGTGAAGCACGGCTTTTTGACATCTGACAGCTTTCTGAGACAATTTCAGTGGAATAAACGGTCATTTATCCTGAAATCTAGCTTTGATCTGCCTTTTTTGGCAGGTAGCAGAGCTTACTCAGAGACGTGACTTATTTTTGGCTAGATCATTCCCCCCTCAAAGCCAGATGTAAACGCCACAGTTTTCAAGGGCGTAAACAGACCATTTGTGTGATAGGAAGTTTGTCATACTACTGTAATCTGATGAGGTCTGTGAAACAACAAGTCCAGTATGTAGACTTCTTGACTTGGATCTCCCTAAGGATGTAGAACCTCTATTCAATTAGTCTTTGAAGCTAAATCTTATATATACATTTAGCTACTGATAGGAGATAAGTTCTATCTTGAATGATTAAAGAAAGAAAAGAGAGTTGATGGGGACCAGCTCTTACGTGATTGGCCCTGAACAGAAAAGTTATGTGCCAAATCATTTAAGCAAAGTCAAGTTTAGCCTTGATGCGAAGGGTCCCCCTCCCTCCCTCCCTCCCTCCTCCTCCTCCTCAGCAAAACACATTAAAAATAACACTGGCACAATAAACGCCACCTTGATAATTGGGCCATCAGTCAAGGATATGTCGAGTGCCTGGGTGGATCAAGAGTCCCTACTATGTGCTCTGCTAAGCCACAGTCGACCATGATGACCAGCTTGAGCAAAAAGTGAGCGAGTTAAGTCCCGTACCGAAGGCAAACGACTTGATAACGGGTCATGTTTGTACCGCAGTAATCTTCCTTCGCTGCAATACGTGGCCGTTTGTAAAGCGTGTCCCCTGAAGAAGCTAATGATGGGTGTTTTTGAGGCCATGTTCACAATAATGCAGATATATTGGATTTTCTTCTCCTGTTTTTTTGTTTTTTTGGGGGGCCCGTCATCTACAATAGGCATGTCGGATTGCTGAAAACTGATCTTTTTTGAAAACACGCCAAATTCGGGAAGAAAACGGTGCGGTGTTTCTTTTTTATTCGTGCTTTATGTGTTCCACTTTTAAGAATCTTGACATGTCGTTGCCCTCCGTTCTTCATTTCATGGCTGCCTTGTGAACAACAAACAGCGCTTTGAAAATGACAACTGCTTTACAGAAATAGTACAAAGCTGCTATCTCATCTCCCGAGGCTGAAACCAGGCTGTAAAGTTTGCACCTAAAAGAAAGATTAACACCGGTGGCTAGTTTGAATTAAAACCAGTTACGACTGATTCTGATGGTGATAATGGTGCAAAATAAAGGAAACTTCTCAAAGCACTTCTCTGCTCGCTCTCTATCCATGTGTTCAGTTTGTTACCAACATGAATTCAAGCTGACCACAACCACATACAAGTTTTTATATCTAATTTTAACCTTCCCGAGGAGGGTTTATTATGTCATCCTCATGTTTTTGTCAGTTTTGGGCAACAATCTGTTAGAATACTATATAAAAAAACGTGGTGGGAAAACCTTGAACATGTAAACATTGTTTTCAAAATGTAACAGCATTAGTGTGGGTGAAACCAGTTGGCTATGTGTCCACTGCCCTGCCCCGGGGATGGGAGGTTGGGTTGGGGAGGGTGGGGGAGGGGAGGGGGAGTGGTGAAGTGACAACCCTGCTGAGCTCGCCGCGGTGTCAGAGACATGTAAAGACAACACCGAGCAGTTGTGACCGCGGAGGTTGCGGATCATCAGCAATTCCTCACAGCAACTGGTGGCCTCCAGCCGTCCCGACAGTTGCCATGACATTGTTTTGTTTTATGTTTCGCCTGCAGGAAGTAGGGTGTACGGCTCTGACCATATAGGGTTCGGCTGCAGATGGAGTGAATGGATTATCTTTTAGTTTTAAAAGCTGGTGATGAATTACTTGGCTCTTGGTAACTCATTTACCAGTTCTCCCAGTCCAGTCCCCGCATACAGACCCTCTGAATACAGTGCAGCGCTGACTTGGAAGCTGTGGTGGATTTTTATCACCAGCCTTTTGATTATCATCTCTGATGCCTCTGTTTCGAACTGAACCTTTGTTTACATCTGTTCTGATTGATTCGAGCTACGAATCTAGCGCTTGATAGAAAACTCAATATCTTGACTTTTATCTGTGCTGAGAGAAACACAGTTTAAAGGGAGTGTGTGTGAAATCATTTACAATCAGAGATCTGGGAGGGTTTTTGAGGTTGTATATTTCCAGCCGTGTGCTCCGGTCGTCGCTTTTTCTGTTCGGCATTGGTGCGCCAGGATGTGCAGGCCTCTCATTTACTATAACCCCTCCCTTTCCTTATCCCAGTGTTCCTCTCTCCCAGTCTCCTCCCCTGTTCTCCCCTCCTCTTTATAATAAATGTCATAGTTTCCAGAGTGGGAAGGAGGTAGCGAAGGGGGGGGGGGGGGGTAGGGCGGGCGCTCCGAGTGTAACAGGACCACAGCAACTCATGCAGCCAATGGAATTCAGAGGGATAGCTTCCGTAGATGTTTTTTTTTTTCCTCTTTTTTTTTTTTTTAGTCTTTTTTTCTTTTCTGTAGTTGTATCACCCCGCTCCCTATGACCCCTCTTTCTCAAGGGGCCCCTCCAGTCTGAGCAGTTCCAGCTATTTTGCTTGGTTTGTGGTGTTTGTGTGTGTGTGTGTGTGTGTGTGTGTGTGTGTGTGAGGGCTGGGGGGGGGGGGGGGGTTCGGTAGGGGATTTGGCAGCTCCTTTGATCAGTAAAGCATAAACAAGAGGGGGCTTCAAAATGGGTTGCATTGTGTTGGGGGGGAGGAGTGCTGAGTCAGGCCCTCTCGCTCTCTGGCCTGGGATAGAGAGCAGACAGGCAGGCTGGGATTACTGCAGAGGCCAAGAGAAACTCTGAAACTCTCACTTCACCCAGCTGTTCCAAAATCTGGGCTAATGGCGCTTTGGGATCAAATTAACAGAGAGAGTCGTAAAGAATGGCAGTGTGTGTGTGTGTGTGTGTGTGTGTGTGTGGAAGAACACATCCAGGACACAGTTATTATAGGGTACAATAGATTGCAGGCGGTAATATTTAATTCCACCACGATTAAACTCTTTATTGTGCCGTGATGTAAATGTAAAAGTTGCGTAAACAAGTCGCCGTGGAGTTCGGTGCCTGTTAGAGGTGAGGGCGGTCTCTTAAACGGGATGGTTCGAAAAAACAAAAAAAAAAAAAGCCAAAAAAAAAAAAAAAAAAAAAAAAGAACAAGTGAATAGTGGGGTTTTAGGTCGTAGCTCAGTCTGTGCCTTTGTCAAGCAGGTGAAAGCTTTGTAAATGTGGCGCCAGATTGTTAAAGCCCCTGACACTCCACAGTGTCCGAGCCGCTTCCAGGAAAAAAAAAAAAAAAAGGACCCCCTGCGTTGAGCCCTGGGACTGACCCTCCCTCAATAGAGAGGGTCCTGCTCAGGAGAGGAGGGCTTCCTGTATTAGCTTTCCATCTTAATCAAGCAACAAGTACCAACAAAGCACTAATTATCAATGCCTTCACAGAATGCAACACAATGTCCCCCCCCCCCCCCTCCCTCACACTCCCCTCCCCTCCCCTCCCCGCCCCCACCACCACCCCCACCCCCGCTCCCTGCTCCTGTCCCGGCAAAGAGGAGCCATAAAATAGATGGAGCAACATTGTTTGATGTTACAATAGTTGTTTTGAAACCGATCGCAGCCTCTTAGACATTTTTTTTTTTTTTTTTCAAGAAGAAGTTTTCAGCTTTACCTACATATGTTTGACTTGATTTATTCTCAGTTGCGGTCAAACTGTTTTTGTTTTTGTTTGACTTAATTTATTTATAGCTTACAATTTCTCCATTCTATTATTTTTAAGTGAATTATAGGGGAACAAAAAAAAATATTTTAGTACAATCCAAAAACTAAGAATGAAAGTCTTGTGTGAGTCTGTATTAAATTGTGGGTTCAGCCCGGGTCCAAACAGACAGACAGAGCTGAGTTTTGCTTCCTGTAACAGTCATCGTTTACAGAAAGCAGGGGTTAGATTCAGTGTTTTCATCAAAGAGCTTGTTGAAACTGCTCTGAGTCATCAGTTCCTGCATGTGACCTGCTGTTTCGCATTGATATGGTCTCTGTTTGGTTTGAACGTACTACTGATTCCTGCTAGAAACACTTTTTTTTTCTTACTTTTTTTCTGTTTTCTCTTTTTTGTCTCCTTATAGTCACATCGATCAGACCACGACTTGGCAAGACCCTCGCAAGGCCCTCCTTCATATGAACCAGGCTCCCCAGCCCAGTTCTGCACCAGTGCAGCAACAGAACCTCATGAACCCAGCCAGTGGTGTGTATATGTCCACTACAGAAGCAGCACATGACACGTATTACAAATAATGTTCATCAGGTTCTCCAGCATTAAACCCAGACTCATGAATAGTCATTTCTGGGCATTTTCCTTATTTTCATACATACAGTAGAAGTAAAGAACAGTCTTGTCTAGTTCTTACATGTCACTAAGATTGTACCTCAGTTCTGTCCGTGCTGTTGGAATTTGCCCTAGGTGAGGTAAGACTGAGGTAGAACGTGACAGGTCCTGTCTGACATGTTTGGGAGCTCTGTGACTCACAGATTTACAGATGAAGTATCTCTGTATTCTCCAAATCTTCACTATTCTACCTGCCAACCTATAGTTTCATTTTTTAAAAAAAAAGAGCCTTATCTGTTGACAAACAGGCTTGTTTGTTTTCAGTGACAGATGATAAAGATTTATTACATTCTCAACTGTAAAAAAAACTGATAATGTGCTGCCATTTATCTTGGATATCTTCCCCTGTAGCCAGTTTATTATTGTGCTAGTATGTGATATCACTACTACTTACATAATTGTGTATAGCTACAATATTCTGTTATTATACCCAATTATTATGCTCAAGCCGTGTTATTTTTTCCTGTCGTCTCTCAGGTCCTCTCCCTGACGGCTGGGAACAAGCTATCACATCAGAGGGAGAAATTTACTACATCAACCACAAGAACAAGACCACATCTTGGCTGGACCCACGACTTGACCCACGCTTTGGTGAGTTTGATTTAGTCTATTTCTTAAATTAAGGTGGTCAGAAGTCCTTTTAGTTACTTAAAGTTAGAATAATATTTCTGTTTTTATTATACCGGCAACCAAGACGTTTTGTTCTTGTGACAGCAGTTCATTTTCACTATTACAAAGCTCTATTACAATACATAAGAAAATGTATCACCGCAATTGTAATAGTGAGAAAAAGAATGTATGATTCATATTTCATTTTAAAGCATTGCATTGTTTTGTAATGACCAGCCATACTCATTGGTTGTTGCAACCAGATTTCACAACCCCCCCCCTGCTTCACCCCCCCCCCACCCTCAAAACCAGCACCTAACCTTTTGTCAGCCATTTTAGTGTTGGAGCAACAGCTGAGTTGGCCATTAATCCCACCCCCACCCACCCCCCCCCTCCACCCCTCTCCACCCCCCCACCCCCCCGGCAAAGCTAAAGTTTGACAGTTAGCTTCCAGTGTGTTGTGGCAGCCAGGGTTGGTGAATTAGTGACAGGACCGTGTACATGTGGTGAGACTTCTCCGGGGGTGCCATGGGAATGAGCTAATATTCTTCAGTGTGTCAGGAAGACTTCCAGAGATGAAGGTTCCTGCTTATGTCACTCTGACTCACTTACGCTTCAGGTGCCATCCCTTCATTACAACACTGTTCCACTGGGAAGCTCACCCCCCCGGTTCACATGTGCGAACCAGCACGCAGCCCTGTTGTTATCCTGTTTAATTTTAGTGTTACTTTTAATCGAAGCCCGGGCGCTTATAGGGGCGAGTTTTTTGGGGTTTTTTTTTTCTGTAAGCAATTGTGTGTTCTGCTCTGAGGGCAGGCAAGAAAAGTTCAAAACAGAGTTGTAAGAGGAGCAGGGCAGCTGGGAAGAGACGGCGGCTCTGGTCGGCGAAGCTCTTTGAAGATTTATAAGTCTTGAACACACAAGGCTGCTGGGCCCCTGAAAGCGAGTTAGAGGGAGAAAAGAGAGCATGTTAACTCATTATGTGCCATCAAACATCATTTTGTTTCACATGAGATCAAATCTTCGCTGTGCTTAATATTTCTAATGGTTCACATACAAGCTGTTGTAGGTACCTTTTAGATAACTTAAGAGTTTAGAAAGATTTCTAAATGCTATGTGCTTAAAACTACTTGATATTTGATGGCTGTGGCTCTGTGCTCGAAGGGAAACCTGATTTTATTCTTTGTAGTTATTTTTTTTTAAACAGATTTTGCATAGAAACCAGCTCCTCTGTCAGAAACCGCTATACTGCTGCTATGTAGGTCTCCAATCATAAGCCAGCTGCTTTGATAATGGAGGCTAATTTGAGCTTTGAGAAGAAAAGCAGCAGAGCGCCTTTAACTGAGGGTTGTTGCCGGCTGGCTTTCCCCTGCGTGAGGCCCAGTGCAGGCACAGCCTCATTCTGCTCTAGCTCCAGACAGACTTGAATCTCTGCCAGGCCTCTTTATTCTGTGGTCCAACTCTTAATCTGTTCCAGACCTTTTCAGTCAAAGAACTCCAATGTGAGAGGGGAGGTGGTGGTGGTGGGGGAGGAGGAGGGGGGTGGGGGTGGGAGTGGGGGGAGGGCAGGGAGAGGCAAGGCAAAAGGGGAAGAAAGAAAAACTGAGGAACAGAGGGAAAATGCCGACGGGATAAGCATGCATCCTCTTTAAGTTCCAAGGAGGTGGCGAGCAGCGAACAGCCATGAGTGCACTGTGGCGGAGTTCAAAAAGGGGCTGGCCCTTTTTGTGGATATGTTGTTCTCTCAACGTAGGAACTGCAGGGAAAAAAACATACTCGTGCACAAAAAAAAAAAAAAAGACAGATTTCCTCCGGGAGTTTAATGTTTTTGCTTTGAAGCCTTAATGTAAAGCTGTTATATGTCATGTGATGTTTTTGCCTCTGCTGTCAGAGCACTTCAATAGAAAAGTTGGCACCCCGGTAATGTTATTACCGACGTGATATACTCGTAGTTTGATGAGGCAGTTTAAAGGGTCAGTTCGTATTTTCTTACTCTTACAACCTCTAGTGGACTTTCTTCACACACATTGTGATTTCATCTGCTGAATTTGTTTTGATTTATTCCCCTTCCAGGTGGTTTTCATAGGAGAAGACTCTCATATTTCATCAATAAGTTTCCACTTCATCAATAAAATGACAGTGCTGAAATGATTTTCAACCTGTTGAACACAAAACTAATCCCTAGCTAGTCTGCCCTACGCTGTTGATATTGCCCGATTGACAGTTTTTTTCCATTTCCTTGGCACATGGAATCAGGTCAACACAGGCTGGTTTCACTCAGACTTTTATTGGAGTACAAACGATAAAACAATGCTTGCATCACATCCAGACTGTTTCTCCACTTTGCTTATCTCGACGTTAGAAAACACAACACTTTCCCAAGGGGCCCCTTTTTTATAAAACTTGTTAAATCGACAGCGGACAAATATTTACCCGAGCCTTCAAAGGTGCTTTGCCTTGGTTACACACACACACTTCCCACAGCTGGCACACCCTCAACTCTACCTGCCCCAGGTGATCCTGTGGTGTAATATGCCTGCCAGTGTGATCGGTCTGATAAGGGCTTGTGTTGCTGGCTCGTTGTGTTGCAGGGGTGCGTGAAGAAGACAAAAGGCAGACAGCATTAACTTGTCTCTTATCTCCCTGGCCCACCAGCTATCACCACCCATATGTGCTGCTGACTTCAACCACAACTCCAAAAACGTACACACACACACACACACACTCTGTCTTCACAGGCTGGACTGGCCTCCTTTTTTTTTTATGCTATCACTCTGGCCCTGAAATGAACCTGTCCTTCGTTCCTATCTCATCCACAGATGTAATTCGCTGCTTTGATTCGCTCATTGTTTGTGCTGACGTCCTCCAGTAACATTGGTTACAGTCTGCTGTTTGGTCTGTGAGGGAGTCCTTGACTCGGTGGTTCAGTAGGAGCCCGGCTCTTAAGACTGCATTCATCAAAAAAAAAAAAAAAAAACCTCCATGCCTTAAAGGAAAATTCCAGTCTCTTACAACTTGGACTGTGTTCACGTAATCCTGGCCATGACTTCTATCAGTTATGATAAGACTGTATACAACAGAGTAGTTGCTGAGATCTGGGAATATGGCAGTATCGATGCAACTGAGTCTGACAGGGCGAGATACAGGAAGGTTGAGACGGTTGTAAACAAGCAGTGCTGTGATCGAATCATCTCGACAACTTTCTTAGAAGGTGAAACCGAAAGTGAGTTCACCGGAATTGTCAGTAATGATTCCTCAACGCGCAGGAAAAGAAACTAAACTTTGAACTTTAAAGTTGTTGTGAGTCTCGCTCCATATGTCTCCTCTCACTTTTTTTTGATGAGTGTTCCTCTTCAAAAGCTCAGGCCTTAACAGATCTACAGCTGCTGACACGGCCCATGCTTTGCAGCTTTGGGAACGTTTAATGTTGCCCCATTGGTGGAGTGATCCAGCCACAAAAGGCCTCAGTATCTGCCTAAGATAAGAAAGTAATACACTCTCCCATGGCTTCAGTTGATGTGTGTGTGTGGGAGAGAGAGAAGAGGAGGTTTCATGACTGTGTGTATGTATGTGTGTGTGTGTGTGGGAGAGAGAGGAGGCGGCTCCATGACTGTGTGTGTGTGTATTTGTGTGTGTATGTGCTGGGGTGGGGTGGGGTTGTTGGGGGGGGGGGGGAGAGGGAGGGAGGGAGGGAGGGAGACGGCAAGCAGGGCGGGGCATCCAGAGCTTCCCAGGGAGAGCCCTGAGCCGTGGTTCATTCAGCTCCTGAGATAGTGTAAACAGACAGTGATTGAATGGTGATGAGAAAGGTGCCGGGGCGGGCAGGACGGGACAGAGATAGGCAGCCCTGCATGAAAATTGCGCCCCTGTCAAGGCTTTGTTTTGGTTGGTGCTTGGAGCGCATAAGCAAACAGGGACCCTCATTGGTCCCGTTACTGTTACACCCCTCGTCGTCAAGCGCGTTTGCTTCTTTCTCTACTACAGTGATAAAAAAACCTGGTGACCTACTTTGCATGCATAGATTGCTGTTGCTGCTTTATACTCATGTTTATTAGACCCACCCCCGCTAGAGTAGAGAATAACAAAGATTTCACTGGGGAACAGCTGTGTTCTCAATATGCACACATTTGTTCTGATATTGTCAACATGTAGCTACCTTGTTAGTGCGCAATGCAATTATGTTTGTTGGGTGAAAGAACTGTAAAGTTAATGGTGTTTATAGAAGCTGATGTATATCTATTTTAAATGTGCTCATATTGCATTCATTAAAAGGGGCTGGAGTTGACCCGGGCTAAAGAAGCAGTCAGTCTTGAGGGATAATCTGCGGTTTGTTTAGAAGGAAACAAAACGCACAATGAAAGGATAAGTCATGACTGATGCAATGTACAAAACTAACAAAGCCTGTCTTAGTCAGGGAGTGGGAGGGGATCAGGTCTTACAGGAATAGTGGTTGTTTTCAGACACTTGGTGGAAAACTTGTGTTGGGACTTCCCTTGTCCTACACAACCTGCTGCACAGGCTTCGCTCTCCTACAAGTTCACCTCGTAGACAAAACACTACCGAGTCGTCAGTCTTGTTATGCTGTGTTTTAAAAGGCAACCGAGCATTACAAAGACTGCTTGCAGAAATGTTCTCGCCTCAAAATATTGAAAATTGTCATTTTTAAAGCTGCACTTATCTAGTTTTTGATGTAAAAACACATCAGTCTTATTAGCTTAAACAAAAAAATGGAGATGCTAAATAGAAAAAGCACTTCACTCAGCTGAGACCCTGTTTGCCCAAACTTTGTTTTGCCATCTGGTTTGGATATTTCTCCACAGGAGAGAAATAAAATGCAAACTGTTCTGTATATAGTAGCATCAACTGCTGTGTTCAGACAAAGCTGGAATCACCAGTTTAAGCTCCTTGTACTCTTGTACAAGGAGTTCATGTCATTTAAAACACTCGCAAAGTTTATTTCTACCATTCAGAGCCTCAGTATCAAAAGTTCAGCACCAACATATAGTCCACTATACAAGATATCACTCTGACATATTTGAACTTCTTTCTGTCTCCGCTACAGGCCTGAACCAGCAGAGGATCTCCCAGAGTGCCCCAGTGAAGCAGCTGCCTCCCCCCTCCCACAGCGGAGTCATGGGAGGCAACAACCAGATGAGACTGCAGCAGATCGAGAAGGAGAGGCTGAGACTGAAACAACAGGAGCTGCTTCGGCAGAGACCCCAGGTCAGGAATCACTGTTAAAATAGACAAAAATATGAAAGGTCTGGGAAGTATTAATGGCATCATGGTGAAAAAACAAACCCATATCAGAGAGTTCAAAGGTTCACTACCCTCAGTATGTGTCCCATCAGTTAGACACTGGAACCCTTAACTTAGCTTACTCGTTGAACACAATGGTCAACAAAATGTTTATTTTGTTAAGTATAATGTTCACCTTGAGCAGTTCTTTTTAAATATGAGTCATCACGCATAGGTATAGCGTCGAATCTTAAGCTCCTTTGGTCTTTGTTACACCACCCTACAATGAAGTCTCGTGAGTCATCTGTGGTAATTTTATTACTTCCTAACGGTGATGTGTCACAGAGCTGCCCACACAGGGCGGTGCAGCCAAGTTCAGTAGTTTACTCAAGGTTGTGTCATAACACCAGAAACAGAGGTTTATGATTATGAATGAGTGTGCTGGTGACTTTGTTTAACATGCCATTCACATGGATTGTTTAAAGTGTAGGAAGTGACCCTAGTGTGTACATGCACCAGGCCGCAGATGGGGGGGGGGGGAAATATGATTTGGACTGTCGTTACTGGAAATCCTCACAGTTTACCTAACCTGGTTATTGTCGGGGTTCTTAAGCATCATGTGAAGGAGAAATCTGGTTTTCAAGAATTGGGGTAAGGGATTGAGAGAACCCCGGTTAGCACAGACAGCACACACACCTAAACGGCTTTCTAACAGGGTATTTACGCATGTGCACGACAAGAACTTCATGCGTGTAAAGGCAGGTTTTAGAGGAACCGGTTTCTTTCACTGAATGTTTTTTTTTTTCTAAGGTTATTTTTTTTGGCATTTTTGCCTTTATTGGATAGTGGGCTGTGAAGAGGCAGACAGGAAACAAGGGGAGAGAGAGATATGAAATGCAACAAAGGCCCCTGGCTGGAATCAAACCGGTGACGTTGCGGTTATGTTGCGTGCACAGTAACCGTCTGGTGCATGTATTTTTCTATTTCCAGCCTTCTTACCTGATTCCTGCTGGTGTCATGTGTGCACGTATGTGGTGAATGATAGATACAGAGTTGATGAATTAAGCAAATAAAACATAACAGTTAGGTGACTAAGCTCACCGCTCTTGACTGTTGATGATGACGCATCAGCGGCTCGGTTATACAAGCCTCAGACTCTCACATTCGCCGGTTAAACAAAAAGCGTAATGAGAAAAAAATGTGGAAATGTGACTGCAGACCTGACTGTATACATTTGAAGTTTGCCTCTATCAGGCTGTTGACTAGATTCCACTAAAATCCTCTAACTTTTTTAGATACTATACTAGATGTTTTGGCTTGCAGGAGGCTACAGTGTAGAAATTTTCCGATCATGCAAGGCTATATGTGCTTTTGTGAGGGAGTTCAACTTTGGGGCAGTGCTTGCCGCACCCAAATGTATTCCACATGGCAGAAGTGTGATGAAGAACGGGTGGTGATGTATGTGACTCGCCGGTGGCAATCCGGCGCTGACACCGTTCAGTCATGCACAAAAAGAGAGCCATAAACCATAAATGTTGTTTACTGTACACAGCCCTCATAATCCCTGTTAATCAAAACCAGATTGCTTACATGTGCGCACGGCATTGTGGGACAGCTCTCAGTTGTCTGAGAAGGTAACACCTTCGAGTTGCCAGTACGTCTGAAATAACAACAGAAGGAAAAAACAACTTATTACTTCATAAAGGGCTAATTTAAGACTTTTATTCATCTTTTGCCTCAGAGAACATTGTGTCCATTTATCCTCAACCACAACCAATAAAAGCTTCTACTAACCAATTAGGGTGTCAAGCAGCAATTTTACCTCCTTTCTAAAAACGTCACATTCCATTGGCCGACTCCCTGTCATCTCCTATGACCCTGTAAAAGTTTAATGATCTCAAAAAACGGTGATACCGGTCAAACCGTTTCACCTTCCCCTTCAAGGACGTAGAGGGAAGGAGGTGAAAAAGAACGACATGACTTCATATCCTCAGCCTTATCTGATACAGCGTGTGTAGAAAACAATTGTCTCCGACTTTGTTCGGCCCTTCGTGTAATTCGACACTCTGTATGGGTAGACATGGAGAACAACGTGTTGGCAAGTCTGTTTGTAATTCTCCCTAATTTTTACGTTTTATGCAGTGACAGCAGAGCAGCAGGAGGAGTTTATGACATTTATGACATGTTTTCATGAAGCTGTAGTGGTGTATAATCAGCTTCTGAGGTTAGGGGTGGGGTTGATTTGTGTTGCTCATCAATGTTGTTGCCTTATCATCCACAGGAGCTCGCTCTAAGGAATCAGCTGCCTACCAGTATGGATCAAGATGGCAGCACGAACCCTGTGTCCTCCCCTATGGCCCAGGATGCCCGGACCATGACCGCCAACAGCTCTGACCCATTCCTCAACAGGTTGGTTTCGTGCTGAAGTTAAAAGCGTTCAGTTCAACAGAGTTCATGTATCCCGTTTGAGGGAATCTGTGTGCTCGGCTCCCCGGGTTACACAAGTAGTAAAAACAGAAGGCCAGTCTCTGGGCTTAACCCACTTCACATGGTAATGACTCATTCAGACCAGCAGGTCTGTGTGGAATTCATTGAACAATCATGACCTCTGGTGTACAACTGCTGCAATAAAGGGGAAAAAAGAATTTAAATGGTGGTGAAAACCTTTTGAGGAGTGTATATAAAACCACGCTTTATGACGTTGCAACGTTCACAACTCGAGTAAAAGACACAAAACCGGAAAACGGATCTGAAAACAGCAGTGAGGACGGGAAGATTTAGGACGGGACGGGAGGGTTTTCTCACTATCTGTGAATGCTGCTCCCGTTGCATTCTGGGAAACGGTTCCTTGCGGTTCAAGCTCTAGTTCGTCTGCAAGTGGACGAAATGAGGAAAGAGCTGAATAGCAAGCAGGCCATGAGAACATGTGGTCCAGTCAGTAGACAGGCCAACCTAATCTCCCCTCCTCCCCCTGTTGCCTCCACTCCCCTTCTCTTACAATGGCCTCATTCATCCTGCCTCTGCCATACTCTGCCTACATATTTTTCCTCTGCTAATTAGTATAGGCTTGTCAAATGTCTTCTCTTTGCCTCTTTGTCTTCTCCGTTGCCCCCTTTCATCGTTGCTCTTTTTCCTATATTCTGCGGCGGAGGTCGAAAAAGTGAAGCTCGGTTTCAACGGCGTCGCCGTGGATCAGTCGCTATAGTCGTTCAAATAGATACAACGGTTTAAACGTGGATGTATGCAGAAAGTCCCTGAGGGAATTAAGGCCACAGGTCTTACTTTTCAGCCTGTATGCTTTTAATAACAGTGTGTTTACTTTGTTGGATTGTTTTAATTAGATTCACCTAGTTTGAAGTAGTTGAAGTGAAGGTCATTAAGGTCATCTAAAACTCTGCTGAAACAAAAAGCTTTTCATTTTCTTTTACTTGATGAAAATCGTGATATATTAGTGATGATTGTACAGAGTTTTTAACCCACATTTCTTCATTTTTGTGTTGTCAGCGGGACCTACCACTCCAGGGATGAGAGCACAGACAGCGGCTTGAGTATGAGCAGCTACAGCGTCCCTCGCACTCCAGATGACTTCCTCAACAGCGTGGATGAGATGGACACAGGTGAGGCTGCAAACAAAGTGAAAAATGATCACTTGTCAGATAGTCGGGTTTGTATTTTGACATCTTTTTGCTTAGATTTACAGTTCATGAGGTTTCTGTAGTCAGCGTTCTGTTCAGCCAATGCTGCGCTCGCTCCATGTTGGCAGAATAAGAACAGGAAAATGTGACGTTGTTCATTAGAGTTAAATCAGAAGATTGATAGCACTCCCACGCCTGTCTGATAAATATATGACTACAGATACTTTGGCTCTGTCCAAAGGTAACAATCTGCCCACCAGCACCTCTAAAGCTCGCTAATCACTATGTTGTATGTTTAATCAGCACAAAAAGCAAAGTGTAAATAGGTCGAGTCGGGGTTTTATGGGGAGGTTATGTGTCAGACTGTTTCTTGGCCGGGCGCAGTGGATTTTATTTTCAATGAACAGCTGTCTTGGCTCGTTGACACTTGCGCAATCCTTTCCACCATGTGGGCAATATCAAAGCTGTCAGAAGTGTCCTGCGCGTTATTACAGCTAGGAGGCTGACGTAACCGTTTTTTTTGGCCGCTCATATGTACTGTCTGTACAACATGATGCGAATGTGCCGTGGTTATTACCTCTAACTTGCGCAATCGAATCATTTTTAACACATTGTCTCTCTGTTCATCAGGGGACCCGCTTCCAACCTCCATGGCGACACAGCCCAGTCGTTTCCCCGATTACCTGGACGCCATCCCGGGAACGGACGTGGACCTCGGCACGCTGGAAGGTGAAAGCATGGCGGTGGAGGGTGAAGAGCTGATGCCCAGTCTGCAGGAGGCCCTGAGCTCCGACATCCTCAACGACATGGAGTCTGTGCTGGCAGCTACCAAGATCGACAAGGAGAGCTTCCTCACATGGTTATAGAAGACCCGAGCAGGGCGCTCCTTACTCCTCTCCCTACACTCTGAACTGCTGCCTGCTCTGATCTGTGAAGGATTCATAGATGCTTTTACAAGACATTTCAGCGAGCCTCTCTGGACTTCTGTCTCTGTCTCGGCGTGTATGGCCAACCTCTTTTGAGGCAGTATTGTTCTGTTCTTTTCACTGGTTTGTTTATCTCTTTTATTTTGTCTGTGTCTTCAAGGCTGGCCCATGAACAGACAATTACGCAAAGGGTCCCCAAATCTTTCACAAGTCTGTCAGTGAATCTAGGGCATCTTTACCTAGAGCGGGGGGGTCGCTCCTTCCCCCTGGTCTCCCCTCATAGCTGAGCTGGGCGGGTGCATGTGCTCTTCCGCAAGGACTGCCATCATCAGTTATCGCTTCGGAGTCTCCGGTGCCTCTTTTTCTTGCAATATAGCATGAAGAAGCACTACTTAATTGTGTTTGGGACTATTGCATCTAGCTTAAGTAGCTTTATATTTGGCCTTTACGTTTTTACTCTTTTGTTTGTTTTTTTTCGACGAGCCTGAGAAACCAAAAATGATGTATTCGAAGCATAAAGAACAATACTGATTTGGAGTAAAGGTAATGTGAGGCCCAGTTTGGACATGTTGGCTTTGCTGGGGGAGGGGGTGGGGGTGGGATTGCAGGTTGGAGCCTGGGGACCGACTACATTGCTGCTTGGCTGTGCCAGCAAGTCTAAGTTAAACCTTTTGTTAGATCAAGTGCCTTCAGTTGTATTTTTAAGACGCGAGCAACACGAACAATTACCAAGTTTCTGTAATGCAGCAGTAAGCATTAGGCTGTATTCAGAAACATCAGCCACACTTTCCTCTATCTAATGTTCAATTATCAAAACTGTATTTTTTTTTTTTTTGTTTTATAAACACATTATAATGGGATTTAGGGATCTGTTTTTTGTAACCCTAGCTTCTTTGTATCTCAGTCTTACCCAAACCTAATTCATGATTCATTCTTTGTTTTATCTTTTTAGTATTCTTTTATTTTAGGTTACTACATGTGTATGATAGCTTAGATCAAATGGCATTTTTTTTGCTTTTGTTGTTAGTGTCTTTCATAGATGAGGTAATACATTTTTAACAGGGTCGACTGTTATCACAGCACGTCACTTCACCAGATGAAGTCTGCCAAGACACAGATTGATTCAGTTTTGGCTCTTTAAACCATTTAGCTGATTCTCTCTTCTTGTCTCTGATTTACTATATACATATTAGTGTTATTGTTTATTTGTTGATCACATGCAGCTTTTACTATCTTTCCTCGATGTTAAGATATTCCTAAACATTAACCAAAAAGGCAGATCTCTAGGCTAAACAGAAACTATAGCTCTTTGATCAGTTAATCCTTGTGACAACGTACAGTATACAAGAGTTACAAATGTTTGAAACTGTCTTCCTGAGAGGGAGATTGAGCCCTCTGTGCTATGTTGTGCTGTGTTGAAATGAGGGGTTTATAGACTACAGCTAGGACAAGTTTAAGCAGGTTTAAGAGTCATGTCGAGGGGTAGTGTAGAAGGCCAGGGTTTGACTGACGGCGGTGAGTTGCGCGGATTGTTGATTTTTTTTTTTTTTTTTTTTTTTTCGTGTGTGGAATAATTAAGAAACAATCAGTTATTATCTCAGTCAGGAATTGTTGTGGCAGATTCCAAAGATGTTTTTTTGTAATGACACTTATTTTTGCTTCCATTTTCACAGAGTCCAGAAAAGGTATAATTTGTAAATCAGCCTCTGTATGAACAAACTTGTATAAGCTAATGAGAAAATGATGTAGGTTTTAAGTGTTAATGGACACGTCTGAATAGGTTTAGCTGAGAGATTCTTTTTATTTTTCAGACAAGATGGTTGTTTTGAGTGACTAACCCTGAGATTTTAAGGATGAGGTTTCTGAACAGAGAAGCAAGTGATTCTTCTATGAGCGCTCACATGTTTACATTCTCTCAGAGCAAGGAACTGCTACAGCCGCAGTGAAGACAATACACTGACGATTCTCTCACAAATCACATTATTTTTTGATGTTTACACCATGACTACATCTTTTGCATTACTGCAGTAACCTTTTGAATAATCAGCCTGACGTGCATGCCCTTGGGTGAGATGGCCTCGCGGGATGTCACATGAATTTATTGCCAACCAATGCCTTGGTAGCATTAACTTGGAACTTGATGGAACAATATTGTTTTTATAGATCAGAGAACATGAACATTTTTTTTTTATTGTGAGAACATATTCTGTGTGAGAAACCTCCTTTTAGAATTGATTTTATTGATCATTAAATCATGTGTTGATGGATTTAAGATGGATAAACAGTGTTGGTGAGAACAATGCAACTAAAATGAGTGGTACACTACAGTGCTTGTATTGCACGGCTACAGAGTTTTCATTTGATGATGCAATGATGCATTTTGTCACACAAACCTGATTTTATGCTTACTTAGTGTGTTATTGTCGGAGCATATTAGCTGTTGACTGTCATTGTAGCAGTAGAACTAATCACACAAGTTAAAGGATTTTGTATTTAGAGTTTTCTAAATGCACATGAAATGAATTTATATTCAGTAATGATCTGTTCATTTTTTTTGATAGATATGTGCATGTGTTTTAGAACAATAAATTCTGTTACATTATATATCTCCTTCATATGATACTTTGAAATTGGCCTGAAATAAAGTATATACTTTGTGGTAATACTTTCCTGTGAGGTGCTGTATTTTGTTTGTATTTTCACACATGTATTCTAAATATATTACATTATATCATCTTAGAAGAATCTGTTTTTGTATTTTACATTAAATTTGTTTCAATGGAATAAATCTGCAACTTCACAGTCAATGCAAATTACATTTATATGTTGCAGAAGAAATAAATCATAGGTCAATACAGATGCAAAGGTTTAATTAAACCAAATTACCAATATTAGATCAATTAATAATAATATTATAAGTATATTCAATTGTGACCATCATGACATCAGAAGAAGTCTGGATTTTGAACACTTGTGTATTCTGAAAGAAAAAAAAAAAGTTTTGCTAATTGCATTGACGCTAGCTTGGTAAATTAAATGTGCTGTATTTCCTCACTGTGACCACTGGAGGGCAGTAAACACTCGTGATTATAAATAAGGTTACTTCTCACTCGTCAGTCGTGGACTCAGCAGTTTATTAGTAAAGCTGTCAGTATCTGTCACAATATGTAACTACCCACAATGCTTCCACCGCGCGTATTACAATTTTTAAACTCAGGAAAAATCAACGAAATGTAGACTATGGATCTCACCTGTTTTCCTAGACGTTAGAGATAATAATTGACCTGTGTATTTAGAATCGCGGGTGTTTTCTTCCCTCTAGTGGTTATTCAGTGGAACTGCAACACGAAATTCGTCAAACTACCAACAGTAACAAGTTAAAAGAAATAATTTATCCTGTGATTACATTTATGATCACCAGTGGTCATTGTTGATTATTGATATCCTTTATTTGTGTCAATCAGGGTATTCCTAGTCATGTAAGAACTAACATCCAAATAGGCTTTTAAAACAGACTTTAAAAATATTTTTATTAAGGAAGGCTTTTTCATCATAACTCTTGTCATTTTTTCTTTATGTTTTTAGCACTTTGAGATTCACCGCTAATGAAAAGTGCATCACAAATTAAATGCATTATTATTATTATTATCATTATCATTTGCACGCAGCTCCATTAGTACTGAATCGTGCCCAGTTAGCAACTAACTACCAAAGAACAGCTTACATGGCCTCCGTCTGCCACGTGGCCCTCGCATTACACTGCTTTTTAATTCCTTTATTATCATACAGAAAATTTGGCATTGTCCACTTTTGAGTAACCCAGTTTCACGTCATAATCGGGCATACACAGTATTGTTGTCCTAGCTACCCACTGTGAGTTTTCCAGCTACAGTTAATCGGAGTGTGTTATTATTTAGAATCAATAGACATTACTGCCCTCTAGTGGTCATACAGAGGAACTGCAATATCAAATTCATCAAGCTAGCATCAATGCAAATGTGACAGTATACTAACAATTATGTTTAATTCCTATTCTTTCAAAGTACAGTGAGCAAACTGAGGCAATCAATAACTATAAAATAAGTACTATAGTGTCTCTATTGTTGTTTATCCAGAAATGTGCATTCTGGACAGACTGCTGCTACCAAACCTGCTGCTTTGATTATTTTCTATGTGTTTTGAGGTAATGTCTGTATGTTGGTGTTGAAGTGTTGGTGTAGTAAATTTTCTGGTGAATAATTTTCTAAATAAATCTCAAAATAAACAGGTGTAATTACATCCATGTGCTGGATTCATAACGTAAAGGAAGACATTATAGCCTCCTAAAACTTCCCGTGCTAACCATCAAAATAATATATAGTATTTATAGAAAACGGAGTGAGGCCTCCTTGTTGGTGGGCATGTGATTTTGGTCTGTTTAAGCAGTCAATAGGTCTTTTTTCATGTAAGTGTCTACTGCTTACCCGGCTGAAGGTCTTTTCTTGGGGCTAAAAGGACAATCACATGTGACCACAAAAAAAGACCTTCCCCACTGTAGAATCTGCACTCTATTTAATAACATACAAGCTGTTGGTCATATACTTTCTTCAGGCACACCAGGCAAACAGAACGAAGGAACCTTTGGATGTATGTGGTGAGATTCCTGTAATTAGTCCCAATGCAAAACATCTGTGCATCCCTGACAAAAGAGATATTGTAGTCTTTGGGCATGTATGAACTACATAAATGGTGGACGAGGATACCATGTATGAGACAAAAAGGAGACACATTTTAAAAATTCAAACAATTGTAATTCCATATACAGTGATGCTGTGAAAAAAAACATCTGGGAAATGCCATTCAAAAAGGAAAAAATATCAAATTAGAGCTTCACACTTAAAACAAAGCTTTATTCAATTTTAAAGAAGGAGGGGCCTCGAGAATTGATCCAAAACATTCTCTCAGACAACTTTTTCTCTTGTCTGTGCTGCTTAACATGCTAAAGCCCTGAACTCTGAAGGAAGAGATAGGAGGTGAATATTTACACAACTGACTTGCTACAGGCTAATGAAGAGCTTCTTGCTTTATGAGCCTCTTGTTCTCTAATTCTTTGTTTAAGGCTGTGGTAGTTCGTTCCCATATACACTTTATCACATAAATGTTTAAACAATATTACATCTGATGATGACTGTGATTGAAAATATTTTATTATTTTATTTTGGATGTGAATATGTTTTTTTTATTGTATTGTGGCACCATACGCAATTATTCCATGGGTAGTTTCCATTTTTTTATAGGTGATCACAGAGTGAAAAGAAAATTCTGCACTACTGCACCTGAAGATATTTTGCAGATTCATAGAATTTCAGTGCAATTCTCAATAAATCAGTTTGACAGGGCATGGAATGGATCATGTTTGATTGATTGTATTCACAGTGTGTTTGTCACTCAACCAGGCCTCCAATGTTTATTTGTCATCCTTTGAGAGAGTCATCAGATTATAAATATCAATAGTATCATTTCTACTGTTGAAAGTTGAAATCCATATAGCACTTTGTGTGAAAACCCTTCATTCAACAACAATATTAGAATTTCTCAACAGCAGACATCTGAAGATATAATTTGATCTTTATTTGCACATACATATGGTTGTTCTTTCATCACTCTGACTTTGTTGTTCATAAGTGCCAAGTAGAAATTGGATGTTTGTCCTGAACAAAGTCTCAGCTTTGTCTGTTTTTTTTTTACCAGATAAATGCTGTCCTGTCACATGTAAGAGTATATGCAGAATACTGTCTGGATGTTTTAAACTCCTTTGTGATTTCAAAACTGAAAACACATTAGGCAGAGATGAATAACTTATCATTTTGCACCTACAACTAAAAAAAGAGCAAAAACAATATCATTTCCCTGAAAAGAATTGTTCAAATTGAAATTATTTAAATGTAGATGTATATATTTTTTACACTGATTCATACAATTCTGTTGTTTTTTAGTGATAATATGCAATCAAACAGCTCATGAGCACCAGTAAGGCAGAGGAATTCAATAAAAGGTGCCTGCTTGGCCTGCAACTGGCTCCAATCATTTTGATGAGACGTTTACAAACAGTTCATGTACAAATTGCATCCAAATGTGACGTGCATTCATCTAAAATCTTTTAGTATATCCTGGATCTTTTAGAAACCGATCATTTGAACAATATAAGGGCCTCACTGCTGGGAAACAAATGAACATAAGCAACACTTTATTCAAATCAGTTTTATTAATTACATGTATTATAATGTCTCATTACTATCCCAATATTTATTAAATATCACAAAATGAATGGTTACATTATTTAAATCACATCCAAAACTACCACAGATGAAAAAGCTTGAACAATGAGTAAGAAAACATTTGTTGTGGCAAGATTTTCTGCGTATGGTAGCAAACCATCTGCAGGTAAATACCATATCATGCTAAATAGTGGATGCAGATTTAGAAACTTAGCTTTGAATACCAAGATGAACTTGAAAGCAACACAGCAATGTTTTCTTTTCACAGTGTGAATTTGGTATTTTATCCTATACGACAGCACTACAGCATGAATATGACAAACAGATCACAAAAACAGTGACTGTAAAGAAAAGCATTTTCTTGGCCAATATACCAGGAATAAAATATGCCGAGTACAGGACGGAACACAAATTCCTTTCACAGTAAATACAATACAAAACATTACAGTATACTTGGAAAACAAATAATATGGGTTTATAAAATTCCATTTAAACATTATTTACAAATGTTACCCCTTACACCTCACATCTATACCCTCTATAATTTGAGCTGCAGGTCAATTTTTACTAATGTGTGAAACAATTTCACGAGTGACTGCCCAGAATCTCATCCAGATTTATATCTTTCATCCAGTCATCATTCCCAGAGCCAGACTTGAGCAGAGAGTCTATGAAGTCTGAGTCTGTGTTGATCCCTGGAACTGTGTTGTCTCCCTCTGGGAGGAAGTCAAAGGTCAGACGGTTGGCCCGATTATTCTGGTAGCTGCTAGAACTGGGACTGGCCTCTGCAAAGTTGCCTGCTGGTACCCTCTGTTCAGGAGAAGATTGGTTCAGGTTTCCCCCTGCTGATGGAGAGCCTAGCATTGACTGGCTCGGTCTTGGACCTGTGTCTCTTATTGAGGGGTTAAGAGGGAGCATCCTGATATCTGGTGCTACCTGATTGGGAGGGCCGATGTGCCTCTGTTGGTACGGATGGTTTGGCATGTCCAGCTGCGCACCCTGAGACTGTAGTGGGTTGGGTAGGCGCCTAATACCGAGTCCAGTTGTCACTTGCTTGTTGGCTGAGCCCCAGCCCATGTTGACATTTGTCAATAAGCCTCCGAGACCCTGTCCTGGTACCCCAGAGGAATGTAGGTCAGCTGTTGTTCTTGGGTGTTGTACACCTGCTACATTGTTCATCCCAAAAGAATTTCTTTGCGTGTTTGGCCCTAGGAACCTAGGTTTATTTTGATTTAGTCCGATTCGATTCTGATCATTATGCTGCTGGAATTGGCCAATACAAGAACTCGGATGACAGTCTGTCCCGATACCAAATCTGCGGTCTAATGGTGAAGGACTAATCTTTGAACCAGACGCACTTGGGAGGTGACAAGACATGGACTGTAGGTCACTCTCAGGGCCATTGCTGGAAGATTGGGAGGAGTTTTGACCTGAAGAGATACCAAGAAAACTGATTACAATAAGGATCACTTGTCAGCATTTAAAGTTTCTGTCTTATCAGAAATGTACAGTACCTGTGAAGATGTTTCCTTGCTGAACTCCCACCATACTTCTTGACTGCTTGTAATCAGGTGGTGGTCTTGTGAGATGACGACTGAACTGATCATGTGTATTGTCTTTGTCCTGAAATGTAAAGTTGGGATTTCTGATTGTGTGATTCACCAATTCTCACAAAATTGTAACCATGTAATGATTGATGAAATATGTAAAATGTAAAATATGGCTTACTGAATTGCTGATGGTGTGCTGTTGTTGGTTAAGTTGTCTCTGCATAGCCTGAGTTTTGACTGGGCCTTTCTGCTGGCTGTTGGGTGCTGGGGGTCGTGGCTGCGACTGGGTTGACATGACCCCTAAGTTTCCGTTAGTGGGCAGCCTCGGACCAGGAGGAACACCCTTGGAAGAAGAAACACATGTTTTACATTAGTGTCAGTGGTGCTACTTTTTAATTTTTAAACACATCTTTTTGCCTCTTCTAGGCAAAATGCCTGGACATTGGAGCCAAGTACTGTAAAAGCTGTTAAAGAAAAACACAAAACATAAAACAGTGCAATAATATAAGTTGACCACTAGAGGGCAAAACTCTACAAGACATCATAGATCTGTGTCAAAGATACTATTCAACCTCCAGAATGTGGTCAAGGCTACTCCCTCTGCAGATGAAAAAGGGAGACTTGGAGAGAGGCTTTTTTTGGAAGGGGGAGTGCGAGCCCTCCTCAAGGCCTGCTTCTCCCTTGATAATTGTGTCTAAAGAGAGTGGAAAGAATCCCTGAGACAGCAGGAAATGTGTGCCGATGGGGAGTTAAGCGCCAGCACCATGACTACCTCCATTTAATAAGCTCTCCTTTACTGATCACTGTGTTGTGTTTGGCAAGGAGGCATTCCATCCACTAGAAACCCATTTGGCTCCTGACACTATCACACTGATTAAAATGTTGTAGTCAGCAGCCCTCAAATGAGATTGAGAAATCCAAACTAGCTTTTTGTTTGAAGTCTTGTCCTCAAGTTATACTTTCACAGATAAGCTTTCATCATCATGGGTGTTTGAGATGTTATATGTCCTTGTAATGCATATTTTTCAGCTTTTTCTGGCAGCTGTGAAGACCATCCAGGCGCTCCAAGTAAAACCTTTTTGTCTTATGGACACAAGGACACTTATACTATGCTTAAGCCTTTACCAAGTGCGATCATTTGTCATGAATGAGGTTAATGTGCACCAAATCCAAGTCAACACATGCTGTGTATACAGTGTCAGTCATTGTGTTGACTTAAAATGTTTCCCAGGGTGAAATGGATTAGAAATCCAACAGTGCATTTAGCAGAAGCTATTACTTAGAGGACAGAATCTTTGCAGAGGATGAATCTCTACAGGGTGGTGACTTTGTGGTCCCCGAGAGAAAAACAGAAAAAAGAGAGGGGAGTGTGTGTGTGTGTGTGAGAGAGAGAGAGAGGGAGAGAGTGTGTGTATGTGTGTATGATAATGAATGGGACTAAACTATGAAGAACTAACGAGACAGGATTAGAAAATGAGGGAAGTTGAAACTCATCAGAAGTCACAAGCCATTTCACATGAGCTAATATTCACCTTCTCTGCCTGAGTTCAACCCACACAGCAAACCAAGCATGGCAATGAGGTTACACAGGGACTAAAACATCAAAACAGTGGTTTCTCCTGTTACTCTAGAGAGCAGAGTCACTGGCTTTGATTCACTGTATCCAGTTATCGAGACTGTGAGAAATTGTGACCATCACAGACATTTTCCCCACAGAGGTACACTGGAGAGGGCTTATTCCATCTTTGTTGTAAGAAAAACCCAATGAGGGGTGTTTTTGCATGTACAACTGAGTAATCCTCTCTGTCATCCTGATGTGTCATAAAGCTGTTTTCCATGTTTCCCCCCCTCCTCTCATTCTTCACAAGCTTGTTGTAAATGAATACCACATGTGGCTCAGGCCTCAGAGAAGGAGCGGAGTGATTTAGTCTCCCATCCTGCGGCAGTGCAGGCAGCTGACAGTGATCCAGGCCCAGCCTTGCCGGCTCTCACACTGCACTTCCTCCAGTATGGACTCAGGACGCTGTCCCTGGGGAGCGCCTCGGCATCTGGACTTGGCCGCAACTCCTTTTCCCAGGAAACAAGTACTCCCTTCACAGCACTGCCAGAGTGACTTGGTAGGCTCAACCCCCATGGCCCCGCTCTTATCCTGACTGAGGGATGTGGTGCCACAAGATCATCAACACAAGTTGAGGAGTCATTATTTACTGCAAACAAACCTTAATCTAAAGTAGTTGCTGTATTTTCAAAAAGGAGAGACTTCTTGTTTAAAGCGAAGTATGCTCTCTTTAAGTGTTCCAATGGAAATCTGTGTTAGCTGAAGCTAATCACTGGGATGATGAAATTGCTGCCAAATGTCTGTCTACGCTTGATTTTATAGTGTTGTCTTATGCTAAGCAGAAGTGTAAGTTACTTTGGATAACACTGTCTGCCAGATGTCATAAATGTAAAACAGAATGTGAATGCTTCAAATATGATACATAAAACAAATATACACACACATTAGTGTACAGCTATAAAGGCAAGGCCTGTTTATTTGAATAGCACCCAACAACAATGTAAAGGGATTGAAAGTCAAATACTACTTGATCAAAACTATGGAACTTAACAGCTAAAATGAAATTCATAACTATATCAGGTCAATTTTCAAGCTGAATAAACTTTTTCAGTAGCAAGATCAATTTGCAGTGCGAAAAATAATAATTTGCTGCACTAACTTAACATTGGCTGAATCAACACACCTCAGATGGTCCTTTCTGTACCTGTGTGGATGATTGTATGGCATTTAGTTATTGCAAAATTACATACAATTTTTTTGACAACTGGTAGGAAACCACTTTTCACAGTGGAAAAATCAGTAATGAATTTTAGCTCAGACATAATAAATAACAAAGGCCTGCAATCATTTTTAATATACCAGGATTGTCTTTCTTTTTCAAAAAGTACAAAATTTGTTTTGGTGCTTGTGTCGCGGTGGGAGAGAGGCTAGTCTTCATTACGAGGGAATGCTAGCGTATACCGGCTGCTGCTCCTCTTTGCTAAATAGACAATTGACTGTGAACTGTGAATTGACCATTGAGGCTCGCACTGTAGTTTCAACGTGGAATACGGAACCAAAACAAACTTCGGCGTCATCATTGCCAATATCGCAAGACTACCCTATACCAGGTGAGATGCAAAATTTGGAGTGGATTACAGTGTACTGCAGAGTTTGCAGAGACTTCCATCCTCAGCTCTGTCTCCTGCCACCATAGAACTACTTAATACAAAATCTCACCGCTAAATCCCTCCTCATACATGACCACATCTTGAACAAGGAGGTTGATTTCATGTGCCTAACTGAAACCTGGCATAAACTGGGGGACTACTCTGTGCTTAATGAGGCCTGCGCTCCTGGCTATAGTTACATAGAAAAAGCCGGCAGCTCTGGCCGTGGTGGTGGTTTGGCAATCATACACTGGGCTGAACTGAAACTGTCTCCTCTGCCAATGCCTGATCTGTTTTCTATTGAATGTCTGGCTCTAAAATGTCCATACTCCATGATGGTACTTCTCATCTACCAACCCCCCCCCAAACCAAACTCATCTTTCCTACCTGAGATACACAACCTCCTTACCTTACTCTACTCCATGTCAACCAACATTGTCATTGTTGGTGATATGAATATACATGTCGACAACCCCTATTGTCATTATGCAGTGGAGTTCCTGAGTCTGATTGAGTGTCTTGGTCTGAAGTAGCATGTTGATGACCCTGCACACACCAGGGGGCACACACTTGACCTGGTTATTACTAACTCCGCCCCCATCAATAACCTTCAGGTCTATGATCTGGGTGTGTCCAACCCCAAGGTGATCTCAATAGATTTGACATCCCTGTCACCCCCTACGAACCCTAAGCGTCAAATGCTTTTTTGTAACAAAAAAAGCATTGACCCAGCCATCATGACTATGGACCTCCAGCACATCAACTGCCCAGCTTCTGCATCGGTGGATGAACTAGTGGCACTCTACAATACATCTCTGAGCAGTATCTGAGTCTTTGATCTACATGTCCCTGTCAAGACACATGAGGTCAATTTTTCACACTCTGCTCCCTGGTTCACTCATGACATACGGAAAATAAACACAGCTGGACATGTCCTGGCACGATGCATCAGATGCTCTGGGCTTGCTGTCCATAAACTGGCCTTCTGTAAACGTCAAAGGACTTACTCAAAGTCTCTTAAAGATGCTCAGTCATAGTTCTACTCCAACCTAATTAATAACAATCCTGGCAACCCTAAGCATCTTTTTTACAAAATAAATAATCTCCTGAAGCCACAATCATCTTCCCCAATTGAGGCTACAGAAGAGTGATGTAACGGTTCATTGACTTTTTCAGAGCCAAGGTCAACAACATCCGCTCTCTGATGTCCAGCTTTTCCTCTCTGCCCTCCTCTTGTCATCGATCATCTGTCTGGGAGCTTGCTAACCTGACGCGCTAGATGGTTTGTTACACAGAACCATCTGAGAAGTCGTCCTTGGAAACTGTTTGGAAAAGGGTGGGCACTTTCAAAAAATACTTGGTAGGTGATTGAATGAAACACTGTCTATCACTGCCTTACCTTGCGAGGCAGCTGGATTCACGAGATCACAAGATCAGAAGATCAGAAGATCACAAGATCACGCCATCACGCAAGAATCCTCATAGGACGCTGACTGATCCAAACCACCAGTGGTTTGGACACAAGTGCATAACTTGAAACATGACAAGATGGATTCTTGTAATCTTGCGATCTTGTGACTCCAGCTACCTCGCAAGGTAAGGAGGTCGCTGTCTCTACTCCTTTTTACTGGTGTCAGGCAGACATTGAGGAAACCTTCAGGAAGATGAAACCCTGTACTTGTGCCCTGGACGCCATTCCCACAGCTCTGCTCAAATCATACATCCCCATTATCAGACCCCTGATAACCCAAACTATCATCCTGTCCCTTCAAACTGGTAGTGTTCCATCTAGCCTCAAGGTCCCAGTCATCAGCCCCCTCCTCAAGAAGCCCACCCTGGACCCAGTTCTTGCCAGCTAAATACCTATCTCCAACCTCTCTTCCCTGTCCAAGGTGTTGGAAAAGGTGGTTGCTTCTGAGTTCAGGACCACCTTAAACACAACAAGCTATTTGGAAAATTTCAGTCACATCTTCATTCAGTACACATCACTGAAACAGCTGTGCTCAAGGTTGTGAATGATCTGCTGATGGCAGCTGATGCAGGGTCCCTCTCTCTCCTGATTCTCCTTGACCTGATCACTGCATTTGACACTGTGGATCACACTATCCTCTTAGAGCACCTCCACACCACCACTGAACTGTCCATGTGGGCCATGTGGACGCTGCACTTTAGTGGTTTCAGTCCCACCTTCCCAGTAGGACTGAGTGTGTCTCACTGGGAGGATGCAGGTCTAGATTGCTCCCTGTCACCCCGTGGTGTTCAGCAAGGATCGGTTCTCAGCTCCATCCTGTTAACCCTCTACATGCTCCCCCTTGTACGTGTCATCAGCAGCAATGGGATGTTTTTTCATTGCTATGCTGATGATACTCAGCTATACATCAAAACTACTCCAAGCCCTTCTGCAGCCATGTCACGCGTCAGCACCTGTCTTAAAGGTAGAGTCAGTCATTCTGGAGAAAGATTGTTGATATTTGAACTCAGGAACTCCACCCCCCAAATTCATGGATGTGCATTGCCACGGCAACAACCAAAAGAGAAATATGGCGGAATCCAGAGAAATGCGTCAGCTGTAGAGTCACTTCTGTTCCTCTCACACATTATCATGAGTGGAAAAAAAATTCACCTCATGTTAACACAACAGTCCATCCACACTCCACCTCTCTGCAGCCTCCGCACTTCTCACTCGTCCTGCCTTCAGCATCTCTGTCCACAGAAGCAGCCATCTGTCAGCTGCAGCTCCTGGGGAGCTGAGAGGACAGCGGCCGGCATAACTGCCTTCACCAGGCTGACTGACAGCAGAAATGTACTGAACCAAAATAGTTATATATATTGGCTCCACAGGAAGAAATCGTTTGTATTTATTGATTCATTGATACAGTTAATAAGTTGAAATCACATATATAGCGGGATATTTGTGGAATTTACACAACAGCTGCTCAGATTAAGCTTCACAAAATGTGACAGAAATAAACTCTGAGCACAAAAAATGCAGGGGGCGTCCATGAGACTGTCCTTGGATTCAGTGTGGATTGATACATTTAATAAAATGGAAGCTTATCTGTTCTGTGAGAAAACACTTTCTAAACACTTTCTATGCCATGTGGTCATGGCCTCTCTCCAGTTCTCCAGCCCTCCCCCACCATTCAACGGGTGCTGGAGACGGGAGATTGACTGACTTCCCCCTGTCCTGTGTATGAGCACAAATGCCCCTTGCTGACTGGCCAAGTAGTGTTGTGTGGCTTGCTCCGAGGCACTGTGTTTACATGCCCATTTACAGAGACAGGGCTGTGTATGAACACCAGATTTTTTTTCAGCCCACACACAGAACAGACAGCGGACTGTGAGGAGATATTCACTGAATGTGACAAAAAGTGTATTGGATTAGAATCGCTGACTTTACCTTTAAGGGGATAAAGGCCTGGATGAGCACAAATTTCCACAAGTTAAACAGCAGCATAACTGAAGCTCTTCTTATTGGCACTCCACACTAGATTCAGTCATCCCCCATACCTCATCTCACATTTGACTGCCAGGACATCCCCCTTTCCTCCTCAGTCACTAATCTGGGAGTTAGGTTTGACCCTCAACTGACTTTTGATGACCATATAAGACATCTGTGCAAAACCCTTTCTACCATCTCAAAAATATCTCTAAACTCTGCCCCTCTCTAAGCCTGTCAGATGCAGAGAAACTATGCCTTTATCTCCTCAAGACTGGACGACTGCAATATGCTCTTCACAGAATATAAAAAATACAAACTTATAAGAGCAATTCTGTTTTCATAGCACTGGCTCCCTGTCTACTTCAGGATTGACTACAGTCCTGCTACTCACATACAAATCCATCAAGGCATGCGCCTCACTACCTACACTAACCGATCATACCACAAACCTCCACCAGTACCCTCAGATCTACCAGCAGCTTGCTCCTCCGGGCCCCCAGTACTAAGCTCTGCACCATGGGGGATCGAGCCTTCTGCGGAACAGCCTTCTTAACTATCTGAGGGCAGCACAGACCCTAGTCTCTTTTAAAAAAACGCCTAAAAACCTTTCTATCCAGGAAGTCTTTTTTATCTTAACTCTTATTACTATTTTCTTTATGTTGTGTGTTCTATGTTACTAATACTGTAGCACTGTGTTTGAATGAAAGTTGTGGTATGAATTAAATGTATCACTATTTATTATTATTATTGACACTCTCATGCATTTGTTCTGGGTAAAGTGGAACCCTAAAAGTATTTTCCCCCCTTTCTTCAGCTTAAATACACAACACTGATGTGACTAGCAACACTACATTTTGTCCATGAGATAGCATTTCCCACCAACCATGGCAACTCAGGTTTGCACGCATTAATGCATTAGTGTCCTCTATACTGCCAGAGAATGTATTCATGCTTAAAGTGAGTGCGGTATTTTTTCTGAGTTACAGAGGAGGATTTGAATTTTGACATGCTTGACTCAATGACTGATTATTAAACTGTAAGAAGCTTCAAACAAGCACCAAAGCACCACATCTCTGGCTGATTTTAAAAAAGCATGGACCGCTTCACTTAGTGGGAGGAAGCCCACTGCTAGTCGCCAGTGTTACACAGGGGATCAGGGCACTCTTTCAGGACCTTTATTTCTCTGGCATTACTAATTCAATTCACTGTGGGAAGAGACTACTCCTTTTCTCCTCTCTGTGAGCTGTCCCTTCCTCATTAGCTGGACTTTTAACCCTGTACATGCTGAGTGGAAAAGCTTTTTTGTTCTAAAATTAAAAGATGACTCTTGTTTGTTTCTCCACAATTCCAAAGCTATCATATGCCTAAATTCATGTCTGTTTGTTTTATTTGTTCAAAGAAACTGCACATTAAAACAAAATGTCCTTGGGAAAGTTTTCTCACCGAACACCCTATGAACTCAAGCACAGCTTCATGTCCTCATCATTTTAAAGACCAGAGGTGACGGGGCTTTTACTTTCAGGAGCTCTGGGCTTTGGAAAAGTGTGCTTTTTAAAATAATTTATAAAAATCCAATCAAGGCTTTTTCATTATTTGATATCCAGATCTTCTAAGTGTCTTCCACTTCTTTCCCCCTACTGTAATTATGTACCCTTTTTATTGTATATAATTTAAGTTTGAAATGTTTCAGAACCACATCAATATTATCTGATACTGATACTAAAAGGTAATACTACTGCTAATGCTATTACTAACCAGTTCATATTAATGTGTTGTTTATAAAAAAAATGTTAAGCTTATTTAGATTATTCACTAATTTTAAAGATTTTGTATATTTCTGCTTCATTCATTTATGTTAATCATAACATTATGTTAATTATATTTTAAAGTGACTTCAAGGGAGTTTTAAGACGTGTACAACCACGCATTCTGTTTAGAGTGTAAATGGCTCTCTGGTGTAGTGGTAAAACTGGTTCTGTTTCACTCAGGCGTGATGATGTATTTGTCATCCTACCTCATTTACTTCCATGTCTCTATAACTCCCTCTCTCCCTCCTCCCGCCCTTTCCCAGTCACTCAAGTAATTCCCTTGATCTGTAGAGGTTATGAGAGTTCTCTTGTGTGGCTTGCATTATCATTTCACACAAAGACAGCTACAGATACTGTTAGTGCAAAAATGAAAGATGGGGCGGTCCAAATCTCCCCAATCATAACAAATCAGTGATTCAACCTCCGGCACCAGGCTAAGCAGATTACTGTCATTTTCCACCACTTGTCCCTTGTAGCTAACAACCTCCAATTAGCAAATCCCGCTGTGCATATCTGTGCCCTGACGGGGAGCCACCATGACAAGCAGAGAAATTAGAAGTCCTGCATGTTAATCTACCATGCTCTGGAAATCTGTGTCATCGTCAAAACACTTTCAGGGGAAATACATATTCAAGGGAGTCACAGCAGCAAAGGCACAGACAGCAGCTAGAACAATGACAATAAAGTCCAAAAACAAACAGCATTGCATTGTTTCAGTTTCAGACAGCTGGTTGGCTGCCGCGAGCACAGTGAGGGACCTGATTGATGAGGAAGACTGAAGAGAGTGTTTTACTGTTCTGTGTATCATGTTATTACACCTTCAGCAGAAAAACGGACAGCCTATACTATATTATTTACTTTGCATATAGAGCGCAGTGTATTGAAATACACAACCCAGCCATTTAACATTTACAGCAACAAAATAAAATCATTCAAGAAATGAAGCATTTGGGTGATTGAACTAGAAAATGTTGTACTTCCAACCTCTAACTTATAGGTGACAGGTTACTGCCATAACCTAAACAAGCACAAAGTAAGCACAAGGCCATTTTGCTCTAAACCCTGAAACATCTCGAGATACAAGGTTTTCACCTGAGAGCAGCTATAAGTGAAGCAATTTTGAATAGAGCCCTTACCTGTCGCTGTTGCTGTTGTGACAGTTTGAATGGCAGCCCTGCTCCATGCAGGGGAACAGACTTGGGCTCCAGACAAAGAGCCGCTGACGTGGAGATCTGTTGGTTTTGGAAATGGAGAGCTGAATGTGGCTGATTCTGGCCAGTTGATGGTGAATGTTGTTGCTGCTGCTGGGTTGAAGTCTTGCTCACTGAACTTGCCATCATAGGCATCTGCTGGCTGGCAGAATGGGGTGCTTTGGGGCTGAAGTGCAACGTGGGCTTGGTGCTGAGAACCTTCATGTCCAAATGATGGGAACCATTGTGGCCATTTGACTTGAAGAGGCAGTTGTTGATCCCTTTACTCTGGGAGCCAATTCTCTGCTGGCTAGGCGGGGCTGGGGTGGAGACCTTGTCCTGGGGGAAGGAGCTGGTGGTAGAGTGGGTACTCATGGCAGTGACCCAGCTGGTCAATCCTGCAGGTGGTGTTTGGTGGTGGTGATGGAGCAGAGAGCTTGGCTGTTGCTGGTTTGCTGCCATCTGCTTAAGCTGCTCTGCGTGGGATATTTCTGGCCAGCAAGACATGCCTCTCGGGTGTCCTGTCTGAGTGTTAGCTTTCTGCGACGTGGTGGTAGAAGAGGTGCTGGTCAATGTGAAAGAAGGCCCTGCTGAGGCTGGTCGAAGCTGTGGTGAGCCACCGTGAACGTGGCCAAAATCTGGGGAGTGCTCCGTCTTTATCGGCTTCTCCATTGGGGAACACAAACTGGCTGCTGCTCCTGCAGAGCTTGGCCGACCTAGATCCAAACCGAACGTATCATCCTGCTTCAGCATCTTCTCAAAGTCCAGATCGTTCAGCGGGGGCACTGTCTTTGTCAGCTCATCAAACAGATCCTGGAGCTCTGGGTCGATCTGTCCACCACCTTCATCTTTGAAGTCAAAAATCATCTCTGCATTTGACTGGCCACAAGACTGGACCTCAGAAGGCTCTTTTTTCATTTCTTTCAGGGTCATACTGAATATGTCTGACCCCACTCCATGGGGCATCATGTAATTCTTCCTCTGCATGCCCATGGTTGAGGACCCTTGCAGAGAATGAGACTGGGTTAAGTTATGGTTACATGACCCATGTCCCAGACCACCGGTGTCCACACGGACTCGCTTAAAGTCTGATCCAGAGAAGCCACACGAGAGGCCATTCTGCTTTGTGGCATGTCCTGGTGCATGTCCCTCGATCTTCCTGCGCAAAGATCCTTGAAGCTGCAAAACACAACAGAACAGAATTAAAAAACACGAAAGAAAAGATTTTATAACCTTAACTTTATCTCACTAATTTATTATTTAGGTGCTTTTTAGAAAACACCGTAATGGTTATGGATTTCGGGACTAACCCAAAAGAAATAAAAAATTATAACAAGATTTTAATTATTGCACATGATTCAAAAGCTGTCTTGTCAGTATGGTTGCATTAAATTCTACACCCAGCTATGTTTAACTATGTAAATTAATTCAATTTCACAATTTCCTCACAGGAGTGTAGATGCTGTACTCTCTTGACGATATGAAATACAAAAAGATCGGTTTTATTTTACTTCGTAATTCTGTTCCAGTATTTGCTTTTATGTTTTAACGCAATTTGTAATCTTTGTTTAGAAAAGTGCAAATATATAAAGTTTCTTCTTCTTATTGTTATCAAAAGACAATAGTTTTCAGTAGAATAATTGTTGATTTACAGCAGTGATGACATCTGAAATGTTTTATTCTAACATAAATCACCCAGTCACTTCACTTAGTAAGACCATGCAGATACATTCAAATAAAACACAAAGCTTTCATATTTAATTGTATTTAAACACTTGCAATGCAGCGATGAGGAAAATGCTGCTGCAGCATTTAGAAAATTGTTTTGATATACTGCAGTTTGAATGCAGTGGATGGGCTGAGAAGATAGTTAGAAATCTGATATAGTCGACAGACCGCAGAGAGTAGAATAGGGTCTTTGTCTGTTTCCCTCATTTGCATACATTATATTTTCCTCCATTGTGCTTTGTTAGATAGCAGAGTTTCTCCTTTGTGGCTGAGATTCTGCTTAACATGCTGGTGCAGATATCTGACTTCCTTTCCTTCTATCCCATGTCTTCATTTACCGTTATAGGCACATAGCAATGACTCACAACTCTAACCACTCACTAACACTCCGTGAAACTGAAGCATTAAAAACCCTAACAAAATGCTCATGTTATCATAGTAAAAATTAGATAATTTATATTTTCAGGCATTGATATTACTGTCATGCCAACAAAATAATAAAGCGTCTTCTTTCATGTGAGCCTATCATTAACATCAATTCACTGAGAAAGAAATTGTCTATCCAGTGGCAATCTCAGGCACACTGTTGTATATACATAAAAATTACTCATTATCTGACCATCATTTAATGTGGTGCCAACATGAAAATCAAATGGCTCTGATTGTACAGCAACCTGAGCACAGGAGAGGAGTATCAGTATGTTGCATATTTCACTGTGAGAACAAATTTGAGTCATTTCCACCTGCTGGCACACGTTACATTAAGATGATTCATAGCCTGAGGGTTTGGAGTGAATCCTGCAGTTCACTACATTTCTACTCTGAGTCTATATTACTTCTGCTAATGCTCTTAACAATTGTTTAGAGATACATCCTTGCATTTTAATCAAGGTACAAATATCTCTGTGACTCACCAAGCATCCTTTATTAAAGCTTTAAGTGTGTGTGTGTGTGTGTGTGTGTGTGTGTGTGTGTGTGTGTGTATTTCAACATATTGCATGGATGATGATAATTATGTTCATTATGGTGATGTTGTACCGAGAGGGGGAAGGACTGAAATGATCTATTTAAAGGATCATACCAGTGGGTTTTGCATGGTTTTGGCCTGGTGAGTAGGAACTGTTATATGTAACATTAGTGTAGACCATTTACAAAAGCATGCCTATTATAATGACTTCCTGGCAACCAGGAAGCCACTAGTCTCAGTTTACTGCAGCACAGTAGGAAAGTCAACTTGCAAAGACTTGAAGCTTGCCATGAACTCTGTGACAGTGACCGAAACAATGATATGAAGGCAGAATAAAAGCACATTACATCCAACCAGGCAAAAATAGAGCTGAGATGTGTGTGGCTATGTCAAAGTCAAGCGAGAGTAACCGATTTGTTTCCTCTACTTTTGTCAGCAATATGTTATCAGAGCACAAACAACAAACATTGATGTTGTGAAAAGTACCCTGTTTATTTAGTGATTTCCTGCATTAAAATGTAAAATGTGACTCTAAAATCTCATGTCAAAATATCCATAAATGCACCAACAGTGATTTTAAATATTCAAATGCTGAAATGAGTGGAAATAAATGGTTGTCTGGAGGGTAAGAAATTATTCGATAACTATAAAGTTTTACATTACTAGTTAATTAATTAACTAGTCATGCAGTGCAGTGCATACAATTTGTTCGACAGGTGAAAAATGCATAACATGTAATATGGTCCTTTCAGTTTAATTCAGCCTTCACCTAGCGTGATTATATACATTTTTAAATAAAATACTAGTTCATTTGAACCTTTGCAAGTTAAACTTTAACTATAAAATGCAATACTTGCAAAAGAGAAGCAATATGATTTTCAAGTTAAATATATTTTGCCACAAAAGTAAACCAGTAGAAAAGTTCTCAACAGACCAGAGAGAGAGAAATCTTGTCGGATGACGCAATGACAGTCTGGTTGGACGATGCCAAGTTAATACAGAGAATTACAGAGACACATACAATTTTAACTTGGAAATGTTTCAAAAGTTCATCTACAGTGTGTCTCATTCACTAGCTTGCTCCCCTTTGCCATCTTCACTGGGATCCCGACTATTACAGTAAACATCTCCACATACTACTGGACATCTGTTTTTTTCCCCAAATGTAGATGAAAACAGGCCTTCTAGTGTATGCATCACATACACACTTTCTCTCGTTCCACAGGGCTCTTTCTGGAGAAGACAGACAGGAGTACTCCTCATGGTTCAAGGCACTGTCTGAGAAAACACATCATGAATAATGGAAAGGACAGTGGATGTGTTGCAAAAAGCCATTGTGAGACAGGGTTGCCTCACTACTGCCTCTGTGCCATTTAAAAATAGACTGTAGTCAAGAACAGTTCTCAGTTCAAAATTCAAAGCCCAAGCTTCTCAAGACTTTGTGCTGTTGAGATTTACTCAAGGTTAGATCACTGTAATGTGGGTATCCTGATACGACCTCTATTTCACTCAAAATAAAGAAAAACTAACATCCAAGCCTAAAAATCATATAGTGTATGTATATTTTAAAAATTACACGTATATATATATTTTTTTTCCATCAAATAAAGGATAACCATTTTCACTCAGTACTCAGAAGCAGTGGTCTCCTAGCTGGCCTGAAATCCTCATGACAGATCTCCAAGTAATCTGAAAATAGATTTTTTGATTAACATTTAATGAGCTTAGAAGCTCTGAACCACTTTGAAAGTGACTCCTGCAGCATGAGAGGCTCAAACATATGTATTATATACCGATCATTTTAGAGAAGACGGCATTTCTGCTAACATTCATTTGTATTGGTAAAATGTAATTCACTGCTGTCAATGTCTATTTTAGTAGTGAATAGAACACACATTTAAGGATTTTGTTAACACAAAACCAAGGCTAATAAAAGAATCTATTTTTGCTGGAAGTTAGAAAATCCCTCATCTAAACTTCTCATAGCTACAAAGGAAAAGATCATATCATACATGGTGTTTTAAAGATTTTAACAAGCGGTAACTCTTTGTAGCATCCACCAATGACATCATTATACAACCAACTTGCAGCCTTCCTATCTGCTTTAATTGACCTACTTGTGGACACAGTTCCACAAAAAATATTTACATAAAGCACCAGTCAAACGTTTGGACACACGTTTTTATTCAAGTGAATGGCAAGGTGTACTGTAAATGAATCAACAATAGATGACATTTTTTGAAAATAACCTTTTCAGTGCTGCTTATTGATGTCCTCTGACTGCAGTGAGGAACATGACTGTGGCCATGTCAACAAAGGCTATCTGCTCCTGGGAGCTTGAAGGCTTGTGTGTCAAGCTGAGCAGTGTGGTGATGCTGAGCACTGTGGATGGGGCTCCGGGTGAGCCATCACAGGGACACAACACCAGGCCTCCTGGTACCATCTGTCAGTCCAGTGGCACAGCCCTCACAGCCATGCATGCTTGAAGGGTATAGGTTTGAAAGTATTCGAAGGTTTTGTGTTTGTGTGTTTGAGTATGAGAGTGAGGCTCAACAAAAGATCGAGCTCGCCAGCCTTTAATCTATTCGCCAGAGCCCTGAAACATGTTGCAATCTGCTCCTGCGAGAGTTAGAAACCTTCCTTTCGGCATTTGACATGGAAAAACAGTCCCAAAATAAAGGACTAAATACGACTATTGTGTTCCTAGGGAGACATAATATTTATGCGGTTCTGCAGGTTGCATACTGTTGCAAGAGGGGATTTCAGCTCGCTTATTGCCAGATAAGAAACAAGAGCCCTCAGACCAGTGCCAAAGATCAGCTGTCATACAAAATTTTGCTCTGCTGGCAGAATGCTGAGAAAGTATTTTAATTATAGGGTTTCTACTGCTAAGCTGTAAGCCATTGTGCTATATCTAGTGAAATTGAATATAACATCCCGGATAACTTGAAATGTTTAATTATTTAAGGGAAGGTAAGGATGTTGAGGCTGAGACTGCTGCGATTTAGTATGTGAATTCACAAAGCAATTTATAGTTTCAGTAAAATCAGGTCAGGGACGACAGGGACTGTCATATTCTGCTTTGTCTTTCTTATAAACGGTTTTCATTTTTTTCATCTTCATTTGTTACAAAGCCATGAATTGTTTTTATTAAGCACATTTCAAGTAATGGAAAGATGTACACAATGTATTTTCTATGATGAAACAACAGAAATGTTCCTGGCTGACTATGAATATGTACTACCAACAGGAGAAAATACAGTAACACTTTCTACGACTGCCATGTCTATAAGTAACACTTTGTATGATGCTCATGTCTATAATGCATTATAAACTTATAATGCGTTATAATCTGCTTAAATAGCACTGTATAATTTTAATAATTATAATAGTTATAAGCACTCATAAATATTCATAACGCTTTATAAGAATAATCATAACATTATAATAAAGCATTTTATAGTGACTTATAAGGTCAAGTATCATAATAAAGCAGCGATCTCTGGGGCTGAAAAATGAAGACAATGCAGACGAGTTAAAAGCTGTAGTTCCTCCAATGGCCACTTGAGGCTGGCTCCAAAAGCGAGTCAGTCCATCCCCATAGACCCCCATGATAAATGCCTGACTTTACAGCAGAAATAAACAAGTTTATAGCCTGGTACAAAAACCGGTTTTGGGCTCTATAGCTAGTTTCCTCATTCATGACAACTGTACGGGGGGCGAATTTTTTTTTTATAACTCACCCATTTCTTGCATAGATTTAATGATATTTTTTTCACTTTACTTAAAGTAAACAATGAGCACTTATAGTTACTTAAAACCAGCTTTTAATGTATTAAATCTGCCTATACCTCAGGAATTTCATTACTTCAGTTAAAGCACCCAATGACCACTAACTTAGAATCACATCACTTATAATTCATTATAACAGTGAGTATAATGTAGTTGATAGTTGACCTTATAAGCCATTAGGACTGGGCAATATATCGATAGTATATCAATATCATGATATGAGACTAGATATTGTCTTAGATTTTGGAAGTCGTAGTATTGTGATGTGTCTTTTCCTGGTTTCAAAGGCTGCATTGAAGTAAAGTGATGTAATTTTCTGAACTTACCAGACTGTTATAGTTGTTTTAATTATTTGTCTTTACCCACTAAGTTATAATATAGGCATTACTCATGATTATTTATCAAAAATCTCATTTTGTAAATATTTTGTGAAAGCACCAATAGTCATCACAATATTGTCACAATATCGATATCAAGGTATTTGGTCAAAAAATATTGTGATATTTGATTTTGTCCATATCACCCAGCTCTATAAGTCATTATAAAATGCTTTATAATGTGTTATCATTATTGTTATAAAGCATTATAAATAATTATGACTGCTTATAACTATACTTATACATTTCTATAAGCAGATTATAGCGCATTATAATTATGTTTATAACGCATTATAAACATGGGTATCATGGAAATTGTTACCAAAAATACTGACAATTTTGCATTTTTAGGTTCAACTTTTTCGGCTTTAATTTCAGGTTTGCGTGTCACTAAGAATGAAGGAGATCCATTTGAGGGGTGCAATAAGGCAGCGACAAGCAAAATATAATTGAACATATGTATAAAAATATGCTACAACAGCATATACTATGTGTTTTATGACAATCTAGTAGGAAATACAGCGCTAGATATCTATTGAAACAAGGTTTAGAAGAGAGGTTCATTCCAAAATGAGATATGTGCCACTTGGAAATCTTGGCAGTTAAACTTGGCATTAAATTAAAACAATTTGCAGTATGTTTTGGTAGAAAAATTAGTGCTGACAAAATGATTACACCATTATAGGTTTTATTCTTTTTAACACAGTGACTTATGAACTTCAAGTAACTCCTTTTTCTCAAAACACTTGGAACACCAGACACATAACACATATTTCCTGTACAAAAGAAACATATTTAATCTGTTTCTACAGGGCATGTGCCATAAGGTTGCACAGGGATGTAAGCAGAGGTTCACGGTGTGCTTCCCTAATCAGGCTGGCACGTGTTGGGACGTAGCAGCACACTGCAGAGGTGGGCTACTTTTGGCTCATCAGCACTTTGCATCCCCACACTTCCTGACACAGTTGTATTAGATTGAGGGTGCCCTCCAGAGAGCAGGCAGGAGAGAAGGATGAGCAGCAGCGGCAGCAGGAAAAAAAAAAAAAAAAAAAAAGAGAGAGAGGCAGCTTTGTGGCAGCCTCTGGGAAATGGGAAAAGATGATAAGAGCTCCTTTGAAGAGAAATCATCCATTATGTTTACTGAAGGCAGATTTTTTTTAGCAGTTACTGTAGCTCAGCTCCAACATTCCATGGAAAAACGTGGTAGTTTAATAAAAGGCAGCTTGCACACTAAAAATCCTGTTCAAGACAATTCCCATTCAAATATCAGCTCTCCATTATCCAGATGCAGATTATAAGCCAGCATTCCAATCAGTCCTTGCTTTGGTATGCCCTTTGTTCAGAATCAAGCAGACAAGTTTAATGTGATATCCCAGAGGCTAAAGGAAGCATGAGGAAGCGGCTCCGAAAATATGCAGGGACCCCGAAGAAAATATGTGGGGCCCCTTAAAAAAAAGTTACAAGCGATGCTGCTATCCCTGCAGTCACTGTTCACTGCACACCCATTACAATGATGAGAGTCGTGAACTGAGGGTGGTTGGACAAGTAAAGCTGCTCTTCACGACTGTGAGTGGGATATCTCAAGTCATGAGGTATTTTAGGATTAATATGGGAAGATACATTATCATATTTATTGTAAAATGTTTATCTATGTATTTTTTATCCACATTTTAGAGTGTTTTAGTCATTAATTAACATGAATATTTAATAAAAATATTATAATTTTTAATTATCTAAAAAATGTATATTGAATTGTTGTGGACCTGTAAATATTATCTAATAATCATATTCTCCTATCAGGTACAAAACAGGGAGTTGAAGAGCTGTGGTTCCTGACCCCCTGATTCCAGGCTGGCAGGATAGTGGTAAAGTGATCCTGGGAACAAATATGGGGTGTTTGAGTATGTGAGGGAGGGAGAAACAGACTCTGTCAAGGCATCACAGCAGCACCAGCTAGGCCACGCCACTGCAGGCGTACCACAGGTCACCAACATCGCAGTGACAAGCCGTCACATCACATCATCCATGGCCATGCGGCTCACAGAGCTCCTGACACTGCTGTCGCCTCTCATCTACATGTCATTCTTAAACACAGAGACATTTACTGAGGGCTCCCTGGACTCAGGAGCAATCCCATGCAGCACCGTTGTACCTTCCAGAGTAAAAGGGATCCCTTCAATATGGTAAATGGTAAATGGACTGCATGTACATAGCACCATTCTATCTGAGTGGACAAAGCACTGAACAATTTTTGCCTCTTATTCACCCTTTCACACACATACACAGATCTGCTATGCAAGGCACTGGCCTGACCTTCAGGAGCATCTTGGGGTTCAGTGTCTTGCTCAAGGACACTTCGACACATGGACAGGAAGAGCCAGGGATTAAATCTACCTCCTGAGCCACAGCCGCCCCCAGCAAATGTTTCAAAGTGGGAGACTACAGGATATGTTCAAATTCACTGGCCATAACACATTGAGCAAACTGGAAAATCATTTGAAGGTTTATCTGCCCAATCCTGACCTCACACTTTGGCCTGAGAATATTTTTTTTTTTCTATTAAACACAACTGCTACCTTTGTCCTCACTAGTCATTCTAAAAGAGAGAATAGAGGCAGTGGACAGGAAGATGTCCCACCATTTAACAAGCATACAGTCATATAGGGCTTGCTTGTCAGCTGCATATAGGCTAAGCTGCTATTGCAGCTCAAAGGGTTTAATTTAACGGTAACACAGGCTTAAGTTCTCACTGGTCCAATACTCAAAGTGATGGAAACACCCTCTATCCTATGTTGCTATTCCAATTCACATCTAAAGTACTGTACCAAAAATGACAGGATATGATGTATCTAACATGATGACATGTTTCTTTGAATTGTATACGTGCTCTGTGCCTACTTAAGGGTGAGACACAGGAGGTAAGAAACAACTTTTAGTCTGGGAAACTGCTTGAGGGTGTGGGAGGGTTAACATGAATCAAAACATTAAAGGCTTCAAAGGAGCAAAGGCTTAAGAATAAGAAATTAACAATACCTGCAAACAGCAGAGGTCACTGTGAGCATAAAAAATGAAAGAAAATCTCTCAAGTTAACAATCCTGGATGTTAGGATTAGTTACTGTATTTATCACACTTAAGTAAACCAGGATAATAAGAGCCCTGAAATCTGGCTCTTAAGGCAGCCTGGAGCAACATGACATGGGTTAAACTCACATATATTTTTTATTCAACTATTACATTACACAAAAATGTAACAAGTGCAGAGGTGAAACTACACCTGGAAGAGAGGCCACATGAGACAGTAGACAGATGATTTTAGCTCCTCTGAAAACAAATCCCTTGTTAAACAGGTCTAAAGCTCTCCTAGCATGTTTGTACCCTTAAAAGGCTATTGCCATACAACCACAAGTACCTTTTTCCCAGCAACCGTCAAACACAAGGCCTGCCTCCGGTCATGCCACAGGAAAAGGCCCATAAGCAGGGAACAAGTTCCCTTCCTGTTTTCAAAGACGATTCCTATGGCATGCAGAACCGTTTCCTGCTTGCTAGGCTCATTTCACCATCTCAAACATCTGGCTGCTCTTCAGCATGCAGCTGCAGCAGGGTTAGAGCCAATAGTGCCACTGCTGAGTTGAGCAACACAGTCCTGAGCCATTCCAGTAATATCTCTGGCTACTAGAAAGAAAACCATCTAGCTTCACTAGCTAATGTGAGGCATCCAAATAGTGTGCATTATTCAGCAGCTACAGTAATTATTGATGAGATAATCTTTAATTGTACTGTATTTAGCATTTATCAGCTGTTTATGTCCTATCACTCAGCTATTTGGATTATGAATTCCTTGATGTTTCCTTTCCAACACACCGCCTGCAGTTCCAAATCAGGAAACAATATCAATACCTGATGTGATTGCAGCAAAGTGCTCTTTAGTAGCATTGCTGTGCCGATTTCCCAGTGAAACAAGGATCCATTTTATCTCCCGTGGGAAACCTGGGCTGAGTGGTTAATGCTGTGCTAATGCTGCTTCACTCAGCCAGGTCTTGATAAGCCTCATGCTTTTAGAGAGGGGAAACACATTTAGTGTTTTAAACTGCTTCAATGGAGAAAGCTTTGAAAAATCCACTAGTTGAAAAGGGTATACTTGTTGAGTTTTGTCATCTCTCTCAGCTTTCACTTAAATTACACACACATGCATTAGCACAGGCGAGCAGTCATACTAATCTGCACTCATGCTCTGTAACAATCCTCAGCTAGTTCGGTTTGAAAAGGGACTGCTGCAGCTAGAAAGTAAGAAGAAAAAATAAATGAGTGGGAAGCTTTGTTTGACTCCCACTCCTATCAGTTCTGACATTCCAAATAAGGTCTGTGTAGACCGGCGCTGGCAGAGACGGACACAGAAAACACTGCAGAGCTCTCACTGACTCCAACCGAGGAAAAAGTGTGTGTGGTAGGGGGAACATTGGGGGATCATGGTGTAGAAACTATGTGACCTCTAAAAATTTATCATTAGCCTGACATTTCCCAGAAGGACAGAAACAAAACATCACATGATATTGATATATCTTAGATTTTAAGTTAGATACTATCATAAATGAAAAACAAACAATTCAGTTACATTCAAAACTGTTTGCCTTGATTATTGATTGCTGTGGCCTTAAAAAAACAACAACTGGGTTTTCAAACTTGTGATTGCTGAAAGTCTTTGGATGAAGTTTGACTGCCACAAAAAGAATGCAATTTATGAAAACCATGGGAATCATCTGGTAGAATAAGTCTGTCCTCCTAAGAAAAACGACACAATAGGTCGTAATGTCAGTTGCCAAAAAATGACCTATTGTTACGTTTGCGTGACAGAAGCCATTTAGCGGCCATAGTAACTATGACCTGGACAAGTGGTGCAGTTCAGATTACAACTATACAAGTCAATTCAGAGGTGTAAGGTTGGGTGGATAGCTTAACCCAAAAAAATTGCTATTGCAAAAAATGGACTTTGCAATAGGAGACTGCTATTCGATTCCTGTTTCCAACTGTGAGTGATACATTTCCAACCACGAGTCAGGACAATTAAAAAAAAAAAATCGTAACTACAATCACCCCCTAACCGTAAGCCCATGGTATTTATTGTTGCCATGATGACGAAGGTCGCCTAACTTTAAGGAGTAACTTTAACCCAAACCACATGTTTCTCTAACCTTAACAACGTGATGATTTTAACCCAAACCATCTTTCCCTAACCCTAAACAAGTGGTTTTTGTGCATAAACCTAACCAGACCTTAACCAAAGCATTTTCACATCATAAAACATCATTATTTTGATAATTTTGAACAGTAATTTGTAAAAGACAAATTATGTTGTCCTGCCAATTACTACTGATAGAAGTACCATATTAGAAAAAGCTCCTACGTGTCATTCTGGAGTGCATGGTTTGGTCGTTTAATTTGAAGGACTTGTTGAGTAGGACAGTAAATTAATAGCTGTACTGGACAACTTTGCACAGTGCTGGCTCCAAATGTTGGTATGAGGTTACTCTGATTTGAACGTAAATACCAATAAATCATTAAAGATATTGTCAGTTAACTGTACATATTATATTCATTTTTACAAACCCTGGCAAAATACTATAAAGCATGTAACTGTGTACAAAGTGAGTGCATGCTTGTTACTTTTTGAGTGTTTTTACTTCTCTCTTAAACTATCATTATAAATATTTTCATATTAAAATGGAATCAAATTATAATAATGGGAAACGACTGGTCATTAGTGACAAACTCTCAGAAAATTATAACCCAACTCGGTTGCTCTACGGAGATTTTTAGCCTCTTGTTTTGGTCAGCCAAACATCTACCAGCAAAAGAGCCAGATATTTTTCACAGGGGGTGGTGAACAAAACAGAGCTAAAAGTAGAGTTATGGGCTTGTATTCCTCAGGTGACCAGAAACATGTTTCCAAATGAACACAAATGTGTTTACAATGAATGCAAATGTGTCTATTTTACTAAGCAAATGGTTGTTAACACATTAGCAACCTCAATTTCATGAGGCGTTAGGACTGTGTCTGTTAGCTTGGTTTGGAGTTCTTGCTCTCATTTTAAGGAAACAGGTCATTTTTCTTTTTTGCTGCCCTAATTTGAAACTTAGGCTAACAGTGCAGCTTTCATATAGAATGTGTATTCTTGTGTGCATGTAGAAGAAAAAATAAGACAACTTCATTCCAAGGGTTGCCTAAATTGCTTTCCCACGGCGCCCTGCAGGTACTGAGCTCACCACGGTATGGGCGAATGGTGGCTCTCACAGTGGCAGGGAGAGTTCAAGGTTGCAGCAGAGCCTACATCTCTGAGCAAGTTTCTGCATGCAGGCAGCTCTTGTGTGTGTCTAAGTGAGCCTTGTGAACCAGCGCTTTAGGTCTTGTTACATGTCGCAGCTGGTGAGAGAGAGACACTATGTGCTCTCAGGTAGTTTATCCAAGTGGAAAAAAACAACTTTCCCATGATGTGATCATTGATATTCATTTAAAATTAAAGGAAACGCAAAGCTACCGTTGTGATTTCAAACTGATTAGACGATTTGTGCTTATCAAGACAATCGTGGAAAAAAACAAAAGTCTCCTAAGCAACCCATCTCATCTCAAAATAGTCAGTAGCCGTTAAAAGCAGACCCTCTGTACCTACAGTGGCATCTGTTCAAGTAAACATCTTGTCCGTTGCTTGGAAGTAGACAAACTGTTCTTGATGGTGAACATTTTGTCAGTGGTTTATAGGCTAAGTCCCATTGCTACATCTGCCAAACATAAACTACACTGACTTATCTAAATCCTTTAGCCTATGCCTGATTAAACTTGCTAAATCAAACTTAAAATAGATATCTACAATGAAAAATAAAATTCTGTTGCTACTACTCCGACTGAGTTACACAGAGAAAAACATAGTAAACTAGTAATGAATATTCAAGTAGCTTGTATTAGAGCATTCCTGGTATCATACCACTGTCCATTCAGTGGTACAGTGAACCCTCAAAATGCAGCAAAGAAAACTGCTCAGTTGAGAGATCCACAGTCATGTGGCTATCATGACAGCATCTGCTAAAGGAGGAAGCTCAAAATCTGTCAAAGTCCCTCTGACCGGTGCATAGTACAACAATAACCTAACTGGGCAGAGACTGTCAAATGGCAGATAAATGGGTAGATCACAGTGATAGTAGAGGTTGGAGAAATTGGAATGGGAGTTAATCAACCTCTCACTTCCAGTCTACCGTACACAAGTTTCCCGACTATAGCATAAGAATGCTACTGGAGGCTGAGCGAAATTGAACATTGTATACATTAACAGGACAGTAAACATGTTGGAAAAAATGTGAATGTGGATGTTGGTAGGCCTATCCAGAAGTCCAGATTCCCCAACTTGTTTGTGACAGAGCTGAAAAAAAGGAATGTCATTCAAACAAATGCAACATCTACCTTTTGTGCCAATGTGATGAGATTCAGTATATCCTATTATACATTATGCTGCTGTCACATTCAATTATACCCTGTTAGGTCAAGGTTGTGTTCATGGAACTATCAGCATTTCCATATGATATTTGGTCTGGGTGGAAGAGATTATCCTGCTTACTTGTGTGGATTTCACAGCTCAACTGGCAAAGCGTCCCTTCACTGACTAGACAGCTGTTTTTTTCCCTCGCTTTGAGTACTTCAGGCAAAACAGATGAGCCTGGTGATTCAAACTCAGCCAAGGCAGCATAATAGAGGGGAAAATTCCCTCTTTCCAAGGGAATTAATTCACTGAGAATCACAGTGAGGACAAACGCTGATGAATATAAGTGTCAGTATTTTACATCAGTGCTTTGAAAAGTTGTTCTGATATAATGTACTAACTCTTGAAAGGAGCATTAGGCTAAAAAGGCTACAGACCGTATATTCTGCAGTCTCGTTAAGGACCACTTCTTCAATTTTATGGTAAACAAATACTTTATGCAAGTAACTTTTAAACCTGCTGTGCGGAACTTTTACATATAAATGAACATTCGTTATATTCAAGCCCTTGCCAAATGGGTTCACACAATGCTGATTAAGCCTATCACCACCAAGTAAATCTCTCTGTATTTCACAGTATACCAGTTTTTAATATGGTGTCAGGTTTGACATTCCCACACTGGTGGGTGAATGCATACTGTGCATGCTCTATGGGCAGAGCATACACACACTTCCAGTTAGCTCTCTGCTAACTTGAATGGGGATAAAATATTTAATTGTGCTGCTCTTCGAGACTTTCCAAACGTTATTGGACCGAATGGATCAAATTCTGATAGTGAAACGAGTCATTTTGCAGGGGTGGTGTGACACTCGAAACAATTTATCCACTGTTTTACAGCCACAACAGTAGCAATGGAGTAGGCTATGGCTGAGCCTATGACGCAAGCATGTGTCAGCAGTATTTTTGTAATTATTCGTACTGCCAGAAGGGGGAGACAAAAGTCCCGCACTCCAGCTTTAATTTATTACAGGGGAAAACAGTATCATCGATGTAAAGCACAATAAGCAAGCTAGCAAAATCATCCGTTGGCAGGGCTACAACATCAATTTCTGTCAATCTAGTACTGCCTATTACCTCGATAAAAAAATAAAAAATAAATAAACGCCACTCTGTAACACTCATTGCCTCTAGGTGGTGCAAGTGTTAAAATTGCAACATCATTCTGTGCCTGTAGGAGGCAACATCGACATACCTACATTTCCAGGTCTAAACTACTGTTGCTGATTTTACTATCCTTTCCTGCTCTACTTTTAACAGCTAACCCCTGTGAAGAATTTGCTAAATGTAAGAGACTGAAAAGAAGAAAAATGAATATTCACTTAACATATTAGATCCAGACCTCAAGCAATATCACAGCTCTCTCACAGCTCCTATTGTTTGTGTGAACATATTTAGATTTTTGAAATTTTTAAAATTCTAATAATTCAGTTACAAGATTTCTAGATGCTCGTATCTAGATTATATATATTCTTATCAAACTGAAGGGCCTGCAGTCTTAATTCATATTTAAGGCTGACATTAAGGATATTGACAACCAATATACTGTATATCTCAGTATTAGCAAGTATCTTCAATTGTTACAGGACACTGTTCACAGAAAACATTTCACGTGCTGGAAGTTATTTCTGCACTTTATCGAGACACTCCACCCAACTGTTAGGCCACCAAAGTGAATTGTCAAGTGACGTGAAGGAGGATATGGCGTTAGGAGAATGGGCTTCAATTAATTTTTCACATTTGACCATGCCTGTGAGTAGCTGAACCACAGAACATCATGCTGTTAGGTTATGGCATAAAAAGGCTGGCTTTGTTGCCGGATGTGGGAAAAACATCCAATAGACTCTAAAAAAAGCACAGGAAGGAAACTGGGGGTGGGGTGGCAGTGAGTAGCAATGGGGGTGTGGTGGTGGAGAGTGGGAGTGAGAAAGGAATGTTCTCTTCACTCTCTCTTTCTCCTTCTTGTTATCATGCATACGCACACATAATAACCCCACTTTCTCGCTAACGCTCTACTGTATGAAAAGAAAGCAGCATCAATTTTTCCTCTGCTAGCGGGAGAGCATGAGAATGAGTTTTTACTTGCTTAATTATCATTTGCCATCTCATTTTAAAAGAGCGAGTTCAAATGGGCCCTATTACAGGAACAATTCCTTCTGTTTGTGTACTTATAGCCTGTTTCTTTTCTTTCTAGGTATCTCCAACTACATTTAGTCCAGAAAAGTACTGCAAACTCCTCATAAAATACCATTGATCATATTCTTTCATTTTACTCACCCTACAGAATTACATTTAATAAGGTCTTATGAGCTGTATGATACTTCTCATAAATGGAGCAACTGACATAGTGGAAAATTGATGCAAGAAGAATTAAATAATTAATTAATTAATGATTAATGGTTGGCAGCACTTGACCGTATATGATATGATGCAAGTTTGTTTTAAATGTCAACTTTTACGAGCACAGGTTTAATCAAAATGTATTCTGATGTAAGCAGGCTCTAGATGCAAAGATCAATCAATGGACTACACTGGTCTTATCTTGCCGTGTGCAATTTTAAATGCTTACACATGTTATGTAGAGATATTGTGCCTGTATTGTGGCTTGTGGAGATATTGTGGGTTTAGTCCATGAGCTTGCTTAAAAGCAGCACCCATATAGTTATAGGATTCACCTCCTTAATTGCTGTAACTCATTCTCATCTCCAGGAGGCAGCAATCACCATCTGGCTTTATCAGGTGGATTAAAGATACTTTTAGAGAGGAGAAAATTAGACAAAATGTAAATGGACCAAAACAATAATTTAGGAGAATTAGGAATCCTTTCGATAATACCGCAAGAGTGTGCAGAGACCTCCTCTTCAGGAGGAGAAGGTGACAAAGAAAGCTTACATGAGATAGTAGGAATTCCCTCCCTAAACTTCCCTTTTTAAGGTTTTCTTTTCTCTTTTCTATAAGCTTATACTACACTACAATACAACCATAGAAACACCTGTACACTGTAATGCAATCTAATACAACAAGATATTATAGCCTCAAAAATTACAATAGTAAACAAAGTCTCTTAAAGTGATAACAATAATTAAAATGATTGAGTTTCAAAAAGATAGTATTTATTAAAGGACAGGTTTCTGTTTGTCTAGTTTCTGTGTATCTATCGGATATTTCTGGCTCATTAGGCAAGTCACATTCCTAAAATCAAGATAATGGTTATAGTTTTGTTTAGACAACCTAAACAATTTGGCTATGATTAAACTAAAGAAAGCCATATTTGTCCTACCATCCATCATCCAGGCACTTACTGTCTGCTTCACTATTTCAGTGAGACGCCATGTTTCTACACATTTCTCCCTCCCATCCTTTCATGGTGGGAAAACAGATTTGTCTAATTTGTTATGCAAAGAGCACAAAAAGCATTTACAATGAAAAACAGTATGCACATTTCATGAAACTTCAAAATCTGTTTTTGGACTTGGTCTTGATCATCCTCCTCTAATGAACCTCTGCAATGCACAGTAACCTACTTCTTAATAAAGCAAAGTTGTAGCATGTGAACACTTACACCCAACGGAAGTTTGCCTCATTTGAATTTGAAAGTCCTGCACTGTGACTTCTGCAGGTAAGGATTTTTTCTTAAAACTTGGCATTTAACTACTCCTTTTTTTCCAAATCAAAGAAAGAGCATTACTTTTAACTGGTAACATGGTATATTTGAAATCAAGATCATCAGTATCAAAGCCAAATCATCAAAGCAGTGTACAGATAGCTTTCCAATATGTGCCATAATCAGTACAAAGTGAAATCACACTGAAATAGCCACCAAGCCATGCAGCACCTCTGTCACTGTAGGCCTGCTTCCTGTTAAAACCAGATTGTAGATGACTCGACAGGGCAGATAGAGACCAGAGATCCTCCCCTGGTTTCACCTCCTGTGTGTGCTGTATATGCAACAGCAGTGTCTGTGTGCCTCTAGGCAAGGTGGAGAGAGAGCAGGCGCCAGAGCATAGCTCAGCACCGTGACACCTCACCACAGCAGAGTACTAACACAAACATTCCAGCTGCCACTTCTCAGCCTTATTGGCAGAGCTGAGGCAAGGAACAAGACCATCTATGTTCCTCCTCTGGACCCGTATCTGATGCTATAGACAGACTGGTCTGGTAGTCTAAAACATCTGAATTAGAATTTGACAGTTTTGAAGGCTGATACATCATCAATTCCTATATTTTGTACTGAAGCAGTTGATAGCCAGAATATCGTGACTGATATTCAGTTACTTTAAATCGGACCATGTTCATGCCCAAAAATTACAAGGATTTAGTAGTTCCCAGAGACTTCTATTCTGAGAAGGGCTAGACAGCCTCTCACATTGCGACTTTTGTTTATACTAACAAATTGGTCATAACAACACTGTACTCATTTGGGAACACAGCAAAACCGCTACCTCAAATAAAGTCCTACGAGGTAAAAATGAGCAGGTGAATGATCTGACAGCTAATAAGCCAACAGTTTAGCCAACAGATTACCTAGCACTATATTTCAAGGTAAAACCACTAATGTAAAAATCTAATAATCCGTCATTTCACAGGAAAACAGTGTGCATGTACAACTACAGTGAGGCATGTTCGATAGGTCAAAGTTAAACTGTGAGGGACACTTTGGGTTGTCATTTTACCTTTTTTCCTTTGTTTTCACCTCCAAATAAGTTTGGCTTTACGCTTGTGTTTCTTGCCAAGTCTAACTCCTTTTTAGTGATGTTGTTGCATTTTCATATAGCCGAAATTTACTTTGTGGGTCCAATGTTATCAAAAATCATAAGAAACAATGTCAAAAACTACCAAAACAAAAATAATCAAAGATGTAATAAACCAGAATTACACTTTAAATTCTCCACTGAAATCCAAAGCAATTATACTGTTTAAATTGGTTAACAGCTCCATAAGGTAGGCTGAGACAGGAGTGAAATGAATTACATTTACTCTTAATACACTTTTTAATGTAAAAATCAGCAATTTTACTTTTGCTTTAGTATTTTTTATTTCAAGTGATGTACTTTGCTACATTTCAAGCGACACCCATTACAGAGCAAGAACAGTCATATAAAAAAGTAATGATAAACCATGTGAGAACAAAAGGAAAGGTGCAAAATCAGCAGGTGCAGCAGAGACGAAGCTGCTGGTGTGTCTGCAGCGGCAGGAGATCGTTGAGAATAAATGAGCAAATAAATTAAACTTAGAGCAGATTGTGGAGGATTCTGTGGTGCACAACGCTCACAGAATGCAATTCAGACAGGTGAGTACAACAAAAAACTCATTGATGGTTGCAACTCACTCTCCGGAGGAGAACATCAACAACTGCGTCATTTTATGTATTTATTGTTGGCTTGGACATAAGGGCTGTTCATTGGTGTGGTTGGAATGGGCTGATGTTGTTCCCATAGTGTATACTGTTACATGAGCAAAATATTCCACTACACTTTCCACCCATGGTAGTCAGCTATCCAATTTGAATAACAACTATTGAGGCAGTCAGCCCTCTTTCAAGTTGACAACACTGAAAGGGTCTGATGTTTAATAAAACACCAATATTGGCTCAGTATGTTGGTTTAACTTTAATTTGAATGCTCATTTTAAAGACAGGACAGCATTCACCTGGTGTGTTTTGGCAGAGAAAGGGATATCCATAACATCATACTTTTTCCTCAGAAAAGGAGATGTCAAGGACTACTGACAAAAACTGTAATAATGTAGATTTGTGCTAAATATTAGTTCTTGGCATTCATTCCTGAAACAATGTCAGCAGCATAATTTCAGACATGCAAACATTGTTTGTGTCAGCAAGGTTTGTGACTTTCATCTTTCATACATTTCACATCTACAGTATAATATACCTCAAGGACAACTGGAGCAAAGAACAGAACATTACCACGATGCAAATGGAGTTGAACTATGACTTAGACCCAAGAGAACGGGAGCGGGAGGGAGAGAGGAGAAGAAAAAGTGAATGCTTGTGCCTCTTTTCAGCACTCCGCAACTCTGGAGCCTGGGAACTTCAGCAGCTTGGCCAGGCTCTGAGAAATATCCTGAGCTGTAATGTAAACATGTCTGAACTCTGATCTAGCATGGCCCTCCCCTCCCCCCTCCAAGTTTAACCCAGCACTCTGTGAGAGGGGTTTGCCAGTGACATCAGGAGCCCACTTTCTCATTTCCTGAGCAGGGTAATGACCCTGGGGAGAATAGACTGTTTGAAGTCCTGCAAATAAAGCTGCTTTGCTCTGAACTCAATTGTTCTTCAGCAGAAGAGCAGGATAACTGACAACGTTTGGGCTTCAAATGGTTTTATCTGATAAATAGATGTGTATGAACCTATAAAGCCACATACAGCTGGTTACTGGAATAGGGAATTTCAGCAAGGTGAAGACAGAGACATGGAGTTAACATGGTAATACATAAGTGAACATCCACACCCAGCTCTCCAGTGGAAACTGTGATAATCAGATCTGTTTACAACAGCAGCTACAACAAGTCCAGGAAACTCTGACATATCAGGTGGCTGATTGTCAGATAACTGTGAGAACAGTTATAGATAAGCTCCTGTTTATCTAAGCATCACACAACTGTCAGCTCTAACACAAAACCTGCATAGTTGTCTTCTTGGTGCACAATATGAATGCCAAAACCAAAGATATATTGTTAATGCTAAACCCATGTCTATTTTCTAGGGCTTGTCATAAACAAAGGAGCAAAGCACTGCTTGTGTTTCATTTTGCATGCAATTTGTCTCCTCAATTCACCTTCCACGCACTGCACATAAAATACACCTGAACATGCTTGTTCCCACAGGGTTCTAGTTTCAGCAGTGGGTAGCAAAGCACTTGTGGAAAGACACTCCAAGGCACAACCTCCACCGCCCCCCACCCCCCTCTTTTTCCTCACACACAGTCCTGCCCTCTCTTCAATTAAGTCAAGCAGGAAAAACCTGACAAACCTCAAAGAGCTCTCTCAGCAGAAGAAATCGCATCAGGCATGAGCAGATACCTCTACAAGGCCCCTCTGAAGATATAGATGTACATAAACATGGTCCTCTCTTGCTAAGTGACTGCCCCAAGTCTCACATATAATTTTATGTCTAAATTCCAGATGATGAAAAGACATGAACAAAAATATTCTGTAAATCAAATGGATATATTAGTATAATAATATATTAGTCCTCCTAAAATTCCCCACTGACTACAGTGGCACAGATGTGATTTTTTTTGTGTCTTGAGGTCCACGTAATGCTCGAAATTCAAACAAAGTGCTGGCAACAACGAGAAGCATGCTGAAAGCACGAATCAACAACAAAGGGATACAGTGGGGACTCTCTAATCCAAACCCCTTGGGACTGGAGGTATTTCCACCCAGTGAAATGTTCCCTTGGATGAAACACTGAATAATGGGGTAACTCATATTCAAAACATGAAACAAGTATCCGCGCATATTCACAGGAGTCTATTGCAGAGTCTAATTTGCAGTTGGAGGATCAACAAAGAAATCTGAACAATTGTGCAGGAGTTTTAGAATTTTCATATTGCAGTTTAGGTGAACTCATCAGATTGCAGGCACATCACAGGTTGCAATTGATATTTTCTATTTTTCTATTAATCATTTAGTCTGAAAAATTACATGCACTGATTAACTGTTTCAGTACTAGACATATCACATTGGAGGAAAGACCTGGGTAGTGGTTCCAGTACAACTACAAGCTAAATTTATCCTAAGGGCCAAGCATTTATATACCTCAAACAGCAGCAGAGCAGACCTGGCCCACCTGGACTGTTAAGAGGCCTCTGTTCCTCCAAGCGAGCACCCACTAATATTGTATCATCCCTTGAAGACTGAGGATGAGATGGGTCTACTACATGGTTTCGTCAGCACTCTTCAAAGACAGATACAGCCTTCCCATAGGCTGCTGAATAAAACATGAGACGCGTGCAGTAGGGTGGGTTGTGTATGTGTCTATGTGGTTGAGGGGGTGTGTGGGGGAATGGGAAGAGGGAGGGAAGCAGGGGGGGGGGGGTTCTTAAGACACCACTACTAGAGATACTGTATAACAGATCCATGAATGCCTTTGATTTGACACACATCCTCACTGCCCTGCTGGGCTTCTGAAAACTTGTCTTCCTTGACTGATATGTGCTTCTTCTTCTTTTTTTTTTTTTTCATTTTGTGGTTTTTTTTTCCTATGTGTATTTTCTGCTAACATGCAACTTGTTAAAATCTAAATGGGTCCAGAAAAGAATGAAAGTGTGCTCATTTCAGGAGAGCGCAATGCAAATGTTGCCAGGTACAGAGATGTCCCAGATTCACGAAGCATTATTTCTAACACATTTCTGCTGCTGCTGCTGCTGCTGCTGCTGCTGCATAACACCACATTTGCTGAGCCTTGTATTTTTATTTTTAAGACAAATTATAATGGATTTCTCTTTTTTCTACTATATTCTACTAACTTATCATCTTAAATGTGTCATCCAATCAAAACATTTTTACATTAACATTAATTTACACTGATTTCTTTTATCAAAATTGTTATCAAGTAAAAAAAACAAGCAGCTTTAGTCTTATTAGTTTTATTTTTTTCCAGTTTCCAAAGTGTGTGATAACAGTGTTGATTTAAAACTATACCAGCAGGTCATCTTAACAAAGAAGATGAATATGTTCAATCTTTTACAACCACTCAGTGACTAGAGTTTCAATTAGAAATTGACAGATAATAATACTGATGATAGATGTACTTAACAAAAGAGGGAGTAGAATTCAGACACTATACTTGAGTCAGACAAGGAAGTTTTTACAACTTATTAAAGCTGCACAGTCATTGCATAGTCATTTATAATCCTTTACTCTTATCTAGTTAAAGTTCATTTATATGTTTCTTACACCTTTCAGTCATGTATGTTCACAACCTACTTATCACAATAAGTCATCTACATAAACTTCTGGTACTTATTCAGTCCACATACAACAACACTGAGCTCTACCCTTGCTGCTACACTTCTGCCTGCTTCAGAAATTCAACTCCCTCCTTCCCTCAACTCTCCTTGAGCTCAGGGACAGTCTATGTCAGGCTTGCTCAGATTGGTTCCAGAGCATCATATGAGCAGAGCCATGCACACCACCAAACTAAAATGCATATTTTTGCAATAAATGTTCAAGACTTTGACCTGAATGTCCTGTCTAAAGTGCATTTTTGGTGAAGGTCAGATGTTTGTATAAACTCCTTGGGGTTCTTTGTTCTCTATAGCTTTTACCATTTTGATTTGCAATAAACACTTACTATTCATCACTGACTAATACAGCTTATACTCAACTCCTGAAAGCTTTGACTGTACATCTGTTCTAAACAACCAGTGTCTCATAAGTCTGTTCTGGGAAGAATGTACTGGTGCACAGGAAGTGATGCATGTTTTCTGGCATTAACAACGATGTTTGGAGCTGGGTAGTCAGCAACAGCCACCATGGCTGGACAGACAAGGAAAAGAGAGCCACAAAAAATTAAAAAAGTAAATAAAATCACATTAGTTTGATCTCCTGGAATCAGTGAGAAACAGCACAACAATGACTGCTCAGCACCAAAGATGTCCTCAATGTCCAAAAGAGTCACTTGGATTACCATTTAAGCTTTCTTTGGACAGCATGATTTGTTGAAGATCCTGACTTCTGCCATCATGATATTGGATAATATTAAAAAACTGCAGTTTATAATATTGGAAATACAGTCTCTATAATACTGTATTTTTAGTAAATACAGTCATTAAATGAAAGGGATTGAAAAATAAAGCTCCTTTGAGAAATGTCAGTCATCAGTGAACTTTGTTTTTGTGCCACTTAAAAATCTGGTGTCTGGGTTGGCTACCAAGAGAAGAAGCGTGTTGAAGCTTGAACCCCTCTCTCCCTCGAGGACATAGCAATCATGATCACAAAATTTATGTGTAGCTAAGTTGTTTAGAACGCATGTATGCTGATGTTATCATAAAACTATGTTTACTGGGGAATAGAGACATTCATTTCATGCATGATTTAGCCAGAAGATGATACAGTAGCTATTAACTAAGTCAGAATCAACATACTGTCCAAACAAATGTCCTCCAGAGGCAGTAATTTCCTGGAAACTGACAGGCCACAGCATTAGCCCGTGTACGTGATATTAACCTACCGCTTCCCCCTTCCTTATAGACAAGCTGTGCTAACGTAGATCTAGTTGGTGCTAAAAATTTATGAACTGCCCGCGGATATGACTGCGGAATGTCCAGAACATAATGTTACATGGCCCTAACTTTTATTACATAAGTCAGTAAATCTGGCTGATGTGTATCAGTAAAAAGCTGCTGTCATGTTTCTCTGAGCAAAATGTAATGATGATCCCTTCTGTTTATGGGATGTCAATCTGAATTTGACAGGAATTTATGGATGGAAAAGTCACCATATCCACTTAGGAAACTGGAAAAACCTGGAATCTATTTGGAAAAAAAACTTGAGTTTAGTATAATTAGTATACAAAGAACAATTTAATAAGAAAATATCATTAAATGACTCCTAACATTCATATGCCATGATGCATTCTACTCCCATGCCAGTAGGTATCATTTTGTTCAATTAAAGCTATGTTGCATGATGAATGGGGTAACACCACTAAGTCTTTAATTACTAAAATTTTCCAATGTGACAAGTTTGCAGCATTTGTGCAAAGAACTGGATACCTCAACCAGTTTCAGCACAGTATTCTGTCAATAAGTACCCTTTTAACTAAACAACTTTTTTCAAACTATTACATATATGTGTAGCATATGTGAAAACAGGATGAAAACAGAATAATATGACACTGACTACACTTAAAGTGTGGAATTTTTTTGTTGCAAGAAACTCCCATTGAAATAATAGAATACATTCTGAATACATATTCCAAAAAAATATATTCTGCGTGAAGAGAATTGGATTGAGCTTGTGTTTATACCATCTTGGGATGGGCACTAATCCCAAATAGTAGGAGGAGATTAACAGATGGCTTTACTACAGTATATGGAAGCCAATCTTAATGTCTTTTAATCAAAACACTATGAGATGCTCCACTCATCTCATAGCTGCAGTGCAGTCTACACAATGAGACAAGCTTAATCACATCAGGTTTACAGTGTAGTTGTGCTGTCAATAAACAGCAACCGCAGCATTTCCAAGCCTCACTAAAGGGGACTTAAAAGTAATTCAGCATTCAGACCAACTAACAGCCAGCTACTCCTAAAAGAAAAACTTTAGTCTTCCTATGACAACATGGAAGTGATCTGTGGGTTTAACATGGATCCTTGCTGCATCCACAGGGTTGGGCAATGCTGTGGGCTTCACTGTGGGTGGCCCCCATGGACCTGGGCTAATTGTTTTACATCACAGCCGTGCAAGGCTGAGATCAGACCACCGGCAGCTCTGATTCAGGCAGTTCAACAGCCAAACAGGGTATGCCAGGAAATATTACGGTGCACACCCCACCCCACCCCACACACATGCACACGCTATATCTATTATACAAGACCACAAGAATACAAGGAATTCCTTTTTTTCTCCATGCTATTGGAGTAATCTATCAATCCACTGGCAAGCTGGTAGTTGTAATTACTTCAGTGATAATGAATTAAGGGGTATAATTGTGTCATGTTATGTTATCTGACAAAATATACTTGAAAATGTAAATACAAAAAGTGTCACAAAAATTACACTATGAAAAGAAAATATTCTGGAGATTCTTTTTCACAGTAACTTAACGGTGTTGTAGTTGACGCCTACAGAATGTAATGAAGTATTTAGCTACGGAATTGTCTATTAAACTACTGTGTGCTGAATAGCACGCTAGCTCAAAAGTGTAGTGATTCATAGGAAGTGATGCAATTTTTGTTTTGAATCTGAAAATAGATATGACAAAAATAACGTTAAAACTAAAAATGGCATTCTGCACGTATTCCTGTAACCCTTTTTAGATTATGACCTCTTAAAATGTCAACTTGAGACACCTCGTCACCGGCCCCATATGTCTACCTTCGGTATTGTGACTAATTCAAGCAAAGAGTTCATTTATTTCCTTGTGTTATATGAATTATTTTTGGAGATTTTAATATATCACATAATTCCACAGCAAAAAAAGTAAAACTACAGCAAAGTTCAGAAAAAAATAAACACAATTTTATGGCGCAGAAATATATTTTCATCTTGTTAATCATCCTGCAACCCTTCAGATTTATCTTGTGACCTTTTTCTGGGGGTGTCAATTCCTAGGTTGGGAACTGGTGATCTGTAATCAAAAGTGCAACTGACTGCAGTTGCCAACTTTGATCTTTTGTCCAAGGTGCCACAATTATAGCAAGTTAACACATAAAGCTTAAAGAGTTATTTCACCATTGTTCCTTTACTGGGTGGCCCACATTAGAGAGTGACAGGAAACATGGGGAGAGCATGAGCATGCCATGCAAACAAATGTCTGCATAGACATTGCGGTTATATGATTTATGTTTCAGACTACTAGATGACCAGGATGCCTCATGCTCTGGCATTTAAAGAGTTGCTGTCTTGTGGTAGACTTGGACACATAGAGTTTCAAGTGGACAAACACAACAAACATATCAGCACAGACCACTTTTTCTATGAACACATGCTGCTCTAGGCCTATACAGCTCCCAGATCTGTCACTAGAACAAGACTGGGAAATAACAAAATCCTCCCAGTGCACACAGGACTGCTAATCACCAGGCATCCCTTGCCTACCGCTTTTTCAAGGCCTGTTTGACTTTAAGTAAACACGTGCAGGAAATGTATTCAGTGGCTCTAAACATTTATAAGGGGGCCTTGTGGTTCAAACAGTTTCATGGCCAGCACATCTTTCAAGAAGGTGCTTGGTGAGCCATTTGTTAAATGCATGATAATAGGGCATGACAATGCATGCAGCAAGGCCGTATCACTGTTTATTATGTACTCACTATCTGTGTTGTTGACAGACAATTAATAAACAATTAATTAATAAACAATAAATGAATAGTTAAGATGGTTGCTGGGTCCTGATCTGATGAAATTGAATGTCTGTTCATTGTAATACATTGCTAATGTTTTGTAAGCTCTACTTTGTGACCTATTTCTGTGCTGAATGCATTTACTGATACAAGTATGAAGGGAAAGGTTGAAAAACTGGTTACGAAAAAACATAATCTAAAATATGAATATTCAGAAGCCTCTGATTAGTTCATGGAAGCATTATGGAAAATCATTTTCGTAGGATAAGTAAGCTCTCATCTCTTCTTCTTTCCCATTTCTCCAATTTCATCTAAAAGAATATCCTTTGTTAATCTGGTCTCAATGAGCACCGTTGTTAAGTGCTGCTCACTCTGCACTCCCAGCCAGTCATAATCCATTGTGTTGTTTGCCCCTCACTTGGTGTACGTTTCCATCGCAAATTCCAATGTGAACAGTCAATAACATGCACAGATGTGGCCATTGTAAAAGCCTCACTTCTTAATGCAGAAGAATGTAGTATGTTGAACTTATACTGTGCCCCAGGAAATGTGTGAAACACAAGTTTAACTCTTTTTTGCCAGAGCTTATAAAAATATACTTTTTATGGCTGTGAGGGTAATATTCAAGAAAGAACTCTCTACAGTATTAATGCTGGATAGATGCGGTATAAATGCATTAAAGGGGATTTCAGCAATGACTGCTGTTCTGCTTCACCCAATCATTGTGAGTTGTGAAAAACATATTAACCTCAGGGTTGATATAAACATCTACGCCAGGACTTCATTTCCTCCTCACCATCCTGCTGCACTCATCAGTTTTATGTAGAACACGCTACTCCAGTCAGTAAAAATGAAACAGTAGCTACATGATAATGATGTTCCCTGACCTCTTTTAGACAGTCAATATAATCCATGATGTTGTGTCTTGCCTCCCATCATGTACCACAGTCATACTGCACCTAACAGCATTAAAATTAAATATGTGGAAAGCTAAACTGTGTTTTATATTAGCACTTTAAATAAAGGAACAGCTTCTTTTCTTGTACTTATGTGAGAGTCTTTATCAAGGCACAAGCAAATACAGTTGCGTGACATGTAGTAGAGGCTATCCCGTGTCCTATTACAGTGATGACAATAAATGAACTGACAGAACAATCATCACTGCCCTTTTATGGCTTTACTGGGGGAAAAAAAAATCATATTGTTTATTTTTCCATCCAGCATCTCAAGCAAATCTAGAGCAGGAACATCTGCAAGCCTTTTGACATTATTGAAATGCTGCTTGGGAAATAATTCATAGTCTAGATGTTGAACTCCCTGGTGCCCAATGAAAGAAAACAACAAAATAAATCTCACATCTTACTGGCTGTGCCCTTAACAGATGCCATACAGGAAGTCAGTCCTATCAGCACTAGCAGGCACACAGAAAGCCCTGCTGTGCACACTGTTAGATTTTCCTGCCCTATGTTCTTTGTAATGCTCTGCTGTTGAGTATAACGTCCTTTATTCTCATTATCTTTTACTCTGAAGACTCTCAAAATTTCCAAAATGACTAGTTTAAAACTACTTTGTGAAACTCTGTTCAATGACACGTAGCAACCCCTTGAGAATATCCTAATTCATGTGTCACATAAAGGAAACTGACTTATCTGTAGTGCAAAATGAGATAGCGGTGCATATCAAATGGGTTAAATAAGCCACAGAATGCATCTGCATCCCTTTATTTGGATCAGCTGCACAGTAGAGATGTTAACATTGTTTTTGCAGCAAATGCAAAACCATTTCCTCTGAATGGATTGATTTGTAAACAGGCTTTGTGATCCTCTGTCATCTGAACTACTTCAAGGGCCCCTTTAATCAGCAAAATCAGGAACCTATTTTATTACTCTGGTTTTAAAACATTTCCTGATTGTTGGGCCATTTGTTCTGAATTTAGTTGTCCTGTTAGATTGGCTTGAGTCTTAACAGTCTGTTCGTCATCAAGGGCCACAAAAGAAGTAATTCATGGAGAGATGTTACTTAACACATTATTAACTACATCTATATCTAACTACATTTTGTTCTCTGGTAAGTTTGACCAGAACTTGAACTGTGTTCTTATCATCAGAAGTAACCACAGCTATGGGCCTATCATTAGCAGCCATCATCACCGTCGCCATCATTACCACAAGCTTTATCATCATTAGCATATGCATTATCATCATCATCACATCATTGGTGCTAATGATGATAACTCATTATCACCACCATCATCATCATCACTACCTGGTGTCACCCCAAAACTCACCGCTATGCGTGTGGAAATCTTCTGGTCGCCCTCTGAGCCCTTCTGCTCTCCGTTGGCCCTGCTGCTGTACTCTGGAGGTTGCTGGGTCGAGCCCCGGCTGACCTTGGCCTTTCGGTTCCCAGGCCCTTGGTGGACTATGTTAAGAAGGTGAAGCGTACTCTCGTGCTCTCGGTCCGAGGTCTCGGCCTGACCCCTTTGGTAGCGGTTCTCGCAGGTGGAGTGGTGCCTTCTGCACAGCTCTATGCGGGCGCGCAAACGCTCCACTATGGCGTTGTGCAGCTGTGGCACCGCGGAGCCTCTGGAGGTGGCCACCACCGGGCCGTTGCCAACCACACCGGACATAGATCCTAAACCAACACCCAACATGGGTACGAATGCCCCTGCAGCGGACTGAGCTGGGGTCGCTTCTCCCATGCCCGCAGGTCCCCGGCAAGTTTATAGAGACTGAGGTCCACGGAGCTTTTGATGGACCACAGTAGAGCATGGAAGAAAACAAGACGTATGGACTCAGCTATGATCCCATGTGGAAAAGAAAAATAGTAGACTGCACGCACAAAGTCACTCGAGATAAAGAGACGACGTAGCCTATGATATATGAAGGATATATCACAATTAACTGACGGTAAATGTTATAGTGTCACCAAAAAAAAAAAAAAAAAAATCCTGTTAAGTGAGATAAGGTCACTATAAACTCAGACTGGGCACCACAGAGACATTATAAAGTCCCAGTGTTAGATAATTTGATTAGTGATTTCTTCCTCAGGGGTGCTATGTCAGCTTATAATTAATACTGGAATGATTTACAAACATAAAAGGCTCAGGGATTCACAGCTGGAATGAATCCGCTCTTGCTTAACCACTCGACCTCTGCTCACAGATGAATAATATTCAATATAAAACCCTTGGATGATTCAAAACCATAGCACGCACAACTTCAGTTTCACCGATGGATACATCCCCGCCACACTGTCATCTTACTTTATCTCTAATGTCCACCTCCTTTGAAATAGTCAAAAGAGAGTGAGACTGCCAACTAAAAATTCAAAGTGAGAGACTGGTCGCCAAATTAGGTGAATCGACAAAGACACAAAATCCACTTAACTTCAAGACTCACGGCATTTTTGTTTGGAAATGAGTCCTTTCACTCTCTGTCTTTCTCTCTCCATCCGGATAAGAGGAATCTGGTTGCAAATTACAAGTCAAAAAAGCACGCAGTCTAAACGCAGGGAGCCGTTGCAGAAACCGATTGAAATCCGTCGCAAATAGTCCATTGACAATCGTTTGTCCGTGTAGTGCACCGAGGCAATAGTGGAGCTCCTACACAGAGCCTCATTGTATGAACATTCCCCTTTAGACATGATAGCCTACACTATGCATGTAGTAGCGTGTAAATGCACACTCTAGTGGAGTGACGGTGAACTGTCCTGCAAGGCATGAGCCATGAGAGGATAGAGAGGATCACATAATGGTGTGGTTAAATACCACTAATGTTGTATCTGCATATGAAACACTGGTAGATTTAGAAGTATCTATAGTAGAAATTTATATCTGTCTGATAAGGCAGCTGACTTCTTAATTGACACCTTAAAGGCAGTACATTTACTCAAGTACTATTCTTAAGTACAATTGTAAGGTACTTGAAAAGTGTACTTCCACTAAATTTCGGAGGGAAATACAGTATTGCACTTATTACTGCATTACATTTATTTCAGAGTTTTAGTTACTAGTTACTTTTCAAATTTAGATTATACACAAATGAAAATAAAAATGCTAAGCTTATAAAATACAACACATTGTTCAAGATTGAACCACAAGATTGGTTCCCAATTTTTTTGGCTTGTGATCTCTTACAAAAAGGCAGTCTAGTTGGGGCGCCTTGTTACATTTCAAAAGTCTATGAGTTGTTAGTGGTTCCACCAAACAGTGATTTCCACTCTAAACTTCTCACATGGTTTCATTCAAATAACTATTCAGTGCTGAAAGAGGTCAAATTATTCAATATGTCACAAAACAAAGCAAAAATGCTGTCCAAAGTCCAGAAACTGAAAGCAGATCTGTGTATCAGAACTTTGTTTTTTCTTCTTTCCTCTCTCATTAATCATCTCACAACCCTTCAGATTTATCTGGTGATCCTTTGGAGGGGCCTAACCCCTAGGTTGGGAACCACTGGACTAAACTAGCTAACTGTATATTAAGTAGTTCAACTAGCTCCACATATTGATGCTTCAGTATTAATAATGTAATGATCTCATATAAAGAGAACGAGTACTTTTGCTTTGATACTTCAAATACATTTTTGCCACTAATACTTATGTACTTTAATTACAGTAAGTAGGATCGCTTATGCAGAACTTTTACTTGTAAATAAGTATTTTTATATTGCTATATTGGTACTTTTACTTAAGTAAAGGTTCTGAATACTTACTACTTATAGGTGGCTGTGGACTTCCCTATTATACAGTAGATGAAAATTTAAACTGGATCCTAGTGTACTACAACGTTTACATAGACAAGCAGTCAGACTGACATTTACAGAAACAGGATGCATGTTTTTGTAAAGCAGGAAGAAAGTGAAGCACCCAGTGGAAAACACAAGCATGGAGAAAACATGTAAACTCCACACAGAAAGAGCCAAAGAGGAAATCAAACGTGTGAAACACTGACTTGCAATGCTGCCCAGTTAAACAGTCATTAAAAAGTGGGATTTCAGCATCCTGTCCCATGCCACGTTGACAGAGACAGACAGTTTGGCCATTGCAGTCAACCTGACCTGGAAGTGGGCCTCATTCCCACCTGTCAGACACTAGCAGCCTACTACTAACTGGCCTCAACTGACAGTCTTGAAGCCACTCGGCAATAACTGCAGCCCAGACTTTAATTTAATTGCGTATGGCTGCGGCGAATGTACATGACAGCTCATATTAGTAGTTGGGGATCACCTTCTGCTTAGTCTAAAAGAGTCATGAGGTTATCATTATCATGAGCACACAAGGATGACAATGGGTGATGTTCTAGACAGCTGACAGGAATACTTAAAAGCTCCTTAAATTCATGACTTATACACTCTCTGAGATACTCTGTTGGTAAATAATGTTTAAGTCACTTCATGCTTTGTGGAATTTGTTTAGTCGAGCAGGATTACTACAGGACAGCGGACTGTAAAATTGTAGTAAGGCATGATAGACTAAGATCTTACTGCTCTGATGAGAAATTAAGATCTCTGGAATGCAAAAATGCTGTTGTGCATGGATGTAGAAGCCTGCTGGAATTCAACACGCCCAGTGGATTATATGTTGTCATACAAAAACTCTAGAAATCCAGAGCTCCCATCATGTAACACTTGTAAAAGTTTACTAACCTTTAACTTCACAAAGACACACATTGCTTATAGAAGAATTTTAGAAGGATGTCCTTATGGATCATAAGAATTTATAATGAGAGAATCCATTATCACTAGTTTTGTAGAAATGCATTTCTAGATGCTATTGAAAATGTCTTCTCTAGGGAAGAAAGTTATGATCAAATGTTTAACATCCCTACTTTCAATAGTAAAGCATACTGGGGGGAAGGTTTTGGGTCTCATCTTGATAATGAGATGTGGCGAAACATTTTAATGAATGCAAAGAAAATTACATGCTCTAACAAATCCTATGAGACTCAATATAAGATTATTCACAGATCACATGTAACCCCAGCTATGCGATGTAGATATGATCCTATGTGCTCCGCATTATGTCCGAAATATAAAAATAGCTGTAGTACATATAGTCATTTTATGCGGTCGTGCCTTGAAATTGCAATTTTTTGGCTATCAGTCCAAAACGAGATTAAGAAAATATTTGGGGATAGATATACCTCTAAATCCACATCACTTCGTACTGAGATTAGACTCTAATTATGAACGCAGGTACAGGTACATTCTTAGAATTGCTGCATGCTGCATGTCTCATAATATTACAGAAATGGCTTGACGAAGAGCCCCTTGATATTTTAGTGTGGTATCAAAAACTCATGTCCATTATTTTGCCATTGGAGAGACTATCACATGTTAAGAGGTACTCTTGAGGAGTTTGTCAGGAACTGGTCCCCAGTAGCAATGCACCTGAAAGAGGATTGGTCAAGAATGATAAGTATGGGGGTAATAAATTTATCAGAATATACAAACACTTCTTGTAAACTCACCGGGTTGTGACTATTGCCAGTTGTGTTTTATTTATTTATTTATGTGTCAGTGTTTGCCCTTGTGTTGTGGTTTTCCGTATGTCTTGTCTTAAGTGTAGGTCTTTGCATTGTATCATTTTGTTACTGTTGAAAATAAAAAAATATATATATCGAACAAGAAGAAATGCATTTCTTATTCTGCTACCCATAGTAAGTACAGACCAATAAACATAAGGCCAATAAAGTACCAGTAGCACATTGTTGATTTTTTAATATACTTCTCTTTTTTTTTAGCTGCTCCTCTTAGTCAATGAGACGACTAATCCATCATTACGGTCTTGTTTGACTCATAAACCGGGAAATAACATTAATCATTGGGCATTACTGGAAAATGATCAGTCATACCTTAAAGCACAATAACATTCTCGTAATTAATTAAGTCCTAGAGATGAAGAGATTCTCTGAAACTATTTACATTTCCTGATGTATTTTATTTATAAGTAACAATATGTTAAATGTAACATTTCCAATTTTGGTCTAAATGCTGTTTTGTTCATCTTTCTGTGTACTATGAATACATTTATGGGAGCAATCAATACTTTTCAATATACAGGCAAAAATACTGGTTATTGGATATTCCAGTCTAATTCTACTGGTATGTGTATCAACTTTCAAAAAGCCATGTGGGTAGATCCTTCAAACAAAGCAACATTAGCTTGTCATCTAATACTATTTCAGTGCTAATGGATGCAGGGGCTGTTCTACACAACAGGGGGCAGCAGACATTCAACCTGTGAGTATTGCAGTGCAAACCAAGAATGTGTTGGTGAGAGACCAGAAATGGTGTCACGGCTTCCAAGAAACAGTGTTTTGGTTTATATTTAAAGAGGAACGTTAACACCAAACTTTCACTTCTTGATTTATTCTATGTCCACAGTTTAAGTCTACCATACTACAGGAATAACAAAGTCTTGTATTCTTGTGTATCCCAAATGAACTGTACCACATTACCATCACACTGGCATCATTTGTCATATTGCTTCACAAAATCAAGACAATTTGCATACATCAATGTTAGTAGAGAGAAGGTTTCCTTGTTTGGTTGTTGTTTTTTTTATCCTCTTTACAATTATCAACTGCAAAACACACAATAAATTAATAAATTAACACACAAGCAATCTGCAAATGCTTTACAGTAGTAGCAATAACAGTGGTTAAAAAATGATCTCTACTAGTACAGTACGTCAACCCAGTGACAGTCTGACAGTAGATCTGAGCAATGTTTTCCATCTCGCCCAGTCTGGCTGTCATTTAACATACTAAAAATCACAATCTACCACAATACATACACAGCTCTTCTGCTTACAACAGGTCTCTCTAGATAATAAATTACACATCCATTTCACTTCAGAGAGTGACAGGGAGACGGGCTTTTCTTCAGTCTTTTTTTTTTTTTTCTCTCTCGTTTTCTTTTTGTGAATCACAGTTCAGCCGGGAAGGGCATGCCAGTGCAACTCAAACTGCCAGCCTACCCATTTTATGTATGGATCATAAAAAAATCAATCTGGGAATTCAAAAAGGAATAAAATGCACACGGTAATAAACCTAGCTTAATTTGGCTTACCCCATCACTTGCTCACACTTATCAGTAAAAAATAATGATAAAAAGAATACAAAAAGCAGTAAAAATGGTAGAAAAACATTAAGAAGTAAATCTTAATGAAATCATCAATAATACCATCTTGCACTGCATGGCCACACTAGTCATATTAAGATCAAAGAGGGATTCACCCTTCAGTGGTTCCAGCCCACAATGAAATACTGGACTTAAGTTGAACTACAAACTGATCATTCAGTTGTCCGAAATACATTATGGCTCTTCCTTGAGTAAAATTATGAATAATTAAATTTCTCCAAGGCAAAATTTACACTCTAAACTGAAATGAAAATGTAAGGCAATTCAAACAAATACAGAAGTTTAGGAAATTAAGAAAACATTCTTTACTTAACTATTTTTAAGTGACTATGATCACTGGCAAATCTTCATGGCAGGTTGCTTTTGCAAGAATAGCACAACGTTAAATTACTGTAGTGCACTTATTTTTTGTCAGACAAGTGCATCAAATTTCTAACAGTCATCAAGATGCACTGCAAATATGTCATTCTATTAATAATTTACATACAGGAAACAAGTATTCTTCAGAGACGTAGCTGTAGTGCGTGGCATATCAAAGACCAAAGACACAGATCAGTGAATGGTTGAATTCTGGAAAACATAAATATGCTATTCTCCTTCTACTTAGCTTGTATTTATGGTCTGTCGAGATAGAGAGAGATAAAGAAGAGGAGAGAGAGAGAGATAGAGAGAACATATCTGAACTTCTTGAAAAGCACACATCCTGTTTTATTTTTTCCTTCCTCCTACTCAATAATTTTCTTGGTCAGTTCACATTTACAATGAAATGTATTAGAATATTACCTGAAGTGAATTGACCACTGAGGTCGAACCAACAAACACAAGATGCTTCTTCTTCTCATCTGTCTGTTTTCTTCATTCTGTACATCTGGACGTTTACTGACTTTGTACCTGCATTGAAATAATTGGCCTGCCATCCAGCCTGACAGCTTTTAAATATCGTTTGGGCTCATACTTAATTGAAACTGAGGCAACAGTCATGTATAGTTATCATTAGGGCTTCTGACACGGGCCTTTACATATTTGTAAGCCTGTATTTTTTCCCCCTTCCTCTTACCAGACATGCACTGCTAAGCTGAAATGATTGCCTGCAGTGAAAATAATCTCTTTACTGCTTCTGCAAGACTCAGCACAAATGATAGATTGAAGTGAAAAGAGAAAATCTGCCTGCATGCCAAAATTAGAGTGCATTCCTGAGACCAGTAAGCGTACTCGTACAGTATCTTAATATGGTTATCGACCAGTTAGCCTCTGCTACTCTTTTGAATGGCAGCAATTGGGTTAATTACCTGCTAGATGCAAACTGTTGCAGAGCAGGTGGGCGGGACAGCTTTGATGAAACACTTGCAATTTACAGTATAAAGGATGGATCGATGAGTTAGAATGATATTTTTCATACACACTATCAATTGTCCGTACAATGTTATAACCGTTTGTATGAAGAGCTTTGGCAGGGCGCTTCACCTGTAAGGCCTGATATCCTGTATGTTAGCAGTGCACTGTAATAATAATCATAGAGAACAGGCATAGGATAGGTTATGGCTTTTTGTCCAATTATTTCAGTCTTAAACAAGCCCAACCAGTATTCACAGTGATGATAGAAACATGATACTGGAGATGCTTGACTTAAGATTGGAATTTGTTTGTTTTTGTTGTCTTTTTTCATCTTTTGTTTTTTACAGGTCAGTGTCAGGACTTGACCCCCTTGGCAGGTTCAGTAGACTGCCGCACATCGGTCCACTCCTGCATGGTGCTCTGCAGGGCTTGGGTCTTCTCCTTGTCGACCTGCACATAGTCCACCTTCTCATCAGAGGTCACAGAGGATGTAGAGGGCTGTGGAACAATAAATAAGGCAGGAGTGAGACTTTGGCCTGGTGGAAGACTGCACTGTTGTAGAAATAAGACCAAATGCTGAAATAAATGAGGTCTACAATCATCTGTTTACTTTTCTGTGAGGGCTGGGTGACCCAGGCTGGAAGTCCAGTGCCAGGTAGTCCACGTTGCCGCATTTCCTAGGGGCCGGGCTGCTGGTGCCACTCACGGCTGGGGAGGTAGACGCTGGGTTCTGCTAATGGGGACAGGAGGGAGGTTTCATTTACACAGGGTGCAGTGAGTAAGTGTAGCGCACAAACAAGTAGATCATTAAAACAAAGAACACAATGTGCTCTCCTGATTTCTCCTGCAGCTACTGGGACTTACCATAGCCACATAATTCTCCTCGCTGTCTGCAGAGTCGGTGCTGGTGATGCTTTGTGTGGAGATAGGACGACAATGCTGGGAGGACATGGAGTTCATAGCAGCCCTGAAGCAAAGCAGACAGGACTGTGAGTGCTTCTACCTTCTGACCTCAGGCAAAAACAGAATACAACACCAATCTGTACAATCAAACTGTGTGTGTGAGTGTGAGTGGCCTTGGATAACCTAGCTTGAATGACTGATATCAGACTCACATGGGCCGTGTCCAGGACATGGTGACTGGGCTCTTAAATGGCAGCTCATCAATGATCCCATTGTTCTTCAAATCAAGAGGTGTTGGCTTCGCTGTGGAAAACAAGAGCAGACTCTGTCAACAAAAATCATTGTCATATTAAAACAATAAACAATGTAGTCTCTAGAGCTGATTTGAGGCCAAAATGGCGATTAAAAAAGGAAAACCCATTTGTTCAGATCAGTGAAAACTCTGTTGTCAAAAAACTCACATTTTCGGTTAGGTTTGAGGTTGCGGTTGATGGGTGGCGGTGTGACATCACTGAGACGGCTGGGCCGGTGACACAGGGATGCGCTGCTCCCCTTACGGGCAGGTAATGTTGCAGAGAATCCTGGGAAATCAAAGTGATGTGGCCCAGGGCTCATAGGGATGTAGATATTCTTAGGACTGTCAGCTTGGGCAGCGCTGAGTGGCGAGGAGCCAGGATTCATGGGCACATAGTTGTCATCTGAGTTGCCGCTGTCTGAGCGAGTCAGAGGGGTTTTGGTTCTCTGGTGTCAACAGAGACAGAGGGCACATGACTGTCTTAGACATTCTCAGCTCAATATTGCATGAAAAATGCAGCACTCAGTTGGAATAAGTAGAAATGCCTTTTTCTATCTCTGCAGTTTATGACTTTGCTCTGACAGTATCTGACTGAAGAGGGAGTGCAGTTAAAGGGAAAGAGTGACTCACCAGATAGGAACTGAACCCATCATTGACAGACTCCACCGACTGGCCCGAGCTGTTGAAATGGATGGGACGGTGATGGCTGTTAGTTTCAAAGGAGGAGCCTGTGGAGAGAGCCGAGGAGTGAAATCAATATTAACCACTGCCTTAAACTCTAAAAGGAAAAAAAAAAGCTCCTCAAGTGAAATAGTACAATAATCGTTGCAACAGAAGCTGATTTAGGCAAAAAGGCTTGACATTTCAAGGAGTAAATGCATGTTTCTAAAGGAACAAACAGAATGGGAATGATATTTGATTAAATGCTTCATTGGGTTATAATTAGTCTTTGTGGCACAGGTGTGTGAACAGCCTGTAGCCTCACAAACAAGGGTCACAGGTCAATTCTTGTTATGGCCTGAGCATGAGCTTGGCAAAGCAGAGAACACAGCATACTGAGAGGCCATGCATTGTGTCTGTGAGTGCTTTTTTTTAATTGCTTATCAGCCTGGAACGAGGCATTCTGGAGCAGGCTGTATGGCTTGAATTTCATTAGCGTCTCAACAGAACAGTGTCTGCTAGACTGGCCCCTTTGTTTCTGCTCAGCTGCTAGCGTTAAATCAGTAAAATGAGAGATAGCGGAAGAGGGAAAGAGTGAGAGAAAGAGGGGGTGGAAGAGGAAGTGCAAAGTCACTGCAATACCACAAGAGGATAGACTGATCAAGTCAAACTTTCATTTGAAAACAGGAAATAGGTGAATTGTGTGGCTACATGAGTCAACTGAGATTGTGCTCAAAGATGAATGTTGAAGCAGTTAAACCACTGGTTGCAGTCATTGTACCTCTGTGTAGCCTGATGTTCTCGACAGCAGGGAGAGTATTCCTGCGTGGGATGACTGACACTGCAGGAGTCACCTCTCCATTCTGGCTTCCTACTGACTGAGGACTCCCCCACTGCCCCTCTGACCCCTGGCTAGGTTTAGGGGGCCTTGGAGGAGGAGCACAGGAGGTCTCAGAGCTGGAAGGAGTCAAGGCATTGTGATTCTTATCAAACGTCCGGGGTATTTGATAGAAGGAGCCAGGTGGCGTAGGAAGGTCGTAATTGTCAGTTGGACGCTCATTGCTGTGCATGGCGAGGGCATTGCAGGGTGTTTTGAAGGTGTAAACCTCCTCATTTTCTAGCTCCGGCTCACCTAGACCGCTGTGAGCCGGTGCCTCAGAACTGTAACCCCGCGGGAGTACGTAACAGGCCTCCTGGGAAGAGTCATCATGCACCGGTAACTGGTGTTTTCCTGGCTTGGGGAGGCTGTAGAAACCATGCAGCTGAGCACCCATGCCGTTTAGACAGTGGGAAAAGCCATGGGAGAGTTTCTGCACCGCAGAGTCACTACCCATAAACAGATTGCTTCGTGTGGCTTGGGAGAAACTGGCACTCCTGCAACAAATAAACAGACACATACTCATATACACTTTATATGTATACCATGCACAGTGCCTAAAAGCTCTATCATAAACAGACATCTGTCTCATACTTTAATACCAGGCTTTCTCAAAAAGTGGTTGATAAACACCTATTTTTACAGTGGCATTTAACAAGATATTAGTGTAATTACCCAGATAGCCACTAGGTGGCACCATAGCACTTCAGAAGAATGCTCTATAGCAAAGCATACATTTAAAAAAACAACATACCTCTGCATCAGTACCCAGTGAGTACCTACGGCATATGCAATCAATTTTAGTATTTTTAACATTTCTTTCATAAGCTGATTTGTTTTCATGTTTTCCAGCATTCCAGTTGACATGTTGACATATTAAGAGGAAAAATGCTATGCCTTTCCCACAGTTGCTCAGCCTCTGTTAGGCACCCTAGGGACATGCCTCATTTATTCTGGCTCCTTTGTAGGACTTGACCTTGAGTGCCAAATAGAGCAACCCTACAGCTTAGACATTTCTAGTCAGTTAGCTGAGTAATGGCCCGACTGAGTTGGCCAATGCAAAGATGAGATATTCTCAATGAGTTGTTACTAATCTCTATTAAAGAGATTTTATGCATACGTGTTAGCTACACTGCAGGTCTCTAATGGTTATATTCAATCTTCATTATAAATGTAAAAAAATTTAAATGAGTAATGCATCATTGTAATACAATTAATATTGACATAACATTTTACTTTCTTTGACTCCATTCTTTTAATGTCAAATGGTATGCTGTGTTTCATCAATTCCTCTTTTCTGTCTCCTCAGGATTTCAATCATCAGTCAATAATTTTGTTCATCACTCTGCCTTCCATCATTGTGACTGCATGGGGGCTTTTTACATAGGTTCATTCATACCACTAGTGATCAGACTAGTGGAGTCTTATTCTGACATGAATCATACCCCACCACCAGATGCCTGTCTTAATTAGCAGACCCACGGAGCAGACGCGAGTGAGGGAGTGACAGAAATATCTGCATAAAGCTGATGAGATGGATTGTGAGGTTTGATTTCCTGGGTTTCACAGAGGTCCAACACAGCAGATTTATGTGCACATCGTGTGGCTGAGAGGGCAGTTCTACCCTGGGCGAGTCTAAACCTATAGGGGTGATGAATTGCAGCCTCAACCTCATTGATCATCTGCTGTGCCGGCTATCTGCTGAACGGCATCATTATTAAAGCTGCCTTTTGATTCTTGGAAGCGAACATGATGGCAGCAGGAGCTGAGGGGAATGTTAATGGAAAACTCAGGAGTGCATTTAATATAAACACTTGATCCTTTTGTTCTCCTGCTCAGAATATAGCAGAGATAGGCATACTCATCCATATGCTGTACATAGTTACTCTATTATTTTAGTAGTATCTTGACTTGTACATATTCTGGTACTCTTAGTGTTTAAATGTTTAATCCGCTAATTGTTTTAACACTAGTCTGCTGTATGATGATTTACAGGATTTTTGCCTTAATGTGATAAAATACCTTTATTTTTCTGGTATTTAATACACTGGATTAACCAAAAATAGATGTTCCCATCTGACTATTTTCTGTACACATAATTATTGATATTGTGAAAAGAGATTACATACAGTAAACTGTGTTAGAAAATTCAATCAAAATACCCCATCCACACCTATCGCTATAGCATTATATAATTTTAAATGAAATATCAAAAATAAATTTTAGTAAATAAATTAGTTTGTTTATAGATATTTTTGGCTTCTGGATTTAGACTTACCTGCCACACCCAGATAAACATTTGTTCAAGATTATCATGAATTATCTTAATACTCATCTTAGACAATAGTTAGTTTAGAATACTGTTATATAATAAAAGCTAGAATAACACATTTTTTATTGGCACTTCCTCAATCAGAGCTCACGTACAAGACATTATAATCTTTCCACAATGCTTTATTGCACACACATGCACGCAAGGCAGTTGGATAATTTTCCCTCCGTAACAGTAGTTTTAACCCTTAGGGGCTTCTAAGCTGAGGAAGCACTGTAAACCTGTATGTTGACCTGCATTAACGGATAACAGGAAACTGACACAGGACGCCTGAGGGTCGTGACCTTTACCGTGCACTCTCCGTCTTCCTGCTCATGCACTGGTGGAGGAGGAGGTAGTCCTGGGGTGCACTGTTGGACAGGGAGCTGTGGTGTGTGTGGCGCACAGGCACATCAAAGGTGAAGAGAACTGGCTGGCTGGAGTGGATGGGGGCAGACGACTTGCGTTCTCCGGACAGAGGAGCCAAAGGAGTGGTGACATCTGCTCCGACAGAACGGGGCATATGGTGTAACCTGCCATCTGCAGACAGAAGAAACTGGAGTTATTGATTGTTTAACTCACATAGGTTTCCCCCCCCCCCCCAAAACCTTCACTCTTCAATCTTAGGCTTTGTCTTGAGAATATAGCAGTAGTTCTCTTTGAGACTTGAGACTGTGCAGCATGTCAGATTGGACATGCTCCGCAGTCTCACGCTGTGGACAATTAGCCAAGTAACCATCCCTTAAACACTTTCCTTTTGTTGTCACAATCCTTGAAGTCAAAGGACAGTGTGTAATTCATTTGAGAGTTTTAAGCCTTTACATGACCTTGCCTTGCATGGAGTCTTGTATTTAGTAGCTTTCAGTCTGCTCTCTAATCAATAGAGAAGAGGGATCTGTCTCAAGGGAGGAGAGAAAACAGTATCCTTCTGCTTTTTTGGGCTGCAGGGTGTGAGTGGTTCAACAGCACATGATCCAAGATATCCTTTTTGACCAGGGTCAGTGTGCTTTGTTTGATTTTATTGAGCTGACCATTGTTTTGCACAGTGGGACTGTGTGAACAACATGGCCTTACAGTTTTATTGTTTCTGTGTGACAGCACTGATATCTACATTGAAAGGCTTAAAAGAAAAAGACAAAGCTGAAATGGAGATGCTGCAAATAGACTGGGCAGGAGGCCAAAATGAGGAGGCGCAAACTGAGCTGTAGGAGTAGAGAGTGGGCGGCCCACTGATCCATCGACCCATCGTGCTGTGTGCAACAAAAGCTGATGGGAGAGAGGAAAAAAATTCCACGAATCATCTTGCGTGTAAACGGCAAGCATTTCTCCATTGTAGATTCCAAGGATCTCACTGATGCTATAAGTCAATGTAAATCCTCCACCAGCCACCCTTGATCCACTTCCAGCATCCTTTTTTAAATCTGTTTTTAATTTTTTAACAGATGATATATTGTCAGTAGTAAACTGCTGTCTCTAGACTGGTATTTTTCCTCCCTACATGAAAACTGCTGCTATTAGTCCACTTCTAAAAAGGAATAACCTGGACCCAATTGCACAAAGCAAATATAGGCCAATCTCCAACCTCATCTCATTGAGTAAAACTATTGAGAAGGTTGTATATCAGTAACTGAACAGCTATCTTATGGATAATAATATATATGATAAATTCCAGTCTGGCTTCAGCATGTTTCATAGCATGGAAACTGCTCTTTTAAAAGTTGTTAATAACATGAGGCTCAACAGTAATGATAAAAAACTTCAGTCTTAATACTCCTTGACCTAAACTCAGCATTTGACACAGCCGGATCATGGGATCCTGGTGGATAGGCTAAGAAACTGGATGGGTCTGTCTGACACGGTTCGCCAGTCATTTGAATCCTATCTGCATAAACGGGATGTCATTGTCACACTTGGAGACTTCCACTCCAACAATTACAATTAAGTGTGTGGGGTGCCTCAGGGCTCCATCCTTGGTCCGTTCCTTTTTAACCTATATATGCTTTCCCTTGGCCACAGTGTCAGCAGACAATTAGCTACCATAATTATGCTGATGACATGCAGCTTCTCATCTCACTATGCTCTGATGACTTGAACCCCATAAACTCCCTACTCAACTCTGGAAGAAATTAACCACTGGTTTGCTGCTGTAAACTTCCTTCAGCTGAGCAGGGAGAAAACTGAGATTTTGGTTGCGGGTGCTTAAGCCCAGAGGCAGCTGGTCTGTGGGTGCCTGGAATCTAGATCATTAAAAACAAGTGTACAGATTAAAAACCTAGGAGTAATGTAATCATGGACGGCAAACTTAGTTTTCGGGATCATATCAACAGCATCAGCAAGGTCACCTTTTATCAACTACCTCAAAAATCAGAGGCTTTCTTTCCCAGTCTAGCTCAGAGAAACTCATGCATGTATTTGTCATGAGCAGGCTGGATTATTGCAATTTCCTGTGTATGGGTCTTCCAACCAAAACAATCCATAGATTGCAACTTATTGAGAACTCAGCCACATGAGTTTTAACCAAAAAATCAGACCACATAACTCCAGCCCCCCGAAAACCTTCATTGGCTACCTATTGTCATCAGAATACAATTCAAAATTCTCCTCTTGGTGTACAAAGCACTTAATGGTCTGGCTCTAAAGTACATATCAGACATGCTATCAGTATACAATCCTAGCAGATCTCTTAGATCACAAAGTGGCAATCTCCTCCACGTGTCTAGAGCATTATCAAAGTCTGATGAGATAGCATTTAGCATTTAGCATTTATGCATCTAAATAATGGAACAGTTTATCTGCTAATCTTAGACTTGCTCCAACAGTGTTCTTTTAAAAGCAAATTAGAGACCTTCCTATTCAGTTTCTTAAAGGAACTCACAGTATATGTATGTATGTATGTTTGTATGTATGTGTGTATGTATGTGCATGAATGTATGGATGTATTGTATGTATGTTTGTGTATATAAGCACATTTTTGCGGTTTCATTTTATTATTATGTAAAGCACTTTGAATTGCCTTTGTATGAGATAGTGCCATACAAAACAACAACAAAATTTGAATCTAATTGAATATTTTTCCTGAAACTAACCTCTCTCTCTCACTTTATGGCAAGTGCAAGATTTTAAATGATCATATTTATAAAAAACAATCTCAAACTGGGGCTTCAAGTAATGATTGTTTTCATTATCAATTAATCATAAAATTCAACTAATGAATACCTATCAACTAATCATCTGATTTAAATCTGAATCTGAAAAGTAACTTTCAGCCACTTTTTGCTTTTTTCTAACAGACACACATGCCTTTTCTCTTTCTCCCACCATCCTCTTCCTTCTCTATCAGACCTTTACAAAGCGTCTCAGGGGTCAAACTGTTCTTTAAGAAGTGGACAATGTTCTGTGAGTCATGATGTGAGCTAACCGTACAGAGGGACCACAGCCACTGTGAAAACCAGAAAACACACACAAATGTAGTGTGTGAGCCAGCGTGTAGGCTTGTGGGGTGGTTGAAGGGCGGGGTATTCTGGAGCCCATTTAGCTGAATGAGGTCACATCCATGCCTGAGGGGGAAAAGGCCTCTGCTGTGGGGTCTCCAGGCCAGTGGACATCAGTGAGTTGCCCGGGCCCACAGCCACACAGGCAGGGACTCCCCCCAGTGATCCTCAATTACACCATTGTTCTGAGTGATTCCACTCTCCCTAGGCTGGTTAGGCATCATCTCCTTTCTCCACAAAAAGCTTTGTAAAAGCTTTCATCCAGTGCGGTGAGTACTAGGCCCACTAACATGGGTAGATATATTGATTTGTTGTAGAAAGACAGTTCCTCCCCCCTGCCAGAGTGCAGAGCTGCATGGAAAAATACAAGCAGGCTTGATGACATTAACGCAGAGGAGACAACAAAACTTCAAAACTAAAAAGCAAAATGTAATCTCATTAATTTATATGGGGTGTGTGCATATAAGCATGCTATTCTGTGTGCCCTAAATGATTTTTGATTAAGTGCTGCACATGCCTGTCAGAATCAGAATGAGATGAAAGACGACTGATCCAGTCTGCTGGTGGAATAGCCTACATGGCTCATCACTGACACTAATGGGTCTGATGATGTATGTTACCACTGGGAAGCAATTCCATCAAGTCAGTAGAACCATAACACAGAAATAGAGAAAAGAGCAGAAAATAAAAACACTGAAGCTTTCCCCTTGGTGCCTCTAGTAATATTTCCTCTACTGGCTAATGTACTGTGGCACTCAATATTAGGTGGTAAAATGTTGATTAACTAAAGTGAGAAATAATTCATTATATTACATCTTACCAAAAAAGTAATAAGACTAGGAGGGACTGCCCCGAGTAAAATAAAAGCTAATTATAGTTAATACAGTTATGAGCCTGATGTCATTACCAGAAACTATTTTCTCTAAAACTAAGCTGAAAACTCAACATCAAACAAGCAGTTAAAAGGGACAAAGCATTCTTCCCATGACATTCCTCAGCTTGAAACAAACATAAGACTATCAACAGAAATGCACTAAAAGACCCTTTTGGTTGGTGAACAACATATGGCTATTCTGGGTCAAAGAGCACCTAAGTTCATGAGCAATTTTCCAATTATGCTCTATAATACATCACCTACTGTCTCATCTGCTCTGTGGCCATAATCTAATAGAAGCCGGCTGCTTGTCTCAGGGGGCCAAAATTAGAACCCTGCTAGATCACTAAGGACAAGAACGTCTTTGTAGGGTGCTCATTTCCTCTCAGTCTGACCAGAATTAGTGGAGGACATATGATAATCTAATCTGAAATTAGATATAAAAATAGAAAATACCACTGACCTATTGAATTTCATGAAAGGGCGTCTGATAGACGCATGGACGTAGAGGAAGTATTTCAATTCTCTCAATACAGCAGTTGCATGCTGTTATCAAGATTGCAATCACCCCTTAAATATTCCATAAAAGATAATGATCAAAGGTACATGCTGTACAACTGCCTTCATTTTGATAACAAAAAAAAAAAAAAAATGCAATTTCCTTAATGGTTTCACAAGAGATTGCACTTAAAAATATGGCCTCTGGGCTGAGACAGCTACAGTGAGTGTTGCAAATTAACCTCAGGTTGTCAAGGCTCTGCAGGGTGGCCTGGTGGTGGTGGGGGAGACCATCTTGTGACAGAAAGGTCAGGCAATAGGTTTGATCCCCCATGGGTCCTGTCACAGTGTCCTTGAGAGAGGCCTATACCTGCTCACTCAGTGCAAGTTAACCTGGTAAAGAGCATATAGAGTATATTGACACATTATCTGTTGTTCTGCATAGATCAGCTGGACCAGTGGCTCTTTGACGCAACACTGTGTTCTGGTAATCCACATAGTGGAGGCCATTTGCATGTATGGTTAGTGGGGGGTTGGGAGCTATCCATGATACTGACATAACTGGATAAAGGAGATGCAAGCTGCAGCAGATATGGGTTAGGTACACACTGAGGAGAGCACTGGGGGAGTATGACGCCCCACAGGAAGAGGGAAAATGGCGTTCTCTGCTCTGCTTGTGAGCCTGAAATGAACAAAGTGACATGGCTGTTTCATTCTTACTAGAAAACAGCTCAAAAGAGTATTAAGCAGAGCAGACACACAGAAGCATTCCCTGATCACATTACTCCCCTGTGCCTGCCCGCACCACAGCATCATGTGAGCACCGCCCATCGACCACACTGCGTCATCAATTTGCCTCAAAACGCTGGACTGATCAATCACCTAAAAGGCTCAGGCTTGTCTGGGCCAATGAATTACAGAGTTTGGCGAAAGTTTAAAACAGCAGCTCATTTTCAACAGTGTGACCTAATTTCTGCAAGGAGATGGGTGGATAAATACTGCAGCTGTGCAACAGTAGGGTGGACACAGATGAAAAGTCAAGACAATTTTCTGTGGATGTTGAGTGTTGATTTTCATTCTCTCATTGGAAAAAGACTTATCTGGAAAGGGCTGTGCTGCTGCCTGCAGTCAACTAAGCCAAAAACAAAAGGATAATTTACTCTGACAATATGGTGCATTACAGAACTAGCTTAGTGTGGAAACACAGAAGTCATAATAAATGGAGAATACTCGTATTCTCTCGACTACAATATACACTATACAAATGTAGTCAGGATGCTCTATAAGCCTCGACCTGTATAATATATTTAGGATAAAGTGTAATGTGGGAGAAGACATGGGCAGGATACTAGAGGACCAGACAGTCACTCCAATAAACCTGCATTTTCTCAGGGTAAATATATTAGATTCTGAGTCTTTTCTCTGTGATTATATTTACATGCAGCCTGGTAATGTAGTGACAGCGCTGGCCACAGTTGAGTTGCCTAACACAAGAACCCTGATCGGACCCAGGTTACCTTTTGGGAAAAAAGATAATTGACTCCCAGTTAAGCAATGTATTTGTATTGTACAGTTTGTAGTGGAAAATGTCTATCAAATGTCCATCGGTAAACAATCTACAACACAGATATGTTAATGATGATGATCATTTGAGCTGATGGCAACTTAAAGATGAAAAATGACAAAAATACTAACAGAATCTGTGAACCCAAATAAAAGATTATTACACAAATGGACAGCGGACAACATATATTCTATACTGAAAAGAAAACATAAGTTAACAGTGATTAATGTTAGAAAGTTATGTATTTAGCATTAAATCATCTAAACCAGAAACTGCATTTTCCATCAGAATTTAGAAATTCTGATCTTACAGACTATTTTTACTCATAACAACAACAATTAAAGCTAAAAACTATCGTGATTTTATAACATTACACAACTGCTTGTGTAATTTTGGTCTGTCACATTTAGTGAAATTCTTGCCCTTGTGAGGGAAGTTTATGTGTTGCCAACAGCGGTCACATTTTAACTAACTTGTCTGAGGCACAGCCACTGTTGAAGAGAAAAGCAAACAATGACCACAACTTTACTATCTTACAAAGTAGGTTCCTCTGTAATCATTGTCTGCAAGTCTAGATTTCACATAGTACGTGTGAAGGAAGTTTTGAGAAGACAATATTTCCTCAATTGTGACTTTTTATTTTGGAAACTAGCAACCAAGATGAGATTTGTCATCAGCTGATTAATATCACAGCTCTACATGTAGACATATCAAGTAGACATGTTTTTAAGCCATACTGACATGTGCAGCTGCAGTCAACAAATCATCAATCTGGCTCCATGACTGTGGTTTAATGTGAAGTCCCTGTGAAAGATTCTGTTTGCATAAATCTAATCTCTTTTCAATGTCTATTTGTCAAAAACTGCTGACGCTGCTATTGGAAATGCTGATTTTGTAGTTATTCTTTTTTCCATTTCTCACCATCTTAAGGGTAACAGTTAAACTGAAAAACAATAAAAAAGACTTTTTTATTTTTTCCAAGGGGCAGCCAGGGAAACAGACAAAATGAAGAGGAGGAAAACAAAACAGAGTGGGAGCTGTCCTGCAAAGATGGAACAAAAATGCAAAAAAAAAAAAAAGAGAACTGCTGACAAGTAAAAACCTCATCTCTTAGTTGAGATTATCCACGTCTCGGAGTTCAAACAGCCAGGAGAGAGCAGAACAAAGCCCATGATTGACGGGATGATGTTCCATTCATTAGATTGTGCTCGGGGGTGGGTCTCCCTGGGTGCAGACACACACCACACACCCAGCTATCAGTATCTGATAACAACAGCGCTCATCCACAGATTGAGAGAACTAGCAAAACTCAGTGTGTACGTGTCTGTGTAAGGCAATCAGAACTGCTATAATGACTGGTGACTAATATACACTGCTGTCCGGTTGTTTGAGGACAGTTTGCTTTTTTGGTTGTCAACATTTGTTAAATAACAAGCACAACTGTACCCACATCTACTTCCTCAGCTGTTGACTTAAAAGGATTTTTTTTAATAAAACAAAATGCATCACTAAACCTATATATTATTCACACTTTGAACACCCTTAAACATTACACTCGCACAGTCTTCAGGATTACATTATTTTTTTACATACAGAACAACCCTTTTCTTTGATGATGTTGATGATCAGTGTGCACAGTGCATTCTCAAGTGTCTTGTTTCCAGCAATGCTTCAAAAGCTGCTAGTGATATTGTGGGATGCATGGCAATGGCAGCAACAGCAAACCGTCCTCGTCCAGCCAGCTCTGTGGCAGCAGAAACCTGACCTTCCAGTGCCATGGAGTCTCATTATTTCAACAAAAATCAATGCCGACGAAGGGCACTTTGGGAGGAGGAAGAGGCAGACGTGCATGTGTGGAGAGAGTGAGAAGCCAAAGGAGAGGGAATGTGTGTGTTTGTATTTATGTACTACATGTACGTGCATAGACAGTATGTGTCCAATATGTTGTACGCAATGGGGATGAATATAATTTAGTGTTGAAAAATTTTATTTCAAAATGTCTACATCAACTTATCTTTGCAAAAATAATCTTCTGCTTACTCTGGACAATCCACAAACATCACTGTAAACAGTTTTAACAGGAACTACTTTCTGCTGAACAAAAATCTATATAAATCTGTTGACAGCGTGTTCTGTGGATTATCAAGAAGCAACAAAGACACAATGAGTTTGGTGATCCTTTTCCTCTAGCAACAACAACAGGTTGACTTTTTAGTCTTTAAATATATTGAAATATCTCGAAACTATTGGATGGATTGCTGTGAAATTTGGTACACACTTTCATACTCCCCAGAGGATGAATGGTAAAAAGCTCCTGACTTTTCATCTACCACCATCATATTTTGTCCAACACTGTCTAAATACCTGCAAAACTCATGACAATCCAACTTTGTGTTTAGTGATAATTAGCAAATGTTTGCATTCTAACACAGTAAAACCAACGCAGTAAATAGAGTAAATACTGTACCTGCTAACCATCAACATGCTAGCATCATCATTGTGGGCATGTTAGAATGCTAATATGAGCACGTAGCTCAAATGCAACCTCACAGTAGTCTTGTTTCCTTGATTTGAGGAGCACAAACAAAATTACGCCCACCTCCTTTGTATTGGGGTCATGAAGGCAGAAGTTTCAGAGACAGACATCTGTATATATATACATATATATTTACATTTTTTATTAAACCTTTAAGAAATAAAACATTTGCAAAACAAATGTCCAAAGTAAATTTGTCAAAGTAGCGTTTCAGAGCCTATAATGATGAATGAGTAACAACACCAAAAACATTAGTAGAAATATAACAGAGAGAGAGAGAGAGAGGGAGAGAGAGAGAGACAGAAACAGAAACAAAATGAGACATAATGAAAGACAGAAAGAGAGAGTTGCTTTTAAGAGTTGTGTAACAATGAGCGCCTGTCATGTGCTGCCCTTGGCGAACCTTCCTCACAGTCCCAAGAGGCAGCTCTCCACTGGTAGCAGAGCCCAACCCTGACTGGTAAAAAGGTACATTCAGATCAAGGTGCTGATATAACTGATGCAACACTTCAATACTACTGAAGACGTATTCAAGAAAATACAAAAACAAGAAAACTCAAAGGCATTTTCTTTCAGCATGTCAGAGTTTGTTTAAAAGGTCTGATACGACCATGCCATCACAATAAAGGCATTTTAATTGAAAGAGAGTTCCTGGGAGTTTTCTTGTATTTTTATATCTACATGTATCCCTATTCAAAGAGCGCCTCAAACAAACTCAATTTGAGTCCAGGAAGTGCTCCTACCTTAACATTTTTTGACTCTTTAAGACTTCTTAGTCTCTAGCTATGCCTTATTTATCCCTTCCACGATAATTTTAGACTTTTCATTGGCACTGCAGTTGAACTAGAACAACTATGACACTGTATACAGTATGTAACGTCATGAATTGCACAGTGTACACAATCAATATGAACCTCAGACACTAAGGCTGATGTGTCTTGCTGGTTATGTCTGGCCCCGTATGAAAACAAGCACGCTATCTGCACAACTTGTTATTTGTGTTTCTTCTGTTTGTCTCTGTCTGCTTGTGTAACTTCCATTAGAGGAACTAACGTCTCAGTTTTTTTTTTGTTTTGTTTTTTTTTTCCAACCCTGGTTTGTTTTCTCTCGGAAAGGGAATTCCCAGTCTGTTAGGTGACACACTGGCTCATATCTGCAGCTGTCTGCCAGGAGGAAAACCCACAAAATATCTTTACTGCTAAAAGATGTGTATACACAGACATCCTCTGTTATCTCCAATTACCATCCGTATATCTGAGTCACCTCTTGAACCTACAATCACAAAACTCACAAGTACAAGATTGCGTATCAACTGATGAGAGTTCAACATGTAAAACAACTGTTAATGTGTCACTGGTGAGACTTCTGAGAGCGCTATGTGGGCTCATAGATCGAGATCTGAGATGTTGCGAGAGGAAAACCGATGCAGGTCATCAGGTTGTGTCAAGTCTGCCCTCTTCCCACACACACACACTGTATCTCTGTCTAACACACATTCACACTGACATCAACTTCAGCTTCAATACACCCTTTTGTTGACAGGCAGTCTCTGCTAATGTGACTGGGCAAAAGTATTTTCCAAATATGCTGAGAATTTCCACATGGCAAGATTGTGTTATCAAACATGGAATTTGTTGCCATGTGAATGCAGTAACCAGGAAGCTATCTTTGTTTTTCACACAAATGTACACTGCTTTGATAAATTTGTTTTAGACAACACACAAAACAGAAAACCAATCAACAAAAAAATGTGGCAATCAATTAATCCTTCAAGTTACTCATCAATAAAAATGTTAAAAACGCTTGCTGGCCTTTTTGTAACTATTCAGTACAATCCAGACTACCTACAGCTTTAACCAGCATAACCATAATTACTGTTAGGTTACTTTTGAGGATAGAGGATGTATGGTGTACAAATTGTAAAACACTTTGAGGCAATGTTGTAACTTATGATTTTGGGCTACATAAATAAAACTTACTTGATGAGAAATATGACTGATTCTTGTAATAATCACAATGTATGTATGTATCATACAACAGGTAGTTTCACCTGAGCAGTCTGATCTTTCTTCTTCTAGTGGAAAAACACTAGCTACTACTACACAAGGCCAGTGTTGATGAAAACAGTTTAGAAAGAGGTGAGAATTTGTTTCCACTGCCACCCTGACAACAACTTGTTACCAAAGTGAGCAAGCAAGAGTTATTCAGAGGAAGAGAAAGATGATCTGCATAAGTCAACAACCTGTTCCTAGGAAAATACGCTTACCTGAAATGCCTCTTATGCAAAGTTGGTTTTACAAGGAAGGGTCGTGTTATGTGGACTGATCTTAAGATATGTTTGTGTGTGTGTGTGTGTGTGTGTGTGTGTGTGTGTGTGTGTGTGTGTGTGTGTGTGTGTGTGTGTGTGTGTGTGTGTGTGTGTGTGTGTTTCAGATCAAGAGATAGATTAGAAAACAAGATGGAGAAAGATCTACCTTTGTTTATTAGTGAACAAACACACTCAGCTAGTAGGTCTATAATTTCAGAGCAGCATGGGTCAGGCTAAGACTTGCCAAAAATGTATATACATATTAAATAATTTATATAATTTAACTCATTACCCCACTAAAGATCCATGGCTGCTGCTCCCAATAAATTTCTGTGCTTTTCAACTAACTTAAGACAGTGGTGATGATGTAATAGGGAACCAGTTGTAAATTGATGCCCTTGGGAAGTGGATAAATGAAAGATTAAAAAGATTAACATTTACAACAACGTTTTCTCCAGAATGTTATGTTCACAATTTAAATATACACACAAAATCTAAAATAAATAATATATATATATATATATGTAGAGAGAGAGAGAGAGAGAGAGAGAGACAGAGAGAGAGAGAGGTCTTACAACAGAGGTTTATATAGTTGCATAACATTTTCCAAAAACATATTTTTATGCTTGACTACAGCATTGGAACACTTGAAGAGGTGTTAGTTTTGGTTTGTAATAATAGTCAAAATCAGTCATTGTTTCTCTGAAAATTACAGCCCTCTGGCACAAATAATGCTGAAAATTATAATTTTGCTTAGAAGACGCTGCGAGTGGAGAGTAAGCTAGCACAAAGAGGGATGCTAAATAATTCTTACTTACACTTGTAATTTGCTACTTACTAAAACAGAGTATGGAAAATGCATTTGGATGAACACAGAGAGATCACAGTTTATGAGAAAGATTTTCTCAGAAACAGGAAATAAACATTTAAATGAAAACAGAGAAGAGTTACATGACCAGCCTGTAACTGTATGATGTTTACAGTAAAGGGACTGCAATCACTAACCCAGCTGTCATGACATAAACCCTCTGATTACTCCAACCCTATTCTAACAGCCACACCCCACTGGCTACAGCTGATACAGTTTGAGATTCATAACATGACCTCACTAATAATTAAACTTGGACCAAGGAGATCCCCTTATGATGTGAGCATTATTACACTCTCCACAGCTGTTTTTTTATTCCACACCTGGATATATTGTATTTTACAGATGATCAACCATGTGCACAACGATTAACGTCCACCAGCTGCCAGATGGCGGGAAAACAACAGCATGAGCGCAATCTGGACGGGTAGGATTAAGAGTACGAGAGGGGCTTTTTCACAAACTCTGGTGAAACATACACTACTGAATTTATGTGGTCAATTGCTCACATATGGCAGAGAGATACATTAATGTTGCAACAGCTCAACCCTGAGCGATCGTGAACTATAATAACAGTAGCTGCAGACACCAGAGTTTAGAGGCATTTATATTTCTTTCTTTACTTTTAAGTCATCACTTCATATGTGCAGTAGTTTTGTTTTTTTTAATGGTTAGAGATAATAGTAGAGTGTAATTTAGGTAATTAAGGCAAACCTATGGCACAACAGTGAAAGGATTGCACCAGACAGAAGTGATTTTATATAAGAACATGAATGCATAAAAATGCTATTATAAACATGTCTTGTCTGATGAGTGCTTTTATCCAACATGCTTTATGGCGCCACTAGTAGATTCATTTTTTTATTACTGGTAGCCCCAGAGGGAAAATTCCCTTGCTTGTACAAAAGATCTAAAACAGTAGCTGTAGCAAATACACAAAACTGAACCTCTGTATCTGCTCGAAACTTTAAAAAATTGCCATATACAGAATAATATTTTTTCATTACTCTGGTGGCAGAGATCAGAACCTATCATTAACAAAACAAATGAAGTGTAAAATCAATACCTCTCCCAGACAATGTGCTCATTTATTTGGCAGGGATGTTTCTATGTCTCTCTTTCTCTCAAATAACAAAGATGGAAAAAACACATTGCCTATGATATCATGTGGCTGAATCTCTGCTGCTTGATGTTTGTGAAAACTAAGATGCAAGCAGTTCTAGATGACACAAGAAAACACAGGGGGCGACTAATAAAAGGGTCAACTGACTAAGTCATTAATTGAATAATCATTTCAGCATTAAATAATGTAATACTAATAAGAAAGTTTATTTTATTATCATCATTATTATTATACTGAATAGTTGGGTCAACCATTTGAGATGTTTTTAAGAAGTCAGTTCATTGAGAGAAAAGGTAAAAAGGGAGAAAGATAAACAGAAACAGTGGCAGAGTGATAGAGCAGCAAAGAAAGGACACGGTTCCCTACCATGGTTGTCGTCCGACTGGTTGAACCCACACAGCTGGCAGATAGAGCGGACCCACTTGTTCATCTCCTCCTCAGTCTCAGCCACGAGATAAAAGGTGCGGTCTGAAGTCTTTATGTCAAACACAAAACTGTCCTGGAACTCCTTCCTCTTAAAGGTCAGGCCAGCATCCACCTGCTCACAGCAGTGCAGGTCAATGACCCGGATGGGTTTCTTGGAGTGGTCGTTCTTGTAGTACTCAAGAACATCGGGGTCACCACTCATGCGGCCGCTGCGAAGTATGAACCACCGTTTCTTCCATGCCTGGAAAATAAGATTGAAAGGTAAGAACATGACCTCAATACATAAAAAGAAAATAGCCTGTACAGCAAAACCACACCTGTGTTGATAGAGAAACTTTATATTTCAAAGTTAAAATATTGTTTTTAATAAAAGTAACACATTTTAAATAATCAACAGTTATAGAGATTCAGTTTGATTTCATACTGTATGCCATACAGAATGTTGCCACAGCAAAACACTCAACAGCTGGACTTCGATTGTGGTGTTATCTGTTGATCAAACAGACTTCAGACAAACTTAAGTCTGCTTGCTTACTAGGTTACTGTGCTTTAGCATGCATGTGGTTGCGTGTGGTTTCTGTGTGTGTTGGAGGCTGTGGTGGAGGAGCGAGGGGAGGCAGCAGGTGTTTACTGCCTCCCAACGTATTTCCTGTGCTGATATCCTTCCGAGAGCAAAGAGAAAAGCAGAGCTCCTCCATGACAGTGTCACTACAAGACTGCAGGCTCCACCCACCTCTAGAACTGGTGAATGACACTGCTTCCATCCAGTCGAAATCAAGAGCCACATTTGCATGCGATCATGTCACTGACTGGAACTGGAATTTCCTTGCAAAGTGTAAATAAACATCTCTGGTCATAAACCACATGAAAGGCAACATAAGTGAACCAATAATGAAAGCAGTTATGACGCAAGAGCAAGAAACCTACGATGTAACGTGCTGATTTCACACCATTAACACCATTGTTGTATTTGTCAACTGGAAAAGCATAAAGGAAGAACAGTGGCCTTGATTACAATATCTCCATACGTTTTCCCAGTAGCTGTCTTAAAGGGACTCTGTGTTCTTTGTGCTCAGAGACACAAGGGGAAGATAGACCAGGAAGGGAAAGGGGGTGTGAGGGGGGGTTAGGGGGGTTTTTGGACATTTGCCAGTGATACACTTCCGCTAGGCAATGTCTCTCACATGCAGGCTGCTGACACACAAGATCCTGCAGGCCCCCTCTCACTCCCTTAACACAGACACTGCCGCAAGGCTAACTGCTGACCCCTGCCACCCTCCCGAACCAGACTGACACCATACAGATGCACAAACTCACACACAGGGCAGAAAATGAATCACACTGCATCTCTCTTGTACTTTTCTGAAAGGTGTTCCTAAGCTCCTCTAGGAAAATGCACACAAAATGTTCTTACTTGCTTTTTAAAAAAATTAATGATGGTTGAATTACATTTAGCTGCTTTGGTTTTAGGATCCTGGTATTGTGCATACTGGCTCACTGTCACAGTATCATCTCTTACTGGGACACTTTAATAACCATTGCTTCTTTTTTAAACTATAAAAACTATAGGTTTTCTCCCAAGAAATTGGTCAGTGGTAAACTCCGCTGCCCAACCATGTCTCTACTTTTCTCAATTTGTTAAGAATAAATAAGTAAATAAAAAAAAATATTGTGACAGTCTATTTTAATTAATAACATTGACATGATATAGCACCTCTGCACTTTTTCAGTGAAGGTTAATGTTAAGTTTCATGAGACTGTGATAATTTCACTAAAGCTATTTAACTTAAATCACATTAGCAGATGTCTTTATATCAGGAAGTGTGGCCTGCCTCCATGCTGATATGCTGTTGTCAGTACTTAAATGTGGTTAATGCAAAAACCCTATTGAACTATTAAGATGGGGCTGCAACAAATGATTTTCTATTTCTATTTTTTTTTTTTGGATTAATCATTTCATTCTTTAATACCATGCAAATAAATTGTTAAGGTGACAATGTCTTCCAATTGCTTGTTTTGTCTGATCACCAGTCCAAAAAATAGAGATATTCAATTTACAATTATATAAAGCAGAACAGTGGCAACACGATACAGGATATTTTAACTTTAAGTACCATACCATACTTCTCTGAGAAGTCAACACAGCCACAGTAAAGAGAGGCAGCAACATGTTTAGCTTTTCTTTTTTGTTTTTTTTCCAGGAAGTGCAGATTGTGATGTTATCTTCAGTGTGTAACTGAAGTGCTACTGAGCTATTGGGGTCTTTTTTCATTTTATTTTCTGTCAGAGTAATACACTGATAAATGCTGGAGGCAGTACAACCTTAATGGTGTTGATAGTAGATAGTAGTAGTTTCTGAAAGCGCACAAAAAATCATCTGAAATCTCATTTGATGAGTCATACAGTTGTGTGAAAAAATACTAGGCCATTTCTCACTATGAGAGTTTGTTATGAATGTTCACTAATGCACACTATACAAGCACGGGGTGTGGGAAAGCTGATTCTAAAGAAAGAATTCAACAGTGTTACTACTCAAGTTTCCTTCTTAAGTATTCCATTGGAGTGTGAACTTCCTTATTTCATAAAAATACAGCAGACATCACAGTCTTTCATAAGAACAAACAACTAATCACATACATCTTTTTTTCCTTTTTCATGTCCACAAAAGGTCTTTGGTTCTGTGCCATCACACCATTCAGAGAAAAATCGCTATAACTCTAACAAGCCCCATTTAAATATTATGGCCTTTTCTGGAAAGAGAGAGCATCATTTAATTGAGGCTTGGAGCACTGCCCAGTTTCAAGAGGTCAGTTCGACCCAGCTGGGTTATTCCTGGCATCTTTCAGCTGCGGCCATCATATTAAACCAGTACAGCAACAGCTCTCAACCACCAAGGAAAGACAACTCATTTAGAGGCCTTATCATACTAAAAATAGAATGAGTATTTTCCACAGGAAAAGCAGATGCTGCCTAATTCAAGAACAAAATCATTTACAGTGTGGTCTGAATGAGAAGGTTGAATAATGTTTCCCTCTGTCACACTTCCTGTTCAGCTTCTCACAGATATCTTGCATGGAAAATGAGGGAAAAAGTCTTAAGTGCCTTCAGTTTTGAATCAGTCTTTTCAACAACACAACTGGCAGTGCAGCTTTTCCTCCTTCTCTCTCACGCACTCTTAACTTTGAGCAAATTTCCCTGGCAAAGTAAATCATGGGGGAGGAGGACATAACAAAATGAGCTAACCCACCCACCGCCTGTCCTGCAGTGCATGTCTAAGCCCATCGATCACTGTCTAAGCTCTGGGAAGTGAGGGCTGAAGCTGTAGAACTAGGCTAAACTCTCCAGTTCTCTAACTTTCTCCACCCCCTCGTGGTTTAAAGGGAACCTATTTATGCTTTTCCTTATTTTCAGTCATACACTGAATGTTACAATGTTGGATGTTCATATTAAATGTGGCCAAGGTGTCAAATAATGAGATAAAAGTTTGTAGAGGTAATCCCTGTGAGCAAAAAGCACCGGCTTCAGACTGCTCTGAATGCTTTGTTTCCAATGTCTTTTTGTATTTTTAGCCCCTGCTGATGTCTGCTCGTGACAGATATATATATATAAACATATATGTATATATATATATATATATATATATATATATATATATATATATATATATACACACACACACACACACACACACATATATATATATATATATATATATAATTATTATATTATTTCCTCTAAATTCCTCATAATAAAAGTCTCCCATTATTTAGTGATTTCAAAGCTTTTAATACAAAGCGGCAAAAGCAGGAAATGTTGGGTTTTTATCAGCAGTAACTCAACATGACTCTGATAGGGCTGCCCCCTGGCAGGCTTCCAGTAAGCTGGCCAATTAGTACTGAGTGGGTTCATCGGCAGGGTCTTTAAGAGATGGGAGCTAAAAACTAGGAGGAGCTAAAACTGCCTGTTAGAGACAGCGGCTGAACTGAGAGCCATTATAAGATATGATTTGAACTGTGAATCATGCAAAGCTACTCTAATGGAGTCCCAGGGTAAAAATAAAGAGCTGGAAATGAGCATAATAGGTTCCCTTTAAGCTGCTTCACTGTTCAAAACAAGACTAGGTTAAAACCTAGACTACGGCTGGACCGTGTATGAAACGCTAGAGGGCTCTTAATTTGAAACAACGGATACAGGAAGTGGCGACAAGTGGTGACCAAGCCCAAGGAAATGGAAGTAAGGAAATCTCAGCTCAAAGCTTTACTAACACTTTTTTCTCTCACAAAAAACCTCATTGACAGAGAGAAGTAATTTATATTATTCAATCTGTAATGTGGCTATAATAAAAATCCAAACTATTATGTAGCTTAATAAAATAAATCAAAATTTAATATAGAATGATCTGTTAATTTTAATACATTTATATTCATTGAAATGCGGTGATATCTGTACATATAGAGCCCCTGAGGCAACGCTGTTGTTCTGTCCAGTAAAAAACATGAAGCTTCACTTTACAGTCAAACAAATGTGGCAGCTACAATTGTTCATCTGTGAGACCAACATTTCTCCTCCAAAATGAATTATATCAAAGGAATTAGCTGCTAACACCTGCTGTGCACGAGTAGGCCGATGCTAAAGAACAACTACTCAGCACTCATGGTTTCTCCACTGTCTATGAAGACCAGGTGGTACAGTCACAACACCAACCTTCACCAAAATTACTCTCTCATTCTTCTGCGTCATTTTGAGTTTTTCCAGTTTTTCCAAAACAAAAATAGAGCTTCCAGTTACCGCATCTCACAGAGGTGCTGATACTGCATGTACAGTGGGCTTCTGCAGTCTGTCAGTAATTTAATTTTGAATTTGATTTCATCAATTCATTTTGTATCGCAAGGACTCAGATTTACAGTGAGTATTTTACAGACAGTATGGTCAAATTCTTTTTATCAGCTTACCACTGTGCTCACCACAAAAACATTAGCAATTTGGTAGTTTTGGTGCTTATTGAGCAAATGCAGAGCTGGGTTGTAATAAACAAAGAGACCAGAAGTAAAGATGTCCTCAGCAAATTTTCAATTATTTGTTCTCATTGTTGTGATCCGTGTTTAGTTTGCATTAGTACTTCCTTACTGGTTCGTAGTGGACATTTTAGGTAGGGCTTATTTTTCTTAAGTTTTGTTTTCATCCTCCATTTTGTTTTCAGTTGAACAAAGAGCAACCTACAGTGTGCATGTGAATGTCTTGGAGTTGATATGTCCATAAGTAAAGATGTGAAATACTGTAAGAATCAGTGTTTTCTTGGGGAAATTGTTCTGTACAAGGAAAATATTTTAGTTGTCAGATGAATGTAGGCTCCGTATGCTAGTCATTTCCTTCACTTTTCAGCTTACTAGCTAACTGAAAGAGGTATTCTCATGGAGATCTATATTAAGCTAATAACTGTACAATTCATGTGTTAATACTTATCTGCCATGTTACCTGTGAAGAGAAGGGGTTAAAATTTATAGGCATTTAAGAAGCCGTTTATTTCATGTCTATTACATTAAGTTAATGAGCATTTCGTATATTCTTTCATATGCATATATATACTATGTATGCAGTAAATACATGCTTTGTATTTTATTTTTAAGTTTTACGAAAACGACCACCAGTAAAGCCTCGCCTTTTACAAGAACATAGTTTTATTGGCGTTTTGGTTCGCCATCTGTCTAGCCTTGCTCAGACACGCTATTGTGAGGACAGAATACTCATAGTTCATAGTTCGTATTTCATTTTTAATCATCACCAACTTCAGTGATAAAAGTTTCTTTAATCTCAGCCATCGCTGCCGGTTGGTGCCTTATGCATTCTGGGATACTTGGCTTTGGCAACCTTCTGCCACCTCCAGCCAATCAATGGTGTGACTTCATCACTCAGTGACTCAGTCAGTCAGTCAGTCATGGACATTCGCGGTTATAGGGCTGGCCCCACTGTTGCAGTACAGCCAAAAAAGGTCTCAGCCAAGACACACTGCCCTTGTTAACAACTGGACTGAACAGTCCACTGGACCAATGAGAGAGAGCTGTGAGCCAGGCCACTAATCACAACCTTAAACTAACACAATATCAGAGAGTTACATTATAGTCTGAGCAATTTACTGCAAACCACACAGGACATGTTGTAATTCCCATATACTGAGATTTGTTCATCATGTTCCACCGCTCTTTCCACAGCAGAGATCAAAGTCAAATAAAGGTTGACTCTAAGCAGAAAAATGAACAACACAACTGCATGGAGCACAAAACAATTGTTTATGAGAAAACAATAAAGACACTTGGTCAGGCGTTTCTACGGTAAATAAAAGTACCATTTGGATCGTTAAAGTCTTATCTCTAGACTGTAAAAAAATCATTGCCTGCCAGTGTTTGAAGCTCTCCAAGAAGAAGGGCAGCCATCCGCACAGCGTTTAGCTCCTTCAGTCTTATTCAATCATCCCATAAAGGCTTGATCCTACCTTGTTCCAACACAGTCTCATTTGTCCTGTGCTGATGGCAGTCGGCTACAGATACAGAGAGACTATAGTGGAGTACAAGGGACAACACGTCTGCATCTATTTTAGATGTCTGGGAAGGAAAACATCTAATAACAAAACCACACAAAACAATCTTTCAAGAGAGTTTGCTTCTAAAAATAGGATCAAAACTGGTTTGTCTTGCCAATTCCTTTTGTTTCTTCACATGTTGATAAGTAGGCATGTTTTGCTCTATTTTTGGCAGAAAACAATGATACTGTGGGAAAACAAACAAATTCATACAAAAGCTCTTACTTCACAGAAATGAAAAGGAAACAATTTTCTGGTATGTGTTGACAGTCCACCAAGCCTTTATACCGCATTTTAGGAGACAAATACAAAACGACAGCTGATAAGTCACAACAATCATTTACTGTATTTGCACTTATCTACACTGTAAAAACAAGGCAGTCTCATGTCTTTCAGCCCAATTCATCACTCCGCTGTCCTAGTAACACAGACTAATGAACTGAGAGATGGTTGTGACTTAAACAATTATCCAAGGTGTGCCTTTTACAGCAATACAGCAATGCAAAGTGTGTGTTTAGTAGTAGGCTGTGTCAACAAGCAGGCTGATAAGCATCAGTCAACATGTTTTTAAATGTGCATGAGCAAACATTCAAACTAAACGCGTATGTTATCCACGTCAAATGTTAGAATATTCTTGTTTGCCTATCCTCTTTTAAGGCAGAAGAGGAGGAGACAGCCGATTGTTGTCTTTGACTCAGCCTCCTCTGCTTTACCTGCTGCTGCCGCAGTACACACACTACACAGCTGCACAAACACCAGCACTGTGGATCTGCGGCAGAGCCTTGTTACAACCTTGATTGTGTACATTTTCTCATCTATTACCAGCTCTCATAAAGGTCATATCTTGTTGTGGGGCGATTTACCTCTTGTGACTCTGAATACTTGGCTACTGTCAGACCAGACGCCTCAGGCAACATGTCTCCTGTTTGATCTGAGTGACTGCACATCGGCGCTCACGCTTGCACACACTAACAATGCTGTGATGAGACTACATGAAAAGGCAGGGGTGCTGGGCCATTACTGCTCAATTATAGTAAAAGGTGAGTTGAAAGAGCTTGATGTGGGCTCGTGAAGGATGGGACAGTGCACGGAAGAATTAAGAGGAGGAAGTGGTGTGGGGGTTCTTGAGTTTCATGAATAAGCATGATGCAAGCTTTTCATTTTACTCACCTGAAGGGTTAGCAATAATAACCTTCATACAAAAATTCCCCTTCATGCATTCATCGTTGATCTTTATTATTTGCTGTTTCCATGCTTCTCAAAGTTAGTGAAGAACAAAAATAGAAATATTTAGCACATCAGTGACTTTATTTATAGTCCCTTCCGGTGCCTGAAAAAGGCTAGAATGACATCTTGCCAGCAAACTGCTCTCGCCAAAACAACAGCAGTGAAGACCATTTTGCTATGGATGATTTTTAAAGGTGGGACTGCTCTAATGGCTATGACAGTATGACTGAATGCCTCAACACTTGTGATTGTGGTTAGTGTAAGAGGGGACAAAGCTGAATGAGCTGCAGCAGACAATGATTATCTAGTTCCAATCAATAGTGGGTCACACATCAGGCCACATTCCTGGAACAGATGGGAGTTTCAGCTAGTGAGGGAATGCAATCCTGCTACATTTGACAAATATTGCTTGGCCACTGTAATATTTTCCAAGCTTTTATATTTTTATTTGGGATAAACTATTCTTAAAAAAATCATGAAAAGCAGAACATAAAGATGCTCTATTGTTTAATCCCTAATGTCGGGCATGGAGAGTTTGCTAAAAATATGCTTGTCTTCTTTTCTGTGCTTGACAGGTGTCATTTATCTGTATTTACCTATGTGACATTAGTTTATGCAACAGTGAGCTAAAATAAAACACAAATGGACATGAGAGAGCACGGGGAAGTTCCTCAGACATCTTACAGTTTACACAAAGCTCCTCATCTCAGTTCTGAGAGATGTTAACCAGACAGTTTCCCAGACAAAGTTTATGACACACATTTCTGGAGCATTTCCAATAAATTCAGGTACTACAAACAAAACAGGAGCCCAACAGAGCACCAACAGCGTGGTGTGGCTATTTTGCATTTTCAGCAGCTCTCGCCCATTATCTGTCCCGAGTGGTGAAGAGATCCAGATGCTCCTGGGTTGGACAAGGCACTGTCCCATCCATGTACCCAGAAAAGTAAACATGACAAGATTTTAAACAGATTTGCTAAGAGTATAAAACTACAGGCCTTTAAGCCCAACGAATGCATTAGAGCACCGTTGCAATTTAACTGCTCAGGTTTCCCAATAGTCAAAACACTGACCCTGAAAGGCCAGCAGCTGCAGGACATAACACATGCAGATAAGACCCAAACAGGCCAATAAATTCTTGTGTGTTAATAAAGAAGGTGGGAGGTTAGCCACGGAGCGCCAAGATAGACAAGGTCTTGAGGGTAGGAACGCTTAACTTCTGATGTTTCCCTCATGTGTTGAATTGCCAAGTTCACATTCTCCTTTTAAGCTAAATTTCAGCTTTGAAACCCATTAAGTGTATGTAGAGTAGAGGGTGATGTTATTGACAGTATAGGGAAATATGATTCCTACACACGACATCATACTGCTGCGATGGAAAGCTCCATCCTACAGGCGAGATGATGATGAAGAGCGATGCATTCGGCACAGTCCTCATTCATTTGCTTCACGGGGGCAATGATCTGTGAAAAATCGCAGCACATCTTATGAAAAACAACCTCTCAAAAGTTCTTAGCAGATATAATCAGCCTCAATTTGCAGCTGAACACTTCCATCATTAGGAAAATGAGTAATCTCTCACCCTGTCTCCATATCAGCAAAAGGCTGGGCTTACTTAGTGTGAGCCCACCCTGACGGTTTGAGTAACGGGGAGCATTATCTTTAATCAGAACTCTTTGTGTCACTTCCCCTGCCTCTGCCATCTGCTGCAGCTCATACACGTCTGTGTATGGAGGGTGTACCGTGCGCATCTCTCGGTCTCTCTGACTCCTTCTAAGCTGGTTTTAGATGTAAGATAGATAAAACACAACACACAACTCTGAGTTTTCTCTTAAATACCACAGAGTAGAAATGTTTACATAGAAAGTCTGATCTCAGCACCTTAATCAGTCACACCATCGTTTCACTTCTAACCTCATGGTGTCTATGAGGCTATTGTCCTCACTTAGCTACGTGCATCAATACTTTCAAACACAGTTCTCTCATTCAGGATGTTGCTTGTACAATATGACGTCAGCAAATACATTGGAAAATATATTATGCAGCTAGAGCAGAAAATAATTCACCTCATATAGTGGTTTTTAAATGTCATTTCCCCTTATATCACTCGCCTCGTCATTTATTAACATGTACATGTCATTGTATCCATCCGCTCACAAAGCTGATCATGACTAACAATCAAACTGATGTGTTAATGAAGTTTTAATCACATCATAACATCCAGAGCATTTAATGTCCAACTCCTCTATCGTCCACGTTTTTGGGTCTGCCGATGTCTAAGATGGCCAACAGTGAGTGCATTATGTACCTGAAAACTTCGGGTGCTTGGCTTATTTGTCTCTGCTGATCTTAGGTGACAATGATGTCACACTGACTTCCAGTGAAGTCCGTTTCTGTACACCCGCAATATTACTCAGTCTATTCTTACACGAGACTCGGTTATAATAAATATCAGCTCCTAGAGCTGAACCGCAATGACTCATTATCTGAATCTTAAGCAGAATCTAGTCCTAATTCAAGCAATCTTGATATGAAGAAGTTCACTCTTTCCTACATGATTTATCACTGCCATATAAAAAAACTAGCGCTTGCATGCAGCTGTTTTAATTTTGACTACCATATACCCCTATCTCAGCCAAAAAAGGCGTTTTGCTTACACATTTCCAACTTCTACAAACTACTGCAGCAAGCAAAAGTGTTTTCATGTGAAACAGGAAGACAACACATATCCCCCTAATTTTAGAATAAATACAGCTGCTAGTTTTACAGTGTTATTTCACCATGCAATTGTATCCACAATATGCGCAGTTTCGTTTAGAGAGCAAAGTGAAGAGCTCCACTTCACTTTGTAACAAAGTGTTCCAGTAGAAGGACCATTTTTAAAGTGCTGAATAAAACATATTTTCAAGGGATGCAAATTTCGAAATTTTGGTCATGATCATTTTAACCAATGGCATTTAATTTCACTGCAATTCTACCATGTGTGTCGTATTTGCCTTGTGCTGTAGTACACCTACAAATCATCTGGTCAAACATCTTTGTTCTTGCATTTCTTTCTGTAGCCTCAAAGCTTCCCTGAATAATCCTGACTGTCACATGTACATCTAAAAAAAAAACAAAGAAAAGTTTTTATAATTATTAAAAGAAAAATTGGCTCCCCTCAATTACATTTTATATTAACTTGATTAATTTAAAATGATTAGTTATTTTCTTGTTTAACTGAATAATTACTAATACTGATATTAGTCCTGTTACCAATTATATATATTTATGCCTAAAATAATTAGCTGATATATATCGTGCACCCAAATTTTATCAGCATACAGGCATTTCCCTTTTCCATATGTATGCATGTAAACGTGTATGTACTGTTGCTTTATGTATTTGAACAGTTACATAAATTATTTTCACAGACAATCACTCCTTGTGAGTGGCACCTTTAAGGGATCATTACAGTGATCCAGTGTGTAATGAGCTTCAAAAATAGCTGCATAATTTATGACACAGCAAGGCAATTTTCAAGCTTTATCAAACCATTAACAAGTTGCCGAGAAGAAAACCACCACCACCGGACACATGTATAAATATTATCACCAACTATAAATACAGTATGCTGTGTGCTGAAGGAATAACACATTCTCCTTCTGATGTTGACTGGCATAAGAGTCTAAGTTTATTTGACTTGTATTTTGAAGTCTATGTAAGCTGAAACGCATAGTTTTGTAACACATATTATGTAATATTTAATACTTATTATAATCTGTAAAGCAGAGTGTCCATCAAAAGGAGCATGTGTGCTTAGTGTTTAACCATCCCTGGGTAAATACAAATGCCAAAAAATAAACTTAGAGTTGTCAGTAGCCGCTCATTAAAACACCAAAGCGAGTAAATCCCTCTGAAACCTCAGGTGTCAACAGTTATTCAAAGTTTTGATCATGGATGAATTCAAACTGTTTGTGTAAATTATTGTTTTTTGTATCATTCTCAGATTTATGTCTCTGTATGTCGCCGACTGAGAGGCCAAAAGGCATTTCTACTGACTCACACCATGACTGTAAAGTCAATTTGCTTAAGGAGGCCGATCTAATGAGTCATATGACATGTAAGCATCAGCTAGTAGCATGATCCCTCTACATGACGTCTAGTTTGGATCTAATCAACCCAGCAAAAACTAGATTCCTATTTATGTGGTACAAACAGAAGACATTATCCTACAGTGGAATAATCTATGGAGTATACTCTCAGTAGGTGTGTTATATTATTGGTAAAATTAGAAGCGCAGAGCCACACTTCGTAGGACGATATGAAACAAACCATATATTGTAATCTTATCTGTGATCTAGTAGTCATTTTATTCGGCTCAGAATATTATCCAACTACAGCTTGTAGATGTTTGTTTATTGTCTCACTAGTACAGTACCTTCCAAAACTGTGACCATTTGTGATCTCTGGATCAGCACAGCAGTTGTTGGCTCAGCTGCTTATGATTCATATTGTTGTGGTCACATTTTTTTTATTTTTATTTTTTTTATTTTAAGCACCATTAAATGAAACCATTGTCCCCGTGTTAGTGTTCTTTCTGAGAGTTCAGCAAATAGGTAAAAACATTCTCACTGCTGGTCCAAATCACAAGAGAAAAATCAATGGGATCTAATTTCCTTCAGAACAGAACAGAACACTATTTTAAGTGCAGCTGATAGTCTTGATAGATGGAAATACATTTATATAGTCACAGACCAATTTAATTTCTTTCCCTGTCATGGGACCTCTGTCACAACACTTCCTGTAGGTACCATCCAAAGGAAGTCTGGCATCTGCTATTGGTGCAATAATTAAGTTTTGGACAGAATACACACAGACTAAAACAGAGTTCATGGCAAAGGACAGGATATTATGACAGAGGTTCAAACAAGGCCAACATGAGATTTTCACAATGAATGTGAAAGGATGGATGTACTTGGGGTTAGATTAGCAAAAGCTGATAGTATGATTCTGTGACAGATAATTGTGACTTTTACGTATTCATTTCTGATGAATGAAGAGCTGAAATGATTACTCATTTAACTGATCGACAGAAAACTATTCAACAACACTTTTGATAAGAGATTCCAGCTTCTAAAATGTAAGAATATGCTGCTTTTTGGGTTTTGTACTGTTGGTTGCACAAAACAAGCAGTTTGAAGTCACGTTGGGCTTTTCATTATTTACATTTAATATTCATTATGAATGGTCAGTTTATAAGATGTATCTGTAACATCTCAGGAAGGCACTTTGCTTCTTAAAGTTAAAAACAATCAACAGATTAGCCAACAAATAAAATAACTGTTAGTTGCAGTCTTCACAATAAGTCATCACAGTAATCACAAGGTTCCATTTCAATGAACATATCTAACAACAATAAACTAATCTGACTTTGACACTGCAGTCACATAAAGCCACCCCAGTTTGTAGCTTCTGGGGAATGGCCCATATGAGAGCCCACAGATAAAGTGGAACAAGGAAAATGTCTGTGTGAGCGCTGGGTGTCTGTCAAAGCAGGAACTGGGAGGCGTTCTCAGTTGACCTCTGAGGGCAAGGACTTCCCAAAGCCCCTCTGCAAAACAACAGCAGACCCGGCAGCTGACAACGGGACACAGGCTGCTGCTGCTGCTGCACTGCTATGCCTGCCTTGAGAACGCACCGATTGCCCCCCACCTCTGTTCCTCTTCCCTCTCTTCTACCATTCACAAGGGCAAGAGGGTAAAGCCCTTTGAAAACTGGCAGCGGGAGAAAGCAGAAGTAGCAGCTATCACCTTGCCGATATGATCTGTCTGGAATGTGGCAATGCTTTACTGTATGTGAACAGACATGTTTGTGATGTCAGATATAACAACGGACAGATGGGTTTTGCCAACAGCAGCTTGATCCCAACCTTAGAACAGGAATTGTTTACAGTATGAAATATCACATGTATTCATATATCTTCTGCATGCAAAGTACAATTCATACATGCATGATTCATTCAGATGACTTATTGTTACGCATATGTCAATGCTGGAAGTCATAACCGTCTAATAAAAAAAAAACAGGTGAGGAAGTGGTTGGGAAACAAACCAAATTAAAGAAGAAAAACTATCACCAGCAAGTATATTTTGAGCACAATACTGATTTGATAGGTGGTTTTGTTGTCAGCTAAGCAGCAGCTACAAATACAAGATTGTCGGGAGATTAATGTATCAGACGTGATGACAGGCATAATGTATGACCACTGACTGATGAGTAGAATAACCTCAACAGAACTATGCAAGAGGCCCAGGGTAAGTGCTGGATTAGTCAGTTGTTTTCATGTTCCTTTTGCTTATTTTGGACAATGTTCAACAAAAGCAACCAAGCCCCTCCCACCTACCCTTAAAAACACTGCCCACCTCTGGAGCCTTGATCAACCCCCGTGAAGAGAAAAATCAAACTCCAATCAAGTGATTCACTGAGCAGCTTTACGACATTAGAGCGCGACTGTTTTCCTTGTTGAGACGCAGCACGTGTGGAAAGTGTCTCCGTCAGTGTCACATGTTTGAGGGGTGGGGGGGGGGGTGGGGGGGGACATAGAACATTCGTGCTCATTGTGTATTTGTGCGGCGAGTGAGCTGTTCCAGTACAATGAAAGAATCAGTGCTGACAATTAATCACATTTGTAAACAATTAGAAGACATTTAACCAAATCATGTTTATTACTGAGCATAAACATGTTGTCTCCTGTCTTCCCCACCAGTTGCATTCAGGCTTCAACTGCCATGACTGTGTTGCTGCCTGACTTTGCATATGATTTGCATGCCAGACCTGTCGGTGGTAGTACCAGTTTTTACTCTTTCCTAACCCTGCCCTGGATTCTACACTGCATTAAACATGCATAACTGTGTACCACATTTACAGAAACCTTATTGTGGAAGGTCACAGGGGACCTTTTTTGAATACAATGACCAATCATTTCAACAAGTAGCTACTGATTAACAAACAGAGATCTCATTTGGCTTAGGGAGTACTTTATGACAGAAAGAGACGGGAACAGTGACTGTGAAGGTGTTGTTAAGGATTAAAACACCTTTTCATTGTTGCAAATTACATCCTAAAAAGAGATGACAGTAGGGACTGTTGTAGCATTTACTGTGTCAGTTACAGCCCAGAGACAAAACATTCCTTACACCTCCTCAGCTCATTCCAATATAATGACCGATCAAACTTGCCACCGTGTTCCTTGAGAAATGCAACACACCTCCGGGCTGGAATGACTGAGAGTATGTGAAAGTAGTATCTGAAAATATCCCTCTACATCAAACTATGTCAGCTATGTCAGATGACAGCAATACTGGTGAGTAAATGGTCCCGATTGTCCATAGCCTGACTTTAAGTGGAAGGAATTTCAGATGGACAGATTATTGCATTCACAAGTCTGCCTGTTCTGGACACTCCATCTCATGACACTGTTTTCTGGCTGAAACTGTGCGTGTGTGTGTGTGTGTGTGTGTGTGTGTGTGTCTGTGTAGTTGTTTATAGGTTACTGCTCAGGGTGAGAAGGAGGGTGAGAAAGCTTGAGAGGCTGTTCCTTGCTCTTTTTGCCTGACGTTGACCATTATGTTAGCTGCATTATGCCTTGTGAGGGTCCTTTTCTCCTGTTGTTTATACAGTACTGCTATGAACCAAGCACGTTTTTTCCTCTGTACCATTGCAGCTGCTGTTCCATACTGACCATGGTGGTCTCTGTGTAAACATTAGCCAGCTTTAAGTGGAAGACAATGAGGAAATGACAGGGGGGTGGTGGGGGGGGGGGTAGGTGGGGGGGGGATGCATTTGAAGACATTCAAGGATGGATTTCCAGATGAAACAGAGAGATGACATCATGGCAAAGTCAGCTAGTAGGAACATGAAGAGGCCTAGTAATGCAACACCATACATAAACAGTGGACAGCTGTATTTATAGGAGATTGTCTCATGGTTCTATCTGCCTCCATAAATCCTATTATCTGAGTTGTAGCCATTCCCCTGCCCAGGACCCAGCAAGAGACTAGCAGCTCTGGCTTATAAAGCCTTATCAAGGCACTCTAGTGCTGTGCAGTTATCACTATTGTTGTGACATTAGTCGGCTTGGCCGAGATGAAAACTGGTCACATCAATGCTTGATTAGACATTACCTCATTATGATCGGATAAACCCAAATGGCAGTTTATGTGCATCTGAGAGCTATTTAGTCAAAATTATAGACAGCTGTCGGGTATTACACAGGCTTACCTCCGTGTTGTCATAGGACCCCACAATGAGTGGCCTTACATGCAAAATCTGCCAATTTTCATACAGAACTATATGATAACGGTTTGAACCTGTATTTTACTATCAAGAATAATATGTGGTTCCTCCTGCAAAACAAGACATTAAAAAAAGAGGAGAGGTCCAGATGGTAGTGGGATGCACCTGCTACAACTGGACTTTAAATATCTGTTTGACATCACTTATCTGAGATGCTGAGGAACAAAGCACAGAAGGAAGAAATCTGACAAAGACAGAAACTATAGAAACTCGGTTACTCCACCACAAAGTCATAAACAGAGATGAGGCAAACGAAAGTAATTTCACTTACATATCTTCGCAGTTTTTTCTCCGGTGGTGACTTTCTCAGCCAGCCTTGGAAGATGATTTCTCCGCCGCTCATGTTTGTAAGAGTCTGCTGTTTCTTGTTACTCTACAACTGCGGTCTGTCACTAGTACATGACGGCTCCTGCAGGCTTGCCTGTTCAAAGTGCTGTCGGCGTTTGGCTCTCACTGGTGCAGTCTGCTCCCCCCATTTGATAAAAACAAAAGTAGTGCTGGTCGGAGATGTTGCCAGTCGTTCCTGGTGGTACTGTGTGCAACACCCTGCGCGCAAAATCCTGGTAGGGCGAGAAAAAAAAAGGCGCAACTCGATTCTAGAGGGGGGAATTACGCACGGCCAGCTGACAAGGAGCCGCGGGTAAACTCAACTGATGCAGGGTGAGGAAGTATCATAGGGTGTCTGCAGTTTGTTTTCCCAACTCATACCACGCCCACCGAGCAAAGAGAGGGATGGGCTCCGCTGGGATACATGGGATGGGAGAGCTGCTTGCTACAAGTAGTTTATGATCCCAAAGTATGTTTAAATCATCAAGGAACTAATTGAAACATTTTTTTTTTTTTTTGGCGTTTGGCGTACAAAAAAAGGAGTTGTAGTAATTGTTTTATTATAAATGTTGAAACGCAACCAATTTAAATTATTAAATCAAACGTGTGAGATCAAATGGCAAATATATATTAATTATTTCTACAAAGAGATTTCTTGAAAAGGTTTTTCTGTATTTTGATGAAATGATAATGTTAATAGAGTTAACTGCTGTGATATAATAAAAGGTTCGTATTGTCCCAAGTGAATGAGATGGGAAAACGCACCATCTTGTGGAAAGTTGGAATACTTGACAGTTAATGCTGAAAACACTTTTTTTTCAAATATGGTTAACAGGTTAAAGAGACATCATTTGATGTAACTCAAAGCTTCCTTGAGAAGCAATGAAAAATAAATAGTAGAGAGTGAGACTCCGTACATGTAGTTTGAGGGCATGTCATTCTGACAAAGAAAATACATCATCTAAATACCAATTGTTTTCATATGACAGGTGCGGATACACTTACTACAGAAATAATTGTATTATTGTACCAATAAACAAACAAACAAAAAAAGTATTGAGTATAGTTTTGAATATCATATTTATTAGACATTTGCCAGACATGAAAAACACATAATTACAAAATGGCTACCAGGCTCCGACTGTGTTTTACAGAAGACATGAATGGGAGAATCTGGGAAAAGGAATCACATCTTTTATGTTGTCTACACCGAGAATGCACTGCAAATATCGCTCAAATCCCAGTCCAAAGCCACCATGAGGGACGGAACCAAAACGCCTCAAATCCAGATACCTGCAAAATGAATAAAAATGTCATTAGACCTTGTCATGATCAGCATGTTATTTTTGAAATGTTTATGTAAATGTATTTTTTATTTTATTTTACCAGCTGTAGGTGTCTTCTAATCCCACCCTGAAAAGAATAATGATTTACGTTAGAGCCATTGGTCATAACATAAGCTCAACATCTAAAATAAATCCTCTCTTTCTCTGTGCAAATGAAAACTTCACTTTCTCTGCAGATGTTTTCTGTACCTAACTGAACGTTACAGCCTAAAAACAGGTGTTGCACATATTAGAGTTAGACTTAAAGCAACAGATAAATTCACCTGCACATTGGGCTGAAGTTTAAAATAGCAGACTGAAGATGTGACAAAGGTTCCATGTTGTCCACAACTATGTAAAACTGTCAGCAAAACCTGCATTTACATCTTGTTTCCTTTGCACAATACATGTAATGTTAATTCACGTTGTTTTAATAAATGAATAATATAAATACATAAATACAAATGCAATATAAATGTTATATGTACTCTATAGTTTGGGTTTTTACAGGTGAAAATCCCTAACTTTCTGCACATTGTTGCCCAGTTGTTTGACTTGTTGTGGGCAGTTGTGTAAAGACGTGCTTTTTATTTAAAGCACTGCAACACCAGGGTGACACTTCCGGGGTTGTCCTTGTGTAACGTAAAGTAACAAATGTAAAGCAACTGAGCAGATATTGATTTCTATATGCTAAATGTATCAGAAATGGCCCTCCAATGCCCCTTGAGAACATGTTCTTACTCCTCCAGCCGAGCCCTCAGCAGATCTAGCCTCTCCTCTCTCAGCGAGCCCCCACAGAGCTCTCCAACTCCCGGCACAAGAAGGTCCACCGCAGCTGCCTGCACGTAAACAACAGCTTGGATATGCAAATCGCTGCTATGACCCGACTGACATTAAAAGGAAAGAATTGAGTAGTTAAATAATTGATTCACTCTGGATTTGTGTGTAACTATGTCTTACTGTATGCTCAGGATGGTCCTGGTTGTCTCTTGCATAAAAGGGTTTGAGATCATAAGGATAATCAGTGACAAAGACTGGAATGTTGCCGCAATGTTTCACCAGATACTTCTCATGCTCTGTCTGAAGGTCACATCCCCACTGTAGAAAAGAAGAGCTAAGGTCAACATGAAGCTCTGTGGAATGATAGAGTTAGAAGCCAATATACAGTGGAGGTAGATATCAAGTTTGCTCTATCAAGGAGGAAATAAAACCACTTACGTCTGTTGGGAAGGTAAATTTCTCTGAGCTGCGGTTTAGGATGTCTATAGCTTCACTGTAGGTAATCCTAGAAGTAGATTGACAGAGTATCCCTCATTTATGGTTTTATTCTTTATAATTTTTATTTTTATATGGTCATGTATATAAAAACGGAGACTTACGTAGGGAACCTCCTCTTTAGCATCGCATCTACAGTGTCCTTAGAATATATAGATGCAATATAGGAAAATTGTGTAAGTGTAAGAGATGATAATAAAAGTCAGATGCAGTCATGGCTGGTTGGTATAAGTAGCCAGGTTATGTAGCCAAGTTAAATAAGTGTCCTTCAGGACTCACCTTGTGTCCAGGAGTCACATGCTTGTGAAATAAATCCACATCCTCCGCACAGTGAGCCAAGACATGCTCTGTGGCAGATCTGAACATGTCCTCCATGACCTAAGGAGCGGGGTCCAGTTTAATAATTAAAGCTTTCCCAGACAACTGAGCACAAGGGCAACTTTAAAAGTCACATAAGGTAAGTGTAGAATCTGAATTTCAGTACGCAGAAATGATGCGACATCGATTGACTTCATCCGAGATGCTCATGTTTAAAGAAGTAGCCAGTCTGTGATGACTGCTTTTTTTTTAAAATCAAAGGTTAGCAAACAATTTAAGAGAGAAAAAAGATTTAATGTCTCTCTTTCTCTGGATGAAGTCATCCCCCTAAACATACATGAAGCAACCCTGACAGAGAAAAAGGTGACAAAATGATAAATGTCATGGTTTACATTGTGAACATTACAGCACATATAAAAATATTCCAAGTCCTAGAAGCTGATTTTCCTATCAGGGCTTTCAAAAGTGCAAGATATCAATCTACTGTATGCATAGAAAACGGATGAGTGAAAAGTAGTTAACAGGCTATAACGTATTAACCAGTATGATGCTTTGATTGACATCATAGAGCAATAATGTATTTTGCAGACAATGACATAATGTACCTTGGTGAGGTCCTCTATGGACTGTGTGAAGGAGACCTCGGCCTCCACCATATAGAACTCAGCCAGGTGGCGTCTGCTTTGGGAGTTCTCTGCACGAAAAGTTGGCCCAAATGTGTAGACTTTAGAAAAAGCCCTGCAAGAGAATGAGTGACAAGGCATAATTAGAAATGTACTTCAGTGTGAGCACATGTGCCTGTCTCGTACTCTCTCAGACAGAATGTACAAGTGGGAATTGTAAAGATTAAAAATATTCTTATACTTTGTCTCACCCTGACATCACCTCCAAATGAAGCTGACCAGACACAGTCAGGAAGGCTGGAACAGAGAAAAAGTTCTGATCCTCTTCGTACTCTGGGCTTGACGGCTATAGTAAAAACAGAAGTTTTGTGGTTTAAAATCAATGCCATTAATCCTTCTGTTCACACCAGAGCTTTGATGGACCGTTACATACTGGAGGTGACCTCGCATTTTAGAACATCGGTAAACGCATCTGAAGATTCTCACCTCAACCTGAAAAAGCTCCCCTGCCCCTTCACAGTCATTTGAGGTGATGACAGGAGTGTGAATCTGCACAAAGCCATTTTCCTGGAAAAAAAAAATCAAATAAATAAATACAAGCATTGCTCTGCATTCTGTTAAAAAACTCCTCCACTGATGGTTCTCACCTTGAAATATGAGTGAATTCCTGAAGTGGCCTCGCTTCGTATTCTCAAAAGGGAACTAAAGACATTTGTTCTACACCTGAGATGAGGAAACTGGCGGATATACTCAAGCCCATGTCTGTCTTTGATCTTAAAGGGAAAATCCTGAAATAAGAACAACAATAATTGACAAGAATTACCTTTCCTATACAATGACAACATAAAAGGTTACGACATAGGTGAGGTACAATTTGAGCACAGTGATTACTGTAAGCAAAATGGGAACTATTGTCCTTACCACAGGGTTACACTCTCCAATTACATGGATATGTTCTGCCTCCAGTTCAACTGGCTGATTTCGATGTGGACTTTTCTTAAGGATACCTGTGACTTCAACAGCACTACCAAATGTGAGCAACCTTCATTTGAGGGGGGAGAAAAAAAAAAGAGTAGAAATCAAAATATTTAAGCATGCATACGTAATACCTTCATACTAAATACAATTGAAGTCCTTACGGATCATTCAGCTCTGAAGTGGCAACAATTTGCAATGACTGCAAGGAGCTCCCATCGTTCACATTCAGAAATAGATTTGCCTTCTGAGGTCTGACAGAGCGAACCCATCCCTGCATGAGAGAGACAAATCAAAGTATACTTAACAGTCAGTGGGAATACAGATATAACTTCTTTTTGTTTGCATGTAATACAGTATTCACAAACCAAGAATATTCACAAATTTAACTTTACATTCATTCTCACCAGTATGTCAACTAAATGTATGTATAAATTTGTACATGTGTAAGGTATAGGAGGAATTCAGCCAAAATATAAGCTTGTTCAGTGATATGTAAGAACTCAGTTATGGTAATTTATTTTAAAAGCAAGTATATGATAGGAGGGATTGAGGTTTTCATAAGGTAGTTAGGTGATTTATTAATTCAGTTCTCAAAAATGAAATATAGTAGTCTGGGTGTACATGAGTAGCATGTTAGGTTGGTTATTACTTGCAATAAAATAGGCGTTAACGTTACCTGTACTTTGACATTTGCTCCCAATTCAGCACCTGAAATTGCTTCGGATACTCTTAGTTTCGTTGGTGTCTTCTTACAATAATGTCGAATACTTAATATCCCCCGAGATACTGAACTGGTTGATGCAACAGAAAGCGTTTTAGCTACAGCCTGAAACATCGTGACAAACGCTCCACCTTCCGACACAAAAACCGCTAAAAGCTCATGTTGCGACAACTCGATGATACCAAAAACAAAATATTTAATCGTATTTTTAAGGTGTATTTCGTTTTGCTTACACTTTTGACATTCACGTTGTATCAGTTGTCTCAACAATATCACTTCCTGATTGGGTCTTTCACCATTCGTCCAATTCAGCCACGTGATCAATAAGCAGCCAATCATATTCCGGTTTCTCGCAGTGGTCCTTTTCATGCTCAAGGGAGATGTAGTTTTCTTAAAAATAGCCCGAAATGCTGCGGAAGTTCAAAGTTAATAATATAATATCGTTTGAATTACCATTATCGGTTATATTATTAATATATATGAAGGGGATATAATAGAATTACCAAGGGAAGAGCAGTATGCAGACAACGTCATCATTTAAAAAACAAAACTATAATCTTTAAATTAACTATAATCCACTGTTTGAGAGAAGGAGAAAAAGAACACAGTATATAGTTATGAAGTAAATTTCTAACCTCTAATTTTACCTTTTCACTGAATACAGCTGTGGGAATATATACATCAGGTAAGTGGTGTTTCTTATGTATACTCTTAACCATTCTACAGAAACAGGTCCAGTCAAATTGCCAAATTAAAATGCTATCAAACAAGTTAATTTCTTTTCTCCTTTTGTATAAATATGCACATGCATACACTCATAATAATACTTATTGCTGAGGTCAATATATCTATGTTTATATCATGTGATTTTCTCTTTTTTATTTTGTTTGCTTGTTTGGTTTATTGTTTTAAATTTAAATAGAAATTCTAAATGTAATGTAAATACCACATTTTGTAAAAATTCCTGGGGCTTCCCTTTGATGTTATATTAAGATATATCAAGCATCAAATACTTTGAAAGCACAAACCACCACTGTGAAGAAGTGGGCAAAACAGTGGATCTCCAGTGGATAGCAATTATTTCCCAGCTGCCAATAGTGCATAGTCAATATATACTTTATTATGTGAATCTGTCATGTCTAGTACCTAATGAACAGAGTCTAAGATGTAGTTATATATCAAAGTGCATGCACAAGGATACAATATCAATAGCAGATATCCAAAATGTGGTAAGGAGATCAGAAGACCAAAATGTAGTTCTACATACAGGATTAAATTTAAATTCAGTAGTAAAGAGCAACACGTGTGGGATGATTCATAGTGTGATGAACCAAGCGGCACAGCTATCATAACTACATGAAAATCAATCTTGTATGATGTATATGCCGTCACTGTGAGGTCCATTTGTGCGTAAACCTCGTTAATTCAATACCCAAAATGACACTGGGTCTATTCCCACCATTTGCTGCTGGAGTAAATCAGACCATGCCACCAATGTAATAAGATGCCATAGACAATTATTCACCTGGTCTCGCCTGTCAGCTCTGGAGCCCCTGGTCTGGGTCTGCCAGCAAGCACAGAGCTGGGTGTCTCCACCTCCGGCTGCTTATGACACATCATCATTAAACTCAACATGATGCATTTGAAAAGTCAGCAGGGTCATTGATATTAATTATGTCCAGCATGGACAGAGCAATTATGCACATGGTCTCATCTTAATGGTGAGCAGAACAATTCTATTTTCTGATTCATTGAAAGAGTGCAAAACATAAGTGGGAAATTGTTAAGGTCGTGTAGGTGTGTATCATATGTTTCTGTATCCTCAGATCAAAGTTTATATGTGGTGACAATCAGACCTATTTTAGCCAGTAATGAGGAGAAAATTATCTGCCAGGAAACGACCAAGAATTGACAACCAATAATACTAATATTATTATTAATAACACTAATAAAAATATTAAGTAGAATGATATCTCTTTCCAGGAAATGTATTAAAATTAATCTTATCTAAGAGCAATATAGGCTGCTGCTGAATTCTGCTCTATGTCATCATCTGCAGTACCTCACTCAAACACAAGGTAGTGCTGTAGCTCTATGAGACTTTAACCTCCTACCAAATCCCCACCTATTGTAGATTTATTCATTTACCCCTGAGTTTCTACCAATATATTATTCATTTGCTGCTCCAAGGTCTACTGAAATGGAAACAAGCTGGCATTGTTATGTTCCCTCTGCAGTTCTATCAAGAATAATGTAAAGGACCTGCTGGCTTTCATCGGCAGCTGATAGTCCAAACGCAACAGTGAAATCAGGTTACATCAAGGAACTGTTTTCTACGCATCAGTAGGAACAGCAAGGTTGAGATACCCCCTGTGTTTAGCTATGACTTGATTTGTAATTTCCCCCCCCTTTTTTTTTTGCAGGCTTGACACATTCCGTGACAACTTGCACGTGGGAGAGATGCTTGATGGCATGTCACAAGTATTTATATTTCCACAGACACACATCTTCCCACACAGACCACAAGGCAATATATGCATGAAACAAGGTGAAAACAGTATGCTCTTCTGTCTGTGCATAATTTTTGCAGGACTAAAAAAAAAAAGCACCCCAAAGTAAAATGTCATCCCGTTGAAACTTCCCATATAATAAATCAAGTAGTGAAATCAAATGGTTCTCCTAATGGATGATTCATAGCTGTCTGTTCATGGAGCCTCTACAGGTAGAGGAGTTGTTTGGCAGTGGCCTGACAACCTTATTTGGGCTTAACAACTTGTTAAAATCAATACACGATTAGTCAGCAAAACAAAGGATTGTGCTGTAAAAGCTTAGATCTCAGGAGGATCACTGAACTTAAAGGGCAAGTGCATCCTCTGCTCTCAGCAGACCTGCCTGTCCAATGACTGCAGCACTATATCGACAGCATCTTCTGCCCCCTTCCACGAGCCTTTATCAGCTCCTACAAATTTTCTGCATTCTTAAATGGAAGGGGACATTGATTTTATGTAACATGGCTCGTTAAGTGCTGATTAGACCATTATAGTGATGTGATTTCAGGGAATGGGTTATGTGACAGGTGGCCAAACACAAATCAAAAGGAACTAACAACCATTCCTGAAAGAGATTTGGGCTGTTGCACTGCTTCACCTATGAGCCTCCAGTTCCTACCAGACTACTGTGTTTGCATTGTTATTTATCTAATGGACTTCAGAATTCAGCAGTTTAGAGGAGATACCCATGAAAGGTGTTCAAGACTTACAATTTACAATTTCATCTTTTAGCAGATGCTTTTATCCGAAGCAACGTACATCTCAGAGCTGATACAACATAAACAAGGATCAGGAAAGAGCAACACAAGTAAATTTTCATTGTTGAAATGTTGGAAATGATGATGTTCAGCCATCACAGGGTAATTAGTTTCATATATTTGTGAAATCTAATGAGTGTATTTGTGCTAGTGCTGAAGTGAATATTCGATGAAGTAGTCAGGCAATCAACAGAAAATTAATAGTCAACAATTTTGATAATTGACTGCTTAAATGATTTCTCAAGCAAAAATGCCAAACAGATGCTGTTTCTCAAATGTGAGGATTTGCTGTTTTTTTCTGTTTCACTAACTAAAATACAGTATATTTGGGTTTTGGAGTATGAGTCAACAAAGCAAGACATTTTCAACATGTGTCCTGGAAAATCGTGATTTGCATTTTTCACAATTTTCATTTATCTTTGTGTGTTTTTCCTTGTGAGCCGCATTAAATTTCCATCACCTTGTGATGGATAATTAAGTTTTTCTGACCTTGATTGTGTATACCAATCACTATCTGACTTACAACAAAGTTCTACAAAGTGAGCATGTTATTCTAAAGTCTCCTGTTAGCCTATAAAGTCTGTAAAGTTATTAAAAACAGCACTTGCACTTCTGAAATTGATAGCTAATTCTGAGTCCAACTTGACAAGTTCCTGTGGAGCTGATGAGAATCTTCACTTTGCACTTGTGCCTCCATATAATTCACTCTCTGGCTGAAGGTTGGTAACACACGCTGTGATTTAACTCAACACAACAACAGATCCATCAGATGAAATACTGACAGATTTGGGGTATATTTTGTATACATCAATTTTGCAATAAAAGGAAATTCCTCCTAGATGGCGTTGAGATAGAGTCATGGTATTAGGAACATTAACAACTTTACAGCTTCAACCTTCAATATGTCACATCAGTTTAATACTTCAAATTATTTTTACTTTTACTACAGCTAGTCAAAGACAAGGATCTCCTGAGATGGCTAAGAATAGAAAAGCAGGTAATATCAAAAATATTCTACCTCATCACATAGCGTTATCGTCATCTGCACATATATGCCACAGTCAAATGAAACAATTCATTCTCATCCACGCTTTGCTCTTGACAGTACACCTTTCAGTGCTTAAGGAGGATGCAGTGTGGGATCATCTTCATTTCCCCAGGTTCTTTAACTTTAACTTTATTTAACTTCCAATATGGATAGAGCTCCCTCATGCTCATTTACAGGATAATTTGCACAAATGATCCTCAATGTTAACTCTCAAATGTGGTGCAAGAATTCTAGTTTTATCTAGGTCACCACAGATAAAGCTGGTATTTATTTTCTTTTGTTGTGAAGGGTTCAATATGAGAGCGCCTACTGTATGTGGAAATACTTACACAGTACATCCAGCATTTGTTGCATGTTAGTCTGGTTAAATGTTGTCATAATAAACCACAATAAGTCTCTGTATAGAAAACACCTTAAAGCCTAAGAGATTAGGGGGTCTGGACTACCACTGAGATGACTTTGAAAAGTCTACTTAATAATTTTCTCTGCAAAATTTCTGCATGTCATATATTTTCAGCTATCTGAGGGATATTGCTGATCCGTAGCTCCACCTAAAGATTTTACAACTCTTATAGGACAATTTTAGTTGCCCAAACTTGCTGCAAACTGCTGTAAGTATACCTTGTTTACACCATATACATAGTTATTACATCCTCAGGAGAGTTATGTATTTATACACAGTACTGTATATCTTGTCTGCCTATCTGTCTCTTAATTTGTGGCAATTAACTGTGTTTGTAAAACTACTAGCTAAACTGGCAAGATATTCACACATTTGTTCTTGCGTGAGGAAGGAACCTATTATTTTGGTAATGCCATGACCTTTCATCTGCCACCGGCAAACATTTTATCATTGACAGTATGCCATATAACTGTTGGTAAATTAACAGCTAACTGTGGAGATTATTCAGCCTTTCTACTGGTTGTCTTCTTGTTCTACAAGCATTGTTTACAGGGCAGACATAATGTCCTATTACAAGAATCTACAGTTCACAAACAGCAAACTATAAAATGAGCAGTGAGAGCTGTTCTTTTCTTTTTGTGTGAGTGCATTCCTCCACATCCCTATCACTAATGTGTCCTTCCCCCTCGTTGGTTTATTTCATTTACCTCCCCTGTTGAAGAAGGAATGATCTGATGATAAGTGAATGATAACTGGTTTCACGAAACATTATTGCAGCAGAACAAAAATAACTTGTTAGCCTTGACACACACTGTAATTCGAATTGGGGAAATTTAAGTAAGTCCAGTTTGACATTGACTCTTCTGTAGGCAAGAATATCCGAGACATGTCCATTTAATCACAAGGGTCAGAGTGCTGAAGTATTGTAACTGGTGTGATACCCCTGGGGCATTTCAGTGTCTTTGTCAAGGGCAGTTTGAAAAGTTAGATAATGTTCTACTGTGTTGTAACACTTTCTGCTCATTCTGGTACACGTCCATCTGTCCGTGTTGTGTCCTATCGTCCTGCTCTGTAGATACCTGAAATTATATGTTTCATTAGATCTTATTAGAAAGCAGTCTCATCTGCTTTTGTTTCCTTGCAAAAGCAATAATCCCTTTTAGTAGATGTTAGCAACTGCTCTCTCAGCTGACGTTCAGCTATAAATCTATGACTAATTACTTTACTTTATCCAGACGCACCAACTACCCTCTAATTAGCCAAACAATGAATGGTAATGTCCTGGGTTTCCATGTGGGCTTTTGAGTTACACTCACTCACTGCATCACACTGAAGATGTGGGTATTCAACCGAATTATTTTCTATTTTTCAGTTTATTTATGAAAACAAAGGCCTGCGCCCATATGCTGTTGTGGTAATTATAGAACAATTAAGACCTGCCTGAACTATCCCTCTAAATTAAGGGGCTGTCTTTCCACATGTGTGAATTTTGTGAAAATAATGACAAAGGATAGCGTTAAAGTACACCCAGAGAAGAGAATATCTTTAAAAAAAAACAAAAAAAAAAAAACATCATTTCAAAACAATTTCCATTGTTACAGCACAACACTATCCTCCATCTGATTTATTCATGCAGTCATTTCCCATTCAAGCACCTTTGTTGTACAGGAACAGAGAGACTGAAATATTATCATTTTTTTTTATTTGATAAAACAAAACACATGCAGTGTAACCCGGGAGTTGGCACTGTGTTGCTCCACAGCTCCTGAAACACTATGTCATGATGAAAAGAGCTGGTGTCTTGTATGTTCAACAAACATATTTTTCTGGATTTGCAATTTTTATTTATCTTCATGTCACAATGTATTTCATATTTTTTTTTCACAATTAATGTTCATCAGTCAACGGACACAGAAAGCCAAACCAGCTGTGGCAGAAGCTGACTCTTTCCATGTCGGATGGTCTATGCAGATTTAATCATTCTTGACAGCATCACCCTTCCCCAATAAAAGCTGTTTTTTGCCACACTGGGACATCACTTATCAAAACTTAGAGATTTTCTTTTCCAAGGCTTAACTGGAGCCAAAAATCAGCAGTGTTGTACAGCAGCATCTTGGAAAGATAAATATAGAATTTTTCATGTTTGCAAGTGCAATATAGTAGCCATAGTGAGAGTGGCAGTGAAAGCTGAGCAGTGTCCAGTGGAATTATAATCTAATTCTGCTCCACTGCTTGCACATGTACTGGTCTGAGGTTTCTTGCCCATAAACAATGAATTTGTACATGTAGAAAACAGTGTATAAAAACTTCACATACGCCAGGAGGGATCATAGAAACCTGAGTCATCCAATTAAGGTTTGTGTGTGTGTGTGTCTTTGTGTGTCTTTGTGTGTCTCCCTGTTTCAAATCTAAAAGATGTACAGTATGTTACACAATGGCAGCATTCAAGCTTTTCCAAAAAAAAAATCATTCGAATAGTAGATGACATTGAAGACCTTAGGTTAAAACCATTTTTTCCTTATTGCAATCTGTTTTCATGTATTGCCTGCGGGTGTGGTGGTGTGTGTCAGGGATGTGTGTCCGCCTGTGGAGGAGCAGCGTTGGAGGGGGGTCAACAATTTTTATCAGTTCTACAGTTCAAGAAAATTTGGTTGGCAAAAAAAATGAAAGAAAACAAGTCTTTCAGTGAAATGTGCTAAAAGATTCTCCACAACTTTAAAGCATTTCAACTGGCAGCTTATTTGTATGGGTAAATGAAATTAGAGGCCAGGAGTGTCACAATCCAAATGCACAATGTGGAAATAAATTCCCCAAGGCTGATCTACATAATAGCATTCGTAATGGGCCCAAAAGTTCTGTAACCAAAATATTTCTGTCAGATTAAGTTCAGGCTTTGTGTTTTTAACTGAAAACACACTGTAAATTCAAAGGAGGACAAAAGAAACAAAGGCACTGCTATCTTCTGTGGTCTCCATACTGTAGGAGAGGCATTATTCCCACTGAATCAGTACCATGTACAGTACCAGTACCAAAAGTCTGAACACACTTTCTCATTGAAGGGAATGGGAAGGTGTGTCGAAACCTTTGACTGGTACTGTATATATCTAATAACTACATCTGACATTTACACATTTCTTTAGTCTAGAAAATATGTCTCTACAAAAGTACCCTTACGTTTGTTTTATTCTTTCTATTGATTCATGTGTTCTTGAGTGACTGGACTACAGGCCATGCAGTTCACAAAAGTAGCACTCAAGGTTGGCAAGGCATTTTTTAGACAGCTGTCTGACACCGGATAGATATTGTGTCTATGAGCAATGCCGATGGCAATAAGAATATGCCTGTAGCAATGAGTTCTCTAGGGATTTACACCAGGCAAGGGGCAGCACCATTACCCCTTACTGTCATAGGTGTAAAAATGCCCTTTTTTCTTCACAATGTATTGCTTGTATCAAAAAAACAGAGGAGAATAAAAGGAATGTTATAAATTAAACAATTTCAGCCATAAAGCCAGGCCATGTGGCAGATTTATGCTGTTTGAGACCTAAAGGGTTTGATCTTTTGTTTTGTCTGTGCACTTCACTGACTGTCACACATCCAAATCTCCTTCACCGAAGGTTTGTAGCCAACTGTCAGATGAATTTGTTGCACCTTTTAAGGCTTAAATCACCTCAGTTGAACAACAACACATGAAGCTCATTCTAACAAAATAATGTTCAAACTCTATATGAAGATGGCTCAAAGAGTTCAGACATCCTTCCATGTACATGAATTTAACCTTTTGACCCAAAGAAAGCTGACTAATTTAAAGAATACACAACCTTTTCTACTGCTTTATATATTTTTCATATGGCCTGCTGTTAAATAGTTTGCAGCAGCTCAAGCCTATTAAATATGCATATGCTCTGTTTCAACCCTGACAACAGAGTACCTCCACTGAGGATGAACCGTACCTTTATGGTTCTTCTTTGCCTCACTTTATGATGAACATCTCTCTCTTTTGTCACACATTTTAACATGATGAGATGTATTTTTCAAGAAGTTTTAAAACTCTTTGTTGAGTATCATAAACAGTGCAGTGTTCCTTTCCTAAACTTGATGAAACAATTTTCAAAACGCATCTTTCCATATCCTTCCTTCCATCACTGCTCTCATGCTAACACTGAAGATGGCCCCTGACTGATAATGACTGGTGCTCATGACATAGACAGAAATCAGTAACACCTATTTTTTCATGGACATAAAGTGCTACATGATAAGCTGTCCTAAGACATTAAGCATTAACTAACCTTTCAGTCAACCCAAATGCTTCCAGATATTTGGTTTGAACGGGTACTTATCCTTTGCTATGGACAGATTTGACCTTAAGCATAATTAGCCTAATAAAAGCATTAGATATGCTGTCAATATGATTTGCATAATGTGCAAAGGCAGTTTCATTCCTGAATGCAAGCTGTGTCCGAGTGACTTAAAAATGCAGCAGTGACATTTCTCTAGGTCCTTTGTTCACACCTGTCAGGGGAAATGTGATGGAAGACAGCAGCTGCAGCTGCGGCTTCCGCCTCTAGTGGGTCCAGCAAGACCATCAAGACCCTGCTGGAGTCCGGTACAGACCAAACACACACACTCACAGTATGTATTTCTGAAAAAGTAAGAAAAGAAATTTCACCTTGTGCTGACAGGATTCATTTCTTAGAGCGTCAGTTCCAGCATAATCCACAGAGATCAGAGAGAGAATAGAAACTGTATTGTCATACTGTCTTTCTCAGTTGCACAAGCTGAGCCAACCAAGGAGAAATATGTAAATATGAAAAACACAATTCAGTAACAATAATTTATTCTCACAAAAGTTATTTTTCACATGCAAATCAATTTATTTGCAATATGATTTTTTTGTGATACTGAAAGAGGTAGAAAACAAAGCAAATTGCGACTCTTTAGTACTTAGAGTCTGCAGTTGCATTAGGTCTTCCTTCCAGCAAGAAGCTACCGACTGTGAATTTGTGAGACCAGCTTTGATGTAGCTCCACTTCACAGATTATTGATTATCTTGATGTTGTGTATCTAAGTGAAAATGACTTCAATACTGAAAGCCACGTAATGAGTTACTCTCATAATCAAAGAGGTGAGGTCAAAACTTTCAGCTTATGTTGCTTTACAGTGGAAAGCACAGGTTCTCTCACTCAGCTCTTGAGTCTAATTTTTGAAAAATAATGCCTCTCATATTACAAGCATGCAGCATAGTACCGCTTAAGGTGCTAGTACTGCACATTTTACAGTTTCCCTTTGCAGGTCAGTTCTATGAGAGGTAACACTGGCCTTTGCATGACCCATTGAAATATGACACTTTGAAAGCCATCACCTCAGTTTCATTTCCAGAGCCTACAGTAAGTACACTTACTGAGTGCTTCTGTTTCCGCTGTGTTTTGTCATCATGGTGGGCATTCAAATGAGACCTAAACCTTGAGAAAATTCAGCATCACTTCTCTATGGCCAGTTGGTTTACCATTCTTTGCCCCATTAACTTTTATTATTGGTCCACCATTTGCATAACTGGTAGAGAGGGAATGTGGACCTGAATGATTAAAGACAGAATGTGAGGCTGTCCTATTCATTCAAGCATGTGGTGTTATCAGGATACACAGCAGATGTGGACTGTCATACCAACCAGTTATTTTACGGCTGTTGGGAAAACTTGAACAAGTGTAACAGGCTTGAAAACTGCATAACAGGTGGTGCTTATTGTCAATAACTTTGCTGATCTTCAGGCTAATAAATGCAGCTGACTATCATGTAATAATGGTATTATATTATAATATACCTGAGATTAACAGATGGATCAAGACGAGAGACAGCAGGTGTTTCATTTTAGCTATTATTTTCGGACTACATACAGGATTCATAGAGGGAATGGATGGTTGGGTCTCAGCAGGACTCAACCTTTTGCTGATTTTAACTGCAAATACCTGTGCTAGTGTTTATCCAACACTTTGGCTCAGAGTGTTCAAATTATCAGTGAGAGGAAACAGATGGAGTGTGAAAGCAATGTGAAGATATCTCTTCGCATCAGACTAAGCACAGGTAATGGGAAAATAGTTCATGCATGCTTTTTAGAGAAAAGTTTCACTTTCCACTGCCTGTCGCAGTTGTGAAATCAGGCTAAAAGCAGGATTTTCTTCTTTCCTCTCACATAAATATCTGGAAGGGGGAGTCAAATTTGAATGTAACGGTGGGTGTTAAGTGAATATAGGATCAAATTCAGAGTGTGGCTGCATGCACCAGAAATGGTGTAGCTGTCAAAGTCCAACTGAACTCTGAAACCAAAACCTGCAGACCCAGATGACTGAAAAACAAGAGAAGACGAACAAGAACAAGAGCAACACGAAAAACGAGTTGAAAACAAATTTCCTTTGTCTGATTTACATATGTGACCTGAATATCTTTTGTGTACCTATTTTGAAACACAAACTGATCTGTTTTGTGTATTATATAATTTGCATTAGGATCAAAAGATCAGTTATTTGTAGCTATCACAATTTGTTGTTTAATCAATTAAAACTACCCTACAGCACAAAATGATAATAGCAGATTTGTGAGGTTTAATATGGTTGTTCATCAATACCAGTGATTAAGCTTTTAACACTTGCTGGCACATATTGTTTTTCTCACCCTCTCCTCCTATTTTCAGTCACTCGGTGATGGAACACAGTGCTTCCTGCAAAATATCAGCATCACAAGACAGCTTGTTCTCAAGGCAAAAAAAAGCAAATGAAATTATTAATAGTGTAGTATCCTACATATGATATGGTATTTATCTATTAATATTTCTTTTGGATCTAATTAATAAGGTAATTTCCTTGCAAAAATATGGTTGTATGCTCTATTCTCAAAAATAGGTCAAAAGTTATGTTAAATTATTGTACTTACTGATTCTAATGACCACTTATAATAATATCATAATATGTACATATAAAAAATAAAATTTTCTCTTTCATCATCAGAGGTCTCTGTGCAACAGGGTTTGAGGTAAAGTTATTATGATTCTAGCAGAAGACTGCAGTCCTCCAGGCAAATGGACATGTTGCCTCTCTGCAGCAAAATTCATCCTGCACAGGCTCTCTCAGCAAGCAGCAATTTCAGTTCCCTGTAAAGAAATCCTCTTTACCGGAAGCATGTGGGGCTTGAGGCTCAGGCTATCTCAAGGAAGATGAAAGTCATAGATCTGAAAAACTTGTGTAGTCAAACTACCCAAAGCAAACATTAGGGTGTGAACATTTCCAATGACGCTTGTCATTAATGCAAACTGGAGAAGAACAAACGAGACAGCGCTGTCTGCTCAGGTAAAACAGGCCATCATATTCTCTTCTGGGCTCCAAGCTCAGGTCTGCCTGCAGTGAGTGTAAATGTTCCAGGCTCCCTTGCTGCCACCACATACTGGCAGCTAACTCCCGAGCCACCCCACCTGCTAACAGGATTAGCCCGAGCTCCACTTGTTTCAACAAAGTTATCAAGTTTAAAAATACAGCCTCCTGGTGGCTTTTGTAACATCAAAGGATTGGTCCTCAACTTTGACAGGTTAATTAATAGTCAAGTTTTGCACAGAATCCCTTGAGGCTTCCCTGTCTTATTACAGTTAAATATATTTATCGTAGAGATGTTTTTATTAATACTCTGTATTTTATGTGCTGATGATCTGGCCACATGTTCACTCCATGTGAGAATCTAATAGCTTCAAGGTCTAAACAGGTGGTAATGCATGTCTAACTAAATAATGGCACATGGTGCAATATTACATTATCATATTGCATCAAATTAGGCTCAAAGTCTTATGAAATGTGTTGTAGGGTGAGAATTAATGCATGTATAATATTCTGGAGATATAGATGAGCAGTAAAACATGTCTGTAATTTCTAAGCGATGTAATATAAATAGGCTACTAAAATCTACCCAATCAAGAGTGAATATGAAAGTGAAGAGGATTCATTAGAGGAGTGTATATGCCTCAGTTTGACATGCAGCAATAGCAAATATGATTCAGTGTTATATAGAATATACAGTATAGATATATAACAAAACACAAAAAATAAACACAAAATATTCCCTTTATTTTTTTTCTACCTTAAGACTACACAGGGTCACTGATGTAGCTCTAAGAGGTATCTACATTTGCATTTTATTTACAGCTTACTTTGATGTCTTCATATTTACATGGTCAAAGAGAAGCCTTAAAAACACAGTGTTGAGAACAAACCAAAACTCAAAATGAGTCCAAAACTTTAGAAAAAGATACAGTCTTATGACGCTTATGACGAACAGTTCTCAGTGCAATATTCCACAATGCAAATATCCTTCATTCATATTATGTTGAACATACATATTTTTTTGGAAACAAAACCTCACTGAATCAACCAACAGCAGAAAAAAATTTGTGTACTGTTTGTTTTAACGTTTGTACAGATTGAGACACTCAATCATGCTCCCACAACCCCTACACACATAAACAAGTTCATGTGTTTGATGGAAAAACGATAAGAAAGTCAAGCGTGTGCAGTGGCTTGGCATAGTTCAAAAAGTACCAGAAGTCAACTCAATGACACAATTTCCAAAATAGTCTTGACTTGAGTTTTCACATGACATTTTCAAATGAGCAGATGTAAATTGTCCTTTGCCGTCCCCATTGAGGAGGACATGGAGATATAGGAGCTAGAATGTGTCCATTTCCAAGGTTGTCGTGTATTGACGACCTTTAGTCTGTAAACGGGAACTAGTACACCTGCAGGTCTAACGCATTTCAACCAGCCATGGGACCAAGTGGAGCCCTATTCTGGAGAGTGAAAGCACTTTCGATGTTGACCTGCGGGCAGCCCTTAGGGCAAAGGCAATTTGTATCTTTCATCTCACCCACAATACAATGCAAAGCCTATCTATCTCAGCAGCCAATATATTAATGTAGTATGTATCACTGACGAGACTGGTTTCTTTAACCATCCTTGTAGTCTCACTTTTTAAAAATATTTTCATCCCAAGCTTTATTTCATCGGACACTGTGGTGAGGAATACTGACTAAAGCTCATTGATAAACAAACACTGCCTTTCATATGTAATTGAGATGAGTAAAAAGTTGTTGGTCTAATTAAAAACACAGTAACTGATTTAACTAAACCACCTTTCATAGTTTATTCCATGTGTTGAAACACCCTTAAGTATTGTTCAAGTACAACAATTAACAATAAAAGGGACAATAGTTCACATTTTTTAAGTTCACATTTGTTATACTGTTAATTCATATAGCTATTTATAAAACAAAACTAAAACGTAATTCAAAACCATTCCTGTAAAATACCCTTTGTTGTGTAATACAGACATTAATCCACAGTATTTTCTTACAGGGTTGGCTCTTCTCTATTTTCATAATCGAGTTGTCTGACCACAGTCAAATAAAAAGGAGCAGAGAACAATTTATTCTGTTTTCATTTTCTTCCTTTGAAAAGAAAAAATGCACACAAAATAAAAAAGTGACCTCATATCCCTTTGTTGGCTTTACCATACAATTTAAGCTTGATTAAGCAGTTTTGCTAATTTTGTAGTTCATAAGGAAGGCCATCAACATGCACAGTCAGGGTGCGCTGAAGCCTTCCAAGCTAAGACCACGGATGAGTATCAAGCCTCCTCTTAAAAAATTACAAGACATCACACAAATGAAGGTGCTTTGACAAGTTGAGCTGGGGTTTTGATGAAGGGCTCTACCGCCAACAGAAATCTCTCTCATTATTTATGGATGACTGGGGCTATGAGGGTTTCAAGTATAAAAAAGAAGTGATTAAAAGAGAAGGAATCTCCTTGGCTGAGGCGCAGAAAAGGCAGAATGGAGCAAGCTTGTGAATAACAATCTGCAAGTCTGGCAGCAGGGTGAGCCAGTGAACATAATGCATTACCAATACTCCTCTTGGGTTCCTTTGAACAGAATCACCAACAGGGACGAGGAAATGGAGTCACAAAAATAAGTCACAGACATCGCAAATTTTCATCCTCTAGCAGCCGCACTTGGAGGGCAAAGACTGTTAAAGAATCTTCAAAAGGAGAAGGACACTCTTCTATTAATACAGTGCAACTGATTGCAACCATGTTTTATTTTCTTTTTCCGTATATTAAAAACCAAGTTGAGCACAGTCAAAGAAAAAGAAAGTGGTCATGTACACAACTGTCTTTGGCAAGAAGTCCCATGTCCTACATCTGAGTCTGTCACTCCAGAGCCTCGTGTTCATGTCACCTTCGGCCCATTTCGCTCTGTCTCATGAAATGAATGTTGTTGACACTGTCTGCCAGCTCAGGGTACTGGTCAACTGAAACCACGTAGTATCCGTCATAGCCCTGCACCTTCCCTGAGCCCAGGAGCTGTTGCTTCTCTCCCTCAGTCCAGGTTCGCGAGCCCTCCTCTCCATCCCTCAGTCTCTGGCGCTCACGTGCCCAAGCCTGGGCGACAGCTCTCTGTCGGGCCAGCTCCAACACACGAGCTTTCTCCTCATCCACACTGCTGCCGTAACGCGTATTCAGACACAGCGCGCCATACTGGAGCTGGATGTCAGTAATGCGCCTAGTCCTGCTATTGAGAACAGTGTTGACCTGAGACACCGTCACATTGACACCGGTTTCTAGTGTGCGGCGGCCCACCGTCATCCCAATGAGGGACAGGTCTCCCTCCACTGAGCCCAGTTTGACAAAATAGTGGGTGTCCACTCCAGCGATAGTGAAGTGGAGGTCTTCAAGATAGAATGCATCGTTCAGAACCGCAGCCATGCGACGCCCGTCCTCGTTGGCTAAGCTGATGATGTCGGTGCCGATGCGACCATCTCGGATAGCGAACTTCACCCCCTTTCCGAAGATGGAGCCACCAGAGGCAAATTTCTTCTTGTCTTCGGTCTGAGGACAACCGGCACTTTTGGCTCTGTAGATCTGGCCGAAGCGCTCCAGCTTCACAAAGGCCTTCAGCTGCCTCTGAACTTCACACTGAACACCCAGTAAAGACTGCAAAGAAAGAACATTTCTGGTTAGTCACACAAACCCCCCAAAGCATACAACATACCCTGAGCAAGAAATGGATTGACACAATATCACTCAATTGTTTGTCTGAAGATGTTCTTCTACAGTACATACTATTTACCAAAACTTCTGATTTCCTCACACCTTGGCTTGAAACCTCTAGTGTAAGTTTCATATCCTCATCCTACTGTGGGGACTAGGCAGTACTGTCTGCTTGCAGATGCTCCCGATTTTTCCAAAATTGAGATTCATATCGTTTCATAACCACTTCAAACATTTATACACTACAGAGTATAAGCCATTCTTTTTCATGTTAACGCATATGACTGAATGAGGATGATTCCACACCTATTGTAATTTGTTCATGTATTAATGTGATGGAAAAAAACAACTAAAAAATACATGATCTGGATCCCTGTGATACCTGCAGGAAAAAAAACAATACAAAACCCTACAAGCAACCAATGCTGTTTTGCTTAAGAACTAGTTTTATCAAAGTTCTATCATACGTTATTTCCTGGAGGTCTGTTGCAGTGGTCTGGATTTAAAACGCCAATGGTGTCATCACATTCATTTCATGATAAATTGAATCTATTGGAAGGTGTAAAAATAAAAGCTTACATTTGGTATTAAAAATATCCACATTCTTACTTGATTAAAAATCTTCAGTACATTACATATAGAAATAATGATGTAATTCCCTCACATTCCTTATCAATGGCAAACCATCCATGTCAAATCCATGATGCTTTGAAGCTGTGAATGTATCACACATAGTCAAGGTAGGGGCAGAGGTGTTTGTCAGCAAATGCAAATCTCTCTGATCATTTGTGACAGGCATGATATTTTGAAAAAGGGTGAAATTACTGTCTTCTGACAGCCATGCTGTGCCAAATATGAAACAGGAGTCTCTTAGTAACTAGTGTATATATCTCATTCCTTAAGGGATCAAAGCTTTGTATAGATACCATATTCCCTTCAGCCAAAATTAATATTTTGTCCTAATAGTACTTGACAAGAGATACTCCTCAGGAAGAAAAGGGAGATGTTAAAATGAAGAGAGTAATATGAAATGGAAGTTGGCCAACACACAGTGAGACAGCTGCCTGAACGGGTCTGAGCAGCAACAAAAAGGCTCTCAAACTGTGCCTTCTTGCTATCGCCCTAGGTAAGGCTGTGAGCGTCCTGAGGAGTTTTTGTCAACCGGTCACATCCAAAGTCCTCCTGACAGTTTCTAATTCTGTCTTCCTGTGCCCCTGTTAGAGGGTGGCTATAGGCTGCGGTTTTGGGAGGGGATGAGGAGAGTAGTGCAGGCTGCAGTAACTAGCATATCTGGCTGGTCTTTGACATGACATCGCATCAGATCCTGCATGCAGAGGAAACATGTGCGGGGGAAGGGGCAGCTGTGTTGTTGGGCCCCTTGGGAGTGATGGCCTCAGGGGACACTTCACACCATGCCACTCCATGTTTGTTTACCGTACCAACAGTGTGACCCGGTCAGCTGTCCCAGGGGCGGAGGGCGGAAAGGGGAAAATGTCCTCTACTTTACTGAAATACCCTCCCGGGACACTACCAGAGAGGCATCATTCACATAGCATGGGGTGCAATCAGCCTACAGCACAACCCAGAAAGAGAGATCAAGCCCTGTGCAGCACAAACCTCATCTGTCTGGTCCTCCACAGTATTTTTCAATCTGTGTGTGGCTTCAGCAGCGTGGCCAAATAGGGGCTTAAATAAAAAGAGATAGAAAGGCAGGCATACTTTTCTCCTGTATAAAATAAAATAAAATAAAATGCCAAGTGTACAGGACATACCACATGTAGTTTTAAAGCTATATTTATGCTTCAAAGAACCCTACATTTAATTAGGCTGGTCTGGCCATCTGCAGTGAGGATCAACATGGCATTAACAAGCCCAGAACACCATTTTTGAAGCAGGAATTCTAGATAAGAATATCATGACTCATACACAGGGTAAAGTCTAATTATCTCAATCTTTCCTTACATATCATTTACAGTACATACTCCTGAGGTGTGCTGAAGGAAGCGCTCCCACACAAGCATGAGTAAAAGCTTCAAATCTAGGCTAACTTTGTTATTTAAAGCCTCAGATTTTTAGAGATGTTAGAGTCTACCATGGGTATTCTTAAGAAGACACTTGAAAGGCTGCATTTCTAGATGGAAAACTAGCTTTCAGTGATATAATTTCTCAAATGGACCTACTTCTATTGAGTGTTTCAGAAAAAAGTAAGAATAGACAAACTGAATATATAGCTTAATATATGACTCATATTTCATTTTAACGTCGATAAAGTCCTTCTATCAAAACTGCCTCCAAGAAATTTATAGTAAAAAAACATATGCAATGCAATATTTTCAGTCGCTGTGGTGGGCTTACCCTCTTTAAAAACCAGAATCTGACCCAAAAGTGAAACACCACACAGAGTGTGATTTACTCAGCAATTAAACATATTAAGTCAGTTTGAAAAAAAAAAATGATTTCCTGGCATTTGAATGTGTTGATTAAATTATGAGGTCTGAGGTGATGAGAACTGACAGCAGAATTGCAACAGTATGTCTGAAAAAAAAGAGTACTGCATTTATTCTTTCTAATCTACAACACCATTCCATCTTATCTACTCTGAACTATTTGACATGGAAATAGCTGGGATGACTTTGGATTCAATTAGATATTTCCTCTATTGCATCTCCTTCATAAATTGGTACCTTGGGTGAATTCAGAGCTTCTCTATACAGTGTAAGACACTAGAAGCATGCTTGTGTTAGTCCGAGGGGGCTTTGACAGTAACCCTCCCAGTGTGGTCTATGCTAGATGAGGTCATTACTGGTATTTCTAATGTTATGATTTTGCCTTTGTATATAACCTGTAAAATAACCATGATAAGTGTTTCATTTCCTTTGTAATTGATCAAGGTCTGCTGGAATGTCAAGAGTAATACTGAAATTCCTTTCATGATTTTAAATGCATACACTGTAAAGCACATTAGAATGGATATACAGTATTTATATCCAATATCACAGGCAGAAAAAAATTAATCTGAAATTAATGAGGATACAAAATGGAGGACATTGGGACATTGTCTTTGTTTTCAATTTTTTGTTCAAATGCTTTAAATTCCCAAGTATTACAGCATATTTTCAGATCACTGCTTTCTCTGATTACAGTACCTGGATGGTCTGCCGGCTTATTATGGATGGTTGGTCAGATCAGAGGTCACAGATTAAGATAACCTTGTATTTTAACATCCCAGTAGCTTTTAGGCTTTCAAATAGATGAGAACACATTTTTATAACAACAAATGCCAACTGAGTTTAGGTAGCAGCCAGAGTGTCACTTGACATGAATCTGGCCACCTAATGGGTGGCATTCACTAGTCTAGCTGTAACAAAACCCAAGACAACAACAGTGGCCTCTTCAATAATTCAGGTGAGTTGAGGCAACTTAAAAGGGCTGATAAATGCGGGAATCAGAGCATGTCTACTACTTCTCAGACCTTGGCTAAGGGTGTAAGACTGAGATGAAATCAATGGCCAGTGGTGGAGGGAATGGAGAGTGAATTTCCCTAATGGCAGGACAATTACAAGAGCTGTTTAGCCTGACCCCATTCCCCAAGATGAGGACTAGGGGCTGGGATCTGGCTCACTGGGCCGTGTTTTGGCCTGATAGCTGGCAGCTCCTCTGGGAGTCTGGCTACACAGAGCATGTCTATTTGCTAATGATGTCAAAAAGGAGGGGAGCAGAAGTGGAAGAGGGTGATCTGTGGTAAGGTATAAGGTGGAAAAGTTTAGAGTGATTGGTTTACCTTGGTGCTATCCCACTCTTGTGTCTTGATCTGGGTGCGGACTAACTCGTAGGATGGCTCCATGGTGTCTGTGTTTGGTTTGCGATAGCCAGGGATGACATTGTACAGTTGGAAGCCGAAGGTCACCAACCAGCTGTTCACATCTACAGAGAAAGGATCCACACAGTCAAACAGTGCCATACGTATTCTGTTATCTAAATAGATGCAATCATTTCTGACTGCAGAGAAACCAAACAAAACAATAAGAATTGATTTTTGTATTTTAACCGTTTGACATTCTGCAGTCAAGTGGCTGTCTCCTTGAAATGCTCCTCACTTGGTCTGAGCACTTGATTTGTTTGTGAAAGTGGACAAGCTATAATAAACACTCGAGATGCTGGCAATGATTCATGTCCACTCTTGCAGGTGCCACATTAATGACACACAGCTGGGTCCCAGAAACAGCAAGTGACATCTGAGAGCGTCTGCTGTGCTGATAATTATATACTGTAATTTCTTGTCATTTCAAAGCAGCCGAGACTTCGAGATATTTTGAAGACTCAGCGGGTTCTTCAGCTATAATTCTTTTTCTATAACGAGATGCTGAAAAAGAGGAATGTGACGTGTCCGGGATTCAAATCCATGCAATCATGATAATGTGGTTCATCTAATAGCGGCCACCAGCACTGTGGTTATAGGTGCTACTGCCATCCTCTGTGATAAGTTGTCATTAATTCAGAATATCACAGAGCAGGCTACAAACATGACTGGAAGCAAAGCCTGTTGAATCTGAGCCATTTGTTTCTTGCCCCCTTCAATGTGTTTGTTACGGACAGCAGAATTATTGCTGTGACACTTGGGGGGCAAGTTTGTCAAAGATTGGCATTGCCACATTGTCGCACCTGACAAAGCTTTTTTAAATAAGAATTTGTTTGAGGACAATGAAAAAACCCTGGTAATTTAGTGAAAGGAATGGAAATGTCAGCGCCATCAATCACAACTGAGGCAGACCTACTACAATATATCTAACAGTCTGCTTAGCATTCAAATGCCAGTCAGCCCCTAATGGTGGATGGTGAAGCTGAACGCCTTTCTGTTTGGCAGGTGGTTAAATGGCTTTGTAAAAGACTAGCCTCCACCTATACAAAAAGCGACTATTTTGTCTCTCCGTATTGTCTACAGGTGAATTAATTAAGGATAAAGGGTAAAAAATGCATTATTTCATAGTCACTATAAGATTTATTGATTAAATATAATGCAGAATAACATTGTGAATTAAACAAATCCCCTATTTGTTAATGAAATCTGGCTGAAGCCAATTGGTTTAACCACAGAGTATCCACTGAGTGTCCTTAACAATGTTGTTTTTCTTCCAGCCACAGAGGTTGATACAACCGGCCCTGGCTAAGGTTTCAATGGATCCATTGTGCTCTCCTTCTCCACTGGGGTGCTTTCACTGCCATTTACCTCCTCCCTACCACAAAACAACACAGACTGATGTGATATTTCTAGGAAGGGACCTGAGTGTTCAACAACAGAGGGGCTTTGCCGTTCAGCATTGTTCCCTTTGAGCACTTTCAAAACGATAGCCACTGGGCACACGCACATACACACACACACACACACACACACGCACGTACACAAACACACACACACACACACACGCACACACACGTGCATGCCAGGGCAGAAAAACAACCTCAGTGTCCCAGTGAGGAAGCTCTTAAAAACCCCCATAGCATGCAGCTTTTCAGAGTAATTTTGGCATGGTCTTTTCTTCGATTTGTGGCTTGTTGTTTAAAAACAAACCAAATTTGACAGAGAAACCTGGAAATGAGTATTGTTTGCTGCACTGCAAGCAATAGCAGTTTCACACAAGAACGAGGGTCGAGATATAGGGCCCTCCTCCCCACCCCACACGTGTAATTTTAGCACCATAAAAAATGTATATACATTATTGATTGCTCTAGCGGGACTCACTTAACATCTGTCAACAGTGCTATCTATATTCAGTTACATAACTATGGTTTAAGAAGTATATATAGATGTTTTGAGACTTTTTTACACTTTTTTTTCTTGCTGTGACTCTGGGACACCATTGCAATCAAATGGAATTGCTTTGAACCCAAACTTACTACAGCTGTTGTTCTCTGAGAGGGAGGGTTAGGTAGACAAATATTAGAATAGTATTAGAATAGTATTCTGTAAAGCAAACACACACCTTTGTAAAACATAGGTCTGTTAAAGTAAACATACCAGTCATGTAGCACTTTATCTCTTCATTGTTGCTGAGAGGATTGTTATTCTTGAACATATACAAGTTGAATGGCACGATGTGGTTGCTGTTGAGACGTTTCCAGATGTCATGGTCAGGTGTTGTCCAGCGGCCAGCAAGAACATCATAGTCCCTTCGGCCCATGTGGACCAGTCTGCTGAGAGGCTCATATAGGCCTCCCTGGTAGCCAATTATGAGCTGGAAGCTGGGGTTGGTGTCAAGGTAAACCTCTCCGAATGCCGTGTGAAGCACCTGCTTGATCATGAGGCCTGAGCCACTGAACACAGCCAGAGGGGTGCCTATGTTATCACAGGCCACATAGAACTCATCCCCACTGCTTAGCTCCATGGCGAACAGGTGTCCCTGCAGGTCATAGTAAAGCGAGGCGATCTCGGAGCTAGAGTGGTTGTACATATGGGTGACCCGAGTGGGGCTAGACAAGTCAGCATAGAAGAATTGCAAGTGGTGGCCCATGCTGCTCCTGCTGGACACCCTCCTGCCTAGGCCATCATAACGGTATCTGATGCTCCAACCGCTCACTTTGTTGTACACCTTAACCAGCAGACCAGCTGAGTTGTACTCGAAGTAGTCATTCCCTCGCTGCTTGAGGAAACCATCCTCATCCATCCTGTACTGGACATCTCCCAAGCGAGTAATGCGGTCTCTGATGTCATAGCGTAATGGCGTTAGACGTGCACTGTTGCCAGGGCTAAGGAGGTGCAAGTTGCCATTCAGGTCATAGCTGTACCTCCACAGAGGCTTGTCGTTGATGGACACCACCTGGAGTTGACCATCAGCATCATACTCATACGTGTACCGTGTGGTGTTGGCATAAGGGCCGACTTTCAGCTCCTTGGCCACCACACGTCCCATATTGTCATACTGCACCATCATCCAGTACATGAGTGAGCGAAAGATTTCATATTGGACCTCCTTCACCCGGCCATAAGCATCAAAGTGTTTGGTGTGGGTCATCACTGCAGTGGTGATAATTTGATTTATGTCATAATAGATTACTCCAAATTTGCCAAACTGCTCTGTTTTGCCAGACACATCATCATAGCGATACAAGTCAATTGGTAGCGGTGTTTCATTAATGACAGCCTGCATGCTAGTGACACGGAAACTGTTGTCATAAACATAGTCAAATCTGGCGTTGACCATGCCTTCTTCACTGAATCTGAAAATCTGCCTGTCAATCAGTGGGCCAATCTGACGGTAGCGGATGGTGCAGGTGAAGCCCTCACTCTGCAGGTTGACTGTCTTCAGCATGCCTGCCACTTCGTCATAGGAGAAGCCGATGCGTGTGGTGTCATACAGAATCTCCAGCAGCTTGGCAAGCTTGCCATATTTGTAGATGACCCTGCGGCCTGTGCCCAGGTAGGTGGTCTGCAGCAACTGGCCTTCCTCACTATAATCCTGGAGCACTGAAGCGTTACCTTCAGGAGGGCGGTAGGTGTTTCTGTAGTAGCCAATGGAGCGGGAGGTCTCCAGGGTCTGCCTTGCCACGTTAGGCATGGTCACAGACGACAGTCGGTCGTTTTTGTCAAATTCAAAGATATACTGCCTTTGGCTATAAAGCAGCAGTACCATGGACTGTAAAGAGAAGAGGAGTATTCTTTCAGTAATTTCAATACAGCGTAAGATTTATTACATTTAAGTGTCATTTTCAAGATGTACAACCACTAGCACTACCAACTACTACCACTTCCATTTGTGGCCTTCTTAAACCAATAAATTATGTCTTTAAATGAGTTATAAGGCTGTCACAACAGGCTGCTGGCATCTCAGCACTTAGAGGTTTCAGAAAAATTCACTACGGACTATTAACAAGGTGACTGGTTGCCATTATCATATTACATGTCTAAGCCGGAGAATTGCAGCTCTTTACCCTCTCCCCAACAATCTTGCCTTCAATTAGTGAGTAGAAAGTGACATTTCAGTGTTCTTCTCATCAGAGCTATTTCAGGTTGAACATTGCTGTCAGACTACAGTAACAAAGTATAATGTCTGCAGTGCACCAGACAGATTTTAATTACATTTCTGCTGATATCTGTGCTAGAGCCTGATAAAGCAGCGCAAACACTATTGGAGTACAGGTTAACTTTTAACTCCAGTCTAAAATCTCCCATCAAGGGTCTTACACAAATACACCTCCACAGTTTATCTGTACATGTCCCTACCATCTTATGGCAAAAATACACTGGGCACTGACACAGAGCACCACATCTATTGCAGAACAACCATAGCACATAGTGTCCATTATAATCAACTGAAGCTGCTACATTGACCATGGAAGCGTTGCTCACCTACGCAGGTGTCGAACAGCTCATCTCTATTTTTGTGCGGCTGGTCTACTTTTTTTTTCTACGTGCGGCTATGTGGCCCTCCAACAAGTAAAAACTACATAGAACTGTGTAAAAAACAAGTACAATCTGTTTGAAAATTATTCAAATAAATACTTAATTGTACCAGAGGCAATATGATGCATTAGTGCAACCTTGTGGTTTTTTTTTTTTTACATTACTCATTAAAATAAATCAGTCAAATCAATGTGTATCCGTGATCCTGTAGTTAATTAATTCAGTACCAGTTAATATAGCCTTGGCTTCCAGACCTAGCATAACCAACTGTATTATCACTTGGCAAAACTAAATATGCATGCAGTGATGGAGACAGAGTTGGTGTAGCAGGGAGAAAACCCTGCTCCGCCCCACGTTATGTGATGCACTGCATCTGTGCCTGGTGTATTTCAGCTGTTACGGTATATTAAATTTTTTTTTTCTATCTTAAAACTGTTCCGTCAGCTATGGAACCAACAATTCGTACCTTCTCAAGGTAAGTGTAGCTCCAGGATTTACCATCAGCAAATATCTGGGAGGTGATTCTGCCATTCTGGTCATACTCCATGCGTACGGACATGGTACCTCTTTGGATACCTGCCACATGCCCTCCAGGGGAGTAGGTTACATTGACTCCATTCAGACGACTGCTTGGTGCCCACAGTGTAGGCCGCCCAGCATGGTCATAGTGGATCCGTAACGTAAACTTCCTGTGGTCATCGTAAACCTTTTCTGTTCTGGTGATTCGATCAAAGTCCAATGACAGCAGGTTTCTGTTATGAACCTATAGGAGAGAAAGCAGGGACTTAGACACATTTATTTTGACCACAGCAGCTCAAGCAACTCAGCATAAACATGTTTGGAAGTTGAAATGATTGAGGGGAATTGGTGCACTGCTCTTCTGAGGTGGAACCTTGTGTGGAGAGCTTTAATCACAAAGTGATTATTTTATATTCTTCTTTTCATTGCTTTTAATTACAACAGATGAGCTGTATCTCAGGACTGCAGGAGCCATTCAAGTGATGAAATTATAAGAATTACCATACTTCTTTGTTTGTGTAAAAATTCAGAGTCTTAGTGGGAGTATGCCTATTCATGCAAGAAACATTAGAGCCACATTGATCATTAAATTCATTTTCCCCGCATTCTGAAAAGAATTACCAAGCACAGATGACTCTCATTTTATTTAGCCATTTCCGTAAATTGGAAAAGATGAGAAAAAAATCAATTCTTCTCCTTTGTGACTCAGAACATTGTTTAAATGACACTTTTTTTCACCCTCCTTTGAATGCATACAGCAGCACACAGTGACCCTTGGTTTTAGTTTGATCAGAGCAGAAAGACACTGCTCTGAAGAGTGTAATCCTTAAGGCCATGTCCAGGTCAACACAGAGTCGAAGCTGCTGCCAGGCTTTGTCTAAGAAGCAGCTCCGGTGCTGCAACAATAAGGATCAACCAACAGCCCTACCATCATGTTTCTCAGTCAGAGGACTTTGCCTGTAAGCAGAAGCAACAGAGGAATAAGGAATCAAATCAAGATGAGAAAAGGGACTTAGGTTGCAGGTTGAAGCAAATCTCCCTACAAACCACTACTTGAAACACCACCTGAGATATTTGAGAAAATGTGGTTGAAGAGGTCTCTTGCTTTAATTAAAACTACCCCCATGATTCTGTATTTTTATCAAGTTTTTTTTTCTGATTAAATACACAGCCTTTCTTCAGGTGTGTTATTGGCTTGGTAAAATGCTTGGCAAAGCTTAAAAACATCTTAAGGCAGCCTGGAGAGAAAAGGCTTCTTTCCAGGCACATGCCAGACAGCAGGCCACAGGAGGCTTGCTGAGAAGCCTATTTTTTTCTACCTCACATTGAGAAAAGCATGCTTAGGTCTCTCATCTGTGAAGGGACGATTACACCAGAGGCAATTAATGTCAATGATACCTAATTGAGAGGATTACTTTATACTAAAAGCAACAGATTCACGGAGAGCACAGTTCCATGAAGGTTTGGAACAGCACAAGTAATTTAGGCCCCAAGACTGAGGGAGGCACCCTTCCAGTGGATCTCTCTGGCATAAGAATAAGGACAGGTGGCTTCACATTAGTTATCTTCTGTTTTACCTATAACTACTGGCATAACAAGTGTCAAACTGCACTGTCAAAAGTGAAATTACTACAGCTTTTAGACAGTCGTTTGTTAAACTACACAGATTCTTAAAGATAAGTGACTGGAAATCCTAGACTGAGACTCCTGCTCTGGCATTTCATGAAACACTGAACACAGTTCAGACTCTTTCATAGGCAGCATGGTGCCTGTCCAAAAAGATTGTATTGAGGAAATAAGGTTTGAGACAGAGAGAAAGTTCCTCATGTCAGAATGTGGTTTGCCAGAGACTCAACAGGGTAAAAAAAAAAAAAAACCTGTTACAGCAGAGATCCCACAATCCCGAGAGAATGGAAACCCACTCAAGAGGAATTATTTTAAATTGGACATCACCTGTAAGAGGAAAATCCCAAGGACAGATGTGTGGATACAGAAAAGACAGGTATAGTACATTAGACCTACAGTGTTACACTCTAAATTGTCCTCAACATAACACATTACAGCTACATTTGATCTTTCAATCAATATCAATGACTTTTGTGTCAAATGACAATCTCAATCTGTCATTTTTTAGTGATTTTGTCAGTTGTCATGACTAATTCAATAATGACTGTTTTCTTCAACAACATCAGTTATGTTGTTGATGTTATTCACACAAACGAATTCTGTCTTTTTTTTTATTTCTGGCTGGTATTTTTTTTGAACAAACAGCCCTACATTATAGATGATAGATACTAGATACTAAAATGCCAATACAGAGATATTAACTTGTCTCTGTGTTTAATTCCAGATTGAAGTGGTTGAAGATCTTTGATATGCTGGAGTGGCAGCCACAAGGGTTCTCCCATTACAATACGTTTAAACTACTCAATCAAAGAGGAGGGTTTGTTTCCATAGAGAGAAACAGAGTTACTGTGCCTCTGCAACATAAATCATGAACATTGTGGGTGGCAGGGAGGGGTGAAGCCAGAGTGGCATGTGTCTCTGTGGAAGGGGTAAACTGAGCACCATCAGTGACACATTTAGCCTTAGGACAAGCAAAAAACACAACACAACAAACATGCGCGCGTAGTTCCACAGTGTAACCAATACAGTCAGAGAAACAAACTGGAACACCGACAACCACAACCCAAACGCTTTTGTTTTCCTCTGTCATCTTTTCCTATTCTCAGCCCCAACAAAGATCTGTGAAGTCAGAGCAACACCGTTGCATCGCTTGCCCCTTTCTCATGCATCCCTCTGTTCTTTACTCAAGATTCTCCCCCCCGCGCTCTACCACACACTCACCCAGCCACCCACGTAATATCACTTGACATGCCACTCAAGGTCGCTCAATGATTCCAGCTCTGTTCATCCCCTCTGTTCTTGCCATTAGGCTGCTCCCATTTCCTATCTCACCCCTGGGGCCATTGTCTGTAACATACATTAGAAGCTTTCACTTCCAAAGGGACAACAGGGCCATTAAATGAACAGCCAATGACAGACAAAGTGGCACCTCCCCATTAGCTGTGTCGCCTTCCAGAGAATGTGGAAGACAACTTAACCAAAGTTGTTATTTGTCTTACAAAGCCAAGAAAAACAAAACCAGCCAATCAATCAGGATAAATTTTTTATCGGTGCTCCCTGTGTTAATACTAATTTCCAATGGGTCATTCTAGATGCTTTTTGGTCAGACACTGGGTCTTTATTCCATTATGAAAAGGGACCTGTTGATATTCTGTCTGTAACTGTGTCATCTTTGCAAGCTTATCTTACACACACAGATTGATTTATTCTTATTAGCTCTCTGAAATTAAATTCCAATTATTCAGTCTCACTGAAATGATTAAGGAGGTTAGTTTTTTGACAATGCACCGATATTGTTGTTGATCAGACCATAGGTCTCCAATACAGTCTTTCAGTAAACAGGGCTGCTATCTTCTAGCCTACACCTCACACCGAGGAATGAAAAAGTCCTTCGGTCAAGGCTAAATTGCAGAGTGAGTGTAGTCTTTAAAAGGAGGTAGCAGAAATCCAATTCCATTTTTAGAGAGATAGACATTTTCCTCTCTCCCATCTATCCTTAAACAGTCACCTTGTGGCCCTTTTTAAGTGTGTCACAAGTCACTTTTAGCGAGACGGGATGCTTACCCTTAATCTGCGTCCATACACAGTGACCTGTCCACGAGCCTGCTCCTTCCTCTGTCTCCACTCCACCAGGTTAAGGCCGTTGTCTGTGGCCAGGGTGACATTTCTCTTGCTGACTGTGGGGTTGACTGTGCCAGCCAGAAGGTGGGGCTCGGTGTGCAGGGACACCTCCATGCCATTGGCCAACACTAGGCGCAGTGAGCCATCCAGACCAATGAAGTAGCTGTTCCGAACTTGATCTGAGGATGTAGAGGGGTCATAGGGGAAAAAGATAATGATTAGGGTTAGAAGGGGAGAAATAATCTGAGCTTCTTGTAGCTGATGTAAGAGGAGTTAATTTAATATTCATCTCGGTGAGACACAAACATAATGACCTAAAATGGCTGCTCAGCAAAAAGAAAGCCTTTAGCAGCAGTATTTAACTGAAACCCTGCGATAATGTTGGGTCTGTGACAACAAAGATCAATAGTGAGAGGTTTCACAGCACCAGTAAAGTAAAGTTTTACAGCTATTGCAGCAGCCTGGAGGATATGGGGGAATGAAAACTATCAAAGCTTCTAACTTGCCTGTAGCCATAGAGAAGGCAGAGTGAAACACACACGGATAAACACACACACACACACACACACACACGCACACACACAAATTCTAAATGGATAAATCTGAGCCTGTCTCTAGGTGATGACAGCCTGTGTTCCAGATCCAGACCAGTGACTAATGTTTCCACCGAGCATCTCATGTACATTCATCAGAGAATGCCTCCTTCTCGCCTCCTGTCAGTAGACTGACAGGGACCAGGATGAATATTATTCTCATTACGAACAGTGGAAAATTAATGGCTTGTCAAACACTACATTAATTAGTTGACTTCATTTAACGGGGAAAAAATTAACACATACCCTGTAATTTCCTTGTGTTGACATGTCAGGTTAAAGTGGCTGTGAGGCTTTTGTTATTTTGCATAGGAAGCAACAGTAAACATCAAGAATACAGAGTTTTGTATCGTTTTCTTTCTGTTTTGCTGCTGACATAAGAGAAATGGGCAGAGGAGGCAGGGCTGACCTTGCACTGGCCCTTACCTCTCTCCATCATACAGACACTTCAGGGGTTGACCAAAGGCCTCTAGGGCAGACACTACCAAAAGGAAGCCTGCATGGCTACATGAAGCTGGAAACTGCTGAATTGGGGAGTTCATGCTAATGCATGCATGCATACAGTCCAGTAGAGGAGGGATCTGCCCTGCTATGCCATTTAAGGAGGCTGTAGTCTTCCTACTAGACAAACAATGGAACAGTATACCTGATCATCATGCTAAGGCTCAACATTTTCTGTTATCAATTACAATTTAAATATTTTTTTAATGAAGAATACAAAACTAAATTAGTTATTTAATACAGGGCGAAATTTCCTGTGTTACCCAGTCAAATGGGCAGATGGGATTCCACTCAGTGAAACTTCCCTAAATAAATAAAGGTAAAAAACACCCAAACAAACAACTATCTATTAAGTTAGTAACTACAATATGCATACGGTGGTGATAGAAAAATCCATGTATTAGTTAAGTAGGTATGGTCATATGTATGTATATATTTGGCGGTAGGGCCTTGAGGGGAACACTATGATAGTCATATGGACATCATGGTCATCATGTGGAAGGGAGAGCTCTGTAAAACCTTGTCTAGGTCTGTTAGAAGGAATCTGTAAACAACTAAAGGTGCCTCCCAAGGGCATCGAGGCCGTCAATATATACCAATGACTTTCCTTTGTTTTTTCAGAATTCTCCACGGAGACTCTGCGTACTCTCCGTGTCTGTTGCTTGTGTTTGAATTAAAGAGACGCTTGACTTCAACCAACCTCAGTCTATTTGATAATTTTATCTATCAGGTGGTTAATATGTACAAATCCAATATGATTGTACTAACACTTGTATATCTATGCAACTATTTACATGTCAACTCAAATATATTTAAATTTAACATTTGTATGTTTGGTACCTTTGTATGTTATCTTTTTCATTATCTAATGACTGATGAATCAATACCTGATTGGAGTTGCTACCTGAATACTAACTGCAGTTTCAAAGACAATAACAATTCAGTCAGCCCACTCAGGTGGAATAGATCATTATGTAAATGTAGAATATGTACAGTATTAATGTTTGGCATCTAGGCTCTGATCTCGTACAGCATAGCAGGGAGTGGGGAGCCATAATTTTAACTCTGGCCTCAGGGGAAGGTAGACCTAGAGCCTACAGGTAGATGCTGGGGTGGAGATGGGGCTTTTGAAATGCTACATGAACAGTGGCAGCAGAGGCACACAACCATGATTAAGAGGGTGCTTTGGATATACAATACCAGTCAAAAGTTTGGACACACCTCCCCATTCACTTGAATGAGAAAGTGTGTCCAGACTTTTGACTGGTATTGTATGTTGCAGTGGGAGGAATATGCCATGTGCATGAAATGGTGACTTGAGCTGGAGTGCCTGAACAGGCTTTGCTTCATTAAAGCTTCCTCAAATCTGTCTTCAATGTTTTGAATCTTGAAGTCATCAATTTCACATAATGGCAACAACATAAGTAACAACCCTGAGGTGTGTTGAGGTTCACCCAGAAAAGGACAAACAGACAACCAGATGACCAGAGAGGAATCTTGAAGGCGGTGCATTCATGTGTAATGTGATCACCCAGTTGCAAGCTTACAAAGAAGACAATAGTGAATTAATTAACAGCAGAGTTCCTGGCGCCACTCTCCTTGCGAGCAGATGCCTGAGACAAGGTCAAAACATGGAGGTGACCAGTCCACTGAGCAACAGAAAAGAAACCAGAAACCAGAGCTAGTCATCTTTTATTTCAGACACATTTAGCCATGAGTCAGTAGGGACAGAAGGTGGATGACACATTAAAATCTAAATCAAATGTGAGAGAGTGGGAGGGTATGGGAGGGGCAGTCTTTTAAAAAATTGAAGTAGGTCTGGAAAGTTCAAAGCTATCAACAGGTAATCGATAAAGTGGTCAGGCACAAAACAGGACATCAGATTGCCTAAGTGTGTAAGACAAATCCGGTGGACTGAGCCACATCATCAGTCTGCCCTCTGTCTGCATCTCTCTGGCTAAATTTTGTAAACCTGGAGGATATTGCATGGGTCACCACCACTGTGTTTTATGAATTGTGTGATATGACAGAAAATCAATATATGTTTCCATTCTGGTAAATGGGAGGTGCACTACACAGTTTACTAAAAAACAAAGGAGCAACAAATGTTACTGTGAGTAAGCTATGGACAGTAATCGCTTAATTTAAGGGTCAGCCCCCCGCCCCCCTCTCACCCCCCCAAAAGTCTAATTTACCCCGAGAGACAGCAATTCACATCTAGTTGTGGTTTTATTTACCCAGGTTTTGACATATCTGCCCCTGAAACCTCAGCCTCCATCTCAGTAAAATGGGGGTGTCTGTACAGTTCAAAGCGCTGAAAAATGACATTTAAAAAATTCAGCACCTATATTTATGTCCAGAAACAAAGTTGTGGTTGTTCTGAATAATCCACATACATCATTCTAAATAGTCCCACTTAAAACTGTTGGTTAGCCCATATAGTGATGGCCCTGCTTAGTATTGTCTACTTCCTTACCTAACACCAATTGGTCTTGGGGGACCCACGGAGCTAGGAGCATACAAAACCCTTCACCATGATAAAGTGGGGATTCTAATCTTGTTTAACTTTCACACTTGGTATTGTACATGTACAATACACAGGCATTCGAATGGTACATTGGCAGCAAAAATCTGTACATATGGAAATCCCTGAGACAAGGTCATATCTCTGTCTAAATATGTCGATTAGCGAATTAAAATATTTAAGAATCCCTTCTACAAATTACATACCCAAACAAATAAGTGTGCATAATACAGTGCAGGATCAACCGCTTTAGGATATTTCGAGTATCTGATCATAACTAAAATAATACCAGAAACAGAAAGGTTTGTTGATGAAGTGAACTTGAGGTTTTGGCACTTTCATGGAAAAAAAAAAAACCTTAAAAATCACCTGCTCCACTTGTGAGCTATAAGACACTCACCCTGCATGAGTGTGTAGAAGGTGCCAGAGGCTGACAGGTTGGTGGTGACGGTGATATCCTCTTTGTTGGAGCCCTCTGTCTGGATACGGACTGAGCTGTCGGCATCTGTACGGTAGCTGCTCACTCGGCCCGTGGGGTAAGTGACGTTAGTCAGACGCCCATAACTGTCATACCTACAAAGAAACACATTGATGTGAGCCAAAGAAGGCAAAGAGGGGCATGTCATCTGAAACTGTGTATAAACAGTTTCACCACACCAGAATCATAAACAGTGCTGAGGCATAAAAAAAATGACCGAGTCTTGTTGAGATTTGTTAAATCACAAGGAAGCAATCATACAATTATAAATGCAGGTCAGGTATGCATAAATGCATGTAGCCACATAAATGTGACTAATGAGTTACTCTGTCATCTTGGATTTACTGTGAATATGAGTTATTGTCTAGGATAAATTGTTCTAGTGGTAATTACAAGTAGGAATTGGGAGTTTTTGTTAGAGTCCGATATTTCCCTCTTGGTATCACAAATTGTGGAAATGTGTCAACACTGGCAGTAAACACAGCAGCAAATCCATCAATGTTGGCAGCCTGAGGTAATAAAACTCAAACCTATCAGCTTTAATCACTGAAATACAATCAACACAACTTCTAAAAAGTATGCAATGTCTGCTGCAATTTGCTTTTTATGAATATAAAGTGGGTGCACGGACAAGTTCACCAAGTGTGGACTTTTCTAACTCTTCAAATAGGATGTGAATGTCCATTAGTATAAATGCTATTCAGTTTGTGAGTAACTTTCAGAGAAGGAAATCATGCAATAGAAAAAACAAAAAAAACAAAAAAAACAAACTCAAAACAAAACTCAGCTATTTACAAGGAAAAACTGTCACGGCCAAGGTGTGAGAGCACACACCTTTTCCCATTTGGAAAACTGCTTATTAGCTTAAAAGATTAGTGTTATCACCTAATCTCATTATACAGTCTATGAAATAGGAGCACTGAGGTGCGACTCCTTGGAGAGATGCAGCATCTCTCTAGCCTACAAATCAGTCAGTTCATCACATACAGGAACATGAGTGGCCAGATTGTTTCATTTCGCTCTGAGAGCACATCAGCATAGAACAATTTGAAATCTTTCAGATTGCCAGTGTTCCAGAATGGGAGTGAGTGAACGGTACATTACTTAGAAAGAAGACTTTTATCTGCACACTGAATACAGATTGGAAAGCCCTCTTCGGTGTTGCTGCCTGCCATAATAAAGCCTCTAATAAATGAGATGCCGGGTGCTGGTTTACGGATATTTCCTCTGTGCTGCCATCTCAAATATCCAATATGGAAAAGAAGAGAGGGAGAGGAATCATCTCCAAGAGATAAATGTTATCTGATCTCAACTGTACTAGGGACTGAGATTCATAGATGCATTTCATCCCAAGTATTCTACTTCAGGAAATACTAAATAGCAGAGTAATTTATATCTAAAGCATTTGATTTCTTTTGATACTACTCACATTTTATCTGTGTTAATCATAGATTCAAAGTTTTTGCAGGGAAAGCACATTCTACCGCTACCACCTTATCTGCACTGTACCACTTTTAACTGTTCAATTCATTAGGCAAGGAGAGTGTTCCTGTTTGCCTTCACCTCTGCACAAAGGAGTCCAAGACAAGACAGAAGTCTCATTCTACAGCAACGTTGCATGCCCCAGCTTGATCACTGACCCAGACTCTCTCTGTCTCAATTAGGGCCTTGAGCTAAAGCCATTCCTCGGGCTTCAACACTGAGCTCTAATGGCTCTAGCCTGCTTCAACTCAGCTGTCTATTAGCTTGCTTTCCCTGAACAAGAGGGGTATTTGGGGGAAGGGTGCTCAGCAGAAGGAAAGGACTGCTTTCCCCCCCTGGATGGCCACAAGTCTATTCAGATTGCATCACCTCTGTGTCACATGCTAGCTCTATGACCTTTCACGCTGGGGCCCAATAATAGGCTGGACACTTCATATCAGTGTCCCTTCCAGCATACCTAATCTTTAATCTCAGTAGTCTTCTGAATTATTCTCATATTTTCACTTCCTCTTGCTGCCTGAGAATTTCAGAACACATCTGACTGATGACTGTGAAGACAATAACATAAGGGCAACAGCAAAGTGATTGCTTTAAGTTCATTAACAGTTGTTTTACATGATTTAGCTGTTATTATTGATGTATTAAATCAACTTGAGAACAGTTGCTTGAACCCAGTGGCTAAAACACATTTGTTACTATACAGAAAAGCCTTCCTGCTCTATTAATTGGAGGCTTAGAGAACAATTAGGCATCCTTCGGAATGCTACATGATTTAATAGATTTACAGTAACCCTTAAGCGTAAGCACTTATCATTACAACAAAAACATTAGGAGGTCAGCAGAGCATCTGCCTATACAGTAAATGTTGGAGCAGTTGAGGTTGCCACGGGTTACAACAGAAAGGCTGTGTAGCACATGTCTTTTGTTCTCCAGTACACATTAATTAATATGGTTAAAATGTTTAGCAGTGCATTTTGGTGAACAGAGATAAATGGAGATTCCTTTTCAATTCTGATGGTAGCAAATTATGGTTTGGACCCTCAGGTGGTGAAGTGACCTTCAAAGCTAATTATTCAAGAAAAACGAACACTCGTTATTGGGTTTAAATGAAACATCGATGATCTGACTTGCTTGCAGGTAAACATGAAGTTGTTTAATTTGCAAATGAGAAACTGGAAACGGAACAATTGCTTTTCTTAATTGTATCCTTAGTGTATGTCCAAATATATAATCACGTTTTAAAAACAGACAGACAGTAATTTGTACACTCTGTCGACATGCATGTTTTAAGAGGAAATTAACAAGTCCAAACTGCCCACTCATTTGCATTTTGTTGTGTTAGTAGGTAACAATGTATCTTTAACATGCCACGATAAATGGTAGGAAACTGGCATCTGGCTATTTATGTATTGCAGGCTTAAACAAATGTGTATTTTCATCTACATCAACAACAACTACATCGCCTTGGTGTTCACTGAACATCAATTTGATTATTTTATATGTTTGCACACATTGTCTCACTCAAGCTGATGGATGTGCTAGTAAAGAATTACCCACTTCTAGAATACTTTTTGCACATTTCACAGTATTCTTATCTCTTTAATCCATCCATCTATCCATCCATTCATTTTCTGCCGCTTATACAGGACTGGGTCACAGTGCCATCAGACTGAGTAAGAAATCCCAGACAGCCTTCACCCCGGCGACGCCCTCCAGCTCCTCCTGGGGGATCCCAAGGCGTTCCCAGGCCAAAAGAGATATGTAGTCCCTCCAGCGTGTTCTGGCAATTGGACGTGCCTGGAACACCTCCAGACCCTTACTTCTTTTAGATTAGCTTAATTGTTATATTTGATTTTTACAAAACCAGGGTAAGTTTTTGTGTAATCAAATGTGCAAATACAGAAATTGGTTACTCCAAAACCCAGTTATACATATGAAGATACAAGTAAAAAGTTACTGTTATGAAACAATAAATGTGTAATGTCAACATCTTGAAGATGCCACACTTATTTTATGTGTTCGGAAGCATAGTTCCATTGTTTGTATTTCATCTTACAAAAGCCCTTTGTGTCACTGACGCTATACTATCTCTGTCTTTTCATTACATAATAGGGAAGAGTATTCTCAAACCTGATAATGACAGCTGCCATTTTACAGAAAGTCAAAGAGAGATAATTCAGAATTCAAACCACCCACAGGATTCGTTGAAGCCGTGGGCAATTCACCCTACCTTGAGAAATCCCTCTGCATGGCTGCAGTAGTGCCATTTTCACTGCATTGTTTTTTTCAGTACAACCATCTCAGATGACAACCAAATCAAAAACAGGTGATAAATGTCTGATCAGATAAATCAGAGCATCTGATTATGTGTCAGTGTTATATTCCTCCAGCGAGGTATAACAGATGTCTGACCAGCCAATCTGCTTAATCACACTTTTTGGAATGACTTCCAGTTAGCACAATATCCCTTGGTACAGTATATTAAGCTAAGGGACAGATTGCTTCATAGAAGTCACAAGAACATGAAATCCTAAGCTCAAATGCTGCAGCATGTGGGAGTGTTTTCAATTGTTTCCTCACAATGTGTGGTTTGCCTGAATCAATTACCACCTCTGGCTATTCTATTATGCTTATATTGCCAAGCCTTGTCACAGTCCTACGGGTAAAATGAGCTTGCCAGCAGATATATGTTGTTCCTGTAGTAAACGACTCCAAACATGCAATGGTCTGTAGTCTGTCACTACAAGCAAGGGTGCAGATGAGTAACATATCATCCAGTAATCCTATTTGGTATGATAACAGCAAATAGGATTATACCCATACTTCCACAGGTCTTGTATTCTGAGTGACATAGACGTCGAGACATAAGAAGGTAGATCATATGCCAAAATACCAAACTCAGATGTCAAAGAGCTCTTGAACTCTCATAATGCCCTTAACATTCACTCACTAAAGCACCATAGCATTTGGCAAATAAATAGCTTCCAGTTCAGCTATTCCAGAAATTACTTTGTGCAAACTGTGTACTGGATTTAAGAGATTTAACAGATCTATTTAGTTGCTCTTTGGGGTGAAGCAGTAATCTATAATCAGCTCAACTGGCACAGACAGCATCAGACAGACAGACTCTGTTTAAGAATTATAATTATACATATTGCATAGAGTACAAGAGGTGTTTTGCAAATGTTTCTGAAAGGGGAACTCAGCCAATTTTACACATCAAATTCTGTTTACAGGTCTTGGGGAGTGATACTGCATGTGAAAAAAGCTGTATAAGGCCTTTTTGTGGTTCCTGAGGGAAGTCTGATAAATTGTCTTAAGTGATTTCACTGGACACAACATCTGTTGGAGCTGAAGACTGCAAGACTAAGTTTGAAAATTAAAAACATCTGAGTATGTGGAGTAAGGTAACCAGACCTGCATACCCGGCTGATATCCTGATATCTGCTTGAAGCTAGCGGCTCAAGGCTGCATTAGCAGATACTAGCATAAAATACCTGAATCTCTGACTGAACTGTCAATGGTTGAGTTCCATTGTGTGTAATATAGCCGCCAGGTTTTGACAAGGAAGAAGAATCTCTAGAAATCTCTAGTTCTGCTACATCAATTTCTATCCTTTTTTAACTGTCCATTGCTAATCACACAATGTTATAGGAGTGCAATGCTTTATCAGTGGAATACTCTTTTAATATTACTTACTCATAGAAGGTTGTCCATCCATTTTCATTCGTCTTAGTTGCTAGAAGTCCTGAGCTTCCATGGTAGGTCATTACAGCCTGTTCTTGACCCTGAGCAGCGACAGATTTCAGGGCATTGTTGGTACCAATGGTGAACCAGAATGTCTGTCCATCAGGGACCATCAGCCACAGAGGCATTCCTGTGGTGTCTCGTCTGATGGTCACTATGTTTTTGTTCTTATCAGTAATGCTGCTCAGATCTCCTGCTCCTGTGTAGGTCAGATTGTAGAGGTGGTCTCCTGTAGTCAGACTTTGAGTGAAAATGTGGCTGCCGTTGGAGTCAAATAGATAGAGTTCATCATTAATGGGAGAGGATACCTCATACATGCTGAGGGGATTCAGATAGGGCTTGTTTTTACGCACATAGCGGATACGAATGTTGCCCAGATCCGCAATATAAAGCTCTCCATCTGGGCACACTGCCAAGGAAGAGGGTGCATTCAGCTTAGCATCCTTGGCATAGCCTTCATCTCCAGAGTAACAATCACAGTTAGCATCATTCTTGCAGTCACAGCCGCTAGGTGCCCCTGCAACCAGAGAGATCTCTCCATTGGTGGACACCTGTCGTACTCTGTTTATTTTCTTTTCATCTGACTCAGCGATGTACAAAATGCCATTATGGGACACAGCTAGGGCATTGGCAGACTCCAGGGTGGCATGGATGGCCACTTTGCTCATGAGGAAATGGTCAATTCCAGGCACTTGGCAGTGCATGGGCCGGCCAGCTACAATACGGACTTGGTGATTTTCTGAGATCTGGAGTACTACGTTGTTGTCCAGGACATACAGGGAGTTGTCCATGGGACTCACTGCCAGGTCTGTGGGCCACTCAAGACGCACCTAAGAGGGAAAAACACACCAAAAATATCAGCTTCAGGTCACAAAAAACAAACCAAACTCTTATTGATCCACAAATTTTCCACTTTATCAGAGGGAAACAATCCCTCAAGGGAAGAATCATTGAAAACCACTTACAAAAAAGATAGGCTGCTGTGAAAAAAAGCTGGACTATCTCATAGCTTACGCTGGGAGGAAACACATATTTTTAAACGATTTATTATCTGATAAGGAGGAAAATAGCAGCTGGTGTAGCGTTAAAAGTGAAAACACAAAAACATGATTTATAAGATCAAAGATAATAACAATAGTGTTGAGGAAAGGCAGAACGAGGAGAGATAATTCAAATGATCAGATTAACTGCAAAAAAGCGCACTGCAATTGATCATGAGAGCTGCGGACACGTAAGGACTGGGCTTCTGCAGCCTTCACCTTTTCCGAGTCAGTGTTTTCCTTGCTTTGGGTTATTAATTTTGTAATGACGACAGATTGCATAAGTCCTTGAAAAGAAACCAGAGCACACTTACAAAATGAAAGCCTAGCCTGCCTCTGGCCTCCTAAATTATGACTTATTGTTCTGCTAACAATGTATCAGGCTTTTTACAAATTGGAATGATTGGATTCATCCAATTTACCAGTCTCCCCTTGCCCCCTCTCACTTATGATCCCAGGGGGATCTCTTAGACACATAATATTAAAAGGTATACTGTGCAGGATTTTCCTAAAAAAACTGAAAAATGTATAAACTCATACAAAAATAATCCCTCCCAATCATCACTTATGACCCACTAGAAGTATGAGGCAGTGTATGTATCTACAGAGTCTCTGCCCTTTGCATGTATTTTCTTATTTTCTTATTATTTTGCTGCACACCTTTGATTGAAAAACAAATCTGAGCGTCACACACAGCTCACATCCCATGAACCTCCCATCATCCCCCACAAAACGGAGGTGGTTTATATAATAAGGCATATCTTTGGATACATACAACAAACAGGGGACTGGCAGTGGATACATGTCGTCTTTCAGTGAGCAGAAAATGCATTTACTGGGGAAATGAAGGGGAGACTTTCAATTTCTTAAAACCTATTTCTTGTCAACACTGGTGGTTAAATATTTCATGAGCCAGAGTGTGGAGTGGCTCGAGGGAGCTGCCTGTAAGGAGGTTTTCACGCCACTCTGAATGATGAGGGGATATTTCCCGAGCTGCTGTCCCATATGCTGTAACCCGATCATACCCTCCCCTTTATACAGCGGGGCAGCTGTCAGTGGTGCCTGTCTGACAGAGCCACCACCAGCAAAAAACCCAAAATGCGCTCATCAGTCGAAGAAGCGAGCCATGGATTTGCACCAACACGACACAAAACTATTTTTATATTTATTTGAACTTGTATTAGAACTGTAATGACATTTTCCATTAGCAATCTCTTCACTCTTTCCTCATACCAGCATGATGCCTGTCTGAAGAAGAGTAATATGTCATTATTTGAAGTCCCTCTCAGATTTGAATTGAATGTCACAGTCAGAGCCTTGATAAAGCTTTCTGAAGCTGCTAACACCCTTGAAATATGTTCAAGTGATCTTGTTTTAAGACATGGTTTCCCTCTATTTAAGTTTGAACTCAGCAGGGGATGCAGAGAAGATTTTCAAGACTTTAAACAGAAAATGGAACATATTTCTGAAACAGCAAGGACGTAAGACCTTGGTATAAACAAATTAAAAGATTCTTGAACGAGGTCAAAATCGTGTCCTTTTGCATGGTAATAAAAAGTTAAAAGAAAGAAAGGTTACGGAGCTGCATATCAAATTAAGAGTGAAATTTTCTGTAGTACGCTCCCTGCACAGATGGCATGGCAAGATATCAATGACCTCATCAGAGAAGAGAGAGACATTTGACATGATATTTTGCCTGAAACAGGTGAGGAACAGCAAAGTAATGACCGCTGAGATGAGCCTTCTCCAGAGAAACTCTGGTCCTAAGTGAGGGGTTGGGGAGTGCTTGAAGTAGGAAGCTATGTGCCCTGGATGAATTTTTAATGGATGCTTTTTACTGTCTGAGTGTCTCTGGCAGTGCTTGTGCGATTTGTCATCGTTGTGGAGCTGCAGTCAGTCTGCCTGTGTCCTCGCTGCTGTGGAGCTGGGATGGTGAGCATCTATAGGCTCTTGTGTTTCTGTGTGTGTGTGTTTTAGGGGGAGAGCAGCAGTAAGCGGGGGTCATGAGGGCGATGGAGTTCCCCTGGGGCTGGAAATGGGCAGCTGGAGGCTTTGCTCCCTCCTCTGAATACATCATTTCACATACACAGAAAGCTTCTCTCTACTGGCATCTGAGGTCCCCTCAGGACCTTTTTGCTAATCATATTCAATAACAAACACAATGGGACAAGAAACAAACTAGTGCATGCACATGGAGCAGGACTTACACATCAACCACATTTTATCATTTAAGCCCAGAAATGCTCTTTTTATGGGAGTAAAACCATAACAATTATAGATACTGTAGACAGCACACAACACACACACACACACACACACACACACACACACACACTCACAGTACATAATTGCATTTTATTGGATTATTGGCCATGGCAAGTATGGCAAAACAACCCCTGACGTCTTGGGCTGAAAATTGTAACGTGGGGAAAACAGCCATATAAAGTCTGGCAGAGTATGCAAAAAGTCTTTCTTGTCACATCCAAAGGGAGGCCGTTGAGTTAGAGAGTGATGTGACCTCAGTGAAGTGCCCTTGCCTGGGGGATATGTCTGGTGTAGCGGTCGGGTATGTATGTGTGTGTGTATATGTACATGTGTTTGCGTGCATCAGTGAACATGTGTGTGCGAATCGAGAGCCCGTGAGGTTATAGGTCATCCTCGTCATCCCCCTACAGCTATAGGTCAACGGCTCTCAGCATTTCAGCTGTGTGGCTGACACAGACATGGAAGCTCCCAGAACTACAGTGCCACCTCAGGTTTAAGCAGTTTCTGCAGGTGATAGATCTGAATGGAACTATTTCCGTCATCAGTGGAAATAGGTACAAAGACTTTACTGATGTGGGTTTATGTGAACAGTATTCAGTCTGCAAACTGGTAGTGTGCAATGCCTACAGGCTCTAACTGCCTTCCTTTACCTTACTATCCTTTGCAAATCCTGTGAATCTAAAAACTGGCATCATTCAGCCAATAAGAATATGTAGATCAAAACTAAACTGAATGCCCATGAATCCAGGCTAGGAAGCTACAGAACCAAAAGCTTACATAGAGATGTAAGCATCCTGGAGACCGGGGTCAGTCAAGGAGACTGGTATAGGTTGAGAGACAGAAAATCACACGCCAGCTGCGCAGGTCAGAGAGGTCATACCTGAGAGATGTCCATCACAGCATCGCAGCTGAGAGGTCGGGCAGAGGTCAGGTCATTGAATCCCAGAAGAGTAGAGATGATTCCATTCTGATCAATCCTGCGAATCATGGTCCCATCCACAAAGAAGATTACACCGTACTTATCCACCGTAATGCCTGTAGATAAAAAGTAACCCAATGGACAGGAGAGGGAAAATAGCCATTAATTATTTTGTTTATCTGTGACTTAATGCGATGACAGGACACCACTAAATAACAATTAAGGTCTATTCACTGCAATGAAAATGTATGACTAATCACAGCAATGAAAACTGAAAACTGCTAGGACTGATTTTTAATCAATAATGGACAACAACAGAAACATTAAAAGGATGAGGAGTGTTCCATCAATGCAGTTCTCATTTGTCTCTTTTGTTTCTTGCTCTCTCTACCTCAGACAACAATAAAGCGAAGAAAACTAACCTTAGCTAAGCTATTCACACCTCTGTATTTCTGTATTACCTCAGGGTCTGACACAATATTTCAGCAGCTTGTAACGTCAAGTCTACAGCAGATGGAGCAAAATTTCTGTTTTCTATGTAAACCTGAACTATACATACACATTTCAGTGGGGCTTGAGTCTTATTTCAGCACATATGAATCACAATGCCATCCCAGTGGAGGACAAAAAGCAAGCATGTGATCTAATGACTAATGCATTATCCAAATATGGAAGCAACAAGAAAAAGAAGACACCAAATAAACACATGGGAAGGCGTGCTTTGAGAAATAAATTCAGTTTTAAAATAACACTGGTGAGCTATATGTAGTTAGTGAGAGAGGCAAGAGAAGAGAAGATTATGTGTGAGAACTGAAGAGTATTGATCTAGCCTATGGGACTACTGTATTTCAACTATCCAGCAATCTAGTCTACTTGAAAAGATGAATTGGTTTTTATGAGAGAAAAGAGGAAACATTATCCTCAACTGATTTGAAAAACTACACACTACATTGGTTATAATAACATCCATGTACCTCTAGGGTTAGTGAGAGTGGCCTCAACAGCCTTTCCTCCATCCCCGCAGCGAGTGTCGTCATATGGGAGACACTGGTCACCAGTGCCTGCTATCAGCTCCAGATTCTTGGCTACATCTTTCACAACATTCAAGGATTTCACCTTAAACACCTTCCTGCTGCTGGTGTCCGAGAGGTACACAGCACCGTTCACTGCACTGGTGGCCAGGTAGTACTTATGAGCAGGGCTGTTGCTGAGAGAAGGGAAAAAAAAAGAGTAAGAAGCCCAAGTCAATAAAGCTGGAAGGGCTACAGTGGTTTCAATAAGAAACATTGTGTAATACAATTAACATGGATTCAAAAGCCATTTAGAGAGTCAATTGGACAAAATTACAGTTTAAACCAAGGACATGGAAAAAGAAAAATAGAATGAGATTAAACATGGAAAAACAGAATGAAATTAAACATGACATAATGGTGGAGCTTAGAACTCATGTACAATACAGTCAGCTTAGTTAGAATTCCCCGCTGTCAAAAGACAGTGGAAACTCCATTTGTGTGTAGACATATACACAGTAGACATACAGTATATGAAAATACTGCATATGTTGAGATAGTGATCTCTAGTTTCTTTCAAATAATTGAAACAATAGTACTGCTGAAGGGAATACAGTGCTGGCAAGACAAAGGGAAACAAGGGTGTAGAGGGATTTAGTCATTGGGGTACATTGGATCTTTTGACAGAAATCCTAATTACTACCCCATCCCTGACCCATGAATTCTGTGTGATATCATCTGAAAACAACATTATAAAAAACCACAGAGTCTATAGTAGTAGCATGGTTATTGCTAGAAGAACTACAAACAAAGTACGTTTCCTGTTTCCCTTGGGACATTTTTTGAGAAACACAAATGCATAGCTGAAACAACAATCTAAACACATTATGCATTCATCAGGCAGAGATTCCAGCATAGAAAAATATCTTATTAAATTCCCAACCCAGTCAACAAAGTAATCATTCATATCCACAGGAGGTTGCTCAACCTGACAGACAGACAATAGAACCAAATATAACCAATCCTGCTGTGGTGGGATACATACAATCTAATGGCATACTCCGTTCAGGAAAGGTATCAGAAGACAAAGATGACTGTAGATGAACCTATAGAAGCACCAATGAAGTGGAAGAGAGGATGGTTTCCATAAAAAACTCTGCTCTTGCTTATAATGAACATATTACTAAAATCAAAGCAAGGCAGCATGGCAGAGCATCTGCACCCAATGGTACTACACACTAATGAATGCTAAAGACTATAGGCAGAACTGATTTTGAAACTGCAGATTTGACTGGCTTTTCTTTGATCTCATAAATAACATGCATAGTATTTGGACCAGATGCCTTTTCTCTTTAGGTGCCCCAGGTAATCCCTTTCAACCAGTTCTATTAGTTGACTGGTTGATCTTTAGAAAATTTCACAAAAACACTTTTGACAATTTATTTTTAAATCGAGTAATCCAAGCAAAAATGCAAAACATTTATGGGTTCCAGGTTTTCAAATGGGATCATTTGCTACTTTTTGCAGTTGAATTGAATCATTGTAAATTGAATATCATTGGGATTTTTGAGTGTTGGAGAAACACAAGCAAATCATAACCAGTTTAGTAATGTAGTGGCTAGTGTCACCTTAAAGATGACCAGAGTTATCAGGGCAGGATACATCACAATTCTGCCAGACCTGATAAGCATTATGGAGAAACCTGTCAGCAGGGTGTCATTCAAAGTGGATTAAGACAGAATCTCAACAATAACCTTCAGGGTTCTTTTAGGGCTTATGGTTGGCGTGACAGTGCCAAAGCTTATATTTTTATAATACAACAACAAGAAAGACCAGTGGGTCTGTGGAATTGTCAACTCCTGTACATAATTTTAAATGACAATTGACCTTCAATGAATCAGTGATGACAGGACACTGCAGCAAACCCCAGGCGCACATGTCACAATCAGCCCACTGACCAAGTTGACTGATATGTTGGTCTACAGAACATTCCAGGTACATCCGAGTGGCTTAGAAAAATGACTGCTGTCGTGGAGTAGGTCAGTAGCAACCCTCAATAACTGGACTCTACTTTGCATTCTATCTGCCATGTGCAATCAGCAGATACCTTATCAGCTCCCAGTTGCATGTAGAACACTGTTGGTCTCCCTTAGTGTTTGAAACTATGAGGTGTTATTCCCTGACCTTGAGCTATGGCCATATACTCCATCTATATTCACTGACAACATCTAGTTTGTAGAAGATAATTGGATTTTGCTGCATGCTGGCGCGGTAATGGAGGGAGCTTGGCTATAGTGGATGGGGGACATCCTTAGAAGGGGGTCAATGAACATTGCAGTGAGATCACCCACCTCCCAGTCCTATCGCTAGCTCACACATGAACAGGAGGCAGCCACCCGTTTTATACTGACACATGCTGTGTTTTCCTGAATAAATCTCCTTTTTAATATGCAGATGTGTTTGGAGTACTGAGACCAGAGATACAGAGCTTTCACGTTAGGCTTGCTCTGGCAAACGCATGTGTGGTGTGTGTGTGTGTGTGTGTGTGTGTATATGGCCGTGTGTGTTCGTGTACAGGATTGTCCTAACATTTGTGTAATTTTTGATTTGCACAAAGATATTTGAGACATAAATACTGGTAAAAGATTCTTGCAGAGACAGAAAAGGCAGTAGAGAGCTTCTGAGTGTTTTGTTAATGTGGACATTCTGGCTGTAGGGGTCAGTGACCAGAATGACTTGGCTTTTCATTCTCTGTTTGACCACATGTTCCCCGGCTGAAGTCATGACCCTCTGATAGAAAATCAATCAATGGCCCAATACATGAGACATGGTATCTAAAGACAGCACACAGAGATTTCCCGGGCCACCACCTGCCATGGAAAATGTGATCTTTGTATCTTTAGCCATTGATAAAATATATACGTTTTATTAGGCACATCTATGTGCATCCAACATTTATGAAACTTATCACATTCAGTGTTTCTCCTGACATTGTAAGAAAGGTGTGACTATGTGAGTAAATTATGTGGTCATTTTTGAGACTGTAGTATGCAGTTCTGTCAAACTGTATTTTATAATATGGAAAGGTGTTAAGATAAATAATCAAAGCACCTATTACTATTCAATATATGCAATACATACAAAGCAGCATTAACTACAGTCCCCAAAGGTCTGTAGAATTGAATTAATACTTCTCTAACACAAAACTGAAAATTATACACACTTCAAAAAGGTTGGGTTTCCCACAATATTGTTATATTGGACTGCAATGGATGTACAGTAGTCAGGTGTACCCAACAAACTGGCAATACAATGTTCTATATCTGACTTTGAAATGTTTAGATTCCTTGTCAGATGGCAATTCCACAACCATTTTTAATTAAATGAATATATTGCAAAGAATAATAATAGTTGAATTTAATTCACATAATAGTTTAAGGCAATAATATCATTTGTAGCATATTGGACAATGTCATTTGACTCCTTATATCAACCCTGAGGAAAAGTGCAGCATCTACTGAGCAAACAATCAGCTGCTTTCTTTTCAGACAGAATTTGCAATCACACATACAGATTCAAACATACTGTCAAGGCAATAAATCCAGAGATTAAGTGAGCCTAGGACACACAGTTAATAAATCATTAAATCTACAGCTTTGGGAAGATAAAAATTAAACAGACAGCCAGTATTTCAAGATATGATCTTCCTTTTGCTTTCAAGTGCAAGTCTGAAATAGGCTCAAAAGTTCACTTCAAAATCAAGTATATGGACTGTACCTATATTAATCTAAGCAAATACCGTACAGCTTACCTATGCCTGAAGTCTTTATTTCTGTCAGTGTATGCCAAAAGCAGCAGAAGGTGAGAGAGGAGGAGAGAGAAGAGGAAATGTTAGTTGTTAGAGGATAGAATTTAAAAACAGTTGTTAGTAGACGGAATTAATTGAAAGAGAATAATAACAAAAAATGTACTTTATTATCTACTCGAACCTGTCTGTACTGATATTAACAAAGAAATTAATCTTTTCCTGGAATGTCTTCTGTTAAGACCCCATTACCTCCTCTTCAGGCCCTATCAGGGCCAAACTCCAGCTGATACAGGTGAATGAGAGAGGCAGGACCATCAATCCTGGGCCTTTAGGGCATTTCTGTCTATCTCAATCGACCTCCTTGGTTTATGACCTGTGTACAGGCCCATCTGAGCTCATAGTCCTGAGTGAGTATTGGTAGGTTACTCCATGGTTACCTGAGCTCCAGGACGCTGGTGACATTCCCTGTGGTGAAAATCCTCCTCACATAGTTGAAATCGCCCACGTACAGACTTCCATCTGAGCCACAGGCCAGAGCCACAGGGGCCAGCAGCTTATTTCCGTCAGCAAGGCCATTACAGCTGGGGCAGGAGATGCTGCGCCTGCGCCCGTTCCCCATCACACTGCCGATTACTGGAGGCTGCTGGGAGATGAAGACGTTCTCCCCATTGCCCATGTGAAGAATACCTGATGAGGACACAGTAAAGAAACAAGTAACACCTGCAACCTGTTTTGGTTTAGGAGAGTTTGAGGACTCTGGGCTATATTAATGGTTATTGTGGTTAATTCTTGCAATCCTGGTAACCAGAGGTGGGCTTAAACAACAGGCAGTTAAATCAGCTTCTTTAATCCTCTTTGAAAGCAGCAGTGTTTCCTAATGAACTGAGAAGGGTCCAGGCCATCTTCTCCCGAAAAAAACAAAAAAACTTTTAGAAATAAACAAATAATTACACAACAGCCCAATAATGACTATACAACACCAAAAATGTGTTACTGAGGGCAGATGATGCCTCGTTTCATGTTAAATTTACTGTTTAGGACACCTTATAATTCCTGTCCAAGTCTACTGATGTCCACAACCTACTTTACATGAATATTCATGCGGTTAGTAGTTAAAAAAATAAAGTGTATTACCATTATCAGTGCCTGTTGACTGTACTTTTTTTTACCACAGTGATTAAAAAGGTTGCACCCAATTACTTATATTAGAAATGTTTACATGCATATAATAATTCCACCACTTCAAATTGTTTATGCGGTTTACATTTATGCATTAGCTAACTGCTCCCAATTAATCCTGTTTACAAAACAGAAATTATTATTTGATTATTCAGAAGAAATAGTGTTTGGAGTTGGAAATAAAAAATGTTGCTGAATTTTTGAGGGAGCTCATGACACCTCCTAGAGCCAGTAATGTGTATACAAACTTTGAATCTGTACAGAATAGCAGTTAAGACTGGTGGGCTCAATAAATATGTTGGCAAACTCCATGTCAGAATGTTTTATTGAGTAATTAAGATACTCATGTTGTTTGAGGTGTGTGTAATAATATGTAATGCAGTTAATAGCTGGTAAGCAAAAGGATTCAAATGGGATACTCATATTGCTCTGTTTCTGTTGGATAGTTAAGTAGGCAACTGTGCACTAGCATTTTACCCAGTAGGAACCTGGTAAGCTGAGACTATTCCAATGATCTTGAACAGTGGTCCAAAATTGCTTATTGCAGTTTGAAATGTATATTAGCTGACATTTTTATGTGAAAATGGAAGACACAAAAGTCAAAACAGAGATAAGAAGCTGATGGGATTGTGAAAGGGTCAGTATGTGCACCAACTGAAGCCATGAAAATTGCTCCGTGCGCATGTGTTTGCAATAAGAGGTGGTCTTAACAGATGGAAACACAGGCTCAATTTCACGCCAAAATGGGGACCAAAAAGCCCTTGGCACAAGTAGAATCTCTTGGAGCTAGAAAATTACAACACAGGCACAATCACAAAAAATTGACTTGCCCCGATTACAAATGGCCTTACCTCCACCAGCCTTGTGCAGGAACAAAAATAGAGCCCCATGTGTACATACAGTGTTATGTACAGGCATTAAGATGCACACCCACACGCACATGCACACTATTTTTCATTGCCAATATACTCTTGGAAAATACTCAAATATGTAAATGTAAAGATGTTCCTGCAGCCCAATCAATGTAATCATATTTGAAATCCAACATCTGCATGTCTGCTGTAGTTTTTCTGTTTCTGATGATACTTGGTGACCTGAGTTCTTTGAGCAGCACAACATTTGGTCTATCAGAAAAGATCAGCCAAGCATCCCTTCCTGGGACGTGATTTAATCTTAGGGACTGCTGCTGCTGGGAATAGCAGACTGACAGCAATTAAATTAGGGATGATTCTAAAAATGCTGGGCATGAACAAGACATGGAGATGCCAAAAGGCTGGGGGATGGGGCGGAAGAACTGGCAGTGAAGGTGGAGAGGGTAGGGAGGGGGCAAGTAGTAACTCTCTCCCTCCTCCGGACAGCACTTTCAGACTCAGCAGGTTTAGTGTGACAGATCAAAGTGCCACCTTCCTGAGCACTTTTCATAGAAGTATGCCTCATCTCTTCTGATGAGCCCTTCCAGACACAAACAGACTGCGAAGCCTAGCTTTGGACAGGTGCTGCTGAAAGTTTTTTTCTCTTCATTCCTACTCCTGCCTTTCAGGAGTAATTTGCTGGCAATAAGAAAATTGACCCCCCTTCATCTAAAAATGGACAGAAGTAATAAAAAAGTCAGATCTATCTGAGGCCACATGACATTGGTGTATTGAAAAAGCCTCAAAATGTTGCAGACTGGAAGGACAATTCAATGTCACACTAAAAGCATCATCTGAGGTAGTGGGTTGACATAGTGGTACTTATCTGTACTCTTGGGCTCATTCAGAATGATATGTGTAAAATGCGATATGTACTGAGAAACTTATGACTTACATCACAAAATGTGCCCAAGTGAAAAAGTCTATTACTGAGTTGCCATAAAACCAGTGGAATTAAACTGCCAGTTAAATGAGATGCTCCAATGGAAATTAAATAAAATAATTCTGTTTACATTTTTAATATGTACATATTACATATTACATATATATATCTGTGTGTGTTTACAATGCAACAATCAAATTTATTATGTATTAAACTGAAATTTTTTGTGGTTTAAAATGATCTTGTGAGTAGGTGTAAGTGTATGAGTGTATGAGAAAAGGAAATTTAAAAAGGGATTACAAGTTGACTCACCACTCTGGATATTTAAAGCATGATGCTTGTCTATTGTCCATCCGCCCAGTTTGGAGGCAGTGGTTTCGTAGCCCTGTAGAACAGCAGTCCTCTTCTCCCATAGAATAAGGTCTGGACATGACTCATACTCAAAACCCACAGATACTGGGGAAAGAAGCAAAGATAAAACTAGCATTAGTGAACCACATGTGTTCTGGATAAAAAACAAAAAAAACCAAAATGAAAATATGTACTTCATCACTTACCAAAAGCTTCAGACAAGCCATAGACCTTCTGGCTGTAGACGTCAGCCTTGTCCCACACAAAGTCATACGAGAGGTTGGGGGATGCAGGAAACCACTTTCTGAACAGCCTGCCTTCAACAGCCACCATGAGGTGAACCTTCATCAGGTTGAAAGGGATTGTGGAATGGGTGAGGGTAACCCTCAGTATTGACTTGTAACCTGGGGTCCTGCTGCTTAAATAGCCAAGTTTCATATCAGTCCCTGGTATAGGCACTTCCTCCTGCAGAGACTATGGACAAAAAACAAAGCTTATCAAAAGCAAACATACATTCTGGGGCTAGCTGGAAGGAACTGTAAATATTAAACTGCATAAAAATCTATTTTCTTCAAACTTTAAGTTAGGATTGATAACATGCCTCCACATAACCTCTGTTTCTCACTGATTATCAATATGTCATTCCTTTGGTCAGTGACCACTACAGTGTTTGTCACATACTATTCATAGTCTTGCCTCCAACCAAATATATGGACCCAAGGGGAGATTAGAAACATCAATAAGAGGACAATTATACTCCAGCATTACAGGGAATCCAATGAAGGATTTCTTCATTATGTACTGCAGTGAGTAGTTTTCATAATTGATTTAATAATAGCTAGTCCTTCATTAGGACAACAGTCTTTCCTGCAATCCATATGACAATGGCATCACAGGAGTGCCCTTGGACTCAGAGCATGCATAGTACGATAATATATAGAGTAATAAAAGTTGTTTTAGTAAGAGGCAACGTTGTGGCCTTGGGAAATTTCCACTGAGGTCAGACCTGTAACCTCTTGATGATATAACAGTAGGTCAGGAGCACAGACATTGTATGTTCAGTTTTGGGTTCAAGGGTCAACAGCACTGGTTTGGTTGACCAACTCCTCTCTGCTCTAATTAAGTCATTTCTCATCCCCTTTGTCCACAGTACGGCACAAGATGTAGTGGAACAATTAAACCAGCTACCCAAAGCAACACTGGTCAGAGGACACGTCAATTATTATGTGTTTCTTTTTAAATGTTCACAGTGTAGAAATGCCTGGTTAATTGATCAGAATGAGGACTTTAGAAGTGTAAATTGGATGATGTCCCAGTATGGTGCTCTCACAGCTCAAGGAATAGCAAAGACAGGGCTACTATAAATAGACTCGACTGCACACTAAATTCACTGATATGCCATAAATCTTATGAGGTAAACTGGGAGACAAAGTAATTAGAGAAGGGCACAGAGATGCCTGTTAGACATACAGTAGCCACACATTCAGCTGCACACAAAAGCCAATGCAAACGTGTGTTTGCACCAACACATGCATGGACAGAAATCGAAACATATGTATGAAATATAAATACAAATATTTTCCAGTGCTACTTGTAAGCTTAACCTAGGAAACTACAGTCCAGGAGAAATTAAAAACGTCCAGGCTGTTTTCTGTGCGCGAGGTAATCATCATCACTTCTGCAGGCAAGACAGTACAATACACATTGTAAATCGCCCATGTTCCTTGGACCAATTACACTAGAGAGATAAAATCACAGCACTGCCATGAGCCAGAGTTACTATTACACTTGTACTTGATGAATAATCTTCAGAGTCTCTCAGATGTGTGGCATGAATCATTTGGAGGAGAGACCAACATATATCACAACCCGAGGGTGGCTGTAGAGTAGTCACCTGGATTTCAGGTACGACGGTCCCCCTTTCGGTGCAGGAGCCAGCAAATGCAGTGAGCGGAGCTGGGGACACCACGGGGCTTGGCCTGGTAAAGCTGCTCAGGTCACAGCTAGGGATGTCATTCTCCTCATGCCGCATGACGATGGTATCCATGACAAAGAAGCGTCCCCATGGCAACCACAGAGTATGCTCCTGGGTGATAAATGGAGCGCGCTCAAAGTGCAGGGCTATGGCTATGCCCCCATTGGTCACCAAGTCAAAACTGAAACACAGATGTGAAAAATGTCAGAGAGGATGAATGTTGATTCACATACAGTGAATGAATGATGAATTCTATATTTTTCAAATAAATACTGTGCAAATTCCCATTAGCAAAGCATGTAATCTGCTGTGTGTTGAGGATTAAACCATGCCACAATTTACTGTTGATATAATGAACTAATTAAGTATTTGTTATAACAGATTAAACAGTAATACATTCATGTTTTAGTAAATAAAGACTGCTGTTAAGAAAAGACGCCGTTTCACTATTTAGCGCTATCTCTCAGGGCCACACAAGCTGAAAGTACAATAAGATGAAGAAGCAGTTCATGCGCTGAATAACAATGTCAGAAGCACACATCTTAATTAATGTCATAAGCTGCAGATTTTACTTGAAGAATGGAAAATAACATATGCAGTCTTTGACTCCAGACATGACTGTTTCTACCCCATGCTCGTGTAATGCATTGCTCCTCTGCTCACATTTATATATGTGAGAGAGAGATTTGTGCTGCAGGATTGAGGCAGCTGCCACTTCCCTATCGATCCCGTAGACGAAGACTGTCCACTCTAACATCAGTCTAAAAGCCCTGCAATGCAATTCTATCTACTGTTGCATTAAAGGGCCTCTGCATCTGGTCATGTAACTTGTAATTTATTAATAATAATAAAAATAATAACATTTATTTAAATAGCACTTTTCTTAACAATTTTACATAGTGCTCCACATAAAGAAAATAAAACCAGACAAGGCAGATAAAAAGAAAGTAGAGACAATAAAATGAATATAGAGTATAGGAAATTTCTCTCTGAGCGCCAATTAGCACCTGGTCACCTGCAGGCCCCTGGGACAAGGCCTTATCCTCACATGGGAAACATCCTTCCCAAATTACAGCTAAAGAAGCCTGTCAAAATAACTACCATTAAATTAGGTAACCTCCCTCCTGGTTTAAGCTACTATATAAATAATCTGCTCAGTCTCACTTCCCTTGAGGGTAAACATCTGATTGGCTGTGATGATAAACAAAGGTTTGTTCCGCCCTTGGTGTTTTGCCCTTGGCTGGTGTGAGAAGAGTGAGTTTGCCAAGCAGCACGGAGGCTGCAGAGATGATGGGAGCGGTGATAGTGATACCCTTGTGCTGCCCTGATCCATCAGTAGCTGTGCAGCTGCAGCCGGTCAGTCTGCATGACACCTGGCAGGTTCTGGCAACGCACGCTCAAAACACTTCTGGACAGATACCCATGGGTAGTGTGGCCAATCGATGAAGGGATTCATTGGCTGTTATCAATCATGACAACAGCCTTAAGCAATGTGACAAAACTTATTAAGCTACCTACATCAGCCTTGCTTGCTTGTGCCCTCAGGGAATGCATCAAGCTAGAAGAGTTAACCCTGCCAACAAACTTGGCATGCCCAATAGAAAATATACCCAATCATTTCTCAGCAAATGTATATTTATAATGTACTAAACTGTATCAACATTAATGTTAAAGTGAATCAGCAAGAAGTACGCATGAATAATTGCTGTATAGATGCTCATATAGTGACTGTGGTGGGCGCTTTATGTATGATTGAAGTGGGTGAAAGTACACTGGCATTAGTTCATTATTTATTAGGATCTCAAGTCCTCATTCACTCTGCCTTCGACTATTGTATGTCTTCATTCTCTTATTCAAACTCTGTAACACATTAGTGTCCTGTGTACACAGGAAATAATCAACACAACAGGGTTAAAATTATAACAGCAATTAGAATACTAATTATCAAAGTGAATTTGAGTATTGAACAAGTGATGCAAATATTAAGAGTGTTGACTGGAATTAAAGCACCATCCAGTTCTGAGAGTGAGTCCTGTGAGGACTAAATCTCCACTTTAAAAGATGTGTTAAGTAGTATGGTAATTTCAGGAGGACTGCCTTATTAATAGTTAAAATTAATGGTTAGTGTTGTTCAAATTAAATAACACTGTCAACTAAACAACTGCTGTATTTACCACAAAACAGACAGAAAACGAAGAAGTCTGAACTATGTCATTATACGGTGTCATCACGGGTCTGCCAAGTGTTCGTGAGTATTCACAAGTACACTGTATTTCCAATATATACAGTATCATGGCTCATATAGAGGTTCTTGCAAACACCTAACACTGTAGTTATCTGGAATCCACATCAGCACTTTACTCATTATTGGAGAAGAAGCATGAAAGGTAGCAGGTCTGTCTCAAAGCTCAGCCAGTCAGAAAATGGCTACATACTGTAGCTGTAAAGAAACTAAACTAACCTCTTTTGTTTAGGCCAGAAAACTTTTCAAGATAGTGGAAAGGGTAATTTAAAAAACCAAGCCCTCGGACAATAAAGAACACATAATAAAAATGAGTTGAGACAGCTTTCCCATTTCTAAGTGGCTGAACAGGTGCATTTCTGATTTCACGCTGCACTGAGCCTGTTTACAGTGATTGCAGGGGAGTTGCAGGAGACTGGGCATGTTTACAGGGGAACCTGGGAGATGGAGTAGTGTTTACACATATGCTGGAAGGGAGAAAAGAGTATAGAGTTTTGCAAAGGAAAAACTGAGTGATGCATAAGAAAAATGGGACACGCACAAATGGGAAAAGGCTAGAGATGAGGGAAGCCAGTGCAGTGGAAAGGACATGAGACCTGGGCTCAAGAAAAGCACAGGAAATAAGTGAAAGAGTAGTGCCCAGAAAGGAAAGGCTTAAGGGCAGTGGGAGATTAGAGGAGGAAGAGCGTGAAAGGAGGGAGAGCAGATGAAATAAGCAAGGAAGGTGAAGATGATGAGGTGGAGATGAGAGATTTTTGTAAAACTAGGGAAGGAAAGGAGACTGACAAGAAGATGGAAGGACTGAAGAGAAGCAAGAATGATCAAGATCAAACCAGCGGCAAAGATGTGGGCCTTTAGAGTGTCAGTGACTGATAAAAGTGTCAGGAGGAAGTGGGGCTTGGAGAGCAAACACCAATTCATGCTGCGCTGTGATAGAGGGGCTTGGTTTGCCAAAAGGCCTTACTAGCACTGACTACTGTGGGAGATACAGGAGGATTGGAGGTTACGAGTGTGTGCTTTATGTGTGTGAAATTCAGTCCAAAAAACATATTTAGAAAAGAACAGATTTCAGAACAGAAAAAAGATTTACAGATAGTATTACGCTTCCTTTGACTCCCTGGTATTTTTCTTTAAAAGGGACCTATTATGCTTTTCCTTATTTTCAGTCATATATATGATGTTGGATGTTCATATTAAACATGGCCAAAGTATCAAATTATGAGGTAAATGTATGTAGAAGTAATCCCTGTGAGCAAAAAGCACCAGCTTCAGGCTGCTCTGAATGCTCGGTTTTTTCTACTTTCAGCCCGAGCTGACGTCAGCTCGTGATGGATTTCTTTATGTGGTCAACTGCTCCACACACAGCGCTGAGTTCCCTGTCGTAGTTGTTATGGCAGAGTGGCACTGTCTGTATTTCCGCTTGCTGACTCCACTGGAAGTGAAGCAACTGCAGAAGAAACTGACTGACTGCAGTGAGCTTGTAGCTTAGCCCCATAAATGCTGTAGTTGTGTTAAGACACTTTATGTTCATCATGTCTTAATTCAAGGCTCCCTTGTCATGCTGTTTGTTTGGTAATGCTCCTGTTACATCTTAAAAGTTATTATGGGTTCATAAACACCATTTTGTGTATGCATCTAGAAATTGTTTTAAGTTAAATAGTGTAATGCTAAGTCTGCTAGCATTACCATTTTTCTATGGGATTTCCCACTAAGTGAGAAATCCCAACTCCCCAATTTTGAATGGTTTTTGTGATTGCTCTGATTAATAGATGTATTCTTTGATCTGAGGCTAATGCATGGTTGAATCAATGCATTTCATTTTATGAAAAAATTGCCCCCTCGCAATTTGTTACAGCCCTGTCAGTCACTTCATCCTGGCGAGAGAGAAAAAGGCTATTTTGATATTGACATTCACAAGAATGATATATATTCTGGGTGGCCAGTTTTATATTTCCAGTTGTTATCTTTGTATGGTATTCATTTTTCTAGCCTGAATGATTTCTGTGTTTTTGTGTGACTTGTTTATACTGAGTCTATAAGAGAAAAAAAGTCATAATAACGTGATTTCATTAAATCAGTGTTCTGCTTCGTGAAACGTGACGCCAAATTTATCAGAAGAACTGAGTGAATTGTGAAAAGTCTGTTTGATAAGTTAATTTACATTTTAAATAACCGATGACGAGGCTGCAAAACAAACACTAGTAAATGTGCTAGTTTTTACTATGTAGTTTGGCCTACAGTCACTGTACTAATGATTGATTGGAAAAAGTATTTTAATCATTTTTGTGACGTTCATAATGTCATGTTGTGAAATAACTTTATTAAAGTAAAAATCCTGCATTCAAAACATATGTAACAGTAAATCAATTCAATGTAGTTAAATATCATCAGATAAAGTCTTCCACTGTATCCTACTGTCAGAGAAAAACCACCATTAACATATTGTTAAAGTTAACGGAGCTGGGCTTACTGGTGAACATCTACTCCTTCAAAAAGAGAAATTATGATTTCTTATGACTCAAAAAGAGACTCTACTTCATTCGGCAAACATTTAACATAATTTGGTGTTAAATTTAATTCCATGTATCCAAGTGAGTTTGAGTATGTGATGTTTCCCAGATAATGCTTGTCTGCCTTAATGATGCAGTTTACACATTTTTATTTTAACTGCTGATTCAGCAACATTCTTGTTTTTGTTCATTAAGTTTGTATTAGAAAAGGCTTGTGCTACGCTGTGATGCACTCTGTCGCTGACATGGAGTGCACCCTTTTTCTGTTAAAAGTGTGTAGTTAAAAAGATTGTGATGTGTTTTTGTAATAAAGTACGTGTTGTTAAGCATTGTCTTGAGGGGGGAAGGAGGAGGGGTTCTATTGTCACATGGTGGTATTGGCATTTTTACCCTGTAAAACTATACTTTTCCAACCATGTTTTAAGTCCGGTCCCCCTGTGGAAACTGAATGCCCCCCCCTCCCCTCGGGGCCAGTTACCACGGTAACTCACTGGCAGGTTTTCTTCTCCTCCCCCACCAGCCTGAAGCTCTGCTCTGCTCCTCTGTTTGTGCTTACTATGATAGTCACTTTTATTACTGTCACAGTCACTTTATGTACTGTCAGTCACTTTATTTACTGTCTGTCACTTTGTTTACGGTTTAGTCACTTTACTTCCTGTCATTGAACATTCCTTGAGCACTGTGGAGTTACTCATCTACTGCATCAACAATCTCCATTTTAATATTTTTCACATTATTGTAAGATCCATACATTAATCTAACATATTTCAGACCTGCCTGAGTCACATCAATAGCTGTGTTTTGATGGACATTTCAGCAGATTATGTTATAGATGCAAAATAGTAGAGAAGTAAAGGAAGCAAAATACATGAAAGTTGGTTTGTGATTGCGGAGAGCTCTGCATGTCTCTAATTAGCACCTCTGCTAATTAAAGACACGTAATTTGAGGCTTTTCAGCCAGGACCAAAACAGGGGCAAATTGCGCTCAGCTGCAAAACTTTATGGGTGTGTTTGTGCCATTGTATCATCAGAACAAATCTTTTGTGAATCAGACCTTGAGACGGGGCAGATAGCAGTTGCAAATGATGTGCAATTCATGCTGCTATCAGCGGCTGCAATCCATTCTGTGTGAATTCGCCCCTCAGTCTTTCTGCCACTCAGTGGGTGTAACTGCAGTGACTTCCGCCTACGGAGACTGCATCTGGACTGCTCACATATGCTACCTGGTGGTTGTTGGTGCAGCTAGTGCTGAAATCAGCTAGATAAAATACAAGTCCCCCTTCCCTATCTGTTTGCCGCTGTGCAGCTTTACCGTTGCGGTAACTGCAACATACAAAACAAGTGATATCTGTACTATTCCTCCCTGCATTATTTCTAACTGAGCCGCTGAATAAAGAGCTCCAAATATCTCCATGTGTTGCTGTGTCAACCGGTTTTTAGAGCTGCTAGCGAAGCTCTGCTAATTCAGTGAGGAACATTTAATTTCCTGTAAATTCTTCACAATAAAAGTCTCCCGTTATTTAGTAATTTAAAAGCTTTTAATATGAAGCTGTAAAAGCAGGAAATGTTGGGTTTTCATTGGCCGTAACTTAACACGACTCTGATGCAGCTGCCTCTTGGCAGGCTTCTGGGAAGCTAGCCAATCAGAACAGAATGGACTAATTGGGAGGGAGGCCTTAAAGAGACAGGAGCTAAGACTGCCTGTTAGAGACAGTGGCTGAACTGAGGGGCTGCATAAAGGGCCAGTATAAGAAAAATAAGGAGTTTTTTGAACTGTAAATCATGCAACGCTACTCTAGTGGGGTCCCAGAATAAAAATATATAGCTGGAAATGAACATAATAGGTCCTCTTTAACTCCACCAAAGCTGTGAAAAGCAGTCTGAGGTTTTAGTCTGGATTTTTCTGAGAAACTCTCCTGGTGCCAAAGCAGCTGGCACAGAGCCGCTCAAAGACAGCCAAACAGAGAACTCAGACTTTTTCAGAACACTTCACCACAACAACTTATCTTTCTCCAAAGGAGTTCTAGTGGTACTGCAATGAAACAACAAGAAGTTAGAGGATGCATTTCTTGACAAGGTTTCCTGTTTCTTACAGAGGCAGAAGTTGTGTAAAATATGTGGGACTGTCTGGGGAAGATACTAGTGATGACTCACTGCATTTAGTATATTTTGGACACAATCTTAAAACAACCATGTGACTTCATAATTGGTTGGGGTTAGGATTTATTTTTTTTAACCTAAAACAGTGATGGGATGTCTTTAATAACTTAAGTAAAGAACAGAATATTAATCTAGAACAAGAGAGGGGAAAGATGCAGAGCAAATTAATTGTAGGTCTGTGGCCTAAACTTAAATGTCTCACTTAATTCTCTAAATCTTCTATTGTCAAATAAATAATATCCATCTGTACTGTTTCATAACCACAGTGAGCTGCTTTGAATTGGCATATTTTATTCTTTCCCCTCCCTGCTGCTACTGAAGCATAACTTATGAGTGTACCAGAAGGGCTTTGTTTGATTTCTCTGGGAATTGAGCCGAGAACTCCAAAATTGGACCAAATGAAAGCACAAAGCAGATCAATGGCGGCACAGTTTGCAGTGGCAACTGTGTTTTTCCTTCCATCATTAGAATTCAGCACAGCTAAACAACGATATTTGACAATAATATAAATATCATTGTCACATCTCTGCACGTCATATTTAGGTAGCGGTTAGTGGCATTTGCATTGCATCCCTTGTTTGTGTGTGTGTGTGTGTGTGTGTGTACTGATATAAAGAAGAAGGCTCTTACCTTCCATCCTGCCTAGTAATTGTGTAACCATAGGACGGGTTGTTGATGAAACTGATGTTGACTCCAACCAGTGGTGTTCCATCCGATGTCACTACTTGTCCACGAATGACACAAGCATGGCTGTATGGGAGTGAGAGAGTCAAACACAGTTACTATGATGGAAAATTTTAAAACCAATACAATTGCAATACAAAAGCGACAAATAAAAAACAAGACAAGTGTGAGAGAAGTGTTGATTTGATTCTACAATCATTTTTCAGTCTGTAGTTAGTGGTTGTATTGGATTGCATTATGTTGAGAACTGTGTTTCTAATATAAGTGTTTCTAGTCTAGTCGTAAATGGGGATGGACAAAACAGTAGATACGCATTTCACTAAAATATAGTCTAATAAAACATCAGCACAAATAAAAAATTACCAAAAGGATGAATCAATGCCTGTCTGACTCAGTGTCAAACAAATTGAACATCTTATGATTTAAAGTATTCAGGTATTGGATGTTAAATTGTACAAGTGTACCTTCTGGTAACCCAATGTATGCAACAATAATAGAAATAGAAAGCACTGCATTTTCTTCAAGCAACAGAAATTCACCAAGAACAGTCAAATGGAAAAAATATACAGTTAGCATGGATGTTATCAAAAGGAAATACTGTACACAATAAAATCAAAAAACCATAAGAAGAAACAGAAACAGAAATAGAAAAAAAACTAACACCCTCCTCAGATGTCTCTGAGGGTTTTTCTATCCAGAATGGAAGGATAATGAGATAAGGAAGCTTTCCTTTGTTTTTTCTCTAATTAAAAAAAGAGGATTTATCTTTTCCATTACAGACTGCAAGAAAGGAAAATAATAAGGACTGCAGATTGCAAGACTTGCTTGGCCGGTTATCAAGACCTCGACAGATTTCCAGACTGACATCAGGTCTCCAGAAGCCGCATACATTAGATCTGATCATCAGTCCCCACCAATCAATGTGGGAAGTCGTCCAAATTCACCTTCTAATCTTACTGAACTGATGAGCTGAGACCTTGCTGTATCACGTCTGCCTCGCTGAGTTCTGCCCTCATCATTAGCAAGTTCCAACTCATGGTCAGACCATCGTTTCTGTTGTCGTTTGCAAAAAAACAGTCCCTTAACAAATGCCTTACTGTCACTTCTTCATTAGACCATGGCTATTTTTAATACATTTGGGTCTTAAACACTGCCTTGTACTGGAAACAATTAACACTAGCGTGTTAGTAGCTGCCCTCAACATGTCCTTACCAGAGGCAAGATCATTCACCCCACACTATCCTGGTCCCCAGGAACCCAGTTTTATGTTAATTAGGCCGGGTCTCCTTGAGAGGACCTTGGCTGTCCACCATTGCACTGTAAACAAGCAAGGAGATACTGCTCCGAATCCTTATGCTCATACCCAAAGATCTATCTGGATGCATTTACATAGAATTACTACTAAAGTTAACCCAGCACTGGCCTGGCTGTCTACGATTAATCATTCATGCCGACAGTTTATTTTAGAGTCTTGTTTGAAGAGCCAATCATCCACATTTTCTTCAGATGAAACTGTGAAAGTGGAACTATCTCCTTCCAGCCTCTGTGAACCACATGGGGAGATGATTCCTCGCTGTCAAGACAAATGATTTAAATATTGACATCAAATACAGCAGAAAGAAAGAGCAGCAAAGGAAGCGTAAAACATTTGCCACAGAAACCTCCCCACTGTATGAGATTTCACTAGTCCAGGAAAATTCAAAGTCGAAAGGGACTTCACAAAATCTCCAACCTTTATCATACATCATCCACTGAGGGCTAAGTGAGGACATGTTTTGGAAAATAAATAGGTGAAGCTCCAGGACTCAACAGGAAAACCTCTCTGGTTTTGGTTCTTTAAAGAGTGAGATTACCCATCACTGCTTCATGCAGTCATGCATTATGAATTTATACCCCTCTTTACCAGCGTGTTATAGTGAATAAACTACACTGCTCAGTAGTATTTTAGACCAAATAAAAAATGCATGCCAGACTAAAGTAATAATCAGATTACCTGATTACATAAAGGTCATATAGAAAACTTTCAATAAGCAAGGCCAATAAATGGTACCATCACCACAGAAACAACAAAAACATCATTACCCACGCAAATTACTTGATTATAGGGTACAACCTGCTGCAAGTATAAGCATGTTACTGGAGCTCTCTCTTTCCCTGCCTCTATGTTACCCAGCTGAAGAGTGTAAAATAAGGACACATCAATGGACATTTTTTTTAGCTGTCCAAGTACATAATGTTGCCAAAAGGGGTAGAGCACACTGAGAAGAAAACAAGAGATTTTCTGACACTAATGGCCTAATGCTAATAAAAGAGTTATAAATGAAATAATAAAAGCACAAGCCTGTAAATGAAGGGAATGGCTTCTGCCTTGCTATTATAAGCATGCTATCAATCTTTGCCCAAATTGTTTCATGGACAAAGTCCCTGTTTATTATTCTAGTCAGCATCCACCGCTGGGCCTTGGCAATCTCTTGTATTATGTGTCATGGTGGAGAGTTGAGACGTTTTATGCAGTGGCAGATGCTTTATTCAGTGGCACCTTTGCAGCTCTTTGTGGTGGGAAACATCAGAAATAGCAGTCCAACATGTCTACTAGCATAAGGAAGTGGTTAGGGGATCAATAAAGAGATGATCGGATGACCAGGGCAGGCATATCAGGAAGATGCTGAGACCGTGCCTGTAAGGCTCATCTGAAGCCCAGAGTCCCCTGTCATAACTGCTCATATCTGTCAGTGGGTGGGGAATGAATACCAAACATGAATAATAGATTATCACTGATATTTTTAGGTGAGCCAGTGCCTACAATCTTGCAGCTCATCTCTGGATTCTTGATTTTACTTATTTATGGCTGCATCTTCTTTGGAGAGAGACAAGAGTATTACTCAACCCTCTGTGCCTCTTCTTCTGTCCAATGAAGAACTGCAAAATGTTGAGTGGTTCTTGAAAGCCAGAAAAATGTCAATGAGGGAAAATGTCACAAAGTGTGTTACTACTCATGTGTGTGTTACCTTCTCAAGTATCAGCTGACACCGCCACAAAAGGGTTCAAAAACAGGCAGTGTTTGAGAACAGTTGGTGTAATTCATAAGGATATTTTTCTTTCTTCCGACTGCAAACTGGGTGACTACTTATGCTTGATCATATGCAGATAGCTAATGAATAAAAGACAACCATATGGACAGCGTAGAGATAAAAACATGTTTTACTGCAAACAATGGGTAAGATGGCATTAGGTTAGCAAACAGCACATTACCTGCAAATCTCAACAAGCACCAAACACTAAGATGTGTTGTGTTGCAAATTATACCAAAGGAAATGATCCTGCTTGAGGAGGGACACTTTTGAAATCGATTTTCCCTTCAAGAACAAAGCAAAAGCTGGGCTGGACTAAAAATAGTGATGTCTGAAACCATAACCTTCTGCCATCATTTTGAAAAGAGGTAAAAAAAAAATCCTGAAATAGCAACTCCATGTTGGGAAGTTTGTTTGATTTTTCTGCTGTTTTTGACACCGTTTTATAAAAATTTTTCATCGGGGACAAAAAATTCAAATATTCTCAACTTATTTTTTTGTTTTTGACTGTTGTCTGTTTGTTTCATGGGAGTATAATAAGCCAAGATGAGAGAGATCCATAACCAAGTGGGATGCAAATAAGGTGACACAGACTCACAAGCGATTAAAGATGAAAAGAGAAGGAGACAAAGGAAAAGAGAGGCAGGGGGATCTTATGGGACTTTAACAGCCATCCTGTCTGATATGAAAGCATCTCAGATTCCATGGCTGTGGTGTCGTGAGCTCTGCCTCTGGGAGTGGGCCTCAGATGGATTACAGTAAAAGTAATCACAATACATGAATATAAGATGCCTTTCGTGCCAGGGAATGCTTTTTGCTTCTTGCCACATTCTATGTTTGTCCATCTTGATCTGTCCATCATCCTTCTAGCTATACATGCCACCAGTCCCTGCCCATTTCAGCATCCTTCGCTTATAACTGGCTTTCTCCCTCACACAGCGTTTTGGTCTGGGTTAAAACAAAAACCCACGGTTTACATTTACACGGTCTGTCAGTGCAATAATGAAAGCACAGTAATTGCACTGGCCTACATTAATAATGAAAGTCACTGATTGATTTGTATTTGCGCCTGCAATGTCACTACTTTAAAATAGTGCTGTTACCTATAATGCAAATTCAGACTGGATAACAGTTAAATCCAAAGCAGAGCTAAACATCTGTTCATACAATCAAAGTCAACTATCCTGAGTAGCTGAATTAAAGTGAAACATCTTGCAATTACTACTTTAATTGCTAGTTTAACTGACTCAACGGCATAAGTATGAACTCACTAAATGCATCCAAGACAAATGATGATGCAGAAAAAACAAAATTCAATTTAATATTGATGTCAGAAATTGCTTCCCGGGAGAATAATAGCTTTCATCTGGCTACAGAATGTCACACTGTGTGGTGTCACGTGGGAGTAATGCACGAGTCACTCACTTGCCATCGAAGGGGTTGGCTCCGGGGATGACGTGGGTGCTGTCTCTGCCCACCAGGAAGCGCACCCGGTCATAGAAAGTCTGCAGGTTGTTCTGTGCAGAGGACATCTGTGTTTCCTGGATGATGTCCAGGGGGTCCGGGGAGCCCACACACAGAGAGGTGGTGTGACAGGTCGCCTGCAGACAGCAATCTGGATCCATGCAGTCCACCAGCCCATCTGACAAGGTCAAACAAGTCACACACACTCCCTCATTAAACAACAGCCTGTACACACACCTGGCAAAAGAAACTATGCATATATATTTTAGTCACTGAGGCATTATTGATCTTGACTGTTGTTTTACTACATGATTGGAGTCATGTCATATACATCTTGTCCTGGAAAACCTCTAGCTGTGCTCGTGGTTTCCTATCTGTAATTTAGATGAAATAATGTGACAGAATAAGAATAAGACAGAAAGAGCTGCTGTGCAATGCACTTTACTTTGCTGAAGTGGGTCATTGGACTCCCTACCCTTTGCTTTCATGGGCTTATCTGGCCAGATGGGTGATAAAAATAAACCCTGCTGTCAGTCAAATCCCCAGCAGCACCCCATCTTTGCCATTGAGAGCATTGTGGTCCCTGCGCAGTGATGGGGAGACAAACAGCCCCTGCATAAATAAAGGATGCTAACGGATAGCTCAAGCCTAGAACGAGGCCTGGAAGAAAGAAAGTCACGTCTCACACCTGGCCTCAAGAGTGGTGCAGCCCCCTGGCTGGCTCTGTGTGTGTGCCTGGCTCTGCTTGGGGCTAGTTAGAGGGCAGAGCAGGGACTTGCTCCTTGGGCCAATGCATGCTCAGGGCCTCAGGCCAGCTACTCTGCTTTTTAATAAAAACTTGTTGTGCAGGTGACTGACTAGATGCCAGTCCTCATACACATCTGTATAAGAAGTAAAGCTGTACAACTAAGTCTGGCAAGGATAAAGCAGAAATATTCTTAAGAGGTTAATTCTATAGTCAAATCATGTCTAGTTAAGAGTGCCTGTTGATGCTTGGCCAGTGTCAGAAGGCGTTGCTGTGTGTTGTTTGTGATTTTACCTCCATCGTTGTCCTTGACATCACTGCAGGCAGTTTCCATAGAGGTGTCACAGCCAGTGCCCCTCCAGCCCAGCTGGCACACACAGTACCAGCCATTGTTACCCAGAGTGCACCTACCATTTCCATTACACAAACCCGGACAGCCCTCTGTGTAACAAAAATGGACAAGGACAGAGGTTGGCACAGAATATTAAATAAAGCAGGTTTAATGGGTAATAGATAAAGATTGTATATTGTCTGTGAACAATCACCAACAATAAAACACTGACAACAGTGTGATCCTGTTGATGACAATGGTTTGTTGGTAATACTTCTCTGGTAGCAATAGACTAAAGTCATTTTAAGATTTTAATGTGTAAGGGCAGCTATAATGACCCTCAGCTGAAGTTGATTAATTTGATACACCTTTTGTGAAGCTTCTAATATCCCTTTGCAGTAAAATCAGATAACAGGGATCTTCTAAATCAATATTCACTCATTACTACGGTAGATTGGCCTCCTGTATCTATGCTACTACAGCTGGGTAATGAGAGCAGTATTGTGTATGCTGGCATTCCTTCACATAATTGGATCCGTTTTTATATGATTTTCGAATGTGACCATCATTATGATCACAGCATTACTGCTACTGTCATCTGCAAAGAAAAATGAGCTACAACAAAACTGCATTAGTTATTGAAAGAAGGTCTATATCATTATTTGCTCTCTTTTTTTTGATAAATTGTCTCCAGACTCTTTTTAGCAATCAATAAGATTATCCCTTCAGGGAGAGTGTGTGTTCTGTCATTAAGAGAAGCTGAATGCAAAATAAAATAGTAGTAAGTGGATAAGCCTGAGCTCAATAGCATTAAGCAGTGGAGGGCTTTGCACACACTAACAGTGTTCCTGGGCATGTGACCCAAGGGGAGCAAAAAGCAGGCTGGAGCAGAACGACAGGTGACATATTCCTCTGTTTCTTTCTGGATAGGTCTTCACAAGGGCATAGATCAGTGGATTATCTCAACCATTTTTCCAGGGCTGTTTGGCATTTATCTGGCACCTTTCGATTCATATCCCCGTGCTGAGGCAGAGGCAGAGGGTAACATCTCAAGATATCAGACGTACAAGTCTGTCTGTTTGTGTTGTTAGCAAGGTGCCTTGATAGAGAGAATGCTAAATTGACTCATTTTATCAACTAAGGAGACTTGGGTGGCTGTTTCTCTGCTCTTATATCAAACGGGGAGAGTAGGAGAATGAGACAGCAAGAAAGGAAGACAGACAGGTACGGTGGCTGAAAGGCATAAAGGGAGAAAGATCAGTTGAAGGAAGAAAGAGTGATGTGAAAGAAACAGAGAGAAGTATTTAGGAAGATAAAAGGTAGAGGCAGCACCAAGAATCGATGGGTATTGTAGATCACATGGTTAGCTGAGTGATGCATCAGTGGCATTTTGGTCTTTACAATACTGAATAAGGACAACAGACATGAGTCATTATACAAGTATTACATACACATATTATCGCACATTCATGCCTTATAAATGGTCATTTAGAAGATAAAAGCATAATAATAATAATAATAATAATAATAATAATAGTTTTTGATAAATAATGTCTCCAACCTTTCTGTGATTCTGTTCGTCTAACATAGAAAGCCATCATATAATATAGATACTTTATTGATCCCAAGAGGAGCTCAAGTGTCAACACAGCATAATACAGAAGAATTCAGAAATCACACTTATTTTATTCATGTTTAATATTAAAATATAATGAAGCCATGTTGACTGTCCTTTCAAGAATGGATCATGAAATATGGCAAGACTGATCAGCAATTGTGTCTTCTCTGTTGCAGTCATTAATTTACACTTTAAACATATACCCTAGAGAAGAAACATGGATTTCTGTTGAACTACAAAGGTAGATAAAAAAAGGAAAAACCTGCATGCAGACAATTGAATAATGGGGATAAACTGTGGGGCATTCAAACTGTAAGAAAAATAAATAATCCCATCTTCATTTTCTTCTTGTTTCCCTGAAGAAAGGGACTCACTGTTGAAGGCTAATGCCATTAGAAAAAGTCTTGCCTCCTAGACACGTTTGGGCATTAGCCATCCTTTTATTGAGCAAATGGACAAAACAACTCCGGTTAGACCAGTGGAGACAGATGATTAGTAAGCTCCGAATGTTTATTACAAGGATAAATAAATATCCGCTCTCTGTTGGCACCGGTTCAACTTAATTGGCAGCCCTTTCAGAGAGGAGCCCCTGCTGAGCTCTGCCCAAGCCTGCCTGAAACAGCTCCAAACGTGAGGCTGCAAGTGTTCTAAGGACTCTTCTGGCAGCCGCTCTCATGCCAGGTGGTCTATTACCAAGGACACAGTGAGAGTGAGAGAGGGTGCTGGAGGCAGAGAAGCAGGTTTGCTGCAAAGGATCCATCCACTGCTTGCCCTGCACTAACTAGACCATGAACTCTTTTAATTAGAGAGGATGCGGCCTCAGCACCTATCAGGCCCTGCTCACAGCTGTAAACTCATCCATAATGCATTGCACAGGTTATAAAGCCCCTTTCCCAACACCCCCCTATTGAGAGAGCAAGGCTGAACACCAACCAAATAATCAACACGTAAAGAAAGCAGCACAACTTCACTCACCAGGTGCGAAAGTGCTAAGAGGAGATTACTGTGTGACAATATGGCAAAAAGTTGATGGTAGATGGGGATCTTTAGAATGAGTTGTTTGGGGCAACAAGAGGTGCATTGTGTTTGCTTATGTCGATGTAGGGGAAGCATGGTGTGTGTGCATGATTGGTTAATGCTGGCTGGAATTACAATGGAAGGAGGGCAAAATAGAAGGAAGGAGGAATGCCATACCTTTCACTACCTTATCCAGATAGTGAGCTTAGGAGATAAAAGACAGGACATATAAGGGAGGTTTGAACAGTGCCATTTCCATGACAAGACAGCAAGGCAAGGTGTTAGTTTACATTACAAAAGGTAAAGAAAAAAAGAAAAAAAGTGCAGTCATGAAGTAAAATCATGCATTACAAGCAACACAACAAATACGATCCAACACAGAGGGAGAGGGATGGAGACGGAAAAGGGATGTGGGGTGGGGTTGAGGAAGACAGAGCAAGAGAGAGAGAGAGAGAGAAATAGAGAGTGCAAGAGAGGATAAAAAGTGATATGTTCAGAAAGAACATTTCAATCTGTCCCCATTTATCAACTGCCAGGATCGGCAGAATATCTCAAGGGAGTGTTTCAAAAGCAACGTGATTGATGCACATATTACCACCCTTAAATCTCTCAAGCAATACCATACAGGAGGTCAGGATGTTCAACAAAAAGCGATTTTAATCTTGAAACACCTTCATAGACAATGAGGTCACCAGAGGCTTTGGAGATGGCTGGGCCAAGTCAGACCTCCTGTGCTCTATAGCATGGGGCTTGGGGCCAACGCAGAGCTCTCAATAATGAAAATTGATTTAAATTGAGATCTTTGGCTTCTTAATGGATGACACTGAGGAATATTCTTGTCGAGGGAGTGGAGATCTCAATATGGCACTTATAAAAGGCCCATCAATAATGTAAGGGCAGCATATAAAACATTCACAGACTGAGTCAAGGCTCTGTACTCAGCCAGTTCTGCTCCAAGATATGCATGAGAATACTGTGAGAAAAAATTATCTTTATCTATTTGAATACAGAGTAAAGCTTTCACATATAAGATGAGCATTCTCAACTTTTGTCCCAATCTCCCTATTGACTCAAACGTGTGGAAGTTACAAAGTCCTGTTCATTGAAATGCTGTAACAGTGGGGAGAGAAATGGCCATTGTGTTCCCACTTCCTTTCTGATACTTGAGTGGTTCGACCATAGAATGATAATGAGTGAGCAACCAATACCTCTAAGAATGCTTCTCTATTTATATGACTGCCATATTTTTTTGTATCTAAAACTTAATCAGTTTAATAAGTAACTAGTAGCTACAGCTTTCAAGTAAATGTAGTGGAGTAAAAAGTATTTCGCTTTGAAATACTGTAGGGCAGTATCAAGAAAGAAACGGATAAGAAATATTGAAGTAAAGCACCACTTTCTCAAAACTGTACTCATGTTAAGTACTTTCCACCAATGGAGCCAATGGAATAAAAAAGAAGAAAAGGGAAGAGATGAGAGGAAGACAACGGTATGCAACACATGAACAGAATGGAAGAGGTGCAATCTTGCAAAGCAGGCATTACATAGAATGACCTCCGGATGGTCTCTTCTGGTGTTTAGAGGCTTGACAGTCCTGACATCAAATAATTCTAACTAAATAAAAAAAAACACTTATCTTAATGAGGTCAAGTTACACTTTAAAAATGAAACAGTCAAACCTCAGAACATCCATCACAATAACTCTAAACTGTCTTCATGCTGTCCTCTGCTGCCATTGGGCATTTCAAACAGAGGTAAAAGGTATGCTATGCAGTCATAAACAGATGATAACAGCTTGGCTGTATTTGCTGTTGCTAGTATTAAAATACTGCAGTCACTAGTTCCTTATGACAAACAAGTCCTCACAATGTGAATGCCACTCAGCCAGGACTTCCAGATACAGTATATTACGAGTACATGTTCAATATAATATGTTGTGCCCTTTTAGCAAAGTTCATTCAGCTCCTCCTGTCTCTTAACTACTCTGTAAAGACAAAAATTAAAAGAGCCAACATTATCAACCCATGAACCACTGCTGGCATACTCTGCTAAAGGATTATGAAATCCACTAGAACACACACAGCCCTTAATGACTTTACTCTCTGGCAACACAATGAAAACTCAATGAAAACTTTTTTTTTTTTTTTTTGTTTTTTAGCTTTGAGTGAGCCAAGGTTTTCAAGAAAGCTCTTGACATTCAGTCAAGGTCTTGAAAAGTTAACTTCGGCAAGCATTTACAGAAGAACAATTGTTAGTATAAACATAGAGCTAAAAGTGGTGGTTGACCCGCTCACAATGACTCACATCAGCGTTTGAAATTAATAGTAAATGTAAAGGGAGCAAAGAAAGAGATGAGGAAAAGGATGAGTAAAATGAAAGGACACCTTCGCACATTCCCACATTAAAATGCATGAAGGCAAGCCTCAGATCCTTGAGTAAACCTGTTCATGCTTTACCGAGTTGCACAAATTCAATTAAGCATGCTTTTCCCTCTCTTTTCCAACTGGACCCTTCCCCTCACACCCAGCACTTCATACATACGCAGGCAGACAGACAGCCCACGCCTTTGTTGGCCTCCCGAACACACTGACATACACAGACATACCCACACATAGCCCCCACCCAAACCAAAACCTCTTCTCATCTTACCAATAGTGCAGTGTTCTCCGTTCCAACCCGGACTGCATTCACATTTGCCGTCCTTGCAAGTGCCATGTTCGTTGCATCGAGGGTGACACGCCCTCTGGTCACACCCAGTGCCCATCCAGCCATCGTCACAGCGGCAGGTGCCCGACACACAAATGCCATGGCCACCACAGTCCGCTGCACAAATCTCTGTGGGAGACAGGGACATAGAAACAGACAAAAAAGAAAGCAGACAGAAAGGAGTTTGGGGGGGAAGAAGGGGGGGGGGGGGAGTGGAAGTGGGATGGAAAGGGAAGACAAGGCGGTGACGGGACAAGGCAACAAGGGTGAAGAAAAGACAAATCCAGGAGTTATTGTCAAGGAAAGGCGGCCACGCTCCACTACCTTGTCTGATGGCAGCTGAAAAGAAATTCCTGCACCTCATAAGGGTCAATCCTTTTTGACAATACAAATCTAATAAGTCCATTACAAAGAAAAGACATGGATTGTGGTGGCCTTAGCAGACTTATTCTTCTCCTTTATTCTTCTTCTCTTTGTAAATTCACCTCTTTCTGCCACAAAAGAGGACAAAGAGGAAAAAAAATACACAGCTGGAACTTCTTGTCAACAATATCTGCACTACCATTTTAATTAAACTGTAAATGTATTTCCTCTGTTGCACCTACAGTGTTCATAGTATCAGCACAAGCTTTACTATGGGTTACAGGCAAGATGTAAGGCTCAATAGAAATGATTCAAGGCATAAGATGCCAATATGCTGTTTTTATCCTACCTAGGTGCAGTGTAGCAGAGGAAGAGGTACTAGATTCATGGAATGAAGGAGACTGAGAGACAGAGCCACAGTAAAGCTTGGCTGGCGCTATTGTGTGGCAGCTGAAAGACCTCCCTGACAGGCTGTGATAGAGCCTGGGACATTACCCTCATCTCATGAACTCGAGGGAGAGTATGACAAGACGAAGGCTCAAAGAAATTAAACACTGACAGATTACTTATGAATCTCATTGAAATGTTAACCTCTTTATTAACTATTCTGTTATAAAAGAGGCTTAGCAGTATGGGCAACGAGGAACAATAGCCATGTATTCCTGGCTTATTAGCCAAGCCAATTCAAATATGACCACAGGGGACCAAACTGGAGGTAAAATCTTTTAATAAGTCAATTACTGCCTTCACAGTGTCTATTTTGTCATTGCTACAAATTCAATTTGAGTGGTATTTTCAGCCACAAACCATAACATGACATTACCAGCTTGAAACACTTTTTTGTTAAAATCTCTCATTACAGCTCAGCATTTTGTTAAACTACGTAAATTCTAATTTTAAATCATATATTGAGAGGACAGTATACTTGTGGCATTTGAATCAGTGCCCCTCATGACTGCTAAAACACACATGCACGCACACACGCACACATCATCTCACATGCAGGCACAAAATGTCAGAATAGGATTCTGTTACAGAGGTTTGCTCATTAATCATTGTGGAACTATGTCTGTTATATCCTCTTAAGACTATATTAACACAGAAATACATAATAATAATAATAATAAATAAGAGGTGCAGTGCTATTGAAAATAATGAGAATCTTGAGGGATCTCATTAGCCAATATGTAAAAAAAAAAAAAAAAAAAAGGAAATGCAAAATGCAAAACTGACCTTACCATTTCCTTTCTCAGAATTACTAGAACACACCCTGGTCTGAGAAAACAGACTCAAACTGACTGTGAGACAACTGTTCACTTGGAACAAAGGAGAAACCTTTAACATGATAAAGATGCAATTACTGCCTGCAGGCAAACCCTCATTATCCATGGCCAGAGGAGTCCACAGTGAGAAATACACCCATCCCCACGATGGCCGTTACCATTTGCACTAAAGGACTCTGTAAACAAACTTTCCTCTGGGTGGGAGAATGGCAAAAATGGCATAAAAACACACATATTAAAGCACATAAAACCTCAGGCATTGTTTTATAGCTGGTAACAACATTACTACCAACTGTGAACACCTAGGTTGTACTGTTCCAAAGCCACATGAGAAAATGGGTTTGTGTCTGTAAAGTATCGGGGAGGAGAGATTAAAGAATCTTGAAAGATTTACTGAAAGCTTTCCATCTTTTTCTTCTCCCAGTCTGCAAGGTTATAGGCTGCTAGCTGTACTACCCCACCACCAAGCTTAGTGTTGTATTAGACCACAGAAAACTCTACAATGAACAGGATAAAGGAGGATAAAAAGCCAACTCATCATCATTTACAGAGCTCTTTCTCTGTGAGGCAAACTCAGACTAACTGCCCATTTCCCTCAAAATCCCTGGGATTACCTAATAGGTCATTGTGTCTGCTTGGAATATAAAGGGATTCATGGATCCAAGTGACTGCTAGACTAAAATTCTCATTTCAGAAATATTTTGTAAGAATACAAATTATATTGTCTAAATGAAAGCATCTGAAGGCTGCGACTGTATCAGCCTCTACAATGACAAACATGATGTACTGATCATCAACACATCAGAAGTCTGTTCAAATGGAGCAATCTGAAGCGTTAATCTGTCAGAAAATAACCATAAAACATAAATAGAGTCTTACAGGAGGATTTATACGTGTGGAAAGATGTGAAATTCTTTAGCTGGCTTCACAGTAAAAAGAAACCCCCTTTTCTTTTGCATCTACCAACAGTGATATTAGTACCTAGATTTGACAGGCCTTTAACAACCCACCACAGAGTTCACTGAGGTTTTTCAGGAAAATTCTTCTTTGGTAAATGTGAGCAGGCAGGCTGCTGTCAGAGCTGAACCTAAATTGTGCAAGACTGTTTTTCATCCTTGGAGCCTCAAGATGGTATATTCTAGCTGTAAAACTGTATCTTATGCTCAGCCTATTCTTGACTACCAAGGGAGAACATTCCCCATGGACAAAATGAACACAATGGGAACAATCCTCCGGAGCAGAAAAAGCTATCATCAGCTGTGAGCCTTGTGCCAACGTGAAAGCCAGAACTCAAAAAAAGAGTATTAACTTGCATTAGATCACGCCTTTGACAATATCCCTGATATGCATGTTTCCCTCTATTCTGTGGCTTCCAACTACCCATGTGGAGATTGAGCATGAAATCATTCGTAAAATAAATACATTTCAAGGAAAATCAAGCAGAGTTTTATTGCTAGCTCCGAACCTCCAACTGATGATAGATATGAATAATTGAGATTTTTTATGTGAGACATTTTCTTTTAACATAATCAGAAATGTTTACTTCTGTGAGGAGCTTAGCAATTACAAAAGCTATATTGAATCAAGCAGTGAAATAAATTCCAGCGAAAAGGCAAGGATGGTATCAGATATGAACTGACAGAGGTGTCAAGGTTATCACATTTTGCTGTTCATTGTAAGATATGGTATTAAACTAATGTTACAAATATGGAAATGTAGGAGATGACACTAGATGCTGTAAATTATTCACTGACTGTGGTGAATATCTGTGAGTAGTTATGGATTTATAAGTGTGAGAGTTCACTTAACTGAGAAGTGCACAACAGCAATTTAGAAGGTACATACAAGATGGTACAAGAGGGTACAAGAAAAACTGTGAAACCTTCACCTGCTCTCTTATATTCTGTGTTATACTACGTTTTCCTTTACACTCACTTTTAATTATGTTGTTTCTTAAATAGAACTATTTTTAAATGCCTGCTATTTAATAGGTATAATGAACCGTTCACCAAGCTATTACATTAAAAAGCACATGAGATGATAGCCTAAATGCTGTTTTCACCCTACAAAAAGAAAAAAAAAAGACTTTACTGCTTATAGTTCACAAGACAAAGCCTTCAAAAGCTAATATTAGTTGAACTCTAATACAGCAAAATATGAAATAGCATATCACTGTCTTGGGATGCTTACATCAAGATTCAAACTACTACAACCTGGTCCAGTCACTCCATTTGGTCACTATAATAAACAAAAATAACCTCTCAGTAGGAGTTTTATCCAATAATTTAACCCATGTAATATGTTCTGTGAATGTAATGACTTGATTCTGTTATTTAATTAGAGCTCAAACAGCACTGACCTGTGGAAAAGGAATTCTGCCAATGTTTACTCTCATCAGAGGGAAGCACTCACCTGTAGAGCAGTCATGGCCCGTCCAGTTGGGATCACAGCTGCAGGTTCCGGCGTCTGCCAGGAAAGCTCCATGTCCAGAGCACTGGTCCATGCAGGAGGCCCTGGGGCTCTCACATCCTGGCCCGCCCCACCCCACAAAGCAGTGGCACTCTCCCTGGACACACACCCCTCGGCCTGAGCATGTTGGGTCCAGGCAGTCCACTAAAAGGGTTCCAAAGAGTCAGTGTCAGACACACTGGTCACCTGCTGTTTTCCTCTTTCAGAGGCAACCTAGCATCTCTATTTGAGCCTAAGTAGAATGACAACTGCAGTGGGCTGCAGCTCAGCAACGGGCTTAGCACATGTACAATGAATGTAGAGTGAACACAAAATTATGCAAGGAGGCCCACTTTCTCTAAAACCATAGACAAGATGTACAAACAAGTGAATTAATTAAATGACTTTTTACACACTGGGGCTTATGGCACCAACCCACAGGTACTGCCCTCACTCCTGCTGGCACTTTCCCATCATGTCATAATGAAAATTCCTCCCAAAGAGGCAAGGTGCTTTAATAGGAACATGTTTCTCCAAAATGAAAGCCATGATGAGGAGAAGTTCAAAGCTGCATAAACCAAAACTCACATTAGCAGAATGTAAAAGGAAAGACAGGGTAAAGTAAGGAAAAGCCTGGGGCAACAGCTACACTTCCTAGGCAAGACAGCATGCTCAAATCTAGATTACAGACTGTTTGAAGATCACTGTGACTGAGGAAGCTTTGCACTGGTTTCCCTCAGCTGCATCTTTTTTGTAGTTAACAGCACTGTATCTGCTCGATTAGTATGCAAATATAAAATTAAGGCTTGTTTCTGTAGCATCTCTTCCCTAGACATGTTGTTAAATGAATGTTCATTTTGTAAGGGACAATAATATGATTCTTTCTACCCGACAATACCTGCATGGTACACACAGATGGCAAATGGTCGCCAGGCAGGAGCAATGTCTGGCCACTGAGAGCAGCGGGCCGCGCCATGGCAGCTCCCCTTTACCATGACATAAACGACTATAAAGGCCGTTATAGTAAGACAAACAGGATCTCTCGCCTCTTAGCAGATGGTTTGGGCACAAGGCACAAAGATCAGAGGCTAACTGACAAGAAACTCTCTCCTGGCAATTAATCATTGTGGCTGAAGGTCGCACTGAAGAAAGGTAAAAATGTTAAAGGGCCCTTGTCCACATTCTCCTCCACTCCTTATGGCTAACACTCCACCCAAAATAGAATGGGGACCTATGGATGTCACAAAACCCCATTTATCAAAGTCCCAGGGTCCATTTTTCATCTTGAAATGAGAGCCTTCAAGAGCTGACAAACACAATAGCTCCTTCAATCTTATCTGGTCAAGCCTCATCCAGCATCATGAATGTGGAGCTCCTAACAGATTAACATCAGACTTTGCGTCTGAATTTCAGACAATAAGTGGACTGTTTTGAGAAACGCAATGTTTTACATTCATGACTTATATAGTATAAGTCACCTAGGGTTATTGCTACAGCACTCTTCATAGAGGCTGTCCTTTCTTTACTACTAGACAGACTGTGAAATAAGCCATACCAGCTTAGTGGCTGTTTCCACCATGAGTATTCTTTAAACAATGTAAAGTGCTATTAATATAAGATGGTAGTTATAACAGCCATATAACATAGGATTTTATAGGTTTAGAGTGCATTACCATAACTTATTAAAACAATCACCTTCTTCACAGTTTTCCCCTTTGTAGCCTGGGTTGCAGATACAGGTTCCCACGATACAAGTCCCATGGCTACTGCATGTGATGTCAATGCATTGGTTGGTGGGAACGTCACACTCGGAGCCCTTCCAGCCGCTGTGACACATGCAGCGACCTTTAAGGTATTGACCATTCCCACTGCATAGCACTGGACAGGAAGCTTTGAAAAGAGCAGACAGCATACATCCATTTGAATGGACCCCTCCAACCATAGCTTCAAAGAATAGTGTGTGCGGTAAAGCCTCGATGTGACAATGAGCTTCTGACCAAAATGTTAAAAGGTTTCCTTTACGGTGTAAAATAAGCCACACAAACTACTGCACTTTGGCGTGCAATGCAAAACCAACAATTTAATAAAACCAAACAACAAATATCTAATAGTTTCACAATGGTAGTATTGAAAATAAAAAGAGTCAAATAACAAGTGTCACATAAGGTGCTGATCACCACATGGATAACGATGGCAGTAAAGATGTAAACAAAACAAACTACTATAATTTTAAAATATTGCCTAAACTTATTTTTTGTTATTTCAATTTAGTAAAAAAATCCTTGGTTTGAAAGAATGACTCAATACCAGCACTATAATCTAAAGCTGCCTCTATACTGTCATTCAAAGGTTCTTTTATGTGTAACACAATATTCCATTAGGAGAGACAGAGGTGAAAATGAATGATCAGGAGTAGTACTGCTTAATTAAATAAGAAAGATCTGAAGTACATTTTAAAGTAACTGTAAGATCAAAAATGCTTAGTTCCGGTGACACAGTGACTATAATTTGGTCAGAACCCTTACACATTATGTATATGAATGATGAGATCAATAAAGAAATGATGACTGAGGGAATGACTCACCTCGCCCACAGTCAGGTCCTTTGAATCCTAAAAAGCAGTGGCATGTTCCAGCCACACAATCGCCGTTCCCAAAGCAGTTACTGGGACAGTCATCAATAGAATCTGAAAGAGAGCAATCAAGAGCATTTCTGAGTAATGTGGTTTGAAAAACAATTTTCCTCCCACTCACTTTCTCTGTGTTGATTATTATCCCTAATGACAGTGATAAGCACAGACTCCAATCTTATCAACCTTTCTATTTCACTGCACAACATTTTTGAGAATTACTAAGGTTTCAGCCAAATGAGAGAATTTGCTTAAAGAGTAAACAAGTTTTAATCTGGGCAAATAAATTCTCAGAAGCATATGATATGTGACATGCATCATTTGACAAACCTAATTTGATGCTTTTATGGCACACTGCAACCAGACAATTCAAAGTGTCAGCAACACTGGAACCTGCATTTCCCCACTGCCAGGGGTAATGTTACTATATCATATTTTCTTCTATGGTCTGATTTTTAGTCTACCTTATGTATTTTCAGGAACAAAGATTAGACCAGACAGACTACTTTGTTACCCTGTTCTGTCTATCCATCACAATGCAACAAGCTGACTTACCTGCAGTTTGCAGCCCATCTATTAACATTTTTTTCATTATTATTATTTTTCTGTTTTCATCTCCCTTTTTGGTTTAACCTCTTGTTTGTGAATATAGCAGTGAAGATATATAATGATAAATGTGCTTTTGTCTCAAAGTAAACCAATGGTTACTCCTGTAATTTAATGTGTTCTTTTATTATATTATCTATTGGGTCTTTGAAAACAACTTGTTCTGTCTAAAAAATGAAACAATATGGGATGTACAAACAAAATGGAATATACAAATGGTATCTTGGCACCTAATCTAAATCTAGTTGGGTGATTTTACCCCAATGGACCCCAATAAGTCCTTCTGATCCACAAAATGTCTACACAGTCACTGCTGTTAGATGCCTCACCATATACACAGAACACCTATTACAACAAGACTAAGTCAAAACCTAGTATATGGCTGGACCGTGTATGGTCAATGTGCGAATTTGTGACAGGGATAGTCAGTGGTAGTGTCTATAATGTGAATTCCTGGATATTGAAAGTTCATCTACAAATTTTCTGTAGTGGTCCCAGTAATATTTGTTAAAGTGTACTGAAGTAGCATATCACATGACATGGTGAAGCAACGTTTGAGTCACAAAAAACAAACAAACAAACAAAAAGCTTATAAATGCATGCAGTTGCAATACTTGCAATACTTCCACCCATATCTCGGGATGTTTGATTTGAAATAGAACTTATTTTAATTTTAATTATAACTATTCTAATTATCTGTTAACTCCCCCTGCTCTTTCATCTGTTTCTATCTGTGGATGTCTGTAAACATATGGTCTCGTCCATATATTTACGTGGGATTAGCATGCTAGGCTAACAGTCTGTCAGTTGTGTGACTTTGTATCCGCACCGTGACGTCTTTCAGAGCACACAAACACCATAAACAGACCTGTCACCTGCCCAGCATAGTGCTGTTAAACTGCAAACACTGCGGTTTATTTTTATACTATATATTATTAGTCTATGGACTACAAACAGCATGGCACGGCTATGCTAACAATGCTTGTCATGCTAATTAGCTGCTAGCCGCCGTGCAGGCTGGTAAAACGGATCCATTACATCTCTTTGTATCTGTGGGTTGGTGCTCCTGTCAGTGTCGGAGACTCCGTGTGATGCTTTGGTTGGTAAGTGTTTTTAAAACTTACTTAACGCCAGTGCTCAGGCTCTGCTGTAAAATGCCCCCTGAGGGAAAAAATGGGGAAACTCCAACACTGGACCTGCTGACCAATAGTGTAACTTCATCACTCAGTGAGTCAGTCAGTGGCAGACATTCAGGGTTATAGGGCTGGTTCATGGGCAGTCCAGCAAAAAAGTTGTAAGACATAATGGTATGCTGTCATTTATCACACTATTGAAAAAAGAGTAGCTTGTGAGACAACAATCTAAAAATGCTTGCAAATAAAGCACGCTGTTAGTGTTTAAGTGTTTAGTGTCAACAGTAAAACATTCAGTTTACATTGTGAATACAAGGTAGCTCTGATACAGAAATGATTTAGCTCTGATGAAGTAATGAAATGGTTTAGCTGGCATGACAACATCCAGGCAAAAACAGAGTGTTTCCTAGTGTCTTTACAGTATATACCTGCTTATAAGCCATTAAAATGTTGGCTTCAAACCTCTCTTTATATTTGAAGTTCCTAGAATATCATATTGTTTTGGATTTTTTAGCCAGTCTCTCCCTATGTGCCACATGTCTTTGTCCACCCTGACTCTGATGAAGACACAGTAGTGTTGAAACGTTAGTCTGTTTGCACAATTAAAGGCTGCAAATTAATTAGTGTGCTCCAGTCTCTTCTGTTTATTGTTTTCTGTTTTTTGAAGTCTCCCTATGTACTATTTTATGGAGAGAAACCTGTATATTTTCAATGTACGTTATGCTGTGTTCAGCATTAAGATATTTATGTATTGTATGTACTGTATACGATGTGATCAGTGTTAACTTGACTCTGCAGCTTATTGTGTGGATATATGAAGCTTAGCGAAAGTTCAGTCAGGAAGACTATCTTTTGCATTCTCTGGTCTGTAGTTTTACTGCTCAAACCATCTGTCCTTCCCATCCCTCACGCATGCTCATTCATAATTTCCTTGCTGTCATTCCCCCGGGCATCAATTAAGATGTCACCTGTTCACATCTAACCAATAGCACGGTGACACACCTTCATCATCAGCCTCATATATTGCTGTCTTTTTGTATGTTTTCTCCCTCTCTGACTTAGTGCTTTCATGGTTCACCACCACCTCCACCACCTCCCAATCACCACCCAGTCTTCGCAGATTCATCAGTGCATCACTTCATCAACCTCATCAGCCTTATCAGACTCAGAAGTCATCAGCCACCACCACCACCACCAGTGTTTGGACTCCATGGGGGGATTTATCATGCTGCTGCTCAGGACTGATGTCCCTCGATTCAAAATCTCCCTATAGAGTCTAAGACTTGTGACAACACTTAATCATCAGTATCATCTGCATAATGAACAATTCTTTTTGCTTCATTCACTTGTCTCTCCTGATTGAAATGACTGTACCTTTCTTTGTTATCTAGCAAACTGAGGGCATTTTGTGATGCAAACAATCAGCAGAGCATGCACAACACTCTCCATCATCTCCTCTATTAATCCCCCTAACTAAATCAAATAAATTGCCAAAATAATTGTTTCTACAACCATGTTGACACTTGTTTTTATTAGAAATAAGGAGGAGCACTGATCTCTGAGGTGCTTGACAGCAGCAGAATTCTGAAACATGGTGCTCACTGAATTAAGCCTGAAATGGTGCTGAAAAATATTCAATCTTGTCCATTGCCTTCAGGCAGCAGAAGCTCTAAGGCGAAACTTACTGAACAAAGAATCTCTTGTGCTCTACAAAGGGCTAGAAATGTGAGCCATGGATTCAGCTTCCCTTTACTCTGGAGAGTCAATCATCACTGAGGATGCAACGCAAGACAGAGAGAAAAGACAAAGAGAGAGAGGGAGAAAGAGACAGAGGCAGACCAGAGAAACAGTGAAAGGAGAGAGGAGTAGGCAGTGAGCAGAGAAATGCTGCTGATGTTCTCTGTGCTGCAGGCTTGCCTTTGCCATGTTGGGTTAGTGAAGGAATGCAGGGGAGACTATCCTCCGGCATGGTGGTGGCAAATCATCTTTTTGGTGGGGTTTTGATAGATTCCAGCAAGAGCATATAACTACAGTAGGATGCTTGGGCTTTTTTTTTGTTGCTCAAAGCTATGGAAGCCAGCAGTGTGTGTGGGTGGGGTGGTGGGTGATGAGTAGGAAAATGAGGTGTGGTACGTATACATACTTGCCATACGAAATTTCTCCCAGAAGTGCAATTATGCAGGAAAGATTCCTTTCTTGAATTTTGTATTCTCATAGTATATAGGGAGAAGAAATCTAAGCAGGGTTGTAATTTATTGTTTATCCGGCACTATAGGCAGGTTTTCGAGTCTGATTAAGATAATCTTATCTTTATCCATCGTAGGTATTACTTTGGTGAATAACAAACTGTCAAATCAAACATGTTTGACTAATAATGAACTACAGTGTTCCCATTCTGAATGCTGATGCAGTTTAGTAAACTATGCACTTCTCATGTCTATAGCCTGTGTTTCCTCTGAGAGCAGGGAAGGGAGGCCATGAATATCTCTTAGCCACACACTCGACATAGGCCAACGCATAAATCATGGATTCAAGCAGAGCTTCATTGAAATTCATTACCCTTCATATCTAGGGAGTTAACTATTGTGTGAGTCTCTCCAGTCGGTGAGGACAGAGTAGCGTGCAGTAGGCAGGTTTAATCAGCGCCTTTCCATGCTCTCAGAGGATGCTCAGCACCTTTGAATGATGGGCGGCTGTATACAAAGGCAGCCTCTGCTACAGAGTGAGACAGGATATAGAGTAAGACATTGGTGCTGGGTTTTTGCCTCCTTTTACTCTGCTCCTCTGTATAGGAAGCCATGTCTGGGTTGAAGCATGTCTGGCACCAGGCAGCAGGGACAAATAGCTTCATGCTCCAGAGGGCTGTGATACAAAACATTCAGTAGGACACATTTCACATTGCCATGGAGCCAGAGCCAAGTAATGAGGAGCAGCCCAGATTAAAGACAGGGACACTCCATCCCCCCAGATGTATTATGGCACGGCTATGTGCACCTTTCATATAATACACGTGAAGAGCACAAGATGCCTCTTTGATAGTAAAATAAGACATTTTTCCTACCAACACTGACAGAAACACTAAAATTATTTTATTATTGGTGTCTTATAAACAATGCTGGGTGTGTCTCTCTGCATGCCAGTTCAGGATATTGTTCACATATATTTCTATACCTGGGCTGCTCTATTTGAAGGTCAACTCCATTCCTCCACGGCTCAATACAATTCAGGCAGTTGGTGAGATTCAATTTCTGCTGAAGGGCACTTAAGCAGTGACCCATTTTAGAAAGGGCCCCTCTGCCTCCCTCTGAGCTCCTGTGTGCAGATCAGCTCCGATACAAATGAACAGAGACAGAATTCTAGCTCTGACTAACTCTGCCCCACCCCGTCCTATCCCCATCCCTAACCGTTGCACAGAATAGCCTATCTAGTTGTGTTTTCTCTGTTGCAAACCACAGGAGGCCTTCATGCACACCCTGTCAAGAAGAAATAAGCAAAAGTAAACACACTGCCCTGACTCCCCCTCCTTGTGTCATATCATATATTAAGTATTGAATTACAGCTGTTGTTGGCACAGCAGGGGGGGCATAGTGCATCTCTTGCCTGTCTCCACTTGATGTTACATTGGTGTTGAGGACAGCCTCTCATCGATCTGCTGCCTGGCACAGCCCCTGTCACAGATGGACTCTGGCCCAGGAGCTTTTAATTAAAGAGCATGTGAGAACAGCTCCCAGCTGCCATCCCTGTGAAAGTCGACACCTCGGGCCCTCTCACACCTTGCTTGATACAGCAGTGCTAATCAAAGGCACTTTAGGGAGAACAAAGGGGAGCGTACAAAACAAAATCACCTCCACAAAGAAGGACTTATGTCTGAAACACAGCAGTGTGCCACACAGAGTTAGTCAGAGGAGAGAAATATCTTCCCTACTTTGATATATGGAAAGTAGATGGAAATTGGAACAAATCATGATCAAAAATGGCACTAGCAGGAGGGTACAATCATACTTTGAATTGTATGCAAATGGATCCCAGAAGCTGGACCCCTGATTCGCTCAGAAGACACTCAGGCTAATGAGGATATTATGATCTCTCAATGCCCTACTCAGGGGCATGGCAGGATAGCACTGATGTCCTGATTTTTGTAATATTCAACTTCACCTTGATTAACCTGCACTTTCTTCAGCTATTGAAATCTGCCAAAAGCTGTCTCTGCCTAAAACCCAAAGTCTGGGCTGTTTGCTGTGGAGTGCTGCTGGTTGGTATTATAGGGATTATATGGATTGCTATTACAGGTTTCAGCAGCAGGTCATGCCCAGGGCACTCACCTATGGTGGTGGTGAGGAAGGAGACAGTTTCAGTTTCTTTTCCGTCATTGTAAATGGCCAGGTGCCAGATGCCCGAGTCCATGTATTGGATAAAGCCTGTGTAGTGTGTGGTGATGGGTTCCAGGCTCCGCTGCATAGCCACAGGCCCCTCCAGACCATGGATGTCCTGGGCCAGGAGCCGCCGCCCATCCAAAAGCTCTACAAAGTCAAACTGCAGACAAACACACAGAAAGTGAGAAAGACTGATGGATGAACCGCAGACACGCCATTAGAGTGACACATGAGACTTGAGTGCTTTCAGCCCTCTTTATAGCAGAGCATCATTTGGTCTGCATGAATAACATCCTTACAGAGGAGTTTGAGTAAATCTTGGCACATCGTGGCTGGATGGGCTGTGATAATTTCATAGTCGACATATCTTATATAAAAGTCTTGTTTAAAACTATTAAAGTGAAAAAAGGGACGCTGGGGGGAAAAAAAATAAAATTAAAAGTTAGTGTTTACCAAATAACATCTGCAATGACTTGCTTCATATCAGTAGTGACTCAATGAATACCAATGAGACAGCGTTTCATTTTCATCTACATAAGGAAGGGAATCTCGACTCATCTGCCACTCTATGTGTAATCAGTCACAGCTCGAAAACTCCACTCTAGATTATTTTCTTTGAAGTAAAAATGGAGGAAAGAGACAAACATGATCTTTTGACTGGAAAATAAATCACATTGGACATTAATGCAAACAAAAATCATGCCATGAACAATTTGTCGAACCACAGTTACAATTACAGAGAGATCTAAACTCTGTGAACCAAGCAGTCAGATATGATTAATAACATGATATATCTGATTCTGTGCTGCACATAGATGGGAAATTAGTGTAAAGAAAAATCTCCCTTTCTTGGCCCCTGAGCCCTGAATCTTTGTGTGATTCACTGATGATATTGAACCCGAAAGACATTTGCCATAAATCCTTTCTGTAACGAAGCAAGTGATTCATAATACAATAGAAAGATTTATGAATTGGTTTGAATTCACGACACGCTCCTACATGGTTGGATAGATTTTTTAAAACAATATCCCAATTTATATTCTGTGGCAGAGGAAGAATGGAAAAAGAAGCTGAATCCTTATACTATGCTGACATGATTGCAAATTGCTTCACATTTACTATTTTCTATTGTCTGTAGCAAAATGCAAAAATAAGACATTTGTATCACAGACACTGATTTGTTACAGAAAATATTGAAATATGCAAAATTAAAGCCCTCGCAAAAATGTTGATTTCACACTTAACTCTGCTTCATACAACTAATAAGCACAAAAAAATACAATAGATATTATAGTAGTGTAGTATAATATTATTAATAGTATTGTAGATAGTAACTAAATTAATGGATGACATTCCCATTTCCCACCTGTGTGTGTGATGGAGGTAGGCCTCTTCTTCCATAGATTCCCACTAAGGCATCTTTGCTCAGGGACACATTAAACTTCAGGTACATGGGATGATCAATGAAGACCTGGGACCTCCAGAAGATACCCGGAGGAATTTGCTGAGCGACCTTGCGCCCCACGTCAATCTCTCCCATATCTATATAGCTGTCATCTGGGAACAAGCTGTCCAATTTGCCTGCATTGCACACAAAGTAAATCGGTCAAAGAGATCACACCATTAATCCAGCATGTGGAGGGCAAAGGGAGTCAGTCTGCTGAAGCTTGATAGTCTGACCATATCATAGATATTCAATCACATCCCTGACAGCTAGAGAAAAAATATAATGAATGACCCCTTTGACCATTGCCAGAGATTCCAGTCCCAATTCCAGTGGAGGAAAGAGAGCACAAAAGTAAAAATATGGCGATAGAGCAGCAGTCTCGTCCTTGAACAAAATTCTAGTCATGTCAAAAGTTTGTTGCTGATTGTGCTGAAATGGCAAAATAAAAAAAAATCTGGTTTAAAATTAAATGATGAAATATGGTTCAATACCAGGTAGCATTAATTATTTCAAAGCATTCTATCATTAAACCAGGGATCATACTATGCAAATTTTATTGATGTTGCTGGCTACAAAGGTAAGTTTGTTGTTTTTTTTAATGATTTTAACATATTTCATAAAGATTGTTCATTAAAGTAAATAGTGATGAAATGTTCTGAAAATATGATTTAAAAGATTGGGCATATGGTGTGCAAATGGTACCAAAATACTTTTAAAAAATACAACGGCTTGAATATTGTGATAAAACACAGTTATAATTGAAGTAAAAGTAATAAAGTGAAAATTAGAATTATCGTAGAGAAGGATCTCTGATGCCTGTACAAGCACATCGACTGCCAAAAATCGTCCATATGCTTGATAATACACCTTATATTGGACTCAGTGGAAATGGCAACATCTGTTTGCCCATGTAGATGAGCTAATTTCAGTAGCCATGTCTACTAAAGCAGACGTCCATACACACTACCCTCAGGACTTGGTGGCAGACACGGCTTTAGGTTACACGTGGCATGGCAGATGGCAGTCTTCTCAAAAGTCCATCAGTGGCAATGGGTGTTATCAGAGTAGACAAGCCACACTCCCTGTCTCCCAGATCTTGGCTTTACATAATTTTACAATACACAGGCTCATTTTCCACATGTTGGGGTGTGTGTGTGTGTGTGTGTATTTATGCAGCGCATTAATGGTGTACTCATCAGCCTGTTTAAATAAATCATAAGCTGAGACCAGTGATAATGGGCCTCATGGTTAAATAAATGATTGCTGTTCTGCAAGCTAAACTACGAAATTATGCTTTGATGAAAAGACAAGACTTTGAAGGAGGGAACAAAAGTGAATTTCAGCATTGTGCACATCTGCACCACCTTGATTAAAAAAAGTCTCATCATTGTTACTGGTGACAGGACCGCAGATTGAGACTTATTTAGAAAACTATGGGTATTGATTTCCTATCAGCAACAGCTGCCATGTAGGGTCTAAGCTTAGCAGCAGTCATGCTTGTTGTTAGCTAAACACACTTTCTGCTGTCTTTTAAATGGAAAAGACAACTCCTGGATTCATCTATATGGTAATGACCCCGTCTTCTACCTATTGTAGTCTGCCAGTAGCAAATCACATTGTTAAATCTTGGCCCATTTGTTCATGAATGGAACAGAGCAAACTTTCCTCGAGTCAAGCAGTTGGTACCGTGGGGTGAGCACATGCTTTCTTTGGCTGCCAGGAAAGGCAGCCCAGGCTAGGAGATGAAAGGATCACATCCGTTCTGAAGGGGAGAGAGTGGCTAATCCCCCTCCAGCCCCTGGATACTCAGTCCCTTAAGCTGTCCCATTTTCTCCCTCCAGGAACAAATAACACTTTCCCACTTACAACAACTTTCATAGGATTACAATGCAGATCCCTTTGCATACCATGGAGACGAGCGATCACAATGTGAAACTGGACGACAAAATAATTACAAACTTGCTTGAGCTCCAAAATGTCATCTGTAAACTTTAAGATTTGAAAAACTTTTCTTTTGTGCAATGTTGTTCTTTTCTGATGTGGACGCAACAGTGTACAACAATCAACTGACAGTCACTCAGATTATCCTGATTTTTTTTTTTTTTGCTGCATTTAACTGATAATATCAATAAATAAAAATACATTATCCTCATAGAAATTGCACTTACTGTCATCTTTTCCCTTGCGATCAGGTATTTCCAAGCCTGTGTTGCCTAGTGGTGGCAAGCTCATGTCAGTAGGAAAAGGTAGGCCACTTGTATTGTCTTCTGACAGCTGATACATCTGTCTCTGCATGGGTTGCAGGTGCCAGTTTAATCCAAAAAGATGCATGGCTGAAAGATGAAACATAAAACATTATTTATGTTAACCTCACTCGAAAATGCATTTTATCCAAGCAAAACAATTTACTCTGTAAATTAAATCCCAACTGGCCCCCAAAGCTTCAAAGGAACTATTGCCGAGTGGATTGTTTTTCTGATTATTTTCCAAAGGTGACAGATGTGAGATGGAGGAACAGGAAGAAGATTCAAAGAATAAAGAACAATACAAGGTTTAATGGTTAATGGCATTTTTTCAAAAGTGCTGAGCAGTAAGATCAGAAGATGAATGCTATCCTGACCCCATGGGACAACATCTGTCTTACCATACTTAACATCGGCATGGACCACGGTCATTTTTTCCAACCCCTATACCCCATCATTCCCCTACAAAACTAGGGGACAAAAGGAAAAAAATGCATCAGCAGGGAGACACCAGGGGTATTTCAATGTGAACACAGTGGATGAAGCGTGCTGATATTTTACAAGGTCGACAAAAGAAATGTCCTTTGGAACAATGGCAGTGAGTGCAGGACAGAGGAGGAGGGGCTGACCATGACAGATCACCAATAAGAGAATGGACAAGACGCGCTTAGCAAGGCAAAAGCCACCTCGGAAGTCAACAGTCAGCAGAAAAGGCCTAGAAACTCGATATAGCTATTTTATTGGTTTGTTGGTTCTCTTAAGCTCCTCAAGTAAATAACCACGCAATTCAATTATAAAGAGTGGAATTATTTGACAGGTTTAAAAGACCGAAGCTGGAAGTGAGACCTCTACGGTTCTTTCAATGTTGTTTTCTTCAACTGTGTTTTCATTTTCTTCTTTTCTGTGTCTGTCATTACTTGAACAAACAGAAAAGAAAAAAAAAAAAAGGATTTGTTATTGAGACTGAAGGATCTAACGGCCTTATTATTATACCACTGACACACAAGTGTAAATTATGACAACTTATAATAGCTGAAGTTTTCATATATTAATTCATAGTTTGATCACACTTACAGTTTATTTTCTTTGGTTCAAAAGCACAGTCGCTGCCTACTTAATTCACTTAGATCAACTTGCCAATTAACAAGTGAACAAAAACTAAATTCAAATGGACTCATAGTTTGTGTTTTTTTTTTGTTTGTTTTTTTGGAGAGAGAATTTTGTTAACTAGTCTTATGTCTTAACTAGTACTTATGTATGTTATTATTTTTAGTATTATTATCATTACTGAAATATGACACATCACTGTTGTGCAGCTTCTTTGTGGAAATCAATAGTATTTTTGTTTGACTATGATTAACAGTCAAAAAACAAACAGAAGACAATACATTGCTTCAGTAAGCAATGGATTTACAAAACCTCTTAATTTCAGAACCAGTGGTGATCCCCTAAGAATAAGAGAGAGATTTACTTGCTCAGATTCAGTTACTAACTTCAAATTGGCTAAAACCACCATATGAATGTGACAAGTGGCAGATCAAACCAAGCTATAGTGTCTGGTGATGGTATATGTTGGGTTGTTTACATCGATTCCCCCACTTTGATCTCTATAAGTAGCACTGGATGTGCACGCTAGATAAACACTACAACATATTTATGGAAATATCAATATGGATTTCTGAATAAAGATAGGTAGCAACAGTGTGGCTAACAGGGAAAACCAAATAAAAAACTTCCATAAGATGATGGAAGTTCAGCTGCAAAACCAGCATCTGTTCTGTGTCTGTCCAGTGCCTGTGGAAATTACTGTGTCAGTGGAGGACAACCAGTGAAGAGACAGATGGCTTTGTTTGTCATTTTGTAAGCTACAGAAAGACATTGCTTTTGATTTGTAGCTCTACATTGACTGGCGAACATATACTGAAAAAGAGTCAGTATATGTTGCTGGCGGAACCATTGCAAAGTCACCAGGCAGGGTGTCGTTCCAAGTGTCCTAGTAATCACGTCTTTGTGAGCCCCGTTCTTCATCCCATCCGTCCCTGAGGCCTCTAATGGAAAATGGTTGAAGAGCCCTCCCCCTCCCATCACCCAAAGATTTACTCCAGTGCCTTCTTGGTATCTATGATATGCAGAGCATTGGACCTGAGCCAGTGAAGAGCCTCCTGATTTTGTTTTGTTCACTTCTCAAACTTTGCGAACACTGTGCAATGACACTCAGAGGGCTGCTGCAATTGGCTGCAAAATGAAGACAGGTTGTGGGAATAACAAGGTACTTCTAATGAGATGGCCACTGGCAGAGACAAGCTGCGTCTGTGTTCCAGCGATGCCACTGACCTGTCAAGAGTACTGTACTTCGTAGCGTTGCCCATTTTGTCCTGAGCACATGTTGTGCCCTCCTTTCGCTTATCTCTTGGCAGGAAGTTGGGTCACGCCATGTGCCAATTAGGGAACAGAGGTACTGTAGTAGAAGACTTCTTAGTCAATCTGAGGAAGTCAGCACTTATTGCTGTGGGTCATCTGCCAGCATTCCGGTGCTTCTTTCCTCTGATCTGAGGCGCACTTTTCAACTAGCGCACACTTCAAGGAAAGCTATGATGAGCAGAACCTTTTTTTCCCCCTCATCTCACTGGTCAAAATCATCAAATACTGTGAGCATTTAAAAAAGACAAACCCTATAATAGAGTATATAACATAGTTCCATACATGCCTTTGATGTAAAATGTTTAATCTATGGCTGATTAATCCTTATTAAAACACTTAATTTAATAAGTCTTAAATGTGTTATTTCTTCAAAACCAAGCAATGTAAGAAACAAATGTAAACATGGTGCATAACTGGAATATCAAAAGCGGATTTTAGATGTCAAAATTAGCACTGCACGCCATGACATTTAGCTATTTTCATGTCTGGATTTAAGATAATGACATTTTTGCAATAACCATATCATGAGGAACTTAATTACAAAAATTCTAAATTTCTACGTTGTAACAGTTGTTGGAAATAAGTAATTTCTAGCACTGAGACATAGCACCACTCCTGTGCTGCATTTCTCTAGAAACAAAGTGCTTAAAAACAATAATTAAACGTAATGTGGAATTAACTTGTTTGTTTATGCTTTTGTTTACTTTATGTCTTAGCTGATAATCTTTTATCATTGTTTGGTGATTCTGGGTGGTGTGATGCATCACTCAGTAACAATTAAAAATTACAGAAATGATCAATATGAGGCACAAAGTCTAACAACTCGCTGTCTATTACAGCCAATCAGTATCCATATTTCTGTGTGCTGACCATATCAAAGCAACAACAATCTTCCCTGCCATTACAGGTGACAGTCAGACCTGGGTTTGGGCTTTGTGGATGAAACATGCTAATCAACACAAAAGTTCTTTCTTCAGCACATTAACATCATAATTGCCAACATGATATGAATGTACAATCATAAAATTGCGACGATATACAGCCAGCAGCGCATTGCCGTATGCTTGGCAGCTATATGTGCCTAATGCACTTGGTAATTGTCACTAATTAGTAGCAATGATATGGGGATGTTCATTGTTTCAACTGATGTTCCCCAGTAATAGAAAATTACACATTGTCTGGTTTGCAGTGAATTATGGGTATTGTAGAATTAAATAAAGGAAATTAGAGTTTCACTGAAAGCAGAATAATTACTCTTTCTCTGCCATTAAAGTAATTCATTGCATGAGTTGAAGAAAAAAAAGAAGATTTTTGGTCTGTATATATAGGTATTTTTCGAGAGTTATTTAACATTGATGATAAAAGTGGAACATTTCCTTAAGATCCATTTAGAATAACACCCTTATTGACAAATCTAGATACTGAAAATAGTTTACAAACAGGTAAAATATGTGTCGCAGGGAAGCTTTTTTCTGGGTTGGATGATCATGCAGTGAAAAATTTTCTGGAACCCAACCTCTTTGTCCTTGACTAGATACCCAGGGTGAATGGAAGTGAACACAGGAGGATACTGATGACCTTAAAATGAGGAACATATAACAAATGTGCTAATGAGCAAGCAACCACAGAGAAAATAGTACCATCTTAAACCCCCGACCTTTTTGCACTTCAAAATGTGCAGATTTGCAAAGCTGTGACAAAATAAAACCACAAAAACCACAATGCAAGTCAAAACATCTGTCATGAGGCATAATTGGGTTCATTAGACATCTCACCCAGCGTTTCCAATTACAGGCCTCAGTAATTAATTGCACTTGAAATTAAATGTATTTTCTCATCAGCCTTTAATTAAATATGGCCCTCGTTCTTGATTGGAAATTCCGATCTTAGGGTGAGGTTTGGTCTCCAAAATGTTTACTTGTGGTGCATCCGGAGATGGTCTGAGTTTTGCAGGGTGTAATTACACAGTCTGATTAAGCACTATCAGGATGATGGGGTTTTCTGGCTTTTGGCCAGGTCACAAGCAGCAAACAGTATACACATAGTACATCTCTACTCCTACAGCCAAACCACACTGCTGATGCCAAAAACAAGCCACACCAAAACTCACAGCCACTGTCATTGACTTAAAACAGCTGCATATGTCGATAAATCACCATGAACAGAAACCAGCTGATTCTTTTTGAAACAATTTAAATGGCTCTGGTGACAAAAAAAATGAATTATCAGATTTTAGTTAATTTGGCCTCAAGGAGAAGCTGAAACGATAGCTTTCATGATTGTTAGGGTTTAATGCATATCTATAACAAATGTCCTCAATGAAGAGTTCATTTATCTCACTGATGAAAACCATGCAGAAGGATCTGGTTTTTCTTTTCTTGTCTTCATGCAAATGAACTAAAATGTTCTCACCATCCTTCTATTTGAAAAACTATTTCTTTTTCTGTGCGAGACTGAATTCAACAGTGTAACCATTTATATGTTAAACAGGTATTCACAGCCAATCAAATGTATATTATATGATAAAATATATGAGATAGAACTGTATATCAAACCCTTATTTGAATTTATAACAACGGACCAGACAGAATTTCCATTACGTGAATCAAAAAGGCACTGCTCACTTTTTCATGTAGGCCACTACATCCCTGGAATTGTCTGCCAGTCTAGGCAACAAGAATATTCAACAATATTTAAATCCAGACCTCAGACATAATCATTTGACATTACATTTCAAAGATCCTTACCTGTCTTCTCTCCCTTCACTGCACTGCAGGAGCCATGCCTCTAAATCCTCATTCCTTAAAAATATTTTTGCATTGTCACCCTACTCTGGTCTTGTTCATCATATGCTGGTCCTCAGTCTTAGCCAATAGCACCAATTCAGTCAACATATGGTGTACTTACTTTACCTCTACCCCCAAACTATCCCCTAATTTTCCTAGACCTTTGACTTACCCACAATCCTCGCTCTATCGCACCCCTTCTCTACCTGACCACACTGTTACTGCAGATGTTATTGTTGGTTGCTGCAAACCAATGAATCTTCATTGCATCCATTTGCTTTAAAGTGATGATAACAAATATTCCCTTACAAATAAATGTGTATTTTGCTATGCAATCACAGATTCATTTAACAGCAGTGATTCAACCTCCAGCTGATTAAAATGTTGTTCTAAACAACAGGTGTTGGGAAGAGTTTTTGTGAAGAAATCTCTGCTACTCAAGAAGTGTTGAATTTTACATTACTGGCAAAGCAACAGCTTGCTTGGAATAAACAGAGGAAGACCTTGGTAACCTCTCATGAGCAGTGATAACTAGCATAAAATCTGAGTAAAAACACAGAGTTGGGGACATTTTAATATGTGATCTCTGAGAAATAAGGACACACAACATCACAGCAATGACTAGAAGAATCCACTTACATGTAATTCCAACCCTTTTTGGTTTTTCTTGTTTGTGTCTTTATCAACTTCTGCCATCTACTAGAGAAATGTTGTGTAAACAGTCTTGTATATGCAGTAGATCACACAGATAAATGAGACACTGTATTATCAGATATGAATGTCATTCCCTTAGGGACTGACAGCAGTCAAAAAGACAAGAACTGATTTAATACTGTAATGCAGATATCACAGCTGATAGTCCTGCAGCTGGGACCTAGGTATGATGGTCAGGTAATCTTAAATCAAATAAGATGAATATTCTAAATGTGCAGTCCTCTCTCATGTGATGGCTGATGTCTTTTTAATTCATTCCCTATCTGACCTATTCACAAGAGCAAGAAACCAGATTGCCCATCTTTGCAGATTCAGTCAACCCAATCTATGAATGATAATGTTATTTCAGACAAGGTGTGTGGGCGAGGACTCAATCTGTGAGTCCCTATATAACTGTGCTCATATAAGGCGCAGGGTGCAGATTCAACACTATTAAAACGGATGATAGAGGAAACACAATGGAGCATAGACTCATCCTGTGTCTGCAGTTAAGTGAGGGGTGGGATTTGGGGGGGGGGGGGAGGATAGGTAGAAGTGCCCTCCCTGGTGCGTAGGAGCGTCAGAGGTGACTCACCAATGAAGTAGGCCAACAGGAACAGCAGTGTTACTGAGATGAGGATGGCACTGAGAGCAGCACATTTCCAGTTGCAATGCTTATAGGGTTTCTTCAGGCTGAAGGCAGGTCGAGAGAAGGTGTTTCGAGGCAGAGGGCGTGGGGGAGGTGAGTACACCGTGCTAGAGGTCAAAGGGTATCCTGGTGATGTTGTGCAATACATTGGTGATGTTCCTCCTGGTTTGAACAGGAAGTGCCTGGAAAAAACATATTCTCTTGTTGGTCTCAACAGAACACATCCATCTTTCATCATACTGTAGGTTACTGTCTAACCAAGTGCAGTCCCTTCCACTGGTAAGTAATTCTATTTCCAGGCGCATTCAATAATTTTACTACAGTTAACCTTCTGCTGTATAAGTGAGAATACGAAAGCATACTGGGTTTTGCTCAGTTGAAACTGTTAATCAATACTAAATCCAATTTATAGGACTAGTGAGCACAGCTGACTCTTGTTTACGTATTCATGCCAGCACGGTGAAGAGTAATTCCCTGTAACTATGTGTCAAGGCTATCCAGAGGAGAGATACAGTATATACAGCTGCAGCATTGAGTTGAACACATTTATTCGCCCTTGAAAAACACGGCTGGCTATCTAAGAAAACACGTGTAACGCTGCATGTCCAAGAGCCGTATGATCAGCCCATCAGAGAGTCAGTGGCAGCGGCACTGTTGTCAAGGCCGTTTTACTGACAAGTTTACAAGAAGCTCTCGACTGACGGAGACATGAACGTGATTGAATGTCACATTACAATGTATGATGTGGAAAGTCACTGAGACCATATTTTATTTATAAATATCAGGACAAATCTCTGACATATCCTATTCCAGCAATAGGAAATAACACCGGCAAGTGTCATTCATAAAGCGGTCATGTTTAACATTAATCAAAAAGAATACAACCCAACAATGTGACTTAATGCAAATTGTTAGTTGTATTAAACAGGGAAGGGACAGATTCTGGCCCTGCAGGAGACATACACTGATGATTGACGGCATTTCAAACAGAGGATGTTTGAGGGAAAAATAGTGCAGGCGTCATAATTGTTTTCATGGCAAAGCAGATTCTGACATGTGCGAGCCAGATAGCAAACATGCAACATACCCGTCGTTGTACGAGGCATCGTGGCGAGCCGATGCCAGAATGTCCATCTCAATGACGTTGTCCTGTAAAGTCTCTAGGAATGTCTGCTTTGCTATGTTTCTACACACAGGTGGGAAGATGGATATGAAGCTAGTGTGAGATGTGCATGCAAGAAACACAGAAATGCCAATACAGTATGTGATCACCAAGCAACATCAACAACAACAACTGACAAATGGAGATCGAGACAGACAATGTGGGACAAAGAAACCAAGGCCCTTATGGAACTACTTCTACCAAAGTGCGAGACAAATGACATCTAGCTCTCTCGTTCCCCTCGTTTGGGCACTGCCATACCTGGTTTTGTACGAGCCCTGCCCTTCTCTGCAAGCCTCTTGCTCTTCTCTGATAAACATTAGAGTATTCTGGCTCCTTTAAGGTTGTGATTGGAAGAAAACAATGCATCACTTACAAATAAGAACCTGAAGGGTTTCTAACACTTATTTCAGACAAGTAAAAAAAAACACTTTTTTAAAATCTGAATTTCATTTTAATAACAAAGCTGCTTGTCACTACAGTTTCATAGTTTTCACATTGGATAATATCCTTAAGTAAAGATGTTTTAATTTAATGATCACAACACTCCAAAACAAAAAACACACACACACAAAAAAAAAAAACAAGCCAACACATTTTCTTGAGGCGCATGTCTCATTTCTCTCATGCTGAACTCCCTCCATGACCGCTCTGTTCCACAAGGAAATACTGCAGCAATGCAATGGAGAAATGAACTGTCCACATGCAATGGGCAGGCTGAACACATTCAGTGGTACAAGAGAAAAGCCTTGTTTTTGATCCCTGCCCCTCTGAGGCCGGTAGTGAAGTCTGCTCATGGTTTCTCTCAAACTCGTGTTCTGGAGAAGAATGCAACTTTTAATGAAGAGAGAGAAATGCCTGGCACAAGCTCTAAAGAAAATGGTGAGGCTGCGTAGGGCCAACCAACTGCTGGCTTCTCTCCAGTGAAAAGAGCGGAGTATAATCTACCACTGTAGAATTTATCAGGGCCATTAAATTTCACAAACTGATGAGAGATGGCTATTGTAATACTATTAACTAAGTAAAAGTGACATTTAATCTTTCTGTCTGTGTGGATATTATTAATGGTTCCAATTTCATTATTGAAACTTAAGTAGTTGATTTTTTTTTTTTCAAAAGCAGTAGGTCATGAAGACTACAAATGCGTTTCTTCTATTGCCTGTTGCAGATAGACTCTCCTCACCATATGTTTCCTGTTCCACAGGGAATACCTGTGCAGGATTAACTTTGGAGCTGGGTGATGTGCAATCATTCATTATACCACTAACTGTCCTGCCAGCTGAAATAGATGCTCATTTTCCTGTTGACTGAACCGTCTCACAAAAACCTGAGGAAGAGACAGTAATTCTGTTCATCACTGGCTGTTTGGCCATGCCAAATTAGCTATTAGCTATTCTCCTGTCTACAACAGTTTCATTTATTGCAAAATATACACTATAGGCGGTGTGGTCTAACATTTTTCAATAATTAAATCATCTAAATAAAGAAAATAAATCTTTTTTTTATCCCTAACAGCTTTTAATTTAAATTTTCTCAGCAGGAGAACTGGTCACACTGAGAAGTCAGGCTTTGTTTGGAGAGATTTTCTACTGCAAAGAGAGTAATGTGATCATTAGGATGGGTTGAGATAATTCTGCTCTGCTATTCTTGATTTCATACTACCTTGCAATAGGAAAAGCCAAAGAAATAACCACAGATATTCCCTTTGTTACAATAACGCTTGACAGATCTACTTCACACAGGGGCCTCCTATTGAGATATGTGCTAGAGAACTGAATGCTGATTAAAAATAAATAAAACTCAGTGCTGAAGTGGAGGAGCTATGAAGCCTGCTCACAGGAGCCTGAATATAATTTTGCAAGAACTGTTTTATCCAATGTGATTATAATTACTCTGCTGTTTAAACTCAATAGCGTTAGGAATGCTAACAACAGACAAAGACCCAAAAGCAGCACTTTTCTCTTGTTTGCCACAAAATCATGTTCGTCACAAATGTAGGCCTTTGCCCCTAGCAGGATATTTCCCATTTTATTGTTTTGCTCCCTGTTAGCAATGCAGTAATTTAATATGGAGCAGATAGCATGAAAAGCTGTGTTCAATGGCACCAGCTCAAGCTCAGTCTTACAGATGCCAATATCTCAATAAACTGTCAGGGAGACAAGTTACACAGTACCTTGTTTCCAGGGGGATGTTGCTGTTGAGTAGCCAGTTGTCCTGTGCACTGCCGGAGTCCTGACCACTGGCCGGACCCTCAGGAGGAACAGAGCTGTCTGTGGGCGCGGGACTTGGGTTGCTCCGCGGCGTGTAGTTGCCCCTGTTTAAGGAGTTAATGGAGGCCGCATGGTGCTGATGATTGGGCGAGTGGGAGTGGGAAAGCGGTAGTGGGGGCGTCCGCAGCCGAGAGTGGTTTTGAAAGGCTCCGTCTGAAAGGAAAAAAGAGAAAAGAAATAAAACACTACGTAACAGAACTTTTAAAAGAATGACAGTTCTACTCTACTCTGTGTGCTATCATGTGATGAACTCTTTATGGTGTTATTTTACCTCACCATTCTGATGAGAGATTAGCTATGGTTTCTCCAGCAGCACATAAAGTAAAACCTAACCTGAAGTCTCTTTTCACTGAAAAGCACGTCCATGCACCACTCCTAAAAAAGTCCATCTTCTGCTCATTATTTCTCCCAACTGGTCTCTATCAGAGTGTGCTCTCTGCATCCCACAGAGATCTGTGACATTTTACTCAGACCAGACACTGGCTCCTGTGTACACAGAGCTACCAGCTGGCCTGTTCTTGAAACTGACCAATTCTTTAGGCTTTTTTTTTTTTTTTTTACATTTATTTAACCAGGGAAGGTTGTTTGAGCATGTGTAGTTTTTTCCTTTGTTTCACTCTGTCTTGTGCAAAGTCTTTCGCCACTGCCACAGCTCAACTATAAAGCAAAATTAATAGATTTGGATCAGAAACAACAAAATAAGAACATTAGCCATCTCCTTTGCTAATGATCTGCCATCATCAGCTGCATGTCATTGTCAGATCTGAAGTGATCAACCTCATGGATTAGTGATTAGTGGTCTCCAGAGCTTTAGTAGTAAAAATTTGCTCTTTGTTTCTTTTTTTTAGGTTATTGACAAGCTCTGTTGTCACTTTACATCACTGGAATTGAAACTTTAGATATGATGTCTAGAAGAACACATTGTACCGCCTGGTCCAATATGCACTATTTGATACTCACTGAACTTCACAAGATAGAAGACCAATGTCCTTGTGCACTCTGTATCCATTTATTTCCACATCTGCTAAGCCATTCATCAATCAATGAACTTGTGCCGCTACACAAAGTGAAAGAGTGGCTTTTCTTTATAGCAGCCAGCCTCTTTTATTTCACAGATATCCACGACACTAAATTGCCAATTTACAGCATAGAGAGTGGAATATAAACACACAAAAGGCTTATTTTGTATAATCAGCTCCTTCATTAAAGTGATACCTACTCGTGCCAGTCAAAGAAGCTTAGAGTCATTTCAGATTTTTTACGGGTCAGAAACATGAAGCTGCCTTATCAACATGTGTCAATCAAGGCAGATTGATGCAGAAACTGTTGAGGTGCAAAAGTGGCTGTGTTGAAAACAAAAGGTAGCGGTGAGCTTAAGCGCTTGAAGCGTTTCACAAAAGTGGAAAAAGAGCCCATTGTGGTCACAGATAAAGTGCTAATGAATAGCTCAGCAAGGAAAAACAAAACAAAAATCAAGTCTGCAGTGTTTAAGCTTGCAATTTTACACATAACAGATAGAGCGTTTCAGCTCATTGCTATTTATATTCTGTGTACATTTCCTTAGTCATCAACCAAAAAAAAGGGAGCAAACGCTAATCTTCACCTTCAGACTCAATTTTGAACCTGGTTCGATGCCACATAGTCCACATATTTCATAGGATGAACCACTGACAGAAATTATTTTATTTCTTTTTCATTTTGGAGGGAGTGCTATATCATGCATCTGTCGCACTGACAGATGGTTCCATACTGAGCACACTTTTGCACAATGCTGCCCTCGTAATTAGCTCAGACACTGAGAGAGAGGCACAGCACAGTCCTGATGAACAATAGACTGCTGTGCGGTAAAACCACACAGTTTTTGATGACCTCCCTCCTGCTCAGTAATGTACCTGATCCCAAAAGCCATTAATAAGGTTATGCTAATTCGATACAGGGACAGCAAAGACATGCACAGAGAAATATATCACAAGGACAAATGCATCACCGCTCTGGAACGCATTTACTGCTTGGTAAACAAATACTTTACTTTCTATGACGATCAAGCAAATGTGGGGCAACAAGCAATTCATTTTCCTAACACTTGGTAACTTTTTCTAAGGACCGTACTTGCACTATATTTTAAGAGTCATGCTACAGTCTCAAGAATCACAACAGGGGTAAATAAATGACTCACCGGCCAAGTTTACACTGAAAATTCATAATATGCTGTGAACTTCACAGAAGTATTATTTTCTGCAGGTTGACTGTATGGGGGCACAATATATTATTATTATTATCATTATTATCATTATTATTATTATTAGCAATATACTAGGTTGGTCATGTTATTTTGCCCACTCCCAGCATAAAAAGATCTAACCACTTTTGCAAGTCAATACACACTGTGTATTGAAGAATTAATGTGTAAGTATTTTAGGAAACTGATGTTACAAACCTCTAACCGAATTCTGTGCTAGCCAGATATATTATCACCAATTTTGTATGAATTTTAAACAATGTATTATTAAAATGTATGAATTAGATGATTGAAAAAAGTGTTAGGACTTACTGAATACATAAAAAAATCAATTCTTAGTGGGGAACTCTCTAGTGGGAAACGACCCCACTGTGGTCATTATAAGTAAACTGGTATACAGGTTGACTCAATATGCAGCTTTTAAAAATGTGTAAAATAATAGCTACCTCATCATGAATATTAGATAACAATACAATCCACATTTAAATCAAATTTCCCAGTGCACCTGGAGTAAGTCAAGTTTTAGTACTTAAGTGCTTTGTTGTAAGTTAAGATTTTTACTTTTATGAGGCATTAGATACCAGGGTACTGATGCTTTACAATTTGTAAATGCACACAGGGTATTATAAAGTATTTTAAAGAATGTCGAATGTGTAATACCATTCAGTCTGCTCAAAAGTGTTGTTAAACTCTACTTTCCTGTTTATTCACATAGTCCATTACCATTTTAATACACAGTAGAACATGTTCTACAGACAAAGCACTAGATAAGCAATGCATCATGATTTAAATTCACTACCTGACTTTATGCATGCTTGCCCTTGTCCAACCAATAACCTTTCAACAGCCAGGTAAGTAGTCACTTTTATATTTGTGGAGATAAACAGAAAGACGAGAAACAAGACAGTTTATGAGACAAAGCACAGGGCAACCCGACCCCCACAGATGTGGTGATTCAGCAACAATTATTCACTACTATCCAAAGGACAGAAAAAAATAAATGGTTTTCTATTGACCTGCTTTGCACAACGAAATTGCCAAGAAAAGGAGAGTCATTTGTTATCAGAGAGACAGAGAAAGGGGACTTTGCTACAATAGCCAAACTTTCACATGGCATTCAAAATAGAAGCCTACAGATATCTATTCAGTCTGGGAATGTGGATTTTTCATTTTTCTTTCTAACAGATGTATGCACTGGTTAAGGCCTCCTGACGCTATTCTAGACAAGTAATTAAGGCAAATCCACTTCATTAGCTAGGACCTCACCCCCCACTCTGAGAGATAACAGGAATGTCTGCCTAATGGTAAGATGTTATAATTGCTAAGAGACAAATGCCCTGCGTGTGTGGTGTCAGATAGCTATGTTATAAAGTTTAAAGTAGTTGTGCATTTTCAGAGTTTCTAGGGCTTTTTTACATACATATTGTGTATGTATTTATTATCTCCCCCAAGGATATCTCAAACAGCTGTTGAAATATTTCAATTAGTGCAAAATTAGGCCATGGATCAAAGAACAAGTTGCTATTTTTTTGTTAAGGATTTGGAATCCAAGATTTTTAAGTGGAGTGTGTTTACTATTTACTCAAACTACTGAACTCATGTGTACGTGCTTTGATGCAAATTCAGATCCAGATAAAGTATGGAATAAAAATTTCAAAACATGTTTTATTATTAAAATAACAAATTGCCTATAAGCGCTTTCTATTTCTAAAAGGCTCTTGCTGAATTTATTATATGCATTTATTATATGCATTTAACTGCAGTGTGGATTCTTTGGGATACTGTATTGAGTAATATCCACAGATGATAAAAATCAATAAATACCATGAAATAAATAATAACAATAATAATAAAATATCATGCCTTGCCATGTTTTCCTTATTGGTACAGGTGTGAAAAACTCTAATAGGCCTAATAGCCTCCATGATGTAAATGCATCAAAACAGTAAAATAGCACACTGACGTTGACTTATCAGTCAGGATGCTGCTGAGAGATACTCCGGCAGGTCTCATCCTCCTAATCTGCTCGTGTGTGTCCTACCTGACTAAATAAACTGTACTGTGGGAATAATTCTATATGTAAGGGATAAGACTATGTTTTACTGGATAATTAACCATCAGATAGCTATTATAAGTACAGAGGACTTCAGTTATTAGGAGCATGCAAGCTAGGTCAAATAAGCTGTATACAGTGCCATGTACTCTACAAATGGTAAACTAAGTTATTTGATACATGTACATAAACAGCAGTAAATGTAAATTTGCACTCTTTGAATGATTCTTCAAATTAAAACTATGAATAATTTAAATAAATGTTTTATATAAATATGCAAATGTATTTAAATGTAGCAATTAAACCCTTTATAATACCTAAATTGGTTGACATCTACAACATTTTGGTGGCATCATTTTTTGGTTACATATAGAAGAACACTGGCTAACTGCAGTGTCCAGGGAAAAGGTCTATTTCTGAACAAGGACAGTGGATAAAATCCAGAGCACTGATGGTCACACCTGGTGAAATAAAGTGATATGACATGTCCCGGACACCCGATCAACGCACTGAGGTGTGAACCATTCGATACAGAATTAATCAAAAGCTACCCGGCGCCTAGATGTATCATTAAATCTTGCTTACTGCTACAGCCCCTATGGCTAATCATAGGAGCAAAATTTCCAGTTGAGTAGCATTTGTCTATAAAAATACAAATAGAATTTGTCATGAAAGCAGTGAAGCTGCACTCTCTACTGGTTCCCTGGAGCTGGTTCTCTCTCTGTTGGCCCTGCTGTTTCCTACACCATTAGAAAAGTCTGAAGGGAAGAGCCATGTGGGAATACTAGCTGTCTTTCCTGGACTCATTTGAGAGGTAACAGGTACCACAAACAGGTGGGTATAACGCTCAGCTCTCCACTGGCTCTCTCTCTGGAAATGAGGGGGAAAAGACCTTCTGGAAACCAAATGTAAGCACACCTTCTTAACTAACTGTAGAACATGCTATTGTATAAGTACACATGTAAAATCCTGCCACCAGGTTCACAGAGGACACCAAATGAGGTGTGAAAGGAGAATAGAGCTGTATTATATGCATGTCTGGAGTAAAACAGTAATACTAGCCCTTGCATAAGTAAACTGAAAATAATATAAAATGAAAAGATAAATGCAATCACCATTAAAACAAAGCAATAAATATATATATATATATATATATATATATATATTTTTTTTTTTCCCCAGCTGAGGTTTACCACACACCAGCAACCTAATCCATTATGACCAGTCCTAGCATATGCTTTTCCCTCCCTTTTCTGAGATCAAATGGATTTTCTGTCATTCCTTGAGCTGCCTTAGCAAGAACAAGACAAGTGGTTATGTATGCTCTGTTCTGTATGTCAGTCTGCTGCATATCCATCAAGAGGCTGAAGATTTTGTTAGAGGGCACAGATGGTCCGCAATCATCATGGAATGAAAGTAATGCATCTCAATTTATGTCAATGAAAAGAAGATATGTAGGTATGCAAAATGCATTTTCCACGGTCTCTGTGCACTGACAAACAGCGAGCTCAATGGAACTGGACAAATTGTCTGTTGGCTCCAGTTCATTGATAACTCAACGTCAACGTCAAGAGAAACAGATTCCTTTTGATATTTTAACTCAAAACTGTAATCTCACATATTCAGAAAAACAGGGACATGGCAAGCGAGCGCCATGTGCTGCTCATTAAATTATTACTTAGCCTCAGATAGTTTCATTCCTCCTGGTGTCTGTGGCTAAATTACTTTCTGGGGTGAACTCTTTAACCACATTTCCCTCGTCCTTGCAGACACAGGGGGATGATTAAGCGGTTCAAATGAAGACTTATTTGAATTCTAACACAGCCACGTCCCCGAGCCTTCTACACAGCTCAGCATTCCTGCTTGGTCAGCTGTGAGGTGGTGGTGTGCTGCCCCTTTCACCAGGGAGCCCAGCTGCAATGAAAGCCAACACTGGCTGACCCCATGCTGTTTTGCATTAAGAGATGCTAATACTGGGAGGTTGCAGTGTCTAAGATCTTGCGGCTCAGCGTGGCATCAGGCTCCCACTGGCAGTCTCCCCAGGAAGAAGCCCCTCAGAGAAAGCCAAGGGCCACAGTGAAACACATGCTTCACAAAAGGACTGCAGGCTTCAGCGAGCGGCCTCGTCAGCCTTACAGAAGCCCTGGCTCAGTGTTCTTTCGAATGAAAACAGGATCCGGAAAAAAAATAAAATAAACACCACAGCCTTGGAGGCTACTAATGTGAATAACGATATGCTGCTGCGAGCATTTACTTGTTCGAAATCCAGCAGAACATTTTAAGTCCTGTATGTGGGCTCAAAGATGACCTTGAGCAAATGTAATCTGAAGTGATAAAAAGCCACCTGTTTTCCAGTGCAACTATACACTGTGACTCAATTATTTTAGGCATACATAGTTTTCTGTGGTTGTTTACAGACAATAAAAAAGTAAATATTTCCTACACCGTGTCAACTCTGAATTTGAATATTTCCTCAATAACTGACCCGTGTGTCAAAGAGATCTGATTTGATATTGAAGTCAATTTTACCATGGTGGCTTTTAAATTACCTTTTTTGCACATGTAATTCCCACTGAAAACCTGAGATGCATACTTAATACCAGATTATATTACAACTGACAACATGAAGGCTTTTTTTTTTTTTTTTTATTCAACCAGAATTTCAACCTCATAAAACAGAAAACAGAGGATTTGTGATCTTTGTTTTAATCACATTGGCAATGCAGTTGTGTGTCCATAATCCTGTTCTGTATACCAAATCTACAACACAACCTCACTCTAGTTTCTCACCTTGAGGAAGATGAAGTTCATGTAGCTGAAGGGAAAATGTCACTATTCATTGAACAAAATGAAGTAATTTTATTTCCTGAAATGGTGAAAACAGCCTGGATTGATAGAGTTATTTAGCTACATAATATCTGCCATACATGCTTTGGGGCTAGAAATATTTCATATAGAGAGTCATCAGATATCACTCTCTCTTCGGTGAAAATCTATACAAAAAAAACGAGCGAGGCAAACACTAAAAATAAAAGAAAATAGCCAGTGGGAGTACACTGTGTTGCTCACCGGAGTGAAAGAGTAAAACAAATTTTCACCAAAAATGCAGGATATAGAGAAAAAAACTCTACAAGCTTACAAAGTATGGATGGATGTGATGTAGAAAATGATGAAGGCATGGAGTAAGCTTACACGGTTCAATAGTTGGTTTAAGTGAACAAACACTGAGGTTTTTTTTTTGTTCTTTTTCTGATTGTAATTGGTTCCTTACTGTCAAAGATTTTCTGTAATTAAACGATGAAGAACATCAAGGAGGAAATCTCAAAGAAAAGCATGTTTTGCATAATTTACTACCTATTCATATGTAACTACAGCATGGTGAACGATCCTCAGAGGGGATAAGAGCATCAATATCAAGGGTACTGATTTTATGTTATCGAGATAACAGGAAGAGAGAAGAGGTTTGCACCCGCTGGTAAGAGCCACACGGAAACATGATGTACTTTGCAACCTAAAGGAATCTTACAAAGCCTGAGGATGACTTAAGTAGCTACTACAGCGAGAGATATTCCTCCCTAGTCCCCTCCCATCCCTTACTGACAGCTCGAGGCCAACCTAAACACTGTACCTATGCAAATCAGTGTCATTGTTATGAGACAAATCAGCCGCGGTAAAGGCCATCCCCCCACCCCTGTCCCCTTAAGCACAGTCATGTCACTGCCGGGTGACCAGCATGTTGCTACTGTGGAATTAGGGAGGAGATTTGCGACGGGATTAATAACTCATTCTCTAGGCTTTCTGAGCAGGCAGCTGGGGCACTTTGGAGTTTGATGTAATTCAACCCTTTGGGTAGTTAACTTGTAAGCCTGATCAATTATTTAGACCATTTTATTTTGTTTTGTGTTTGCTGTGCCAGTGGGAGAAGCAAGTAGCTGCTGTAGTTGAAAAGCACATTCAAATATCAAAAAAATACCTTATTCAGCATGTAAATTCATGACTTATGGGGGGGTATGTGGCATAAACCGTTGAGTTTGAATGACAACATTTTATTTTTTCATTTAGACGGGTCAGAAAAAAAGAACACATAACTTGCTTCAAAGTGTGATATTTTGTGCCCAAAAAAATAAGTCTTTTATTCCTTATGTTACCTTGAGGAAATATTGAGTCATTTTTTAAGAAGAAAATGTCCAAATTCTCTAATACCAGCTTCTTAAATGTGAATATTATCTGGTTTCTTTAGTCCTCTATGACAGTAAACTGCAATATCTTTGGGTCATGGACAGAACAAGACATTTGAAGAGATCACCTTGGGCTTTGGGAAACAGTGATCGACATTTTTCACCATTTTCTGACATTTTCTGGACCAAACAACTAATCGACTAATTGAGAAAATAATCAATCATGAAAATAATCATTAGTTGCAGCTCTAGAAATGACTTTGTGTACATGCAGTTTTACATGCCATGCAGTGATTGTTTGTGGTGTTATTAACAAAGTACATTGATTTAGTGAGCATCAAGCCTTTCCAAGCCAGTAATGAATTCACTAGAGTCTATGAATCCAAAGCAATTGATTATATAGCAACAAGCAAATATCATATTAACTCAACAACACAATGAAGCCTCAGAAACTAGCCAAACTATTTTGTCTGCCTCACACAATTCATTAGTGCCCACAGTGACACGTCAAATAAATATTCACAATAATTAATTGAGTAAATTAACCGCTGACACAATGTGCGACACACTTTGACTGCTATTTAGAAATACTGCTGTACATATTTTACACAAAATTTTTGTCAACTGTCAACACCATGTTTGCAGTTTGAGCAAGAATGTCACTCTGTCAGTCTGAATGAGTGTTAATTCAACAGCACAAGACAGAGGAATGAAGAGCTGACATTTATTAATGAGATATCACGTTGGAAAAAATCAAACCTAATCTCACTCAAGAATAGCACTATTGAGTTTAAGCTGTTATAAAGTATGTCTTCCATGGGGTTAACAATGCTTTAATAGAACTTCAAAGGAGTCAGTCCTCGCAGTGATATATGATGATACAGCAGGGAATACACTGCACCTGTTACGACGCAACTGTCTTTGTTTCTTCCTTATTTCCTGTGTAAGGTGCGGAGGCTGCTGTTTTTGAAAAATTCTATAGAGGGATTGTAGATGGTTACTCCCACCAGCACGCATTGAAAATGAATAGAAATATCTGTGACAAATATCTCTTGGTGAACCAAAATCCTCCATCTCTTTGAGTGAGGCTCTGAACTTTGCAGATCTTGCTTCAGAGAGTTCTGTGCATTTCCTGAGGCTACGTATCGACTCAAACTTTCTACTCTCTCTCATGGTGCTCAGAGAAAAAGGCACATATTCTTGCCCATAGCCATCTGCATGACCTATAACACAACATGTCCAGGAGCAGGGGAAGGCTAACCTCCAGAAAGCAACAGTAGTTTGAAAACCAACTCACCATCAGCAGTAGCAGTGGCAGAAGCATACAGGTTCCCTGAGCCAGTTTTAACTAAGAATGAATTGGGGCCAAACTCATCCTCAGAGTCAGAGTCCTGGGCTGGCTGAGCCGCACAGTTACCTAGCAACCCTCCCTGGCTCTGATTGGCTGCAATGGAAGGGGGAGGGTATGGGAGCTGCTCAACAGGGGAGGAGGAGGCGGATGAACAATGCAGTGGAGGACCTGTGGACCACAAACAGAGACAACACATGGGGGGGAAATGAAACACACCCAAACGCAGGCAACATCACATAGGAGCAGAAACACACACACACACACACACACACAATCACACACACACACACACAATCACACACACACACATGCAAGACTTTGCTCTAACACTTCAAAAACAAACAGGGACACATCTGCCTTTGTCTCCGCCACCTCACCCCAGCTGGGAAGAACAATACAAACAACTGAAATGACTTTGCGATAGGGTAGAAAAGGCAAATGCCTGGCACTGATGTAGAGAAATAAAAACAAACAAAAAAAAAAAACCCCAACACTTTTTTGAGATGTTAAATGCAAAAAAAAGAGAACAGTCCCAGGTTACAAGTATAATGCTCAAATCAAAAACAGTAAAACAGAGATTATCAGTTGTATGTATAAATCAAAGCATTGCCTCTATACAAGAACATGTAAAGTCAGAAACATCATAAAACGCAACAAAAAAAATCAATCTTAGTTTTGATTTTTTTCTTTTTTCTTTTTCAAAATAAAACCACTGCGGTCTTCAAACTACAGATTCAAATTTGTGTACTGTGCAGCAGGCATATGAATAATATGTTCCCAGATATAGCAGGGTTGTTAATACCCCCTCCTGCGGAAACACATATAACCCCTGCCAGCCAAGAAATGAATCCAACCTGAACCAATCCTTCCGATTTCTTCTGTACTCTGTGTCCATCTCAGCTTTTTCACTTGCCAGTAGTATAAAATATAACACGGATCAGACCGACCACTCACCTTAACAGCAGAATATGAATAATTTATAGCCATGATTATTTATAGACACTTATTATATACCAATATGCAACCCTAATTCTTACACATGAATATAATACAATCACACCATTTTTTCTTTCAAGGCTTATTGGCTCCAATCCTCATGCTGTCATGGAATGTTAAATCTCCACAGAGCTCCTATTAATGTGTGATTAACTTTTGATGCAGCTCTGCGCCATGCTGAAAATGGAGTACTTAAATAACATGACTGCAGCAAACAAAGCCATCATTTTGGTGCACCCCCATTCCTCCCATCAGTCCTTTGGTCTTGATGTTGAACTTCCTGCTGACTGGACTGTCATCCATCAGGAGAGATAAATTTCCTCTCGCTCTGTAATGATCCCTGAAGAGTATTAAAATACGACTCACTGACTCGTATCTAATTAGGAAACAATTAGTGATATTAACATATCAGCCACAGACCTACACAAACACAAATGTCCACTGCCCTAGAGAGTCACAGTTTGTGCTTTATATATACTTCACACCACACACTTCATTTCTCTCTGAACCCTCTAATGCCGGTGCAGTAATGGGTGCAGAGGCACGGTGGCCATGCTGTGGGTTAATGACCGTGACACTTTTGTGCTTGAATATACTGCAATGTACAACCGGGAGAGGAAAAGCTGTTGAAAAGAGCATCATTACAGTCATTCCCAGAATCCCTCGGATACATCCAAGACACTACATTTAGCGTGTGTCAAAACAACAACGCTCTGCTGCTGAACTACTCATTGAGCTAGTATCTGCAGCTATAAAAGACCAGAGGCAAAAAAAATGAAGTTCTTGACATGAAAGAAAAAAAATCTAGATGCACCAGGTCTTGGACTGAATAATACAGCAATTTCCTCACAAAGAGAAGTCATCAATTAGACAAGAAAAGATTCAAGTCCTCTAAAAATGGTCAGTGTCATAACCTAAATGAGGTCAAGGTTTTCATGCTCAGCAGCCATTTAGTCTTGCGCACAATGGTTTTACCGTCTCATTGTTTTTAATTAATGCTGACTTGTCCAGTTCATGCCCAAGCCACAAGCACCTAAAGTCAGAGAAAGGACCTCCACGGGCGAGAAGCCACAGCTTGAGATGGCCGGAGAAGTTTCTCTGGCTGCCAGAGCTGATTGCCTTTGCCTTCACTCACTATATTACAGCAGCAAAAGGGGACCTTTACTTAGGAGCCCCTAGACCATGTGCTACTGCTTTAGTTCTTGACAGCTTCAGGAAGCACAAATGACTGCCTGGCTTGGCCTGACTGCAAACACAGACAACCACCCACTGCATTAAAGGTCTTAATCAACTCATTAGCAACCTAATTAAGAGAATGGACAAGCAAATTGGTGATAGCTAATGATATTGTAGCATTTAGTGCAACACTTTCTCCCAAGAGAAAATGCTGAATACAAGTCTCATTAAATTTTCAAATATAACTGCTCTTATCCAAAGTAAACTGTATCAATTGAATCCAACAGTGACTCTATTTTAATTCTATGAGTAAAGATTCAGAAACTATGGAACTCACATTCTGCGCATTATTACTTTTGATTAATTTTCATTAGATTAATTTCAAAAATACTTCCAAAAAGTGTAATAGTTTAATTTCACCCTGTAGCTTGTAAAAAATAACAAAACTAGTTCAGCCAACAATGATTCAAAAGATGTAAACCTTGTATCAAAGCCCTAGTTCAAAGAATGACATTTATTTTCAAGGGGAAAATGATAACAGTATGTAGTACTGGTATGAAAGACAGAAGCTGAACAGCAACAGAAACATGCAGATGTGGGCGGACAGCCATGCATCAATATTTTCATTTACAACCCAACAACTTACAAGAAATGAGCCAGTAGCTGTTCTATGTCCCACTCAACAAGACGAGGTCAAAACCTAGTATATGGCTGGACTGTGTATGGTCAATGTGTGTAATTGTGGTCAATCAATTTGTTACAGGGATAGTGAGTGGTAGTGTCTATAATGTAGATTCCTGAATATTACATGTTCATCTGCAATTTTCTGTAGTTGTCCCAGTAATATTTGTTGTTTAATAGTACTGAAGTAGAATATCACATGACATGGTTAAGCACTGTTTGAGTATAAAAAAAAGCTTATAAATGCAGTTGCACGAACAATACTTTCGACTCATATCTTGGGATGTTTGATTTGAAAGAGAACTTATTTTAATTTTAATTTTAACTTTTCTAATTATCGATTAACTCCCTCTGCTCATTCATCTGTTTCATTCTGCTGATGTCTGCAAACATATGGTCTCATCCATATGGTCTCATTACATAGGATTAGCATGCTAGGCTAACAGTCTGTCAGCTGTGCGACTTAATATCCACGCCGTGATGTCTCTCAGAGCAAACAAACACTGTAAACACACCTGTCACCTGCCCAGCATGGTGCTAATAAACCGGAAACACTGCAACTGTAACTTATTCTTATACAGTCTATGGGTTACACACAGCACGGCACGGCTATGCTAACAATGTCAGCCATGCTATCTAGCTGCTAGCCACCTTGCGTGCTGGTAAAATGGATCTGTCGCATCTCTTTGTATCTGCGGGTTGGTGCTCCTCTCAGTGTCGGAGCCTCAATATGAAAGGCGTCAGTCAGTAAATGTGTGTTTTAAAATCTTTTAGTGGGACTGCGCTCTGGGCTCAGCTGTAAACGCCCCCTGAGGATGTAATTGAAGCTGTTTGCGCCGATTTATTTTGAAAGGCCGATGAGGAAACTCCAACACTGGGCTGGCCGACCAATGATATAACATCATCACTCAGCAAATCAGTCAGTCAATCAGTCAGTAATGGACATTTAGGCTTATAGGGCTGGTCCATTATCAGTCCAGCTAAAAACTAAGGGTAAGGCTGAGGGAGTGAAAATTAAATCAGGTAAACAGAGAATATAATTTAGAGGGAAGATGTAATCGAGTGAAAAGAAAATTGAGTAAGAAGACGCAACATCTTTCATCCAGAGAGTCCTGTTTTTTAATTCTCTCTCTCTTTGTCTCTCTCTCTCTTAACCTAGCCAATCATTCTGATTTTGCCTGTGTTATAAATTCTGAAGCTATACATAGATATTGAGATTTATTCAAGGACATAAAAGTTGTCATTCTTCAAATACACTACATGGTAAATAAGATCTGTGGCTACCTTAGTTAAATGTACTGCACACCCACAACACTGAGCAAGGTGAAGCAGACGTGTGACTCCGCAGTGACAACAGGAATCATCTGTTTGCTCAAGGACTACAGCTGCGGGCAACGTTTATAAAAAATGCAGTGTATTTGCAGATGAACAGTACAGAAAAAAAATAACATCTCAGCGCCAGTCCTGTACCATCAACTGATGCCACGCGGGATACAAAGCATACAGGATGCAGACGAATGACTAAGAGTCTCAGTGGTGACTGCTTCTCTTTAGTTGTATAAAGCATGCCAGTTTTTAATTTCTGTTACATTTTGGTCTCAGATTTCATTTTTGTGTATAGGTTGGCTGTTTATATTCATACACAATTGATGGCTAGTCAGTGAAAGAAATGAACCATGTCAAAATGAAGAGTTCTGCATTTAGGAGTTTGTTCTTGCATACAAGTGCAACCACTGAATAAGATAAAAATGTAAAACTTCATATTAGGAAAATTGAGATTGATTAGCCTAGAGAGAGCCTCTGACTGTGAAGGGCCTTACCAATGATTACTGTGCAAGTAATCATTGGTAAGGCCTTTTGAGTTTAAAAATGTACATTTTGCAAAAAAAAAAAAAAAAAAAAAAAAGATTCAAATCAATGTTGTAAATTCTGGGTTGCCTCAGCTATCACAGGTCTATTGAATAATATATCATAGGAAGGATCCATTTTCTATGTGCTGTCATTCCAGCCCCACTATTGCGTGCTGTAGTATTGACCCCTGCTGACTAGCCTGGTTATATTAGAGGGTCACTTTGTGTCCTTCTTTTCTCCCCCTGAGCCAGTCACCAGCCGTCATCCACATTGTTTCAAAAGGCTGACTCATGCCACGCGTCTCTGGAGCCCCAACATTATTATCAGCTGTTTTCTGATCCCTTTTGTTTAAAAAATAATAAACTGTTAATCTATATACTTAATATTTAACTGTTGGTATGATATATGTGGTTCACACTGTAAAAGAAATAAAACCAATGACTTGCAACTGGATGGACTATGTTTTATTAAAGAGGAAAACGTCAAGAATGTTTTATTTGGTGATGTCTTAAGAATCTAGATTCACTTCACAGCTAAACATTTTAGAAGAATCTCTTAACTTGCAGCTCTTGAACTTGAAAAGTGGGACAAGTCACATTTGTACTGTTTTCTCTTTCTTTCCAAACAAACTGTGTAAATGCTATTTTATAAATAGTAACACTCTGTTCTTCTTTTCTCCCTTCCTCCCGGTGTATGCGTATGGTTTTAAACTCGTTTCTGCTGCTGAACCGTAAAGCACTTTGAGTTGCATTCTGTGCAGGAAAGGTGCGACTGTATATAAATAAAGTTCATCCATTCATTCATCATCACACTGCTACTCTTGCTGTAAGATGCAGATTGTGCTAAATCTTACCACAGAGCACAGAGCTCTGCATATTAGGTTACTGTTCTCAAGACATCAGATATTTAATTTAATGCTAATGCTACTCACATTCTACTAGTCTACAATGACATCAAGGCAAACAAAAAAAAAAATCAAGTAAAACTGCATGTTACTAAATTAACAATTGCATAGTGCATTTGTACAGGGCTGTGTGAAAGGTTGTCAGTTTGTCTTTGGCAGATCAGTAAAATGTTACATAATTTGCCCATGGCACCAATGTTGTCATCCAATGTAGGTGGAGTGGGATTCAGTCCAGGATGTGATAGCATGTTTAAAGCTCTTGTCATGTTTTCAGCGGTCTGACTCTGTACTGACTGCTACTGCCACCATAAAGGACCAGAGAGTGAATGTTTATTCAGATCCCTCCTGTTCAAAGCTTTAATTTATTCATCCATAAAAACAGGGAAATTAGAGTGCTCCCATCCTAATCAACCTACACTGATTACCAAAACGCAGGAAACTACCTTCTTGTAATTGTACTATATTTACATGTGGAGGTCATAGTGAAATGAAGAGCTCTGTTTTTTATATGTACACATGATGCAAAGTGGTACTAGCTGAAATGCAGTGTGTTTTGTACCTTACCTGTGCCTGCTTAGTATTTTAGTGATCTGACAGACCAGCAGCGCCATGCAAGTTTGGCATCGAGATTCACCACATTTTGCGCCGTCCACAGTCCGCCTGCTCGGACCACACTATGCTTGCTATACACCTATTCTGCGCTATTCTCATCACTAATTGGTAGAGGTACACCTTTGTAGAATTCTACTAAATACCACAGACTCCTTTTATGTACGTTTTGCTTGTCAGTTTCACTTTCGTTATACATTCTTCAACCAGCAGACGTCTAATTGCACAGAAGAAAAATAGTTTTACAGTATTTCGATTATGGGAACAATGCTAGGAAGGCTTTAGATTAACGTCTGATTCTTTCTAGCATCTGTCAGCCACAGCAGCTTTCATGTATGAAGGCCTTCCCTTTTAGTTGATTAACTCTCTTTGGAGATGTCTGAAGGCAGCAGGTACGTATTCCATCTGCGGTGTCTAATTTGAGTGGCACGCATTGTGAAAGTGCAATTATGCACACTAGATTCACTGGTGACCTTGATTAAATCTTGCAATACCAGCACCAGACTGTCACAAAATCACCACAGAAACCTGTGTTCTTGTGCACATTAAACTGGTCAGTTAGAATCTCAATATTCTTCACAGTCTGACGCAGTAAAAATCACCTGGAGTGTTGGAGACGACAGGACCTCGTTATATATGCATCCCTATTGTTAATGTTAATCCTACATGCAATCCTTAAGTAATTGCTTGGGAAAAACATTTTTACACAGTAGGTAATCATAATGAATTATGAGCAGTGTGTAGTCTGTAAGTGAAAATGAACAATGAGTTTTCATGTAGTTTAGACATGAACGCTAAGTCATAATAACTAATTTATACTGTAGTACAAGCATTGCTATACAGCATTAAGGGTATATTGTTCAAAGGAAAAAAGAAAACAGTTGGTTTTATAAATAAACTTATTATGCCAAGCCTAATACAAATAATGTCCTATTAATTGAGTTATATTTGCCCACAAGGTACTTTGACCGACAAGGTACCTTAATTGGATATTTAATAGCTTTTAAATTGCCTAAGCATCATCAATTCCCTTTTCAGCATTTCAACTTTACCCCCTTAAAGATGCGCTATTGCTTAGCTCTAGTGGCCATGTTTACAGTGTGCAACACAAATGTTCACTAGTCAGGATCAAGTTGTCCTGGAAATGTCTTCTGTTACAAAGGTTTTAGAGTTGCTAAACCCATGAAAGGAGGTTTGATGCCCTTTTTGATTTTTCTAACTGACTGGCAGTATTTGAGCTCTGCCATGACTGATTAAATGTGCCCTCTTGCCTACTATATCACTGCTCTTGGTTTGGATTGAACTTCAAAGACTGTGGAAAAGCAGTGTTAGTCCTGCCTTTGTGTCACTGGCAGAAATTCAACGTCTTTGTGACTGAACGAAATAAAGCCCCATAGTGGTGTTTTTGCAATGTAACATGATGAAAGAGGGGCGAAAATTGGCTAACAGACTGGGTTGGGTGATATCAGTGTATATACAGTGACATTAGAAATCTTCCAGACATCAGAGGTTTTTCTGCACCATTTTAACAGAGGTAACTATCTGTAATATTTGTGGCTGTGTTAGAACATTATGGCCTCTGTTGCAAATCAATAAGTATTAGTAGCTGTTTGGCTTTTTTTTCTAGAAATGATTTTTAAATCAAACAGAGCATGTTAAAATTTGGCCCTGCCAAATGTATTTAAAACTTTTATCACTGTTAATGTTAATAATATTAATTCAGTCATTAATCTGTTGATAACAACACTATGCAAAAACTGATATTACAGTTGATCAATGAAAAATTCTGCTAAAACTGCACACACACAGTATGACACTAAGGCTGATTGTTGCCTCGGGATTAGAAAATATATTTTCCACTCTTCAGTCCAAATATATTTGTAATCACTATTATCCCTGTAAATCTGTTTAGAGGCAGACTTTTCCTACTCTTTCCTGAACACTACTTGACAGGGAGCATATGGTCAATAAAAGAAAGAATACAGCAAAGTTAGCACTAAAACGTTGAAGTTAAGATAATAAAATGTATCCTAAATACTTGTGTCTTATTGCACTTCATCAGATGGCACTGGACTCACATATGTTTATTAGACAGTCAATGACAGACAAGGTAACAGCAATTGAAACAAGTGATGTGGCTTAAGCAGGTGAGATGATGCTATAGAATGAGATAAATTCATAATAATGCCAAAGAATTTTGTAAAATGAAAGTGTCTTTATTTATTTCAGTGGTTTGGGAACACACTGACGTATATGTGATTTATTGCTGTTTGTGCTCAGGTAATAATAACGGCTTGATTCCACCGGGTGTGTCTGTGTCACTTTCTGGCTCTGACGCGGCCACTCTAGTCAACGCTTGTGATTCCACCACACGCGCCGCAGTGCGTTTCAGAAGCGGCTCTCCGCTCCGCTCCGCTAAAAATATGCGCCTAGTCTATTTTTGTCAAGCTGAACAGAGCAGATCAAGCCAGGCAGGTAGTCAGACACAGGAAAGGCATTGAGCATCCAATAAATTTTTAAAATAAAACACCTTGTGCAGACTCCTGATCATATATCACATCACTACATCAACATTATGTGCTAGCCGGTGGCACAAGGCCTGAAGTCAACCGGTCAGAGGGTCTCAGAGGATATTTGACACCATGGACGACGAGAGGTTCATTTTGGATGTGGCAAATCACAAGATTTTATAAGACATGGTAGAAGCACCAAATCAACAGCAAGTCAATGTCAGACAGGCAAAGTTAACTTCTGGGTTTTTTGTTGTTCTCTTTATACATTCATGGTTGTTCCACAGATTATTGCGGGATCTCATGATTCTCGCATGATCTTGCAAATCCAGCTGCCTGGCAAGGTACGAGAAAGGTCTATCTGTAGTCTTGCAGACTCTACATGACAACCTCCCCTCCTATGTTGTCACCCTAATAGCATGTTACACAGCCCTACGACCCCTCCCCTCCAAACCCCTAACACTAACCATCCCGCTCCTCATGCCTAAACCTAACCAAGTGGGTGTGTCGTGTAGATACTGCACGTTCAGCTGGATACACTTGCAAGGTACAGGCAGCACTCCGCTTCTGAAACGCTCCCAGTGCCACTGTGTGGAGGACAGAACAAAACCGCGTCACAGCCAGAACATGACGCAGCTGCGCTCAGTGGAATCAAGGTGTTACACTTATCAGACCTCTACAGGCAATACAAACAAGATGGCTTAATTCTGGCTTTAACATTATTAGGATTCTCAAATTGACATAATTGTTTTCTATTGCACAGCTGCGAGCCATAACTAACCTCTTATGAAATTAATACGTGATAGGTAATCTCATCTCGGTAAAGAAAATATTGAGACAATTTGCTGCTCAAAGGGATGGTTTTGAAAAAGTCATGAGCTTAATCTAATGGAGCAACTACAAGTGATAAGCTGCCTTGTAAACATATTTATTATCTTTACAAAATGTTGGTTTTCCACTTTTTTATTCAAGCAAAATCAAGCTTTTAGTGGATGTTACACATCTACCTAAGGTTTAACATATGCCTGCTGCAGGATTAATTTTGTCTAATAAACTGCAATCCTGCTGGATACTGCACACAGTTTGCCACAAAAATACATACACAACAAAAACACAAATAGACACGAAGACACTTACAAAGGAAGTGCGAAATGAGCTTTTATGAACCAACATTGGAAAAATGATAAAAAATTTCCCTGACAGTGCCGTTTCCATGCTAGGAATCAATATCATAATAACTGAGTGAACATAATGTATGATAAGGTTGAAAACAAATTGTAAATAGCCATAAATGTTTTTATAGACAGGCCTGACCATTACTGAGAAAACGGAAATTATATTTGTGAGTAATAAAAGAGCATTACCACAGATGGCACAATTCCATTTACGACTGACCCACAACATTTCTATCAGCACTTTAAACCCAGCATCCATTGTTTACAACTACTATGCTCTTAAGGAGATGTTGAATACAGAATTATTAATGGATGGTTAGAATAAATCCAGAAAACAAGTAAAAATTCTGGGCATTAATAACCATATTGTGGTCCCTAAAGAATACTTTGGGACTCTAGGAATAGTTATACAGGAATTGATTTACATATTAGCAGTTGTCACAATTTCCTTAAACATGGGAATTGGCCAATGGCTCCAGACAGATCAAACATATACTTAACACTCCTTTCTAAATTACATCACTATAAGGTTTTAATCTCTCAGCCCTAACTTATTTGTCTTCATGAAGGAGGCTGGAAAATCCAACTAAGATAAAAAAAAAAAAAAAAAGCCTTACACAAGCCATAGCACACAGCAGAGTACCGATGCCAGTGGCTTTTCAAAGTATCACCTAGGAAGATGAAAAGGAGGCCAGAGTGGCTGAGACTAGACATGGCATTTCTTCTCTGGGTGATTATAGGACAAGACTCCTTCTCCAGTTATCCTCTACCCACATCCCTGCCTGCCTTCTGCTGCTCACATCCATCCAGTCCACTCTATTTCTCCCCGTTGAGGAGAGAGTATGCCCTGCAATCCAGCTGAAAGACACCATCTGTTAAGACTTCTGCGACAAACTCGAGAACGAATCAGACTGGAAATGTGACATTGAAATCCTAAACAAACTGAATGGAAATTTCTTCCATTTGAGGAGAAACCTTACCATTGGTGCACTGCCAGCTTCATAAAAAAAAAATCCAAGGGCAGCAACTTTTTAAGTGTTACTCATAAGAAATGTTCACGGGACACTAAAATAAATGGGTAGTACAGCGTACAGGCCAGCTGAATCATGTCAAGACAGCTTAGCTGATGCACGACAAAAAAGTTTTTTAAACTGCTCTTTTAGAACTGAGCGATCACTAATTGATCCATTTTCAATACTTCTTAGTCTTTAAGAGCCAAGCCCAAAATGTTCAGGACTTTACTTCACTAGTCTTTTGAATCAATGTTAGTTGACGAGGTCTGGCATTGCTAAATCCCTCCGTGCAGCCCCATTCAAGCATCCCTGGGGCTTTCTTTGTTCAAGGATAAAAGGGTAAGGTTCCAGTCTCCTCACCTTTCGCTGTTAACAATATCCTGCAGGCATGTGATGGCTGTTTTTAAGGATCTCCTGGTCAACGTGAGTGTTTGTAACTGACATCGTGACAGGATATCTTCTCTACCATAACAGAAAAAAATGGTGTATAAAGAGTCTTATAAACGCATTCACACTTGTACACCGAGTCCTCTGCAGAGGCTTCCAGACTTCAAAGACATGAATGGTAATCTGCTTTAAATGGATGTTTCTGGGCCTCTATCATAGCGCGATCATCAACTGAGCCGACTTAAAACCATGGCTGAAAAAACAAAGCTAATAGTGGATAATTATCAGCTTTTACTCCGTCTGCACTAGCTGCTCTATTCCCTGTCCCATCACACACAGAAGCTGGTGAATAAACACAATGACATGAATAAATAATGACCCCACAATCCTCTTAAGGTCCCCGAATAGTGAGGGGAGAAAAAAAGACAAAAGTTTACTTTTGGTGTTTGAGAGCAAGCGGAGCCTGAAATTGTAAGCAACTCATTAGGGCTACATGTGGCTTGCCTGGGGCCTCGCTGAACAAAGATGGCACCATCCCCATCCTGTCATTCCTCAGCGCATTCTAGGCTTGGCCTAATAAAAGTCTAAAGCACACCCTTAAGAAACAGCTACAATCTCTGTAAAAGACACTAAAGAGCTTAAGCATTGTCCTAAAAAAAAAATGAAACCTTCATATATTCACAACTTTCTTTTGGAATCAAAATTTCATAGACCGGGTGGGAATTCCCTGAGTACTGACAAGGCCACCTTTTGCTTAATTTGTGCAGATTCGCTATGTTGTGTATAAACATCACAGTAATATGCATGCTTTCATGCTAAAGAAGCATACCTCTGTCAAAACATTATTTCTACCTCTCATCATGCTCTCCAGATAGCTTACATAAAAGCCCACTGTTTTTTCATTTCAGACACTTTGTCAGTGTTAAAGAATTGATTTGTGTGTGCCTCCCAGCTCCCACTGAGTGCATGACAGTTCAAAAGGCTATTGAAAATACATGCTGCTGGGAGGCTTGCATTTCTAAGTGCTTATATAAATTCATACCGTGGCAAAACTTAAGCCACTGAGAGTATGATTTGTTTATAATAGAAGTAGTTACAAGAACTTAAGGGGAATATAAGACTGGATTTGAATATATCACTTTGACAAAAATAGAAATCCTGATCTGGTATCAGCGTTTTTGCAACCATTCAGGTGTGTCAGTTAAGTCTCTTTCCCGAAATAAATTCCAAATATGTATTCAGCACAGTGGTAGTAGTGAAAATGTAATAATAAAAGATAACTTATGCAGACAGTAAACACCTTTTCCTGAGCATAATTGTGGAAGCTTTGGTCAAAATGAGGTAAGCCAATTTCAATTCCAAATTTCCACTGAGGCGATGAATATAAATGAAGTTGCCTGGGGTAGATGGAGTCCTAGCATCTGGAAATGGGCAACAACTCGAACATCAGAATTATCCCCTTTAATACACTGTCAAACCAGCGGTAAATCAGAATGTGGTTTTCAAGTATATTTTTTCCCATTGCTGAAAACTGAACATTAACAAATTCTTTAACATGCTAATTTTAATAATGGTAACTGTAGCTAGGAGCACCAATATACTGAAATATGTTGTTGTTAGTCTAACATGTCTATGAGGCTTTTAAACTCTCTCTTAAGGACATAATACAGTTAAACTTGCCTATATAATGCATATGTTGTGTTAAATAATGTACCTCTCTTTGGATGTCCTGAGCTGATCTGCAGGACCACTTTTTAATTGATCAGTAGCAGCTATATTAAACCTAATCCATTTTAAATCCTTTGTTTATTGTGTTCAAGCAATGAGTTGCAATGAGTTTATTTTATTTTCAGTTTATACAGGTTACACACAAAAAACAACAACCAGAAAACAACACAAACATAGATGGTCATCCTGTGTATTATAACTATAATAACAATGAAATGTTAATGAACATGTGGACTTTACCCTTGTCGCAAACTCTCTTAATATGATTTCAGCATAGTCCTCTCCAATAAAATCTATAACAGGGCTCCAGACAGAGAAAAACCCATTCATGTCTCCTTGGAGAACATGTGATAGCCTTTCCAATGGGAGAAGTTGTAGAACATTATAAAGCAAACTTGAAACAGATGGTTTGACATCGTCAAGCCAACGCTGTAAGACTGATGGCAATGCACAGTACCACAGAAGACTAAAGATTCTCTAATATCTGTTTAATTCAGGTGAGGCAGCATGTAGGCCTAAGATACACTGTAGAGGATTAAGCTTGATAGAACAGCATATTATGGATGATACTTAATCTCACCCTAAAATGTATGAATTTCCAGACAAAGCCACATTATTTTTATTTTATTTTATTTAATCTTTCTTTAATCAAGCAAGTCTCATTGAGATTAAGATATCTCTTCCAGGAGAGACCTGAGAACAAGAAACATTCATAAGACAAGAACACAATCAGCAGACAGAAACAACACAACCACACAATAAACAAGGAATTAATGAAAACAGTTACAAGAATCATAAAAAAAAACATCAGATAATAAAGCTTTAAAATCTCCAAGGGGAATGTAAGACTCAAGTTTGAGGGCATTTTGCAGTTCAATCCATTTAAAAGGTGCAGAGTACCTGAAAACAGTTCTGCCAACATTAGTGCGCACCTGAGGGATATCTAAGGTTAAGTAGTTACTGGATTGTGTACTGTAGTTACTAGATTTAAATGAGAGAAGAGATGTGAGGTTGTTTGGAAGCTGCAGCAGTAGAGCTTTATAGATGAATAACATGAGATGTGTTTTTTTTTTTTCTCTTTGACTGTAAGGAAATCCAACCCACCTTGTGATACATTAAATGCACATAGGTGTCTACATGCTACTTGCACCCTACACACACACCAGAACATTGTCATATTTGCTCCTGCAGTATGGGGTAATTTGTAATTTATGTATCAATGCATTAACAGCAGCCTTTACAACAGTCATTTTTTTCACTGGATATTGTTTCTGCATCTGTTCATAATTGACTAATTCTGCCTCCAGGTTTTTTTTCTTTTCAGATATTATTTTCTTCTTCTTTCCACTACAAAATGAAATAATTAGCCCTCTTAAATATGCTTTATTAGTTTCCCAGAGTGTAGAGGGATTCACAGAGCCATTGTCATCAATTTCCAAAAACATGGATAGCTCTTTCCTGATGTAGTCGCAGAATCTGATAAAGGGCTTTGTTGCATTGCCATCTATAGGTGTGTCCTGGGATGATGAGTTGTGTCGTTCTCTGTTATACATTATGTTGCCATTTTTTTTAGAATCAAATGTATCATAGTTTAAGTGAATTTCTCCTTAATGCTTAAAACTGATGGCAGGCTGACAATCAGATACTAAATAAAGTTGTGATACTATATAAATCTTGTGATACTGTATTCTTGGAGACTTGGGTGTAACCACTCACCTTTTTTATCATTTTTTTATGTATCTTTTTATGTTTTAATACCTGTTTTTCTTATCTTTTTTATACTCATAAATGCAATATGTAGTACTTCTATTTTTAGTGCTGCGTGTACGCAGGGCACCGATGCAACAGTCAACAACTCTCACTGGACCACTCTACATTAATAAAGGTTCACAGAATTAATGAATAAATACTGGCCAAGCAGTGATGTGTGACCCTAAATCAAATCACTTTTTATAGCTGTGCAATTATGACTTTTCATGTTTAAACTAAAAATATGGTGTATAATCACAGAATCCAAGGTTGTGTTAGGTTAGGAAGCCCTTCCCCTGTGGTTTCTTCAATGCTGCATCTTAATGTTATTTCGAGTAATATTGACATCAAAAAGACGATGCAATCTATTACAAGGATGGCTACTGAATACAATTAGAAAACCACAACAATTAACGTCTGACCCAGGATCGAAAGTGCCAAGCATCCAATAAGTGATTTACCCTCACAAGCTGTAACCTGCAGCCTCTTCACAGGTGAAATATACTGAAATAATCCTTTTAAAAAAATCAGGGTAATCTCTCAGATTTTTAATGCCATTAAAGGGCATAAACAAGGTCAAGACTCTTTTGCCTTTCAATATTATCTATGCCACACAGCAGTTTTATTCTACAGAGCCATACTACCAACGTATGTTTTTAATGTAAGAGTTAAATGTGGCAGCTGATTGACAGAAGTTCAATCTGTTTTCTATTTCATGTTATGTTGTGTGAAGTTTTCCAACTTGAAATTTGAAATATGCCATTCTTTCCTATACTCAGCATGGAAACGCTTCAGGCTGTCTCCGGCTAAATTTCCCATGGCCAATAAATGACATGCAAAAACTGGTACACATCCAAACCACTATAAACTATTATTAGTGCTCAGCTAGTAATAAATCATCTGAAATGGTTGAGATAAAAAATGCACCTATGCCAAAATTTGGTAATTCACGCAGTGCGAGCATTGAGATTTGATGACAGAGAGAGAAGGCAGTTCTGGTGCGACCTGCTTTAAATGCTGGCAATTCATACAGCTGAGATAAGACTAGTGTTTCCAGTGTGACAGCAGTACTTTGGGGGGATCTCTGAAGGCAGAGGGGAGAAAAAAATCTAAAGCTTATGTTCCAAGATATTTTCTATAACAGGCACATGCTGTGAAATTTCACTGTGCCTTGCTGTGCTTTCACTGAGAGAGAAATAATCCAGGAAGAACCCGAACTGTCCAGCACAACAAGGTTTTTGGAATTGGGTCTTTATGTCTGTGAAAATCATCTGTGTGCAATACCCATATATCTAAGTGTGCTAATCTTATTTTGAATCATGCAGTAATGATGAACCCTGAGAAAAAAAAAATGGGACTGTTGCAAATAATTAATCATGCAGTTAAGCTCAGAGACTGAGCAGTCTGATCATCTGAGTTATCACACCCATTTTCAATTCCAAGCAGTTCAAAGCTACTAAGCTATTGTCATGGATACCTGTCATCTGTCTTCTGAAACCTTACTTGTGCTGTATTTTCATAGTCAAAGGTGCTTTGAGGTGAGATACAGGTGATATAAATATTCTCCACATGGATGTAATATATGTTTTTTGTATCTTATATGCATTTGTACTGTATATGCATGTACGGTTCATGTATTAGGAAGTCGGAGGTAAACAAATTTAAAAACCTACAAGGCAGGAGCACTTAGACGGTCATGCAGTGCAGACTTGATTCCATATAACATGTAGTACACAGTTTTGGATGATGCAGTGACAGAGTTTAAACATTTCTATTACCAGAGTTGGCGTTTACCGATGAATCTTTTGTAAATCAACCAAGCTTTAAAGTTTTGCTCCTGGATTTGTATCAAAGGCTACATATCAGATCGCTAATGAGAGAAATCTCAGCATGAAGCTTAATTATTTTTATCTCATACTAGGGCAACATCACGTTATGATCCTTACTTCCTGAGCCTCATTCCAGATAAACTGGTGGTTCAGAGCTACCTGGAAATTTTATTGCAAGAGATTGGTATACAGAAAACACAGGGTAAGACAGGATAATTAAGATGAGATAGATAAGATGAGATGAAATGAGATAAGAAGAGGAAAGTCTCTTTATTTTGTAATGTATGCTCTATGGAATTAGGTAAGAGGGTGAAATAAAACTCAAAATTTCACACACAGGAGTGCAACAAACTTCAAACGATGCACCAATCACACTTTTTCTGGCCTAATATCTAAACTCAGTGTACAGGCTGATGATAAAGTGCTCTTTTTTTCGTTTTTTAATTTTAAATTGTACACTTTACTGGGTGGAATTGATTGGGATCATTCTTCAGGAGTAAGGTAACAGTGGAGAAACATTTATACTCCAACTACATTTTCAGGCTTGTGCAGATTTTGATCATATTGTTGTAGAGGGACCATGAAATTTACAATTTACAATTTTATAACAAAAATGACTAAATTTCTAATGAAACTTTAATGTGGGTTGGTTACATCTGTCTGATATCTGATCCGTTTAATAAGTTCAGTATTTAGGCATGGTATAGATCCAGAATATTAAATTAAGACATCACCACTTAGATCCAAATTCAAGCAGTATTTTTATATTTTTCCTGTAATTCACATAAATATAACATAAGCATAGATAATTGACTGTATGTTAAATGGATATTGCTGAGAGAGGCACAGAAGTTGTGAGAATGGGTTAGAATGATCCTCCATGGAGGAGGGCTCATCCTGCACCATGTCATGCTTTGAGCTGTAGTGAGGCCCCTGAGCCTTGGTGGTAAGATGGGCCCTGATGTGCTGTTGGTTTAGACTGTCAGAAGCCCTGGCAGGGAGCGGGTATGCAACTCCACAGATAACAGCCCAAAACTGTCCACAAGGGCCTCTAAAACCCAGCAAATTACCCTGCAAATGAGCCAGAGAATATCTCTACTAATCCATGATCTGAGAAGAGACTCTGCCAAAAAAGTAAACAAATAAATAACTTCACAAGAAATACTGGGGGTGGAAATAACCACGGCTGTGAGCTGGGAAACCACTAGTGATTTCTTTGAAGCATCATTTCGCCTGATATTCCGCTGCTACGATGCCCGTGACCATTTCAGAACAAGCTTCCATGTTGTGCTCAATGCGGATGCAGTGAAATTACAGATCCCAATATTACAGAAAACATTGTCCCCTACAGCAAATGATCACAGTCTCTGTGTCTTTATCATAGATGCCAAAAGACGATGATGCATCAAGTACTGTTGTACAAAAGCAATTATATTTGTCTCTACAGAAGAGCTGATATAATTACCTGCAGTTCTTCTACCCACATTATATACATGTCACATTAAAAAGATGTCAAAGAGAGGCAAGCATTGTCTGTATGAATAGATCTTATTGTCATGCTTTCTTCGATCTTGACTCTTTGAACAAGCTTGCAACTTGTTTGAACCAGTGCACTGAAATTGTGGATATGGGAGTGATTTAAAAAAAACAAGACTGTTAAACTGAATACAAGTGTCTATGACAAAAAAATAACATTTAAAAATGACACTCATATTTAGAACCTCGACTTAAGTAGAATAGTTTGGTAAAAAGCTTTTTTACAAGTTATTTATTCATCTCTGTTGTTACATAGACACATGTATTAAATTCTCAGTTTGAGCCTGTCATGTTTCTTAACATTTTTGCTAAATGCAACAGCAGATTAAGGTTTATGTTTCTCTAAGTACTGACATTAAACACGACTGATCTTACAGAGTGTTCAGTAGCACACAGATAATTACAAGCCAGGATTCAGATCCATAGTAAAACCCTGCAGGGCAGTGGCACAAGGTAAAAAGAAGCACTCCGTATCATCTGTTAAAACATTCAAGCTAAGCCATCTCATCAAGATACTATGTCTTGTAATTTTATAATTATTCTATTTCAATGTGCCTGCAGTTACATTCCACTGGAATGCACAGTCATTTCCATGCCATACTATTATAAATTTATGATGATTTCATTTACTAAAATAAGACCATCTCATAAAACTGTTTTATGTTAACCATTAAATGATAGTGCATAAAAACAATAAAAATGAAAACAAGAAAGGCTTTATTGGTCAATATTTAATATGCTGGAGGTAAAATAAAAAGACCACTGCCGGACGTTAAATCAAAAGAGCGATGACATGTTTGTTGTTTTGCATGGGTTTAGAAATTTAGTCATTTTGATCATTTATTTTTCTGTCCAAGTGTTAATGCATCACTCATGTGCACAAGTGATCTATTTACTTATTTGATATGTGGCACATGTGCCTTGTGTGTGTGTGTGTGCGTGTGCGTGCATGCGTGCACATATGCTACTGCTCTTCCAAGGTCACAATAGGAAACCCCATCCCTGTGGTCCTACCACACTGCTGTAAAACATGTCCTAATGAATCCAGCCCTGTAATACAGGAAGCGTCTCATCTAATTGGAAGTCTGATTTCACTTCACTCCACTCCCTCCTAATATGGCGGCGAAGCTCGGAAGAATCAGTTCAAAGATAAAACAAATCTTAAATGTGGATTGTGCATCAAAGAAATTTGCTTATTAACCTCGAGGGGGGTGTGGCCATCAGCAGTGGTATCTCAGTATGTGCCTTCATTTTAAAAACCTATAAAATTAGGGTGTACAGGTTCCGTGCCAAAGTGAAAAAGTACTGCTTGTTCTGTGATTACTTTTTGCAAAGTATCATTATGCTGACCTGATTTTTTTTTAATTTTAATTCAACTTTTGTAATGCATCTATAGTCCACGGAATAATGATCAAGAAATCTAAACCAGAAAACTAGTCATACTGGACTGTAGCAGTGGTAGTAAAAACAGTCTTCATTTAAACATTGCAACACTCATGTTTCTTTGACTTTTGCAAACTCAGATTTTTACTTGGGTCAATTTGAAAAATACAACACTGAATTCATCAGAGGAAAATTAAAAGGGTCAAATTCTTCGTAATAAATACGGTATTCACCCTCAAACCCGGGAGGCGCTATACAAGGGATGTGTGGCTTGGACCAAGAATAACAGCAGTGAAGAGAAGTGAACAAAGGTTCTTTTAATACTCCACAATCAACACGGTTGAGGGACAGGCTGATGTACTCCTTGCTCAAGTTCAAATCTGCGACGAGAGATTTTCTTTTCAAAGCCCCTCAGCCTTTTGGAGCTGTGACATGTTTCTACGAGCAACACCTGTCCCTCGTAGACTGTCATGCAGTGTTCAAAGAGTAACTGAGCACCACCCTGGAACTCTTAACCTCAATCTTTCAACAGTTCAAAGTTTCTTCAGAGTCTCAAACCCTCCAACAAGCATCTGATACAGGTAGCAAGGGAATAAGTCATTGTCACTGTGGAGTTTGATCTCACTGCAAGAGCTTTAGTTTTATCTTCTTTTTTATAAATTAGTTATTAAGTTATTATTATTATTATTATTATCATTATATTGCTTTTTAAAAAATATTTGTTTCTAGTTCTAGTGGTATTAGTAGTAGAAGTGACAGTAATAACCAAAATCATTGTAATAATAAGTAACTGAAGAAGTAGTACTTTTATTTGATTTCATGGACTTAACAGGGGTGAAAGTAGCACATTACACTCACTCTCATTACTGTAACAAAGTCTTTTTTTGTGTACTTTTTTGAGTATTTTAAAAACTAGTCATTTTGCTTTTACTTAAGTATCTTTTTTTCCAAGTCTTGCACTTTGCTCATCATCATCAAGTAGCATCCGTTACAGATCAGGAGCAAAAGTCAGTGAATGGAAGAAAGGAAAGGCGCCAAAAAAGCAGCAGTGGCTGCAGGAGGGCAGGGCTTGATCCCCAGCGAGGAGCCACTCAGCTGACATTCTGTAATGTCACGAGATGCGGGCACAAAGAGATGCACAACAATGCAATATAATTAAGAATGACGTCAATATGGGTAGTGGTTAAGGCTAGCATTATTGTACCTTGTAAATATGTACAACCTTAATTAATCACCGTTGTTACGTACCACCCACCGAGCATGCTAAGTGACCTGAATCAAACACACCCACAATTTTGAGTGACTAATAGGTGCATGCTGAGTCTGGCATGGTACATCCTCCAGCAGTGACTTCTATATTCACTTCTACCTTCACCACCACCTGTCACAGTTGTGGTTGCCGAGCGCTTATTCTTCCCAAAATTATTGAAAACTTTTTAGGGTGTGCAGTGGGCCAAGCGAGGTTGAGTGGGCTGGTGTATTATATATTGAAAATGAAGGGGCAAAAAAGATAAGCCTAGATTGATGAGGACTTTATGCTGCACAAAGCTTACATAATGCCTTTCAGACAGCCGAGTGCAACAAAGTCTCCAGGACAGAAAATCAGCAAACCCTGTGTTGCATGGCAATTTAGTGAGTGTGTGTGTGTGTGTGTGTGTGTGTGTGTGTGTATGTAAGCGCATGCGTGTGTGTGCATGCATGTGTGTGTATGCAAAAACTGTGTGGGCTCTCTCTGTGCGTTGGCGGGCTGCAGCCTCTCTGGAATTTATATTATTTATACATCTATTATCTGTCTGGATGATACTTTATTCTGCTGTTAATTCTATAAGAAGAGCCAGGCTAATTCATTTATGTTGCTTATTAATGCTGGTTGCACCTGCCACTCTGTCAGAAATCACAAATTTGCATTAAGGGGCTTTACAGTTTGTGCAGCATACAACATCCTCAATCGTTAAGACCCTCGATTCAGATAAATATCTCAGAATCTATAAATTAATAGTTATAACTATACAACTATATATATCTATATATATAACTATATATAGCTGAGCAAAACTCAGAAGAGACTCAGCAGCAAGACATTTCTCTGTTCTCTGTTTAAAAGCAGCTGAGATTGACACTAAAATGAGAATAGCTGGTCCATCTTAAGTGAGCCTGGTCAGGTTAGGCATTGTCACTAAATTTGGAGTTAACCCCCTTGACTTTTCCAGCAGTTGAAGAAACAGCAGACGAGACTTTTCTCAATCTTGAGATGCTGCAGCATTTATTAACTGACATACTGTAGCCTATACTGTACATTTACTGCCAGATTGACATCTTACTGCTAACCTTTTCCTCTGCTCCGCTCGCAGTCACTGTCACTTTTCTGCCGCTCGCTCAACCACACACTCATTACACACATACATTATGCACTGCCCAAGTCCTTAAAGCATCTACGCTACTCATATAACACTACCTTTCTCGTAGATGTCCTTTGAAAAATGAGGAGAAGGAGGATGACTCAAAACAATTCCACAGTAACCAGGGGGTGTTATCGTGCTTGCACAGTGTGCGAGTGAAAATCATTAGTAGACCATTGATATTAATGATGGTGTGAAATTTTAGCAGTGACTCTCATAATCCTGCAGAGGCAGTGCACTGGAAATACTGATAATATATCACCCCCCCCCCCCCTTTTTTTTTAAATGTAACACAGTAATGTTTACTCACTTTAACTGACATACTTTTTACTTTTATCTAATACAAGTAACTGTACTTTTAGTTGAGTAAAATATTTAAGTACTCTATACATCACTGGTAGTTATTAATAGTTATTCTTAGTCATTTGAGGATTTGTGTAATTAACTGCAAAGACCAGCTTCATTAACATAATGCAACCTGAATAACAGAAAGGAACACTAGCAATGATGGCAGGAAAAAAAATCTCATCTAGACAGCTGTAAATAAATCTGCATGAAAGTACAGAAAATAAGCTGTGCATGGTAAATCCACATGAAAAGACCGGCCAATTTTCATATGACATCTGAACTTCAATATCACTTATAGTCCAGCTAAAAGCATCATCACATCAGCACATTATAGGCACTCTGTGCTTTGAAGGTAAAAATGCTGATTGATGACTCATGTTTAATCATGCTGTATAAAAACAGAATTGAATTAAGACACCTGACCATCATTCATCTTGCACTCCTTTCTTTTTCGCTACTTCAAATCATTAGTCAGTGGACGAGCCTTAAAAGTGTGTCGTTACCATAATTGCTCGGTGTGATAATGGCTTCGGGTATAGACAATCAGAATATTTTAAACTTCTCATGAAGTCTACTGCAGCCATATTAAAATAACTGTAATATATTTTTGATATTGATCATACCATTATGTTTTTTTTACAAACACGCTTCTTTCAACTTCAAAATTGGTCCTCTCCTCAAAATAAAATTGGAAATAGTCATTTGTATGGTCATTAGGTCCAAGCTACTTTAATGCAATTGGTTTCACGTTATCACAAACCTTCTCCTCAGCTCATTCAGAGTGCAGCAGTGAGAGTTGCAAATGGCACTAAAAGCAAGAACACATCATACCAATCATTGTGTCATTCAATTGGATACCTGCGAGAGTTTTTTTTTTTTATTTAAAACACAGATGGATACCCTTAGACACTTCTGTTGTGACAGTTGCAAGACCAAAGATGACATCTGTCACTAGGGTTGCAACTTTGTGGGTTCACTTTTGGGTCAAATTTAATATTATTATTATTATTATTATAATTATTATTATTATTATTAGTTGTAGTAGTAGTAGTAGTAGTAGTAGTAGTCATAGTAGCAGTAGTAGTAGTATTTACTGTCATAGTAGGATCTTTACCAAAGTCAGTATCATAATTTTGTTGGTGTTCAAACACATTCAGCAGTCAAGTCTATTTCCTGATAACATTTAAATTGATTTGACAAAAATCTGAATGAATTTGGTGACTCCAGAAGTGTGCAAACATCTCAACAGAAACCTCCACTTGGTTGCTCGTGTTGCAGAAAATCAAAATGCAGCTGCAAAATTTCGGAGTGACTTTCACAAGAAGATTTCACTAGTGTTCCTAGAGGCTTTGCCCCCAAGCAATGCCCACAGCTACTAGGATTTGAGTAATGAGCAATAACAAAAAATAATCTAACTCCAAAAACTTAATATTACACAGATGAGTCCCACGATGTATCATTTTCAGCCATTCATTGGAATGAAAAAATTACACGCTTAAAAAACAATATTTAAATGAATCAGTTCTCTGAATAATACTATAATGTAAAGGGACAAACCGCATCACCAAAGCGCACTTCATAGTAAGATCAAAGCTTGCTATACATATATATATATATATATATATATGTATATCTCCTAAATCAATATAGAACAGATCTCCCAGGAGGATGGAGTAAGGGAGAACAAAATCAGTACACAACTATCCACCCACTGGAACTAATTACATTTTGTCTGCACAAAAATACCAATGTCAGTCACACATGCATTTTTCCATCAACAAGAACTGTTTCAGCCTTAGCCGTATTATTTTTCTCCGCAGGTTATGGAACACATGAATAACAACAGTCCCTCTACGGGCCTTTTGTGGCTATCTCCACTGCCGGTTCTCATGGTAACAGAGATGTAATAGTCTGGCCTTGACAGTGGGAGAAAGTTGGGATTAGAGCACACATCTGGATAATCTGTAATGGGGTAAAACCCAATAGCAGCATCTCTCTCCCAAACCCAGCAGGTTGGTCTGTTCTCCTCAATGTTTAGTCTCTGTAGGATGTGTAATGACTCAGCAGTTGCTGGCTGCTGGAAGGGTCCTCAAGGGGCTCCCTAGGGACCAGAGGCAGCATGAGTTGGAAACACACACACAAACACTATATAAAAGCATTTTAAACGCTAACCAACTCATACACATGTCGACTCAACACACACATACACAAAATGCCACTAACCGAGAGCGATAAGTCTATAGTGATACACATACTTTTCAACTCATGTTTTCAATTGTTACTTGTCATCCAATAATGTAGTGGGTTGGAAAGATAATCATGTTAGCAGCTATTATTATCATCACAACTGGAGTGAATCTTAGTATAGCACATCAATATCAGCAAGGGTGTTTATTCACAGTATATGAGCAATGCCTCAGAATCACTTGAGCATCAAGAAAATTGTTCCAAAATTGCTATTGCTTATTTGCATGCATTAAATCCAGGGTCAAGTAAGTCACATGTGAAGAGGGGGAGAACTGGCCAGCGGCTTGAATACATTAAAGCAGAGTAAATGGTTTGTTGATTTAAAGAGATTAAAGCACACACAAGCAGGCCTGCTCGATGGATTTTAATTAACTTGACATATATAAATTGTATGTTATCAGGCATTACTGAATTAAATGCTGAATACAAGTGCTCTTTCTGCTTAGGTGAGTGGAATAAAAAGCTACTTAGAATCTCGATTGGGTCTCACAGATGTAGCAGATGTAGCTACGGGAGCACTGAATACATTCCAGCATACCGACCCTTGCACAGCCATCCAAGGAGATTCTCTTTAATTATGTACAATACAGCCAAATTCAAGTCCCCTGGCATCTCAGATGATCAAGCAGAGGGATGCCACGTTCTCTCCCTCAGTCATTCGGGCAAATGGATTCCACTTCCAAGAGTCATTTCTGTCAGTTATAATAAGAAGCTAATACATAATGTGACACACTCTGAAATGCAAAACTATTCACAAGGTTCTCTGCAAGGCTGTGCAGGGGCAATTAGAATTTTGCAGCTAGACCCTTGATGAGTTCCTCTATCTCTGAAGTATCCTGGGAACAGTATCATAAATCTGCCAGTTAATATGCATGATTTAGGTTTGTGTTTAACTTTGCATAATGTGAAACAGAACTTAAATTTCACCACTTAATACAGACAAGTGTCAAAAAATGGGAAAATAAGCAATTTTGGCAGAAACTCAGGTAAGTAAATGCAGAAAGGAGTCGCCATTCTGAATGCTAAAGGGATATATTAGTCAAGGAAACTTGTCTGCCAGGTACTGCCTCCATACTGCGCTCAATTTAGGCTGAGAGATTTTGCTTTAGGTATATACACCATCCAAGCAATTAATAGGTTGCAACTGAGTTTACAGATAAAATAGGTGCTGGTGAGACTGAGTTGAGTATCCAAATGGCATTTCTGCTTCCAAACAGAATCCTGTAATTCCATGACTTTATAGCACACTAATCTACATTTTGAATAAGAGTATCTTGAGCCGAACTATGCTATTATCTTTTGGCATTTCCCAGCACTTGACATAGCTCACTGTTACATATTCCCTGAGCTCCAGTGACCTTCTGAGCAAGCACACAGGCTCATCAGGCCCTTGGGGCCAAATTAGAAACACCAAGCCACAGAAAGATGAATCCAATACGTATGGCTTCCCACTTCCCGGCACTGGCATCAACCTGCCATACATACGTAGTGCAAAGTCCACACATACATAGTGATTCACACACTGCAATGTAAAGAAGAAAGCAAGAATAAAATGCTGCGGGGATGATGAACAGCAGAGGTAATGGTATGCCAAAATCCTGGCTGTACTGGAACACTGTTAATTGTCTTTTCCTCAAAGCCTAAGTATGTTGGTCTTAAGCCAAATTCAGAAAAAATGCAAATAGAGATTTAATAAGCTTAATAAAAACTGACAACTTTGGGTGCCGCGGTAGCCCGTTGCTCAAGACGCATACCGTATACCTGCAACGTCCGCTGTGCAATTCAGCTGCAGACCTTTGTTGTCATACCCCTCTCTGTACTCTTGTTTTCTCTCTCTCCGCACTCATAAAACTGTCAAATATAACAGCAAAGGTTCTCAGCAAAAATTATCTTTAAAAAACTGTCAACTTCAATTTCCACTGAAATGAGTTTCAAAATGTACCCAGACATTTACAAACAGAAAATATGCAACTTATCTTGAATTCCAGTTGAGCATCGTCAAAAACTAAACAAATCCAAACCAACATAATCATCATTTAGTCTTACACTGTACCATGCAAAACAGTCTTGCTTGTCTTTTTTGTTGTCTCAAAGACATAGCTTGTATTTTTCCTTTAGTGTATACAAGAACATTGTTGAAAAAAAAACCAAAACACCAAAATCAAATCCACATGGAAATAGATAAAGATGAAGAACAGTAAAAGAGAAGAGCGTCCTACCGTTTTCTGTGTTTTCATGTTCAGTGTCAGTGAGAGTCAGATTGGAGTTGGCCCTGCTAGAGAGGCATGAGCTGCGGCCTGACTTGGTGTTGCTGCGGCCCCATAATCTGACCGCGTGCTCCGGCGACATGATGCCGTCCGTCTCTGTGTCTGCATCTGAGCCCACACTGACTGAGTAGTCACGGTGTGGCATCCCCAGGTCAGTCCTGTACGTTGCTACATGGGATGGGAGAGCCTCTCCGAAGCCGAGGTCTCTAAGGGAAAAGTCTGCCCCTACAGCAAGCCAATAAATACATAGCTCTGGTTATTATGTCTGTCAATAGTTGTATCAATTAACATAATGAACTGCATTTATTGTAGAAAAATATGACAGCAATATCTCAGCCTTGAGTGGTGCAGTCATCCTTCAAGGTTCCTTCCTTCAGGTACATCTTTAGTTTTTAAAGCTGTGCAGAATTGTTATGTGATTATTGCATCTTTATCATATTTTAATGTGTTGCTCAGGGACCAGATGTCAGATATGTGTCTTCTACAACTAAGGAATGAATCTGAAGATCTGAAATTTTCAAATCTGGGGTTAAATACATTAGTAAGATCAGTAAATGCAACTGTTTCCATATTAATGTTGTATGTCTATTGGTTATACCACCAACAGCAATAGTTGAACGCCAAATTTAAAACTTTTGTGTCTTTAAATGTCCTATTTGAAAACTGAGACAGCTGTTTCTTTAATTTCCTCTCTCCTAATTCCTATACCAACTTAATTAGATTTACCACCACCAGTCAGGAGACTTATAAAGCACACCTTCTTGATTTCAGGATCTCATTAAAATCTGTATCTGCTATAAAGAATAAATAAATAAATAAACGAGGCACAGGTTGGTTTCATTCGGAGCGCTACCCATCGGACTTGGCCTATGCCATTGTGATTAAAAATGCAAATCTTTTATTTTTCCTTGCGTAAAAAAGTTTTACAGATCTGTGCTTCAAATTGAACAGTGCCATCACGTTTGATTTGAACTTTGATAATCAATAATACACCTGAATGAGCAGGTGAAGGTTTGCATGTCTTCCATGCAGTTTTTAACACTGGCATGATAAATTCAGTCCCCGGCCACCTCTGTTAACAGTCAAAGCATGAGGACTGACCTCTACAGTGACTGAATGTGAATTACCAAGAGACTCCTCATTAAAAAGCAATGATGCATATATTCAGACCAGGCAGTAAAACTAATAAGCTAATATAGATGATTATAGATGAACCATAGTGATATCAATGTCAATCTCTTCGATTGATATAATAGCACAACATTTCTAATATCGCTAAGGCTAACCTTGCCGGCTGAACTCGTCCACTTCATGATGAACCATGTCCTTGACACGGCTCCCGTATGCCATCCTTGAGTCATGGTCGAAGGCCTTGAGTGTTTCACTGGAGCTGTAGGATTTGGGGTTGGGTTTGCCGTCCTCACTGTCTGCTGAGGAGCTGGTATAACGGCGCTCTGTGTCCTGCCGGGCAGTGAGCGAGCGGTAGGGTCTACGTTCCTTCACTTCCATGGTTGCCTCCACTCTATTTTCAACATTAAATGTGGGTTACAATGCCAGTTTAGTCTCAGTGATTCTGTAAAAGAAAAACACAGCAGAGAAACCAAAAATTAGGATACTTTAGGATACTTTAGGTACCTTTATTAGGTATCAGTTGTTTTTCCTTTATTTAGTATCAAAACCAAAGTGAAAACATTACTAAATGTACGACAATTAGTCTAATCACTATTATATCAAACATATAGTCACTTGCAACCATTATTTTAAGTAGTAGATGTATACTGCTAGTGCAAGTTAATGCACTTGTATTTATGGTTATGTGAAAGTAGAAAACACTGAGTATATCCGTACACACACACACACACAGATACACATAATGTTAACCAAGCAACTGTGAAAATAAATAAAATGCAGATGCATGTTCCCAACCAGCAGTGTATGCATGGCTCAGCATACACAGGCAGAACATGAAGAACCACCAGGGTTAGATTTAATGAAATATAGCACAACAAATCTTGCACCTATAAAGTTTACGGTGCAAGTCTCCCACAAATATTCTATTTTATGTGCTGTATAGAAATGCTGGGCCTCCAGCATCTGTAAAAGTGGCAGGTGTCCTTCCATGAAATGTGTAGTTTATAAGTTACAAATCATCACTAGTTCAAAAGTAGAGGAACCAAACAAATCTCGGGACTACACTGAACCAGCAGAGATGATTAAAATCTGAAACATAAAACCACAACTGTCAAATAACACGCTGAAGATAAAATCAATAGAGATAGTGAATTTTCACATGCAGCTATGTGCTGGATCTTCTCTTCCTTTTCTTGCCTTGACTTGGGGGGTGAAGGGAGGAAATATTACAAAAGAATAATGTTTTAAATAATAATAAAAAATAATGTTTAAAAAATATATTTCAGTATATGTACACATTCATTGTTTTTGGTATAAATAAGGATTTATTTTCACATTCAAAAGGATAAACACAAAAAGAGCAAAATAAAAAAAATGACTTTGCTATCTCAGTGCAACATGAAATAAATGAATATGTAATATTACAGTTTCAAAAGATGATGCTTTGCAAACAGTTCAGTCTAAGCGTCCACATGGTTTTAAAGATATTGAGCTGGATTAACATATGTCAATGTGGATATAAAATTGATTAAAGGCTTGGTCAGTGTTTACTTTGAAGCTCAATTACAGAACATAGGGAATTAGTAAGCAAGCTATTGCAGCAATATATGTCCCTCCTTCTTCTAAAGGCAATGTCATGATGATATATTCATAATTACATATCATGACTTGTAAACTCTATTCACGTTGCAGTGCTTCTACTTCTGCAGTGTACTACTTACCCCAAATGTATTTCACTACAAAGAAAATGGGATGCAAGCCACTGGAAGAGAACAATGCTCTTTGAAAAACAGATAAAAACTACCCCTGACAAATCTGGAGGCTTTTACTGATAATATGCATGGTTTGATCAGACAAGGATTTTTCTACAGGATAAACTCTTTTTGAATATGCTATGAGATTTGTGCCGGACTGAACAGTAAACAATAATCCTTAGTGAACTATATTTGCCCCTGCTTCGGGAAAAAAAAAAACTTCTTATTGAAGACACCATTGTTGGGTTTGGGGGTTTCTTTTTGTATGTATTGACAGCTGAAAAGATCTTGGTGATTAATGACTTGGGGCCTCAATACTAGGACCTCCGCCACATGGTGAGGGGGGGTTGGGGGGGGGGGGGGGGGGGAGAAAATGCTCCCACTTTGCGGCCGCAAGAGCACTTCAGCTGCTCCCAAGATTTCAGATGCAGCTTGTATGGGTTGCTAATTTTTACCTTTTGCACAAGATCCTTGATACTATGCAAATGTGAGAGAGCGGAGAACAAGCAGCTTTCTAAAGTTTCAAGAATGTTCTATAAAGTGCATTGTTTTTGTTTCCAAAGAGCTGGGCTCAGTGCTTTAGCCATCTCCCTTCTGCACAGCCCTTCCTCCTCATTATTAATCGACTGGTATGCAATGAAATGTACCTTTGAGGCCATGGGAAACCCAGAGGAGTTTTTCAGAGACGCAACAGGCTATACACAATGACAGATGATATGCGATGCAAATGTGGGTCCTGGAAACGTATCCACCTTGTGTGCAGCTGTCGGAATTTTCACACAAAGCATACTGTAAAACTAAACAGTGTTGTTCTTCATAAATAGGCTACATCTGGTATTATCGTGTTTTAGCGCCAGAGAGAAAAGCTGTTGTTCTCGTTCATCTGTCTAAGTCTAAATCCTGGGAGAAGGAGCCAAAACAAAGAAAATGTCGCTGTTGGTTCATTTAAATGTACTAAACAGAAGGTTTTATTTAACCAAGATGTCTCAACACTTAATAACATAGGAGTTCGAAGTGATAAGCAGACTATTTTTAAAGTGTTATCTCATGGTATGACACAAGGGACTAAAAGAAGTGGCTTGAAATACTGAAGGTTAATGAGGGTACATTCACAAAGACTCAAGACAGAAAAGTTATTTACAAAGACCGGTAAAAAAACGACCGCCATGGATTGAAATCTCTGAAACGAAGATAACAATCGCATGCTTTGATTTCAAAGACAAAGTTCCTCTAAAGCCTGAGCTGCAGAGCTTGAGCAGTGCCAAAAAGAAGCTAACTGCAAATCTATGCAATGATCCAAAATCAATTGAGGTCTCTCTGGAGAGACAAAAGAAATGATGGATGGTCTGTTTTCCTCTTTAAAACAATTGCAGACTCTACGTTTTTCAATTGCATTGTCTAGATTTGGCTAGGGTAGAGTCAGGTTTGTATGTGGGTGTAAAGCAAACGTATAGCAGCTGCAAGCGGAGTAATAATGTGGTTGCGCTGATACAATGTCACAGGCGGGGATGAACAATCAATTGTGTCAATTTATGTCATCAGATGCAGTTATGTTGCTTACAATCCTTGTTTTGCGCTGGTATGTGTATGTGAAGGGCCTGTAAAGTGAAAATTAACAACAAAATCAACAAAATTTTCCTAAAGAGCTCAGAAACCCTGAAAACAGAGCTGATGTGCTGATGTAATAATAATAATAAGTTTATTTAGTATAGCAAAAAAAGGTAGCACAAGTAGAAACACATGAACACACCAATCAGACAACTCAAGAAGACACAAAAGCCAATTTCAAAAGATGGGTCTTCAATAGTTTTTAAAAACATCTATAGAGACTTCTGACTGTATATGTACAAGGAAGAGAGTTCCATAGTGTCGGAGCAACAAATACAAAGGCACAATCACCTTTAGTTTTCAGCCGCGAGCGAGGGACAGCCAGTGGGTTCATGTAAACAACGATTGTCAACTGAGAAAAGATAGCTACGGCAGAAGCTCTCATCTAACCTTTTCTACGCTAAGGTTTCTATCCATCCATCAAGCACGAACCGATCGCATTCAGCCAGTAAATGTTTCGAAATATTGTAGGTCATCACTGATAAGTTGGTGAGCATTTGAGCAGCTTGAGAAAAAAATTTAAATGAAAAATAAGTTTAAACTGACACTTCAGGAAAGTGGATGTAGAGTGCATACAGAACACCATAAAACATATCAAATTGCTACAGACAGCATATCAACAGCGGCGTAGGCACATCATCTGTCTGGTATTGACAGCTCATTTTTCATGCTGTATGTATGATTTCACCGCCTATCAAAGATTAAAAACAGCTTAAAATATCAGACAGAAGGCAGAGTTTAGGCTGCTCCAGTGAAAAAACCTTAACTGCTGCCAGTAGCATAAGGAAAGTAAGCACCTCAATCATAAACCACATATATACACCCGAGTACCATTTGGATAAAATCTATATTTTTTTCACACGCAGGCTGGCCAGCTATGTCAGCCTGTTAAAAGGTTTTGATTATGTAATTATTTCCCTCATTTTTTACTGAAATTTAAGTGTTAAACATTCAATCATCTTTGCCACTATAGATCATCACATACCTCCAGTTCAGGCACAGTTCTCATTTTGTCCTTAATTGTCTTGTTATTTCTAAACAACCAGCACTACTAAACCTCCCAAAACAAGGTAATGCTAAAGAAGATAATTCCAAGGCTGTGAAAATGTGATTGGACTGAAAACTTTGCAGCTGCCAGCAGTTCATCGACGCGACGGTAGCCTCTCATCATGGACACAATCTGTCAAACCAACCTATAAAACAACCCACCCGCTGTGTGAACCGCAGGATCCAGAAGTCTCTGTTAAACCACTCGTTGAGGTTTTTGCTGGGCAGATCGTTGCGACCATTGCTCCGGTGTCAGGAGTTAGTTAAATATGGGATCTAAATAGGTGGGAGGTGTTCGGGGTACAATATAAATGCAAATGGCTCTGTACTATCCATCAAACAATTAGCAGTGTGCTGAGAATTGCTATTCAGTGCCACTGCATATAAATCTAGCCTTCTCACAACCCTGTTTTCCATGATAATTAAAAGCTTGCTGCTCTTTATATGTCATGGATTTTTACATGCAGAATCCAGGACTAAATGCCAACCTTTTAGGAAACAGAAAACACACAAAGCAACACACACACACACACACACACACAATGTTCGGCAAATCCTTTAGAGTATAATCTAAGATGATTACAGATTATTTGTCTGTGAAATCGCTTAATTACTATTGATCATTTAGATTGAAACATAATCTGTTACTAATATGTGATGATATTTTTAGACAAGTGACTACATTTACATGAGCTGGATATTTACTTGAAGACTATAGCTTCAGGAAGGCCGAACAAACATTTTGATATAGCGTCAATGTTAATAGTCATATTAAAGTTAATACTAAGTAATCCAATCCAATTTGCAATCTCTAATTTATACAAAAAAGTTATATAATCATATTGCTACTTTGTAAATATATGATAAGAAATTAGAGGATACAATTTTGGGGTTTATTGCTGTTTTTTTAATTATCAAACCTGGTCACGTAGTCCGAGGATTAGCGACAGTTAGCTCACAATGCTGCAGACAAACATCTACACACACAAGCAGCCTGTAGCGTAACACAGAGGAAATTTGGGCAGATATCAACAACATTGTCTACAAGGTCTATTGAGAGCAAGGAAAGCTCCATACAGGCACCACTTACGTCTTCTCTGGAAATCTTTCACATGCCTAGGCTCTATAGAAAAGCCTCCTCAGTCAACAGAAAGGTGTGTTTTCAATAGAGGGAAAAAAAAAAAAAAAGATGGGCTAGATAGGGTGGGGGGCTGAATGGCTTGCCAAACAGATCTGAATTCGGTAGTTCTAATGCAGGCTGAGGAGTGGAGGGGCACATTAGTGGGAGTGGGGGTGGGGTGGGGGGTAGGCATCTCAGCAGCCGCCTCCTTCCGGGATCAAAAGCGAGCCCCACGAGTGCATGAAACAGAATGTGTAAAAGCCTTAACATAAACAAAAGTAGCCTGGGACCGCTGCTGCAGCACGCTCCCTGCTACTAATCACTCTAAGCAATTCAAGGTTTAGTCCTTACAGATACTGCAGGCAACTGAATAATGCTTTTAAACATGTATCCAGTAAATATTAGGGAGAAAGAGCCTATTTATTCACTTTCTGCATTGATGTACGTCCCTGACCTTGGCCGAATACAGCAAATATTAATACTGCTATTAGAGGCTGAAATGTCCACTATTATCAATTTGGCTGCAAAAACACAACAAAATACTTCATGTTTTGCTGGTTTGGCACTGCAATGTATGCGTAGAGGAAGGTGAAGGGTATAATAATTTCGGAATGATCGAAAATCTTCTAAACTGAAATAACGGAAATAATTAATGTGGACTCATGAGGTGCACTATGTTCTCAAGAAGCAACTGAGACAACAAATAAATGTAAAGTTCACGCTGGTTTAAAAGAGGACTTCCCCACTGAGCCGAAGTGCATCTGGTCCCAAGCACGGCTGGTGAGTGCAGAGGTCACCCTGGTGGTGACCTGTCTCTCATTAGTCTACCATTAATGCTCATTAACCTGCAAAGGCTAGACCAGAATGTGATTTATAGTTTGGCCTGCGGTGATACTAAACTTAATACCAGCTAAGCAATAATCAACTTACTGCAAACTTCCTACTGTCAAATGTAATGTCCGTGTTTAAAGCTTGCAGCTGTAGCCTGAGGAGGTCTACAGTATGCACCGACATGCTGAAAATAAATGATCCACTGAACAAATATATTTTAATTAGTTCTATCAAGATCATCTTGATTACTGATTATTTATCAGATTGCGTCAATTTCATATGCCAGGTTATGACATATCTAGTTTTAGATTACATTAATAAACAAAATTCAGAAAAATTAACAGCACTATCTTTAATCTAATGCGGTGAGGATAAGACAAGGCAATAAAACAAATAGAGTCACAGTATGTAGACTGTTTCCCGCTCTTTCTACACGTTCACTCTGCTCTGCTCCAGGATCAGCTAAGAGATGCCAAAGGCTTCTCCAACAGTGGTTGAGCCATGCACTCCTTTATCTAGTAGCAACACATTCAACACACATCGTTCAGGTGACGTAATGAGCTTTCTGGCAGCTGTAGCCGAGGTCTTCAGCTATTTGGCAACAAGGGCTGGGAGAAGCTGATCAAATTTCTAAATGTCTGACCTAGCCACCTGAACATATTTTAGCAGACAGTTAATTAATATTTCCTGGACCAATTTAGCTATGAGATGATCATTTTTGCTCTCGTCTTGCTTTTGATCATCACTTAAAAATTTTGAGATTGCACTACAGATCAACTCAGGAACTCAACTAGTGAACTGTTTGATTACAATAAATGGTCACATAACCTTATTGTAAACAAAACTGATTTGTATGCTATGGCTGGTAGTTATAGTTAACATTCATTTATACGCTTTTGGCCAAATGGAAGCTTAGTGAAATAAAAGCTGTGGTGCTTGTGCTTTAGTGTATCTATGGACACATCATAAAATCCTTTTATTTTCAAGATATATTTCTTCTTATTGTAGCTTATGTCCTGTTCCCTGGAACAAACCGCTTTATGACCTTTGTCATCTGTCACCACTGTGTCCACATTAAAAAGTAAAAACTGAAAACTTTCTGTTTGCTGAGGCTTCTGATTGGTTATTGTGTGTGTGTGTGTGTGTGTGTGTGTGTGTGTGTGTGTGGCTTATGTCTGTGGGATGGTTATGTGGTTTTCAATGTCTTTTGGCAGGTGGGTGGTTGTCGTTGTTGTTTGTTCTTGTATTTTATTTAATATATTTTCAGGTCATTTGTTGCTGTATGCACTTTAATGTGCAATAACATCAAGTTTACCTGTTATGAAATGTGCTATATAAATAAAATTGCCTTGCCTTGCCTAAATTGCCTCGGAAAGGTACGGAAATTAAATCATGCCATTGACATTGAAAATACATTGTACTAAAATAGTAATAATGTCTGCCGTTTCTTGGAAAATCCAGTATTTTCAAAATGAGTCACTGATTTTATCACACCTTAATGCCACTAATAATCATGTGGTTATTGGATCAAAACACAGTGCATAATTAATGTTTGGTAGAGTAAAACAGTGAATTGTGCGTAGATTTTATAAATTCTCTTAAAATTAATTTATGTATTTATTAAACATTTAGTAACACTCATCTGTTCAAAATAAAACAGAGATGAATCATAGACTAGCCCAAAGAAAAATGGTGTCAATCACTGCTCCCCGCCCATTAACACCAGGACATAGAATATCCTGATCGAAGTAAACTACCAAACAGTGGGAAGAGCTATATTCCTTTGAAGTAAAAGCATCAATCAATCACATAAACTGGAGTAATTAGATTTCCTCACAGCAGCAATAACATGGATCCTGGCAGGGTGTTGCAAAATGAATCAAGTAACATAGCAGGCTTGAGAAGATATGAGCACGAGAACCATGTGATAACCCGATGCACAACATGCATCAAGCACAACTGTGTTGTTAGAGACAATAAAGCCAGCAGCTGTTCAATATTAACAGTAAAAAATCAGCACACACAGCAAAGCTAGACGGAGGGTTCCTGCATGGTAATGATCGTACTCTTAAGTGCCTAACTGAGTCATCTCCGCAAGCCCTGCTTGACAACCACACACCTCCCACATCTCCCATCTCAGCAGCCTCTGGGTGGGGCTAATCACTCTGTAGCTTCATCATCGACTGGATGACAGCTCCGACTGTACAGATGCTATGTCTTGAAGGCGTGGCTGCTGCAGTGGCCTACTGTAAACACACAGTGCTTGCTTTCTAGAGCTGAAAACAGAGCATCACAATGTCACATTTTAAAAAAAGTATGCCCTTCCATAGCGCGCAAAAGACTGAAATTAATTGTGCCATCCTTTCACTGCTACAGTGCAGACAAGAATCCTGAGAGGATTTTCCTGGGGCATTGAGAGTTGGTGTATGCTGATTTGCCCCTAACTGATTATGACATGAAATGCCTGACGGGTAGCTTGGCAGTGCTGTGTTGACCTGCACAATCCCCTTCCTCTGCCTCTAAGGCACCCGAGGTCTGCACTCTCTGATCCCAATGGCTGAACATTAGACATTGCTGAGGCTTGCAAAAATCCTTATGCTCAAACGCCTGTGCAATTTCAGTCTTTAATGCAGCTTTAATGCAGCTTTTATTCCCCAGTGAAGGCCTCATGTTACATGTTATTAAAACGCACAATTAAAAAAAAAAAAAAAAAAAAAAGCAAAGATATGTGTTTTCTCTTTTTCTTTTCTGCCGTCTTGATTGTTGATGCATAAGAGGGAAATGCCCTTTCATCTATCAGGGCAGGGCTCTGCATCCCCCTATATATAAATTTAATTCTCCAAGTAAATTAGGATTGATCACCACAGCTCAAGGCCACAATCAGCATCCATGATCTAATCAGGGCCCGGCCCTAGACAGAAAAGGATACTTCCATAAATAAAAACCATGAGAGCCAGCAAGTGCCCATAACACTGGGGGGAAATCTGATTACCCTCTCCCTCTCCACAGGTGTGCTTTTAGCCTCCTACCTTCAAAGACTGCCAGCCTGATATAATGCCACACTATGTGCATCCTCGCTGTTGTTTTCCTGCACTAAGGGTTTTACATCATACTTGCATCAGCGGATGTGAGCACCGCATGCTGGAGTCACTGCTGAGCAGGCGATGCCCATGGAAGCCTGGCTGGGGATGATCCCAGTGAGACAGGATCCGACAGGAGCTCCTTGCCCAGAGACACCCAGGGTAATAAATTAGCCAGAATTAACACGTCATCCTGCGCTCCACACAGCAGTCGCATTCCACTCACACCATGCCAACCCAGTCTCACATCAAAATGTGTAATAGCTACACTGGTCCAAAGCACAAAACATATTAGTTTTACAACAGCAGCTCTAAAATTGTGAGAAGCCTGTTTTTTTTTTTTTTTTTTTTTGGCCTATTCTTTTCTATTGGCATGCATCCACGTCACATGACTGTCAAGTTTATGTCTGCGAAAACAAAAAAAATAGCTGACATTCCTTTTATTCTCAGTGGAAAATGCCGTATTACAAGATAGTTTCAGCATTAAAATACATTTTCATAACGTTTCTAGTGAGAAATGTGCATTTTTATTTACATAATCTTCATTCAGCTCAGATACCTACACAACGCAAAGCTTCAAATTCTGGATTACAAATTCAATTCATCCCTGAGGTGCTCGAGAATCTACATTTTCTATTGAAAGACCATCATCAAACAGCTACATAAATAACATAACAGCTCAGATACCTACTCAACGCAAAGACAATGATTCAAACAACTTGCAGCTATGTGGTTTCAGCTGTAGCATTATCTATAGAGACCACCATAGCAACCACCATAGCAACGACAGAAAGTTTGAAAAAATCTTCGTAATAACTGACAAACTAATCATATACATTCACTGAATGAATATCATGAAGATAAAATGCACTTTTCTCACTAGAAACGTTACCAAAACGCATTTTTACGCCCAAACTATCTTAGAATATTGCATTTTCCACAGAGAATAAAAGGAATAACCTTGTTTTTTTTGGTTTGTTTGTTTTGTTTTGTTTGTTTATCACATGATGTGGACGCAGGCCAATAGAAAAGAACAGGACAAAAAAATTATAGGCATCTCACAATTTTTAGAGCTGTTATTGTGAAACTAATATGTTTTGCGCTGTGGACCAACGTAGCTATTACACAGTTTGATGTGAGACTGGGTTGGTCATGCTGCTTAATGGATCTATTAACCAAATGGATAGAGGGCTAAACTGCTTTCAGAGCTGGGATTCTTGTTTGGTTTATAATAACAACACAGGCTGAGTTATTGTGAAAGTGCTAGAATATGGTAGGTAGGTAGGTAGGTATTCATGCAGAACACTGACAACTTTTTAGGATCTATTTCTTGGTGGAGAAATGCAACATTATTCAGTCTAAGAACATTTTGATTTATTGAGATTTTGTGTCGAATGAATTACACATTTTTAACACATTATTTATGTCGGGGTGGTTTTGATATCTCGTGCTTCAAACTGAAAAACCGAGAGCACTATGAAATGACAGCATACGTGATCTTTTCGTAAATTCCTCTGAGACGTGCCTCTGCGTCCATTAAAAGCATACTCTCCTGTTGATGCCTGTCACTGATAGCGGGAGATATTTAGTAAGGGATTCAAAATGCCAGTCGTGCAGCCTGTATCTCCTCACCATCTTTGGCTCCCAGCCAGCGCTGTGACATGCTGACAGCGTGGCACACAGCAGCACCGAGCAATTTTTGACCAGTGCTCACTCATCACAAAAGGTAAACACAGATAAGACAGAGGCTCATAGAGTCTCATTTCTTTTGCTGGGCTCGTTTTGACTATGGCACAGGTGACAGACACTGTCAAAATTAACACTCGTCCATTGCAAGCAAAACTAAAAAATACAAACTGCACAGTCACTGCGTTTGGTTAAAAATGCCTATTTTCTTACCAATAATCCCCTTTGTATTATCTCTCTGGCATTAAGATAGTGGCATCATTTCTTTCCAACAAGCTTCATCTTTTCTTTCTTTCACATTTTGCATATTTCGACTGACCCGAGACTTCTGGATTCACAGTGAAATTTTTATAAGTGAGACAGCATGAAACATGAAAAGCATAAAACTAAGATCTTTGATTGATGAAACCTTTGAATTTTTATATTTTTGAAAATGTAAAAAAAATCACATTTTTGACATTGCTTCATGCAAGCGAAAAGAAATCAATCACGAGTCCATTTCTCTCCACAGCAATGCAAGTTTTATTTTTTTTAAGGCACACCTGTTAATTTTTCAACTCTTTTTGAACTCTTTTTGAAGGACACATGACATTTTCTAACACGGTTTACTACCCTTTTCTGAAATTATTTTTTAAGAATAAATCCCCACATGTAGAAAAGTCTCAACAATAGACCCTAATTAAAGGATAATTTCCCCATTGGCTTGCACATTATCATAAGATGAAATCTATTGGATGGAGTATGGAGTATGTCTCTTAAAATGATGCAAACCTTGCCCTAGCTTAAAAGGAATCCAACCATTGCTAAAAGACTGCCACTCAAGACCACATCCAATTTGCAGCGAGTTAACCGAGGAGGAACTGCCATTAAAATTGACTTTTTTGAAAGTGCAATAACTTCAGGCTTAATGTAGCCACAAGACCAATTCAAAATTTGAGTGGCCAATATGAGAATGTTTTAAATTCATATCATAGCGGTGACCAACTTTGCTTCAGTCTCAAGTACCAAATTTATATGTCGAATGAATCCAGTGCGAGTGAAAATCAAGTCAATGTTATGTCCAATTTGGTTCAAATCCCAAGTCAAATAAATGTAGAAAACCAAATCAAGCCAGAATAAATAACCTCTAGTACCAAATAATTATGCAAATAAGTAAGGATGACCCAATCAAGCTTTTGCAGCCCCTATCCCGACCCGAGTCCTCTACTTACAGGTATCTGCCAATAAAGAGGCTGCTCTGGTACTGAAATATATCCAAAAGACACAGCTGCACAGTGTGCCCTCACGCTACAACCTGGAAACAATATAATACTGGACTGGATTTTTTGATGCTCAAGATGCTCAATATAGTAAAAATGTTTATATTACATACAAAGCATCAGAAGATAAACAATGTCGATTAAATATGTTGTTCATTAAAATAATAGGTGTAGTCTAAATTCTGTGTGTCTTATTTTCCAAATACTGGAGATCCTGGTTCAAAACTATTATTGATATGATAAGAATGACACTAGGGAAAATTAACATGACATGATCAGCTAGAGAGAAGACGTGTCACTTTTGGGAGTTTTTAGGACTACAAATATGCTCATAGTGTTGCTGAGTGGAGTTTCTTCCCTCACAAATTATCTTGTACTATCACATACAGACACTGGCTGCAGAGAGCACACAAACCTGACAACAGCAAAGTTTAATTTTGGCATGTTGTCAAGTTACTCAGGGAAACAACATTAATTAGTGACAGCAGATATGACTCGCTGCTAGCGACATTTATCATGTTAACTGGCAAAAAGCAACGGCCAGAATGAGAGGCTACTCCTTGAATGTTTTGTACACTGATCTGTGCTGGTAAGAAAGAGAGAATGGGAAAACAGCTTTGTTAACATAAGACATAGCAAATCTGTATATTTTCCAATCCAGATGTTGTAGAGCCTGGCTGTCGAGAGCAGCTTTGCAGCACTAGCAGGCTGAGGTGGCCAAAACACAGCTGAGTACTTGAACATTTCACTGGGCTTGTTTTGGCCAATATTGATCCATTAAAATATGCCCAGATCTGCCAACATTCTTAGCATTGGCTCTGGACATACCTAAAATACTAAATAATTCAATGGTTTCCATTAAATAGTCTGTTTTATAAATCTGTTTTTAACTTTACTAAATTAATTCTACAATATATTTTGCAGTCAATAAGTCAATCCAAATCAAATTGCATGTAATTCTCTTAATTCAATACGAGTCCCAAGAAAATAAACTGCAACTTATGTCTCTCCTTCTGATTCATAAGTTATGAAGCTTTTAAAAATAAATATATTGCAATGCCGAGCATGAAACGGATCATGAAAACATTCATAATGAAAATATCTACTGATATTGCAATACTATATAAATACTATATAAGTCCCTTACACTTATCACACACACAAGTCACCTATCTCTGTGCATGTTTAGAGAAGATCAACAACAAACAGGTCTCGAAAAACTTTCTCATAGCGAACTGACGATCAAAAGCAAAGTGAAATTTTCCCCTTACAGCTGAAAAAAAGTGTGGATCATCAAGGTTTGAAAAAGGGGAAGACCTGCTCAAGTGCATTCATTGTCTCCTCTTTAAGTGGGGTCAAGAAAGACCACGCTGAGTCATGAGCATGAAGCCTCGCTAAAAAACACCCACTCTTAACCCTGGCATACCATGCAACTTCTCTGCAGCACAAAGACGAGCTTTATCCCCCTGCACTGAAGGTGCTCTCTCCTGAAACCTCTTATGAGTTGAAGTTGCTTAAAGTTTAATGGGAAAGCTCATATAGAGTGGAGGACATGGTAAGGAAACCTAAACTCTAGCCATCGCTCTGGATCTGACACAGTGCGTTAGGGCATACATTATTACATGAGACAAAAAGATCTGGAGGCAAAGGAAGAAGTGAATAAAAATACTGAACAAATACCACTTAATTGAGGTCAGTGTGATTGAACGCTGCAAGGCTAGGATGGCTTTAGCATAGGTTCCAGATGGCAGGCTGTTATTTCACTGTGCCCTGCTAATACTGCAGGATTCGATGCTGGTAACCTGAGTGTCCCTTGGGCCCCCCGGCTCCTCCAAAGCACTGAAATCAGGGCCAAGCTCCCGCCGCTGCTACTCTGCAGGTTTACTCAACTTCAAAACGGGGAGTGTTTGGATATGGTAGTGGAGGAGGGGTGTGTGTGTGTGTGTATGCGTGTGTGTGTGTGTGTGTGTGGAGGTGGGGGTTGTGCAGCAGTGCTGGAACAAAGCATGTTAACACCATCTCTGTGTTTAACAAGTTTAGAAACAAGCAGGGGTTTCCTTCAAATCCTCATTGGAGGTTGTTTCACCACTCTTTGACAGCAGGAGAGAATCCTGGAGTTTACGCTTGTCTTTTTTTTTTTCCCTGTGCTGTCTCACGCTAAACTGACTGAAACATTCTGTCATCTAAATGTCTAAGACATGCTACACGTCAATATCTCTCATGACTAATACCTCTGAAGATTAGGAAGGAACACACAGATCAATGAGGCATCATGGAAAACTATTTAAGCTATTCCATTCATGCAGTGTGTTTTCTGCGTTGTGTTGAGATAAAAGTACAGCGAGAACTGAGGTCACCACTGTGAATTTACTTTACATTAGTTTTGGGTCTTGTCCAAGTAAAGGCTTGTTTCTCTCCTACCTCTGTTGTTTTCTTAAAAATTAGCCAATCAATTGAATTAGACTAATTTGCATTTAGAATGTAAACTTTCCCCTTCCTTCCCACAAATGTATGCAGAGACAGTAAATAGAAAGCATGCTATACATTTTATCACTGAGATTAAAAAATCAATTACAGCTGGACAGAACTTACAGCTGGCACTGCCTTAATTCAATAAATATCAGAAGGATAAAAGAAGCAGTGCTGCAAAACACCTTTAGATAACCTTAACTACATATGAATTTAGTTTATAGGCCTTTACTTACAAGACTAGTAGTCAGATTGCCAACTTTATAGACAAATCTGGCAGCTGATTTATGTGTCGCACTCTCAAGCGCTGCCACCTTTAGTGCAGTAGCGGAGGGGAACACATTTACACTGACAGTGAAAGTAGATATGTTTGGGTTAATCAGGGTTGCTATTAATCATTTGGGAGATAAATCTGTTTGAATGTGAATGTTATTCAGTCTAAAAACAACTTTTTTTTGATACTGTTTATGACTTTGGGAACAATAACATCAATGTACCACTTTTGACGTCCACAGTCTGAATGTGATAGTGCTGGACAGGAATTACTTGATAGTTTATGATTTAAATAATCACACTCCATCATTTCTTGCATTCAATCAATTAAAAGAAGTGCAATCTTTAATAAAAAATCAGAAACACATAACACTAGTACCAAGATAGCAAGAAATCAGCAGGCTAGTAGCTCACCATCGGCCCTGCATAGGCACTGTTTCATCTTGAGTGGTCCCTGGTCGGTCCTTTGTTGGCATATCACTTGAAACATGATTGAAATGTGAAGATATGATGGAGATTTATGAAAGTAAAATATATTTTAGGGAGCAGAGCAGCTGATAGCAGCACATTCCAGAAAAGACATCTACCTGTCTGTTAACTGAACAGCTTGTTGGTTGTTGTACCAACAAGCTAGCGAAGCGCAGTAAACTGAACCGTGTTCACAGTAGCTTCTGCCTTACACAAAACCACTCTCTGGAGACTGAAGATTGCTGTCATTAGTCTTTGGAGCCATTTCTAAACAAACTACCGTGTCCAAAGTCTTCGTGGTGAAGGAACATGTCACCCAGCGCAGCGGTGCGGCTCACTGACATGTTTTTAATAGTTTTTGGACAACAATGGAGGTCTACAGCACAGAGGAATAAGATATATCAGGCTGTGGATATACAGCATACACAATACTTATAAGTAGGATCAATTCATCATTGGTTTGCTCTGTACATGAGATTTACTAACAATAAGAACAATATAGAAAATTGACTGCCTTATCCCCTAAGGTATGCCAAAAACAATGCAATAAAATCCACTATCCCGAGTTTACTAGAAAGGTGTTAGGCAAAGGGACTCTAATCAGGGAGGAAATTAAATTTTTTAAAGGCCGGATGTTTGAAGTAAATGTGCTCGATAATCTTACTGTCTCTTACTCATGACTGTCTCCACAGCGATCACCACAAGACGTGTACCAGTCATTTGACACCCTCTCTGCCATCTTAATTAAGTTGAATAATGCTAACGATCTTTTGTTTTGCTGGGTCATTTGCTCTTTGACCTTCCACACAAGAAAACAGATGAAAATCATGTTCACAGATTCAGATTGAAGAGTTGAACTCAGGCAGATCATCACTCAGACACACAGGCTGAACCTGGGTGAATGGGCTTTTTTTTTCCTCGAAAAAACAGAGACACCATACTCACCAACAACTGCTCAAAAAATAAGACAGATACTCCCTACGTCTCAGCAGCATTAATAAATGATGTTAAAAAGTGTGATCAGCTATCTTGCCACTTTATGAGGAAGCATTCATATAAACCAGAGTGAGGGAAATAGTGTAGCTGCTTAAGTGCAAGAATCAATTTTTTAGATATATCACAGTCTTGAGGAAAATAAAAATCCTCATAATGAAGATTGGTGTGTTGCCGTAATTATGAAGCATACTCTATATATATTGTATAAACAGTGCAGTACATGTGTTTACTTGTGGGTGCTGAGCACAATCCCACACATATTTCTATATACTGTTTATTGAAATAATGATTTGTTATATTTTGGTCAACACCATTGCATTCAAAATGATTTGTTGCCTCTTTTTCCTGTGCTTAATTTAATCACATCTCTGTTTAGACACACTAACCGCCAAAACCACACCCAGGCATTTCCAGACCCATGTGTTAGAATGAGTTCTGGTTTATGTGGCTTTGGAGAAGAAAGCTATTTTAACCACTTTTCAAACACTTTTGTTGATTTATAAGGTGTAATATTTTACTATTAAGAAACAGATAAGAAATCTCTGTGAAATGATTGATTTGATTTTATAAGCCGGAGCTTTTATAGGCCCGTGCTTATTAAAGCTATTTCTTTTATAAGCAGGGGCCCCCCACAAGGAGCAGATCAGACTTTGCTTTGCTTACTTTGTGCTTTTTTTATTGCTTATTTTATTTATTTTTGTTCAGCTGTCACCTTTTTTGTACTGGCAAATCGGGCTACACTGTAGCCTGCACCAGACTCCAGACCTGTAAAACACATTAAAAACACAGCTCATAGCTCATTGTCTTCAGATGCTTCTTTTTGCGCCTGAGCTGCTTGAACTTAACAAAACACTGTGGCTCACCTACAATATCCTATACCTAATATAAGACTTTATTTAGTTGTAATCAGCCCTAATTAGTTAGACCATTAACAATGCTGTCAGGCAAAAAACTTAGTTAATTATAATGAAAAACTTTCATTGACATGGATTGTTCTCAACCCGCAGAGCAACATGCAGTCCTTGAACTGATGTTAACAAATAAAAGTAAATCACTACAACAGGAGCTATGAGCTTTTCAGCTGACAGCAATAAATTATCCCTGCTATAGGTCAAGCTGTGTACTATAGCACAGCAGTTTCCTTTTTCTATGATATTCTTCTAACTCAGCACATCAGCAAGCAGCCTTACCAGTCATGATCTAAATCACATAAGCTCCTTTGATGGTTTCTGCTTGTGTCCAGACACACTCAAAAAAAAAAAAAAAATTAAAAAGATCTGGCACATACAGAGCTCTACTTGCGGCTATGAAGGCGCTGGTCTAGAATACTGAAAGCTTGAAAAGAAAATACAAATAACTAATTGTTTTGAATTGTCCAAGTGCTCTACAATCATCCTAACTGAGGCTTTTCATTGCTTCTCCTGTCTAACACTGTTTTTCACTTATGCACGTTTTATAAGCACTGATTTCAGCACTATGGTCTTCAGCACAGCATCCATATAGTGTTGTGAAATGTACATGTCTTAGCACCATCTGGTCTTTATTGTTTCTGGAAGTAAGCCACATTTGTAAGTCTTCTGGAATACACTGACCTTGGGTTATTGCAATACAAAAACAGAAGCAAGCAATCAATTAATCGCTCAACCTTTCCAATTAATTAATCGCTTCACAGAGAAATTATAGCCTACATTAAAACACAAATTTGTGCACCCACCTTTAGGCCCTGATTTAGAGTACTCATACCTGCCAGAAACAGGTCACTGCAAGATATTCAAATAAAAATATAAGGTGAAAAGCTAAAGCTAAAAAAGGAATCATTGGATGACTTGTATGACATTATATTATTTGACACCTGTTTTACATTTAAAGTGAAAAAGCATACTGGCAGTGGATGAAATTGAACTAACAGAATAATTCATCATATGTGTGTGACATGTCACCGCAAAATGATTACTGTGACGCTTTTTTGCCTTGATGATCATGTGCATATATCAGAGCCATCACTGTTGATTACATCATTATTCATATTCATATAAGTCATGTAAGTACTTTTTTAGCCAGGATAGCAAATTTGCTATGCTACCGGACCACTTGGCTCATACACAATAACTAATAACTTCCATGTTTGCTTCTTATTACTGTACAATCCAAACAAGAACAACTATAAGCCAGGACAAAAAAAAAACTAGAAGAATGCAAAATCCCTGTTTTAAAATGAGCCCAAAAGGCACATCCTCCAAGTTGTTCATTTTACACAACACTGCATTGAACAATGAGAAGCCGAGCAATAGAGACATGAGGCAGTGTGTGGGTGGCACAGTGGGCAGTAGGGAGACACATAGATGTGCCAGGGCTCTTTTCCTCCTGATTAAAACTGTTCTTTTTTTCATATACTCAGAAAGTATGGGACAAAACTGAGGAAACGGTCATTTACATTCCCAACCATAAGCTGGTCCTAAGCAGCTAATCATTTCAAGGGAGCTGCATGGACTACTGGGGCTACTGTTTACACTTGTACCTACAATGTGACATTTTGACAACATACTTCTCAAATCAGCGTCTTTTGGACATGTTTTTGGAGTGGACAGCTTCTGAAGCCTGTTCCACTAGAAAACCCTACAGCAGCTGAAAATGGAGGGACTTTAACAACAGATTCAATTTAAAAATGATGCAACGCAAGAGTCAACTGAGATCAAGAGACTTCATCATACAGCATCCACCACGTTACACTAGAGCATATGAATAATTGCTGCCACCAGTGAGGCATATAATCACCAGGTAAAACAGACAGATTAACAAAACTAACTCAGATTAAAGCTGCACTAATTGATATTGTAGGCTGGTAAGACAAAACGGCAGCAAGATGTAACTGTAAAAAACTACACATGAACATCCATAGTGATCCATAAGTGACATCAATAAATTGCATACATAGCACACTCATATTTAGCAGTCGCCTGGTCTGCCATCTCTTTTTACCAGAATAAGAGGAGACTGGGGGTACTTATATTTTGCAGTGCCACTTCACGATTTAGACTGATAGGTTGCATGTACTTTTACATAAAAAATACTTTGTACAGCTTTAAAGCAGATGCTTCGGATTGGAAAAGGCTGTAAAGGCACTTGGGAGAGTGAGTGGGTTTGAAGTGCATTGAGCAACCCTGTTGATCTACATTGTTAATGCATGCGTGCTGTGGCAACGCCATTACTTATTCAACAGTGAACATGTACTACATATAAAACAGCAGCAAAGTACAGATATCTGGAAATGCAAGCTGGCTGTGAAATTAAGAATATGCTCTCTGATCCAAGAATACATTGCGTTATTGTGTAGAAGGTCACATGTCTATGCAGAAGACAATCAAACAGTTTCTATGCTCAGTAACTTCCTTCAGCAGCGACACTCAGTTTATTAGTGTTTCCTGCCCAAAGGTCATTTAATTAATCAAAGCATTCAAAATACCGTTTATATAATTTTAATAATTTTGAACACTGCCTCTCTAAAAACTAAATGATGCCAGATTAGATGTGAAATATCCAGGGGCTGATGTCCCCTAATGCTAAACACTTCCACTGATAATGAAATCATAAAGGATTTGTTCAAATTTTTGGCTGGACCGCAGGGACCAGCTCTATAAACACAAATGTCTGTGAATGAGTGAGTCACTGACTGAGCAATAAAGTTGGTCAGCCAAAGGCCGACCAATCGTGTAACTTCAGTAGTCGACAGAGTGATGAAGTTACATAAGACAATACTTCTTTTTAAGCATTAAACTCTCTGATGCATTGCTTACTTATTCGGGTGTAGCAACATGATCTAAGAACAGTGTTTGAATTATGTTATGCTAAAGTAGACTTTTCCAATAGTAAATTCCAACCTATGCGAAGACTATGAGTCTACCAACTTTTATATAAGTGTACCTGAACATTACAGACAACAAAATAGCATGGAAGCAGTTGTTTGAAGGCTGTAAAACAATCTATCACCTCGTGCGTTGTAACACCTGGGCGCTCAGTGCGATACTACACATTGGAAGATACTTTGAGCACTGACAACAGATGGACATGTTTGCACATCTCTCAAAATGTCATGTTCTGCAAATCTATTCTCTGAACTAATATTCTGTATTTGTTATATTGGGCTTTTTCCCCAATAACACATACATCCAGATGCTGAAATTAGGCAATTGTCACAGTACCAAAATAATTGTCTGTTCGGTAAAAAAAGCTCATCTTGAAATAAATAATATGTCAGCACCCTAGGCTTTCTCAGAGCTGGCCATTTAGATGCAGTCACTGAAAAACATAGAAGAAAAAAAAAAACATTGATTGTCACTAACAGTGTTTTTATTCAATTTCACCAAATAAAAAATGTTGCTTGAGACCCTTGGGCCTGTTTGAATTGCCTCCTGCTCCAGCTCTGTCATGTCTTATAGTGAAGACACTGAGGTGCAAATTAGACACAGTTTATAAGCTGCCTTTACTCAGTTTGTCTTGGTCTCATAAACACACACACAGACCAATGCACACACAAAGGCACCAAGATGTACAAACATCACACCAAGACTATTAACATGCTACAATACAAACATTTCTCAGTACGTTTAGGCAATGAGGTTGAATGAATACGATTACTAAATCTTCTTTGAATAAGTCTAACTAATTTAAAGTTAAAGAAATATGAAATGCAACCTTGGAATCACTGGAATTAACTGTACCCTGGGCGTTTATGTAGGAGAAAAGTCCTACCAACAGTGGAAAACAGGCCAGTTATCTGCTAAAACATTAATAAGATTGTACAACAACATGAAATAATTATGTTTTTCAAAGAAAGCATTAATAATGCTTATCCGTTACATCAGGATGAATCACAGACTGCCACAACATTAAACTAAAGGGAGAGAGCGTTATGGACTTCAGACATTCATCATTTCTATAGGTCTTGAACAGCCTCTCTTAGGTGGCATACAGTAACACATTCTGGTGACCATATTGGAGGCCCTCATCTGTTTGGCAACAGTGGCTGTGAACAGCTGGTGAATAGACCATGTAGAAACAGGTCATTTTTATTGTTGAACAGTACACAATATTCATCTTGTATTTCCGCTTGCTAACTAATAAACAATTGTATCCGTGGTAACTTCATGCAGTGATAGCAACAGTGTTAGTGCCTAATAGTTGCTTACAAGTATTTGACAAGAAAAGCATTTGAAAACTAATTAACACCTTCAAATAACATAAGTTCTGCACATATTTTGTTGTTTTTCTTTGCCCTACAGCTAGAAGATGTGACAGCATGGTAAATTATTTGCAGGAAAGTTGCTATGGAGTATGAGTATTCATTAGAAATGGTATATTTTAGCTTTTCAACAGAGCACAATGCAATGCAGCTATAGAGATCCAGTGCCTTTTCAATAAAAGGAGAGCCTCTCAATTTTGACTGTCTGGCTCTGCCGTTGTCTCCTCCTCACTATTGCTCACTATGCATACATCAGAACGTAGCAGCTGAAAATCGAAAAGCGGCTGCTGGGCTGATATGCAACTGAAATGTTGTTTTTCCATTGGCAAGATATTGCACACTTCAGCACTGCACACACTTCTATTTGCATTGCATGCTCACAGCAAGGGGCGACCACACTTCCTCACGTAACAGTCCTGCTTGGGATGAGGGCCAAGTCATGATGGGTTTCTGCCATCAACTGAACTCTGGACGTCATGGGGAATTGATTGGCACAACATGGTGAGCTTCAACGTGTGCGGTCAAACGACTATTTATTTAGCTTTCAGTAGATCTTTTTTTTTTTGCTTGTTTTTTAATGTGGGAGTCGCTGTTCTTTGGAGTTTTGTTTTACTCTTACATTTCCAGTTCTTACTTTCGTCTTACTTGTAGCATCTCTATTTTGTGATTTCCCCTCTTCACCTCGCTATTTGAGTTGTCATGAAGTATTCTATAAGTGTTAAGGCTTGAAAATAAAAGCCCTCCACTGGAGAACCACTGGAAAGTGTATATTGTGAAGCTGTTGCAGGAAATTTTAACGTCCAGGGTTAGAGACTGACTCCTTGTTTGTTGGGAGCATCTATATATGGAAAGAAATGAATACCAGAAACAATGCAACTACAATTACAGTGGTTACAGGAACTAGTCCAAGGACTTTTTGTAATTTGGACAAATCTAATCTCCAACAAATCACCAAAGTAAGCAGCCTGCTGCCTTTTTTTGTGGAAACTGCAGTGCTGTGTCCGCATTGTGATCACAGTTGCTCAATGCTTGACACAGTACCAGAGCCCAGTCAGATGAATATCTACCACTAGAGGATCTGCAAGATTTTTTAGAAGGGAGAGATGGTACACTAGAAAATGGGCTTCACATTCAATGTGGCCATATTTTTCCTTATTAGCTGCTTTGTTATGCAAATATAAATGGGGTCTGTGGATTGATATTGTGCCAGGCATTCTCTCTAAATACTGTGAAAAACATCTCTATTTCCATGTTGACTAACTCAGCACAGCAAGTTCTACCATGAGAAAATCTGAGGATGGAACACTGTATGATGTAATATAATTATATTTATATGCTATAATTAATATACAAGCCTTCCTTTTTGATATAAAAGCCAGGGCTGGCATAGTTACATGGAACATTGGGAATTATTATCCCCCTCTATTTATGTACCGTATGTACTGTATGTACTTCTGTATAGCACATTTAAAATTGCTTGCCCAGACAATCTGTCACGATACATATTCCTTGAGATCTTAAATGTCACATCTCAACCTACGTGTATTTAACTGTCATGATTCACAAAGGTTTTCCAACAACCACAAATCAACCACAAATGGTTAGTCTGGTCAAATTGTACAACTCACTGAGCTACCTGGATGATATAGTAGGCCTATGTACTGTAAGTATGCTGCATTTTTGACAGTAGATTCCTTCATAAAAGACGACTCACTCACCAGATCAGATCTACATGAATCACCAGGGTGTAATATTTTTCATTCAAAATGGTGATTTTCACTGAAAGGCAACAAATTGCTACTGCGTGCAAGATACAAAGAACCATCTACTACGTCAGAGGGTTCTTTGTAACTTGTGAATGAACGTTAGCGAATGAATTTCTGAACAAGTGGAGTAAAATAAAGGGGCATAAAAAATGCTTCTGTGATTTTTATGTTAATAAAAATGTATACATGTATGCGACCTTGCATTTATGAACTATATAATTACTCTTATCTGTTTTCTTTGAACTGAAATGTAGCAACCTGCTGGAGAGATTATGGGGAAATAAACTCATAGAACCAAAAAGATTTTTGTCAACTAATTAACACCCACATCTTGAATCTTAAATAAACCGCTTAACATCAAAGCTGCTCAATTTTACACCTTACCACACAGGAATTATCTCCTCACTGGTGTGAAATGCCATTAATACAAATGCTTTGGATACCATGAGCCGAGAGAACAAGGCTTTTGCATAAGAGTTGTCATACTGAAGTCATGTCTGTAAATGCAACTGTTTAATCTTTGGATAAGGGCAGCTAAATCATTGTTCACACGCAATTTATAGTGGAAACTCTGGGCAAATACCTCACCAGGCCTTTGCAGACCATTAGACAAGACAACTTGATTTGGTTCAGTGACTTTAATGTTAGATGAAAATGTGAAAAGAAATGTAGAAAGAATGTGTAGATGATCATAGAGAGAAATTCTCTTAAAATATCTTACGGTCTGGTTTGGCTATGTTAAATGAATTTCATTGTTAGGTGCCTGGTGGGCATTAGGGATGAAATATACTTTTTTTGGGGGGTGGGGGGGGACTGATTTTAGGCATTGTCTAAAAGTAGCTCCACAGATAACCTCAAGGCTTACTGATCTATAAATTAGATGGTGAATGCTGAGAATGTAATTATTACACTAAAATTTATAGCCATCATATTAAACTCAATGTATCCTGCCAATACAATTTCAAGAAAATACTACTGAGCAAGAATCTTTATGGAGGATTAGTGATAATGCATGTTACTAAAATAGCTTTCCAGTTATATCATGTTACTAAGTACTGGACCAGTGGAAGATACAGTAAACAGTCACATCTAATGACACCTTTACTTTACTCTGAACAACAATCTAAATGGGTCTGCAGTACAAATGTATGACATAAGTAGCCATTTTCAACATTCAAAAGGATTGATATACACTGAAATGTCCACATTAAAATAATAATAACTTAATGGAATATATTATACATATTGTAACTAATCTTCATGCCTCTGTTCCACTGATGGCTTTTCAATAATGTTTGGGACTTTTTGGGCTAAACTATATGTAATGGATGGATGGGCTCAAAGTGCAGAATCTAAAGCCTTTAGGTTTTATATAGTATTTCAGAAAGCTGTACCTCAGCCTCGATTATTGAATAATCTGTTGATTATTTTAATGATACAAGTCACAAATTCCAAGACCCCAATGTGATATCTTCATGCATACAAAACCCAAATTTTTCTATGTATGTAGTTTACAATGATAAACTGTTGAGGATTTCTGTTACAGCAGAAAGTCCTCACATTGGAGAATCAAATCAAGAACCAGAAAAATCGATTATCAAAAAAGGTTGCAGTTGCTACACTTTTGAATATTCATGAGTTTCATTTTAATGACAATCAATATAGCGTTCATGGATGGTTTTGAATTAGTTGTTTTCAGCTCCCACAACAATATCTGCTGTTTTGTAGATCATGAAAGAAATAGAAACAAAGCAAAAGCTCCACGCCTATTAGATTGCCAAAGCACTGTGTTGCTGCTTAGTCTTTGTTGCATACAACAAGTGCATCTTGGCAGAGCAATGTCAACAGCAGCCAAAACCCTCTATGTGTGTCTACACTGTTGGTTCCATTAGTCTTCCAGCTAAGCAGCCATGTAGATAAACAGGCCACTGTGAGATTAAAGTACTCTGATTGCAAGAAAAGTCAAAACCACAATAACCAGATTGCCGACACTTTTGTGAAAATAGGTCATACATGAGGTTACTTGTCAGATTGCTAAAACATGTGCTTGAAATGAATAAGGCAATTACACTGTGAAATTAAATTCATTATTATGATTTTACACACAATGGCTAATGCTGGTTGTGTTGACATTGTTCTGTTAATTTATCTAAATGCCCTATGGACTTCAGTGGCAAGCTAATCTGAAAATAATCTGATTACATACTGTATGTTTGTAATTTGTTTGCAATTAAATTTAGAAAACATTTTTCAGCCCTGCTGCCAGTACTGCATGAAGTTGCTCAAATCATTATCTTAAATCAACCAGCATAACTGTCTTGCATGTGTATAATCTTACATTTCTTTAGAGCTCTCTCTAAATGCATCCAAAATTGATCGGTCAATCAATGCTTTAGCAACTGCTTTCAATAACGTGTGTGAACGTATTTTGTTACGGTAGTGACTGATATATGAATAAATAAATAAATAAATAAATAGGAAATAAAAACCCATCAGGGGTATTGTTTTCCGTGTCACCATTTTGTAAGGGAGAGGTCAGCAGAATCAGTTTATGTTTTTGATGATGGCATTTCATATTTGAAAAATGAGGCCTGTCACTAAATGTCATCTTACCACCTCTTTGTCATCTCATCACTCTTTTCACAACTTGTCACACTGAGGCCCAGTCTGTGACACGGGCAAACTGTTAGCTTCCTTCCAGGCAGGCTAGTGGGCTTTATTAATATTTATAGAATAACAGCTTAAGGTCAGCCCCCCTGAGAGCTATCACTCCACTTTGCTGCCTAACGCTTGCAAAATATATTGACAACTCCTTTTCAGCACTCCCCTGCCCCCTGAAAATGTCCCTATGCAGGTGTGCAGCAGGTTTCAAAAATATGCCACTTTTCTGCAGGAACAAAGAAAATAAGTTTACTCCCATTTGATTTAATAACCTGCACAACTGGGGGAGCTGAAGTCAATTTCAAAAGACTTGAAAAACAACAGAGCGGTGATTGAAAAATCTTGTTACTGAATGATAAAAAATGAGGCTCATTCATGATGTCATGTTATGGATGTCACCACCATGGTGTCTGGTTGGATGAAAAAAGCAGGCCCTGTTGTCTCAGAGTACTGCCAGCCAGTTTGAGCCAGTTTTCAGTCAAACGTTTGGCCCAGGACCTCCGCAGTAAAGAACAACGCTTCTCATGTCACTCGTCTCTTGTCAATAACAAACAGTTGTGAAGCTGATGCTTGACATGAAGTGACATGCACATGGACATAATCAAAGGGGGAAAGTTTCCTTCTTTAGATGCTATCTGATTGCTTGGATTAGTGAGACACAGAATACAGGCCTCAAAATTATTTCATCACTCTTTAGCTCAAATAAACGTTTCCAGAGCCATCCTGATGAATAGAGGCAGATTATACTATTGCGTGATGCCGTGCGTACAGCAGCATGTTCACCAAGCACACTTTGGTAATCAAATAGCCTTGCTGGCTTTAAAATGATTGTTCAGTTTGGGAGATTTTACTAGTTTTCCTTCTCACTGAGCTTGTAAAGTTGTAGATGTCCTCATGTCCATGTAATTCCTCCGATGTCTAAGTTTACTAGTTTATCTATTGGTCGATACATTTAATGACACATGAAAAAAAAAAAAAAACATGTGCGTGATTGTCTGACTTTGGCTAAGAGGGAAAAATTGGGAATTTAGCCCCCCAAAAATGATCCCTTTAATCATAGCTAAATACATTTCCTTTGAAATAGTTCTACTAAACTTTCGCTACACTTTAGTGTGCAATTTGGAAGATAAGGTACTAACAGATGCTGACAGGAAGCTTGTGCCAACTTTATTCAAAAAACAACTCTGATCTGAAAACGTTTTAATGTCTTATGAAGGGGCTTAATCAGTGAAGAGTATGATAAGCTTATAAATGTCCTGCACCTTCCCTTTAATGTACCCTAATTTGTATCCTTTAAAAATACCTCTGTCATAGCAATCACAGCTTTAACTCATACCAACAAATTAGCATGAGATCTGACAGGAATTCGCCATTGAAGTGAAAGACTGTGAAGTTAAACCTTACAAATGGTCTGTAATATTGTTAAGAGTAAAATATAAGTAGGCCTCCCAAAGTCATTCCTGAAATAAACTCCACAAGCACATTTTTCATGAAGCCTACTTTGACCTGCTGAAAGCATCGCTCTCAAAAGCAACGTAGTTTCATCTGCAATGCAACGAACCAAATATATCCACTATCATTAATGTATTATGACTGTATAAAAATTGCATGTTGTTTATCCACCTGCTGTAACCGCTGTCACAAACATTTAAATGAGTTTTAGATTAAATGGGGGCAGTTAAATTACAGCATGTTAACCAAGCGATATAAAATTAATAAACATTTCATAAGATTCTATTCTTAATGATGTGCAGTTAATCCTAAAGAAAGTCTCACATGAATCTAAACAAAGCTCAAATAATCAATTAAACAATTTTATTATATAAGGGTATATAAGGGAAATAGCAACAGGTCAGATTTCACTGCTGAAATATCATTGTCCAGCGTTGGATAGTGGCCTGCTAACGTGTATTTTACTTTTTAAAAATGCAAGCCACCAAATTCCAACCAACCTTTACTTTTTCAACTACAAACTAAAACTCCCTCAGTGTTGCAAAAAATAAAATCACATAGTCGTGTGGCCAGCTAACACAATAAACAGTAGCGCTGAATACAAAGAAATGCTGGCAGATTATTAAACCCACCAATTGCTGGATAAGCTGCCACCACTCCCCTAAAAATAGTTGTACTGTATTAGATATGTGCAGGCTTGCGTTGCCTTACATAAATTGTAAACACAGTTCTTAAAGTGCTGGAGCCTTATCATTCAAAACATTACACAGGCATATTGACTACAGCCTTACAGTATATGTTGCTTTTCCAACTCTAAATCACTAGGGTTTAATTACCTGCAAATTAACTGCCGTTTCACTATCTTGCATAAGATTATCCTGGTCATGATGAAATGCCACTAGGGAGGCTGTTCTGATGGGAGGATTCGAAGATGCAGAAAATATAAGATGCCACTTTGTTAGCATGATAGCTACAAGGAATGTGATGCCTGTCAGCTAGATCACGCTCATAATGTGACCTTCAAACACTGTAAGGACATCTTATTATTCCTGTCACTTTTTCAAGTTCAACATGAGTTGAAGTTCCGTCATCAAATTAAAGGCTTTTTTTTATCTGCTGTCTGTAGCTTCCACAGCCACAGTATATGCACAACAACATGAGTGGAGCAATTTGCTGCAGTGCATTTAATTCTAGTGGTTTAAAACACATTGACCCGACAGTTGGGCAGAGTCGGTCTGTGAACAGTAGTTGGGAGCAATTTGAAATGGTCAGCCTCAATTTCTCTCCATCAGTGGAGAGTTTTTTTAGTACGTGATGGACAATCAAACATAAAGGTTTTCAAAGCCAGCAATGCCAAATTTGCTCTATGAGAACGTATTGTTTGATTACACGTACTCGGATGTTTAACGTCTGATGTGTTTTTTAGGGTTTGGACTTCCTCTGTTCATTTCATTTGCTACCACAGGTCTCCATTTTGACATTTTGAGACCTACCTGTGTCTCACAATGTCAGACATAACACTAGAGCTCAGGTGATGATTTGATGACAAGAGAAAGAGAGAGATATAATTCCAGTCAAGAGGCACAGGACCAATCACAGCCAACTCCAATCAAAATTAAAAAAAAAAACAGAATTAGTTTAACCCTTAATGACTCATCTTAGAATACACTTAGCATACGTTAACAAAAATGTTTATTAGACCTTAATCCTGTTTTAACAGCTATCTACTTGTGCAGTTCCAATAGCAACTTTGATGGTGAAAGTTAAGATAGAAGGGGCAGAGTACTGTATATGTGCATTTGTGTGGTATGGCAACTAATTTTTGGGTGCACCCAAATTTTGTGTTGAACAACAGGAGGTAACTGATTAATATACTGACAACGCTTCCACTATTTCTTTGAAAATCAAGTTTGACATTCTTCAATAAGGGCAATCCAGAACTCCCATCATAAATCTGACTAGTAGGGATGTCTCGATCAAATCTTTTCAGCCCTGATCCTGATCTGTGTCCTTTAATGACGGGCATCTGCTAATAGCATAACTTAAATTATGGATATGATATGAATGAAGGTTTAACTGGGAGAATGTGACTCCTGAAATTAACGTGAAGTGATCAGATGGAGAGAAGACATGTCACTGAGTTGTTGGAACTACAGAAATGCTCAGTCCACTTGCGATGTGCAGTGATGTTACAGCGTGGAGTTTCTTCCCTCACAAATTACCTCTGGCTGATATCAGTCACCGGCTGCACATAGCACACAAATCAGATAAGTTTAATTTTGGCATGTTGTTAAATTATTCCCGGATTTAACATTAATTAGCGACAGATGATATGACAAGCCACTGGAACATTTGTCAATTTAGCTGGTAAAAGCTAAAAAGCTGCTGTGTGAATGTTTTATACACTGTTCTTTGCCCACAAGAACGAGAGAGGAGAGATTTCATTAGAATTTAGCAAAGTCGTGTATAATCCAACCCCAGTGTAAGAACTCAGAGTCACAAACATCGGACCATCCAAATAATTTTTCACATTTGCACACTCAAATTTTCACTCACATACGCAGTGAAACACTCACACTGTAGAGCCCAGATGTGAGCAGGCTGAGGAGGAGTACAGTAAAGCAAGAATCAACATATGATCTGGTTTATTTTAGCCAGTTCCAATCCATCAAAATATGCCTTTAAACAGCCCTTATAATGATCCTTAGGATAGACTTGGACCATCCCTATATTCTAGTTTTTCAGGAAACACTCTTGGAGATGCTTGACTGGGAACTTTATCATCTGAGAATATTTGGAGATGCAAAGCAGTGTTTCCCCTAGGTTGACTGCTTTGGGGCAGTGGAGGGGGGGGGGGGGGGGGGGGGGCTGAGCAAAACTCGGAAGAGACTCAGCAGCCAGACATTTCTCCGTTCTCTGTTTAAGGCTGTAAATTCTGTTTTCAGACCAAATCAGGCGGTTGAGCGGAGGTGTGTGGGGGGAACTGGGCGTGTTTGTGCTCTAGAACGTAACCACTGTGAAACAATCAGAAAATAACGTTTTATTGATCTGATTCACTGGCTTGCACGCTACCACCGCTCCCTCTCTTCATTCACTCTAGCTCGCTCAACCACAGCTGCTCTCTCTCTCTCTTTAAAAAAAAAAAAAAAGAGTTGGGAAGCCGACAGCAAAGCCTAACTTTATTTTTAAGGTTATCAAACAAAGAGAAATGTCCTCCCTTTTTCCTAGTAATGTCTGTGTACTCATAGCAGGGTTTTACAGCTCTGATCAGTCTGATCTCCAGCTGTGATTGGCCACCACAGCCTTCAGCCACAGTGATGTCGGGTTGCGTTTCTGGATCAACTTTCTTGCCGCAGGCTGGTGCAGCATCAAAACCCCCGCAGCCTAAACTCACTATCCCCATTCAAATGAATAGGAGAACTGGCGTTTTCGCCACACCCCCTGATTTGGTCTGAATACGGCTTAAGAGCAGCTGAGACTGACACTAAAATGAAAATAGCTGGTCCACCTTAAAGGTCAGTCCACCTTAAGTGAGCCTGGTCAGGTTAGGCTAACCCATTGTCGCTTACTTTGGAGCTAACCTCCTTCACTTTGCAGCAGTTGGGGAAACAACAGATGTTACTTTTCTTGGTCTTGAGAAGCTGCAGCATTTATTGACTGACACACTTGTAGCCTGTACTGTACATTTACTGCCAGATTGACAAATTACTGCTTTTCCTCTGGTCTGCTCACATTCACCGTCACTTTTCTGCCAATGGCTAAACACACACATTACGCACTGCCTTATTCCTTGACAGAGCTATGCTACTCTTATAACAGTACCATTCAGGTAGATGTCCTTTGAAGAGTGAGGAGAGGGAGGATGACTGAAAACAATTCCACAGTAACTAGGATCTTATCATGCTCTCACTGTGGATGTGAAAATCATTAGTAGCCCGTTGATATTAATGATCGTATGAAACTTCACAACGGTGCTTATAATTTTGAATGAATGAATAACTATAGGGGAAACACTGCAAGGAGAACAGTGTTTGCACTAAGTGCACCTGGTCCTGTAAAATGGCCTCATATTATATTTGGCTGTTAACAACCATGCAAGGTAACTATCTGATCTAATCAACCTCACAAAATGGCTACCCCTGTCATGACTGCTACCAAACCATGTTTAAAAGTAGAAATGAGACAGTCGAAGGCATCCACATGCTTTAACAGATGCAAACCTACTCTAATGTATGAAAAAGAATCAGAAACAGCTTATAACAACGTAGACTTTTTTTTTCAGTTGCACCTCAGGACCATGTATTCCAACTAATTTGGTACTCTCTTCTTTTGGTACTTTGGCACTCTGCTAGTGACCTCGTGTTTGTCTGTGAAAACTCAAATGCAGACACATCTAACATCCACCAAGAAGGATCAACTTTAATACTATGATATGGCTTGTCCCTGTTCAAAATGCGAAAAATAATCAGGTCTTGGGTTTATCAAAGGGCTTTGGCTTACACTGCATCTGAGGTCAAATGTGACAGAACCAACGTACAAAGTACTACAGAAGTAAATGTGCCTTATTATTTTTTGCCATTATTTTTCCACACTGTGAGCATACACAGAGGAAGTGTTAGATCATGAATCGGTGGTCTTAATGTGTCAAGTTCAGAAACAGGCAATAGACCAACAAGTAGCTAATGGAGAGAGCCCCAGCTGCAGACAATGAAGACATAACATCTCTTGAACAACCTCCAATGTCTTCCCTACGCCCTTCACAAATTAAATCAAGATGAGACAAAAGAGTGGCAACCGGTGAGACATTTTACTCCACAATACACTAAATTTGCTGTTCCGTGTGATATACAGTACATAGAAGGACGGTTTGCATTATTAATGTAAAAGAGATGCAGGATTAATGCATGAAGTGGGGGTGTAGACTTCCACTATCTCACAGCTTACACTGAGGATGATGCTTCTGCCCTGTGAAATATTCTAAAGCTATTTGAAATCATGTGAGGCGGACGGCAGATTTTAAGAAAAACCTGTGGCACTGAGCAGACAACACTATATCAAAGTAGGGTATGTTTGGATAATGAGTAACACACCTGCAGATTGACATTACCTTCTGCAGCAATGAGAATCATCTTAAAAAAAATTCCTACATGCTTACTATGAAAAATCGCGCACAAAGGGGAGTCTGTTGCCGTGTGCCCAGGAGAAGAAATACTACCTCATGTCTGGGGGCTCAAATGCATAATTCCAACTCCAACCTCAGTCCTCATATACTTTATTTGAGTGATTCTGACTTTCAGCACCTAACAGGTGTAAGATTCCACTTCTTTGAAAAATGGATCTGAAGTTTTAGAGGAAACAGTCAACATGGCAATGCTCCAGAATAACAGTGAGTGTGCAGACACATCTAACATATCCACCCAAAGGATATAATACTTAATGCTACAAATAAGGAGGCAGTTGTTTTAAGGTTTCAGCATACTGCAGTTGCATAGCAGTGTTACAGCATTTATATAGCAAAGTTAAGTGCTTGAGTTATGTTTATTTCCCAGCTAACAACACCAAGGTGAAACCGACTAGGGATTACACTGCATTCAAATTTGCAGTCTCTTTAGTTATTCAGAATGACCTTTGCTTTTCAAATGTTTTATTACTGCCAGACACTTTCATTACATTAAAATAGATAATAACATAATAGAAACTTTCACTTAAATAGTCAATGTGATGATGCAGTGTATTAAGGGGGAAAAAATCCGATTTGATTGGTTCCTATCAGCCTATCAGCAGCATCTATACTAAAAAGGAAAGTGGTGACTATCCATGAAGAAAAACTGCTATGCAACAATCAGTTGGTCACTTGGTAACACCACATGCCTTCTATTTCTGCACTGCCCTCAACTTATCACACTAACTCTGTAGCTGTCCTGACAACATTTGAAAAGATGAAGGAGTCTGTGTGTGTGTGTGTGTGAGTGTGTGTGTGTGTGAGAGAGAGAGAGAGAGAGAGAGAGAGAGGGAGAGAGAGACAGAGAGAGGGAGGGAAAGTGAGAGAATGCAGTGCCCAGCTTTCATGTCCAATAATGTGGTATAATTGTGACAGCTACCCATTAGTTCTATGTGTGATAAATCACAAGATGACAGACTGCAGCTTCAACTAAGCATAATGCTCCAGGCTAAAAAAGAAATTAACCTCTCAAGTTAAAAAAGCAGGTATGCAAGGATTACTGACTGTACAAATTAACAGGAAAAACAGAGAGTATCATTTACAGGTAAATATCAAATACAGTTATCTTGACTTTACTAACATCGAGATCCATTTTAATTCTCTTTACATTCAAAGCAGAAAAAAGTGCTGCTTTGCTAATTATCTTTCATTTTCAATGGTCATGACATCATTTCTATTGTCATGCTTTCCACTTAGCCACACAAAAAATGGAGAACCTACTCTTCACCATCTACCGTATCCATTTCCCTCAGATGCAGCCATTTTCTCCCTAGATGACCAAACAGTTCTCACAACAATTATTACTTGAAATACACCATATCCCCTCGGAAAACTCCAGAGGGACATAGGCATTTCATTGTTTCCTCTGTCATCGTTCTGCCTCTGTACGCTGCCAACGTTAGTTCAAACACAACAATCGTTTATGGAATATAACAAGGTCCAACTGCAACTTACATGTCATCTTTCTTTCAGCAATCTGTCCTTTGGAGAATAGCTGTGTATTCAGTTCACAATGAAATAACAACAAAGGCGAAAAGACAAGCAACAGATTTTTCATTTGTGATCACAAAGGGTGGGTTGTTTCCCCTCTTATCATGCAGAGAACTAGTGCTGAGGCTGCTTCTCAGAGCTCATCAGCACGACAAAGACAACTGGGAGAATGCAGCCTTGTTCTACAAAGGTTAACCTCGGCGGGACCTAACAACTTCAGACTTCTCATTTGATTCCTCCACCAAACACTTGCCATGGAGGACAGAGGGGCCCTGGATTCCCTTGGATTTAACCTCTAATATCTGAGGTCACGCATCCCACTACGGCCGATGGTGGCAGTAACACCCCCCCCACACACACACACACATACACACACACACACACACACACACACACACACACGGTAGATTCTTTACTATTAATGGCTGTCTGGATGTCTGCAGCATGTCCTGGGAAAAGTTTCTCTACTAATCCAGACTGAAAATAACCCAGTATTTATTAGTTTTTATTTATAATCACTCATCAAAAAAACTCAGATCACAATGGGCAGCTGCACTTTTTTAAAGTCAAGTACTAATCTGAAGATGTGAGGATGATGCCGAGCACCAAACCAATCTTTTAACTCGCTTTTAATTAATAATCCAGCCTATACCAGCAATTATCTCTACCAGCAAAATCTACCACCAGCATCACTAGACTCCAAGGTATACTTGTATGCGTGTGAGTTGGTCTTACAACTTGCCCAATCAGAGTGTAAAGCTGGTCTAAGCTGTGTGTAGGGCCCCAACAATGACTCCCAGGGGTCCCGCTCACGCTTTTACTCCTCCGGTCTCAAATGTTTGTGAACTGCAGAACATTCAAATGGAGACCTTTCTTAATCTGTGTCACTCAATTCAACTGGTTTTTGAATGTGACCCCATGTGATAATGCAGTTTTTTTTTAAAGGCTTTGCCCAATAAATGTGACACAATAAAACGTTAAAATGCCAAATCGGATATTTAAAATTCAATTTGATGTGAAAATAATAACAGGACTACATAGTTAATTATGTATTTCTTTGGATAAAACTATGTTTTTTAAACTGTTTTTAGCTGATTATTATTCTGTAGTAGAAACACATCAGCTATGCAAATTGTCCTAAACCTTGCTCCTTTTAAAACGACACCAGCACACATACAATCCACTGGAAACTGCTACCACACTACAATATAGAGGCTGCTATAAAGTTGAATATGCACTCACCTGCACAGTAAAAACAGGGAGGCAACAGCCCAAATCCAAACCATAACTAATCGACAGCTCCCTCTATATGCATTTAAATATAAAAACAGCGTTTATAGTCATTCTCATCTACATGGTTCGTACAGTCTTCATACAGCAATGTGCTTAAACCTACCTTCAAATTCAGCAAGCAAGTCCTTCTACGTCTTCATCCGCTATTTATGTGCCTATGTCACATCATTTAGGACGCGTTGCAGCCATTCCTATTGCCCAGCCTGACTGGAAAGACAACTGTGGACTTTTTTTGATTCCTTACTATCAAATTCAGACAGTGCGAAGGCGGTCTATAAAACATTTAGGCTGGTAAAAACCGCGGAGCAGGTAAGCCTGCCGTGCTGCACCGTTCACGAAGCGCCGTTAATCTCTGTCCGAGGAATATAACGTGCGGGCAAATGGGCAGATTTATATACAGACAGCATAAACAAACGGCGCAAATGCATAAAAAGACAAGAAAGACATCCTTCTGTGGTGAAACTGATCGCTGATCCCTACATTAGTTCTCCGTATGTGCCTCTCTGCTGCATGATGCTTGTGTGCAGCTGTCCGTTTTATTATTCTGCAACACTGGCAAAAAAAAAAAAAAAATCTCACTAAAATTAACCTTACCATTCTGAAGACACATCCAATGTAGCAGGCCTGTCCCCTTGACAATTCACCAATACAGTCTGGGATGCCCCTAAAAAAGCCCTTATGTTTTCTACTTCGTCTCCTTCTTCTTCTTCTTCTTCCCTCCGTTTCGTTTTGATAGTACCCGGAGCAGGCGAGTGTATTTCCACTGTGCACGACACGGTACGGCAAAAAAAAAAAAAAAAATCCTCCTCCTCCCCTCCTCCTGCTCTTCCAAGGTGCTGCTGCTGCTGCCGCTGCTGCCGCTTACAGCGCACTGTGAGAGCCACACATGGATGAGAGAGGCAGCCGTCCAACATGCACATCAACACGCACAGACCTAATTGAACGCCGTGGAAATCCTTCGGGAGAAATATGTGAAATAGTCCCTGGACGCACAGTGAGGGAAAAAAGGTGACACGCCAGCCGGTATGCTGGGGAATGACAGGCTGCGTGGTCCCTCACGACTTTGGGAGCAGGGATGAGTGTGCGTCTGTGCGTGGTCGCCCCCTTCGGTACTAGGCTATAGTCCCTCCACATATCTGCCTGTTTGTTCCCTTTCCTTTTTTCTTCTGCTTTTTTATAGGAGGCCTTTCCAACTAGGAATTATAAATACATTAATGAATTAAAATGACAAAAACATGTGACTTCATGGGGACATAATTTTGACTTACAGTAGTCAAAAGTTTGACTCATTTCAAATATGTAACTTAGTCAAAACGTTTACTTAGTAACTACTGTTATATATATACTGCTATAGTATGTCCAGTATATGCATATTATACATAAGTGCCCATATATAAGAATAACTTGTGTAATCTGTTTTATGGTTTGCAACTGACTATGGAGAATTTCCTCAAATATAACAATAAACAAACAAACTTCTAACTTCAACGTACAAAGCCATAACTAAGATATAGTCAAAGTCATAATCATAAGATATAAAGTAGTTCTTTTGAATTTTTAAGATATAATTACTGAGGTTCCTAAGAGAATGTTGTTTTTTTTATTATTCTTACTTATCCCCACATTTCACTAGTTATCTGTTTATTTACCTGGCAGGGATCTGCATATGTAATGTTTGTTCATATTAGGCTTGCTCTCCTTCAATAAATAAATGTTGGGAGTAAACCTATAATCAGTTGTAATTGTTTGACTTGTTTTGAGTGAAATCGTTGTTTGTGAGTTCCTAATAAATATTTAAGAAGGAGCAGCAGAACCTGATTAATAAATGTGATGTTTAAATGATTTTCTGTTTGAACTGTGAGCAGTTCAGTCGAATAGTCTAAATGAGCATGTTTAGCATTCAGGCATTAACAGGTTGTCTTAATAGACAACTACAATGTACCAGTAGGCTTATACAACAACATATTTCAGCAGTTAACAAGTGTTTTTCTCAACCTATGCTGAAACCTCTGACACTATAGGTTAGCAAGGGAAAAAGACCATCTGTCTTGTTTCATCTGACAACACTTTTGTCTGGCCAGGTTAAACCCATTGCCATACACTTATCTCCGATTCCTAGTTTCTCCTTGTGAGTTAAAAAGACTGGTCAAGAGTTCCTGGCCCTGGAAGTGTGTTTGGTCACCCAGAGAACAAGAGAGGGGCCATGTGTGGCCTTTAATTCACTGCATTGTCTGCCAAAAGCTTATCTTGGCCAGACTGAGAGTCTTACTGCTCACGGGCTGTGAATGGATGAGTGAAAAGTTAAATATGCTTTCAAATGTAAAACTGGAGACTGGCCTGGTATTGTGGTCGAATCGTTGTGGGAATGTGAGATTTGCCATTGACCCCGGCAACAGGAGGAAAGGGGCCAGTTTCAGTTAGAAAGCTGTATTCAGGCTCATGTTTGCAGGTGGTAGGCTGCAATTCGCTGGTTATGCACCAATTTTCATGTGGCTCCTTGTGTGAAAAATAAATTGATGCAGGTTACATCTTGTAGCTTACACTGGTAGTCTTTCCTCAGCCATCAAACACAACTATATATTTTTTTTTTACAGAAGAATAAAACAAAAAGCACAGAAAATATAACAAAGAATAAAGCATAAAATGACCATATGAATTCACACATCTGACAGCAACAACATCAGCAGATGTTTAGCACTAATACATTTAAGAAGTATAAAATCTAAGCAGAAGAAACTAGGAGGCACTTAGAGAGCACAAACCTCTGCCAAGACATCATTCCTGTCATTTAATTTTTAACTGATTACTTGACCATTCCCTTAGGATCTTGAATGAAACCTGTATCTCCATTGTTTTAATAAGTCAGTTGTTATGGCTCTAAAAGTATACTACACCTGTATCTCAACTTTTAGATCACACATCTTTAGATTAAAACAAATAAAATATCTACTATAGGATAGGAAATCGTGTTCTGACATAAGTTTCAAAATTCAACAAAAGAGAGGACAAGGAGATAAACATTACCAAATGTATTCATATCACAGCTGTACAGCTGTTGTACCTGTTCAGTGAAATGATATCTGTTCTCATATAATCATAATCATAGTTGTAATTAGAACATGCTGTATACATGAGTCAAGAGATTATGTGTAAAAACTGTTTAAGTGTGTCACATACTGTAGATAAATATCTCCACTATATATAATTAGACTTATGTGGACTTATATCTGATCAATAACTGTTGACATAATTTTGTGATCTGTGTGAATAATAAAAAGGCCTAGCCATATAATACACTTTAGCATGCACACAGCGGTTAATCAATAGAACAAAGTCGGTTTCTGTCTGCTCGTGAATAACTTATTCAGTTGCTGTGAACTTGTGAAACGTCAGTCTGCAGCACCATGTTCTCGCAATATGCGACGAAACAATGTGTTTGCTTTTGAATCAAGGCTTAGTGCTGTGACTCAAATTATATGCCCCATAAAACTCCTAATTACAGAATGCTTGGCTATGCTCTACTCCCACTCCCTGTCTTCCTTTTCCTTTCCCCTTTCCTATTGTTTGTTAATGAACATATTTAATCATCAAAAAAACACAAGTATGGTGTATGTGGAGTTCTCCGGTCTTGATATAGGTGGCATTTTGTTGTATAGCATCTTGTCTGCCACAGCAGAGCATATTTTGGGAGACTGCTGTATAGATTTAATAATTTTGTCAGGTATCAACCTTTACTTCACTCACAGGAAGTCACAGTTCGCAAAACTTAACAGCAAAATACAAACTCTGTGCTGAAAACAGCAGCTTTGAGCCCAGCTGATATATCTTTGGGCTTTCTTGCCCCTTGAGAAGCATTTGATCATGAAGTGTGGCAGCTTACAGATATCACCTAACCTTAGATAAGCTCTCAAACCACCTTTCCCATTTTTTTGAATATTGAAACTATTTTCAAATATTTACCTCTCACAGACATTTTGAGCCACCAACATACATGACATATACAGCAGCTTCAGTTTTAACACCCTCAAAATCTCAAGCACTACATGTAAATGCGTAGACGGTACTGTTAGCAGTTACAGGAGTTATTGTTTCTTCATCTTGATGAATAAAACCCCAAATCATGTATAAATTATAGTCTCCTCTTGATTAGACAGATTGAGGGCATCCGTGTCACAAATATGATGGCTGCTTTACTGTTTGTGAGCAAGAATGCTAATAACAGTATAAGACTAGCAATTACCACAATATGCTATTACAGCTACAAACAGAATTGCAATTACATTTGTAAACGGCTCAGCAGTCATATATTACATCATTTATTTTAAACGGTGCTCACATGGACACTTAAAATGATGTGTCAGTTTGAATTCAACTGTACTTAATAATTGTGAAAAAGAAACTTCAGTAAGAGCACATATAATGATGACACACAACTACACAAAGTACACAAGTATTACATTAGAGAGGATGTTTAAAAAATGTATAAGCAGGCTGTTCTTAATTATTTTGGCTTTGAAACTGAAATCAAAGTGTTCAGTTTACAGTTTTTTTTAAGAACCCCCAGTTCCTTCAAACATAACATGTATTGCTCAAAGAAAGGACAAAATTATCAATGTGTGACTTAAGTATTCAAAGGATATCGTTGGTGTTTTTTCTATATTTTTCTTATTGTCAATAAATCTCATGTGCAGAGCAAAACCATTGATGAATTGATCCAACTTACAAGTATTGTGTATGCATCCAAAGCCTGATATATCTTATTCCTCTGTGCTTTAGAGCTCCATTGTTCTCCAACACTATTAAAAACACATCAATGAGTCACACTATTGCACTTTGTGACATGTTGAGTTTGGGCATGTTAGTTTGTTTAGAAACAGCTCCGAAGACTAATAACAGATCACATTTTCGGTCTCCAGTTTGAGAGTAGTTCTGTATAAGGCAGAGGTCATTGCACATGAGCATGAACGTGGTTAGAGTAGAGCAGAGTAAACTTTATTGTCCCTGAGGGGAAATTTGTCTTGGGCACAGTGCTACGGTCCGTTGCTTCACATAAAAAAACATCACAAAAACATGAGAAGTGTTTGACACGATGTTAGACAGTTGCTTCATATAAAAATAGCTTAAAAACATGAGAGACATTTGACTATGCATGTCACACTGACAACACAATCGCTTAAATAGGCTGTTTACAGTGTTTTGCTAGCTTGTTGTGCAGTTGCCACTTAAAACCGATTAGGTTTGAAATTCATATTATTTATTGGTTCAATATCAGAACCCAATAAAAGGTTTCTAAGAACCACCATTATCTCAATTGCATTCCACTATACAAACCTGAGGCAGCGAGTATGTGATGTAGTGCACATTGTCGTACAGCAACCCCATCTCTGCAATAAGAACAACCTTATTTACTCTAAATCACCTTTCCGGCTCATTGGTCTTGATTTGGGAGCACATTTGGACCTAAAATGTTTGGTAAATTACCATCAGAGAAACTTTAAGCTGTGATGAACCACCCATTACGCCTTGGATTTATACCTAAATTGGCCACTTAAGAGCAACTTGGCCTTAGCACACTTTGTAAATTCAGACACTGCTTAGGGTTTGCATTTCATTTGGCCCTGCTGCCTCTGTGATTGCCACTCTCAGTGTTGCTGAGGAAAACAATCTTTAGAACCTTCTTCATTTTTTTTATGCTCTCTCAAGATCCTCGTGTTTGACAGCGAGTGAAATACCACTTCCAATTGTTTGTTTGTTCGCTTTCAATTTTAGCAAACCGGTTTGAGGATTTCCTCATCAAATTGCCAAACCAAACCCAGCTTCCATCACAACTTTCTTGCATGGTAAACTTCCACTGCAGTTCTCATGCTTGTCAATTCTAAGCTATTCCCCTCAAACTGTAATAGGATCAAGGCTCCGAGCAGCTTCCACATGATTGATGAAAGATTAAAAGGATTGTTGAGATTGAAGGAACATTTAGCTTCCTGCTGAGGTCCTATTTCTTGTCCTTGTGCTGGCAGTGGGGCTGTCACCATGCAGATGAGAAGATCACTGCAGTGAATGACGATAATGTGAGATGGTTGTGAGAAAGTCTCGGAGACATGGCAACAGGGACAAGCAGGCAATCATTTCTAATCGTACTATTCTCTTTCCTCAGGAGCACTAGTGTCAGTAATGGTCACGGAGGTGAGAGGAAAAAAAATAAAACTTTGAAATGGAAAAGAAAAGTGTGAAGAAAGGATAAAAAAAACCTCAAGCTTTCAAATGGCTGTGAATGTGTGTGATAATGGTGCTGATTTATGCTGTTAGTGGTCATGTACTTGTTTAACCCCTCAGGGAACATCTCACAATTGCTTGACTGAAGACAAACGGCCTTATGCAGACCCAGTTATCAACTTTTTCCTCTCAAAACTGTAACAGTCAAGAACATTTCAATGTACCTGAGTGCCGTCCTTCAATACATGAAGGACATACAGTATATTCAGGTTTGCTTTATATTTGCACTTTACAAGGATCACAACTTTACAATCTTGAACAGCAGGCCTTTAAATCTCAATCTTAAGACATGCTATAAGACAAAGGTTGAAGTATTTAGCTTTACAGGAATTGTTTCATGCAAAACACATATTTTCAATTATCAGTTCTGTTCTCCTGCAGGGTATTAATGTCAAGTTGAATGTGTGGGAGCCCGGTAATTACATACTGAAAGAATCAGCGATTGAATGAAACGAGGTGGTAAGTTATGTTTTTCATATAGTAGGATGTCCTCACTTGTGGCATGCAATTATGGGGCATAACATAACTTAAGCACCTTGAAGTGTCATCCAGTCATTACCCTTCGACAGATTCATTTGATCGAAGCGCTTTATTAATGCTTTTATTGACTTTATAAAACCGTAGTATATTGCACTGTGTCATTGTGGTCACACCATGCTTTGTGTGATGGCTAACACACAGGGGTGCCTTATTCATCTGAAACAGAAACGCTGGGTGAGTTTTGCCCTTGAAATTCTGTCATCCCTTTGACCCATACCATTACTCTGTGGAGGCATATGATTAGTGGCGACCAACAGAGATAACGACTGTATGTCCATCAAAATCAAGTCGCAGCTCAGCGCCCTGACCGTGTTGTCTTAATATGAGCTGAAGTGTGGTGTCAGGGTCTAGGGTCAATTCACCGATTCAGCAGTGCATTAAGTCAGCGCCTAAGCCAGCTCACAGCTACTGACATTTATTAATATGTGGCCCTAAGCAAAAAATAGCTGTACCATCAACCATCACCAGAGACACCTTCAGAAGCAAGCTATTTGAAAAATACCCCAGCTTATGAGCTGATAGATGCAAATACCATATGTTGGATGCCATACAGATGATATGAGTTACAAAGTAGGCTTAGCTTGCAATAAATTACACACACTCATACAGAGGTGGACACTCATATGTATGTCATCATAAAATGTGAGGTGAACAGCAACAATAATAACAATATTTTTTTCCTCATCCAATTTCCTTCAATTGTAGATCCTTGTTGAATCATCTGCAATTGATCGAGACAACTGAGAGAGACCATCTCCAAGCAGACTGCTGCCTCATTCAGAGGTAGAGAAAAAGCCCTTGATCAGTTCATGGTGTATGGTCTGAATATGAATGTAATCAGGATTTTTTTTTTTGGATCCCATTCTGAAGACCACTCAAAGCCATCAGCTATTATCAGCCAGTGAGCCGCGTCTGCGGTCTGACCTCATCCACTGCACGTCCCCTCACAAAATGGCTGAGTTATGACTGGCAGAGTGGGGAGTTCAGCTGCTTGCTTGTAAATGAGCGTGGTGCGTAACAGAGTCTTCATGCGTGTCACGAAGCACCCATCATTACTTTTACAGGGGTTGATTTGAGTCACAACCTAACATACCGTATGGGTTATGATGCCTCAGACCATGAACCCTGTGTGTATTATAAGAACAGATGTATTCCAAAAATACTGAAGCTGGTGTTCGATGTAAAAATAGGCTGACTTGATGACTTGATCACTACATTTTAGAAAAGTGCATGCCAGAGTAACAGCATATTAAAGCTTTTCTTTTTTCTAATAATCAGAATCTGGTTTTAGTTTTAGAATGGTTGAGATAAAACTATTATTTTTACTTTGTTGTGCCACAATGTACGCATGTCAGGATTAATTCCCTGAAGATACTTTGGCAGAAAAATCAATACTGTATCTTCATACTATAAGTTAATATTCAGATTTTGATAAGAAAATGGTTTAATGTTTTTTTTATTGTTTTGTGAACAGGGACAATGCTGTATCAAATATAGTTTATAAGCTAATTTTGAAATACTATTTTTTCAAACAGCTTTGCCTTAAGTGAGTATTCAGTATTCATTGTAAATATGCATGACTCTATTTATAGGTGAAACACCATCTTCTATTCTTACATTTGAGTCTTTCCACATCAAAGTTACATAAACCCAGCAGCAATTATTCTACCTTGTGTGCTATCACCTGGATTATAGTCTACAGATTGCTGTTAGGTAAGATGCAGTTTTGCTTTTAATTTATACATTTTGATTGGTCACATTTAGTACTGTAGGTGGAGAAGTGTCCTTACAATACATGCTGGCAGAGCTTCATTTTGGCATCCAGAGTTGCTTAGATCTGTCTCAGTTAGTAGAGATGGGATAATTAGCTCTCATGCAATCCTCCTTGGCTGAAGCCTGTCCAGTCAGAAAAGTTCGGGTAGTTTTTGATAACGACAATTGCCAGCAATCCATTTTGAATTAAAACTGAACACCAACTTCTCAATTCAAAACTCGTGAGCAATTATTTTAACTAGGCATTTTTACTGGATGGCCAGTTTCTCACCTTAAAACAATTTCAGAAACCAATTCCTGCTGCGGGTTAAAAATACATAATATTTCAATCACAGCTGCCATGTGTTTTCCGATTTAAAAACCTGAATTACAGCCTTAAGACAGCCACATCAGTTTCAAGTCTGGTGCAGAAGACGTTTATGTTAATGTTCCGCAAAGGAGAGCACTTAATCATCTATCGGTACGTTTGAAAGTGATCCAGTCACAGTTTTTGTTTTTTTTAATGTACACCCTCTGAGGATGCCCTCAAACCAAGCAAATGTCTATTGTCCTCGTCTTACCTTAATGAGCAAGCTTTTACATACTCTGGTTAATTAATTAAGAATTAGCCCAGATTTGAACATGAATATTGATATCACTTCAACTTTAATGTGATGTCACATCCGTTTGTGTTAAATCACTGCCCTGGGTAATGCCACTGATTTGCATTAAGCAGTATGAGGTAGGGGTTTAACTAAATTTGAACATGCCCCATTGTGCTCAAAGCTAGTATGGAGTAATTAGGCTACGGTTTAGCTAAGAGACTCTTTGCTGCACTCAAGACAGAGTGCCTTGCAAGGTGTTTGACAATGGTTGTCAATGGTGTGACAATGGTGTGTGAATCTGTTTTGAATACAGTGTCAACAAGACAAAACTAAGCCTCACAAGTCTGTATGTACAATCTCTCTAAATTAAATTACCAGCCACTAGCAGATATAAATGGTTTTGAATATAATTTCTTTAGCATGATTAACAGCCCTTCTCCCTTTTTACGTCTCGCTACTTTCAAACTGTGAGGGGTCACTGCTAATTGTCATTCCTGTCAGTAATTTCTTAAATTACAGCCAAAAATACCAATTAAGGAGCTCTGTCCTCTTTGTCGATTTCTGAGCGGCTCATTATTATCTGAGCTTAATAAGGAGTTTGACATTATTAGATGATGTAAGAATCCGAAGAATTCTATTGATGTCTTTGTTTAAGATTATACAATGAAGGGGACATGCGTGAAACACTTTTCAGAGGTTTATACTACTTTGAAGGATAATCATTTAGAAGTATTCAGTACTACGGTATAGGCTTTAACGATCAGTTTAGAAGTTTTTTATAGCTTTTCAAATATTTGATTTTTGCATGTTATGATATAGATTTTAAGGCTTTTTTCTGCCTTCCTACACTCAGAGGTCACTTTATTAGGTACACCTTTTAACTTTGAACTTTTTATAAAAAGGACAGGACTGTGTTTATTGTTCGCTACAAACACTAAACAGTGCATCTGGTACCTGTGCATAATTGTATGTTGCAGTTGCAATGCTATTTTGATGTCCATGTCAAATAAAATAAACTTAAGTTAACTTAACTAACTTGTACACCTGCTTGTTAATGCAAATATTTAATCAGCCAATCATGTGGCAGCAACTCAGTGCATATGTGCATGCAGACATGGTAAAGAGGTTCAGTTCTTAAGATCACTTCATATGTTTAGATAAGGACAATAGTTTTATTGTTGTTTATTCAATATTTATGTTTTTTAGTTGCCTTTAATGAGCACTATTTCCCATAAGCCTTAGACATTCAAGGGCTAAATGTCACGGCTTGACAGAGGTGTGTCCATGAGTGAGACGAAGAGTCACGGCTAACTCAGACATGTCTGTAATAATAGCAAGTCAGAGAAGACTGAGTGCTTTTTGGACAGTAAAGATAACAAGTAGACAGGTGAAAAATGACTTTAGAGAAGAGCATTACTGAGTTTTATTCATATGGATGAAACAAAGTTACGATGATATAAGCACCCATGAGCCATGCTTGTAGTTTTTTCATGGAGGATGTAGTTTTTTCTCTGCTCAAAAAGTAATTGTTGTTTAACTTTGTTAAAAATCACAAAAGTTTAAACTTCTGATAGCTAGTGATTTCACGGATACCTGAGTGGACAGTAGAAGTCACCTGGTCTGACCAATATCAATTTCTGGAGCGACATTCAGAATTTGGTTTATAAAACATGAATCCATGGATCCATTCCACCTTGTGTCAATTTTTCAGGCTGGTGGTGCGATGGTGTGGGGAATACTTTCTTGGCAAAGGTTACGCCCCTTAATACAAATTGAACCTTGTTTAAATTCCACAGCCTACCTGTGTATTGTTGCTGACCATGTGCATCCCATTATGACCACAGTCGACCTATCCTCTAATGGCTACTTCCAGCAAGATAACATGCCATGTCACAAAGCACACATCATTTCAAGCTGGTTCCTCAAACACGACAATGAGTTCAGTGTACTCTAATGGCCTCCAGAGTCACCGGATCTCAATCCAATAGAGCACCTTTGGGATGTGGTGGAGAGGGTTAGGGTTTAGGTTAGGGAGATTATGGGAGATTTGCAGCATTAATGTGCAGCCAAATCTGCAGCAACTGCGTGACGCAGTCGTGTCAACAGGGACCATAATCTGTAAGACCTGTTTCATGCACTTTGTTGAATCCACCAAGAAGAATTCAGGCTCTTCTGGGGACAAATGGGGTCCTTAGAAAGGTATACCAAATAAAGTGGACACTGACTGTATGTAAAACAAAATTTTAAATTTACAATATGTCATGGGCTAAATACCCATAAATACATTGGTTAATAGAGAAGGTTGACTTTCCCTGGTGTATGTGATCAATACTATGGTCAGTATGCCCAGATATGGCAAAAAGTAGGATCTGCACACTTTCCTCTGCTCCCACAATGTTTCTTTAATTAACTGTTGCTGTGCATATGCTTGAAGAAGATCTGATTGATCGAAATGTTGCACAGCAACAGTAAATAAAAGAAACATTGTGGGATCAGAGAACAGTGTGTGGATCCTACTGTTTGCCATGGTGTCTCCTGTTCAATCTGGCACCTGTTGAGAAGTTTTTTGGATGAGCATATATGCAATGCTCATTTTTCATTTTCATTACCAAAACACAGCATAATATTGTGTAATATAATTCAGTGGCACAGATTTCAGAGTACAATGTTCAGTCAGGCTTTAGATGTACGTTTATATACCATTACATACAAATTGCGACAAAACTATTTCTATAAAAAACTGACTGGCAGCTATGTATATAAAATATCTTTTTGAACATAACTGTGACATACTCATTGTTGGTGAGAATTTGTTGGTTCCTTCATTACATGCAGTTTGCTAAATTTGTACTAACAATATGTTGTGTTGTGATTCTGTTTTATCTTTTAAATTTGATTTCCAAAGCAAGGTGTGCTGCAAAAACAGTGTTCAATTATTATATTCTCCCAGAAAGGCCCTGGAAGGCTGTCAGAGAGGGGCGACTTTTCACTCTCCAATCAGTTTCCCTGCATCAAGTTCAATCCTTGAACAACCGAAAGGTCCTTGTGCTGACAACAAGCAAGAGATTGACAGAGACTTCTATTTCCTTCCACATAGAACAGCATCTACCATCACATCACATTTGTCCCAAATTAGCACCGATGCAGAAGAGCTCTATTCTATTCAGTATTGACCAGGGAAGACTGTGTTTCCGCCCACTTGCTTATTGCCTCCAGGAAAGATCATGTGAGATGACCCGACGATGTCATGTGACCCCATCCAGGGCAGCACCTTTGAGTTTCCTCAGAAAGTGCTGTGCCTGATAAATGAGTCTGCAGTGATGAGCAGCTGATGGAGTGGCTAGCAAAGGTCATGATGCTCGGGGATGTTCCATTCTGCTCTCTCATTTCAATTTGGACCAGCACTACCTTCCTTTTGCAAATGCTTGATAACCTTGGTCGAAGGTCAGCCTGGTGGAACCAAAATTCATCATGTGGTTCAGTCTCTACTTTTTTTTTAATATCCTGGCTGAATGAAGCAAGAGTTCAAATGCAACATGTTGGTTGAAGCAACATTGGTTAAAAAAGGAAAGCATAATAGTGTGCTGTGTATCTACCAAATTAGGTTGCATGCTGCTTGCACTTAAGTGTAGGTACTGAGTAACAAGGCTCCACAGGGTGGTTAGTAGTGATGGATGCTGGAAGCAGGCAGAGCATTTGTGTATTTTTGTTTCTTCACATATATTACTTTTTTGCTTTTCATCCGTCAAGTTTTATTACCACTTCACACACAGGCATTAAGCATTTTTTAAAGTTACTTTCAATAACATAAAGCCTCTGATTTTTGAGGAGAAGGTGTCTCTACAGCACAGAAAAGCTTTTATAAAAATAGTTTTTCAATTAGATGCAGATATATTTTGTCAGCTTCATACCCTGTTTCGTAGCCACAGTCTTCCTTGTTTACACTATATTTTTCTCTCTCTCTCTGTATACAATGTTATTGAGGATGTGTATGCATGAGAGAACCATGGAGAAAGAGAAAGAAAGAAAGAGAGAGAGATGCAGGAAGGGATGGGGTGAAAAGGAGAGGACGAGTGCAATTTGTATGGCAGTGCAGACACCTTGCAGCACATATGGACACAGGGGACAATTGACCTGAACACTGTCTGCACTCACCCATACTCACAACTGAAGATGGTCTTGATAAAATGTCATCTTTCAAATGGTCTTATGGCAAGCTATGGCCCCTGTAGCGAGTTTGCTCCCCAGATTGGTTCCATAGATGGAAGAGACAGGTGTGAATACTTTGAAAATAATGCCCTTTGCCAACTCCTGCAGCTAAAATTTGCATCATAGGGAACAACTGCAAAATGTCAGTGGTCAATCAATTCAAATAATCTTAGCTGCAGAATATAAAGCACAGCATATCCATGGTGTTGATAGAAAATGTAATGAAATGACCTCTTGTCCCCAAGAAACAGAGTGAAAACTCATTTGCTTCAGTGAGTCAGTTTTAGGAAGGGGAAATGTGAGGGGCAATTCATCCATGGAAATTAAACATATCCCTGGGTTAACATATCTAAATATGCAGGGAAAATTGTTTTTTTCTTTTTCTTTCAGTATTTTCCAGCGTTGCAAGTGGCAAAACATGTAGTTAGGGGAGACTGTTCTATTTTCATTTGTTTGCATTTAAAAATAAAATCCGACTTGGGGCAGTTGAGCATTATTCAAAGGATTTACAAAAGCACCATAAGCTATACATGATAACAGTACAGAGCTGTTGAACAAAGCCATTTTACAACGGCCTATTGAATTCTGCCCACATTCAGATCCTCAGGTCATTAGGGAGCCCCGCGTGTGGCTGGCTGTGCATTCCAAAGCTAGCTGGGTACGATTGTTTGGCTCAGTTCTTTACTTCATTAATGCACATGAACTGCTCCCAGGCACCCTCGTCAATGCTAATGAGCATATTAGTTTGCTTCGAGGCCAGCCACTGTCTTTTGATCAAGTTAATATTGGTCGAAGATGCAGGGAACCTTGCTCCAAAAGGACAGAGGGGAGAGGAAGATGTTGCATCTGTGGCTTCTATAAGTCAAAGGGTTAGGTTCGTCTACCTAACTAGACCAGGTGATTAAACATCAGGCAGTTGTGGTAGTTTTATTTGTGCTCTAATGCAAAATTTTGAGTAATTTTTCCTGCAAGTGAATTAAACCAAAAGCGTTTTTTTCTATATGCCCTTTGGTGAAAAAGAACCAATCTCATCTCTGTTTAATGGTGCCACAGTTCATTAGCATGTGATTCTGAGCTGAGAATATGCAGTCATATCCCAATGCATGACTTCATGCATGTTGACTTATTTGTATGATTTAGTTCCCCTCATATTTCTTTCTCTCTTATTAGTTTTATTGTGTATTATTACTGAAAAAGTATTGATTACAATTATGTTAAGAAGAAAATGTCCTTTCAGAGGTTGTGAAATACTCAATTCTTTACAATCAGCCTACACACTGAGTCTCAAAAGAGCAATATTGCCAGGTGGGAGAGAAAATGCACCCTGTACACTGCACAGAGTGCTGAGCCAGAAAATGGCAGATCCATCTCAGCTACTTAAAAGTGCATCTCATTAATAAAAGCGAAAATGACTGATTACTCACATTGCACTTGATTCATTTTACACCCACTCGCATTCACAGTTGCATGCACACAAGTGCACCCACACACACATACATACACACACACACCATGAGTGTGCTTATAGTGATGACCACAAAGCAAAACAGACTGTCTGCATCATACTTGGGAGTTCAGAACATACTTGGCTTGTATACTGTGGCAGTTCTCTCAGATTGTGACAATCTGTCTCCCACACAGCTTTCAAGTGAAACGGGTGAAATATAGTGTTACAATATAGTGAGAAGCTGCAAAATGATTCGCTTTAATCTCCTGTACGTCTTAATTACGGTATATGTAATTGGCGCTGAGCACAGCAAATAAGTTGACAGAACAGATGTCCAGCAAATAATGTGAGGACAGTATGTACCTTAACAATCTTATGTTCATCACTTCATGTGCCAAAGCCAGTAGTGATCAAATTATGTCCAGAGAATAAAAAGTCCATAACAGAAATGGAATGGTGCAGGAGGGAGTTTGAGACAAAAGGAGCTGTGGGTGATGATAGATGGGGGTGAAAAAGAGTATGAATCTGGCCAGGATCACAGGCATCCATCCCCACCTGTCAGAGAGTGACTAATTTCCAAGTGGGAGCTGGGCAGTGGCAAGCTGAGTGCCTCGGGTCAAAGGCGTCGCTTGGGTTACAGCGAGGTCCTCCATACTGGCTGGGAGATAATGGCTGGAAGCTTACATGACACACCATGCACACTACCTTGTTACGGAGGCTATCCTAGTGAAGGAAAGCACACATCTGATCAATCACACCAGGAGTCGTCACTGCAGGTAATACAGCAGGGTCACTGTATGTGGAATATGTGGTACACTAACACTCCAAAGTGGCTGAAGTGACTTACTATCCATCTGTGAGGGAGAGCAATATACAATTGATGTTCCTGACAGAAACCTCTTGGAAGATGGAAAGTAAGGAATGTGTTCTTCATATACTGTAGAGCCTTTCATGGAGATTATTCTTCTGTCCCGCAGTCTAACTGAATTACACGGTAATGAAGTTGCTAGGTCATGCAACAAAGGTAGATTTAACTGAACTGTGTTTCCTTATGACCAATTCCTCTTCCTCTCTATTCCCTTTTGGCATGCCATAGCAGGGTTTAATAATAAAAGCAAAAACTATAATGTTACCATAAGGCTTCTCCTACTACTGCTAGTTCTGCCATTGCTAGCACTATAGGTGCCACTACTAATGCTTAAAGCACTTTATTGTTAATTTATTAGTACTTCTAACTTCCTCTATAGCACTACTGCTGTTACTACTACTGCAACTATTATAGTTATATACAAATTTAGGTGTAGCTACAGTAACTGTTACAGCACAGTCATCTACTGTTCTTACTACCACTGCTACTTATACTGCAAATGCTAATACTACAGCTACTACTGCTACCACTTCTACTACTACAACCATCACTCTCACCAGTAATGCTGACTGCAGCTTTATTTTGTAGTGTTTTAAAATGTTGCATCCTCACAAGAACATGCAAAACAATTTAAAATGGAATAAACAGAAAGTATTGAACAAAATAATTCTAAACAGATTTTAAGATTTAATTTGCCTAGTGAGATCTCCTTCAGCAGGGTTCTCCAAAGCCACAGGGACCTCATCTGAAAGGCTCTGATTGCATTTTGTTTTAGTCAAGACTGTGGGCACACTAATACAAAGGCAAAATAATAGCATAATGAAGTGCCTTTCGATAGTTCTACTACATTTAGTGACTCGGGCTTCTTCTGTATAACGAAACAAAAATCATTTCCAGTGCTAGCAGAATAACACAGGGTAATGATCTTTCAGTGTAGGATCCTGTGACCGCCATAGTAATAAACCTCAGCACTGGATTATAGGTTAGGTTTCTCTCTGAACTGCCCCTAAATTACTCCCCCCTCCCCTGCTATAATAAAGAAAAATAAATGTCTCCGACCTCTGCTTTAATTATGGCTGCTTGCTTGTAATGATGGTGACCTTTGAACTAAAATTTGGATTTGAGTATAAAATAAAATATAAATGTATTACAATAAATATATAAATACATGTACTGTCTTTTATGTTATTATTGTTGAATCTTCCTTTTCAGAGGGGAGATTTGTACTGTATTTTTAGCTCATGCAATGCTTATATCATTGATGTCTAAATTGATTTTACAGCTCCAGATTAGGCTGCCTGTATTAAAAACGCTGCAATATTAGTTCAGCGGAGAAAGATGAATAACAAGGATCATGCTGTTTAGTCAGCAAACTGATTTGAGGAGAACAGTCACTGTGACATGATTGTTAATATTCAGATTTTCAAGTAAATGTGATTGTATGTGTAAGGGACACATTGCCCTGTTACCTTTTAACAAACTAATCCCAATGGACCATTTGTTGTGACCTGGCTTAAGTGGCCACAAAAAAAGAGAGACACACCAGTGTTAAGTTTTAACAAAAAATATTTTACCAAACCAAAATCAAACCAAATTGAGCCAAATTAAAGAATTAACTTAATATGTAAAGTATGGGATGTGGAAATCAGTAGAGTCAGTAGTGTGTGATGTGCACGAGTGGAAGATATGTGCGTGCAGTGTTGTGAAGGCGTTTAAGAGCAAAGTAAATAACTAAAGTAACCAAACCAAATGGGCGCCTGCGGGGAGGAGCAGGGAGAGCAGCAGCAGAGAGGCAGAGACTGAATGAGCTGCAGTAGTGGCTTAAGTAACCTAGGAACAGCGGGTCCAGGTGTTCCGGGTTACTCTAATCAGTCACCTGCAGGGCGAAGAGAGACACAGGTTAGTATCAGATCAAAACCCTAGATGACCCCTGGGGACATCACAGCTGTAATCTTGATTTTAAAGGCTTGACTCTTTTGTCAACTGTACCTCTTCTGTCTCTCCTCTAACACCTAAATCAGATTCATTTACAAGTCAAATTTTGGCTCCGTAAATAGCATTCTTAAACATTAACATAATGCATGATGTGTATCATAAATTTTCTATAGTGCATCATTTTAATACCACTGCACTGACTTTGTCATTATTTTCACGGTCGTCTGTGAATAAAGGGAGGGAGTTTTTTCTGAACCTTTAGTGGAGTTAACAAGTGAATAATTTCTCCGATGTATGTTGCAAACAAATACAAATTTAGACTGATTTTGTATTCTTGCAGGATTAGAGCTGAGTGTGGAAACCAGTTGATCAATCAGTACGCCTGTGAAACTATAATTGCACATCGCTGTTGTCAGGTGAGAACTTTTAGCTAAGAAATTCAGTCTTGTTTCTGATTTGAGGATCAGGCTTTTTGAGTTTATCTCACTGGAGATTTTGAGGGTTTTTTTGGGTTTTTTTTTTAAACTAATGCAGGAGCATATAGACTTTTCTTTATACCACCACCAGTGACCTTGGTTAAGCACTACAACAGTCCTCCTCTGACAACAGTGTACGATGGCCATGCCATCCTCTCACAAAGAGGGTCTATCCCTGTGTAGTGGAGTGATTACAGCTGTTCCCAAGGTGCCCTTTTGTCAGCAGTATACATCGGTCTCCAGGAAATTGTTTTGAAACCTTTTCTGTTGGTTTCTGCATACAGAAATCCTGTGATGAAAGTATTACATCATTTGGAAAGAAGATCACATTTTTCTTTAAGGTGTAAATTACCTTCAAAAAATGTGCGCAAGCTGTAACCAATTAAAGTGCTGCAAAGAGTCTTCATATGATAGGAGCTTGTGCGCATTTTTAAAAGCTGATAAGTTGAATAAAGAATTGTGACTGCCACTGAATGACTGCAAAACTAAAGATATTGTATAAAAATGGAATATTACCAGACAAAGATGATATTTCTTTTTACAATGCTTCAAAATATCTCTTCCATTGGACAGCTAATGAGAATGTAATTCTGGCAGGGCGCTGTTACTGATAACAGGTCATTGCCATAACTTAAAGAATGAAGGCGAACCACAAATTGAGGACACTAAAACTATTCAATACACAAGGACATTCACTGGAGGAGTTATTCTTTCACTTAAAAAACACCTACAGTATATCGATACAAATACATTTTCCACCTCAAGAATAAGAAGAAGGGGGAGTAGGGAGGTGGGAAGGTCAAAGTCTCATGAGGAGGGTGGCTCTGCCTAAGAAATCGCGCCAGTTGTGAGGTTATCAAACTCACAAGGAGAGTGCAAGACTATTTTTGCCTCAGACGGAAAATACAACATCCCTTAAACCAGCTTAATAAGCCGCTTGAGTCCGAGTTGTTTCCCGAGGTTGAAAGCCAGGAGCTCGTCCTGTCAGAGGGGTTGGTCCTGCTTCTTGTCCAATGCCGGGGGAGGCCTGTGTAGTGCAGAGAGAGCAGCTGAGAAAACATTTCAGTGGAGACAGGCAGTCCCAACCTTCTCTTTCCCAACAGCTGGAATAATAAATGCTTTGATTTAAGATGGCTTAAATCTACCTCTGTGGAACACAAATAATCTCAGGCTACAGGGAAAATATCAGTGAAATAAAACCTGTGTTATGAGTTACCTTTTTACATCACACATCACGAGAGGAAGTTTTATGTAAGATATTAAAGATGTAAACATTAAAAACATAATATAATCTACATTGGAAATACTGTACATAAATATCTGATTTCGTAGTTTGGCAACATTTTTGGTGAAAAATTGTCACCGCTGTTGTCGTCTTGTCATTTTTCTGAAATTCGAGCTTTGTGGGTGGCGCTGTTTCTGTTGTCTTTTCAGCTGCAGTTGCTATAACATCTCATGCTAATTACCCTGTTCTTTTTTCATCCCTATATTTATTCAAAACAAGAAAAGCAAGCAGCTGTCGCACAGGCAAGCGCATCGCTGTGTCAGAAGGTTTTCTTACAGGGTGTATGTTGCTGTAATGTTGTGTTCCATAATTTGGGAGTTGCAAACTGAACATTTATCTGAAAATCTCCAACATTTATTCACTCTTCAGAGGACTGCTTTACTGAAACTACACTGGTTAGGGGGGATTTTACTAATGCAGAATGTATCCATGCAGTAGACAACACTACTGACAAAATCTAAAATGTCTATATTTGCAGAGACTAGACACTGAAGGTATATCACCAAATAACCCTAATAATAGTAATTAGCCTTTCTATATCATTCATTAGCTATATCCCTGTAAATGCAGTAAGCTGTTTCCAGTCAATGTCTGTCAGTGGAATATTTTTTTGCATCCACAAATTGAAAGACCACATTACCCAGCTGAAAATGGACATAGAAAGCAGACTGATGGCCCAGAGGGAGGCTGAATGGAAGACTGTCATTGGGTCCCTTGATACAGAAAATTACTCGCACATCAAGTTAATTTTTATCAAGATGTTCATAGCAGTACTACAATCCTTTTAAACTCTCCTCTGATCAGCATAGCTGACAAAATACTACAGTACGTACTTGTCTATGAAAATCACAGAATTAAGTACTCTTTTTGGTAAGTGCTTTACAGAAATGTTCAGAGTTGAAAGGCAAATTAAATATGAAAAAAAGGAGCTCTGGTTTTTAATTATATTTTTTATGCAAAATAAATCATCGGGAATGTGTTCCATGTTCTTACAGGTCAGGGCGAGTCCATGGTTTATTAAACTGACCAAACAGACATGCACAGAGCAAAGAAGGAGAAATAAATATATGAGAGCAGAGCCGAAATGTAATTAAGAGACAGAAAATGGATTTTTCAACCTTTGTCTTGATGATCTACTGTTTGCTCATATTTAAGGATTTCTATTTATACAGCATGTTGAAGGGCCAGGAGTAAAGGGGACACAGATGAAAAGACTTGACTGAATGTAAAATTAGGATCATTCTGTCAAATGTGGTTATAAGACAGATGTTTCTTGAAATGCTGTGATCACATGAAAGGCTGTTCTGGATTGTGGAAGGTAAGATGAACAATGAATTAGTTTGTTAGGACACATTTGGTTGTTACTGGGCGATATCTTTTTGTCAAATCTATTCTTCTACTTGAGTAAAACTGCACTATACTGTGGTATGTGTGCCCACCTTCCCCTCTCTGAATTATACACCATCCTCTCTGCTGTGTCTTCATTTTAACAGGACAACAGGGGGCATTTGCATATTGTTATTATGTACTTATAATTGTGTGCATCTGAGGGTCACTTTGATGTGGCATCTCTACTAGCTACCGGGTAAGATTTTCTCACACCTGCCCATTAACGGTTTAATCTTACATGAAACAAAAAAATCCATCTCAAGATTTTCTGCTTCCACTGGTTTAGGATAATAAATGTCTTTGGTTTGTTGCAGACATGTCACTGATTCTCAGAGCGCAAATACAAGAATGAAAAGGGGATGGAGAGAAACAGAGTGAGAGACAAATTCAGATTCAAAGAAAGAGCAGAGAGAGGAACTGCAGAGATATTGACAGTGTTACAGGCTTGGAAATAGATGGAGGATAAAACCTTCCAGCTTTCAGGAAAACAGAAGATGTATCTTCAATCGGGTGGTGAAATTGCTTGAATAAAGGAAGACACAGGCCTTGCTCACAACTGAAGTCCCTCACCTGTGAAACTTCATCCTACTCTGATAGAGTCACTGTCATAGTGTGAAACATGAAGGTAAAAGAAAAGGCCTCATTATTATACATAACAGAAAGGCTTCAAGAACTCAGTCCTTATGCTTTGGCCAACTTTAGATAGAATACTATATCTGTATTACTGTTGCTTTCCAGTGACAGTCAACAGTAATTTATCTGTCACTTGAATGGAGATGTGTGCTTTGTGGCCTAATTATTTCAGACAGTTTTTCATGTAACCACTTACATTTAGAGCACTCTGTATGTTGAGATTTATCAGATAATTTCCAGTGGTTGCATTCATACTAAGCTCTAAGCAACTTGATAAACAAATCAATCAAATGAATGCCATATTTGCTCAATTATAATGTAGTTGAGGCTGTCCTATTTCTTAATTCACACAGCACTGCCTTAAGCCTATCTTGTTTTGCAAGAATAGTCAGGCTTATTTAGTGTCTGTGCATGTGGCAAGTCCACAGGCAGGTGATCTCAGTGTGCTTTGCCTTGTGGGCTAAATTCACTGAGTTCATATTACATTTGCAATCTTTTCTGCCACTCTCACAAGATTAATCTGCAAGTAATTGCATATTTTAAACGTATGCACACATTTCTGTCTGTTCAGACTGTCCGGCTGTCTGTCACATGGAAAGTGAGCTTCCTCCTGCCACAGCCAGTGAAAACCTGTCAAGATTTGAGCCAGGCCAACTGTGCTTTATTCTGTACATTGATCTGGCAAATGAGCTGTCCTTGTAATGTTTGTTCTGTTTACATTAAACTTCAGGGGAGTAAAATATTTCTTGAAGAACTATGCCATATACCCGTACTGTATATCAGGAAAATGGAAAACACTGTTCATCTACCTTAAAATCTATAATGTAACGATCTGGGTGTTTCTCTTTACACAATGTCTTGAAATACATTGGATATGTTGGAATTTATCAGATACAAACAACTGAATAATCTTGCAAAGTAACCAATCATCAATTGTAATATGATATAATAGTTTTGTGTTTAATAATTAAATCTGGCATGAAATTCCCTTTGACACACTAATAATATTACTTAATGTTAAAGGCTGCTGCTGCTGCACAAACACAATGGCATGGTTACTCTGTTGACAGCCTCAAACTAGAACCACTGCAATGAAGTGGTGCACGGCTCTCAAGAGTGTGAAAGACAGATCAGTGTAGCAGCATTAATGGGAGTCCCTCCGCCAGGGAGCCTTACTGACCTTGGTCTTATCTCTGCGACCTCATGCATGATTGATAAATAAAAATGAAACTCAAGATGTCTTCCAAAGCCGAGGTAGCTTATCTCATTATGAGCTGGCTCTTTTGGCAAAAAATGAGACTAGGCCTGGTTGGTCTTGGTTGGCCAGGCATTTAATTTTGCAGCACATCTACTGTTTACGCACTGTCCGAAAGGGACCAGAGATACAATAAACAATGTCTCTCTGACTTCTCCACACCTCAAAGACAATTGGATTCACTGATGGGTCATAAATATTCCATCTCCACGGTAATAAAACCCATGTATTGCTAGTGGTTCTCTCTGTCTTCCATGTACAATGCAAAGTCAAAAAAAAAAAATACTTCATGTGGGAATTTATAAAATGCATCATCACTTTGCCTTGAGAAATGTGTTTATAGATAAGCTCATGAATTATTCAAACAGAAAATACAGTGTTTACCCCTGGTATCACAAGGCCTTCTGAAGCTACAATTTTGTATACAATGTTGTCAACATATGTGTCATAGATGTATCACCATAGAAATGTGGTTTTTGGCTGCATGTGTTCTACTATAAGGATACTGCTCACCCAGCGCTGCATAATTAAAAAAAAACTATTGAGGACTTTAATTTAGCTGACTGGCCACTTTTTTTCTTTTTTTTTTTTAAGCTTTGCATTAAAAACAGACATTGCTGCAAATTCTATTGCAGTCATTAAATGTGGCCACAACATGTAAGATTATAATAGCCGTGTAACATTATTCTTTCTTTCATAACAGGGAATATTGTTTTGAACTGTTAATCAATAATCCTCCCGGCCAATGAGACTGTCTGGAAATGTTTATTCATAGATTCTCATATTCCCTTCAAAGCCAACTCGGATTGCTGATAACTTTGAGATGAATTACTCTGCAGCAGTGTATGTGGCTATTAGTTGTCCATTCATATGACCTACCAGAGGGTTTTACCGAGCAGGGTGTAACATAAAACCAGAAGAATAGTTTTCATGTCTCTGCCTATGGTCTGCCTGTGAGTGATGATTACCCATGTAATTACTTCCATGAACATATCCACTAACAGAAAACCATGTGCGGTATATTATTTCACAATACACTAAGGTAAACTTTTTGGTATGACTATAGCAAATCTGTTGAAAATAACTGAAATGATTTTGTTAGTTGTTGGTTGTTGCTGCTGTTGGCACTGTGTTATTGGCACCTTCGAGCAGATGTACTATGACATTAGATGAGTCAGACTGTGATGTTTTGCTTCAATGACTAAATAAAAAAGATCGTTTCCCTCTTGGTGAGTTCACACAAGGCAAGAAGTAAGAAAATAGAAGTAGAAATAAACACAAAATGTGTTTTGCAAGGATCAGGGGAGAAATATTTCTTAATTCTTCAAATGTGTTTAACTGCAGACAAATCGATCGTGCTTGACTTAAGTTACAGGAAGTAGAGTCTGCCACAAGAAACATACTTTATTTCACAAGTTTACAGGTCAGCAAAACTCCTGTGTGATCACAGCCTATAATGTAATGTGTAAGATTTTGGAGTCCTTTGTTATCCAAACACAAATCCAGATGAAAAAGGGGAATAAATTTGATCTGTATCAGAGCCTTACTGTGTCCAGCTAACTGCAAGTTGTTTTCTCCACCGCAGGACCAGAGGCAAACACAGCATTTAGGTGGGTGTGTTCTATCTTGCTCACTATATTTACACACACGGCCACTTTTAATTTAATTTCCTCCTTCAAGGATATGCCGCATTGGGTTGTTTTTTATCATTGTTGCGTTCGGTTTGTCATTATGATTCGATCTGATACACATGGTTGTAAACCATTCTATTCTATTGTTTGTTTGTTGTTTTTTTATTTTGCTTGTCTCCTTCTGAGCCCCTTATCTCACCTGAACAAATTAACAATGTGTGCCTTCATCCTGTGATTTTATTTATTATGATCTTTTATTATTTTCCTTAAAAATACACTAACTAATCTATTGTTAAGCTACATATACAGTAGGGAGATGATGAAACTTGCTACAGATATCCATGCTATTTGCTGCTTCATTTTGATGATACATAACACATTCATAACACTGTCGCTTATCAATTCAGCTTAGCATTAAACAGTACACCTGACATTCTTACTGACTAATACTGCTGAATTCTTGCATTATCTTGGCTTGAAACCTGCAGGTTCTGCTCAAGAATGTTAAGTGTCAGAGCCTGCCTCTCTTCTCTTCTCCTCTATCTGAGTCAAACCAAATACTTAAACCAGAGGCAGTAACATAGACCCAGACATGAATAAAGTAATGTCTGATCATCTGTAATCATACCCGGCTGTTCAGTTTATTCTTCGACAGATCATTTTTTGATAAATTGTGTCAATAATTACTCATAGTCAATAATATAACTTATTGTGAAAAGAGACAAAAATGAACCAGAGTTTGTATATTACACAAAACAACGAATAAACAAATAATTCAGTTATGAGTAAGAGTAGCTATTGAAGGTGTTTAGCAGTCTATAAAGGTGATATAGTATATGCAAAAGAGTAAAAAGTTAAATCAGATACTCTGAGGTTTTAGGGATATTTTAAGATTAGATTAAGATTTCAACCATCAGTCACCATATTGTAAAAACTGCTGGCTGTCTAAGTCTGCTTAGCAAGGTGTTACGTCTAAACGTTTGGAAGTGATGAAGAATTATATCTAAGAAGCTCTTTGCAATCTGTTACAGGGAAAATAACAGGGAGATCTGAGGTCTTCTCTTTTTTTTCTCACTCTTCTTGTTGCGTCTCCTTCCCCAACAGCTGTTAGGATTGAGCAGAAAATGGTTTAGCAGCCCTGGCGTGTAGATATGATTGATGACAAGGAAGATCCCCCCCTATAGTTGTGGCTATGACCTTGTTGGTGCTAATGTTACATGTAGGCTTATCCTGCCCTGTTACAGATAAAGAGGCCAAACTCATCAACGTATCCTCCCCATCAGTCAGCCTTTTCCACCAGAACGTCAGCGACAAAGTATCCAGCAAGTTGAAGGACATTCATAGCTCCAACAACAGAAAGAGGAAGTGTGTCCAAAAATATATGATCCCAAAGGTGTCAAAATGAACAGCGGCTTGATTTAGAATATCCACAAGTGCAATATCTCACTCATGTGCAGGCATACTGTACACGTAGGTGTGAATTCAGTGCACTATATTGAGTGTCACTAATACTGTTTTAGTCATGTTTGCAATAATGGAATAATGACTTCGCAATTGGACAATCTAGTGGCTTTATTCACTTCATAATACAAAAGTTCCCTGAAACGGTCACTGAACTGTTAAATTGGACTTATATTTATTCATGAGCTGCCAGCTGAAAAGGTTATCCATGCAGTTACCAGGGGAATTTAGCCATGTGACCCTGACACAAAAATAATTTTTTGATATCCTGTAATGTCATCAGAGGAATAACTTCAGTTATGTGCACTATGATTTTGACTGCCATATATTTTCAAGTGTTCTTCATGGCAAAAATGATAAAAAGGTGTACAACTTTTTTTTTTTAAATTTCTGAATCCAGTATGGAACACTGAAACACAAGCAGTGATCCCAGTTCCCAGTTAATAAATATTTCATGAGATGAAATACTAACTTATGATATCATTCTTCTTGCTGATCCAGTATAGTGGACCTCCCGGAATATGTTACATGTGCAGGCCCTACAAAGCTGTTTTGAACAAGAATTATGTTTATTGTTGCATAGAATTTAGCCAAAATCTTTCAATAATTTACATAAAAGTTAGCACTTTCACACAGACTTTGCAATAGCATTCTGTAATATCTAAAATATTATTGTTGAAGTATGAAAATTCTCAACAGGCTTGTCACATCAAAAAATGTGACTGAGTAAATCCTGCTAATAAAACTGAAACAAGGCCGTGGTGTCAGGTCAGACTCATACTGAAGTTTTATTGAAACAGTTAAAGTGCATGAATGTGTCTCATTGGCATTTGTGCAGAAACAACTCACAGCTGAACCTCTCATATAAAAACACATGAGCCTGGCAGGATATATGCTAGAGAGAGAGGTACATTCATATCATGCTACAGTTATAGATTCAACATTCAATCACCAAGTGCATTCGTGCGACATGACATACACCATGATTGCAACTATAGACGAGATGTAGTGACTGTCCAGTGGTGCGCTGGATCAGCGTATCATGAGGTAATTATACAGAATAGAAAGTGACGCATGAAATAAATTATGAGCATTGTAGAGCATGGACATAATTCTTGGGGCTTAAAAGGGGCATAGTGTGGGAAGCCTGCAAGTCCCACGGGGTTGCAGATAATGTGAACAGTGGCAGATTGTGCACGTAAGATTTCGTTAATAATACCCGAGTGGATTTTATGCTCTGAGACAGAAATTATACTAACCACCGAACATTTAATACTTCCTTTAATTCTGGAGCATGTATTAGAAATGACACAATAAAGATGACCGCCTACTGTAAGAAATATTTAAACTATTGCACATCTGAAAAGAATAAAACTTAAGGGAATGCGTATAAGAACGTCCTTACAATCGTTTGCAATTTAAATTAAACATCAAAAGGAAGAATATTTTTTGCATTCGTACAGGAATCAACTTGATTTAAGACAGGACTCAATAAATATGGTTTTTCAAGGAAATCACTTAAACCAAAGCAGGCATTGGAATTTGCACTAAAACCATTTTATCTTTTATATTTACAGATAATTGTTGTAGCTTAGACATACTTGACAACATTTTGTCAAAAGACAGCTTACATTATCCAACCCTCATTTCTGTCACCCAGAGTGAGTCATATTTTTTTCACACCACAACAACTGCCAACAAAAATTCAAAACATTTCTGATAATAATCAGAATTTCCCAGACAAGGTCAGGAGTGCAGGACGGTGTTTAAAAAGGAGAACAGCAGCCCTCTTACAGTAAGGGGCAACGAGGCTCCATAATGACCCCCGCCAACATGCCAATCCTGAAAACTTGTTTGTGATGGCCACATTGGCTGCCCCATCATCTAGTAAGTGCCTGGCCTCAAAAGTGTGTTGGATTGTCCGTTTACCAGTCAGCCAAAGCTGTACAGATTCTGCTGCTGTTTATCAAATGTCAAATCCACCAACAGTGCTACCCCTTTATTAGAAGCCTTGCTGTTTTTGAATTAGATGCATTTTTTAAAAGTCTAATATGGATAGGTAAAAAAAATCAAATCAGGACAAAAAAACTACAGGCAACTTGTGTTTGAGCTGAAAAGGAAATTTGCTATCATTGTCAAAAATTGAATTTCTGTCACAACCCGAGACGATACACTGTATTTGATGTGCATGCAGCTTGGTTGAGTCGGCAGTAGCATTGTGGACAATAGAAAAGAATGGAAAAAAAAACAACTGAAATGCATTCCAATATCAGCAAAATAGTTAAAGGAAATGCGTCTTTTGTCACTGTTACTTTTCAACATCACCGCCATTGAACATTTGTATTGGGTATAGCCTGGAAAAGCTATGAACTGTCTTCCAAACAAAATAAGATAAAGAGCAATTCAGAACCGGTCAATGGTATACAGCCAAATTTTCACCCCACTGTTCAGAGCTGCTATTTATCTGGCTACAGTGGATTCAACAAATTCCCACACATTTTTTGTGAGATGTGAACAAAGTCAAAAATGCATTGCAATATATCAGTCTTCTACACCATCAATGTCATTTTTAGATGCTTTGAGCATCACAAAGAAACTCCATTCACCTTTGTTGTATTTGCAGGGCAGCAAAAGTATTGGTTGGGGATATGTTGAAACTGTCAGCCTGTCCTCAAAAGAAAAACAACAGTATATGTTGAAAATTCAGCCAGCAGAAACGACTTATAGTTAAGTTTGAGTGACAGATGCCATCTAGCAGTTGTAGAAATTATGGAAAACTGTAACTACGGTTGTCTTGGTGTTTACTGTTGCAATGACAACAAAGATCGCCTAACCTTAAGTAGTAACTTCAACCCACACCACAAAGTTGAAGTCATCATTTTAAGTCAAACCATGATCTTTCCTGAACCCTAACCAAGTAGTTTTTGTGCCTAAACCTAACCAGACCTTAACCACATCATTATTTTTTAACAGTGATTTGTAACGGTTTTGGAAAGCGCCGATAGAGGTGATATATTAGAAAATGCTCCTAAGGGTCGTTCTGGAGTGCATGGTACAATCGACCTATGTGATCGTTTAATTGGGATGTGTTCAAACTTTTAGAAAAACTACATTTTTCTTTTTTTTTTCACAATTTCAGTAAACTGATTACAATCTTAAAACTCTAAACCACCTGTTTGCTCGCTGCCTCGACCTGCAGTTCATATCAACTGCATCTCTCCATGCAGTAATCTGTAATCACTCAATGTGCCAAAGACTCTCCTTAAGACTCCCATTTCTCTTATGACATTTCAATCTTCCCTATCTATCAACACTAAGAGGCAGTGCTCATCTTTCAGTTTACACTAAAAACATTTGTCAAGTCCACATCTATCTCACAGCTAGACCTCTTCTAGTACATAACACATACTGCACGTGATCCTGCAGCCCTTCACTGTTTTGCAAATGTTCCTGAACTCATATACTTTTAATCAAAAGAATTTAATTTTGTTGGAAATTATATATTTGTAACAGTTGCATTTTGATACAATTTAATAACCTACCTTTTTTTTTTTTTAAAGTAATTAAAGTAAAAACATGCATGTATTTATTTTTTACTAATTGCTGTGACATGTTTTACTTGCTGGGAAACTTTGTGTTACTATTTACCATGATATCATTGTCCTTTGCACTTACAAGTTGCTGTGAAGCGAGTCAAATGTTTTAACGCCCTCTAATTGCAATTTTGTCATATGGTGTTCTTACACCCGTGTGTGCACTTTGTTACTTGCGCGTCAGTCTTCAGGGGACCCTGTCATGTCTATGCATACACTAATTAGAGTATATGAGGCAGTGCTTTCATGAGCAGCAATATGTACTGTATGGATGCAGTAAATTACTGTGATTTTATGTGCAGACACTTGCTACTGCAACACATTTCTAGTCAAAGGCAACAACACTCCCTTTTCAGTTTACTTTTTCTGGCCATTTGGAGACAGTGAAAACAAGCTGTGAACATAACTCTGACATATTATCAGGTTTTTGGCAAGCTTGTTTATTAATACATCCAGTAGATACTGAGCAACATTAGTGTTTATTTGTAGCAGTGTGTCTGACCATTTGGTTAAGTAAGTTCAATATTCACTCTCTTTTAGCTCTATTTTTGGTCTCTACCAACTCCTGGGGGAAATATCTGACTAGTTGACAATGTTCACCTGCTAGTCACTAAATTTTACTGTCAGCTATTTGGTGTTGGGCAGGTAGTGTCTTCAGTGAAAACAGCTGTCAGCCAGTGAGAATTAACCAAAATACTAATGTTGCAGATAGAAAGCCAAAACAATGAGCTGAAAGAAGCTTTACGGTAAGTTCCATAGAAATTATGGAAACAGTACTTTCAGCATGATCGAGTGATATGTGGATTTGTCATTATGAGCGATGCCTCTCACATTACGCATTGTTATCATAAAAACACTGACTATAGCCATTTCAAACCAAAGGAAATCCACAGTGCACTGACTTTGCACTCTGCATTGACCAAATTTGGAACTGTGTGAGGAGGAAATAAGCTATTTATCTTGGCAATTTTTCAGGTTTGCATAAATAAGTTACTTGATTATTACTACCCCTTAGAGGTTAACTGCAATTAGCTTTTAATTTTAATCGGAAAGACTCATTAGCAAAAATTAGGTCTCCTTTACTTTGTACGCCCACCATCCACCAGGACCACCTCTCTACAGTGTCTGTGTAGTACAAGAATATAAGACTTGACACGTGAAATTTAACAACCTCAAACTCTGTTGCTGTCTGCAGCCTAGAAAACCGAGCTGTGTAGTTGTTTATGTGTTGCAGTGGAATGGTGCAACTGGCCCAATGCAATTTGCAGAGGCAATATGAAACACTCTGGAGTGACTGGATGGCTGATGTGACGGCCTTATTTTTCTTCTCATTTGTCCAGCCACTTTCAGTTGAGGCTTGCCATGTATTTCAGTGGTAAATGTAAGCATCAAAAGGAATCTGGATTTTCTTGATTTAAGGCGAGTTCTATACAGTATAAATACTGTACTGTAATCTACCAAAAGTCACCTCAATTGTGACATGATAATAACAGTTATAATAAAACTGCTACAGGTGAATGACAGTGTTTTGCAGTCTTCTTTTCCCACTCAAAGCTCTGAATTAGGTGCATCAGGTTCAATTAAATGTGCTAATAAGTGTCTATCTAGTTCTATCTATTTCAGAAAAGGCCAATTTGTCAATTTGCTACTGTGGACTCAACAAAACATGAGTGTCAATTATCAAGCCACTGTGGGAGGATCTCACCTCACTGTCAAGACCAAAGTGAGATTTTCATGTTGGACATTAAGAGTTTATGTATTTAGTATTTGAACTAGTCTACAAAAAAGTATTTTTGGCACAATAAACTGTCTAGCTCCTCTCAGCAAATAGATGCAAATATTTTCTCATAACATTTACCCTCACACCAGATAGAGGAATTCAACATACTCATAGGCATTGTCAACAGCATGTCAGCAAAGCAGGGAGAGATTTCTATGCTCACGTCAGATCAGAGAACATACCAGTTTTAAAGGGCATTTTTGAATGCATGTGTCTTACAGCTGAAGCATGCAATTAGCATTTGGATTTTGTGATAAAGAGGCTATTTCCCTGTGCAGTCTTCAACTAGAATTGTATGTATTTCTTATTTGTAAGTATGAGAATCTTTACTTTTAAGCTAAAGCAACAGAAGGAAAAAAGTAAAAAAGACAAAGCAATGCAATGTAATCTTCCAATGCATTCACATTGCAAGCATCTAGAGTAATCTGAAGTCACCTGTAGTTCATATATGTCCTATAGCAATGAAAAACCAGTGGGACTTTGACAATTTGGTCAACAAGGTTTTTGGCCAAGATAAGTTGGCCACATGGCTTTTTCGCAGGAAAAGCAGAACATTTTCCTGTCAAAGCAAATCAACTTTCTGCAGTTTCTTGCTTCCCTATGGTTATAATTTTGTTTCAAGGCAAATAGTCCTCATAGGCAGGTACAAAATAGAGGACAAGTGGATGACTATTCAAAGATCCAAAGTTCTTTAGAATAGAGCAATATATGTATATATGCACAAACATTGTAATTTACAATTTAGGCAGTTACAGTCACAGTTGAAAGGAGAACAAGACAAATTGGACCATTGTGCTTTGTCTGCAATGTCCCTAAACTAGACCATAGTTTAATCCTTTCTGGCATGGTAGCTATACATGTAAATGTGAGAGGTTGAAAACAAAGTCCTGACCGGCCAAAATGACTGAAACCTGTCAGCTCTACTCTTGAGTTAATTTCACTTTGAGATACATCACTGACAGAAACGCCTTATATCCTCCTCATAACACCAAACCAAAAGTGCCAAACTCTTGAAATGTACAGTCACATTACATGCTTCTTTCCGCTGCAGTGGTTTAGTTTTCCACCTCTTTCACACTACAACAATTTTTCACTGCTTTTGTTTGCTGGATATATGAAATAAATCACAGTATGTCAGCATTTCTAATAGACGCCCTGTTAGAGCTGTTATTCTGTGTGAAACTGCATGCAGTTCTGAGTGACAGTGTGGCACAGTTGTATTTATGAGCAAGCGTGTGTGTCTTTGTGTCAGCGTTTATGTGAGTGAACATGTACTCTAGTTGGGGTGCAGACTGCTTGACTTTAAATCTAGTACCCAGTGACCGGATGACAGTCAGGCTATGACATGATTTAGGTGTTGTTGTGTGATTCACTGTAATAACTTTCTTTCTCATGCGACTGGATTGTAATCACAACCAGGTTTGAATAACATCAATGTCAGCTGGAAATTCCACAAATGCTGATGTGACAGAATGAAATCAAAGGACCTGTACTGTATCAATACTGACTAATTATATTGACAGACACAATAGCAAATGATGCATGAAGCTAAAGCTGTAAATAGATTTTTGGCATTAATTTCAGTGTTTTGCTCTGCAAATGCATTTCACAGAATAGATTAAGGGATAATGGATTCATTCTACAAGGTGTCAACATAATATCAGGTCAGTCAGTACTCTTGATAGCATGGAACATACAAAGGTAGCTACGAGCATGCTAAACATTTGCACAAAAACATTTAAAGACATGTTTACAGAAGCATTTATGTGCAAGTATCTAATTAACAGTAGTAATAAGAAACAAATGGTACTATTTACAAATGCATGTAAAATAGTGTTACTGGGACTATATGACTTGTAGTTAGAGGGAAAGTTCCCAGGCCCAAGCTGGGATTTCCAATGGTGTCATCACTTGAACTTCTTTGACTCCTCCAGATCCACAGAGGATATTATGCAATTTTTTTCACAGACTAAACAGTAGTCTTGATGATTAGTAAATTTATCTTGATAAAATCAGGGGAGTACCCTTTAAATGGTTTTACAGACAAGTTGCTTCATTGGAATATCATTTACAAATAATGCTCTTAAATTAATGCAAACAGAATGCTAGTGATCAAAACTTTTATTCAAGAGGTTCTGATGTACTGCTGTGTCTGCAGGACACCGTCTTTGTGAATGTGGGTGGACGTCAGTGTTTCTGGAATTGGCATCGTTATTATGAAGGTCCTTGTCTCCCTCCTGTGGGTATTATATTCTATATGCATAGCAATGGAATGAGGCATCAAGGTTTTCTAAAGAGTCCAGTGGGGAAACAATAATATTCATATACAGAAAACTCACCATTGGTTCCCTGTCACTTGTGATTCTCATCGTTACTGTTTATTGATTTCAGAGATATGTATCTAATTGTGCTGGTTAAAGACAACTGCTCAATTACATCATTAAAGGAACACTTCAACATTTTGGGAGATTTATTTGTTTTACACAAGTCCAGGACATGTTCAGCCAACTTAGCACAAAGTCTTGGAGCAAGCAAAACAGTTAGCTTTTATTAAATGTAAGAAATATGATTTCCAGAAGTTGGAAAGCAAATGGCTGCACTAACCATTTCCTACATGCTTCCAGTCCTTGAGCTAAGCTGGGCTCAACATGTCCTGTACCTACAGTACCAGTCAAAAGTTTAAACACACTTTTCCATTCACTTGAATAAGCAAGTGTGTCCAAACCTTTGACTGGTACTGTATATCTAACTCTTGGTAAGACAATAATCATGCACATTTACCGAGTGTTGGAGTGTTCTTTTAACAACGCTGTTCAATCTCTAAAGGTAAAGGCCGTCTAATGGTGTGTCATAGTTACAAGGTTTGAGTGGAACATCTGTGATGGCAGAAGACGGCTGTATGGCTGTGGAAGATGCAAAACAGTCAGCAGCATCCGTGTGAGGCAGCTCAGGGCCGTATGCTTAAATTAAATGAGCTACCTTGTTTGAAGTGCTGCATATGAGTGGTGCTGATAGCCTTGTGATACAGTATGGAACTTACTTTATGCCCTCTGTGTCCTGCTTGCACTGATACAATGCTTTGTTCCTGTTTAAATGGTGCTAATGTTGCGAAATGTAAATTACAACAGTATGACCCTGCCTGTGCCTCTGCCTCATCACTTCAGCAAGCAAAGATCAGCAGCAAGGATCAGTAATGTGTAGTCAGTTAGTCATATCTAGTATGGCTCAGTTCTAAAATGGGACAGTTTTAATGTTCACCTACAGAGCACAGATGACTGCTTATACACAGAGTGATCCATTACATCTTCTGTTCAAGGTTATTTTCAGTACACTTGGCTTCAGTGTTCTGATATCTATCCGCATGGCCTATAATGGATGCCATTTGATGTTTTGCATTGCATTATCCTCATCTAGTTTAAACATAAGGCTTTAGCTTCCAAGGTTCTCGTCTGACAACTGCTGATTTCCATTTGTTGTCAGAGCTCAAGTAGTTTCGGGAGATCTGTGACCTCTTAAACTGTCACTCTAACAAGTGTTGCTAATTAAGTTATGGATATCTGCCAGGGCTGTTTCTTTCTGGGAAGTATTGGGTTCTTTTAAGTTGAAATGGATATTTGACCTAACAAGTCAAATGGAAACATTTTAACTATTTATAATGTAACAGAGGTTAAAAAAACAGTTTTTGAATGCCATATGTTATTTTATTAAAGTTTTAGCCCATGTTTTGATTTGACAGGCATATACTAACATCTGCATGGCCATTTACATACAAAATGCTTTTGACCTCTCTTGGCATAAGTTAGAATATTGATCTTCTCCTCTTGATGACAACCAAGAGTCAGCTGTAATTGATCCAAATCAATTAGAGCGCCAAGTTTCCTGATAGCCATCGGGAAACTTCACAGTGTGAAAGCCAATAGTATCTGAGAATGCACTAATTTACTTCTGTGCACACAGACACAACTCTTAGCTGGTGCCAAAGCACTTGAATAGATAAATTATCTATAAAGAGGGCTCAGGTCTGAGCACACAGGATGATATTATAGTTGCACATTATTTGATGCACCAAATTTGATATTTCCCTGGAACATAATGGAAGGAGATCAGAGATTACAGCACATGTATCTCACCATCACAACATTGCTGTATTATATTCTTTTTTCGTTTAATTTTAAATGAAATGTTTCATGTTTCAAGTAGAAAATTGGCTCACTACCACCCCCAACATTATCTGGCATGTAAATGCACAGCTATCTACACACAGTATGCCTGGACCAACTGGTCTAACAATAGGAGAACAGAAGAGGAGAAACAAAAGGAGGGACCAAAGAGAAAAATAATTGGACATTGCCTGGTTTAAAGTTGCCCTCTATAAAGACACAGCTAACAGTAAACATTGTTCTGATCTGAGTGATTGTACATAACATGAATAGCTGTCTGTCTCCTGAAATGAAAAGCAATCTTTCTGCTGATACTCAAAAGTGCAACAAACACAACATATCCAGTGTACTTCTGTCCACAGCACTGGAAGCTATCACATTCAATCACAGATTATTTCAGTAAATTACATCTGTCAATTCCTGACTTTGTGTATGTCCTTTATAGATAATGTATTTTGGGCGAATTTTGAGTGTTTGATTTGCTCTACAATACTACAGAAATTTCCCAATAGAGGCCACTATGTTTTCCATCAAGTCATCCTTTCTTATTAGTATCTAATTTAATTTGCTGGTCTCTTTAGATGCTTAGATGTGCAGTAATGCACCCTGTAGGCTACAACAGTATGAAAACAAATAGCATTTTCTAATTTCTAAAAGCTCAAAACCAAACCTAATGATTCACTGCCAGAACAGACGCACTGTGTTCATCATTGCCAAAAACAGAAACTGTTTTTGATACCCTGTTTCATCCTTCCCATATGTTAATAAGGTCTGTTTCTCGCAAACATTTTCACACTACTGTCATTGCTCTTAGTGTTCATATTACTGTGGGTTCACAAGCGATTGCCTGACATCTTCCCATGTTAGACATGAGATTAGCTACTATTTTGCTCAATAAAACATTTAACGAGGAAAAAGTCTCTCCCGTCCTGGTAGTATCAGTTGAGAACAACTACAGTATGCACCACACAAGCACAGATCATTACAATGCAACAGAATCATCGGAGACAGAGGCAGACCACTACAGGCTGTCCATTATCATTGTTTTTGGCTGGTTTCACACGTCTTCAGGCAAAAAATATGTTCACAGGGTCAATCACCTGCCACCTACTCAGTCTGAGTAATTGGAAATGACAACTGTTACATATTGAATTTCCAGCAGATAGGAAATTTGGTTAGTGGTTCTGTGCTTCAGTAAATACTTATTGCATCAGCAGGGTCCTTCGCGCTTTACATAAGCAGCTGCTCAAACGACCTCAAGATACTGTTGCAATGAATTTACATTACATGCTGCGTCTACCAGTGGCCAATGAAAAACCTCAGAGGACATGTGGCACGTGACACGTGGCAAGAAGTGGCTGTCAAGATGCATTCTTTCAAAAATACTGTACCTACAAACCAAACACATACAGTATACAGTATGTGAAAAACTGCATACACTATTAAATAAAGTTTTACTGTTTCTGACACAGATTGCTTCATGTCAAAGCACTAAAGAGACCAAACAGAAGGAACAAAATGTCTTAGACGGTGAAAAATGGTCTTGTATAGTAGGATTACAGTCAACTTTTAAACTAGGTATATGAAGAAGTGTTCTACTGTTGCTCATCATTGTAATAAACCCTAAAAAACTCCATCATGCAAACCTGTATTTAAATGATTTCATAAATGAAGAAAGAAGAAATAATGTCATGCAAAATTATAGAGCAGTTTGCCTAACATAAAAAAAACGACTTTGAGTGAGTAATTCAACACAGCATTTACAATAGGTAAGCTTTGGTACACACTCATGCAGCTTTTACAATAATGAAAGCTAATCACAAAGATTGTGTGTGCCCTTCACTCTGCTCCTGTCAAATAACATTAACAGCCCCACCCAAACTGAACAGCAGTACTACTTGTTTCAATTAGTGCTGCAGTGCCATTAACACAAGTAATGAGAAGCACTCTCTTCAATTGTGGTCCATATATGAAAACATGACTTTATTAATAAGAGAATGAAATTGAATTTATTCGTCGAGTTATCTCTGTGGGAATTGATACATTAATAAAAAGCACTGGGACAGACAAGATGTTCACACTCATTGTTCACAGAAATGATGAAGCCCAAAACTATTTTCATTACATATGCATTTTTAATTCTCAAATGCGTGTGAGAGATTTGCTTAGAAGCTCCTGCCAGCAGAAGTGGGTGTGTTTGGGATGGTTAAGCATGCATGGATTAAACCGTGTCAATCATTTGATGCACTTAAAGTAAACAAGCTGAGACACAATAATAACACCAGTATTGTATAGGCTATCTTTATGCTGCAGGTTATTTTATACAATAGTGGTGAAAATTAAGAAAACTGCCTGTAAAGTGACTGCTGTTGCACTAATATATGAAACAGACGTTTAAATGCTGCAACATACGAGGGATTCAAAATTACAGAACTGAATGTATCATAAGATGTGATATTATTTTTATACTATTTTTATACTTCTGCACTGGACTGCAGTATATGTCAATAATCTGTCAGCAGTGTGAAGAGGAGGACATCATTTCACTGCTCCCTAACGTATAGTTAAGTCCAGTCATGTAATATCATTTGCCGTGACAGAAAGTTAAAAAAAAAGGAACATCCCTATCGTTGTGGCACAAACTGCAAATGTACCATGCAACCTCAAAGTCTTCCATGTGAATTCAGCCAAGGACTTTTAGTACATCCTCTGCTCTCTCCACACATTTCCTATTTTTGTCCTGTTTTGACATCTATCCAATAAAGCAAAGAATATCTTCACAGAAAGATTATGTTACCTTTATTTCTAAGGATAAGAGGAGTCATAAGAGATTGTAGAATCCTGTTGATAGGGATACTCATCACCAAACAGATACCCACAGATACAACCCTGAATATGCTTTTAGTCAGGGCCCTTGAATAAATAAAATATAGTGAATATTCTGAAATGAATTCATCAGTTAGTATTTCTACTACAATTATGAAAAATGCAAGGCCAAGTGGGGACTTTCTGAAATGAAAGAATGATTATTGTCACCAGTGGTGAGAAGAACTGAACCTAAAGTGTATACTTGTATATTCCTCTATTACTATTGTAGGAAATCTGTATTCAGTCTAGATTAACCAGCAGTCATTTCATAAAGGTGCGGCAGTGCTGCCTGTTTTAACTTTCCCTTCGCTTACTATGCCCGATGAAAACAAAAATGAATTTTATGATAATATAAGGAGCTTCATGGAATTATGAAGAAAGGTAGAGTAACTACTCTGGGGATTACAAAAACAATTTAGAACAAGAGATGTAAAGTTATATAACCCCTTGGCATTTCAGTTTTGTATATGAAGAAAGCACTAAGAGGATTGGGATTTGAAGCTACTCATGTATGATTTGTAAGCAATATCAGATGATCCATGAGGTATTGTCAAAAATGAATTTGTAAAGCATCACTGCCTCAAAACAGTTATCTATGAGGAAAAGCAAAGTAAGTAGAAAATGTATCAGCTTTTAGACCGGAGTCAGGGTGTTAAATACAGATGGAGAGATGTAATATAGTTATTCAAGGATTCATATCTTATGTAATCTTTGTATCAGGACAAGATTAAAACAAACATCAGTATATAAACCGGGCCTGATGGTGGACAAGGTCACAGCAACCTTTCCAGCTCTATCCATGCATATCAAGTTTTTTAAATCCAAAGGTGCAGGACTGAGTTGAAAATTGGTGTGAAATTTAAACCAGCTGTATCAAGGGCCAAGCTCCCCTGGTAAAATTCACTGTATTGTAGTAAGAGGACATGATACAAGGGGTGTGATGCCAATTTGTTACTTTAAAACGCTACTGCTGATTTCAAATTTTACAACATAACAAATAGCAAAAAGGATTTATCAAGTAAACTTTTGTTTTTCCAACCCATCATCCACAGTTTTGCTACTTTCGCTCAACTTACGGCGGGGAACCAGTTTTGGAACAACAGTGTCCATGAACACCACACCCACACTCCAAAATGTATGCAGGTTTATTGTTGTTTCACTGGTATTTAGACATTCTGTCTCTGCTGTGTTTCATAACTCCTCGCCTGCTTCATTGTCAAAGTTATAAAACTTCTAGCAAGCTTGCAATAGACTGTAGAAACTAATTTGTCATCCTCAAATACTGAGGATGAGACGCCCCCCCCCCCCCCCCCCCCCCCTGCAGCCGAATCAAATGTACACACATACCTTTCTATTGTCTTACTTTGAATACTTTGATGAAAAACGCCTTGCATATTGTGGCTCTTTCTATAGCGTGTCAGTATTTATACCAGAGAACACTTGGCCTGCGGCAAATATTTTGTGAGATGTACACAAAACTGCAAATGCAAATGTTTTTGGCCATGCTTTTGCATTCAAACAAGCATTGCTGGTCAAACATAAATGAAAAGTAAACAACTAATTTATGCAAATTTTCATGTTGTTAGCAGTCTAATGAATTTTAATGCGGGTTATCAATTCTAGAGCAAGCAATTCACAGGAAAATAAGAGGCTTTGGCTTAGTAAGCAGCTGTCTGCTGTGGATTCTGTCAGTCAGAGCATTGGTAACCTTTTTAAATCAATTTTTGTCCAAGGAAACACAACCAAGACTATCCCCTGTCTTTCTTTCAAACTGTCTAGTTGATTTTGTGCATTATGCATGTGAATTTGATGATTGCACACATTAAAGAATTATGTGTGCAATCATCCGTCCGTCAAGGTGAGAATATATATTAATATACGTAAAGATAATAATGATAGTTTATAGATATAAACTGATAATTGGCAAGGGAACATATGATGAAAGGTGATTTAATACTCTGATTTAAGGGGCATAATGACAAGAAAAACAAGCATTAAATGCAAGAGCCGCCTTCTTTATATTTTAGCTCAGATGTTTCCGTAGATAAAGAACCCTATCCTTTTGTAGAAAGGACTCCCTGAAGCGTGTAAACAAGCAAACAATAAGTGATTTTCCAAACAGAAAGTACTGATTACGTTAATTAACTACATGTTTTCATCTGCTCATAAAGGCCACAAGGGAAGTCAAAGTCTTTGTTGTTTACCCAGTAAAGACCAAAAGCATGTAGGAAAATGTGTGTTATGGCGCTATGGTGCAGTGGTCCAGAATATTTAATGTAAATAAAGCTGCCAACCACTTAATCCCAAAGGAAAATGAAAAGTGACTTAACTGCTATGGGCGAAGGAAAATGGGTCCTCAAGTTGTGACTATGCATGATAATCCACTGCGGATGAGGAAATGTATTACTGGCCTGGGGATAGCCTCTATTATTTATGTGGATTAATTATCAGGTTTATAATGAAAACAATCACTAAATGTTATTGTGATAAATTGGAAAATCACTTATCTAAATCTTCGTCTCAGTAGTTTAGTAGTTTATTTTACAAATACTAATTTATCAGAGTGTGAGTGAATTTCGTGAATGTGCACGAAGAGGCTCTGTAGACTATGTTTCACACCAGTGCTGCTGAGCACACATGTAGACGTTATGTAAGGGAACAGTCACAGGACACACAAAAAAATACCTTTTATAGCTCAAAATCTTATTAAAATGGCATTTGAGGTAAAGGAATTTTGTGCATTTGCTATTAGTCTCATATTCTAGGTGACCTCTAGCTTTTAATCTGACCACTCTTCCAAATGAAAGGCTAAAGGGATATGACAGCTAAGGACAAAAAGCTCAAAAATTGTGAGGCATAAATTAATTAAGACAGAAAGACTCCTTTAGTGAAAGAACATCTTCAATATATTTCAAGCTACAGTGGTAACTATTTTTCTCTATGATCTAACAAGCTCAGCAGGTAGCTTATGTTAACTATATTTTAATTATTTCATCAGGTTCAGTCCTAAATTATTTCCCTGACAACAGTTGGCATGACCATACATGTGGTGCACTGATTGGTTTGACTATTTAGCATAATGCAAGGCAGCAACACCCTTGGGTGAAATCATTTCTAACAAGAGTGTGACCAGACGCATCTCATGCTGTGATCTAATGGCTGAGCTACTACACCAATGAGTCACATGTTCAATCTGAGATTTATCCTTCTCTTTTTTGTTGGAGGTTACCACTGAAGCACAGCTTGAAAAAAAAAAAGTGTGTGTGATGTGACTGAGAAACAAATGCTTCTCTTCCTTTCCTGATATTGCTCACTGTAACTATCTAGTCTCTGGGATAAATCTACTCTGGGATAAATCTATAACTCTACTTTTTACGCTGTAAAAAATAAGGCCAAAGCAATTGATATAATATTAATCATGATGAGTAGCTTTACTGTTCTTGGTAAAAAGCAAACAGAAAGAATAGATGGAAAGTCCTACTAGCTTTGTTCTTCCAACTAAAAATCTGCATTTACCCTCTCAATTCTTTCTACTCCTAAAATTATTTAATAAAGAATAATGTTTCGCTGATATTAGAGATTAAAAACATAATACATGGCATGAACCAAGTGCAAGAGCTGCTCAAGTGTCACTGGTTAGATATGCTGGATCTATAAATGTCAAATAAGAGATGAGAATCAGAGGTGCACTGCTGCTGCTAACTAACATGTTGCTGAGCATAAAACAGTTTCTTATGCTGAATGCATATTACTTATACCATTCAGATGAATAATATGCATTACTCATGACCTCATCTTGACAGCTTAGGGTGGACAAAGATTTCTTCTTATATTTACTACGTGTGACTATGCAAATGGTTGCATTTGTCCTTCTCTAAAAGTGCAGTTTTGGCTTATGCTGTCCTTTCCTTTCTCAGAGGAGATGACCTTTTGGTGTATGTAAAGCCATTCATCTGTAGCACACCGCCGAGAGCCGAATGATAATGCATTGATGTCGCCAAGCAGAACCTTTTATAATAAAGTTGAACCACAGTGCAGTGATGATTCAACTTGTATGTAGATATGCTACCACTAACTACAATGTTCCCAAATTATGCAGAACTACTAAGTCGGCTAAATAGGATGTAATTGCCTGTCATAGCTGCACAAAGAAAAAAAAAATCAAATAATTTTCTTTATTTGGAATAGATTTAACAGACACACCTGGGTCATGCCGTGGTGCGCTGAATCCTTTGATACAATGTTGTTGTTCACACAAAGTCAAGTCCTCTGTGTCTCATGGAAACTGTTCTTAATAAGGACACAGAAGGTGCCATTATTGCTCAATCTGATGGATGAGCTGTTGGCTGGAATGTGAAACTGCCCTGGCCTCCGCTTTGGTTCAAGAAAGTGCTATTTCTCGAGGGGCGACATGTTGTGATTGAAGTATTTACGACAAGACAGAAATGTGATGGCACAGAGAATGTGGGTGACAGTGACGCATGACTGAACAGATTACTGTGTACAGACTGTAGAGCGGCCCTTTGAATTGTGATGCCTCACTTTATTGTGCAGAGGTTAAAAGGCTCACCTCTCAGGGAGCTGCATTACTCTACCCCCTGCTCCTTTTGATATAGCGGTCCACAGAACAAAGACCATGTCAGCAAAGCCAGAAGAACCCCAACAGACAGTTTGGTAAAACTAAAAATGTACTGTGACAGGACTCTGGCCAAGACTGATAGAAAGACAGTTTCGCTAACATCTAGATGCCTTCCAGCGCGTGATAAAAATATGCCTGCCTCAAAGCATTCATTATTTTGCACAGCCACCAAAAGTCTGTTCATTTAATATAGCCAGTGGAGAGAAGTGCTCTCCCCTGTATAAGAACCTGTTTTAAAAGCAGGAGCTACTGCTTAATGTAGTACTGCGCTTTTAGCAAATGCAGATGACTACTTGAATAAGTGCAGTTTCTCCAACTCTATGGTTAATATTAATCATGATGAGTAGCTTTACTGTTCTTGGTAAAAGCAAACAGAAAGAATAGATGGAAAGTCCTACTAGCATAGTTCCTCTAACTAGAAATCTGCATATACCCTCTTAATTCTTTGTGCTCTTAAAATTATTTAATAAAGAATAATTTTTCACTGATATTAGAGTTTAAAATCATAATACATGGCATGAACCAAGCGCAAGAACTGCTCAAGTGTCACTGGTTAGATATCATGGCTCTATAAATGTCAATATGCCTAAAGAGATAGGAGAATCAGAGGTGCACTGCAGCTGCTAATTTACATGTGGCGCCTTTACTGAGCATGAAATAGTTTCTTATGCTGGATTGTTTCATACTTATAGTCACACAGTGAAGACAGACAGATTGATGTTTGTATGAAATCAGCTTTTTTTAAAACAAACATTGTAAAGTGTTTAGAAGGAGACATAGGAGCAGCTTAGACTTGCCATCCTATATCTGCACATATTGCTGCAGCCTCTTTGATGTTCATCCTTTTGATTTACGTATGCTTTAGTTTTTGCAGAAGGAACTACTTTTTTTTTAAGCAGGAAAGTCCCATGTTTGTTTATTTTTTAGCTAAACCTGTTAAGAATCTGAAGAGAATCAAGCACAGCCGATTCTCATTAGCAGACACACAGTAACAATAAGAGATGAGACTAAATACTATCTGGTGTTACAGTAAAACTATAGTTTTATCATTACAATGGCACTATTATTTAAACAAAGGAGAGGTTCATGCTGACTGTTTGGCTTTCCTGTCTTTTGTTGGTATGACAAATGGAACCACGCATTTCCATTTCAACATCTTAATGTCTCATCTATCCATGGGACCCCTATCTCTTTGCTTCATCTCATGTGTCATAAAGATGTGAACTATAAAATATACTGTCTTTGAAAGAGTGCAATCCTCTCTTGAAGAATACAAGTGCACGTCTTGTGGATTTTACACAGCTGCAGACACATGTCTGTCTGTTCCATTTCAAGGGAAGCTGATACAGAATGATGTACATATCAGTGTCAGGATATAAATCCTGCTGTCAGTCTCAGCTGTTGCTATCAGTTTATGTCCTGTGAAAATGAAATGGTTACCTGAGCAGATCATCACTACTTGCACTGATTGTACACACTTTTACACAGCTGTGGAGCCATCTTTTTTCCTTACTGCAGGGCACATTTTAAATACACTGATAGTAATAAAAAGCAGGCTGACGGAGTCGCAAGCATTTTCTGTATTCACCGAGGCCACACAGATTCTTGACTTTATAGTGTTTACTTGCTGAGCAGCATAACCCTTTTACTTACATCTGATGCTTGCTGTTTCGATAGCCATGCCTGCTATAATCATATTTTTTGCAGATATTTAAGTCTACTTTGTAAAGCAAAATCAATTATTGGGTTTAAGTCAGACTCAGCAGGATACTGAATTATTAGACTCTGTGGTAACTGATTTATCAAATGGACAACCGTGTTTTGCTGACCTGTTTTCCTTTGCTGTTCCTCTATAGAAATAATTCCATGTTCAGATACTGTTACACTGTTATATAGCATCAAGCTGTGATGTTCAGTGCATTTCAGGAGTTGTTTTGTGATGAATTGCTGTAATTTCCTTTTTTCTTGGTATACCCGCTTTTCCTCAACTGGTCAAAATATTATCCTATCTTACAGATGTTAAAAACGGGCTCTCTTAAAACTTTCTTCAGTTAAACTCAAGTAAATCAGAGGACATTATCATAGGTCCAGATCCCTCCAGTAAGCACTTCTCCTCTCTTAAGTTCTCTATACCTGAGTGTTAGCTTTGATAACAAACTTAACTTTGACCAACAGGTGAGGTCAGTGAAATATCTTGAAAATTAGATCTTTTTTATCCGCTAAGAATCTGGAAACTGTCATTTATTCTTTCATTACATCCCACCTATACTACAGTAACTCGCTGTACTCACTGTCTCCCTCAATACAACCTCTCCAAACTTCAACTAGTTTAAAATGCTGCAGCAAGACTACTCACAAAATCCAATAGAAGAGTCCACATAACACCTATGTTAGCATCTCTGTCTGTACGTTTTTGAATTGATTTTAAAATTTTAATGATTACTTTTAAAGCGTGTTTGTGGTTGGCCCCTGATTATATCACTGACTTACCAACCCCTTACGGGCCTGAATGCAGCCTGAGATCCTCCAGCAGAGGTCTGTTAGTAATTCCTAGGTCAAGGCTAAAAATCAGAGGAGACCGAGCCTTTGGAGTCAGAACCCCATGACTCTGGACCAACCTGCTGGTCAGGCAAGCAAGCTGTTTCTTCTTTTAAATCCCTCTTAAAAACACATTTTTTTCTGAACTGCTTTCTCTCGAATTGGTTATTGTTCTTTTTTTTACTTGACTTGTTTTTATAGTCTTTTAGTAATTCATACCTCACTTGTCAATATTAACTGTAACAATTCTACTTTTATTTATTATTCATCTGGTCATATCTCTTGTTTTTATGTCTTTGTAAAGCAGTTTATAACTTGCTTTTGAAAAGTGCTATATAAAAAAAGTTATTATTATTATTATTGACAACCTCCTGTGAACTTGTTGCTTTCAGCCGTGGGTGTTACGTGTGGGTGGGGAGAGTGATATTGATACCGACAGCGACAGTGATAGTGAGAGCAAGAGATCAAATTCTTCTAGCGGAGAAATAGTAAGAGTCATATCCCTTATTCAAACTATGTCACATCTTATGTCTGTATTTCATTATGGTTTGTTGAAGTTACTCTCAACAGAGAAGTTGTTATCTCTGCCTCCTCTGCCGTGGATTTCTTTCATGTATGATAGCAGAACATCAGCGCAGAATAGTGACAATAGAGAGAAATCCTTGAGATTTGACTTAACTTAACCCGACATACTGTCTATCATTGTTGTATTTCATAATTTTATACATTTTCAAACTGTATTGTAACCTTAGTGGAAATACCTCAATGCAATTTCACATAGTTTATCTTTGGTCAATTATTCATGGGGCTAATCCAATAAAAAAATGTTATTTTAACTTCTGACCTTTAACTTTACATATGTAAATTAGTGTAATTTCCATTATGTGCTGTGAGGTACCATTATAATTCGTAAAAAGAGTGAAGTACCCTGGTCACCCTGCTACTAAATGAGAAATAATAAACTTTCATTGATCAACATGTTTTCATGGAAGCGATGTTATAGTAGCCCACATACTGTGCTTGTGCTTCTTACTGTTGGTTCTATCACATCGGGTGAGGAAACTAAAAGATAACGCAATCTGTCATGTTACCTTGTGATTTGTCACCATTCTCTTTTATACCCTCATTTCTCACATTGTGACAAGCTGACAATGATATTTTTGGCCCCCAGACATATCTCCAGGTAATTGGTTCCTCACCTCTCACCTAATAGGAGGTGTGAGCTGTTCTTCCACCACATGCTCACAAGTTTAAGGTGAGCTGCTGTACATCTGGAGCACCTAATGTCCTCAGATTTAAAGCAGGGGGTCCAGCTGTCAACAAGGCAACAATGTAAGATACCTAGTGATAGCCAGTACTGGGATCGAAATTTGTTTCATTATGAAATGAAACACTTTGTGGTCTTGTCCTGTGTGTATGTGTTCAATACCAATACTAATACTGATATTGATACTAATATTAATAGATAAATACCCTTGGAAAATAGAATCAAAATCTGTAATTTGCCTCTCTATGAAATAATATAATCAGGGTCATAATTTCAACAAATCAATCAATAACAATAACAAAAAATAAATATGCTGATTTATTTTTAATTGAAAATACGGACCTTTTAGCCATTTATATTTTACAAATGTTCAAACTGCAGTTTTCACTTTTAATTCAATTGTAAGTGCAGCCTTATCTGTAGCAATAGCTGGGATTGGTTTTGACTCAGGCGGCTGAAATTCAACATATGTTTTGCTTTCCTTTTTCATTAGATTGCTTTCTTGCAAGAGCAGAGACAGGCAGTGAGACAGGGGAAATGCATTACCGCTGCAAGATGAGTCTTCGAAATGTATCCAGTGAGGGTTTTCTGGGAAGGATACCTAGTCACGTTTCCTCTGCAAAAAATGTGTTTTGAAAATTCAGGGAAGGCACCAGGATCTGAGTAGACCTTTGGCGGATGGGTGTGAATAGGTGTTCTACTCTTATTCGGACTCTTCAGCGATGTAGTGATTGAATAATGCATTAGCTCTCAACAGGATGATGTGATAGAAACCACAGTCTGCCAAAGTCATGTCTGGTAGGTTATACCAGCGGGATTCAGCCTTGATGAATGTCACTAGTTGCAAATAAATGACGCCTGCATTATTGTTACGTCCCCTTATATATATATAGGGAGGTGAGGATTGGGATTATTGCATTTTGCACAGTTTTTGTTAATCTTTTTTCTTCTTAAAATTTGGGGAAAAATGTCCAATTTATTTAGTAAATGATAAGTGGTACTTTTGCATGCTTGCAACAAGTACATCAATTTTTCAATTATGAATTATTTAAAAAATTATATCCAGAAATACAGTACTTAGTGTAGCCACTAAGACTGACAACTCAAAGGATTAATTAAATATAGTTACATTTCCAAACAAACAAATTAACTTCATCTCAATATTTTTTAATTTATGTTTTTATCTTTATTTCAGATGACATCATCAGCCTAGGTTTACCTTACTTGACGTGTATTTAATACTGATGAACAGAGGAAGAGTGTGCAATTTGATTGTGCAGAATGTAGTGAAGTGGCTGTGAATGCCCTTACCATGCACTGCACTCCAAGTTTGCTTTAGAGAAATACTGCAGAAACGACAGCAATCTGCATCTTATTCCCCCTCTCTAATCCCCTCACAACTGTTGTCTTGTAATGACATCCACTGACCCACTTAGGCCTATTCTCCTTCCCTCACACTGACATTTACATAGATTCTATACCCACCACATTGCATATATTTTCCCTTTTGTGCATACACACTTTCTATACATACTGCACACAGCACACACTGACAGTATTTCAGCTTGTTTGATCGGATTACTCAAGGTATGTGTGCTTTATTTACTTGTATAAAATGCAACAACCATGATGCCAATTTCGCTTTTTGCTAGTTAACACAGAGGTTCCACTGATTTTCTGAGTTTTATCTTTGACCCTGATTTTCCCCATAAAAGTATTTTTTAAGTTAGAATGTGATCTAAAATATAATTTTTCATCTATTTATGACAACATGTATATTTGTCTTAATTTTTTGAAGCTGCTTACACAACATTAAAACCTCAAATGCATTACATAGCCCCAAAAAACAAATGTGGGATTGCAAATAGGAAACTGTGGATCCTGTAGATTTAATTTATTTGTATTTCTTTTAACTGTGTTATTGAGTCCACATACAATAACCACATACAGAGAAGTCAGTAATAGTACAGTAGATAAATATTTGCTAAAGGTGTGCTCGACACAGACACCGTTGCCAGCAAAACGATTATACTATCAGTAAATTCAGGAATTTTAACTAGCTGTTGTCCAGCTGTGATAACAAATAGAGGAAAAAAAAACCTCTAGCTGAAGGCATTTTGTCTTCCCTTGCATCCTGCCAGTTTTGTTCCACTGCCCATTTGTCAACAGTGATGTCCAATCGCTCAGTGCCAGGCGGGCAAATCAGCACCTTGTCACTTTCGAAATGACAATTTGAGTCTCAGTCAAGTCTTCAACCAGTTTGTGCCTTACAGCCACTCACTACCTCGAAACAAGCGCTAAAAATAAAGCCAGCCAATCTGAAAGCGCAGACCTGCATGCAATCTACAAAACTGACAATATTAGAGCTCTAAGGTGACTTTGAGATTGAGGACGTGCTTTTCATTTATCAGAAGCAGTAATGCAAAGTTAAATCAGAAGACTGAAAACCTCAGTGGAAGCTTTTTGGAGAGCGTGACAAAATGTCAGTTTCATCTTGTAGCAAGGATCTATCATGATCAGCTATATAATGTGAGCAATCTAAGACAAATAAGGAGCCCCAGTAGTGTCAATGCACAAATTGAAGGCATTAACTGTTTTACATGATGACTGTGGCAATTAAAGGTGTAGCCATCCTATGATTACTGTCATCCCAAAAAGGTAATTTGTCACTTTTAGTTTTCCATGCCTTGTGATTGTTATCATGACTTGTAAATATTCCACATACTGATGTATGAACATTCAGTAAAGTCAGAATTAATAAACAGTTGCATAGAGAGGAGGATAGATTCAAACATAGATGCTAAAGTCTGTTATCTCCAAGACAGACAGCATGTGCAATTGCCTAGTGGCACAGTTTTTGATCGTCTGACAGCCAACTCATTAAAAAGCATCTGGATGTACTGTATGTTGCAAAGAAGCATTTCAACACTTCTTTTGTATCAAATAGGGGTTAATAATGAGCTGTTGCAAAAATAACTACAATCCTGTACCACCATTTGAAATCACTTTTATTCTCTATCAATAGTGAATAACAAAAAGATAATCTATCTGATCGCAGGTTTTTTCCTTTCATTGCCTCAGTCTGAAATTCAGATCTATAGCTGTATCCCCACACCACAGCGTACTTTGCTTAATATCTCTGAAGCCGCCAGTGTCCGTGTTGCACACACTGATACAGTGAAAATACAGTGGGTGTCAATTTTACCACCTACGGCCCTGCACTTGCTTTCATGAGTGGTCTCATTTTGTGTTAACAGTACACACTTTAGCACCTACTCCACATCAGGATTGACTCTCTCTTGACCATTTTACATTGTTTCACATTTTCTCCTTTTAACTGAAAGTTAGAAATATGTTATCACAGACCACAGCTGCCTATAAATCAATTCTAAAGGCTAGAAATATCAATGACAGGACTTTAAATACAGTGAAACACAACAGCTTCAGATTATGGTGATTTAGTTATGAGAATATCCTCTTTCATTATCAATAAGGTGTATTAGATGTCAATCAAGCCTGTACTTACTGTATTTTTTTATTTTTATTAGGTTATTTATGGAAACAAATGACCTTTATTAATTTCATGTGATGAAAAATGGCAGCCAGTTGACCAGAACCAACCAGAACTTGGCAGCCAAGTGGTTCTGGTCTTAAAAAATATATCAGCTCAATTTGACCAAATGAGGAAAATTTTTTGGAGGTGGTCACGACAGACATTAGTAAATTAATGGTTTGACACAAACAAATTATCACTAAATGTGAACAAAACTAAACTTATACTGTTTGGAAATCGTAAAATAGACACACAAGTTCAAGTAATGTTAATATAGTAAGAGTATATGAAAATACATTTCTGGCTGTGATATTGAACCACAAAATCTGCTGGAAACCTCATATAAGATATGTGCGAGCAAACTTGGCAAGGAGCATTGCAGTTCTGGGAAAAGCAAGGCACATTCTGGATCATAAAGCATTGTACACTGTGTGTTGTTCACTTGTATTACCGTATCTGAATTACTTTGTGGAGGGATGGGGCAGCACGTACAAAAGCACCTAACAATCATTAAGCATAGTACAAAAAAAAGAACCATAACGATAGTAAACAATGTGGGATATTGTGACAAGCTGTTTTTAAAGTCACATGCTTTGAAGTTCATGAAGTCGGTGGAATTTCAGACTGCACAAACAATGTACAAAGCAAGAAATAATTTACTTCCTGGCAACATACAAAAAATGTTCTTAGATAGAGAGAGGAGTTATAACTCAAGAGGAAAATTTAATTTGAAACAACGTTGTGTTCGCATCAATCTTAAAAGTATGTGTATTTCAATTTGTGGGGTGACTTTGAGGAATGGTCTGGACGAAGAAATGAAACAGAGTAAAAATATCCCACAGTTTAAAAAGATGTACAATAAAACAACTTTTTGTGAGGTACAGAAATGAGGGTTGTAACGCTCACTAATAGTGATGTTGTTATTATTGGCTTTCTTCTTTTCTATTTTTCGCATTCTTGATTTGGTAGTGTTTGATTATGTATGAAGAGGATGAAAATAGAGGTTTATTTGTGTATGATGGACACAGAAGCGTTGATTGATTAGTATAGAATAGGGGTAGGACTAGACAAGCATGTTGCTTCTTCCTACTCCTTTTTTGACATGACATGTTTATTTATGTTGATTATTGAGAGTATCTTGTATATCTTGAATCTCTTGAATATGTTCATTGTTATTTTTATTGGTTATTTTTGTTTTATTTCTACTTAGGGGTAGGGTTAGGGTTAGGGCCAGGGTTAGGGTTAGGGTTAGGGTTAGGGTCAGGGTTAGGGTTAGGGTTATAGGGTTAGGGTTAGGGTTAGGGTCAGGGTTATAGGGTTAGGGTTAGAGTTATAGGGTTAGGGTTAGGGTTAGGGTTAGGGTTAGGGTTAGGGCCAGGGTCAGGGTTATAGGGTTAGGGTTAGGGTTAGGGTCAGGGTTATAGGGTTAGGGTTAGAGTTATAGGGTTAGGGTTAGGGTTAGGGTTAGAGTCAGGGTTATAGGGTTAGGGTTAGGGTTAGGGTTAGGGTTTGGGTTAGGGTTAGGGTTAGCGTTAGGGTTAGGGTTAGAGTCAGGGTTATAGGGTTAGGGTTAGGGTTAGGGCCAGGGTTAGGGTTAGGGTTAGGGTTAACCCTAGTTTATTCAATTTCAATTTTACCTTTAACCTATATCTCAAAAACAAATTATGTTCCACAATAATTGTGTAATATTATTGACAAAAAATACATCATTGTATTGTGACAGAAATGACATGGAAGTTAGTGCTTGTCTTAAGAGATCATGCAAATCACTGTGAGCAAGATCAGAAATGTGTCTCAGATCTTGTCGTTCAAGTGATAGGGTGATAAGCAATTAACTTTACACTGTAAATATGTATGTGAGCAGTCAAATAAAGTCTGGAAACCCCATTTAGCTAAGCACTCAGTGGAGATGGTTGCTCCAGTCACAACATAAGGACTGAAGGCTGTCTTCGGGGTAAAGGTAAGCTTCGAATATTTCACCTGAAATTAGATTTATGTAAATGAAAGATGGTTGCCAAACACTCTGCCGGGCTGTTTATTCATCAAGTGAAATGGCTGAAAATGAATGATGACATGTGCTCTGGCAGTCAATGTGGACCCTCAAAGAGACCAGATGATTGATATGCTCAATCCCACTTTATTTGATTAACTTCTGTTCCTAGTTTATTGAGAGACATATGGGATCTCCCCAAATTTACAAAAAGGAAAAGAAAACATTTGATTAATTCTGTGGTGTATTGAAATGACCACCGACATCTCATAAAGTTGTATAATCCATTGTTTGACATCAATTTGATAGGTAAGACCTTTCCAGAGCATCCAAATCTGACTAGCAGACAAGGTAGTCAAGATTTCTCCACTTCATCAGCCTGTCAAACTGGTGTTTGATAGATTTCTTTTCCTATTATGTGGCACAGTAATGGAATTACAAATGCGGAAAAATGTGTGTGCTTTTGTTAGACCATGTCAGTCTTTTATCATTGTTAATCCTTGATATAATCTAATTCAATCATTGTAATTTATTTATATTTCTTATTGCTAAATTATAAAGTCGCTGTATAACACACATAATTTTCCACCAGCCCCACTTTGCATCTCAACAGGGTAATAACTGACAAGTTCACATTATTTATATTATATGTGTTCAACACAAAGACTTCAAATAAGGTAATTATATAGTAAGGAAAACGTGATCTGTGTGTGGAATTTGAGGAACCTAAATAAATTACTGGAAATTTTTGATCCTGTGGAGGAAGTGTGATGTTTATATAGCACAGGGAAAAGTAAAGGTGCTGGCTTCTATTACACCAAAAATTACCAAAGGTCAGTAATCCTCTCTCTAATATCATATGATATTCTTTGAGTCATCACCTGGATCTCTTTTTAATATAGTTACATTTTAAATATAGTTAAGCAAAACTAATAAATTGAATTAACAGAAAATATTTTAATCTCATTACCAAAACTGAAGCGAGGAGTGCATGCAGATTGACAGTTGTGAATAGGCTCCAATAAAGTGCAAATATATCTATTAAATCCCACCTTCTCGGACAATTTTAGAGTCCGAGAAATATAATAATGGCATTTAACAGACTCAACACACTCTTAAGTACATGACCAGAGGAGTCTCCAGTACTTACTTGTGGTAATATAGGTTGATCATACTGTAATCAAATTCCTTTGCAAGAACTCTTGGTCAAATGGTGACATATCTCAACAAGTACGGTCATGTGAATTATTAGTTACATAAAAATTTTTGTGACATAATATGTAACAATGTAAAGCTTATCACAGCTGTAAATATTTCACTGACTAGTTCCACAAGTATGTCCTGGATGCCTGCTGAATCTATGACTTAAATAAAAGAGTCATATTCAGAGTGAAAAATCTCTCAAGTCTTCATAATATTTCAACAAGTCTTTTTTTTAATTATTCCTTAACAGCCTGACTCACATGGCTTTTTCAGCTTCAAACTGTCTGAAACCCTCACAAGTCTCTAATACTTTGACCGTAACCTGGAAAACAGGTTATAGTTAAAGAATAAACCCGTTCAGAACCAAGTTATGTTCCAAACACTAACAAAAATATTGTGATGGTGGATTTCTACTCTAAATGCACTCATAAATCATTACCAATCAAAAAAAATGACTAAAACACTTGATTATGTGTAATTTTTTCTGTCCATTCCAATGAACAGAGAATCTGAATGCAAGAAACCACAATAAAAAGTCTTAAGAGACCTTTTTTCAATAAAAAACATGAGTTAATGTATTTTTCATGAATTGTTAACTCATATCCATATCCATGAATAAAGTGATGCTTTAAAACACACTGCATATATATTTTGTATTATTTTAACAAACATTCAGATCCCCTGACCATTTCAATGGATGGATTTTTTGAAAAAGTAAAATCTATAAATCTTTCATATGATATTGTGACATGTATAACTAATATCAAAATTTCATGTTTACTTTAAACACAGTTTAAACACAAATTATGTACTTGTGCCTTACACTTCGTCCTTGCCTCACGGTCGGCCATGCTTACTAAAAAAGGGGGTGTGGCTTTACTGTCGCCCCTTTAGATGATGTGGAACACTGTGATTGGCTTATAGACCAGATCTTCTCTCTGTTGTTGTCAGCTGCCATTTCAGTGCAAGTCATCGTGACCCTCCGCAACCCCATTTACCTCCACTTCATCACGTCAGTGCCAGGTCCAAGATCACCAGATGCCTGCTTTTCTTCTCATCATCCAGATCTCAATATTCCCTTATTCATCACCACCAGCGTCTAGACTCCATCGGGTGATATACTATTCTACTCTCGCCTTCACTTCCCCCTTATAAATATGATGACATCAGGATGGGGTCTAATCGACAAAGACTTTTTACATTTTCACCTCATTATGCATGTTCAATAAAATTATCGTCACTTAAAAAATTTAAGTCTCTCCTGGTAGAAATAATTTTAACCTGGATTATTAGATCACTGTTGTATAAAGGGGTGGGTATCAAGTACATGTACCTCCTTATACAGGAGATCATACTTGCCATTTAGATTAAGAAATACAAATACAAGGAAATGTTTTTTTTTATTTGTGGAAGAACCAACATAATGTGTGAGTTTATACTTTAGTTAATCTTTAAAAACATAAAATATCAAGTTTACCACCTTTGACCACCTCTGACAAGCTGTCAGCTATAACAAGAGCACTGTAATCAGTTTTTTTCAGGTGTTCTGTTGCTTAAGAAGCTTTCAAGAAATACCCATAAGAAATACAGACTAAACAGCCACAGGCAGACATTTGCATATTTGTAGAGTTGAAAGCGTTTAGACAATATAAACAACATGAAGTCTGGCTGAGAGGGTTCAGCTCTCTGGCACTTGGAGGCAATTCAGTTCACTGATGTGTTTTTAATAGTATTTCAGGAATAGGCTATTAAGGCTACAATCTCCACTCTCATTGCCATGCACTTTATGCTGTTTTCTACATGACATTAACTTGCATTTGATTAACTAGGCTGTATGGACTGATAGAAACATGGGAGCTCTATTTGCATTACATAATAAGTTATTATCCATTTCTATTCCCACATTCAACAAGTGATGAACACAAATTCAATGAAATAAAAGGTATCAAGGGTAAACCAAAATTTGAAAATGAATACCTTTTGCCAAAAGAGTTCTGCCCTTTCACACCAAATTATTAGATCTTCTACCATAAGATGGTACCTAGGGGTCAGTGTCTTAATCATCACAGAGAACATTCTTCCAAAGTAACCTTGATGTTTACTCTGCTTTGCCCCAGCAAACGTGATTCAGAGAATGATTCATAGATCCTTTGTGGCATGGATAAAGTCTCCAGACTAGAACTTTCTGGCCCTAATGAGGCCAGCCTCGCAGCGTATGAGTATGAGCGTCCTTGATCTCCGAACACATCACACTTCTGTGTGATCGTGCACATCAGAGTGGTAGAGAGATACTCTAAAAGGAGTCAAAACACTGGAGCCAAGTTGCTTGCTTGATATGCTTGTTATGGTTGGGGTGAAGAGGTAATCCTTATCACCCAGACTGGTGACTCAGTCTTTTCATTGCATAATTCATATATAATCCAGTAATGTCATTACATCAGCATTTTATTTACAATTATTGTTTTGTTTCTAATCTGAAAAATCAGTGTTACCGTGATTGTATGTAATGGTTAGGTAAAATATGACAATTAATGCTTGACTTAGTGACAAACTGATGGGGATAACAAGATGATTTTTCTTCTGTCAGTGGCTTATGGTATGTCATTATACAATTACTGTACATTTATTCAACACCAGGTGTTCTGGATTTTTTTTTCAGCCAGGAACTCAAATGAGAATAGCATTTCTGTCCCTTGGATCCAGGCTCATTAAAACATCACTTTGATAATTGGAGAGCCACCAGACAGGCCCACAGCTTTAGTGAAGGCCTGTGCAGCCTGCCATGTGTAGGCTGTTCACCTCAATAAATAGCTTGTTGAAGTGCCCTATATTCATTTGAAATTCAGCAATAATTCCCATCTCTACAGTATAGTGATGCAGCCTAACGCCCCCAGAAGGACACTAAGTACTTACCTATGAAGGCTCCAAAAACCCATTTCAGATAAATCTGTTATTGTGCAAATCAGACTCTAAAGTGATGGTCCTCATATAATGGAGATTACTGTCTTAATACATACAAGCATCCACAAGTTTCTTATTGCTAGGTTTTATAAAATAAAATGGAAATATGTGTATCTTAATATATGATTATATTAACATACTTTATGTGGAAGTAATATCAACTCCGATGAGAGAAGAGATTAATGGTTATTATTATGTTTCTTGATAGCTTTTTTTCTTTTCATAAAATAATTGATACATGCAACAAATGGAATCTCAATCTCAAAAAAGGATCAAATGGACAATCAACACATGCTGCATACTATAATAAAGGCATGCTTATAACTATGTTTAACTTGCACAGATGGAACGACAGGGCAGAAAATAGGCTTGTCAAGGTGAATGACACTTCATATTTCTATGTATAATTCACAGCAAACAAGCACCTGTAGCTTTTCATGAAATGAAGACAGAGTGTGAAGGCCCTCTGAAATTTACATTTTTTTCCCCAAACTGGCTAAACATATCACAATTGGAAGATGCAAGTGTGTGGCTAATAATTACATTAAAACTTCATACATTATTTTGCTACATGATGGTGCGACAAAATGAGATGCATTTAGTCTCACACACTGTGAACAGATAAACGAGCAGGGCGTCCTATTTGTTTTATAGCATTTCAATATTGGTTGTTTAACTGCTAATCTGGCACCACAGCTTTTTCAGCAAATGCACAGATTTGGAGTGACACCACAATCTGTGCTCCATGACTGACACATCAGTGTACTGTCAGTCAGCCTGTCAGCAGTGCAACAGTGCCATCTATGGTGGTATAGCAAATGAGCCTGGTCATCCATGACATAGAGATGACTGGATTGGACCACACTCAGTCCCCTAATCATGCCAATGAAGAATGGTTTGTCCATATTAGCAAAATGAGTGTTTCTATGCCTGACAAAACCTAATGACATAGAGAGGTGTATGTAATGTGCTGGAACCTCATTATGTCTTGGCAACACATCTTAATAATCTCTGGACATTGCCCCTCTCTTTGCAAAATGGACGTTCACCCTCACCACCCTTTATAAAAGGCAGCTATTAACCCCCAGATTATGTTGGCCATGAGCTCTTTTTATGCGTGGACATAGTATAGGAAGTGTGAAATGCTGTGAGGAGATTGGAAGCCGCCACAAGCAGTAATGGAGCATACAATTTTGCAATTTGCATGCTGTGATAGGTACAGAGACAAGACCATCATTGTCATTCACTTATTTTCAAGGTCATGTAGTGCTTCCTGAAATCTGTGTTGGTGAACTTTAGAATAATCAAGCTTGAGCAGGGTAAGAAATTGCTTTTACACCCTTGCACACAATAGCTAGTCAAACTATGTTCCCATTGGGGGAGGGTATTTTTAATTAAAACAAAGTTACACAGTTATGTAATTAAAGTCAGAATAATAATACATTCTTTAATTATGATGTTAAGTAAGGTCTCAGTGATTAGATGCTCAAATATGGGTGAGATTAACATGATGTGACATAGAAAAAAACAAGCATTGGAGGTGCTGCAACTCTATCAAGAAATATTTTTTTCTTGGGGGTTTATAGGCTTACAAGGATTTGAGGGGATATTACTCGTTCAATTTTAGAAGAGTGTGAAATCCCTCTTCATGTAAATGAAACAATCAATATCAAATTAATAAACCTTTTAAAATGCATATTTCTTAATGATTTCCTGAAATTCAGAAGAAAGAACGGAATTTAAAATCCATATAAAACGCATTGTATAAAGCTCCTCCTCACACCTCAAATCCCAGTTTTGAAATCCAATTTGAGGTTTTAATCAGAAATTGCTATGCCTCCATAACCTAGTAATCATCAGTGAAGAACAAAAAGCAATTATCAGTCATTCATACACGCTGCCTTTTTAAAAATCATTCGACATTGATTACATAAGAAAAATGGAAAAGGCTTAGTTGATTCAACATCATTCATTATCACATTCATGGAAATACAAATACCAACAGGTCTTGCATGCCATTAAATGAATAAGCAGGAGAGAAGAGCAGGATTCATATGCCACTTGTCAATGCTCATTTACCTTGCTGGCCCCACATGCACACTCAATTTATGATGGCAATGAAACCAAAAAATAATTGCAGTATTGTGCTTATAATGGAATTTCAGGGCCGGTGGGGGCAGAGTGTTGCCTTCATCATGACAGCATGAAACAAATCCTTGACCAAAGAATGGGTTTGCTTTAATACAGTCCCATTATATACTGAAATCCAACCCAGATATCGCTTCCAGTGGGGGAAAGAAGCCTATTAGGCTGCAGCAGATGTATTTCAGCAGCTTGGAAACTCCACCAAAGACATCTTTATAAGCATACATTTTTGCAGTGCATGCTTTCTACCAAATGACCTTCCGTTCACACTGAGTCCATACTGAGCAGCAGCTTTTACAATCATATTCATGAGGCCTGCTTTATGGGACTCATAAGGCCACCTTCATGCAGGAGCATAATATGTTTGTGTGAGGGGTATAAAGCACATGATGTGCAATAAAATGTGTCCTTTAATGAACTTTATAGGACAATTGAAGCGTCCACGTTGCCGTCCGATCTAAGAATGGGGCACATAAAAAATGGCTAATGGTAACTTCCTGTACGACTACTGTTAAGGAAAGCAAAAATTGTTGGAGCTTTTGAATTCTACCACAGGTCTTCAGTCAAGGCTTTAACAAAACTGAGAAAATAAAATATCTAATAATTCTGTGGTGATGAACATGACTGGCCTCAAAAAAAAAAAAAAAAAAAAAATTGCAGATGCTTCATTTTGAATTCCATTTTTGTCTTAAGTTTGATCAGAAGTTATCTTATCAAATCAAACCCACTGAAATCTGTTGCATGCCGTGAATCCGGCCGGTATATGATGGATGATAGCAGTGAGGGAGCTGAGAGGACTGCTGGACAGGGCAGACCCTTACACCTGAGCAGCCAGGGATGGCTTGGCCACATGGTGTTCGCATCATTACACAGCCTCAGCCTAGACCTCTGGTGCTGCCCTGATTGATGGGCTCCACCAGGCCAAATGGCCCAATGGAGGCGTTCCATCCAGACTATAGCCCAGCCCATCCATCTTGAGCCCCTAGTAGAGAGTCACATTACTGTACGTCTCATCTGGGGCTGTGCTGCTCAGCCTTAATCCCACTCCCTGATTAAATGGGCTGCTGGGTGTGTCGAGGATTCAATATTGTATGCTAAATTGCTGGTGACAAACCGGGAAGTGCGAATGAATGCAACATAAAATGAATAAGCACAAAATGTCACTTTGTTGTGATCATCGCCTGCAACATGCAATTCATTATATTAGAGAAGATGAGGTCTATATGTTTATTACTTCTCAAATAGTTAGTGGTTACGGTATTAAGCATAAACTCTACAAAATTTACTTTGCTACTAGATAACATAATCCTGATCAAAATTGTGTTGAAGCAGCTGATATTATATTAGTTCTAAATAAAGTTAGATGCTGTATTAATTTAAATAATAACATTTCTGTATTGGTTTAATGCATAGCAAAGTTTGGTTGTTCTCTATGGCTGTTTTTACCAAAATAAAAGATGAACATTTGAGTCCTATTTATCTATCTAATTTCCCACTAAAAGTCATTCCCTCAATTTACTGTAAATGACAGATTCAAAAATTCTTACAGTGCTTTTAGTATCCACAGTAGTGCATGCATCAACATGCAGCCTGTGAGATCATTTTCAGAACATGACAATTACTGACATACCATTTTTCCATCCACAGGGAATGAATGGCTATAATAAATGAATGCCTTCCCGCCTGCCCCTTTGGATGCTCTGCCCCTGCAGCCAGATGCAGCAACCAGATGCACACAGCTTGTCTGCTACCTTGCCGCTTCAATAACTCTCATTACGGTAATTGTTGCTTAATGTTTTCATAATCTGCTGCTTACAGGAAACTGTTTTCCTTTCCCTAATACCATAGCTGCCTCCCCGCGGTCCTATCCTCAATGCTATTTTTTAAAATTCTTTAATTCTTTTTTTTTTTTTTTTTTTTTCCATGACAATAATGAATCGGGAAGTGTCCCAGCTGGCTGCTTTCCCTGAGTGAAGGAAGTCTCAGGCAGAAGTGCTGCTGGTTTGAATGAGCGACAGAGCCATCAGAGAAAGGCCAATGGATTCCACTCTTCTGATTTAATGAGTCACTCACATGCCATGTTGGCACCAGCTCCCAGCATCTGGCGCTTTGGTGGCCGTGCACATTCACAGAGTTTACTTACATTTCACCTCTGCCGTTACTCAGAGTGAGTGATTGCTTACTTAGCCCTGCTCTACAGGAATTTCCATTCTAAACACACAAACACACACACACACACAGAAGTTTCTGGATGGAGTCAATATCAACAGATAAAGATATAGGGCCAAAAGTATTTTATTTTCATGTGAAGATTTGTGCTCACCCTGGAGAATTAATTAGTAGGCAATTACTGCTAAAACCTCTTTGCAGGGTACTAGCAATTACGCACTTATTGACTTCATAATCTGTGATTCTGAACACAAACTTTTGACATTCTGTAAAGTACATTGAAGCTAAAGTGGCAGATGCTTTGCTTTTACTAAGTAACACTTGTGCAGGCTGTTGTGTAGCACTTTGGGACAATGCCATCATAATTTGATACTATAGGATTAACCTATAGTTAAAAGTTTTAGACAGGCACCTAATTTGTATGGCGATCATCCAGAAACCGAATCCACCTTTATTTTTTGGATGGTTGTAGAGGATGGATAGCACAAATTTGCTTGTTTACTGTTGTTTAATTGTAATGAGATCATTTATTAAAATAGACATGATTTAATGAAAAAAAATATAGTGTCCTCAATCTCCCTGTCAAAGGTATTTACATTTTATCTTCTTGTTAAAATGTGTTCAGAGCTCTGTTATGCAATGTCATTTGTAGTTGTAAAGGGACAAGTACAAAACAAATTCGGGATAAATGAATATTGATGAGGGTGGGCATGTGTGGTAACACTTAGCAATTTCCCCTTCATTTAAGGTCCGTGCCAGTTTTACTTTTCTAATCATTGTATTTTTGCATCAACCAAAATATTTTCCGTGCTCAGAAATGAGGATGATATTTGAAATGTGTGATAGTGTTTCCGAGGGACCCTTGGGTTTGCCATCAGCAATAATGATGACTGACCAATCCATCTGTGGATCATGTATTTCTCTCTAATTATCTCACATGTGCATTGTGCCTGCCCGTGACATTTAGCAAGGGCTTTTTCAGTAAGTCAAAGGGTGGGCTGAGATGCCATTAGGTGATAAGGTTCATTTATTGTGGGGCTCTCATCAGCACATTTTCCTGCCTTAAGGCATTAAATACAATCCACACTGATTAGCATCAGCCCCATATCAGGAGAAACATAATAGCCCCACTCTGAAGGTGAACCTTTTGAGGGCACAATCTTTACTCAACGCAGACAATTGCCACAGGTTTTTGCTGTTAGAGGGTTATCGCTGCAGCTTTGTGTCCTGAGTGTTGCTCACACAGGGGGAATGGAGTTGTTTTGTATTCACATAATGTCAATGTGGAATTCTGTAATTAAATCACTAAGTAACAGCATGTCCTTCATACTTATAGTTTGTACCTTGATGTAATGTTGCTGTCAAGGTTTATTAATTGATATAAAGACAAATTAGAATTGAGCCAAAGTGTTTCACCAGACTCCATAATTGAAATGACCCAGTCCTCTGTTTGCCCTTGGGAATGATTGCTTAAAAAAATAGCAGTACGTTTTTTTTTTTTCCACTGACAGGATCCACACCCTATTCAAGAATGACAATATAGAGAATATAACGATTCAATATGCCTTCTCTCCCACTATTCTTAGCTGGCTTACTATCAGATCTGATCCATTACAGGCTGCAGTGACACAATCTAATAATGAAGTTGATTATGTAAGAGAAACCACCTCCAGCGGTTGTTAGTGGATGTAATGGTTAGGACAGCTAATTAGTTGGGTTGGTTGTCTTTGATTTATATAGTCTTTCCTATCATTCTTTAATCAGCTGAAAGCAATGACCCGTGCGCAGACAAAACCCATTTAATTACAAAGCCTGTGATCGTGACAGTAATGCCAAGCTCTGAGAGGGGTGTTTAAAAATCACATAAGACTGTCACATTTTCTGCAGTGATAATTCAAATAATTGAGTTGTAATTAGACAGATCACAATGTTTAGGGAGTATCAAGAAAACATGCAAGTGAGTCATTTACTTAGAGCAGGAGATATAAGCCCGAGACTAAGCAGGTCCTCTGGTGTCTGCTCCGGATGTATGTGTGTTTACTACAGCAAGATACTAATAAACAAACACAAACTTAATGTGATTGTAGATTATCCAATTTTCCTTGAATCAGTGGATCTGTAGTAGATATATTTGAAAATAAAATTTATAATAACTTGTCAGATTAAATGTTCCTCAACCTAATAGGAAGCCACATTTAAACACAAGTATGTCCATGTGGTATTTTCTAATGTTACAGATCTGAGATCATTATGCCTCTACAAACACAAAGACTGACTGCGTCTAAAGAAGAGCAGCCAAGGAGAAGTCAGGAGGGACATCAGTTCAATCAGTGGTGAGGGAGTAGAAAAGAGACGGAACATGAAACTGAAGATATTTACTGAGAAAATCAATAAGCAAAAGAACTGCAATGAACAGGTTATGACAGATGGACACACACACACGCACACACTCTCACCCAGACTGCGCAAACATTGTGCCGACTGTGTTGTTGAGCCAAGTTGTGTTTGCTGGTGTCCTTTTGGAAATGCACAGGCAAATGTATACAATATGCTGAATTAAATGCAAGTTTTGCTTTTAGACTGTTAGGAAAGGAGAAACAGACCATTTTTTAGAAAAGCTAAATCATTAGAAAAGTTTTTAGAATATAATAAATGCTTCAGCAGCTTAGTGACGTTACATGCGTGAAAATGATTTGTGTGAGATGATAAAAATACTGGACTGATGTTGCTGGAATTTACAACAAGGTCCAATGCACATGATGAACATTTCATAAACCGCAGTTCAGTTTGGAGTGGGAAATTGTTTCTTATTACCATTTTACCATTGGTAATACCATTACCACTAGTATTATGCTGTAATATGTCATTTAATTCTTTATTTATTTAGCTCATGTTGTCTATAAACACAAATTATACATCTTACCAGTTCAAAATTGTTCTTGAAACAAAACTGGAAAAATCAAGTTGTACCTATTTGTAAGATACACCATAAAAATAAAAACACCTATAAGATATAACACAATGCAGTAAAGTCCTTCCTGTTATCCAGGTGAAGGTGTTTGGAAGATAGAACCGCGATTATTGGTTGCTTTTTTGTTTTCTAAGGGTCACTTGTTTACAATTTACTTTGTCTTTTGGGGAGGTTAGGAATCACATTTGCTTCATTAACTTAAACTCAAAGTGTAAATCCATGGTCTGAGCATCATGTCATCATAAGATCCTTCAGCCATTGAAGTCTAAGTGCACCAGCAATTGCTTACATATTCAACAGTCATTCAACAGCCTTGCCCAATTGCCCAATTTTTGCTAATAACAACTTACAATAGCAACCTCAATTTCAACTTCAACTACGTTTAAAGTGCACATCACCCAAAGAGTCTCTGTACACTTTACCTCATATGTAAAAATACACACACATACACGCACCCACACACACACATATGTAATAACATTAATATAATAACAGGGTGGAGGTTAGGATCATATAACCAGAACAGGGTTCGGGTAACTACTTGTTAAAGAGGAAAACAGTTAGTGATTTGAGTTCCCAGTCTGTGAAATAAGGAGAGCCCATAGTATACAGAGAGACAGTGTGGTTTTTAAAGGTTTGCTTCTGAAACAGACCTTAGCAAGTATAGGAGTGGCTTAGTATTGGTCCAGTGGGAATGAACAGATTTGTTTTCCAAACAGTCAGTAACCATGGCGAAGTAGACATAATCATCAAGCCGAGGCATCGTATCTTTCATTCCCTGCAGCAGGAAGCAGCAGGGAATGACAGTTGGGAAGACCAACAGACCATGAGTCTTCCCACTGTCTCTCTGCTGTTCAGAATACAAGGGCAACTCTGACTAGAGGACGGTCAGCCTGTAAAAAGGAAAAACTCAACAGTAAACACTGTTAAAAACACAGCTAGCGATGTACCTTTGCACTCCAGCACTCAGTTTTTTTTTGGTCGGGGCTGAAAATGTGATGGGATGGAGATATCAGGACTGGCTATGATTTATTTAGTAGCAAAAGAGTGTTAAGTCTTCTCAAACATTAAAGCACGGGCTTCTCTCTGGTCTGACCACTGTGCAAACAGTGTCAAACAGAGAGAAATTCATCCTACATAGATGAGCCAGAGATACCAACTTCACCGCTGACCAGAATGCAATGCAGCCACAAGACCCTGTGTTTTGAGTATAGGGTGTAGCTGCAATCACACACAGACTAGCTTGCAAACACATTTGATTGAAGTTCATTTCAAGAGGTTGCTTCAAACTCTGAAAGAATCATAAGAAATTACCAGCTCAAGTAGTAGTTGTACGACGCATGTTGAGGAAAGTGGGTTAACCAAAAATAGTAAACTCCAACACTTCATAAACACTTCATCACAAAATAATACACTGAACTATACAAACTGAAGATATCTAACACTGTAAGAGTATCTGAGGGTGGATCTTTTTTTTTCCCTATTTAAACCAGCACTCAGAGCCCGTTCCCTTGATCATTCATTTTCATCCGTTGAGTTGATGAAGCATTATTTGTTCAAGCTATTATTAGTTCACGCTTTCAGTTTCATCAGTAACTCCAAAGCTATTTCACGATAATCTCTGGGATGACATTGAGATGATATTACACAGTGTGTTCCACACTAGCACATTGCCAAAGCCTCTACAGCGAGCAGTACCAATGCATTACAGTGCATCTAATATAGCCTGCACAGCATGGATATCACTGAAAGATTACATTCAGAGACATGTGGCTCATTAAATTGTAATGTCATATGTATTTGGAGAATTCTTTGAAGTGAAACTGTCCACCTTTGATATTGTCTTCATCTCCTACAGAAGAGGTTTGTGGGAGAACACTAATGGTCCGTTACTTTGATTTAAATCTGTATGACAGAAGCACCGTTCCTGTTATTACCTTATGCAGTGGAATTGTCCTCTGTCTACTATAACTGTATCATTTCTATCAATCATGATAGAGGGAGTGTCAAGAGAAGCAAAATGATATGAGAGTGAGGGATCAGGCAAAATCCTGGGAGGACAAAGTCATGTTTATTGGTTTTAAGCTTATTTCTTTAACTCATTACATGTCAAACATTATCTGCAGTGAAATACATACAGAACTAGTGTGTCTTTTGGGTGAGGTTTTTTTTTTTTTTTTTAGCATCTGCACTTCAGACATTATTAATGCACAATCTCCTGATTTTCATTAAAGAGGAGGCATGTTCATTTGCCCTGCCCCTGCATTTATCAGACAAAGAGTGATAGCGGTGCGTCCCATTACAGTTTTAAAATAGCCCTTAATTAAAATCAGCGCAATTCAATTAAGATGAGCTCAAGATTCATGTATGTTAATTACAAAATTAAACGGTAGGTAAGCATTGTATACCAAAAAAAAAAAAAAAAGCCTCAAGTGCTGTTCTGTTATCACAGCCTGTACTTTGATTGTTACTAGCGACATTAAATGTCATGATAACACCTACTCAATATGAGAATAGTCAATGTGCAAATATCACATTATCACATATTGAAGCACAGGACAAGTCACAACAAAGGAATCCTTTGGTGTTATCATTAGGGAAATATTCTCTTTATGAGGTTGACATTTTACCAATATAATTACAACTTATCTCCAAATGACCCTATACACTGGTGTAATTACAATGCTTAGTTTAGTTTAAATAGCTCAGGCTCAGACAAAACTGCTCAAAATAAAAAATGAATAGTGGTGAAATATGCTCCACCATAACACCTTTGACTGTGTCTGCCAAGGTGCAGCCATCACAGTACAGTTAATCCTTTTTTTTTTTTTTTAAGAATGTCAGCTTGCTAGTTCACTAATTCACTGCTACATAAATGTCACATTTTGCAACAAGGCGATATGTGTGAATATTCCCTAATGCACTGTCATTTTTGTCAAATTTTCAGTGACAATGAGTTTTTGTATGTTTAACCAGTGAATGTTACACATAAAAAGTGACATAAAAAGTGACTCATGCTGTTATGGAAGGCAAGATCAGGTGTTATGAATGTGCCACACCACTAAGGTCATGCAGAAGTGGCACATTAACTGTTAACTAACTACTGTCCACTGCAGATACTATAGTAATGGTGGTGATCTTTGGCTGCATTTTACAATAATGTTAACTCTGTAATGCTTTCTTGGAAGAGTAAAAATGTCCAAAGAGTAAAGCTTAAAATACTGTGATATTATATCCAACTGTAGTGTAAATTTCATTATTTCTCATTATATGGTATATTATTTATTATCACAGATTTTTTTCACAGTAGGCACTGTAATGAATAGTCAGTGGTTGTAGTCATAGCAATATAATTTAATAAGACGACTGATGAGATGACTAATGCATATATAGAGGAAAGGTTTGTGTTTGTGACCCAAAAGTTTCAGGCCTTTCTGTGTTAAGTTTAGATGTTGGTGAATTTGAAGCAAAATGGTCCAAACTGTAGCTGTGAATGTGAGTGTGAATGTGTTTGTCTACTGTTTTAGCCTTGTCATAGACTGGTTACTTGAAAAAGTGTGTTACCAAAACTCAGCTTTTACTCTGTATATACAAGCAAACTCTTATACCTGTTTGTTCATTCCTGAGTATATTACTGATAGACGGGCAAATTGAGATTTTTTTTTTTTAGCAGCCCAAGGCTCTTCTTTCCATATTTGTATTATATTTGCCCAAACACACACCAGCAGCCTATTCAGGCCCTGTTTTGCAATCAATAAAAAGTCCCAGAGAAATTAATTAATAAGGTCAAGGCTCAGGTTGTTTCGAGTTCAGCCTTACCTGACGAGAATTAAGTGGCTAAGGTGAGTCAGAGTACTGTGTTTGTTCCATATATGGAGGTGCTGTGGGCAAACATTAAGGTATTTGTGTGGCTGAGGAAGCTGACAGTTCAACACATCCTCATAATTAAATGACCACATAGGTCGATTGTACCTGCACTCTGGAACAACTCATAGGAGAGTTTTCAGAATGACCTATCGGGGTGTAATATGCAGTTTTCCAAAACCGTTACAAGTCACTGTTAATAAATAATTATGTTTTATGGTGTGACAACTCTGTAGTTAAGGTCTGGTTAGGTTTAGGCACAAAAACCACTCGGTTAGGGTTTGGGAAAGATCATGATTTGGGTAAAAGGTGCAGTCTGTAAAATTTAGTGGCACTAGTGGAACAGACTTGGCAGAAATGAAATATAATATTCATAAGTATGTTTTCATTAGTGTTTAGTCAACTGAAAAGAATTTGAAAGGGGCCTTTATATTTCCGTAAGGAGCAGGTCCTCTTCCATGAAGCCTGTCATGTTGCATTGCCATGTTTCTACAGTGGCCCAAAACGGACAAACCATACAGTGGCTCTGGAGAGGGCCCTTCATATTTTTCGCAGCCACCGCAGGTTCTCCAGCATGCTTGGAAGAGGAGGGGAATGGTATGCAGTTGGTTCCAATCTGCCTCACTGCTAGATGCCACTAAATCCCACACACTGCACCTTTATAATGATCACTTTAAACGTTGTTTCTAATTCCCTAAAACTGTGGTACCTGCATCATCATGGCAACAGCAAAGACCACAACAATCATTGTTAAGGTTTTTTTTTTTAAAAATATCCCAACTCACAGTTGGAAATATGACACTTGTGGTTGGAAATGGGAAGTGAACTGCAGTCTCCTGCAGCTAAGTCCACTTTTTGCCATCTAACTGTCATCCACCCAACCCACTTCTGTCATAGCAAAAAGTGGACTTAGCTGCAGGAGAGCGCTGTTTGCTTCCTGTTTCCAACTGCGAGTGTCATATTTCCAACAGCTAAGTCCACTTTTTGCCATCTAACTATCTAGCCATCCACCCAACCCGCCTCCTCCTAATAATGTAAATTGTCAACTTATATTGATGTCATCTGAACTGCGTAATTACTACGGCTGCTAGATGGTGTACATGTAACTGTTGGTCAGTTTTGCTGGCTGAATTTTAGACCTATACTGTCATTTTCTTATGAGGATGAGCTGGACAGTTTGGAGTCTTTGTTTGGTGTTGGAGCTTACAGGCGAGTCTCTATCTTGATACATTTTTAGTTGATTAAAGAGTCATAACATCTTAAAATAAAATATTTTAATTTAACTTTATTTCATTCTTATCGGGCATTGATATAATCATAAAAATAAGTAATGAAGGCTCAGTAGAAAGGTAAAATGAATGTTGTTTTGAAGTCTGTCAACAATTCAAATAAAACAATGCTACGTAAATTCTAACTTGACATTTAAAATTCATGCTCCTTTGTAGCCTTATCATTTTAAATGGCATGTAATAGGTCAAAAATGCATTTTTTTCTGTAGATAACAAATATGCCTCTGTAGAGTGCCAGCTGTGTGCTCAATGTTTGTTTCTCGTCAGCATGTTCCTCAGGTATTTTTGTAATATCTAAATCAGAGCAGCTCACATCGTGACATGTCTCCTCCATGGTACGGAGAGGACACTCGGTGACCTTCTCACTGTGTTCGCTATCATAATGTGATTTGAAAAGGTCACAGAGGACTACACTCATACTAATGATATTTGTTAGATTAGTGTGATAGGATTGGAGCTGTAGTTACGCATGGTGCTAAAATGCTATTCAGTTAATATTCAATGAGAAAAGATCATCTTTGCCCTAAAAGGTCAAATTTTATGGCATTTTTTTTGTCATTCTTTTTGAAATTAGTTCTTTGCATGTGAATGTTTCACCTGAATCCTGCAGGTAGGTATTGACTGAACCATTTGCAAGTTGCATGATTTGCATGTCTGTGTTAATGTCAATAGACCACATTAATGCACCCTCATGTTGAGGATCAGAAAGCTATTGGTTTGAGATTGTATTTGATTAAGCATTTGACAGATTTACTTTGAGATGAAGGTTTATTGATGAGCCTGTAATCTTGTTGCTGTGCATAAATGCCTGGTCTTACTCCTCATAGCCATTTTTTCCATATTCATTACACCAGAAGGCTCTGTACAAGCATGTATGAGGTCTTTGGATGCAAAAAACATATGTCTCTTTTCATGTTACTGCACCTTACAGAGAAATTTCTACAGAGTTAAATGTGTTTTTATCGCAGCAATGAGAGGATTATAGAAATGTGTAGAAACAAGAGAATCACTAGTTTCACATAGTTTCACACTGGTTTGTAACAATAGTTCTTAGATCTGCTACATTAAATAGAACATAACATTTCTCCTTCTGTTGGTGTCTTGTTGCTATTAAGATACAATATGTTTTCAAACTGAGGGTGATATACTTATATGTATATATTCAGATATATTTAAAACAGTGACACAGTGCTATGGAGGCTATGTTCAAATGACCCCTGTTCTTCATTTGAGTTTATTCTACTTAATATTAGCCATCAAACATTTAAGAAATGTAAGTAAATTATGATGCCTGGCACCTTTTCAGTGTGGTCTCAGCTACATGTTAACAATGTACAATACACTTTGTTGTTGTTGTTGTTGTTGTTTTTGTTAGTTAGCTAGTTGCGGGTGAATGCAATATCAAAATGCGCTCTGTTGAATATGGAGACTGTAAAAGAAGAAAATGCACCTTCTAAGAATGTGACTGCTGCTAGTAAAACAGCTGTTAGTCATTTGTCTTTGTATGGTCAATGAACCAGTATTGAATGCAGCTGCTTGAGAGATTTCACCTAATACACACATCTGCTTTGGAGTTGGTCTTGCACTTTGTGAGCCAGCATTTACTGTGGAAAAGTTCAAAATATTTGCAAACTTTCGAGAAGATGCCACAGTGCAGATTTCGAGAGGAAAGTCTACACGTTTAAAAGGTTATTGGAAAGAGAAATAACAAAAATAAAGTTGATTTCCATTTTTATGCACACCTCATAGAGAAAATAGATTCTCTTGTGAGCTGTATTCCACAGCACTGAGCGCATATGAGACGTGTCTTTCCAACATGTAATTGTGTTGTCGGAAACTAGTGATAATTATCGATATTGCTGGAGAATAGGCTGTCTGGTTATTTGGAAAGCCTAGAATTATTTTTCGGGGAAAGGCTAATGGAACAATTTACCAGATGAGAAAAAAAAAAAAAAACAACTTGGCTGGTCTATATGAATTTTTTGGCCCCAGAAATACAATCAGTACATGCAGACATACCGTATCTCCTGGGACAAAGATGCTAATGGTCCCTTAATCTGCATACATTAACATATCACAAAAACGAACAAGGACATAAAGAGGCACTGTGTCTTTATAATGTCATTGCTTTAACTCTGACTGGATGGAAACAGTGATTGAGTAAATATGATTGAGCATAAATGGAACCAGTAGAAAAATATTGTAACAACTACTGTAATTGAATTGTCTAATATTGGTTAATTATCTGTAAAAAAATAATTTTATGCTCATCTGTCCTTTGCATTTTGAATTCTGATGCACAAGACAGTTGCATCATTTTTTGTCAGTGTTGGTGCCATTTCAGATATATGAAGGAGCTGTGATGAAAAATTTACCTGCAGGAAAGAATTTGGTCAACTTGTTCATTTAGAGGTATATATGTTTTTGTTAAAATAACCACCACATCATTTATAAGCAGGTCTTAGCTACGTGCTGAATTATATAGCCATTGAAATGAAATAATAATTAAGATACATGTTTAAAAAAAAAGTGTTAACTTAGACATCTAGATGTCTTTTGACCTGCAATTCATCTTATCAATACTTCGTGTGTCACTCTGCCCTAATCAAATAACCTGAAAATGGAGTCAAATATTTACTTAAAAAGGTGAAGAGATCAAAGTCAAAGCATTTTCTTTATCACTGGACTGTAGGTATACTATATATGCCTGATTCTTCCTAAAGTTTCAGTCAACTTTGTTTTATCTTATTATCTTATGCTGAAGGAACTATACAGGATCACATTGAGAGATGACCTAACTCACAAATGAGATCACAAAAGAAACTAAAGCACAACTCGATACCCTGAGAGTCGATGTCTTCAACCGTCAGAATCTTATAAATTATTTGAGATCATTCCTCCTTTCATCTTTATTGCTCTTTTAAAGTGTGCAGAAATGTGTACATTTCAAACGAGACAAAACAAAATGTCATGAACAGGAGTTCACCCTCTCTTTCTCTCTCTGTCTTTCCATGAGCAAACATCAAACGTTGCCAGCAACCAGACACAAGATAAACAGTTCATTAAAAATGGGGGCATGCCATCATTCACTGAGTTGCGCCGCTCAACTTGCACCACGATGCAGAAGAAATAACAAGGCAAACAAACAAAGCGGTCTCATCCAAGGCTACACCTGGACAGAAGAATTTCTTGGACATTAGCCAAAACATTCCAACAGACGAGAAGATTAAGTGATGAAAGCCAGAAAAGCAAAAGATGAACTCCAGCAGGAAAAAGGAGCATGAAAGGAGCGTGATGTTTGCTACCACCATATTTAGATTTTTTTAGAAGCTTGATATACCGTGCTGTGCTATACTGTATAAATCCTGGTGACAAGACTGAGGCTTATGTAATGTCTGCAAACATTTGTGAAACATAAACATCAGATGAGTATGCTCAGTTTTCACTTCCTTACCATTTCTTTTTATCTCTGTTGAGTTACATCCGCATCTTATTTATTGTTTTGTCAGGGGAAGAAAGAAAACTCAGAGCCATTTAGATGACAAGAACACCCCAGGTATTTCGGTACTTTGTAATTGGGTTGACTTCAACGTAAAGCTGAACAAACAGAGCCGGGGGTGCAGAACAAACAATTGTCTGGACGGTGTGATCTTTGGTGACAGATAGTACAACATTAGGTCTCTAGTGTCGGTCATCTCACAGAGGCCGAGGCGTAGGGTTTGTGCTGCTCCTGGGGGGGAAGTGTTTGTGAACCAAGGTGATTAACTTCACCTTTGTTTGGCTCGGTGTGGTTAACTATAAACTAAATATTCTTTGACATGTGTGGCTTGCTGCTTTGGAAGTTTCACTATTCATTTGTGTGTGGGTGTGAGATGTGGGCCAGTATGAAATGTACTTAGGCTCGTCTCCTCGTGGGAGTGTTCCTATCTAGTGTACATATACTTGCATGTGTCTTGCACTGCGGTGAATACTGGGTGCAGGTGCAATGACCTCAGCGTAGCTCTTTAAAGGACCTTTTTATTAATGTTTAACTTTACAGGTTAGAGTTAAATTCATATAAATCATTTGAATGCTTGACTTATACGTGACCAAAAGAATGTGATTGCAGATATCGCAAGCGTTTCACAGGATGTCTGGGCTGAGCCTTAGAGACCAGGTTAGGAACTCGGAGTAAAAGCCGTGTTCCGCCACATTGATCCAGTTGAGGTTGTTCAGGCATTTGACAACTCCCTGCGCAGATATTTTGAATATGCTGAGCAATAACTGGAAAACCTTGGGCAACTACAAATGGGAGGAAACATATCTGTGGCCCAACACAGCCAGGGTTCCCCGGAGAAGGGAGAAAGGCATGTGGGTTACTTTGCTGAGCCCACTCTTAACGTGACCTGAACACTGATAAGGAAGAATTGATGGATGGATGGATTTTTGCCCATTTTTTTAATCCTTGGCAAGATTTTTTTGAAATCCAAGAAAGCATTTATACCATAATATTCAACTAAAACTAAAAAATAAAATCTAATGAAATTGATTTAGGGTTAATAGCTCTTTAATGGACCACTTATTAAGTTTTGGACAGTTTTTCGAGATATCTCACTAAATAACACAGACTAAATGATTAAATTTGATGATATATGAGAGCAACTAGGCAATACTAAATACTAAATCAAATGCAGACATTAGCGAACCAATATTTCATTCCAACACTAGTTAACGCATGCAAACAAGTGTGTTTATCGTTGTCAGCACACAGCCTCAAGGTTTGTTTAACATCAAATGATGGTGCAGTGGTGTCATTGCAGTAATGTTTTACCAAGGATTGAGAGAGGCCAAACCTTGCTACGGGAATGACAAGACGAAAATAGATGTCCCCTAGATTTTTCCTGAAGATAGTCTGATATCAGTGTGTGTCTGGCATCCTTCACCCCCCATCCCTCCCAAAGGGGAGGCTCCAGCAATTACGAGGGAAGAAATCTGTGACAGGTAATGGGATTTTCTCTGCTTTTAAAGATTATTATGATTCTCAAGGGATGTGCAGGTGGTATAATACAACTTCCTTCTCCTTCAGATGATACGTACATCATTTATATCTTTAGATCAGATCATGCCCTCAGTATGATTCAAATACAGAGAGGCTTCACAACGCACTTCCATCCTAACAACCTTGAAAATTTGCACCTGACAGTAACCAGGGAGGAATTTACTTTTACAAGATGTCATGAGTGATAAACCTAGATATTCAATAGAGACATAATTGCAGCACACCAGTAAGACATAGAACTTCATAAATGAACTACTCTGTGGGCCTTGTTGGCAGTCAGTTTTTATGATTTTCACAAAGTAACATCTATTTTGAGGTGAGAATGTTACTCACGTTCCCACTTTGCATGAAGACAAGCAGAATTCACAAAAACAATGTGTTATCATGCTGTGTGCAGCGGCAGACTTGGCTGCATTAAAATACCACAGACAGGCTATACATATCCAACCCTCAGCAAAGGTGTTATGCAACAATCTTGTTTTTCACGTCTGCCGCTACCTAAAGCCAGTAAGTGATAACAATGGAAATTAAATGGATTTTTTTTGTTTTGTTTTGTTGTGTGCTTTAAGGTATTGGACGTAACCATAAATGGACCGCGTTTCAGACTAAAAACTGAAAATGGCTGCAGGGTAAGTGTCAGAGCCTGCTGAGTAAGTGTCACTACATGGCAGAACACAGCTAATTTTGTTAATTTTGCTATTGCCAATTACACAAAGTGCTATTTTCATTGCTCAGAAGCTTAGAAGATTAATAACAAGGACACAGAGCAAGAGTGCAATGTGAATTACCAAGTAATATTAAAGAACTAGGGTTAGGGTTAGGGTTAGGGTTAACATGATTTGATCATCAGATATTTATCATCCTATGTGTTATGATTTGTTTTGTCCATATGAATAAGAACTATTTGTTAGGTGTTCTTGACTGCATTTCAAAATGATATTCAACCAAAGAAATGTCTAATAGTGTTTAACATTATTATTTAAGGGCAGTTTATATTCTTTATCAAGTGGCAAGAGGCTGTGTAACAGGAAATGCAGAGGTTGTCATGTAAACAAGGTCAGTATAGTCATATCGTAATGTTGGAAGTATTTGGATGAAATTTGGTTCACGGAGCCACTGGACACCAATCACTGCCACACAGCGCTGGAATACCACAGAGGAACAAAACAAACAGACAAGAAAATAAATAACCAGTCATTGTTTTATCTGTGAGCAGTCAGGTGAGTCATCTCGCAGTGCACAGCTGCTTTGGACTGCATCGTATTAAAAGAAACATTGCTAATTGTTGGAAGCTATCTCTGTGTTAGCTGCTGACATCTTTCTGTCCTGATTTCTGAATGTCAAGGATATCCGAGCAATCACGAAGATGAAAACAAATGAAAATTAATAACCAAATTATAAACAGTGTGTCCTCTCCTATCCTACACTGTTAGTTTATTGTCAGAGGGCTTGTGCCAAAGTGATGGAAAAAACTAATTTTAGTGATTGTCAAACTTCATATTTCTACTTTGGTAGGTCTGTTTCTTTTTTAAAGATTTTTTTTCCGCATTTTTGCCTTTTTTATTGGATAGTGGATAGAGAGGAGGCAGACAGGGCACAAGGGAAGAGAGATAGGTCTGAAAATAATGATAATTTCCTCCAAATCTTAGGCAATGTTTCTCTCCCAGATAACCTGCCACATCCAGGTGAGAGAGCATGAAGTTGCAACAAGCCTTAGAGGAGTTCAGTAATATGAGTTCCGTATAGTGAAAAATAATGTCGAAGAAGCACAACACAAAGCTTGTCATTTACCAGCTGATCTTCATTCTGACCTTCACCTGGTCACATGCTTTGGATAGTGACTGATTGGCAGTGACAAATGGCAGAATTTAACAGGATGAGGGGGTCATCAATAAGAGTTGACCTCAGTAGGAAGCCAGAGTCACCTCTGTTTGAAGGTGTAAAGAGCACAGAGACGTTATTTTGGTGGGGGGAACATCGAATAATTCAGGGTCTGAAAGCTGGACAGAGGTCTTGGAACATTCCTGGGATAATAGATATAAATGTGTTAAAGCTTCTGTTCTGTCAGAGGACCCAAAATTTCTTGCTGTGGCTCTGACGAAGCATGACTGAGTATGAGGAGAGGAACCTGAGGAGTTTTTTTTTAAAAAAAACATGTCTCTGCATCCTGAACAACAGCTTGGAGGTTTATCACCAGGCCCTTGTTACTGATTTAAAACAACAGATTAAATTTACTATAGTGACATTTTCATTTGGCTTTCCTGCATCCTTTTAATCAGGATCAGAATCAGATTTATTTGCCAAGTATATTAACACACACAAAGAATTTGGTTCTGGCTGTTGGTGTCTAAATATACAGCAATATACAGACAATGTATGTATTATTTACAGACAATACACAATATATGCATCATGTATGAGAATGATATTGTGATACATTAATAGAGTAGGTTTGCCCATTCAACCATGCTGAAGGAGTTGTCTTTCTTTAAACCATAACAGGAGTGACTGAACCTATAAAGATCTATTATCTGAGTGCAAAATGGCTTTTAGACTGATATTGATAAATATGATTTGCGTTAGAAAGTTGTGTCTGTCAATATGAGTAGCATCTGCTCTGGATGAAACATTTGAGGCAGTATTGTCTCTAATCTAGCCAAGACTTTTGTCAGCTGCACAGCTTGCGATTGTTATCACACTGACAAAAACACACAGATGTAAGTAAGCATACCCACAACACCCCGAGGAGGAAAACAGTGCATCATAGCTGCTGAAAATGAATGCAGCCTTAAATGGAAAGCAGTGAGACATGAAATGCATATGGAAAGAAATATACTGTGCTGTTAGCAAATTGTCTTTTTTGGCTAATCTCATTCCAATAGACAAAAAAGGATCAGACAGGGACAAATTATTAAATGAGCATTAATGTGCACTGATACTAACAGTTCTCTCTGGTTGAGGCCTTGCAATACAATATTTGATACATTCTGGATGTACAATGAAGTCTCTGCATTCACCTTGTTGCATTTCTTAAAGAACTAAAGAACATTTGGAGGTCCTTAAAAAAAAGATGGGAAGCAGCCTCCAGTACCCTTTATGAGAAAATAACATTTCTGGTATTGACAAAGGATCTATCCAAAGACTTTGACATTTACTTTGAGTTATCTCAGTGTTGACTAATGCGCAATGGTACCGTATATGCAGTATCAAAGAATAGTGAAAGATAATCTTTAAAGATAGCAAATACACAATAAACTGCAGATATTATGAATAGTTCCTTAGTGATTGTATTTAGCCAAGCATAAACATGTTGTAATTTGTATTTTTTCTTGAAAAGCAATTCATTATAGATAAAGGTAATACCATGCCTCAATAGCCTAGATGTATGACAATTATTTATATATATATATTTATAAAAATAAATGTTTCATCGCTACATTAAGGTTTCATTGACATGGGCTGAGAGATGAAAAGTTGCATGTTACTGAGTGAGGCTAGAAAGGCTTCATCTGGCACTGTGCTACCACCCAAGAGGTGTTAACAAGACATGAAGACTAGCTGCGAAAGGTCAGAGAGAGGGCAAGCGTGGATGGATACTCATTTCCCATGTAGCACAACGAAGGACACAACTCTTCGAGAGTGGAGTTCATTTTCATTCTTGTTGTATTTTTACTACGCTCCTTTGCTGGCATGCAAAATTTGTGCATATCTATGCAAGAACTTCTTTCATTTTTTTTTAGTTTTCTCATTTTTTGCATTTGAAGATATTCAACACATACGATGCCAGAGAAAATCTGCTGTATATTATCTAGTTTACCTAGATATCTAGCTCTTGTTATTCAGGTCTGGGCCAACACAGATCTTTTTAATCGCTTTGACAAACATTGCCTCTCCAATGTGCCATAAATCAAAGCAGGATACAGTTGTGGCTCCATCAGTAGGGCCTAATCTGAATGTATCAGCTGGTGTCAACTCAGGGACAAAAAATCCATATGCCTTCTGTGTCTGTGCTTTTCTGTATTGCAGGTTGCTTTATATTGTTTTGGCCTGCGAATGGTATTGTTGACCAACCTGCAAACAAAGCCAGCTGGTGGGAGGTAAGAAAAAGCACCTGGCAGACAATATTGGCCTCCAAATAGAGCACATTACAATGAATATGTACACCATCATATAATACTGCTTACAGGAGTAAACATCTAAACAGTAAGTGATTGAGTGGGAATCCATTTAAACCAAAGCTGAAAAAGACTGAGAGATTAAAATTCATAGTTCACAAGTATCCATTCCCCTCCAATTTACTAAATTCAGGACAGACTGATTTAATGGAAAGACATCTGAAGAACCACTCAGTGCTTGCCACACAAGGCTGCAATTTCATACATAATCTCATACATCAGATGGAAGTGCCTTTTTGTCTTGATGGGAGTGGTGGACATTGGCTTTTCAATGGAACATTACTGCCATCTAGTGTTTTTATGAAGCAGCTACTTGCAGGCCTGAGGGCAATACTGATGGACATACTGTATTTGCAGTTCTCCTGCCATTTGATATTGTTTCTTGATTGAAAATAGGGTAGAGGACTTTGGGTCAAGAAACTGTGAAAACAAACTGAAAATTGCTCTTGCTTTCTACAGCAACATGTCAAGGCACTTAACCCTGGTTAACTACATCTGAACAACTGAAGACTGCAGGGCTGATCTCACTGTGTACATGTGTTACTGTATGTGAAGAAGGAGTTTGCTGAGAAAGAATAAAAAGTCTACAAGATTAGAAGATTAAAAAGATTAAAAAGCTTAGACAGTTGTATTGCTGAGAAGATTGAAAATTTGACATTCAGAAACAGTGGGTTAGAGGACGTTTCTGGGCAACGCAGAAATAGCTGGATACTACTGGAAAATTCGCTTCGTGTCATTGGAAACAACTTTACATATTTAGTTTTGAAACTCCACCAGGAAGACGTCAGTGAGGCATTATTGCTATATCATTGTGAGCTTTGCATCCATGTTAGGAGGGAAATGGATGAACCTACAGCAACCAGCAGGGGGAGATAATAATGTAGGGTGTTGGTATGGAAATCTCCAGATAAAAATCTCCTGTAAGAAGGTTGTACTGCGGGAGATTTCAATTTTAAATCCTTTGTCACTGCAAAAAAAAAAAACTGCAGGAAATGACTGAATCCTCAACAGTTATTAGCACTATGTCACACATACACCCTTTGTGCTCATGATGTGTTTGTGGAAAATTTGAGAAGTTAATTAATGGTTCTGATATTGAGATGTTTAACATTTATATGGACTTATTTTTACAATCTTATCACACTTTGAGGTGCATGTGTAGCACTGGGTTTCTAGTGCACCAGCATTCTTTACTCTATATGCTGAACTCATTAAAAAAAATGTTTTTTTTTAATCCATAGCTTCCTCCAAACAATAGTGTCTCAGATAATTTCAAAATTGTTAGACTTTTTATTTCATTTTTTCTAAAATCTCAACTAATAAAACTAGAAATTTACTTTATTGTAAGAAAATAAAACACCACATGAGAAACTGTTGATGTACTATGCAATCAGCACTGTATTTACAGTATAAAGTCTTCCCATCTAACTTAGTGTACATATTATAGTGTACTTCATATTTTCATATTAAAATACACTGTGATGAGAAAAAGTAGAAAAGTAACAGGCCTTCAGTAAATACCACCTTACTTGAGTAAGTTTTTGTTGAGAGCACTAGTCAACTGTGATAGTTTATTACAGGTCAATTGCATTGGATTGCATTCTAATGTACAGGAGTTTCTATTTTATTTACTTATTTATTTACATATTGTTCCATGGTAGATAAAGTATTCAAAATTATTACTTAAGCAAAAATAGCAATACTGCACAAAAAACTCACGTTAAAGTCCTGCATTGGAAATTTCACTTATGTACAAAAACATCAATGACAAAATATATTTTAAAGTACTTATGCAGAGCGGCCCTTGTCAGTGTTATATTATATAACTGGGACATTATTACTAACGCATTACCATGTCAGCAGTACTACTATAATGTAGTTGGTTGAGATGGAGCTAATTTTTACTACTTTATGTACTTTTGTTTGGTACAAGTAATCTAAAACAATTTTAGAACGGAACAGAATAAAATACATCTTTATTGTCCACCAGGGTGGAAAATTGTCTTCGGCTCCCCAAAACATGAAGACGCACTACACATGACTCTTAACAATTATATTCTACTTGCTGATCATATGTTTTGTGTGTAAAATCTAATAACTATGGCTGTGAAATGAATGTAGTGCAGTAAAAAGTACAATATTTCAGGCTGAAATGTAGTGGAGTGAAAATATGAAGTAGTGGAGTCAGTATAGCATAAAATGAAAATATTTAGTACCTCAGTTTTTGCTTTGTACCCTCTTGTACTTGTCTTACATCTGACCTCACTATCCATTATCATGATTGGCTATGAAGTCAAAAACAGGCAGTGTTGTCACAGTAATAAAGACCAGCTTTATTTTGTCTTCTTACAGTAGCTAGATAGATTAAAGGATTTTCAAAAAAAAAAAAAAATAGATACAAGTGGTAAATCTACCAGCTGAAAATCCTTTCTGAGCTGTAAAATGTTGTAAATCAATCATGGCATCACACTTTGTAATAATGATTTCAGCAAAATGAGTTTACCCCTCTCACAGAAGTGTTATTATCATGAACCAAAAAGTGCCTTGTTGAGAGATTGTTGCAGCATTTTTTTTTTTTTTTTTTTGTCAAATGTGACAAACAGATCTATATCATTTTCTAGCATTAACCGATGTTTAGTGGACTACACCAACAATTATATCTGCAGCTTATATGTTTTTTTTTCTTTTTTTTTTATGAAAATGCTGGAATGAAAATTCTTCATTAACAGATTCCCAAATGAATTAGATTCATCCTGCTGAACAGACTCACATATTCTAGTGACAAAATGGAAATGTACCCAAAATCAGATGTATTTCATTCAGAATGTCATTTGAAATTGCCTGAGATTAAAACAAAAGAAAAAAACACACATCAAACAATTTAACATTAAACTGAAACAATGTAGCAAATAAAACTGGGAAGTATATCAAGTTACTCCGTACAGCCGTTCACATTTTTTTTATGAGAGAAAAAGATTTAAGCTCCTTATTTTTGTAGGGGAAAGTCAAAAAGTCCTATGACACACATTACTGTTGAGCAGTGATGGTACAAAATGTTCAAATCCAGTTGCAATATTATGTACTTCCACAACAAATAAACAAATATGATACAGTAATAGCAAACTCTCTTAGACTACTGTTAAACTTGTCAAAGCAATTGTATATGCTTTTTACCAGCCCTCTAAAAACTGACTTGTCAGTTTCTCATAGAGATGAATAGTTAGCTCTGTTATAACCACCACTTATATCATAAGTAACCTGAGGTATGGAGCAGTCTGTGAAAAAGTTTGAGAAGGCCAAAGTACACAGTGTGTTATCCTCTATGGGCCCAGAAGCAGCCTCAGTGTGACAGTAGACAGGAGGCTGGGCTGGGCCTGTACGCAGGCTCTCCCCGAGTTTCTTTGAAGGTCCAGAGCAGCTAGTCCATGGCTCAGAGTAAAGGAGACCACCAACTAAATGGTGAGCATCATAGGAGGCAGGATCTGGGCTTCCCATCTCTGGCTGCACCCGCACAGGCATACTTTGATAAAGGTCCTGGTCACTGACCATATTGCTGTAATCAGGTCCCAAGAGCTCGAAGAATTCTGCAGCTTCAGGATTTCCTCGTTCCAAGTCCTTCAGTGTCATGCCAGATGTGGAGCTGACTTTGGAACAGTTGGCTGGCTCAGTAAAGAAAGAGGGAGGCAGATTGCGATGCCTCAGGGGTGGCTTCTTGGCCTTTTCTCCCCTTATATCCTTCACAGGACTGAAGAGGGCTGCCAAGCTCTTGCTCTGTAAGTTGGCATGGACCCCATCACGCTTAGGTAGAGTTTTGCTCTGCAAAGGGCTGGGCTGAGCCAGGGGGGAACCCTGTCTTTTAACTGGGGCATCTGCTACATTTCCTGGTGTTATAATGCCCGTGCACCTTTTGATCTGCTTCTGTAGATACTTCCGGTGATTGACTTTCCTCTTGGATTTCACTGGCTTGTCCAGAGCCAGCTTGATATTGCTGGAGGCTGAGTCTATGAAGCTCAGCAAGTCTCTAGTGGTCTCTTTGTAGTCCTCATCATTTTCTGCCTCACCCAGGAGACTACCATCCAGAGTTTTCTCCATGTCGTACTCCATCACAGAACCAGGGAAGCAGAAATTCATGAACTGAGGGTTCATGATTGCAGTCTGAACAGCCATTACTCTGTTGAGCCCAGCGGCTACACCTATGGCATCTGCTGTGATCCCTGAACCAAAAGTTTCTTCAGAGCATGTCTCTTTTCCTTTGACAAACACTTGGTCCTGATGCTGCTCATGAGCTTCCTGTAAACATTCCAGAGTAGAAGTGATGGGCTCTGAGGAAAGCAAGGAGATCTTTCAGGGGGCTGGACTAATGATGTCAGAACATCAAAGAGGAGGGGCAAAGGGACCGCAGGACTTAACTCTTTGCTTGTGCCCGGCCACCTGCATCTAAGAGGGATTTGTCTGAAATTCCCTGCTGAGTTGAGGACAATAACCTCCGTCAGAACTCTCCCCCTCTAGTTTAACTGTTTGTGTGTGCTCTGAACCAAAAAACGCTTTCATGAAACTGGAGAATATTACTGTAACACTGAGCAGAAAAGCCTTTAAAATCCTGTTGTATAGAGTATTTCTGCCAGGCAGGATTGTTGTACAAACATTTCTCTATTAGACTTAAAACTAAATATCCTGTTTTGTTTTACATGACTGTTAAACAAACCATATATAAACCACAAAATCTTAAATATCTCAGAAACATATCCTTAACTTATCAGGATAATTATTCATGTGATTCCTGTGTTCTTTACAAAACATTTAAACCACTATTCAATGGTCATGCCTACTTCTGTATTTCCTGTATGGATTACTAAATAGAAGTTAACTTATAATCTAATTTCTGTTCATTTAAGCTCTGAAACAAACCCAACTATCAAATTGAGACTATACAGTAATGATGAGAAAGGCTTTTTTCTGTGGGAAAATCTTTGTGCCCAAACAGATGCCACTATTTGGGGGGATCTTCCCAACTGCTTGCTTGTGTCTTAATCTGCTCATGGCAAAAGTTGATTTCTAGTGCATTCCCAGGCCAGTGGGAATTTCTGCCCTGGCCTGACAACTATTATGGGCTGCCTTTGACATAAAGCCCTACAGGGTCTAAATAGCCTCTATTCTTCGCCCGGCAGTGAAAGGGAGCTTTGTGCCAGAGATTCATTAAATTGCACCTCACAGCCCCTTCGTAAAATGGGTCTCAATAATGAACAGTCGATTTAACTAGAAAAGCTGCCGGAGCTGTTAAATTAAAGGGGAATAAAGTGCAGTTCAGGCTCAGTGTGCCAGAAGAAATGTTGACCTTAAGAAATCCTGCGTATGAAACTTCTGTTGTCATGTATTTACAGGACGTTTCTTAGCCAAAAGTGAATACAATGGAGGATGTGTCCAAGAGCCAGATTGTTATGTTGCCAGCACTTATCCCAATTTTCAGTGGAATTTCAAGTGAATTTTAAGTGATCAGACTGTTACAGTTTAACTATATAATAAAAAAATGTAACTTACACTCATATATTTACTGTTTGTTTACCAGAGAAAGCAGCAGTATCTATCTGTCTGATACTCACGTTAAGCTTTCGTTTATTATTCTTATTTGAAGTTCAGATATGCTGCAGCTAAATAATTGAAAGAAGATCTCTCCTCTTACAAAAGTGCATGTTGAAGTGAGGCTCATTTAAGAGTTGGAGCCGGAGGGATAAAAAAAAAAAAAAAAAGCAGCAAGGGAGTGAGGCCGTTAAAAATTCTTTCTTATGCTAATTCCTAGAGAGAAAAGGGACAGTGAAACTGATAGCACTGATCTAATTATCTGTGGCCCAACACAAGTCTGTGACTAAAAAGGACTCCAGAAAACTCAAATCTATGAGCAACAAATGCTTACAAAACAAAGAATATCTTTCTACTATGCAGCTGGCAATGAAAAACCTTTTGTCATTTCCTCAAAAAACAACAACAACTATGCGAGTGTGAAAACTGTACTTTGAACATTCAGCTGTACCTGGCATCACATCCAGGCAGTTTCTTGCTTATTCAAAACTTTAAGTTTGTTAAAGTGATGAGTGTAGGAGGAAAATGGAGTTGCAACCATATCACAGCATGATTCAGAGAAGGAGCACTGAGCACTTAACGCCTGCTCAAAGTGATTTCGCCCTCTTCTCTTTTCGAGCGGCACAATTTTGGCAAAGTGACATCATCACAGTCATGGCAGCCATATCCCCCTTTTTTCCAGTCAAGGGGCTTTGGCTTTTGTGCTGGTGGGTCATTCACATCACAGAGCCTGACGCACAGATCCCGGAAACAAGTTTCCATTGTTGCATAAAGGCTGAGAGGGTGAGAGGGGATGGGCTGTGGTGGACCAACTTGGAAAAAATATATAAAATGAGAGCACGACCGAGGAGGTTTTTACTTGTTTCCACTCTTATGACATTAATTGTGAGGTTAATTGTTGAGTTATTTGTTAAATTCCTATAATGGCCCAGTAATTATTTTAGCGTTAATCACAGAGGTCAAACTATGGATTGCATTTTCAAAAACTCATTATGTCTGGAGCTTGGGGGAATTTTAATTTAGAGGAAATCATTTGTAATCTGCTGTGCATTTTCCCACAACCAGCGAGTTGTTAAGTACACAGATCCATATTGTTGAGATATTGTTAAACATTACCACCACGCCCTTATTCAGCAGCACCCAACCCCGAGGGAGCAGGGTGCTGAATGCAACGTGATGTGACACACACAGGCTTAATCTCTTCCTACTAGTGTGTGGTCCCTGTCTGTGCAGGGACATACTCAGAGTTTGGGGTCGAGCGAATACTAATAACACCTTTGATTGATGGCCAGTGTCAGAGACTTAGAAAAGGCTGGTAAAATTAATGACCCCTCAAAGTCCTGAGAAAAGTTTAAGGAGGGCATTTAGCGGTGGAGACCCCGTCCTCCCCCATGTTTAGCTATGTTTCTTTCTACGGGGGTGTCTGAAATTCAGTCAAGCCTGGGACAAAATGTTGAGAAGTCAGGCTTTGTGTCTCCTGGTGGAAAATCAACCCACATACCAACATGTTCCCCTTTGCTTCACAAAGTCATGACATGTCAGGAACTACTGCTTGAAAAGAGGAGGTGGGGAAAAAAAAAAAAAGAACTGGCCAGAATAGTTCAAAGAAAATTACAAAGCAAGAAGACATGTTTTCATTGGCAGTTTAAGTGTTTTAGTATAGTCTTATTCAGTCTTAATATTTTCATGACATTTGAGCCTTTTATCTTGACATTTGAAAGAAGAAAAAAGAAACTGTGAACTTCATGGTGAACTACAAAAGGCTTAAGTCTCTGTCGATTCCTGCATCCACTCGCCGCCTCACTCTTAACCTTCCATCAACCCTTCTCAACCTCCCTGGCACCCCAGGAGTTGTATTAATAATATTACTAGCAGGGGGGAACAAACCAGGGTCTATGGGCTGCCTTTGGTGCCGCAATTTAGAGCTTTAATGGCGGCCAGTGAATGAATGCGTGCCAGGGGGAATCCCACAGGTTGGTCCACAGGGGTGAGGTCAGCAGGCGTAGCTGCAATAACCTCCCACCACTCGCTTTATTGGCCTCCTCCGATTGGATTTTTATTAAATCTCAAGCACATGCAATTGTTCCTGCTAGGTGGAAGTGACTTAAAAGCCTCAGTCTGTCACAAAGAGTCTGCTTGACAGAACAGAATTATAACCATAAGCTATATAAATAAAAGACAATTAGAAAGATTATTGAGACAATGTCATTCATGTATTTTTAATCAGTTTCACTGGAAGACTTGTTTTGTGGGAATGACAGCATATTGAAGAAATTCAATGGAAGAGATGAGTAAAAACTTTTTTTAAAAAAATGGGGAAGGCACTGTTCCTCTGTGAACAATAACAAATGAAGTTTAATAGCACACTCACTGCAGTGGAAATCTTCATAAAAAAAACTGTATATTTGGTGTCAAACTTTTTCTCCTGAGACTTATTTGAGTGTTAATAAGCATATTAAAATTTACAATTCCTTTTAAAGAACAAATACACCTGAGTGACAACAATGGCCAATCAACAATCAAGAGTGTGTCAATTCGAATTATTAAACCAAATGACAAAAAATTTTATTAAAGATGTGAATGTAGCCCTGAACACAACGACTGAAACAACAAAACAAGAGATTGGAGGCAGATGAGCATTAATAGGTTTTGGCAAACTTCATGTGGGACAAAATACTAAATGAGGATGATTCAGTCTTTTGATGCTGATCAAAAGACTGGTGATTACAAGAATAAACATAAAAATAGATTTTACTCGACAAACAGATCAAACATTTGCAGATAATACAAGTACCTTTTTGTCTCCAAGCACCTGGAAATTTATAGTTTGGCATATAATTTGGTTTTAGGAAATGGAGTGTGTCAAATGAGGTCAAAGAAAATTGTTGTCTGATACCCCGGATCTGAACATGACTAGATTATTAAGATTAAAAAAACTCTCCAAAGTGATCATCATAATTTAATGATAAAAAAAAGGATCTCTAAGGTTGATTAAAAAAAGGAACAAGTATAAAGCTATAGGCAATCCTGGAGTGATTTAAAGTGAAGTGAGGTAACACTTTGCTGCTTTTAAAGATTATGGGTGTGATGCCGTGTCTTTTTTGCCTGCTTGATCCACTCCTGAAAATACTTCAACTCTAACGCCCGGGCTGCACGAACTGTAGGAGGGTCATTGTCATTAGTGTAGCGGAGGTCCAAGTGATGAGCTCCGTCGGGGATCAAGATGGCAACCACAGAATTGGATATGTTGCGAGTCACTCCGCCGGCCAACCACGGGTCGAGTCCACCGTTACTGAAATACAACAGCAGAGACGATGATGCACTGAGAACATGATCAGACATGTGTGTACTACTCTTATAGAGCACGATGTCTTAGCAAAGTAAGAAAATAACAGTGAGTCATCAGTCAGTCCTTTTTCCTTTAAGCTTTACATTCTTCCATCTATCTATTGAAGAATGATCTCACTGCATTAAACGAACCCATAAAAGTAACTTTCTGGTATTTTACATATGATGTTTACCTGAAGATAATGTTGCTGTGAGAGGCGATGTCCTTCCCCCCGAAGACTGTGCCTGCCCAGTCAGGTCGAGGCCTGACACCAAACATGGCGTTACACTCATCAGAAAAGGCCTGGAAGTTCCACTCCTCCGGTTCAAACATGTCCTGGACGCCATCTGTGCACATGGGCATCACCATCTCTGTGCAGGCCTGGGGATGAGGGATTGAACATGTATTCATTCTGACAGGTAAAGCTGCCCGGTGACACATCTGTGCAGCAATCTACTCAGCATGACAAGACCGAGCCCTGCGCTCTGTGTTACCACACCTGGTAAAACCAGCCGAGGTAACCAAGGTTACCGGTTGCTGTTTGAGATATGTTGAGACAGGAGGAACTTCCGGTGTAGTTGTAGTAGACCTTTGCTGCTTGGGAGACACCTTGCAGCAGCTGATGGTCAGACACGATGGAGTCGAAAGCCAGATTCTTGCACACCACCTTGAAAACACCGAAAATAACCAGCAAAACATAAAATAATGAACTGAAAGTACGTGATTGCATTACAGTTTAGGCAAGTTGTTAAAGCAATTAACAGCACATGCATTTTCTTTTTGAAGAACATAAGAGAAAAAAATTTAAATATCTAATTCCCTTACATCCAAGTTGTTTACAAGACTTGCTTTCTTGTGGCCTGTAAAGTGTTTTCCACATAAAAAGTGGTGGCGCCTGATTTGCATATGAAATTCCCTGGAATGAACTTGAATTTATTGCTCTAATCTTGGCACGAGAGGAAAAACAATCCATTTACTTAAATCAATTATCTAAATTATTTAAAATTGAAAGGTTTTCCTCTCATTACCACTGCTTTGATTAATCACGGTTGATTTCTTGGTATTAACAGTGTGGATGATAAATATTTGAGCTTCAGCTTTTGTTTGATTTTGCTGCGTGTTGTTATGGTTGCAGCAGCGGAGTTGGCCGTGGCCGTTGTTCGGCAGTCTTTGTGAGGCAGAGAAACTGAGCTTTCTTGTTTTGGAGGTTGGAGGGGAGCTGCACTAGTGTGGAGTCTGTTACTAAGGCTTTTGTCTGCGGGCTGGGGAGGAGTTGGTGGTCGATGGATGAGGAGGGCCACAGACATGTCCAACCAAAGATTTATACCGTGAAGAAAAAAAAAAAGAAAAAAAACACTGCAATTGCTCCAAAGCATCTTCTCCTTACTTTTCAGATAGGATTAGGCTTATACATTCATCTCTGCCAACAGATTTCCCTTCTCTAAGCCCTCAATACCCCGTTCTCACACTCACTCAGATAATCACATTAGCTTTGTCATTAAAAAAGCTCCTCTTTGCACCCACTGCCTAAACCGCTTAAACCACCCATAGGGGTCGCATACATTAAAGCCAAGGAGCCAAAAAACTCAAAATGACCATTTAGTGTTTATTTTACCTAACAAAATGGACCTGGATCTATTCAGTGGCTAAATGATAAACAAACAAGAAAACAAAATATGTATCACATCGTATGTATCATATGCATGTATGTGTTATATGTATGTATGAATGTTTGCTCATGAGACTGCTGTGTGGGGCACTCAGAGGGGTGTTGAAGCACCAAACAGAGTCGAGGGTCAATAGCAATGCTTGGTTTATGCACGTGACATGCCAAGGTGACTGGTAGAATACACTGCACCCAAGTCAATCAGTCCCTGCAAAACCGTCGCTGTGCTGTCACCAGTTTTTTAACAAGAAAACAAAGGATGTTTGTAATGTTGACAACGGGAAAGAGAGTTTTCAAAAAATTTTAAACATGTTTTTTCCATCAACCATATCAGATGATTGCAGTTATTTGCAATCTTGGCAAGTTACAGCCCATTACCTTTTCACATCAAGTGTCTAGTGAAGTATTTGTTACAATCCCATTGAAATGAGAGTGGTGGACCTTTGTTTAATGGCCTCATGAGCTGCACTGGGCAAATGTCCTCTTTCTGTGGTGCCATGTGAGCGTCCCAAGAGGAACACCTCAGAGATCTGACGGAGTGTGCAAATGAAAGGACTATTGGTATGAGAGAAGAAAAGAATGGTGGCTTACTTGTAGCTGTTCATCTAAAGAATACTTAAAATCTAAAAGAAACTAGATCCTTATGAATATTAATGAAGTTAATTGACAGCTGTTGTAAACAAAAGCTTGGAAGACCACAACAAACAATCCGCTGAATCTCAGATTCATTTCAATTAAGGACAGGCTGTCAGGCAAAATCAAGCGCTTAACTAAAGACCAAAAAAAAGGTCAAAGTTGCAATTAAGTAAAAACCTTTGATAGTAAATCTACTGGACTTTTAACTACATCTTAAAATGTTCCCGTTTAATTCTTTTTGGTCTATGCTAGAAAGCAACCACTGTCAAACTTAATTTTCAAACTACTGTTTTGAATCATAGTTATTTCAGTAGTGACTGTTTCTACCTGGATCGGCCAGCGAGGCAGCGGCTGGAGAAAATTAGCTTCATAGGGATAGTCCACCATCGCCAGATTCACCCAAGTCTCTTGGAGCCAGTTCTTGAAGCCGGCAGCATCAATTGTGTTTTTAAGCGGAGTGCATAGACTGAATTCTTCTGACAGCCACTGAAGACCAGACGCTGCAAAAAATTATTAAATGTCAATATGTAATATTCCTTTTTAATGTGATGATTGGTAAAATGGTTATTTTGTTAGTATTCAACAACTATACATTCCATGAGTCCCCACAAGTGTTATAGCAAAACCTCATGATAGCTTTAGCCATCAAAGTTAAATCAAATAGCTATTTTTAATTCATTTTTTTAAAATTTCTACTTGGTTGCTTCTCCCATTTTAACCATCACAACTTCCATCTCACGTCTTTTTCCAACTCTCACGTCTGGACAGATGCAACCAAAAACAGCCAACAGAGTGAAAACCTGCATCCACCTACATTTAAGGTTTCTGGATCTCTGTGATTGGCTAAAACGATAACAACATTAAGGATGTTTTCTCTGTTTAATTGTATTTCCGCTGATAATGACAAGCACCAGTCTCTCAATACTTGCTTACTTCTACTGTCATGTGATGGCATTGATCAAGATTGTAGTTAATACAACACAGTGTACCACTGTATTACAGCATGTGAAATACTTATTTTTTATTCTTTATATACTCTAGTTATGAGAATAAAAAGTGACCATCAGTTCAAGACAGCTTATTCCTACAGTTTAGGATTGTAAAAGATGGAAAAGGTGTCAGGGGAGCTCTGACGGGAGTGCTTAAGAATGACTGTATCTGAGTTATGCAGGTTATAAATAGTACTACAAGTAGTACTACAAGTTTGATAAGAGCTGTCTGGTTTTGGACTTTAGTAGACAGTTACTCCAGTTCACAAATCCTGATCATGCTGTTTGTACAAACGTGAAAAGAATTCAGGAGTTTTCCTTGTAAAGAAGATGAAACATGGTTAATAAAGTTTAATGTAGTAAGTTGCCTCAGACATAATTATTCTAAGAAAATCAAATTCTTAGTCTATTTCCTTCAATATGACAGATAAGACAAATCAACCCATCATGACCGCATGACTTACCAGTGGAAGAGACGTTGTTAATAGCCCTCCATGACTTTCTGATGTTTACATCACAATTATGGCCACTTCTGGCAAAGTCCTGTGTTACTATTTTGTAGAAGTTTCCACATGGCACCATACCAGGGAACTGCCAAATCGGTGCGGAGGCTGCAAGAGCTCTGAAATACAAGAAGAAAACCATTTACACCTTTTTTTCCTCAGCATTCCACAAGCAGCACAGCCATCATTTTGGGTAATCTAAATAACATTTGTGTAACATGTTTGCTAGCACAGCAGCATACTGATTACTGTGTCTGATAATTCTCAGGTGCCTCTGAGCAAGGGCCCAAAGTAGGACTACAACAGAGAAGAGCCTTCCACCACCTGATCAAAACACCACACATTCATCTGTTTTAAGTAAATATGAAGCTGCTGTACGTATGTATGTGAATTATTGGTACTAAAGTCGAATTTTGAATTTGAATGTCTTCTTTTTTTTGTCACAGTTTGGAGCTGCAAACATACAAAAATGGAAAATACATCTTTGTGTAAATCCAACCAGCAGGTTCCCACAACTGCACAACATCTTACCCAACAACGATATTGGGGTATTTCATCCTGAACCAGGCGGCGAGCATCCCTCCATAAGAACCTCCGATAGCGATGACAGGGCTGTTCTGAGCTCCAGGTACAGTGCTCTTCAGGTTCTGAATCAATACTGCAAAATCTGCCAGGGCCTGCTCTGAGGTCAGGTAGTTCAGGTGTTTGCTGTCCTGCAAGCAAATAAGTACCATAAAGTATCATTCTAAAATTAAGAGGACTTTGTCTAACAGAAATAATACGCCAATGTTAAATTATTTGCTGGCACTGAGAGCAGGCAATTATTTTAATACCCTTAGCAATCATGAACTAGAATTTCAGGATGACTCATCTGTCTCTACTGAATAATTTATTTCAAGTATCTTTTTGGAATTAATAGTGAGTACCATTAATTACTTAGTGGCATAAACATAAAATCAAACATATTTAATCCGATTTAAATGTATCACATTTGTAAAACTGCACGCTCACTTACACTGTAAGAGTCTTGTCCAAATGGCAGAGACTCTCCATAGTAACGATGTTCTGCAAAAACCAGCATGGCGCCCAACTCCTCCGCAATATCCCACATGAAGCCCTGAAGAGAAAACAATGACATGTGTTGAATCAGATTGACGGTTACGTGCATTGTAGATACAAAATAACAGCTGGGTATTTACAGTATTGTTGCAGAACCAGGCGATGTCTCCTTCATTGCCAGTGTAGAACAAAATGGGACTTCCCGGCATACGCCAGTGTTTGTCAGCCACAAGGTATCGCTGTTTGAAGGTGCCATCCTCTAGGAATCCAAAATGATCAATCTGTAACAAATAAAAACAAAAATAACATGAATGTATGTATGTTAAATGTGTTCAGGAAGGTCATATTTAGCGGTAGTGTGCTGAGAAGCAAGAAAAAAAAAAGAACCACTAATGCTAATCACTACTGAAACCAGTGATTAGCATTCTAATGAGGTAAGCTAACATAAATTTGAAACTGTGACATTCTCCCACTATAACATAAAGCAGTTGAGCAAGTCCGAGCCAGTGGCACACATGTAAAAATATTATCTAAAGATCAGTAAAACTCGACAATCTCTTGGATTTGTCACACTTGTTGACAGAAAAACTAATGTGGCCATAATTTCTTGATGTTAAAATCAACAGATAGCATTTAGAAGTTGCAGCCCAGTCAACACAAACCGCTCTGAGGCGGGTGCGATCTGCAGATATCGGGCCCCGTGCCAACTATGGAGTTGCAAGATGACAGTTCTGAGGTTGGATTTTAAGGTAATTAGCCCCAATTTGTATTTGAAAATTTGGATCCAGTTTAAGAGATGCCACATTAGTTCCACTTTAGATGAGCTCTGAGATATCCTTTCATCAAACCTCGGGGATTCTGGGGCATCTTCCCCTTTCAACCATATTTCCTGTATTCTTTGTTAAACAAAGGCAGAAAGAAACCAACAACTTCACAGAGAAGACAACCCCATGAGGCTACTGAGTGCCACAGCGGAGTTGTCCAACCCTTGAAACAGCCCCAGCACTTAATACAAAATGTTTTTGTTTTGTTTTTTTTTTCTCCCCTCCTCGCTCTCTTCCCTCCTCAGTGGAAACAAAGCAGGCAGCAATTTTATGAGCCAGTGACAGCAAAAAGATTCTGGGGCCTCAATGTGTTCATTCAACCCTCGACTCCTTAGCGCTTGGCACTGCTTTTAAGTGCGAGGGGACCATGAGACAGTTAAAAGGAAAGGGTCGGCGGTTTGGCAGCAAAATACGTTTCAGTGGGGGTGGTCATCCAAAGTGTAATGTAAGAATTTTGTGAACAAAGCACTTGAGTTCTTTAAAAAGTCACGTAATTTGTTCAGATTTCGTGTGATCAGTTACTTTTTATTTACCAGAGTTTTCAATGTCTATGTACAGAAAACTCTTATTTTAGGAGTGAAACTCTTCAATAATTTAAAGGCAAACTCTCTTGCAGTGCAAACAAAAATATTCCTATGTACCAAAACTACAGCGGGTCAATATATAAACTGCTTCTCTAAAAGGACCCCTGCTGAGAAATGTATCACTTGCACCCACTCAGTATGCAGACTGGTCTCATAGCAAATCCACACCCTGATAAGCAGTGCCACCATGTGGTTATTGCAGGAAGCACTTCAGCAGTTTCTTGCCATTAAAATGCAACCCACATATTGTACATCTACTGGACCAGTACTTATACTATTCCACAAGAAAGGAGGCTGCATCCATTGTGTTACAGTCCAGCAAGCAGAGCCCTGAGGGAAACAACCAAAGCACAAGTTACAGTAAACTGCAGCAATTAATTCAGAGGATGCTAAAGGACACTTCCATTCATTGTCTAGAGGCAAAATGCAGTCAAGAGGATTTCCTCTGGACAACTGCTAGATCACTTGGTGCTCTCTTCACAGCATCCTTTCCCACAGAGAGCGTAGAAAAAGTCTACATGATTGATGATTTGTTGGTGAAAACAGCAGACTTGCTACTAGTACTGAAAAGTACATCACAGAGATTTTATTTGCTGTACTTGTCAAGAAGAAGCATACAATATCTTGTTGATTGGCTGGAAAAAACCAAACGCAACAGACAAGACAATGGGCATCCGGAAGGAGGAAATGGTCTTTATCTTCTCGTCAGATTTGCTGATTAGGCAGGATGCCGTGGGCGGACCAGGTGTGGACCATTGTCCCAAAATCCAAAATACTGTTTAGTTAACAGCGTGTCATACAATACTTACAGCAACTAATGGCTACTTTTCATCAACGATTAATCTGCTGATTATTTTCTCTATTAACTGATTGTTGGGTCTATAAAACATCAGAAAACAGTGAAAATGCTCAACACAATTTCCTTGAGCCCAATGTGATTTAATCAAACATCCAAAGATCTTCAATTTACTATAATGTAAGATTATGAAAAGCAGCAAATCCTCAAATTTCTGAATCTGGAATCATCAAATCTTTTCCATTTTTGCTTAAAAAATGACTTTAATGATTACTCTCTTTTTACTTTCTTATCCACTGAATAGTTTATTCCTAATGTCTACAAACATGGGTCTTGGAAAATACTTGCAAAACTGTCCAACATCTGAGTTAGCAGGAAAATTTGTCTAAATTGTTCTGCCTAAATTTAAGGGTAAACTGACTACATGTGTGCCATTTGGATTTAAAGTCTGTTAACAACTTGTCTTATCTTAGTGGATATTACTCTGTAAAACAACAAAGAAACATCCTAACATTTCAGACACCATCAACTTTTAAATACAGGTAGCAGTTTACATATGATGACCTGAGTTTCCATAGCTAGATCACCATTTATTGTCCTATAGTTGGTGGTGTGTATGGCACAAATGAACTGATACAGCTAACTGTTAGGAGAATGATGCAGCACTAAACGAGGAAGTGGGTACAATGTGACCTCTAGTCATTTTCTAAGATGTTTACCTTATGATTTGTAACCTGTGTGACTCTACCTTTCACAACATCTCTGCCTGCAGGAATAACAGTGTCTTGTGACTGTATGAGTCAGGTTCACAAGTCACTGAACATGCTGCTGAGTTGTGTACCCTCATCATGCAATCTGATTCCCCGTGAAGAAACAGTAAATGGAAAATGTTAAGACTGAATGAAGATCTCTCAAACACCCCCTGAGGTAAAGTGTTTCACATTCACTGGGCCCTGGAGACCTTTTTAGGCAGAGAGCCAGGAGGGATAGTTAAAGCTCTGCTGGCACGAACAGAGTCAATTGTGATGGTTTTCCCCTTCACTACAGGAAGCCAGAGGGAAACACCTATTGTCTGTAGGCACAACACAGGAACAACTTCTACAGAGTTAAGTGCATTGAAATTTTTCAGAAAACAGCAAGCGGTGCAGATATTACTGCACAGAAAACAATTAAATCAAGTAATGTGGCGGTAAAAGCAAAGGTGACTAAACTATGACGAGCTGGGAATCATCACATGCATAGGCCTACATCTATCATGTTTTCAGAAAACATCTTTGTCTTTTAAAGATCATATTGGCATTATAATATAAATCTGATCATACTTACTATATTATTTTACATTGGAGCCAGTTTAATGGAGCCTATGTTTCAGGCCAAATATGTGGATAATTGTTATTTATGTGTATAACTCCAGTAGACTATACTAAATCAAGCCCATGGGAGTCCAAACAATTAAAAATGAAGTGAAAGAGAGAAAAGAGACGTGATAGAGGAAGAAGACAGTGAAAAACATGTAAAATGTTTTTTATAGATACGTTTGACATTTAAAAAAAAAAATACAAGAAATTTTAAACTCACCTTCTGGTCAAAGTAAAGTGTTTTATAGCTGATGGGGGTCCCAGTGGAGTAAGATAACCCACCGTGCCTGGTGAAAAGCTTTGACTTGAGGGCGATCACATGTAAACAGCCGAGACACAGCGTCAGGATGCAGGTAGCTGCAGCTCTGTATAAAACTCCCGTCCTGACTCCAGCCTTCATGTCTGCTACTGTCAAACACCTCTCACAACAAAGTGATCCTCAGCACATGATAATGAGGTCGCAGTGATCTCCCTCTGTCTCTGCTGAGGAGACCTGTCCCGTAAAAAGAAAGGAAGTGAGACTCGCCTGTCAGCAAATCCAAGAGGAGTAAAGTCAGACAGTGAGACCTAAATTTAGCAGCAGAGCAAGAAGCTGTTGAACAGGAAGCATCAGGGCCAAAGTCCTCTGAACATTTTAACAACTTTAATTTAAGTTGTTAGCCGACTGGCAGTCAGCAGAGAGCAGATGGTCCCTACTGTAAATATGGTCGCAAGGGTTGATGGGAGTGCGAGTTCTATATTTGCCAGTATCTCACTTCTGCTTTTTTTTTTTTTTACTTTTAGTACGTACTGCAGCTGCTCTTACAAAGTGCTACTGTTGCATGCAGTATGCAAACAATTGGGACATACTACTTCATCTGTCATTGCGGCTTCCGTCGCTGTACTATTAATGCGCTGTCATTGGTCTGTCGTTCAGAAAGTTGAGTAATAGAGCATCTTCGTCTGAGCTCTCTCGGTGGCTCAGTATGGATGTATTATAAGAACTCTTATAATACATCCATGTGGCTCAGTCGATATGACGCATATTCCGCTGCGCAGAGGATTGTGGGTCAGAATAGCTAGGAAAGCATGCTGATAGTGGTCATGATAGTGATAGACTATCCATGTGATAGACCCCGTGGATGGATGGGTTGAGCGGCGACCTCCGGTCACTATATTCAAATGAAGCCAAAGCGGAAGTGCCAAAAACTGCAGTTCCTCGAAAGGCCTCTTGAGGCTGGCTCTAAAAGCGAGTCAGTCAACCCTCCTAAACCACCATGTTAAGATGCCTAACTTTACAGCAGAAATAAACATGTTTACAGCCTGGTGCAATAAACAGTCTCTATAGCTACTTTCCCTGTCCATGACAACTGTATGGAAGTGTGAATTTTTTTTACAACTAACCTGTTTAAATTTATGCATAATTAACGTTTGCATTAGCCTAAAAAGGCCACTGGAGGGCAGTACAATTTCCAGGATTGTATATGCTCTCAAAGGTCAACTCTGCCGAGCGTTAAAGGACCAGTGTGTAAGATTTATGGGGATCTATTGGCAGACATGGAATATAATATGTATATATGTTTTCATTAGTGTATAATCACCTGAAAATAAGGATCATGTTTTCGTTATCTTAGAATGAGCCCTTTATATCTACATAGGGAGTGGGTCCTCTCCATGTATGTATTATAACAGCTGGATACCGGACTAAAAATAGTGACGATTCAGTCCAATAAGAATTGCTCGGCTGGCGCATCCGCCAAAAAAAGTTTCTAGCTTTGGGGTTTGCCACTGAATATGTACAGTAGTGTTTCCCCCACTGGCCCCGCCCGCGAGTTCCTGCTCAGCCCGTAGACTTTACATTGCGATGACGTCACAGATTTTTAAATCGCTTTTCTCGGCACAAGGAAAGTTTTACAAATATAAAACCTCCATGGATCAAAACTTCATAATAGAGTCATAGTTTACCTTGTTTGCAGTTTGTTTTGTCCTGTCAACAGTTTTATAGACGTCTCTTTTACATTGGTCGTCTATGGGGAAAATGCTTTTTGGGACGCAGGAGGATTTTTTGCTGCAATACCGCAAGTGGCCGCTGGGAAAAATTAGCTGCAAGGCTGAGCGGAGGAGCCCTATCCAGCTCTTACAATATATCCGTGGAGCAGGTCCTCTTCCACGGAGCCCGCCATGTTGCACCTCCATGTTTCTACAGTAGCTCAGAACAGCCAAAGCAAACACTGGCTCTAGAGAGGGCCTTTAGCGTTTTTCACGAGGTTCTCCCACATGCTTGGAAGGAGAGGGTGAAGGGGAGGGTTATTCAATGGGTTGCAATCTGCAAGCTCACCACTAGATGCCACTAAATCCTACACAGTGGTCCTCTAAGGACAATCTCTGAATAAACTACAATACATACTTCAATACAACTTCAAAATAGACAGGTATATAGTTACGTGTTGTGACCAGTGGAGGGCGCTGAACAATCATCAACTCCACAAGTGTCCAAGGAGAAGTTGGCATACTTATGCTTTCAGTGAACATTCAAAATGAAACAACAAAGAACACCTCTGTATCTGGGAATACTCATTCTCATTAAGTAGTCAGACTTGACTATATACAGTGCAAATGGCCATAAGCAATAATAACATGACAAATAAGACATTTAGTGTAATTATTTAATGTTATACAGAGTAGTTTTAGGGATTATTTTGTACACATAAAGGAAAAGAAACACAACACCCCCATAGTGTTTTCCTATTGTGTTAACAAGAAGATCCAATGGATTAACAATGAGTAACTGCTGTTAAATCTAAGGTAAAAGCCAAATCAAAACGCTCGCCAGTTTTACAAAGGGATTACAGAAAAACAAAGTATAAAAGCAAAGTGCCAAGATGAACTACAAGTCTGTACAACAAAAGACAAAATGTTACAATAAAAATAAGTGTGCAGTATATGGCATTGTGCAATACAGTACATTACAGTTATGGAAACTATATGAAAGATAAAGTTAGACCACTACAAATTATGGCAAATCATGCTGGACAATCAAGAAATTTCACATAAAAGCATATGAAATACAACAAGTCATATACGAAACTACATGAACTCCTTCAAACAAATAAGAAGTGATACAGTTTCATGGCTAGGCAGCAACAACAAAGGCAGAAATATTCACGTCTATGGGTAAAAGAAACAGCTGACAGTCAAATAAAAATGTCAGTTGATTAAACTGTTTAATATCTACTTTTCGACTGACAGTTTCAGAGGCCTTTTCAACTGCGTCGTATTACACCGGCTAATCGCAAGCACTGCAAGTATGCTGAAAAATTAACGGCGTTACAGAATACTGTTTCAATGTAGTATTTATACGTATGTTTCAGTTAACATTATCTGACAAAAAAAAAACATTGTAGCAGCAAGTAAAAATCTTCTATTGGGAACAAATATTTCACAGTTTGTAATGACAGGTGCAAATAACTACTCAGAAATGACATTATGAAGGTTAATAACATTGTATGCAATTCTCAGAGCAGAAAAAACTGTAGTGGGGAATAAAATGATTGTGCAACAGATTTTTAGGGTAAGTTTGCAAAAAAAAAAAAAAAAAAACAACCTTTTTGCAACTTGATCAGACTTGGTCATTTCAAAAATGTAGTGTATGTAAACATATTGTTACCATTAAGTGATAACATCCAATGATCATGAAACGTGTGGTTAGCTATACTGAATCTGTAACAAAATACCTGGTTGAGCTTTTTACTCACATAATACTGCTGGTGAATACTGATGTTTAATGAAAATGGATCCTACAACCCAAACAGGGAGATTTATGCCATTTCACCATGAAGAGGGGAAAAATGGAGCCCTACTCAGATTCCTGGATGCATTAGGCGGACATACTTTACATCCTGTTGCATCGAAGACAATGTTCTCCATAAATGGCAGCATCTTAAAATGCTTGTTCATGGAAGGCCAAACTAATGTTGACTAACTCCCTTGTACAGCTTAAAAAAGGCATGGGACTAGAAATGAACGGACTAAGAAGTGGCTTTATGCCATCTTAGAGGGACGGAGGCATTGGGGCTCGGCCATCTGCCCTCTACAGTCAATGGCTACTGAGTTACCACTCCAGAATCGCTGAGCTCTCTCTAATTGAGGCTGCAGCAGCTCAAGTAACTGATGGTTTTACCCTCACCGGGCATTGGGGCAGTGTCATTGTTGTCCAGCTTGTTCTGCTTGGCCTCTCGAATGAGTTCGCAGGCCAGATCGAGGAAAAGTTTCTCAACATTGTCGGACTCTTTGGCTGAGGTCTCCAGATAGAGCATGCTCTGAGCGTCAGCAAAGTCTTCAGCCCTCTGTCGGAGAACCTCTCTCTTCTCTGCCAGATCTATTTTATTACCTGTAAGACACAGAAATGTTCTCTGTCAACTAACAAGTAAGAATGTGGCTTCTTGCATCACAACGCAGATTGTCTTTCTGAACAGTGGTGGGTGTGTGTGTGTGGATAAGACAGATGGAAGTGGAGGTGTGTGTGTGTATGCGTGTGTGGGATGGATGCAAGAATTTCACAGAAGAAATCTCACAAAATACGGCTGCAACTAACAATTATTTTCATTATCCATTAATCCGCTGAGTATTTTCTCGATTAATCGTATTGTTTGGTGTATAAGGATTTAGAAAAGTGAGAAACATCCATCACACGAAATCTTCAAATGTCTTGTTTTGTCTGCCCAACAATCCAAAACCCAAATATATTGCATTTAAAATTATTTAAAACAGAGAAAAACAGGAAATCCTCACAAAGGAGAAGCTGGGACTAGAGAGCAAATTCAATTTCGTTTAGAAAATAACTGATTATTCTAAAATCAAAAGAGTTGCCAATTAATTTTCTGTTGATCGACTGATTGTCGCAGCTTTATAGTAAAATGCTTGTTAATAAACTGGTTGTGTGTTTTGCAAATCTATTTAAAAACGGCCTCAGCTACACAATTCAAGATCAGAAACCCAGGCCGTTGATTCATGAGCCTGACGACAAAAGAATCACATCAGTTACTGAAGTACGAAGTAAAGCTTTCTTACCGACTAATATAGTCACCACTTGGTTGTTGGCATACTGCTCAATCTCCCTCAGCCACTCGGGAAGGCACCTGAAGGAGTCCTCACAGGTAATGTCATACGTAAGAATGAGGGCATTGGCACTACGGTAATAACTCTGAGTAATGGAGCGAAATCTCTCCTGTCCAGCTGTGTCCCATATCTGAAGCTGAAAAAAAAAAAAACAGATATTTGAAATGAGCTATTATGCATCCAAGAGATAAAGAGGCATGCTTTATATAAAAAACAATTTGAATCTTTGCGTACCTTGACCTTCTCCCCTTTGATTTCCACTGTTTTAATCATGAAATCTACTCCAATTGTAGCCCCTTGTCCAGGTGGAAAAAGGCCCTGAAATAGGCAGAAAAATACTTATTATATATAATAAAATTAATTATATAAGTAATAAAATACTTGTAAGCACAGACTTATACAAACCTGAGTAAAGCGCCGGACGAGACATGTCTTCCCCACTCCAGCATTTCCTATGAGAACTATTTTGAACAGGTAGTCATAATCTTCCATACTCATGCTAAACTGGGAAAATAAAGGGAAGAAAGAAAGAAAGGAGTGATGAATAAATGCATTAATACAAAATTCCTGAATTTTACTGAAGTGATTACATTTGTCTCCAGTGCACGTTAACGCTATTGACACAATTCTGAAAACTCCTGAAGACACTGGCAAAGCTACCGCACTGTTGTGAAAGCTCGGAGCACTATTTGAAGACAAACAGGCCCGCAGGTCAGCGCTGTCAGGAGAGATAACTGCTGATATTTGACCTTAATAATCTTCACTAACAGAGATGTGACGAACATGAGTGAAACATGTCCTTGTTTGAATATTCAATTTGTAAATTTAACTTTGGGTTTAGATGATTTGCACAAATTTGCACTAACGGATGCTAAATTCTATTACTCCAAACAAAAGTCTCTGTGCTGATTTTTCTAATAAAACTGTTATTAATGTCTCTGGTACTGATATAAACTATAATTACATATTTGCATTTATAAATACAAATTGCATTTTTTCCTCGGTGCTATCTCATTAATGCCTCAAGCACAGTATGAACTTTGAGAACAACATGTAAGGATTTCACTTCACCTAAGGTTCCCATTTTATATCGTATGAAATGTGCACTTTTTGCTTGGCTGCCGGTTTAGGGGGCCGTGCATCACTTTGTGGGGATTATGGAGCCACAGAGGCTCGAAACACTACTGGAGTGAATAAAATCTGCAAAATGAAATACAAAGATGTAGCTAAACGCTCTGTTCTGTTGTCAGTAACCACAGCTGCATGTGAGATGCACGTAAACACGGTAAATAACACGAAATATCAGTATTCTCTGCAGCAGCGTTACATCTGCTCCTATACCAGCAATGTGAGGCAGGCCCATATTTATGTGATTACTACATCTATGTTTAAAAAGGCATTTTTAAGAAATCAAACTGTTGCTTGCAAAATAGTGGAATCGCTGCCTATGAAGCGTGTTATAATGAACCATATTTAGGGTTAAATTCAACTGGAGTGCTTAATGCAAATTCCCTTTCCCTGTGTCGCATTTCTTTCTTCGCCCTTTCATCTTGTCTAGCAATGAAAAAACATCACAGCATGCTGTTCAGATTAAATCTGAGTCAAGGCTACATTTCTTCTTGGTCACGTTTCATATTCAGTCTGAGTTGATAGCCATTATAGGGCGAAGCTAGCAACAGTAGCAACTAGCAGCTACCGTGTGACTCTAGCCATTTTGGCAAAATCTGCAGATCCAAGAGAGAAAAATCTAAGTCAGCCCTGCGGATCGAGCCTGGAAATAGTTTGCACTTACCAAAAAAACCGGGGATATCCCCGGACTTTTAACTACTTGGTATGCATAGGTCACCTCATCAAATAGGCAAAGCCTCAGCTGGGCAGGGCATAATTCCTCTGGCTGTGTATCCTCAGCAGCTCAGCAGCCTGTCTGATGGAGGAGGGGGGCTGCACTTCAATGATGTCATCAGTTCACATGCAAAGTAACTCAGTACATCTAATCATGTACTTAAATTTGATGTTTTTGTTACACCGCATTTCATAGATCATACTCTTTCTATAATTATATGTACATGAGGCAACTACTTAATAAAAGGGTGATTTTTTTAAGAGGAGAATTAAAGGGCCATATCAATGTTTTTACAGCTTTTTAATGTTTTTGTGGACACAATAGCCTGTAAAAAAACGCATAAAGTTAAGACTAATATGTAGTAAACTGAATACCACATGCTACTGACCTAATTCTACTAAAAGTGATATTACTACTACTACTACTACTACCTTTACTTATAGTACTGACAATAGTATGGCTACGGCTACAATACTAGCCTGCGACTATCTAACTAGCAAGTCCTATATTAGCCACTATATAACGTTACATATGTAATTATATACATAATATTTAGTAATATTACTAAGTTACCATCCATTTAGTTATAGCTAGCTAGTTAATGCTAGCAATCAAAATTTGCTAAATTTGGTAGTAGTTAATCGTCGTTTGATGTTACATTAAGACAAAATCAAATAAATGTAATGTAATTGTAATTGCTAAAAGAAAAAAACAACAAGTTTTATGTCCTCACGTTGACTGACAGGGGAAAAAAGGGAATGAAATGCGAATGAATAGATTGCGGAACTAAAGCGGTTCTGAGTGGTTGTGGCCGGACGTCTCATTCGGTTGCACACCATGCCCTTGACTTCCTACGAGAGGTGATAGCTGATGAGTGGGATCCTGCCGCTGGGAGGTCAGTAAAATCTCTGAATTGAAGGGAGAATTTCTCGCCATGGGGCTCATACCAGACGAGGGAAAGGTTCTCCCTCCTCCGGGAATCGTCAACAGGAATTCGCTGTGGCTGGCCGGTGTAGGCTGGTGCACCGCGATGCTTCACAATGCCATCAACCACAGGCCACCGCTAAAATCAGGTTAGCATGTTTGTTAGCTTGCTTTCAGACTTTATCCTGTCTACGGTGGTGCACTTTACACTCAAGCATATGCAACATCTGATCAAAAAGCATTAAAAACCTGCCCTGACATGATGCATTTACAGTCAAAACGTTGTGTCGCAGCAGAGCAAGTTAACTTGTTGTGACACCTTCGTTATAATAGCTAACTGTGTATGTTTACCCACTTAAAGCTAAAGCTTGTAGCTTCTGGCTTTAGAAAATGTCATTCAAATTACATTACAAAATACCTAAGGTAATAACTAATAAATTGATTGATTGGTTCATTGATTCAGATATTAGTATGCATTGTATCTGCTGTACTTAATACAAATAGACAATAAACTCATTTCCAGGGTCTGTTTTATAGTGCTCATTTTTGTTTTGAGGCTTTCATTGGATCTTAACTGTATATTCCACATGATATAAGTTTAATTAGGTTTCGTTTATTCCTCTATTTTAGTTAAGTCGAATTAAACGTAAATTAAGTAGCAGGTAGAATTAGACTCAAATGTGACTATCCCTTATATTGAAATAAGTCTGTGATCGCTCATATTGCTTAAAAGACGGTTTCACAATTTTTCAAGTCTTGCTTAAAACAGCAGTCAGGTGCCCAAATGAATATTGAAATAGGTTTTTCTTGCCATAATCAATCCTCCTGTTCATACTGACCATTAGAAGATCCCTTCATAATGCACCAACAATGTAAGTGATGGAGGAGGACAACATCCACAAGCCTCCTTCTGTGCAAAAACGTACATCAAAGTTTATCAGAAGCTAATATGTAGCTTCAGTCGTGCAAAGTAGTCAAATCAAGTAGATATCTTTCAACGTCAGTCTTTTTAGTGCCAAAGTCCCTCTTTTTGTTATTATACTTCTACCACAGCTCAACAGGAAAAAACACTGTCCCAGGGAATTTGATTGCTAAAAGGACTGTAAATGTGGCAGATATGCACTTGATATGACTAACTCAGACTTCTGAAGCTTCATATAAGCTTCAGATGAACTTTTAAATGTGTTTATGTACAAAATGACACACTGTGGATTATGGCCCCCATCGCTTACATTGAAAGCACATTTGAAGGTTATCTTTTCATAGCCAGTATGAACAGGAGGAATGATCACAGCAAGGAAAGTTCATATTATAGTATCATCATGTTATGTGCTTAAAACACAGCCACATTATCTCCCCTATTTTCCCTTTTTAGGTGTTCATCGACAAGTCCTGCTGTCAACAATCGGCTGGTTCATCGGCTACCATATTACAAAATATGAAAATTACACTTATGCCAGACTTGATCGAGACATGAATGAGTATATCAGACTCCACCCAGAGGAATTTGCAGCAAAGGGTAAGTGAATTTTCAGAAGACACACAAATTCAATAATGCTGCTTCCCTCTTGTATAATGTTTAAAGCAGATTTGTGCACCTTGTTTGCATCATTTCATATCTTTCTTTTCTTCATATTTGTGCACTGCCTTTGTACTCTACATTTACAGTCTTGGGAGGGACAGTGATTAGCCTCATGCCATTTACCTGTCTGTGCAGTTAAGCAACTTATATCAGACATTACTGATTGGCTTATGGTGAAAATTGGTGACATTGTATGTGTCAGGTGGATTTTATACATAAACATAGTGGAATGATTGTTCAAAGAGGCAGGCAGTGCTTGTTTTATTGACTGCATTATATTTTAATATCTTTTTCTGCCTATTTTATTCCCTTGTGTGTGTTTTGTTATTCCATTGTACAGTCATACTGTATGTGCCTTCATTTTTTTTGTATATTTTATCATCACTAACAGCAGTCATATGCTGATGAACAGGAATCTTAACACATAGTCAGTATTAGGTATTAGGTAGGAGATCCACGATGTTTCTTAATTTCTGTTGTGTTTGTAGTGCTTTAAGGCATTTGTAAGTCTTCAAAGAGAAACTAACCTAAATTAAAAATGTGGTGCCCCATTTACGTGTGTAATCTAAGTGTTCCTCTCTGTTTTCTTTTATCTCACCAGAAAAAAAGACCTTTGCAGAAATTGTCGAGCCTTTCCATCCTGTGCGCTAAGCGTCGGCGGCTGGTGACATGGAAGAGGAAGGGAGAGAGAGAAATATTTCGCAGACTACCATCTGTCTATAGTGGTCTTTTTGTCAGCTCTTTCTGTCATATGTTGTGTGAAATATAACTATGTATATAATAAAAATACCCAAATATAAAAATTGTTGCCTGAAATTTTCCTAACGATTCAAAACAATAAGCATAACTCCCTGTAAGTTTGTGTTCAATCAAGAAACCAAGAAAGCTGTTCTGTTCCTTCATGATGAAGAATATTTTAAAAATCAAAGAACAGTACTGCCTCTTTTAATTGACTGCCAAAGTTAAATGAAGAGGAAGAAGTTATCAGTTTTGACTGCACTTTTATTCCATATTCATTAAGTTAGAAGCATGACACTGAATGTAAACAATTCAGACATTTGAGATGTTCAGGTGACTTTGCTACATGTACCGCACCTTTACAAACACCAGATGTTTTGTTTGATGACAGCATTTTTTCTAATTTGCCACTCCGATGATGTCCATATACTTCTCAGTAAGGCTCTGAGACTTCTTGGTGAGGTCGCTCATCACAGAAAACAGTCCGTTCAGGTGGAAGCGGAAGAGGACTTCTGGATCTGTGTCCAAGAGAGGCTCCAGAGTCTTGTTGAGCGTGTTGTTCTTGGCCTTGTGGTCATCCAGGTGAACCAGGCCGCACTCCACTGTGTTTCTTATGGCCTTGAGCATCAGGTAGTTGCTGTACAGGTCGCTGCAGGATTCCTCTGCTGCTTCACAGTCCCACACCTCATCAGTAGGCACGTCTCTCAGCAGGCTTGGCAGGAGAATTGTCTTCTCCATATCACTGACAACTGTGCTGTATCGCCTCAGAGCCAAGAGCAGGCTGTTTTTGTTGAATTTGGACTCGGCAGACTGCATGGTTCCAATTGGATGTGGTCGACTGTTCCTGTGCTGTGGTGTCAAGACAGTAGGAAGCAGTGTGCAGTGCAAAGCCATGAGAGCATGGACTGGTGAATTTATACAAAGAGCCATAGGCGGGTTGATCAGTGCGGTTATGTAAATTGCATCAGGTGATGGATCTAGGGAAGCTTTGAGTGCTATGTGGAGTCAAACCCTTATCTTTATTTGATTTACACAACGTGCTATTTATCTGAGTTCATAATAATGTCTGACCACTGTGTACCAAAATGAACCTCTGTCCAATCATTAACCATGCAGACCATTATGGTTGAAGGACCTCAGTATAAAGGGATAGCATGGTTTGATATTGATTAACTTCAAAAAAATGAGCTGAGGGATGTCAAGTTTTGACCCAAAGTAAAGAACCTCATTGTTAAGTCAAGGTCAGCTGTGTTTAGATTGGCAGGATGTCTTATAGATTTGAACTCCTGGTTCACCTGTTTGCAAATAATATTGCAAAGGCAAAGAGAAATCAGATGATGAGTCTTAAAAAGAAAATCAAGCTTTATTATGATTCTGATATAATCATAAAAAATAGGAAAGCCAGATTATTCTGGTCTTGTCCCCTTCCAAACTAAATGACAGCTGATCATAGGCTTCTTTGTTCTTTCTATGTGTGTGACAAGTTTCTGGTATTTTCTGCACAAATGGAAATCAAAGCTCTGAGACAGTCTGTTCCTTGGCAGACTAGTTCAGAAGAGAAGCCAAGCACCACCCTGAACATGATTTACCAATTTGTGTTGGAAAGATTATTATTAGTTTTAGAACATGATAGCTGCTCAAGAAAATAAGAGAGTGATGGATTTGACCAGATTTTCAAAACCCCAGTAGTTACAAAGCTTGCAGCTTGTTGGCAATGAGCTTCTTGAGGCAAACTTTCCATCTCTTTAGGCTTAAAGTTGACAAAGCAAGAAAATGTATCAACTTGAAATATGAGAGTTGAAGCATGCATTCATCAGTTATCGTTTGACCCCCAAAAAAATTATGCTTCTGCATGTGATGTCATGAAGGGGTTTTGTGATATATTTATAACATCTGTCACTCCTGATTGTTTAACATTGCCTCCACATTTTCTGATGTGTTCTACATAAACAAATAACCCTAACATAAAAACATAAAAAAGTTAAGCCATCCATTCAAGGAAAAACAGCTGACTTGTGTGCAATGTGGATATGTGCCCATCAAGAAACTGTGATGTTATTTTTACTCCTGCGTCTGTGGTGTAAAGTTGAAGAATCACACAGTAAACTGTGCTAGAGTCAGTATTTTTCTTTTTTAAAAAAAAAACATTGTATTGATTTTAAGGCAGTATTGTAACCTTAATAACAGCAAAATACAATGAAACAATACATTTCACACAAGTATACATAAATATTTTAACATTCAGCTGCTACATTTGTATTCAGTTACCATTCAGTTTTTATACAGCCAATAGTGTAGTTTTCATGCGGATCTTACAAGAGCGACAACACAAAATGAAGTACAGTCTCGGTGAGTAGTGTAAGAAATTCACAGTGAATTTGGCCGTTCAACAGGACTAAGTAGAATTAATTAATTAATTAATTTGAATTTAACATGTTCCATTATAAATCTGTTGAAATTATGTTAAAAATAATGCCAAAGCTGTCCAAGACATTTCGGAATGAAGTATCCCACTCTGCTTTCCACTTCGTCCCTGACAGTTCTGCAAACCAAGAAGCCCTTACAACATCTCAAGCTCAATTCTGATGAAGTAAATCAAAGTGGTTTATCCACATTGCTTTGAGCCATCTACTCACACCGTGATGGGAACCTGAAGCGAATGGGCTTCCCTTCACTGAAATTCTCCAAACACATCACTTGTTAAAGGTGTTTTAAACCTTAACAAAACTGAAGGGCCACCGAACAAGAGACGTGAGAGCACAAGCAGAGAGAAGACGGCACTTTTTCTGCTTCCCTTGGGCGACATACAGAGAGATCATATCTGCATGGGACTGCTCAGTCGGGTTTTTTTGAGTTCATTATGTGCACTCTGAAATTGGAACATGGCTCTTCATCAAGCACATACACTCTTTCCTCAACAATGCTGCATTCTTAAAATCCACCAAAAATGATCTCGACTCTTCCACACAATCCAGTTTGTTGACTCCCGATTCAGTTCACGGCATTCTTTGGTTTTAGACCCTTGAGGATGATTTCCAGGACGTGAGTAAGATCCATCATCTTGGTGAGCATATCCATGATGTCAGGATGGTCCTTCGCTCCATCGATGAACTCCTCCAGTGTCAGCTCACCTGAGAAGCAGCAAAGATTAAAAAAAATGTAAGGGACAAATTATATATATTAAGAAATTACACAGCTAACAGAATGTTTATTGCTTCCTATTGATCCAGTATTTCACTCTGAATGGGCTCTGGACAGGGCTGGTCATGTTGACATTATTTCCAACCAGGAACACTGTTCTTATGTTGAGGGCTAATAAATCATGATATCATCTATAAGATATTTGTTACCTTCTCCTTTGACATCGACCTTTTCGTATATAAGAGTCACAATCTCTTCTGGTGGGACGTCGTAAATCCTCGTGATATCTTGAATAGCCTGGTGAAGAAGTTTCCACAGTTAATTGTTCAGCATTAACTTAAAAAGGTGTCACATAATCTGTTGCGTGGTTACTGCACGACTTCCTCAGTCAGTGAATTAGGTGATAGTCAAGGCCATATTTAGACCTAAGGTTAGATAAGAAGCCCCCTGGATTATGGGTCATGTCTAGGTCATGGCCAGTTAAACCCATTTCTGCACTTTCAGAGCTAAGCCTTATGATTCTAGGAACTCTGCCCAGTTCTTCAGATCTGTGACACTCTAATTATGAGACATCCAAGAAAAAAAAAATACTGTACCTTAAATATAGTCTCCAGTTCCTCCTTGTCAATTTTCCCATTTCCATCTTGATCGAAGAGCTTGAAGTACCACTTTAGTTTCTGGTTAATTTCCCCTTTCAGTAATAAACTTATTGCTGCAATGTATTCAACGAAGTCTATGTAGCCATCCTGCAAATCAGCAAATAAAAGATACAGTTAAGAAAATGATGGATTGCAAAATCAAAATGTATTTAAAGGGGACCTATTATGTTTTTCCTTATTTTCAGTCATATATATGATGTTACAATGTCAGATGTTCATGTTAAACATGGCCAAAGTGTCAAATAATGAAGTAAACGTACGTAGAAGTAATCCCTGTGAGCAAAAAGCACCAACTGCTCTGAACGCTTGGTTTCCACTGTTTCTTTCTACTTTTAGCCCGACCCGACGTCGGCTTGTGAAAGATTTCTTTATGTGGTCATTTGCTCCATGCACAGCACGCGAGTTCACTGCTCCGCTCCGCTAACATTATAGCATTTTTCCATTGTTATGGGGGTAGTCACGCCGAGCCATGACTCCAGTAAAGCTGGCACGCTGTGAATGTTTTTCCGTTACACAACATGCAAAGCAAAATAAGTTGTTTACTTGTTGGAGGTGTGCTGGTCGTCTGCAACTCTTCATTAAACATCATCATCACTGTTGCTGTTTCTGTTTGTACTATTCCTCCCTACGTTATTTTTAACTGATCTGCTTAAAAAAGAGCTCCAAATATGTCCATATGTTGTTGTGTCAACTGGTTTTTAGCGCCACTAATGAAGCTTTGCTCATTCAGTGAGGAACACATTTAATTTCCTGTAAATTCTTCACAATAAAACTCTCTCGTTATTTAATCATTTAAAAGCTTTTCATTTGAGGCAGTAAAGCAGGAAATGTTGGGTTTGCATCAGTGGTAATTTAACACGACTCTGATATGGCTGCCCCTTAGCAGGCCAATCAGAACAGAGTGGGCTCATCAAGAGTGGGCCTTAACGAGACGGGAGCTAAGACTGCCTGTAAGAGACAGAGGCTGAACTGAGGGGCTGCATAAAGGGCCAGTATAAAGCCCCTTCTACGCAGCCTGTTCAAGGCGGGAATGCTGCGCCTTTATTTCGTCCCGCTGTTCTGTATAAAAAGTACGGACACAGAGATGGGGAATCAATAAGCTGGCTACAGAGGTAGTCACAGAGCTAGATTAACGTCTGTGTAAATGTGACAGCTGGCACGGCGGGACAGCACGCACTAATCACCGATATCGTTGTGTTGCACATCACGCTTCTGATTTGGAACGCTGGCATGCTATGTAAAAGGACATTATGTTAGCTTTGTTTGGTTCAGTGTAAAAAAGCAAAGGCGGCGTAATGACAGATCTTCTTTATAGTTATAATGTGAGATCTCTTTACAAAAGAGCCTTAAGATAAATAAGGAGTTTTTTGAATTGTAAATCGTGCAAAGCAACTCTAGTGAGTCCAAAAATAAAAATAATATAGAGCTGGAAATGAGCATAATAGGTCCCCTTTAAAAAAAGATTTTCAAAGGCAGAATTGTACCATTTGGTATTATCAAAGTAGTAGTAGTAGTAGTGGTAATTATCCTACACAAGGGCAACATGAGTGAGGCAACTCTGAGGAAACCATGGCTGATACTTACAGAGACTCTAAATCATGTACTAACAAGGTGCAGTTTGTACATCCTGTCATCCTAAGCTTTGTACAGGACTCAAAAAGTAGATCATGTCAGAGTTTAACCTCAGTTGATCCATCTTAAAATGTGAGAGATGTCCGTAATCTCTCGTCACTCCTTTTAAAATGTTAACTCTTCATGTAAAACAATCTGAAATAACGCATTAGTCTCTTATTTCCCATTGCAAAGTTGGCCTTTGATTCAAGAGAATTGATTTATTCAACTAGTCACATGCATCAGTAATTCATCAAGTAGATGTCTCATCAGCTCTCTGGCAAATCTTTGGTACTGTTCACCTCTTTTGGGGGAATCATACAGTCCATTTTGTCCTGAGCAGGGAAGAAGAAACTTGTTGCAGGTATTTTCTTACCCCATCCATGTCAAAGGTGAAGAAGACCTGGTCCACATAGCTGCTGGCCTCCTCTGTCATCCCATTCATTTCAAGCATTCCCTTGAGCTCAAAGAGCGTGATGAGCCCAGAAGGAGACTCCCTCATGAACTTGGTGTACCAGTGGTGCATGTCCTCCTCCAGGATGTCATCCAGGTTGGAGCCGTGGGCACCCATTATTCCTTCAGTGGTTTGATTTTGTCCAGAATCCTGCAGAGTCTGTGTTGAAGCTGAGATGTGCGAGGACAGTGGTCGTGTAGAGTAGTGGCAGCACTGAGGTGTGACTGAAATATCATGCAACCACAGCCTTAATCTTTAAGTCTTGGGAGACCCAAAAGGAGAGATAACCCTTTAATGGGATAAGTGCAGAGGTCTTCCTAGAACCTCGGGACACTGCATGCTCTATACCAGGCTAAAAATGACATTGGATGGTAATATACAGTGAGTTGGAACTCTAATGTGCAACAAGGAAAGGTCAGGTTTGAGCTCTTGCCTCTGAGAAAAATTAAGAGTTTAATTGAAGAACTTTGCTTTGATGGTCCACATCAGCCAATTTTGTTTTTACTCATTTCTATTTCAGTATTTATTTGCTTTTATTTTTTCTAAGTTTGTACATCCCAATATTTTCATAACCACCTATTCTCACCTGTATAATATTTCTGTATCCGTGCAAATAAATAATCTAAATTTGCCAACTTAGATGTGCACCCATTCACAAAGGCTATAACACACGTCTGGGATTCCTCGGGGAATTAAAGAAGGGAATTCCTCTTGGAACAGACTTATCCTCTTTATAGACATGACTAAAAGGGTATTTCTAAGCTACAACACACACATTAAGCTTCTTTTAATATATTATGTAAAAGTTATACATAGGCATACATATTATGAGTGCATTAAATAAGCAGGAGAAATGTGTAAAATGCATGGACATGTTTTTCCAGTCATTTTTGTTTTTAAATTTTATTCTGTAATTTATGTTAAATTGACAGTTTTTCAGGCCTGTGTTGAGCTCAACCCATGTTTTAAGAAGTACTTATATTTTTTCAAAGATACAATGGACAAAATCTAGAAGAAACTGCAAAGGAGCAAAAAGCTATATATAGCTATACATACATATATACATTTATGTACACACGCACACACACACATATACATATATATATATATATAGCTCTGCCATAAATTCTACATTTACAAAGCTTATTTGTAAATGTTTTTGTTGACATTGTCAGAAAGGTGATAACTGTACTATATGTTTTTTATTGAGGTTGTAGTGGGTGGTGGTGGTGTACTGGAGTACATTATATTGAAAAGTGTTCCTAATATTTTGTCCACTCCATTAACATACATGAAGAGGTTAATGCTGAAAATGCATGAGCTTCATAAAAGTAGAATTTATGGCAGAGCTGTTGTATTGGATTGCATTAGATGGCACAGGTGTACCTAATGAATAGCCTTGTGAGTATATATATATATACCAATGAGTATATATATATATACACACACCAGCCACTGCATCGCTCTCTCTCTCTCTCTTGCACCCTCGCTCTCTCTCTCTCTCTCTCTCTGTCTCTCGAGGGATGCGGCAGGAAAGCACTACACATTCTGGGATTTTTGCTGTTGTGCAACAATTAAGCAATGTATTAGGGCCAGAAAAGATTACGTGCTGTAGATGTCAACTGATTTAAGCTTGAGCAGAAAAACATGTTGCACTTCCTGGTATGTTAACTAACTAATTACAGTGTTAGCAATAAGCCATTTTGACATGTAATCAGTAGGAAAAGTACAGGTGTAAATGATAAAAAATTAATCATGGCTGAATTTAGCTTTTTCAGTTTCAGGGTCCTGGTATTGTGCCTGCTGGCTCATTGTCACACTGTCATGGCTCACTGGGACACTTGAAGAGAATAGAGCAATCATGAACATTGTTAGTGACACCTGTGCTTTTCCTTCTATGAAAGTGTCTGCTGTGAAAAAGGCCTACAGCCAAGCCGGGGGAGACTGCACCCTGGACGTATTTTATAATTTACTGCGGGACAGAAAAATAAATGATACAAAACTGTGGAGGGATAAACAATCTGCTTTTCCTCTTAACGCTTGCAAAAAATTAAATATTTTGAGATAGATAGATAGATAGATAGATAGATAGATAGATAGATAGATAGATAGATAGATAGATAGATAGATAGATAGATCTAAAAAAAACTAAAAAAAACTTGCACACACACGTCAAAATGGATAAATACATGTTTAACCAACACGGTTGACCCATGACAGACCGAAGTGAGGCTCTGCGTGAGCGATCTCAGGATCATAGGTACGCCAAAGGATTGAGTGTAGTGAAGTGCTGTTTAAAACCAACCTGACTATCAAAGCTCAGAGTGCTTATTATAGTTAATCTGGCTTTAGACGATTAGCAGTTCTCAAAATAGGATTGAAAAATGGACCACCAGTCACTCCTGACAGCACAGGCAGCCAGTATCTATTTGGTATACACAGCCAAAATCTATGCTGCTGCCTTATGCCAAGGTACATGATCTATCTCTGTTGCCAACAGATTTTGAAAACTGTTTACTTTGATGAAACAGAGCTAGACACCTGCAGACAATATTCTCCCTAACCCTAAAAATACAGTAGAGAGAGCAGCTTAAGTCAACTAAGGTTGTCCAGTCTGAATCAATAAATCCAGTCTAAACAGAAATGTGCAAGTTTATTCTGAGCTCAACATTTGCAATATTAGAGAGTATCAAAGAGCAGGTGGTCTGATTTGGTTTTATGCACAGTAATATGCTGTTGAAATCTCATGGCTCCCACTAATACGCTGTTGCTTAAACTTGACCTTTTGACCAGCATGTGACTGTCATGCAGCAAAGACGTTTAAGAACTGCAAGTGAAAATATATTTCCCTCTTTAGTAAACCTCAGTTCTTTGAAGGCATAAATCTTTTCTAATCTTGTCTACCAGTAAGAGAAAATGTATTTCCCATGAGTCACACTGTGCTTCTATGTGTTCTCTTACTGTGACGATAATTGCTTTCTTTAACTCCAAGACACATATATTTAGGTAGAATTTCTAAGCCAACCTTACACTTGTTTATCCATGGGTATCTTGATTATTAAGCCCATTTTGATAAGGAGGGTAATCTCTATTTGAAGTTATAAATCAATTGAATGACTGTAATAAATCTAACATTTTAGCTACACATTAACTGCACAGTTTCAGCAGGTTTCAGGCACATCACATGTCTAAAAAAAAAAATCTTTATTTCAGAAATTACAGACCATATAAATCTCATGTTAGATGATAATATTTAATCAAAGAATTAACATTTACTCAATTAGATGCGTTTTCACCACAATTAACTGATAACAAAACATGGTAATTAGTGTTTTAATTGGTTCATGTTTCAACTGTTTTCATGAAGTTTTGTACAGAGTGCAACCTGCTGAGATGAGGACTAATGAATAACCATCTGGTGGAAAAATGCCTGTTCAGGACCAGATCATTTGGCATAAACATTAATTAATTAAACATTAATCATAGCTGTAATGTTATTAGAGGACAGACACGTTGACATGATTGCTGCCAGGAAACAGACTGCAATCTGACCTACAGGAACAGCTCTAATTTACAAAAGTGTGATGTACTACCAGTTATTAACTGCAACAACCTGCTACAATTCACTATAAAAATATCAATGTAAATTCTTAATATTTCTCTGCAAAAAAAGAGACAAGAAGCACAAGTCAGACAGAAAACAAAGGTAAAGGTAACCATTCACATGGATGAGGAACATGCACTCCCTCTACTGTTCAACCACAGAGAATATCAAAAATACAGCAGGTTAAAGGGCAAAAACTGAGCCCTTGCGTACATGTCAAACAAAACTTCAATGAGAAATGTACAAAATGTTGTTTATTTAGTGGTATACTCTACAAAGTATGAGGTTTGTGTGTTCAGAATATATAGCTTTATATGGGCATGCATTACAACTTGACTTACAACTTGATTCCTGCAGACAGCTAATTTTCCCATACAGTTCCCTAAAGCTGACTTTCCTTCCTGTACAATTCACTACTTAAGAGAAAATATCGATGTAAATTCTCAATATCAGACAAGCACAAGACAGAAAGAAAACAAAAGTAGAAGTAACTGTTCACGTGTATGAGGAACATGCACTCCCTCTACTGTTCAACCACAGAGAATGTTAAAAATACAGTAGGTTAAAGGGCAAAACATGAGCCCTTGTGTACATGTCAAACAAAACCTCAATGAGAAATGTACAAAATTCTGTGCATTTGGTGGTATAATATACAAAGTATGATTTTTTTGTGTGCAGAATATATAGTTTTATATGGGCATGCATTGCCTTGATTTACAACATGCAGCAGACAGCTAATTTCCCTACACAGATATCTGAAGCTGACTTTCCTTCCTGTTTTCTCTCTAGGAAAATGTTTCAGAGTGTTCCACTTTTTTCATTTGCAAATGATGTCTTGGTGATGCAGAATAATGGGATAGATATGCAAATATAAACACTTGTATTTCCATTAAAAACACTTTTACAGGCTTTTCTCATGTTCTCATGACAGTGATATTCAAGGAATGAATATAAATAATTACAGCACAGACATTTATAAAAAAAAATACCCTTTCAATGGATATACTTGGAGTTATACAAAAACACATAATGAAATCTGAAGTACAGTATGAAATACTATATTATATATACTCAAGAAAGCACTGATCTTTGTTGGCATTGTCTGGTCAGATAAACTACTCGGTTTGACAGTAGGATGTAGATTTTACATCGAGAGAAGTCTTAAAGAATATTATTCAAAATGAGCTCATCCATATGACTGAAGTCATGACACCTTTGCATGACTATGTAGTTTGTATGAATTATGTAGTTTCCTGTGGTAAAGATGTGTCATATGCTCGTGGGAAAATCTCACATGAGTTACAAACACCAACCTTCAGAGGTTTCATATATGCTTTCTTACTCTCTAAATGACAAAGCAAGATACACCGGTTTTCTTGTAAGTTTGTGAACATTTCTTCAAAACATTTTTAGGGACAATGGATCAATGTGCATGGGCTCTGATTCATCTGTCTCTCGGTCATATAGAAACTGTCTGAACACGTTGTACACCATCTTCCTGCTCAGGGTAAAGTTCCTCAACTCGTCCTGCCTCTCTGCGGGCATGAGAAATGTCAGCCGGTAGTCTGCAGTGACTGAACCATTCCTGTGGGGAGAGTTAAACAGAAGTTCTGGAGCTCAACACACATTTTTGCCTCTAAAATCTACAAATGACAAAAAGCTTGTTTGAATGGTTTCATGTAAAAGAGGTGAAAATGTAGTTCCTAACCACTGAGTGTGATGAATTTACCTGAAAGCATATATTTTAGCTTCGGAGAAGTAGCGCCCCAGAGCAGGGGAGGATCTGTAGAGGTCAGCCAACTGGGTGGGGCAGGTTCAGACAAGCAAAAGTAAACACAGAGGGTGAAATGGTTTGACTACTACTGATTTACTTTCACTTCACTGAGAGCTCATTTCTGCTGGTCAAGCCCTATTGTTGTTCATAATGTCTAAATAAGCAACAAAACCAGCTACAGAGGGCTTTCAGCTCTTAGCAATAGCAGCTGTAAACAGATTTTTGTGTTGTGAAGCTTGTGGCTTTCCTGTCCCAGTTTGGAGGACACAAAACCTGATACTATCAGGGGTGGGTGTACATTTTACTTTACACATTTTATCGTGTTACCTCAATCAAATAACTATTCACTTCTAGTAGTAACATTCAATAATTATCTTAAATAACCCCCTGCATCTTTCCCCTAGTTGTTATCTAGTAAGGCATTATACTGTGTGCAACAAGGTAACTCTCTATTCATGGTGTTAATATTTGCATGGTTACTTTGATAAACTAATAAACTGCAGTAGCAAAACAAAGGTAGGAAGAAATACATACAGCCAATCATATTCCTATTTGGCCCTATATACTGACTTATATTTGCAACCAATTCATATTAATTAAGTCATTTTATCATTTGAAGTATAGGTGATAATAATCAGTCAAACCTGTTTTTGAAGATCTGTGGCGAGAGCTTGGCTTTTACTGACGGAAAGGGTGAGAAGCTCCTCTGTGAAGACCTGGTTGGGCAGTCTGAAGCTCCCGTTGAAACTTCGAGAAACGTTAAACGATGAAGCGTCGTACTTCTCATCCATGTCCTCATAAATCGCTGCTCAAAGAGAAACTGGGTCAAAGCTTCATAACTATAACTGCTGTATTTAAAAAGTTCATTTTGGGATCAGATTTTATTATTAGTTTTGCATAGTTTTGTACTTGCAATAAGTGTTGATGTTATATATTTGCATGTTTAGTGGAATCATGGAATCAACAACTTTGGTCACTTTGGTTTTTGGCTGTATGATGGTATGTATGATAGACCGCCTTGTTACAGATCAAAGTAATTTAAATAAGTAAAAATATAAACAATTACCTAAGCTATCACTCTGTTCATACATATAATCTTCAATAAATTGAAAAAGATAAATAAAACAACCCATTCATCATGAGACCTTACTTGAGCACAAGGCCAGGGAAATTATGATGACGGCAAAGATGAGGAGAAAAACGAAGATGATGACCATCCATAGTCTGACTCTCCAGAAGACGACCTCGTTCAGCTCATCCTTTACCCTGCACACTGAGCTCTTCTAGAAGCACAATAAAAATTTTAAAAAATGAAACAGCTTGTTCCTAAAATCTCACATTACTTTGTCAACATATGGCTACAGCATATGGGGGGGAGAGTTTGATATTCGAGAGATAGATTCAGGGTGGAGTATTATCCAATTATTATTATCCATAATGCAAGAAATAATGTTAATGTTACATAACAAACACTATCAGGAAGCAGGTTGCAGGAAGTGTAATTAAATGACAAGTATCAAGAAACAAGAAGCAAAACTGGTAACACTTTCTCTGACACCCATGTCTGTAATGCATTATAAATATACTTACAATGCATTATAATCTGCTTATAGCACGGCAATTATAGTTATCAGCACTCATAAATATTCATAATGCTTTATTATTAAATGATTATAATCTATTTCAACTATGAGAATTATAATACACTATGATCCTTGCAAAAAAAATGTCAGTGAGTGACCAGCAATTATCAATTGTATTATTTATTATTAACAGCAAGTATTATGATACTTGACCTTATAAGTCATAATAAATGCTTCATAAGTGTTGATATTATTATCATAAAGCATTATGAATATTTATGAGTGCTTATAACTATAATCATACAGAGCTATAAGAAGGTTGTAACGCATTATAGACATGGGCATCATAGAAAGGGTTCTTCTCATAGCTGCAATGTCCTCTTTGGAGTTCAGTGGATGGATGGAGTGCAAAAAATTTAATTATCACATGATAAAAGGAAAGTTACACTTCCTTTATTGCAAGCGTGGGAGAAAATACTTAAGAAACAACAAGTTTCTAACTAATAAAAGTGGTCAAACCTCTTGATTCCTTTGGGTTTCTGCCGCATGGCCAGAGGACATTATCTCCCCATTGCTAGGCTGATGAAACACAAAGACACGTTTGTCAACTTCCACTGGCTTAAAAACTCTACCCTTTACTGTAAATGAAATAAATCATCTCTCAACAGTTTGTTGATTCAGCCACTTTCAACAGTGTTGAAAGTAGCTCACAATTTTCAGGTGGAAATGGAAAATTCATGCTACGTGTGATTCTACTCTTTTGAACAAAGTGCTTATGAACAGTAACTGAACAAAACCAAATACTTTATAAACAACAGCACAACACTTGACAATAACTCACCTGTTCAGTAAGCAACACATCTCTCTCTGTTGCCTCAGGGATCCTGTGGGCCTGGCCACTTCCATTACCTGCTGGCACCTTGGAGGAGTCAAATTGTGGGGAATATTACTAAACACCATAAAGGAAACTCTTGTGCAAACTGATGATGATGTATGTTATGATACCAGGGAAAAGTGTGTACAATATAGACATACAGATATAGTATGTAGGGCTAGGCAACATATCGATATTATACCAATATCATGATACGATACTAGATATCATCTGAGATTCTGGATATCATAATATCGTGATATGGTATAAGTGTTGTCTTTTTTTGGTTTTCAAGGTGCGGTGTGTAGGTGTGGAAGAGGACCCGCTCTCTATGTAGTTATAAAGGCCTCATTCTAAGGTAACGAAAACACAATAAAAACATACTTATGGATATTATATTCCATTTCTGCCTAATCCGTTCTGCTAGATGCTACTAAATTCTACACACTGCACCTTTAAAGGCTGCATTATAGTGATATGACTTTCTGAACTTACCAGATTGTTCTAGCTGTTCTATTATTTGCCTTTGCTCACTTAGTCATGACATCCACATGACTGTTGATTAGTTATCAAAAAATCTAATTGTGTAAATATTTCATGAAAGCACCGATAGTAATCTTTACACTATTGTCGCAATATCGATATCGAGGTATTTGGTCACAAATCATATTTGATTTTGTCCATATTGCCCAGCCCTAATATTATGCTATTATATGGACTGAATTTTTAAAACGTGTATAATAAGATAAATACAGAATTGTCAGATAATATTATTATAGGTAGTAGTAGTAGTAATAGTAGTATTGTATTGGACAGGTCACTAAGTATAAACTCTTAAGTTATTTATCCCATACAACTCACCCCGTCCTTTGATACATGATCTCCATCGTTTCCATTCGTCGTAATTGTCTGCAGCTCAATGTCCATGCTGGTTTGCTTCTGTCACGGTCACACTGGCTACGGGCTGAACCCGGAACTGTCTTCCAGCGCTCACTTCTTGTAATGAAACCGCACTTTTCCGTGGAATAGTGTACGACCCAGCTGCGGTTCAGAAAGTCCGCAGTTCCTTAGTTACAGCAGGTCAGCCAGAGAGTTCACATTGTTACACTTGACAGCTCGTTAGTAAAAGTTTCTCTCCAGACGACGCCTTTAGTTTCCTGTTTTAATCTCTCTCGCCCTCTTGACAGCCAGCCAGGTGAGTTTCCTTCAAGTTTCGGTATAGGTGACGTCGGAAGGCGTTGCCAAGTAAAGTAGAAAAGACTGTACACCGCTGACAGGAAACGTTACGAGAGAGTGTCATCATGCCTCTACTGCGATTCAAGAAGTCAGATATAACGGAAATCAGCATGTCTACTTTACCTCGTAGCCTACTTCAGGTACAGTATTTGAAGTACCCACCCCACTTGTCCCGCTGGTGGTTTTAAGTAAACATTTGGTCAAAGTGACAGTTGGTCACTGTATTTTTCCTGTATTTCATAACTTCAATATGTGTAAAAACAGTTATTTCCAGGGGCTCATCAGTCTGCCTGCTTTTGATAACATATATTGTGTTATTCTTTTACATTAAGGTGATTACATATTTTTAAAAAATCATCCATTTGTCAATTGAGTTGAACAGAAACTTGAGGCCCAAGTCTATTTTTACAGCAAGAAAGATATTTACAGTGCACAAGCTGCTACACTGTCAGCTTTATTCAGAATAAAACAGTTAAGAAAAGGGACTTTGAGTAAAACATTGGCTTGTGAGTAAAGCAATTAAAGGGATTAAAGTTGCATTCATGGGAATAAGGTGTCAAGTATAGGGCACAGTGTAATTCTTAATGGTCACCAGTAGAGGTCTGGGAAGTTGACAGGTGAAAACTTGAAATAATGAATGATGAATTGATTAAAGAATAGTTTTCACATCATGCAAATAATGCCCTCAGCATATTATGTTCTAAAAATATCAGACTTACCTGAAATCATATGTAGAGATAAATAAGTAACTGAATTTAATAAATACAGCCCCTTCATACACACACGGGTGCTCTCAGGTACTCTAATTAATCCTCTGCTCAGGTTGAAAATGGGCAAATGGGACAAGAATTATCAAGCTGTAAATTGTCCCACTGTAACAAGTGCGACAAATCTCACAATGGAGTGAGAGGGCTGACAACCAAGCGTAGTCAGTAGCAACACAACCCTGAGGAGAGGTCTAATTAGGAAAATAATTAAAATCACTTGTGCTTGTGTTCCTATGCGTAGAAAAGCAGGAGCTTTAAGCCTGTAAGTTTGTTTAAATCTGCATTTGAACAGTGCCATCATTAATCATCATTCAAATATAACTGAAGACTGTCCAGTACATTTAGCATTGTCTTTGGAAAACAATTGTCTCTGGAGATGAAACAGTCACAACATGAAGTCATTTCGGACAAGCATGCATTACAGCTTTAATATATCCATCAATATTGGTATCCTGAGGTTCATTTAGACTCAATGATTCCGATGTGCAAACCAAAAATTAGAACAGAGGCAGGTAACATCACTTTTTCTTTACATACGAAGGAAGCTGTTTATTTTCTTAACATCTCTGTGCATCATATCCGAGGACCTGAGCCACTCCACAGTAGCACTGTGATTTCAATATTTTATAAGGTATCCAAAATTAAAGACAAGCAGAGAAGTATGTCGACATATACATCAAAAGAAAACTAGCCAAGCAAAAGTACATAATTTCAGTGAGAGTGATTTGTTATGATGCCAGAACATTTTATATATCTGCTATAACATATACATGATGTCTATAATATTTCAGTCTTATGTTAACCCAGCATTCAGTATTTTCAAAGTCCTGTGTACATGACAGTGACATCTGACATGGAAATGCACTCTTAGCAATCTCGTGTCAAATCTCAGAAAAAAAATGCTATCTGTCATAAAAATAGGAATCTGGTCATGCAGACTTGATACAACATAAAGCAAATTTTCTTCTGCCTTCCATCTGCGGAAAACAGCTGTTTCCTTGACTAGAGGGCTCTCTCCAGTGTTTATAGACCTGTTCTATGGAAGGCCAGGAGAGGGCGACAGAGGGACATAAAACAGAGCAGGTAGATACCAAGAACTTTAAAACAGATTAACTCTTTACAAAAAGTATTTTCAAAGAGTTCTCTTAATCAAAGCACTGAATAACTTATTCATAGATTTGTTGTTTTTCTTGACGTAAACATTCACAGTTCACACCCTTTAATTTCCTCCTTGGTGCGTCTTGGCATCTCCTCCTGCTCCTCTTCTTTCTCAAAGTCACCCTCTGTCTGCTCAGCAGGACAAGGCTCCAAAGGCTGCTGTTCCTGCTCCAAAGTCTGGGCTTGTTCTGCTGCCTGCTCCTCCTCCGGATCTTCTCTGTCATCTGGATCATTCTTTGCTACCTCTTTCTCTGTCTTTTCACAGTCCCTGTCCTTCTCCTCAGCTTCTTTCAGACTGGTCAGCTGGCCATATTCGGCTTCCTCTTCTGGGCTGTCTAAAACCAGGTCCCTGTCCCCGTTTTCTTTTGGGCTGTGCAGTTCACATAGGGACAGGCCACTCTTGAAGGCTCCCGCCTCCTCTCCAGCTGACCTCCTGTGCTGTCTTGTGGGCGGGCGCCTCTTGAATGATAGCCGTGCACGAGTCTGTGTGAATGAGATGAGCAGAGAGTCAGCAGGGAATTTCAGAATGTAAACAATTCAGGGTAATTTAGATCTATAAGACAGTGCAAGTTTCTAGTATTATAAATATCAATTAATTTGTATGATCAAAAGATTTCTTGCAACTGTCAAAGTGTAATCAGCATGTGCGTGAGAGCACTGCACAAAATGGTACCCAGCAACTCTAACTAGGTTAAGGGAGATTAAGATTACATCTTAAATCCCCCTTGCAGCAGCACTCATGTACTACAAGGGGCATCTTGCTTAAGCTTATCCAAGGGCTTCTTAAACAGAGGATGCAGAACACCCGCTGAGAAACACGTCAACAGGGATGAGGACCATGTATCCGGCTGTGACGTCACAGCTCACTGGGCGGATGGCATGAGAAACACTTCAGGGGCCTCAACGTGTCAACAGCTCATGTTTGTCATTTACTGACTGAGAACCTTTGTGCAAAATTCCATGCAAACATACGAAACATAAGAAGACTAATCTACTCTTCAACAAATAGCCCAGACGCATTTGTCTTTTAGATTGTGAAACTAACGTACGCAGCCTTGCACGAGTCCAGTGTTTACCTTATTGATGCTAGGCAGCGGGGCGCCTTCAGGAGGGCTGTCGAAGCTGACAGGATCCTCCTCTTCACTGGACTGCTGTGAGGGCCGCAGGGTGGGACTCAGTGGGGTCGGCGGGCTGCAAGGTGCGGTGGGAGACAGCGGCGCCGGCTGCAGCTTCACCTCGGAACTCTTGGGCGAAGGCACCAGAGCGGTGGGGGACAGAGCAAGGTTGGCCTGCAGGGGGAAGGTAAGATCCTGAAGCCTGGACGCTGTAATCTCTTTAGTACATTGTGTTGTGATGAAACTCAAATTGTAAAACAATGCCGTTCATTTCTAGTGATATCTTTATTTAAACTGAACTTTTCAAATCTGATAAAAAACTAAAATGACAGTAAAACCTGAGTTTGTCTTGGAGAGTAAACCAGATTAAATTTATAGGAGTCACTATTTGGAGATATAAATATAATTACTTAGTGAATAAAAGATTAAATAATGTCATGTTTTTAACTTGGGTGTATAATTAAAAAAATATATGTAAAAATTAAAAGCCTTCAGTATTTCTTCTCACAAAGTGGGCATTGTTCATCCTTAAAGTAGTGAGTAGAAGTACTTTGTAACTTTGTTTTAAAAAATGTCATAAAAGGATATTATTATAATTATTCTACATGTATACGAATAGGTTATTACTCATCTGCCCTGCTTGTACCCGCCACCTTCCTATTTGGAAAACTCCTACACCTGCCAGAATAATGTCCTGTTACAAACGACACTTGTCATATTCAGTCTGACAACTAAACTACATTAAAACCTGAGTTGCCCCGCAATCACTATACAAGTTTAGAGGAGTGTATCCTACCTGCACTGGGGAGAAGAAGAAGAGGGAGAAGCGGCAGCCCTTTTGTCCCATGGCTGCCCACTGTGCTAAAGGAACGATGGTGGCGAGTTAGAGCCTCACCAGAGGCTGGGTGGCCCATGATCCCATTAGCTCATTAATCTGAGCCAATAGTGCCACCAGGGACAAGCCCTTCCCCTTTTTCTCAGCATGTGAACAACGCAGGCACAAGCTTCGACTGAACAGTGGGTGGCAGTAATGCTTTAAATACTGAGGTCTCCTGACTTTACACACTAACTGACTAACCCTCTCTGTACTACATCCTATAATACCACATGATTGATGAGGCTAGCAATTGTTTCGTATCATGTTTCCATCACAATGATAGATGTTTCAAGATGCACCTACCTGCAGTTTCTCAATGATGGGTGAGTTCTTCATTTTGATTTTAAAGGGTTTTGGAGAGACGCTGGTTTTCTGAAAGAGAACAAAGTCGGACCAGACGTAATGAAAAGACTAATTCACAAAATCATCACAACCCCCATTTGAAACATGGAAAGCTAATATTAACATATTCAGTGATACGTCTGATGCCATCTTGCTTATAATGTGTATTATCATTATATATGGGGACATCCAAGGACATAATAAGTAATAAAACTGAATAAAATCACTTTTTACATGCCTGTAATACATACAGTTTTGCACTTGTACTTTGGATCGTCGGTATGCAATAATAGTTTTTTGTGGTTTGTATGGTAGCCATTTTACTGGAAGAAAAAACTTTACCAGTGTTTTAGGCAGAGGAAAAAATAGATTAATTGTGCATTTGGCAATGAATTGTGAGATTGCAATGAAATTGTACAATAAATAAATCCAAGTCTGTTTTCCAGGGATTTCCTTTGTGTATCAAGAAACCAGATTTGTAGCACATTAAGTAAGAAAAGGAACAAAATTACTTACATCTGATTCTTCATTATCATCTTTTTGGTTTGACAGCTTCAGGGAACATGGAGGTCTTCTACAAAATGGCAACTACAAAAAAAGGGATGAGTAGGTGTAAATAAAATCTTGAGCAGAACGTAGATATTCACCAACTACTGTATTTAAGCATATAACTACTGTATGTAGTGCAGCACTGTTCTTCAATACAATGTCATGTATATTTTTGCACAGACACTACAACATGTGGTATAAGATATAAATACGTTACGTCACCTCGTCATTTGAGGTGGGCATCGGTAGAATATGACCTTTGAACCTTCCGGCCAGCTCAGCCACAGATGGCTTGGATGGAGAATCCTTCTGGATGAGAAAGACAATCAATAAAACTGAATATTATTTTATATAAACAACAGTATTGATATTGATACATACATAAGTTGAGGGCATTACTGGTGAATGTGTGAAATATAGGAGTGGACCACACATAAACAAGTAGGTTGAAGGGTTCCTTAGAGCCACTGTTCATACAGATTAGATGCACTGATTGAATGTTTTTTAAGCATTAAAATTAAAATCACACACAATTACAATAAATACTGAAGATGAGTGATTATTCCATGATTATTATACAAAACGAATGCATGATAAATGTTAAGTGTACTGACTATATGTATTTTTAGAACAAGAGGAAGGAACATGTTCTTAGACATCATTGCTTTTGTCCTTGAGCACTGAACTTAAATCTGCCACATTGAACTCTTTGTTTCAACAATAAGAGGAAGCATAAAAATATAAGAGTACACCCAGTCCAAGACGAGTTAGCAGCAAAGTGTTTTGAAATTTTACAAATTACAATTATAATGGACCATATCGGGCTAAGTTACATTAGCTAAACGATTTAGTGTAAATTTATTACTGACGATATCTTGATCCTCTTCGTCATATCTGGGGATTTGTTTGGCTTTACTTCTGTGGAAGTGTAAAGCTTTGAAACAGACAGTAGTTTGACCTTTTTATTGAACATTCTTACTTCAAGACATGTGCAGAGAGCCACTTCACAGCTGAACAAATAGCTGTCCTAACATAAAGAACAAGTTTCACTTCCTCCATGTCAACAGGAAAATGCAGACGTGTTAAGAAACGCAGCACGTAGGTTGAATATGCAAACAAAAAAAAAACAACAACATCAGTGTGTTTAGCGTTCAGTGCTCTCTTTGGAGGAACTCAATTCTTCTCCTGCTAAAAAGAGCTGATTTTGTGGACACAGGAAGCGAGCCTGTCTCTTTCTCCGCCACAGCTGTTCAACATCACGCTGCAGCCTGTGACAGGAGGGACCTGTCCTTGCAGCCTCACTGTGTTATCACTTCTTGGCCCCTTTTACTTTCTGTCTCTCCCACTACTCCCAAGCTGATTGCTAAACTTCCCTCCTCCGCACTGCCTTTTGATGACCATTAACTCTCTCCACGTATCTGTGGCCTAAGTGATAAGTTGGTTGATCGCAGCGGGCTGGAATGTGCATGTACGTAAGCCTCGAAAACAAAACTCCAGTATTACTCATGTGCCGAGTACTCGGAGTGTGAATGGGACTCGGGCATTTGTTTAGCTTGAGCTGTGCCAGGATTGCGCAGATTTGCATGCATCATGTCGCCGTTTAATGATTTGCATTTGTACAGTCACTGCTTGTAGTGTTCCTCCCATGACAGTCTCCGTCTGGCTTTCATACAACATCTAATTTCCATCCTACTTTTAGGACCACAAAAAAGCTCAGGGTTTTCCCAGCTGCCAATTCTGTCACATTTCCTGGGTGTGCACTCTCAGTGCCCTCCCTCTCTGCACAGTTTGATCTGTAGCCCATGGTAACAAAGATCTACCGAGCTTCACAGATACACACATTCCACGTTTTAATCACACACTTTATTTTCCTTTTTCCCCTTGTTCTCCACATGACCTCACCACCTTGCAGCCTCCACCCAGCGTATTACAGCATCAGCTAACCCTGCAGTGCCTCTGTTAATGCTCTCTCTGCGCTGCCGCTCTGTCCTAATCCACATCCCAACCTTTTTCCTGAGCACTCTCTTCTCATCCGTGATAAATAATAATCACCAGGGACCACCCACCCTCTACACCATTATTTTGTAACCTCTAATTGTTTAACTCTTTCCTGTCCTTCAAAAACAAATGCCTCCTTCAGAGCACAAACCCTAGTCACAACAGTGCAGGCAAAGGAAGTTGGGCTTTGGCTGTTTAGTTCGCCAATGAGATGTTTTGGGTGACGAAAATAAAGGCTTGAGATTCTCTATTGTCCGACTTTATTTAATAACACACAACAGGAATGTCTACTAAGCACAAAACATATATTCAAGAATGTCTTTGTTCTTTCCAGTGAGTCATTTCTATTCCTGACATACACTTTAATAACCTTTAAAAGGTGATTATGGAGTAAAAACATCTATATTGAGGTTGACCTCTGCACATTGACTGTTCTTGTTGGGAATGGCTGTGTACAGCAACGATTGTATTTTCCATATTTTGATTATTAAATAAATAACCAGTTATTTGCAAAGGTGACTACATTGAAACACGAGAACTATGTTTAAATTTCAAACACATTAACTATTCACAAACTGTTTTAGAGGAAGTTGTTTAGAAACTGTGTCTCCATTGTACAGTTTGTCTAACAGAGAGCAAGTTTATTTTTCAACTGTAAATATCCTGCTTAGTATGTATCTTCACAAGTCTTTTAAAAAAACTAATATGAATATCTGTTTTTTTTAAACATTCCAAATACCAATATCAGTATCTGCCTCAAAAATCTAGTTCTGGTCAGGCGATAATGCTAAAACCTTCCCACACTTAAAAAATACTGACCATGTTTATAAAGTGCCTGAACAGTCTTGCACATTTTTCTGTGGATATGAAACATGGATATGAAAAAAAAGTATAGCTAACCAAACACTTAATATGTTATAATTTTTTAGACATTGTGTAGAGGCATTGCCAGCAATCAGCAAAGTCTTTTATAATTTCTTGTTTGTCTTTTTTTAATTGACGATTTAATTTCTTTTTTTCTCAGTGAACCATACAAGGCCTTCAGCTGGTGATCAGGCGGTCATGTGTATGTTTAAGTCAGCTGGGACCCCAACCTCTCTGGAAGAGTGGGAAACTTTGGTTCACTGCAGGAGAGACCAGGGCAAACTATTTTTGGGGCTCTAGGCCTGGGAAAATCCCCCTGAGCGATGCAGGCAGCCTGGATCACAGCTCTGCTCTGTAACCCCTCAGCTCCTAGAAGAGAGTGTCCCTGGATATGTTAGACCACATCTGAAACTGTAATCTAGGATACGGGGCAATTGAGCATGTCTAAACAAGGAGACTATGAAAAAAGGCTTCTTTAAGTAGTGCCTTACCCATGTGACTGAAGTTGTCTAAAAAACAGGCCTGGGTCGACGCCAAAAAGAAACAAGCTATTTATGATCTCTAACTTCCTTTAGATGTTGTTTGCATTACAGTTCCACATACAGACTTAACCCACTATTATCAAAAACTTAATTTTATTTGCAAAATCATGAGTTTTATTGCTATCTCATAGCATGATAAAAAAGCAAAGAACTTATACTTGAAGCAAAACAGGCATAAAAGCGAACAGTGGTAACCTAGAAGATAGATAGATAGATTGAACCCCCGGTCCAGTTGGAAAAATATGGTTGCATTTAATTCACATGGACATGAACATGGACACTAGTATGTGAATACCTACATATTATTGTTATATAAGTTACAATTTCTTGTTTTGCTTTTTTTTTCTCCCCAGGAATTCGTGGAGCCTCTAGGTACCGTGGACAACTGTAAACACTGTTTCCACACTATAAATAAATACTTTCGAGGTACCTTTGAGCAACATACCTATCAGTTGGGCTGCTGAGTGGAAAACATAAGAAAAAGATTAACTAGTAAACTGTCATATCTTATGCTTTTATTATAGCAATAGTGGAGAAATGACAGGAAACGAAGGGAGAGAGAGATGAGGGGTTGAAATGCAACAGTGGCCTGCTGCTGCTGGATTTGAACTAGCGACGTTGCGGTTGGATCTGACATGCTGACATTGAGACATTGGAAATTACGTCACATTAGAAATTATACAGTGTCTTTAAATGCCTGACAAATCAAGGTACTTCATCACAGTGATGCAAAAATACTGTAAATATAACATTGCCCTGAAGCTGTCCATTTAATTAATTAGCAACACCCAGCCCACATCACTGAGCCCTACTGAAGAGTACTGTTTAAAGATATAATCAGCTGTTTTGAGCCATTGTTGCTACAAAAAAATGAAAAAAATAAAAATAACCCTAACCCTAACCACCCTAACCCTAACCACCCTAACCCCAACCATAACCCTAATCCTAACATGAAGCAAAGTGTTGCAGGGAAAGTATGTGCATCCTCACTGAGCTTTGTTTGGATAAATAAAGGTCAATCCTAAAGCAGAGTCTTAATTTCCAGGCTGTGGATGGAGACACAAGGTTTACTGTATGACTGGCAGATGTGGAAAGAGAACACAGAGACAAACAGATCACACAAAGCCTGCTATTGTCGGTTCCTGTGATTCCCATTTCCAGAGGCAGAAGAGAAGAAGCACATGATATTAGTCCCAGTAAATCCTAACATATCTGCTTGATGTAACAGCAGCGGTCAGAGAGCAACAGGCCATGTAATCTACCATGGTGCTGATAAAGATGATGTCTGGCTGAGGATCTTTAACCCTTCTCTGGGAATAACTCCGCTTTGACTTTCAATCCTCATAAGCTCTTGTTGGTGACCCCCACACAGTGAATATCTGTCAGACTGAAGATAAATAAAGTGCACCAAAGCACAGCTGTTCAGCAAGCTCTTGTTCAATAAGCTTTCCAGGCGTAATGGCTTCGGTTTGAATCTTCAGACTTTGTTTTCACGAGTCAGCGTGCCCTGCCAGGGGGAAAACCATCACAGTGAGCAGCTCCCTTCTGCCTACACTTGTTAAGTGGTAAAAGAACAGACAGGCACCTTCTTGCTTGCTGCCTTTCCAGGAAAACATGATGTGTTCTTGGACTGGCCTTCATCTGAATATCTCACTTTTCCACTGCCCTCACTGGCACTGTGTTTGTGTGTTTTCACATACACTGTACAGCGTGTGTGTGTGTGTGTGTACTGTAGAAGTGTACTATAAAGGGCCTCAATAACAGGGATGAGGTAAATGGGCGCACTCTTCTACGAGCCATTGCCGCTGCCGACTCAAGGGAAATGGGAGGTGCTGCAGACAGGCGAGTACTGTAGGGTGGAGAAACAAATATGAAATAAAATAATATGTCTCCAGAGAGAAGGAACATAAATCCTGATGACCTAAGAGTCAGAACGTTGCTGATAATCCCCAAGAGAGACCATAAGACTGAAAAAAAAGTATTTTTCTTAAATGTGATAAATGAAACGACAAATGAGTCAAGACCCCAAAAAAGCTTCTGAGATATATTATTCAACGACAATTTGACTGACAAATAATGACAATATGAAGACAGATACCAGAGCCAGGACAGTTTGTTGAACGCACCATGATATTTCAATTTGATGACTACAGTGGCGTGCTTAAAATAATCTGAGCTGTTGAAGGCAGGGCAATGGAGAGTAAATGATGAGCAACAAAAGATGTCAAAAAATGTAAACAGCTCACAGTAGAAAGTACTTCCTGACAATGTCTGAAGATCAGCGGGAAAATTCACTTTGATACAAGCATCTGTTGGGGATTCTCTGCGGTGCTCTGGTATTCTCATCCACTCTGATCTAGCAATCACAACGACAAAAACCATCTGGCTAGCGGATCAAATGGTTGATGTGGACGCTGAATAGCACAGACATGGGATGATTTCATTCAGCGTAGTCCTGCATCTTCCTCACTACAACATCCTGTAGGTCCCTGCAGAGCTTCAGCGCCACAGGGTTTGGCATCCATTCATCCGTGGCAGGCTTGAGACACTGCATCCTTTAGGATGGAAATATTCTGCTGAATTTGTCAGTAGTCCATACAAACACATGAAGGTCGTGGTCTTCACGCAGGGGGGGGTGACCTTGTGATTAGATTCAGTGGAGGGCAATGACTAGGTACATTTACTCAAGTACTGTAACATCTGTTCCACGAGCTTCTGTAACTCCAAACAGTGTTTCATTCATCGTTTTTTCATGTCTATCTGTCTTTTTATTTATAGAGAACCATAAATAGAGAACCAACAAACATAAGGCATCATACACATTCTTGTGTAAATATGTAGTAATTATTAACAAAAGAGATAACTTAAATAAAATGCAAAAGTTTTAAAAAAGTCATTACAGATCATTTATCCAACTTATTAGACTTGTTACAGTCAATTATGTTACCTCATAACTGATTGTAGCAGAGAACCAGTGCAACTGATACAATTTTACCAAAAATCGGACCTAAATGGTCAATCCATCCTTTCCAACATTCGTAAGAAGTCTCAAAGCAAATGTCAATTTCTCCACCACAAAAATGTTGTGCATCACATTAAACCAGTCCCATAATGTGTGTGGTCCTTGAATTAACCATTTTTTTTGGTGACACTTTTTTTTTATACTGGCAACCAGCATTATTCTAAACATAAATTTTGTTTTTTAACACCTTTTCCATTTTTTATCGGACTGTCAGCCAGAAGTAGTAAATCTCTGAGCATTCCCAGAACATTGAGTCGCTCTCTCAATCACACACGCCCTCCAACATGTTGTCTCCCTCACATCAGAACATTCCCCTCCCTTTCCCACTTTTCTTTTATATAAGATGCGTTCAGCCCCATTTTTGTTGAAGTTTTCATACTTCTGGAGCAGAGCCTGGAAGTTAGAGTTTCACTTCGGATCTCTATACTTTATTTGACATCTTAAGTTACCTTGCAGATTGAAGGTTTACGTATAATTTATTTGGTGAATTTATAAAATATGATGGAGCTTAAACTACCCAAAAGTGTAATAAAATGAAGTAAGTAAAATTACCCCCACATCAATCTGCTGCAGCATTAGAATGCTACTTACATGCATCAATAATAATCACTCACAAACACTCTGAAAGGAGCCATTCTGTATAATGAGTAGTTATACTTTTGACATCTCGCTGATACTTTTTTCCTTTTGCTTGAGTGAATTTTTGAATGCAGAGCTTTTACATCTTGGTATCACTAAAGTAAAGGATCTAAATATTTAAGCCATTCTTTAATTGAAAGGTCTCGGTCCAGTTTCAAAGCTACTCTACAGGAATAGCAGACTTGTCAGTGTCTATTCTGATTCTGATTTGTCTTGGTCTCTCAGCCACCAGTCAGTGTTGATTTGAATATTTCTCCCCTATCGCATAACTTTAATGACATGTTCAAACTTGCAGTGTGCACCTGCCCTAAGCGACTAAAATCTAAAATGTCAGTACAGTCCCCATTGATTCCTTTCCTTTTCAATGCAATGGTGCACACTTTTATGATGAAGCACAGGTGAGGAAATCAGAAATATTCATGATTTAGATTATGTTGTGACAATTCTTTATACACTGCTAATTAAAGGAGTACGTTTTTAAAAAAAAGCAAAACTTGACTTTGAAAAAATGGCACTTGCAATGTACAAACAGCTCGCAGCACTGATTGTGTTTGCATTCATTTCTGCCAATAAAGGAAAGCATGGCTGCATACCAAATCTACAGGAGGTGTAGCGACATAGGTTAATGGTTCTGTAAGTAAGTTAAAGTCATGATTATTTAGTTCTTTTTTTTTTATAGTTTCCACTTCCTGCGCTTTGCTCACTGCACTCAAAACCTGTCTGCATGTATCTTGACAATCTGCAGATGTCTGAGACAGCTGACGCTGCCTCTCCGACCTGTTCAAACTTAACTAGCTTTGATGGCAAAAACATGCACTGCCCCAAGGTTCTTCTGATATTACGATTTTGGCTCAGACCTCAAAATCCTTCTTAACACTGACGCTAACACTGGGACAGAGGTTATGAGGAGCTGACATCTCCTTTCACATTTTAAGGAATTCCCCTTAGTCTGCATGTATCCATTAATGACATATACGTGCAACAAGCAACATCTTGTGTGTTTTTCTTTGGCAGATCACACTGTCCTCCTCACTGATCTCTCTGTCTGCTCTGTGGTTCCCACCCCCGTTATCTCTTCGCCCCACACACTGCTTTGGACTGAAACTCAGAGGATCAGGGTCTGACACAGCGTCATCCCCGATAACAAGATTCAGAGAAAAAACAGTGCATGTATGGTTTGAGGCCTGTAATGAATCTAACTCAATGATATAATAACAATGTTTAAGAAAAGAACAACAACCAGTTTGCAATAAAAAGCAGCTAAAGTAGTTGAGGCTTTATGAACCATTTGATTGGTCGTAAAGGTGCAAATATCCTTTAACAAGCCAAGCTTCCACACTATTAATTTTAAAGAGAAATCAGCATGGAGATCTAAATACAGGCAACAAACCAGAAAATAAAACTTTCCCACACGGCAACACAACCAGTCATATGATATTTTAGATCGACTGCAGGCTGATCATGCAACTAATGCAAACAAATGCTTCAGCCAGCCAGTCTGTAAACTCTGAAAAAGACAGTATGCTCCTTCAGTTTTTTTTCTTGCAAATGCATAAGAAACTGCTGAAAATGCTACAGCTGGTCCTTAACGAACCTCTTCAGGTTACATCAGATTAAAGGTAACAAGCTGAGATTCAGTGTGAACAAATATGGTTTACTTTATATCAAACAATCACAACACATTATGTGTATCACTCAGGCCTGACAAACATGCTGAACGTGTTTACCTTTTGAAAAGTGAAAACAGCCCTGCGTTAAAGATACAAATGACATCATCATGATTTTTTTTTTTTTTTTTTTAGAGTTTGGAAAGCACCCCCCAGAGCCAGAGAAGACATTATACACCTGTTTTCACTGGCTGTATAATACTCCTCAAGACGATTAAACTGAACTTCATGCCTAAAATTGTGGCAGTGTTCCTTTAAAACAAGGAAAGGGGGCTGGGTTGGTGTAGACATGTTGTTTCACATACTGGCAAAACATGAAATCCTGTCCAGGAAGTCGAGTTTGAGAAATAGATATAGATCGTACAACTCTGGAAAGTTATCACCCTGGCAATGATTTTATCTTTTGTCATGATTATCGCAAAATAATGTAGAAATAAAGCATCCATGTTACAAAGTCATCTACCAGGAATGTGCGTTTGCGCTTATTTGATTGGCTACTGGAGCTTCTTGCCAGATGGCATCACCTCACAGTTCATCGAGAGTTTGCCAGGTTCAACTTTTTTGCCAGAGCCCTCTGCAGCGACACATTACCGCCATTATTGTCAATGTCATAGACTGTATATAAACAGGGACGATGTGTCTCCACTTCCTACTTTTATGCAAAAGCGAAGCCAAAATATCTCGTTTCCAGAAGCTGCTATCTTGCTTGCGTCATGTCATTTGCAGTAAGAGTCTCCGCAGTAGAGTCGGCCGGCGAGAAACGCCCCCTCAGCTGAAGGAGGTTTGAGAGGGGCTATCGCAGCTGTCAATCATGATGTCACACCCCCTTAATAGGCTGCATTTATATAGTGCCTTTTTAGTCTTCCAACGACTCAAACATTCATACACTGATGGAAGAAGCTGCCATGCAAGGTGCCAACCTGCTAATCAGGTATAATGCTCATTCACACGCACACACACACACACACTCACACACCGATGGCACAGCCTTCAGGAGCAATTTGGGGTTCAGTGTCTTGCTCAAGGACACTTCAACATGCGGACTGGAGGAGCTGGAGATTGAACCAATGATCTTCCAATTAGTGGATTATCTGTTCTACCTCCTGAGCCACAGCTGTTATCGTGAAATAACTCATTAAAAACAAACTTATCAGAAAAACGAGCACTTGAACATACATCAGGTGTAATAAGAACTACCTGAAATGACTTATGACCTATACTGCAACCAGCCACCAGGGGATGATCGAGATGTTTTGGCTTCACTTTTGGGGAGCTGTCATGTCGTCCATCTTTATATACAGTCAATAGTCAATATACAATGTTAAAAATGTTTGGGTTTTTTTTTTGTACTTCTTTTGACTTTTAATAGAAGAATGAACAACAACTGCATACACAAAACTGACACATGAACATGAAGACCTTTAAAGCATCAAAAAAATCACAAACAAAAACAAAACATACGTATAGTACATACACAGACCATGGGATCCTAAAGATTACATTAAAATGTGTTTCTAATGCATATTTACACAGAGTCTAGTCAAAAGGTTTAGATGTAAGTAATCCATTATGTTCAGTTTTTATCTTTCTGAGTTCTCATGTTAAAAGTAATTCTCTCTGTTACATGAATATCGTCCTTCAGTTATTTTTGACTTAACTGTTGACTAATTCACATGGCAACGGTCGATGTTACCCTAAACAACTTAAAGTTTTCACGCTTTACTGATGTCACTCAGGAAACTAAATATGTTGTGAAACAGCGAAGGCAAACTGCAGCACAGTGAAAATATGAAGATTCTGTAGAAACGTTGCACTTCCTGCTGACTTTGCTGTTACTACGTTTTTTGACATTGTAAGCTGCTAGTTTTCAAAAAACCTTACAAATATGTGGACAGAAGGTAGAAAATATGCCAAATAGACAATATCAGAGAGGGTTGATGTGGTTTGCCCGGATGTTTTTCAAAACCACGACAGGAAGTGGAAGTTTTATAAGTCACATGAGATGCTGTTGGTTTGTTCAATCATCACTTTCGCTTTCATCCAGAATAGAATACCCTTTAATCAATTGACCTCAATGAATAATATAAGCTGTAAAATCAGGAAACATTTATACACTTTATAAACAGTCCACTGTACAGTGTGATCTGAGCAGAGATCCAACCATAACCGCACTGTGACTTAGAGGAGTTTCGAAGATTTTCCTTGATGCTGATGCATTACATTCCTCTGAGCTTCACGGTCAGTTAGGTGTCTGTTTTATGTTCAGGACAGAGTGAACCATTCACCCTCCGCTGAAACACATAAAGCTTAATATACAGCCTAAGCAAACACCTCTGATTGAATCTCTCACTGATAAAAATCCACTTCTGACAAGCTGTGAACATAATACCAGTGGATGCTTTTACTCTGTGTCATAGTCACACGAAGCTTCAAAGGATGCGACGGTACACTTTTTTTTTTTCTGTTTTATGTAGCGGTGCTGGTAGAAGTAAGGGTTGCAGTGAATGTAGTATTCAATATTCATAACAGTTTAAAACAGTTTAAAACTATTTAAATGACGTACTGTTGTGAAGGAAAAGGAAAACTCATTAGCAAACGTCTGGCTGGTACAGACTGGGTTCCTGTGTTATTGGTTTTTTAAACTTTACTATGGATTACATAATAAATGTGCACACCATATGGTTGGCACGGCAATCCCAAATACTCACTCACTCCTTGAGCTGTGGTGTTGTTTTTCCATCAAAGGAAAACCAGCACCCCGAGCCCCTCCCCACAACCCAACACACACATACAGTTCAAATCCTCAGGTGCATGTACACACACATACACACACACACATACAAACACACAATTTCCAGTTTGTCTACCTGCTGTAATAGCCAGAGGTTCCAACACAGGAAACACAAAATTGAAGAATTTCCATGTGTTAATCTTCTCTTAAGGTTTGCTTGAGGCAGTAGCTGTAAATCAATATTTGTGAACATGAACAGTTATTTCCTAAAGCTAAAAACAGACAGCAGACATTTAAACTAATTTGTGATGTCATCAAAGCACAGAGTCAGAGCAGTTTAAATGGCAGTGACTTAAAAGGCCAGTTCAACTCTTGCTTTAAGCAAAGTGCAGCGTGCAAAAACACCATCCTGTCAATCTCAAACTGGTGCTGCGACACACAAAAGTGTCCCGTTCCGTTCCGTACCACTGACAGCTTGAAACAGATGCATCGAGAGCACAGCTCAAACTTTATCATCAGCTTCATCAACAGCGGAAACCTACCCTTGCACTCTTGTTTGTCACTATACTCATTGTGGTAATGTCACCAGACTGAGTGGGATGATTTACCTTGGTGTCAAAAGTGGTTGCAAACCAAAACGGCTTTGCAGAAACCAATCGAAAGGCTGCCTGAAACAAAAGCTGCCACTGAAACATCACACTTTACCTTAAAACATCCACAGAAATCACTTTCTGAATAAATTTGAGGTGAGAAGTGTTAACTTAATATCTGAATAGGTTGTTCTCTGAGACTTAAGAAGTGGCAAGTCAGTATTCCGTTCAAATTCAAATTACAGCGCCGCTCAATGTCATCAATCTCTTCATCACCTCTGTCAGACTAATAGCTTAATTGTAGTGAATACTGAACTTGTGAGAGTCCTGCTGGTTTCGCGAGGCTCCATCCATAAAAAGCTGGACTTAATAATGCTTGAACCTGCTTTCACCATCTCAGTGTTAAACTACGTGCAGCTTCAAACAGCTTTAACTCAGAAAAACTGTAACTATTCCGTATTAAAAATAATATGTTTACCTAAGAAAGCCCCCCTCACTTTACCATTCTTTCATCTTTTTCCAGTTTTGGGGGCAATCCAAATTCTTTTCTCTCAATTTTGGCAACAGGGAACGAAGAATAAGGTCTTAAATCCAAACTGAAGTTGCCTGGAGCATATCTGAGTCCTAAAGTTGAGGGGTGTATGTATCTGAGAGTAGTTCTGCGGTGGTACATTACTAATGTGCTCCCTCACGTGCTGTGGGGAAAAAATGGGCGTTCCTCTTCCTATTCGCCACATGACATTAAATACTTGAGAATGATGTTAAAAGTCTGTGGGAACAGCTTGTTTCATAGGGAGGAGGCCACAAACCTGTGAGCTAACCCTGCAGGAAAACTGTGTGGAAAGACTCGGACAGGCCTCCCATTCCATAGAAGTCCACCTTGTCTTTTATAGCTGCGGTGGAAACGGGTAAAATGGGATAGTTTGGCCTTTGAAAAGAGAAATAATGATTTGTCAGCCGGCAGGAAACAGCTGATAATCAAAAAAAAAATTTAGACTTAAAAGTAAAATTAAATTTCATGAAGACAAAATTGACAAAAGGCAAGTACTCCTCACAGTTATCATGGCGAACACACGCTCCCTCATGACAGATGTATTTCCTGCTGTGGTTACTTGTTATGAAGTTTTACCACAAACCTACTTTTAAACTAAATCAGCCCCATGCTCAAACATACTGAGCCAAAGCATCCTGCTCAATACCAGACGCAAAACCCCTCTGTGTGTGTGTGTGTGTGTGTGTGTGTGTGTGTGTGTGTGTGTGTCTTTAACAGAACAAACATACCCTCAGGAAAGAGAAGCCAATCCTTTTACAGACTTTATAATTACATCATATAAACATCACGCGCAACCAGTCTATTATATGTCATATATAATTATACTGTCATAACAATATTTAACCACATGTAATGTCACAGTAAAGAGGTAAATACTGTAAACATCACTATGAACTTGTATACTGATGAACAGCCGACATGACAGGTCCACTGACACAAAAAGCAATAACATGAGTTCAAATGTTGCTGCACAGACACATCCTATAGCCCCTCTAGAAATATCACAGTAATAACACAGAGCGTCAGAAATACTATAAAGTCTCTTCACTGAGCTCCTATGATGTAATGTTTTAATTTCAACCACACATGGCTGCACAAACAACATCAAATCATAAAAAACATCTGCTCCAGTGGTCTAAAAAGTGCAGCCTCAAGCAGAAAACTACGCTCAAGAGTTGTATAGTTGTTACCTCCATCCTGGGGAATGCGCCAGAGTTCGTCCCCTTCTGCTTTTTTTCTCAGTTTTTCGGTCTCTGGGAGCAAACTGGCTGCCGGTTGTGAGGAGATTGAGGAGCGCAGCAGGGACAGAGAGGAGCTCTGTGTTTATATCTGGAGCCAAATCAGCCTCATGGACGAGGAGGAGGAGTACAGTGGGTAACTTTTACGCGCATTTAGTTCCCCCTCTGCGCTGTCAAGCCACCCAGAGTAAAGAATACTACTTCTTTTCAAGACTTTCACAGTAAAACTCCTTATTTAGATGAACGGGGGGGATTTTTATACTAAGGTAGAGGAGGGGAAGGAAGGAGAAGGAGGAAGTGGTTGAACTGAGTTATTAAACATCTCGTGCTAAATACAGAATTCCCCTTTTTTATATGTATGTTTGGCAGAGAGGCAAACTGGAATTTCATCATTTTTAATCAGATTAGTGTTTCACCAGATGGATACAGTGAATACATGAATTCAACAAGTTTTAAGACTCTCTATATTAATAATAGGCACTATAATGCTTCTTACACACGAGAGAAAACAGTTGGATGGATGAAAAATGGAGTGAAATATTTGCTATTTCCACATTTTTTCTCACCTGTGGCATAAAAATGTGCAAGTTTGGCCTGAGAACGGCAAGAAGATAACATGTCATACCACACAGCGCCACAGCGGGCAGAGAAATATTGTATGTCTGTTCACTCAGTGATGTCACCACATATTTTGCTTTCCTCAGATGATGGGAAACAGCTGCTGTTACATCACTGATTGAAATGTGACCAGAAGATGAACAAGAAGTGCAACATTTTTGAAGATTTCAACCACAGAGCGCAGTGTAGCAGTAGTTACACTGCCTGATTTAACTGTTGAATAACTCGCAAACATCTCTACTTTTAAACCTTAAATTCACTTTCATGAGAAAATCCATCTAGTTAGAACATCCTTCCATGCCGATCATATTTTCTACTTTTACTTTGGAGACACCATTTCCTGACTTCTGGTATTTTTCTGGTTGTCTTGACTTGTGGTATGTGAGGTGGAGCAACACCAGCACACCACTGTAGTGTATGATTGGCTGAATTTAGCTTCAGCTGGTCTTCCATCCCCAGTATGTTCATGCATGCTGATAAATAAAAGTCTCTTTAGTATTCAGGAACTGTGCCTATATGAATACTAAAGAGTGTCTGTGGTATTTTTTATTCTATCATTAAAATCTTCCATCTTCCTAAAGGGTCCCTAAAACTTATTTTGATTTAATGTGAAAAAATTGAAGATGTATTGACAGCATCTACATCTTCAATATTTACAAGCAACAAACAGGTGTTCAAAAGTCTGACACTCAGCCTTGACAATAGTTAGATGTTAAATATCTCTGTCAAATAGGTTATAATCTCATGTAACAGGGAAATGGAAGGGAAATCAAGTGTGAAGAGAAGCTGCAAGACTTTTCATTCAGGTTGTGCATGTCTGTTTCCTGATGTCTGTAGTTGTAGCCTCACCTGCTCCTGCAGCTATTTAATCACATGCAGGAGCATTTGAAAGCATTGCTCACAGCGTTGCACATTTTTAATGCTGCTTGATCTCTTCTGAACAAACTGCATGTTGCACGTTCTCTCCAGTTTCCCCTATGATGCAAGTCCACGACATTCACAGCTGGCAAGCATGTAAATATTAGCTACTTTTTAGTCATTTATTCTCTTCTTGACTTTTCATGTAAGAATGAAAGATCTGGGAGTGACTCTGTTGTGCAGCCTGGAGCAAGGAGGAAAGAGGAGAGTCACTCACTCAAGTGGTTTGTGGTGTTGAAGTTTAGAGAAGCCGTCTAATGGATTTGCTTCTAACTCACCAACAACACACCACACACCACACACCACACAGGCTGTTTCTCCTGCTGCCATGTTGACCAACAATATTCCTTAAATTATCTTAAGGCCACAGTATGGTGGAGAAAAATAGCTTTCTGTTCACATGAAACATTTATTCTGACCGTCATCATCTAAACCTAAATGATTCATCTTTCATCACCTGCATCTTTTTTGTTTACTTGTCAAATAGCCAAAAGCAAGTTGTGATCTAGTTTCACAGGTTTATCTGGAGAGTTTACATTTTTTCTCTCATGTCAAACGTTGTTCATGTACAAACACTTCACAGATAACGAGTAGATATAAATAAGCCTCCAAATTGCAGGGAACTCTAATTTAGAGAAAGAAACGGAGCATTAAGTCTTCCGTGTGCAACATGGTTCATTAAACAAAGGAAATTTACAAAAAGCTTTGGAAGATGAGGTGATTAGTGCTTTATAAATGAAGTTTATTATCATTATTACTGCCATTAGAGGCATTTGAAAGCACTGTGGGAGTGCCTGGTGGTTTGTAAAAAGGCAAAGACACATTTGTGTTTGTTGTCTTACGGTCACCCAGCTGTGACAACAAAAGACTGAAAGCGATGTGACACTGGCACGCGTCCGGCCCGTTGCAGCCGCGAGATATGATTGCCATTGGGTGAAAAAGACAAACCGTTTCAGGCTTTCATGTTGGCGCATGAGAAATTACCTCGCACCTCTAAATAGGTGGTTACCATATTCCCTGGCCTTTTCATTATAGCAGCTCTCACAGCTAACATTAGTAGTGTTACAGATGATTGACCTCAAAGTCAGCTCAGGGTGGGAAAATCTTATGGGTTTCGGGGAAGAGGAGAGATGGCACCACAGGCTGTGAGGAGAGCTGCCTGCCTGGCTAAAACAGAAACAAGAAGGAAAGAATGTGAATCCCTCCAGACTTTCTAGCGAGAGTTGTTTATCAGACCCCCCAAGATCCTCCAACTCTCCTACATGACCTCCATTTTTATCAGCTTCCTGTGGCCTCATGCACGGACCAGCGAGCACAAGGAGCCAAACGGGAAGTGAATAAGTGTTGCTGATAATCTGTGGAAATGGGCTGTAAAGAGAAGCTGATAAAGATTTCTTCCAGAGAGAAGCAAAACAAGAAGCTTCAAACAAAAAAGAGCAGCGTTAATGTTGTTTGAAAGCCAAAATTTGATCAATCTAAATCAAAGGAAACTTTCAATAATTTGTCTGAACAAATATACTACTATCATCTTATGGTTCCCAGAAGCTATTTGTTACATAGTTTGTCTCTCCTGACAGGACCATACTTTGGCTCCCCCCTCTGGTGGAAAGGACCATTACACTGAAATGATGTTAACCAGTGCAGCTGTGTCAGAAAACATCAACAAGTCTCATTAGGAGATGAATGTAATGGGATGTTAGACATAGTTGATATGTGCACTCTATAATATCCTGTCTTGTTTGTGGTTGAGTAATAAAAGGAGCCACTTTTATCCAGAGAACTTCTTTAATAATACAGAAACAATCATCAACAGTTTCCAAATGTTAAAACAAGTCAGAACCAGCCAAACAAACACTTGTCATTTCTTTCAAAATCAGTTTAAATATGTTTTGTGTGTTTAGACCATAAAAATAGAATCATCTCCATCACTAAACATGGCAAATGAGTTTAACACTGATTATGTGGTAAAATAACAGTGTTTCATCTATAATATCATTGTGATAACTGTTTGATTTTCACAATAGGTATGTGTCACTTGTGATATAATATCAGGGCTATATCATCAAATTTTAATGGTGCTATATTTCAAATTCTTTTTATAATTCAAATGCCAATATACTGCAGAAGCAAAAGAGCTGTGTGCAGTACATGAGGACGACGCTAATAGTAGAAGTCATGAACTGAAAAACAGAGTCAAAACAAGCAAACTAATGCTGAGTGATTTGAGGTGGTGTGAAGATGGCCTGAGGGAGGTGTTGACAGCTCTGGACGAGCTGCTCGCGGCCACTCTCTTCATTGTAAAGAAAATAACCAACAGAGGAGCCGTGCTGCTTATTGATCTTTCCCCGGGTGATGGCAGGATGGTCTGTGAGAGATAAGCTTTTACTCGCTGCTTCAGCTCATCTGGCAGAGATGAATGGCTCGGTGAAAAAAGTGTCATGAGGATGAGTCAGCCCAGAGCGACTTTGTCTCTTTGTATCTGTGCAAACCAAGGCCCCGGTGATTCATGGGTAAGATCACGACAGTTCCTTTTAAAAGAACAAGATGTATGGCTGACAGACCCTGAAAAAGTCTTGGGTTTATTTTAGGATTAGACATTCTTCAGGTTAAAAATACATAACTTTGACGTTACTTTTTCTCGCATGAGTGCATGAGGCGGAAAAGTGTACGATTACTGATCCAAAATGCATCATCAAAGAGGAATTGTACAGCGGTTTCAAGATTATGCGAGTGGAAGCAATAACAGCAATAAGCTCTGCCTCTGCTGACAACCTAATATCCTTTTTTTCCTCTTTGAAATGCACTTAGAGCAGCCATTACTTTGAATATGGTGATGCAGGGACGTTGGCTGCCAGCGTAAATCCAACTCAGAGCCCAGGTAATATAATAGCCGTGTCAGATTACATGTGATGGTCGGCACGTACGCAGCCCCGAAACCTCAGGGCTCAGGTGGCTTCTGTATCAAACACACAGACAACAATTGGCCCATTTTCATACTGATCTGCTTTTATCAAGTTTATGTTCCATCTATTCACTGTGAAGATGGCACACAGCCCCTGCTAACATCACACACACACACACACACGCACACACACACACACACACACACACATGCTAGAATACCCGATTTCAAATCTGCACAACTAATGGCCCACAACTAATAGGTTTACTTGTTTTTTTTTCATGACTTACGAGAACAGCAAACAAACAGTATGATAACAATTGTTCACCACACACTGAATAAATTCAATCTTGTGACAGAAATATAGCTGAGACTATAATAAAACATAAATGAACAGTTTCAAGTGTTGGCCGTTAACAAAGAGGGATGACTTACTAGTCAGTGCTGCGGATTGATGATATTTGTGAGTTGAAATGGTTTATGTGTTCAATAAGACGACAAGCAAGAAAAACATGAAGCAGCACACAATGAAGAGGTAAGTACTTTTTTGCACGAGGTATGTAACACTGAAACAGGAAAATGTAAATGACATAAAATCTGTTTTCTTGGAAAGAACATTTTTGCTCAGAATCCACTAATATCTTCATGACAAAAAAAAACAAAAACAGAATGTGAGATGGTTAAAAATCATCATCCAGTCTCTGTGAACAAAATGTCACTGAGTAGTAATAAAACTGACTTTGCATTGAAGTGCAGTGGAGCTTTTAGCCCTGGTTTGCCCCCCCCCTCCCCCTCCTCAAAGATATAGACCACTTCAACAGCGTTTCTGTTTCCTCTTCATCTGCAACTCCTGAACATTAAAGAAGCCTGCAAACTCTCCCCCTTTGGTGGTGAAGCCCATAAAAAAAACAACAACGCTCAAAGTGCTGTGTTGATGCCCCTCACACCCCAGTTAGGGTTTCATTTATGGTGGAGATGTGGTCAATTACAGAGAGCTGTCTCTGGCTGCGGTGGGCCTGTCTGGGCCGCTGGTGCAGCAGGAAGAGGCGTTTGGCTGCCGCCCTGTACTTCCGAGACATCAGGTTGTAGACGACGGGATTGATGGAGGCGCTGAGGTAGCAGAGAACCATGGAGGCCATGTTGAAGTTCTGGCTCAGTATGGCTGTGTCGTAGTCATCCACCTGAGCGAAGAGGTTCCTGCCGATGTGGTAGGGCAACCAGCATATGATGAAGGCCAGCACCACCACCACTGAGGGAGAAATAAAGTTAAGGGGAGGAAATTAGTTTCATTTAAAGGGGCATTAAAGGAATAGTTCCACATTTTGGAAACATGCTTGTTAGTTTTCTTCTTGAGTTAGATAAGATTGATACTACTCTTTTCATGTTGAGTAATATAGGGCCAGTTTACCTCATCTACAAAAATGAGACTTGAGATTTCTGCCTCAACACTAAGACACTGGAGGTTAATCCTTTAGTTAGATGCCACTAAAAGTAGGTTAACAGGTTTGGTAAACAGACTCTTTTAGTATTTGTGACTATGTACATAACAATTCCAATCAAAAATTTAAAAATATATATCTACCTCATTAGGACTGTGTGGGAGCTGTTTAAACAGATTTAATTTACAGTTCTTACAACCCATCTTAGGATATCTTCTTACCCAACAAATGTCATCAGATACTGATTGTAGTTCTTGTTAAATTCTGGTAGGTGTGCAAAAATACCCTGTCCATGTCAAAGCAGTGAGAAGAAATGTCTTATGTAAAATAACCAGTATTGTTCTGACTTTGACAGATAACAGTGTGTTTTTGTTGGGGCTTTATCATTTATAGTGAGAGGCTGATTAAGAAAATAGGTTTCCAGGGTCTTTAACTAACCAATGATCTATGATCACCCTTGACATATATTAATGACCAGCAGCAATTACAGCAACATCAAAAGAACATCACTCTAAGCCCACGCACAAACACTCTCACTCAGGTGCACAACCTCTCTTGTTCCCTTAAGTGATGGTGACCTGTGATTGGCTTCAACGGTGAAGTCACACTTTCATAATACAGGCAAGTGAGCGAACTAATTAGAGCATATATCCAGCAAAAATGTCCGCTGATAGGAAAACATATCACGATTTCAGAAAAGAGCAAAGCTTAATTTAGCTTTTGAAAGCCAGAAATCTTAGTGGCTGGGTGAGTCACTGGTATTGATCAAAAAGCCCCTGCGGATAAAATTATCATAAATCTGTGTGATGGGGACAGCCATCTCTGCAAGGATAAAACATTTCAATTCAGTAATTAAAAGAGAGGTATATCAGTAAACAGTTAATTGTAAATGGAGGAGCTACATTGTGGATTCACCGTGAGAAGGTGACGCAGTTTTGTCCACGATCGATCATGTCTTGCCCTACTGGTGCAGCTATCAGTGACTCAGTGACACCGACAGATTAAAAAGATGCCGGGGACTGTGAGAGCATGTAAATTTCCATTAAGGTGATTTATAGAGATGTCTGATGACAATCCAATTTGGGATTCAACAAATGTGGATACAAACGGCAGCAGGTCTGACAACATGAGTTCTGTGCAGTGTGTGCTCAGATAATGAACAGCGTTAATATCTTAATGGAAGCATCATGATTAAATATTTGGTTAATACAGATTGTCCTGGCTGCTGTCTTTTACTGTAAGACAGGGTTTCCTGCACAATATGCCAGGGCTGCAAATTAAGCCAATCAGTATGTGCAGTGGTAGGACATGATTAGCCTCAGACAAAACAGAATCATTTTCCCAGCTGATATCAACAACAACACATATGGAAGCAGCTTTCTCCTCTTTAAACTTGCGGGACAAAAAGCAACACAATGGCCTGTGATAGAACGTACAGACAGCTGGATATTTTATGATCCACAGAATAGGTGAAACTACTACAAATCACGTCTTGAAATATGTGAAAACAATAGTTAATTTTGCATTCGCAAGTACACACAACTCGGCTAATGCAGGAAACCAGAAATCCCACGTTCAGATCTGTCAGTCTGCCTTTTTGCTTCAGCAACAATGAAAGGCAGACAGACAAAAGTCTGATGGATTTCTGGTTTAAGCCTTTAACCAATAGAGAGAATTCTGTCTTTGTTTTTTTGCTGTCATTCCTGAATCTGAATTGTCTGTTATAAGTCAGGGGCAACAAAAAAGCGGAGAAAGGTAGAATCAGAGGAAATCCTTCTGGGTGATGTGAAATGTCTCTGAGCTTTCGTGAATAATTAGGGATGAAGTTTAATTGCAAATTGAAAATGTGAAACTCTGAGTCACAGTGCTGTAAGAGCTGTCTGTTAATTTAACAGTTTGACAATCTTAACTAAAAGGGGCAAAGCACAGTATATGAAGGTCTGCCGTTCAGTGGTAGTATTTAAGGTGTGTTTTTAATCCATTTTCAACTCACCCAGGATCTTGACTGTTTGTCTGTGTGACCTTTCTCTTGCCAAGGCGCAGGGGCCTTGCAGGTCATTCTTGCTTTTCCACAGCTTGCACCCAATGGAGCCGTAGAGGAAGATGAGGCAGAGCATCGGACAGAAAAAGTAGGTGGTGGACACCCAGAGCATGATGTGCAGCTGTCCAGAGCTGATGGCGTAGCTGGTATGTTTACACTGGCCCGTGTTGTAGTCCGGGTGCGTGTCATTGTCGTACTCCACCCCGACCAAGAAGAGCGTGGGTGCCGCAGACACCAGGGCAAAACCCCACAGAGCGAAGATGATGTACTGGACCCTGCGTTTGGTCACCAGAACCTTACTCCTGAGGGGGAAGCTGATGGCCAGGTAGCGCTCAATGCTCAGAGCCGTGATGTGAAGGATGGTGGCCGAGGTGCAACCCTCGAAAATGTAGTGATAGAAGCGGCACACCGCCTCCCCGAACAGCCAGGGCACGTACTTCCACAGGCGGTAGAGGTCAAAGGGCAGGCAGAGGAAGATGATGAGGTCAGACACTGCCATGCTGGACAGGTAGAGGTTGGTCGTGGTCTTCATGTCCTTGAAGTGCTGGATGATGAGGATGGTCATGGTGTTGCCTGTCACCCCGACAATGAAGATGAGGATGCAGATGACAGTGACAGGGATGAGGGTGGAGGTGGGGAACAGGGAGCCCTCGTAGTGGTGGTCGTCTATATTGTACTGGTCCATGGCCTCTGCTCCACCAACATGAAGCTCCACCTGGGGTCTGGTCCAGGGCATGCCAACCTCCACTATGTGCTGGCAAACGAAGTGTGAAAGACTCAACAGGCAGCTGTGGAGAGAAGAATGAGCCATTAAAGGACCAAACCTGTGTTTTTGAAAGTTTTATTTTTTGAGCTACAAATGATGTAGATTTTATATTATATATTATATTTATATGTTGACATTCTTTGGGGATTTTTAAATCTCAGGCAGCTGTTGGTTTCCATTCATTTATGTATGTTACAAGCATCTTTTAGCAGTATCTTGAAGCTTGCTCCAGATGATACAGGTAATAATCCATCACAGCGTAAATAAAATCAGCAATCATTTTTGTCATTATTGTTGCAATTTTATGTTGTAAATGGAGACTGATTTGAAAAGATTGCACCTTGTAGAGATAATGAAATGTGACAGAAATGAACAGAAAACAGAGGCTGTCTGGAAAAAAGAGAGCAAGACGATTTCTAAAACAATTAGCTGCAACATAAATCACACATAGGTTGTAGTTAACGGGCTAAAACATGCAAAAAAGCAGACATAACATCTTGATTGTGACTTTACCTTTGAAACTGAGCTGGATCTCTCAACCTTTCAACTTTTTCTCTTGGTCTCTGTTACTGTGTGTGTCGATGAAGAGCAACAGCAGGAGAATCACATGAAGTGGCAGAGCCGGTCCCTGATGCTCAATAGCCAGTCAAGCTCTGGCGAGAGACGAAGAAAAGAGCACCTCCTCCACAGCACCCTGAGGAGTCAGGGAGCAACCGGGAGGTTGTCTGTTGTGTGTGTATCTAAGTAATCTTCTTAATCTAATGATGACGGGATAGATGACGCTAAAAGGCATAAGATGGAGAGAATAAGATTTGAGGGAACCCCCTCCCTCTCTGCTGCTTCTCTGGGAGAATAAATGCAGATTGAGGATCATACTAATCTGTACCGAGCATAAATACACAAGAAATATACTTAAAAAGAGGGATATAACTTTAATTAATTAATACATCAATCACTTAAATCCCAGCGTGTTTGCCAAGCTGTCTGGAAGTAGTCACTGAAAAATGAGTTCTGTGTTTGCTTAATTGTCCACCAGCCCCATCTGTCTCTGCGCTCAGCTTCATCACTCCACACTCCCACCCGCTCATCTCTTCCTCTTCACCCTCAACTTACCTATCAGGCTTGTTATAACAAACCTAACTTCAACAATGCTCCGATGAGTAAAAAGGAATGCCATGTTTTTTTAGAAAAACATAAAGTTTGGGTGTAACCGGGGCCTAAAAGGGTCAAAAGAAGTCAAAATCTTTATGTCACTTTGGTGTAAAATGTTGCAGAGCTTTATAGATAATGAATGGATGTTTGAATTGGGGCACTGGATTTGTTGATTTAGGAGATTTTTGTTTCTTCTTCTTCTTTCTCCTGGTTGAGATTGAAAGTCTAGTTTTATATTAGAATTTGGTGTCGTGTGAAATTCATTTTGGTACTTTATGATCTCTTATTGTGAGTATAGTGACTTCATATCCAACTGAATCACAAACTCAAATGTTTTCTGTTTGATTTTAAAGCTCTGGAGTGAGACAAAGAGTGGTGCAAACTCTGCAGATCAATAATGAGAACTGGATAACTGATGCCTCTGTGTGAAGTGAATCTCCCATATTTTTTAAATGGACGGCATTCCCCAGTGAGTGCATCGCACATCATCACAGACCTACGTCACGGACATGCACGCAGGTGTATTTTTAGTTCCTGATCTACAGGTTTTTTTTTTTTGTGTCCAAAGTAACATTAATCACAGCAGCCTGGATGACCTGCTTGGATGACCAACGGTGTGCTTTGTTGGTTCAGAGCCACCATATCCATTAGATCTAAATGAACCTTTGCAACAAGAGTCACACTGACATCGGGGTGTATTTGTGTGTTTACACTGAGCTGACCCGCAGCCGGATGCAGCACTCAGACCTCAGAGGGGCAGCAGGAATGTCCCTCCTCTGTCATTGTTTACTCCTCTCAAAGCTACGCGACAGGGAAAGCTTGTTTGCCTGTTTGTTTCTTTTAAAAAAAAAAGGGGGTTTCCAACCTGTCTCTCAACAAGACCGATGTTGTACACTGAGCGTCGACCAAGACGAGCGATCCCACTCTCACCCTCATTAATCATGGCTTTTCTTGCTAACACCGCTTAGGTGTGCTTGCACAGTGGACAGGGACTCCTATATCTTACTTTAGAAGCTTTCATTCAGCCGTATCTCTCGACAAGCTTTCTCGTCTTGAGAGAAACGGGATGGAAGAGGAGAGAAGTCGAGCAGACAAGAGGAAAGAAGAGGATAAAAGATTTTCTCAGACTACGGCCAATCATCTGAGCTGACAGAATGAGAAGACAGGTGTATATCTTACTCACAGATCCTTTGACTAGACAAATGTCAGCGCTGACTCACCATCACAGATTCAGCTTTGGGCCTCAAGTCTTGCCTCTGAGAAAGCCTTTGGTATTTTAATACTGGTTCGGGAGATTGACTTTGTGACTACCTGTTTTTATCATCTGTGAAAATACAACAGTAACATTTGAGCGATGTAGATGTCCTTTATAAAATGAAAGCAGTTGACAGGTTCAGTCTGTTTGTTTACTTTCTGTGTGAAGACTCCATTTCCTGGCATTGTGGGTCCATAATATATATACATCTTACTAAAATATGGTCAATATAGATAAGACTTTCTTTACGTGAGATTTTAATCACTGGTCAAACCGTTCAACTGCCTGCTCAGTCAGAAGGAAATGAAATGTTTAGTGTTAGCTTACTGCGTCAAGACTGAGACATGATTTTCCCCAAAACTTTTCAGATAATTTGCCTTATTACAAAGGTTCTGAAGACAGAGAAATAAGTAATATTTTTTATAATGTTCCCAATCTTTCCAGACCTGTGTGGGAACACGTTCTGTCCGCCAGATATTAAGTTGTTAAATATGAGATAAGGTTCACTAATATATGAGACTAACAAACAAGGCATAAGCCCACCATCCCATAGAATGACAATACTTTCTATACCAGTACACCTCAGTGTGTATTATCACACTTCTGCTGTACAACTATAAGAGATGTGATGCCCCCCCAAGTTTGTTTGGAGTCAGTGTAACTCAGGGTTAGGTCTGTTTCACTAGTGAGGGTTGGATTAGTAGTCTTTGCGAGTCAATTAATTAAAATTTTGATTAATTGATTGAAAGTTGAGTAATTAAAAGTCTATTTATATTCAAAAATTGTGAAAAATGTCTATCACAGTTCAACCAAAAACACTAAATATATAAATATAATATAAATATACACCAAATATACAATAATAAAACTAAGAAATGCACCAAAGCCTCACATTTGGTAAGTTGGAACCAGTGAATGTTTCGTATTTCTGCTTGAAATAGGGGTTGAATAATTAATGGATAATCAAATAACTGACAGTTATAACTGATCAGTTATTGATTTAGAACAGGTGGTTAAACTGTTGATTGGAACTACAGATTGAGGTGTTGTGGTACACATGCCAGCCAATCAGAAACAAGTATTTCATGACCATGTATGTATGTATGTATGGCCATATAAATGATGAGTAATCCGAAGACACACATACGTCCAAACTTCAAACATGATTAAGAATTATAAATCTTTTATTGTGCATGGATCCTTTGTAGATATCATGGCTATACAGATACACTTTAGATACATTTCTATGATTATACATTTTTTTCCCATAACGAACATTTTAAAGTGATATGTCTGGTAGTATGTATAGTATAACAAATTTTCATTTTGGAATGTACGGTGTATGAGGTAACTGCAAACATTAAAATTACATAAAAATGGTCTCTATTTTTGTGCATATTTTACTCATTTTTGTAGCATTTTCTTAATCTCCCCAACCAAAGGTAGTAAGCCCAGGGTGAAGAGGTGTTAAAATGGCACACATTGCAATTGCTATCAAAAATAGGAATTTGAATTCTTTAAATGACAAAGAGAAGACATTTGCAGAATGTCTGAAAGACCAAATCATGTAATTATCCAAGACGTTTTGCAAGGTACCTGTATTTCATTTTTACGGTTGCAACAGCGGTTATCTGCCCAAAACCAAACAACAATAGACCCTACAGCAGATTACTACTGAAAAAAATCAGCGTTAGCAATCTGTTACGAATACTTAACACACAGAGAAAAAGGTAAATTTAGATTCACAGGAAGTACATGATATAACACATGTTGTATCTGCCATTTGCGTTCCATGATTCATGAGTACTCAGGATTTATTATTTTCTCTGGAGAGTATTAACTTATATTACTTCAATATTATAAAAAAATATACTTCACACATGTATAACCTGACAAATCAAAATAAATCATAGTACACAGAACTACTTTCCATTTCGCTCATGATTACGTATATTTACTAACATCAAATAAATGTTGAAAAAAATAAAAGTAAATAAAACACGTTTTAGAGTTTTCTAACACTAAAAAAAAAAACATGAAAACTTAGAGAAATTAAGAAAATTCTCCCGAGATTTTTTCCTCTCCAATTAAGGCCTCTGAAACAACTGGTACATACTTTTTTTTTTCTCCGTTTTTTTTTTTTTTTTTTTTCTCTTTTGCTGAGATAGATCAGCTGTTTCAGTGACATATTAATGTGGTACTACAACTTTTAAAACACCCAAAACACAAGTAGGGCTCGCACAATCTCAAAGTGTGTTCTATAAAATGCATCACAAGACCAAGACGCAGTCAGTCGAGGTTTTTTCTTTCACTAAGGTGCAAAATCAATTACTGGGGAAAAAAACCAAAATAAACCAAAATAAAACAGAACATACAGGTAAGCATACATTTTTTGTGCTGAACAACAATATTTCGGAGTAAAGCAGCTGCATGATTGTAAAAACAAGCTACAGTATAACTATATGATAGTAAAAATAATTAGAATTCACTGTTAGTTTGGTTTTTGTTTGTTTTCTAACTTTATACTGAGCATTTTTTTTTTTTCTCAAACTTACAGGTCCTTGTGTCTTCACTGTACAAAAATATACTAACATTTCTCCAGTCATTTTTGCATCCTTAAACATTCTGAACATCAAAAAGGTTGGAAAGTGCTAAATGAACGTTCTATAATGTGAACAAGAATTTCATTTTTCGTTTTCTTCTCTCGCTAGACCCCTTAAACTCCAGCAGGGGGGTTAAGTCCCTTCATCTGGCCCTGAAGCCCTCCCAGCCGTGTACCTTTTTGTGGCACCAACTACATACAGTATACACATCTGGACACACACACACACACCCCAATGTGCAAACACTGGCCCACCAGGTCCCAGGATCAAATAGCACATAGGCTAATGACACACCTACGTACTATTTTTGGAACACATCTATCAAAAAACAGTTTCATACTGGACACGTAAATGGAAATATAAATAATGACTATCTCTATACACATATATACTGTTTTATATATATATACTGTAATCAACAAGTACATGAGTCGAAGCGCCCCTTCCCTCCCACCCTCTCCCCCGAAAATTAACCGTATCCCTGCTCTTTCTGAGTTCCTTTTTGCACAGGAAAGCTGATCATGATGGAACAGAAATCTCAACTGAACAACAAGATACCACAGAGTCGGGGCGGCAGGGTGACAGAGGCAGGAGAGGAAGGTATCACAGATGCCAAATAAGGTGTTACATCCTCAATTTTTAAACTGCTATTAAGCCCACGCTCACCGGCCCTCCCTCCCCCTGAAGCTAATGCGATTACTCTGTTGACAAGAGAAAAAAACAGTAAGTACAAAAATGAAGAAAACAAAACAACAGAGAGAGAGAGAGAGAGAGGAGGGGGGGGGTAAAGAATAAAGCTATAACCCTGCAGCTGGGGGGGGGGTGCGCACTGCTCATTTAATGACAAAGTACTGGATGACAAAAGCGATGAGGATGGCGATGACTGCGAAAACCATGAGGAGGAGGAAAGCGCACTGCTCGTCCGTCAGGCTCCGTCTGGCGCGGCTGGACTCCGCGCCGGCTCTGGACCCCGAGCCGGCCGCGGAGCCGCCCGCCGCCACGTCGTTCCGCTGGGGGGAGAGGGTCACTGTGGGGCTGTAGGGGCCGCTTAGCTCCGGGGCGTCCTGGCACTGCCTGATGGCACACACCCGGAAACGGTAGTCGCTGTTAGGCTGCAGGTTCTGGACGTGGAAGGATGTGGCAGAGCCTTTGTAGGCCTGAGAACGGGAGAGAAGAGGAAGTGTGATTAAAAAAAAAAGGGGATACAAGACAGGAAGAGAGTGGGGAAACGGATAAAACGACAACAAAGGAGTCAAACAGTCACTTGGTTTACCATTTTCTCATCTACTTGTTCTCCCATTTATATCCTTAATATCCAATTCAGTCATATGAAGATCTTGACTCTATGGATGTCGGTCGAACAGTCGATGAACCACGCTGGTCCAGACTGAATTATCTCATTTGCTACTGGACTGCCGTGAAATTTTGTACATTCATTGTCCCTAGAGGATGAATGTGAACAAACTTCATGCTGCTGAATTAATGCATTTCCTTGCATCTCAAATACTGTAATTCAGCTGCTTTGATGAGGAATCTTATATATATATATATATATATATATATATATATATATATATATATATATATATATATATATATATATATATATATATAAGCCTAAATCTGGTTATCAATACTGGTGAAATTGCGTTTATTGAAATGTGTGTTGAACCTGTATTGGCCGGTAAAGCTGATGAAATCCTTCCCGTCATTGTGCTTCTGAACAAACGGATGTTATGGCCTTTCAGCTCTTTCGAGTGTCAGGCGGAACGTAAAACATTAGGCGTCCTCTCTGTTAGCTCGGAGTAGTTTTCAATTTACAGACTATTTTTCTGATTTATTTGTTAGAGTTGTGTTTGTTGCCTTGGACGAAGCGGGAAGCCATCTGCCTTAGCTGTTTGCCCAGCTGACACACACAAACACACACACACACACACACACACACACACACACACAGACAGAGGTTTTTAGAGCACCGTGTCAACCTGATCTGTTTGGTTGCTAGAATGGTACTTTTTTTTTTTATTATTCTCTTTATTGAGTGATAAAACTTCTCATTTAAATTGTAAAAGTGAGACTAAAAGTGAATTCAACACATCCCCGGCTTTTCTTGTTTATAAATTGAGAATCCATTGAAAAAAAATACTGCAACCAATAATATTGGAGGAGGGTCTATCTCAACCAAACGAATAATCCCCTCTTAAACAGAGCAATTCGAATCCCAGCCGGAGAGACGGACGATAAGGATGGACACAAACTCAAACGGGATGGCAGCCACATATTTCAACTCACAGACTCGACGTCTTGATGTGGTGAGATTAGCATATGCCTGCGGCGGCCATTACTCCACGTTAACGCGGCTGAAGGCCACCGAGAGGGATGAATGTGCTAGCAGGGGCCGGACACCTGGGATACCCTCATAGATCAATGACCTTTTGCATAATGTGCAATTTAAAGCCGGCGGTGACTAATACGGAACTCTGCAATGCCGCGGTGAAAACATTAAGTCCCCTTGGATCCATCTGTGTCCTGATCTGCATAAAAAGAGCGCTGTGATGAATGGCAGGTCAGCTGCGGGTGAGGAGTGAAGGACACTAAACACAAAAAGGAGTAGAAAAAACCTTCACGGAGTAAAGTCTTTACCTGTTTAAAGTCGGAGTTTCCCATCATGCACTGCAGGGTGTAGATGACTGGGTCCCCTTTCATGGGTGGCAGGGCCTCCCATGTGACTTCGCAGGAGTTGTCATCCAGACGCTCCACTTTAGGGACTGGAAGGGAAGGTGGGGGTGGAGTGAGAGAAGAGAGTGTAGATGGAGTGAAAACTACACTGATGGCAGGAAGTAACCGCATTAACTGAACTTCTGCCACAATTTAAAACAAGAGATCCAACCAATCAGAACAATTTGCATTTCTAATACTGAGGAATTTCCTCCATGTATCATTATATTAATAACACTTTTTTTGCTTTGACCTCAGTTTAACATGCATTGTAATCTACAAAACCTCATTGGAGCTTTAAATTCTTAAAAAAAACACAACATAAAAGACAAAATTGACATCCAACTTCCCAAAAAATGTCAGATATGCTGTGAATATGTGGATGTTTTTGAAAGTGGGACTGCTATAGAAACCGTTTTAATAAAAATGTACTTACTTTGATATGTACAGTGACTCAGCTGACGGATTAAGTGTGAATTCTACACAACTACATGTGACTTTTCCCCATTAGCGGAGTGCAGCAACTATGAGTCATGCTCTTCTTTAGGTAGGTGGCATTTGAAGTAAAAACAATAAAATATACGGTTGTATTCGACAGTCAGAGTTCCCTGGTAATCATGAAGAAATACAGCGGCGAGGGAGGATTTTTAATTCTTTGTGGCATTATGATATCAGTCTTTAAACTTAATTATTCTGAATTCAAAACGGTTTATATGGTTGAGAGTCCACTTCACCGTGTAGGGAGACAAACACTGACAAAACCGGCGACTGACGTGATTCAAGAAGAGGTGCTTCTCTGAGAATAAAACCCACATCCTCATTACTGACTTCAATATGTAGGATCAAAAGAGGCTTTGCAGAGGCTGGGTTGAGACCGGACCGCTGAGCTCAACGAGGCCGACTCATGATGACAGCCGACGAGTGAATATCTGGCTTCTTGCCGGGTCTTAATCAAATGCGAGTCAAACTTGGGTCGGCTGAGGTTAAAAGCTGAGTACTGGTTGTATGTATGGCGGGAGTGAGTGTTTGTAAAGATAAATAGGAGCTGAAAGAAAGAAAAAGAAAGAAAGGAAGAAAGAGAGTAAAGGCTGCCAACTGTACCTTTCACAGGGGCAGGAGGAGAGCGTGGGGTGGTGAATGTGTAAACATTGGAGAAGGGCCCTTCGCCCGCCTCATTAAAGGCCTGGATGCGGAACGTGTAAGAGGTAGACTCATTAAGCCTCTGGACTTTGTGTGTGTGGCATGGTCCTTTATACAAGGATATAAATCTGCAATGACAGGAACATGAGAAAAAGAGAGAGAGAGAGAGAGAGAGAGAGAGAAAGGATTTAATGAGCAAAAGGGTAAAGATGACAAAAGCAAACAAGACGAGCGACTCCTCCGTCAGGAAATGTACAGTAACATAAAGCAGATCATCGCTTCCTGTCTCCATATGAGGTTGCTCCGTCTGGTGCGTTACTTTCTATGTACCCCCGCCCGCCTCTATACAGTTATCTGAAGCTTTTGTCTCCTCTTATCAGTTTCTCTCTTGTCAGGTCGCTTCCCCTCTCCTGACTAATGGGGCCACCGACCTGCCGCTCTTATCCCCCATCTGCAGCTGATACTGGAGGGCGTCTGAGGTGGCGGCTTTGGCTGGACCGTCGCCCCACTTGAGCCTGAGGGTCTGGTGGCTGAAGGCGGTGCACTCCAGGCGGGGTGGCAGCGGGGGCAGAGGCTTCGTCTTCAGCTTAAAGGTGTGACTGAATGGGCCTGCTCCCAAGCTATTCAGGGCTTGGATTCGGATCCTGAAGGAGAAGAGAGAGAGAGATGTCAAGATCGGAGCGAGGACTGAGCTGTGGCCGGAGCAGAAACACTGCAGTGACTATTAAAGTGGTATTAACAGTATTTTATCTCTTCAGCCTCTGTTCATGTAATATCATGTGATATTTATCCTAGGAAAGAGACGTTTTATGTTGTTTTTGGCTTCGTTTCTGGTTCTGAACAACTGCCTTTTGATTCAGTTGGCGTCCTTGAGTACAAAGTATCACAAATGTGGTGTGTGTGTGTGTGTGTGTGTGTGTAATTGATTTGCATTACATCTGTTGACATTTGAAAGATGCAAAAGGTGTGCGGCGCAACTGTAAAACAACATTTCATAATCTTTTGAGTTTCCGTTGAGGAAGCGCCGACCTGTAGCTGATGTCAGGCTGCAGATGCTGGATGATGTGTCTGGTGACGGGGCCGACGACGATGGGTTGGCGTTCTCCCAGATCGATCAGGTAGGAGGTGATCTCGGAGCCGTGATCGCACGGGGGCTCCCAGCAGATACCCAAGCAGGTGGACGGAGAGTAGAGTGGTTGTGGCTGGGAACTGCTATCCTCCTCCTCGTCCTCTTCCTCCTCGTCTTCTTCTGCTTCCGCCGGGGTCTCGTACCTTTGCAGCTCGGACTCCTTCAGCGCGCTGATGTTGCTGACGGCTGCGGGCACGGAGCAGGGCGTCTGGCACAACACCGCCTCGCTGAAGGGTCCCACGCCGGCCACGTTCATGGCCTGCACGACAGCGAGACACGAGAGGGGTCAGTTAATCCAATCATGGTGACCGGACAGGAAATGTGTTATCATCGTGTTTGACCACAAGGTGGAGTTCTGATGTAAACAGAACCGGTACGGGTTTCAACATTTCCTGACAGGTATGTGGTGATTTCTAGTTTCTAGGCAGGACATAATTTAAAAATAAATGTATGTTTTTAATCAGTTGTTTCTGTGGAAGTCTGCTTTTATAGCCTTTAAATTGGAAACTGTTAAAACTTGTGTCTAATGGAGTTTATTTTTCTATAATCTTCTCTGATGTCCTTTACCTTGGAGGCACTGTTTTTGAGAGTGTTTTTAATAGTTTTTGGTTAGCTTTGCATTAACTGATGCATCATGAGGTATGTTGTGATTTTTTTCGCCTTCGTTCCCACTGAATAAATTAAACCTCCTCGTTTGATTAAATTTAATTCCCACTGACGTAAACGGGGATATTTTGTTGTTGTTTCGTTCGCTCTTTGCTGTTCTTATCGAGCAAACTCTAGTTGAGATGCTAATCAAATAAGTGGGAAATTAAACTATTAATTTTGTCGGGCGCCTCCTGAATCTTTACCAAGTCTCTACAGAAATCATCACGCTTAAATGACTCAAACAAGGGGGTTGTAAGGTGAGATGTTATCATTTATTCATCGTACGGGTGAGATATGATTCTATTTTCAGGGTGTATTTTTCACGTATGTCCGGGAGCAACAGATGAAAATTAGCCTGGGCTAGATAAAATAAAGTGTTAGTGCTCACCTGTATCCTGCAGAAGTAGTTGGTTGCAGGCAGCAGCCCTTTCATTTCGTGGCTGAGCCCCGGTCCGCTGTAACACACCTGCATGCTGCCCTCAGCGGCTCCCCACTCCAGACGAAACTCTGTCACTGGAGCTCCGTTGCAGGGTGGGGCCTAGAAGACAAACATCAAATGTGGTTGAACTCTGCTTTGACTAATAATTTGTGTCCGATATGGTTTTTCCACAAACGTTTTATTATCACTAAAAATTTACAAATTACTCCTTCTATCCGTTTATCATTTCATAAGTTTAACTGCTGCACAAAAGATGTATCTTACTTCACTTCAGCGTATATGCACTGGACCACGATTCGCTCCCAGACTAGTTGTGATGTCACGCTCATATGTACACTCGAGTAAACTGATTTAAAGTGAGCACAGAGAAACTTCTACCCCTTCAGCAGATGAATGTGAATACTTTCTAGTTTCAAACTCTGCACATACATCACTCGGTATGCACAGTGAGGCTTAAACATCCGAGTGAAGTAAGTAAGTATTAGGCAAAATGCATTTCTGAGTAGAGGGAGACTAATATATTCATACGTTTTCCAACTTATTCTCAGGATGATGTGAGCGCTATTAGAATTTGTGTTGGTCAGTGAGGGAATGTAGATGAGGTAGATGAGTGGGGTCTTACCTCCCAGCTCACCACGACACAGCTGGGGGATTTGCATGTGGTGGACGGAGCCTTGCATTGCTCGGGGGCCCCGGGGCCGGTTGTAACCTCGCAGCGCTCCGAAAGGGGCCCGAACTGTCAGCACGACAGAACAACAACAAAAAAAAAAAGTTTTACATTTGAGAAACTAAATATTTAAATCATATTAGGTGAGAGAGGAATGAAAGCATGCAGCAGAAAAACAAACAAACAATCTCTTCTCCTGCTATTGATGGATCAGTTTTGACAGTCTTTCTCACCCCAGCTTTGTTTGCCGCCTTGAGCCGGAAGCTGTAGGTTTTGCCAGGCATTAAACCTCCCACAGAGCAGTCCAGCTCTGGACCCTGGTAAACCTCCCGGCTCTCCTCAGACTGCGGCCCACTCACTTCCACGCTGTAGCAGGACACTGGGCTGCCCCCGTCTACCTGAGGGGGACCTGGGAAATTTGTACAACCAGTGTTTATACATCAATACACTTTAAAAAAAAAAAAAAAAGGGGGCTTTCCAGGAAAAGAAAAAAACATACAGTATAAAAAGAGAAATGTACAACAAAATAATACAAACTGCATTATCAAAGCACGCTGCTTTGAGGTAGTTCACCAGACAAATAAATGCATCAACAGAAGCTAGAATACATCCCACACAGATCTGAGTTGAAGAGGAATGACTCACCCCAGCGCAGTTGCACCTCCCTGGCTTTGGGCTTGCCCACCAGCCGAGGGGGCTGGCAGGGACCCGGGGGCACTGCAGGAGTCTGGACCTGCAGGGTCTCCGACAGCTTGCAAGAAAGACAACACTCCAATTAAGACCCAGAAAGAATAACAAATTGACAATCTCATCCCCCCCCCCCCCCCCCCTCCTCTCTTTCTCTCTCTCTCTCAAACAACACAGAGGATACAGATTGTTATTTTCACCAGCTTATCAGACTAAATCAGGCAACAACATGCCAGAAAGGAGATAAATGTGAAAGCTTCATTCAAAAAAGGTACATACACACACAGAGAAATATCCTGCATTCCTTATAAAGCTGTGGATAAAGTTGGAGAGATTGTCTGGCGAGCAGGGGGGAAATAAAAAAAAAAAAAAAAAAAGACCCAAAAAACGTTTTTTCTTTTTCCAGACTACTCCTGTGACAAAAGGCAAACATGTGAGTGTTATGTCACATTGATGTCACATTGTGCTACACCCAAAAAAGGCTGCAGCTTGCCACCGTGAGTCATGTTTCTTTTACAAGCTCCGTCATGAATAAATGCATGCGCTAACAGCTGATGAAGAAATTAATGAAGAGCGTCTGTGAACTGAACTAATTAAGAAAAACATCCTCTGACACATGCGGGGAGGGGTTAATCGATTAGCAAGCTTTGTCTTGTACTTACACACCAGGAAGCATAGTCTAATCTCTCAACATAGGAGACTGGCTGAATGACAATTTCTCATTAAAACTTACCATAAATAGAGCGCATATCTAGAATTATTCATGTAAAATTTATCAGATCAATCGTGGGATGTGGTGAGATTCGCGGCTTGCTTGCCCCTAACTGTTACATTATATGCGACAGCCGAGAAAAACGTGTCAATAATAAGGGAGCAGATAGGAACACAATGCGCAATTATCTGGGTTTATATAGCTGCATTGTTGTGTGGACTGTAATAGCCACCATAGAGGAGAGTTGACCCTGCTTTGTAATGACATTGTAAGTCCATTTTAAGTTAGATAAAGAAATGATTAGTAATTAGATTTGTGTCATTGTTATTTTTATTTAAAGTCACTTTTTTGGCATTATTGCCTTTAATGGACAGTTGAAAGTGAAGAGGCAGAAAATAAGGGGAGAGAGAGAGAGAGAGAGAGAGAGAGAGACAGAGAGGGGGGGGTATTATGTGCAACAAAGACCCCCAGCTGGAATCAAATCACAGACATCTCGCTGTAACCTTTCAGCTAACGGGGTGCGATTCGCTTTCAACTTTTAACCAGCAGTCTTTGTACTTGTCTATTATATTATGTATTTAATAAGACAGGTGAGATTTTGCGCTCCCCCCTTCTACCGGCGGATCAAATCGAATGGTAACTGATCGGCAAACTCTTTGAATTCCTGTGTGAGGGACCACGTGTGCTGATGCTGAATGACTCACCGGGCTCTGCCCCCCCTCGCTCATGCAGTAAACTCGTGTCTGGTAGGAGCAGCCGGGCTTCAAGCCTTCGCACACATGCTCCGCAGCTGGCCCTGAATACACCAGCTCCCATGACAGACCTTAAGTACAAACACATTTCAAAAAAAAAAAAAAAAATCATTTTTAAATTATTGTGGGTCACTTTCCAAAAACGTAATTTTCCTTTTTATTTCAATAACTGTCAAACATTTTCTTTATCACCGCTTGTGACTTACCGCTTAAGCCTTCAGACAGCTCCACAACATACTTTGTGACTTCTGCTCCGCCGTTATCTTTCGGGGGCTCTAAAGTGTAAAAACAAATTTAAAAAAAAATCATTATCAAACAGCACTGACCGAGTTCTTTAACTGGCTATGTCAGACTTCATGTTGCAAGCTCAGTTTCTACTATGCTATGCAAGTCTGGAAATTGGGAAAAAAGAAGCAATTCAGCCCAATTAGTTGTGTACTTGACTAATAAACGCACTATGAAACACGGGGAGGGATTAGATAACATAACTTGCTCCATCTCAAAACTCTCAAAACACTGGACACACTGAGAAATTTGACAATGTTTTCACAACTGCAGACATATTTTTTTTCATTTTAAAAACTGGAGGAAAAGTCCAGGCACAGCAGTGAGTGATGTGTTTGTTCAGTGAGGTGTAGGAAGGATTCATGTTGATGTTTGAATTAAGGAGAGAACTGTCATTCATCCATTGTACAGACTGTTTGGTATGTCATCCGTCTCAGGCGGACTCATCGATGGTCTCGCCGGAGCACAATGAGGAAAAAGTGAACTGTGCGCTGGTGTAAACTGGCCTTGTCAGGCTGTCGGCCGCGTGCGAGACTGAAAAGTTTTGATAAGGGAAAGGGCAACTGGTAGAAGATGCTCACCCCAGGCCATCTTGAAGCTGTTGGGCAGAACTCTTCCCCTGATGACAGGTCGGCAGGGACAGCTGGGTCTATCTGGGTTTGTGACAAACTCTACCACCTGGCTAGGGTTACTCTTCCCCTCGGAGTTGTATGCCGCCACCTGGAGGGGATGCATGAATACAGACAGCGAGGAGTCAGATTTTTCCTGTTGGAATCGGCTAGTCGATGAGGACAAGTGTATAAATGTCGTTAATGTTTCTAGATAACAAGCTGGACTCAGAGAAGGGTAATGAAGGGATTGGGGGAGACGCAGTGAGTATAAGAGCTGAAATATTTCAGGCACGGATGCAACGAGCCACACCTCCAACACCAACTGCGTCTTTGTCGTGTGAGGTTGTGTGTCAGCCGTTGAGTTTTGCACTTGTGACTATTGGAGGAACAACTCTGCCCCACCGCTCCGTGTCGGTACCTTTTATACAGAACAGCGAAGCGGATTAAAGGCGCAGTATTCCCGCCTTGAACAGGCTGTGTTAAAAGGGGCTTATAATGTCCTATAATGTCCGTTCTGCTGCAGCAGATGTGTTGCGCTGGTGTATTCAGGCCGTAACGCTCTCCGCCTGCAGCTGTAATGGCCTCAGAAAACATTATCAAAGAGATACAGCTCCCTAAATCGACAGATATATTTCAACAACATTGTTTCGATACCACAAATACTGCAATCAAAAACAAACAAAACAACAAAAAAAACAGGCAATAAGCTTTAGTGGCATTTGCATTTCAGCGTGGCACATCTGCGATAATATGGTAAATAAATCTCTGTGAGCCTGCTGAGTACAGCTCATCCACACGCTTTACCAAGACGAACCTACTCAGCAGCCAGCCTCCCCTCACCCTGTGTGGCTGGATGATTGGAAATTAGGGAGGGAAGGGAGTCTTGAGAGTGACTAATAAACATTTCTATAATTTATGCATATGGTGGTTTGTTTAGGTAAACTAAACAAACTTGTAGCAGTTTGTTTAGGTAAACTAAACAAACTGCTACATTTTCGTCAGTCTCATGTTTAGGGGGTGCTGTAATATGGATTTTTCCAGCACCTGACGTTATCACTTAGTGCAGGCAAAGGACGACCGTTAAGTATCGAGCTGCTTCGAATGACTGTGACGCAGCTCTCGGCTTCAACAGATGACTCAGTTTAATAGTAGCACAGCTTTTTAGCCAAACTGACTATGACAAAGTTGTGAAATATATATATATAATTCATACAATTAACTTCTATAATGAAATATAACTCTACTCTGTTTTTAAAAAGGGATAGGTCTATACATAAGTATTGATTATGTATTCAGCATGAACGGCCTTAGTGGGAACTGAACCACGAACCCTGGCAGCGTTAGAGTCACATTTCTAAAGAGTACGCTTTGTTCCCACAGTCAAACTCTGATTGCAGACACATTGCACAGGCTACCTGCGGTTTCACCGAGCCGAGAATTTTTTTTTTTTTTTAACACCTTTGAAAATCTACCTGGAATTGATCTGATGACTCATTTAAAAACTAGCAAAACTGTCAAGATGGTTCACTTTTGCTTGAACGTTTCTCGTCAGAGCTTTGAGGAAAAGGAAAAAAAGATGAGGTGTTTGTATAAATATACTGACTCAATCTATTTTTTCAACTTGATTGCATCTGTTCAGATTTTATTATGAGCATCATTCTTGCAATAGTCTTTACTACAGGTAAAGGATGGTCACCTGTGATTCGTCAGAGCCATTTAGTAAGTAGTCCATAGTCAGACGGTTAGTAGAGAAACAATTTAGAAGTGAAAATGTGAGAATAAGAGAAGAGGGGAACTGAGGGAAAGACAAAAGAGAAAAATAAAAGTGACATGGAGAGAAAGACAAACTCATTACAACCAGCCAAAAAAAGCTACTGTGGCTCCAACATTTTTGCTTGACTAGCTTCTCACTTGTACCCTGCATGTGATGAGCAGTGGAGTCCTCCTGTTTATGCTTTCAGTTGCCCACCGCCATGCTGGCAGAATCCTGCAAACGGATGAGTCATAGGACCACTGTGGTCCTCAGCACCCTCCCTGCCTGAAGCCTGTCCCCTCCACTCATACACACACACACACATTGCTGCAGCCTAAATTGAACCTGTGGATCACCGGCTTTGACTGTAAAACATCACAGGGCTCCCTTACCCGAAACTTGTACTTGGTGCTCCTGTGGAGGTTCTTGATGGTGCATGAGAGGTCATCTCCATCGTAGCTTGGCTGGAAGCCATATCCCTGGGACCAAGACAAATGATAAAAGAAAGAAAGAAAACAACCAGGTGAGCGATGACTTACAAGACAACCACTGTAGCACAGAAAACAAAGTGGTCTGCAGGAGAAAAACAGCTACAGGGGATAGGGGGGGGGGGACTTTTTTGTGTTTTCCCTGGCAGGCACTATGTCTGCAGGAATCTGCTTGAGAGAGCACAGGCAGTGGTGACAGTAGCTATAAATGTCACATAATTTTAGAGGGAACTGTTTTAAGTGTCACAAAAAATAAGATGTGGATTAGATTTTTTTCCCTTTCGCTGGGTGTAAATGTATAAGTGAGCTCCTCAATGCGGTAAGTAGCTACATGAGAATGTGAATCGACCAGGAAAATAGATGTCTAACATTGAGAACTGTATGTGTTTTGTTAATGGTGTTCATATTTCATGTTGTCTGCATATAAACTCAAAGAAATACACTGTGAAATACTGCTCTCCAAGAAGTAATGGCTCTGCAACTGCAACAGGCATCTAACATAGAAGGGACACAATCTGGCCATTTTACAGAAAAAACTTTTAGCTGCAGATACTAATGCGTCATTTATGCATTTCAATGTCAACTTCTTCTATTTAAAAGGAGAAAAAAAAAAAAGAGTTCATAATGAGGTAGTGAGTCATACCGAGCCTTCCTCCTCCATCTCCAAAATATAGTAGATGTCATCCTCCTTCGGAGAGCTAGTGGGCCTCTGCCACTTCAGACACAGCCAGGTCACCCCCGCCATCTCCAGCTCTGGAGGGAAGGGTGGCAATGGCACACTGCATGAGGTGAACAGGTCCACCACTTCACTGAACTCGCTGGGGAGGGCAGAGAGAGAGAGAGAGAGAGAGAGAGAGAGAGAGAGAGAGAGAGAGACAGAGGATGGGAGAGAATGGGAGAAAGAGACAGGAGAGACAGGAGTGAGAGACACACATGTGCACACAGATGGGAGACGGTGAATGGAAGAAAACAGTGACATAAAAACAGACAACAAGGGAGGGTTGCCGTCCGAGAAATAAGCCGTAAGCGTGTAAAAGGCGCCCACCTTATACCCATGTCGTTTTTGGCTGCGAGGCGGAAGGAGTATCTTGAGGCTGGTGAGAGCTTGGTAAGTCTGTACTGCTTATGAGAGCCATAGTAGCACTGTTCATAAGCCCCAGTGCCCTTCCCCTTCAGAGAACAAGAATAAGTCACTAAAAATCTCAACTGCATATAAAACATCAAAGCACATTTATTTCATGTAGAATAAAAAAAAAAAAAAAAATACCTCATCCCACTGAAGAATGTAGTTTTGGATCTTGGAACCGTTGTCACATGGAGCCTGTAGATAAACCACACGTGGTGTGATTATTACATCTTAATCAGATAATAAATAGTATACACATACCACTTCATAGACCAGTCTGTGTATGAAACCTTCTCTTTTTCACTCCGTATGCCTTTAAAAAGTAAAAACTTTAAGGAAGGATTAAACGCCTATAACTATTATTATTACTCATATCTCTATTATTATTCTTATTGTTGTTGTTGTTGTTGTTGCTGTGCTTCTCTGAGTCTCTCTGCCCTCCCTTTTTCTTTCTCTCTCAACCCAACCCACCTAGAGCCCGGTTCTGCTTTAGCGCTCTTTCTGTTAAAAAGGGGAGTTTTGCCTTGCCGTTGTCGCCAAGTGCTTGCTCATGTTGGGTCTCTGTAATGTAAAGAGTACAGTCTAGACCTGCTCTATGTGAAAAATACCCAGAGATAACTTCTGTTGTGATTTGGCCATATATAAATAAAACTGACACTAGCTACAGAGAAGCAATCTTCAGTAACACTAATAACAAATAAGATGCATCCAGGTGTGCACACATTTTTTTTTTTTAAAGATTATTTTTTCAGGCTTTTGCCTTTATTTGACAGACTGTATAGAGACAGGAAATGAGGGGTATGATATGTGGTATGCGCGTTAACCGTTAGGCCACCAGGGCACCAGTGCAAACTTTTTTTTTAAGGTTTAATTAATCAAGTGAAGGTTTGCTGACCGTGTATTGTCGTTCTTGCTAAACCCCCACACGTCTACACTCACACCTGGGAGGTGATCTTTGCAACTACTTTTTACTGCTAGCAATTAAGTAACTTTAATTAAGCTACAGAAATACCACACTGAATGAGATCTCAGTAACAGCAGCGACATTTGTTGACTGTTTCTCAATCAATGTTTACTCTTTTTATCAGCCGTTTTATATCATTTGTAAGGTGTGACCTTTTAGTCATTAACCAATTTCTCCTACATTTAAGCTATTTAAGAAGACAGATGCATGTGTGGCTAGAATCAGACGTTAAAACCTGCATCAAAAAAGGCGCTATGGGTACCACTATAATTAAACAGAACACTAAATTATATGTAACACCTTGGTATGATTACTGTAAACATAGAGACCATGCTATTTCTAGTGTTTATAATGAATCCTGTTGATTTCTGTTATATTGCTGGTTCTTCTCCATCCTCCTTCCATCAATCACCCTTCTGTTTTTACCTTCCACTGCACTGCAATTGTGTTCTTGGTCCCGCTGGCCTTCCTGGGAGGATTGGGAGGATCCGGCTCACAGCTTAATGTGGTGAAGCTCACAGCCTCTGACGGGCTTCCCTGTAAACAGTTACACATGGCCTGGACCCTGAGGAAAGAAGACCAAAGTGGTTACATGTTCCTCTGTGTATTAACACTGTAGCTAAAGCAAAAGCAGGTGGATGGTTGCACCAACCTGACGTGATAGTCTGTTGCTGGTCGAAGGTCTTCTAAAGTTGCACTTAGTTCTTCCCCACTGCATCAAAGGACAACAGGAAAAAACTTTAGTGTTATTTCAACTAACTATCAATGTAAAATCTCTACTCATGGCATCTTGCTGGTAATGCTTACCAGTACATGCTCTTGTACTTCCCGTCTTTGCCGCTAAATGAGATGGAGACCTCGTAGCTGAAGGGCCCGGAGGGGCTGCAGTCATCCTCCATACTGCCGTTCTCACTCTCTGGTCTGGTGGGAGCACTCCAGCTCACTACCGCTCCTCTGGCCTGGATGTCTGACACCTATCATACGAATATTTCATTTGTCACTATCGAGTCTACTTAACACCATCAAAGCTTTTCATTGAATGAAGCTTTTCCCCCTCCCTCTAAAAACACAGCACCTGCTAAATCCCAAAATACTTATCACACAATTTTACTAGCCTAAACCTGAGTCCAAAGAAGACCATGTCATGTAATTATTCTTGTACCAAGTTTCAAAGTCTTATAAGTATAGCAAGACAAGATATTATTCTTAAATTTCCAAAATCCTGACCAACAAAAAAGAAAAAAAAAAAATCACATAGCTTGGTAGAGGAAAAGACAGGGATCAAAATATTCAAACTTATGCCACTTTGGGAAAAGGTTTTCCAGCACTTGGCAGGATGTGCTGTGCAAGATTTTTTCATTCTGTTTTGAGGAGATTTAAAAATAGCCTGAGCTACACTGCGGGGGGGTGGGGGGGGGGGGATTCATATATGGAAGAACTCAATGAGGTCAAGTCTGTATCTCCTCCTCCTCCCCTCTGCCCCGGGGGCCCACCTTACCCCTTTGCTCCCTACAGTTCACTTCTCAGTCCTTTAACAAACCAGTGTGACAGCAAAGAGGGGAAATAAATAAATAAATAGCCTTTCCACTGTATTAGACCCCCCCCCCCCTCCCTTACAGTTTATCCATCATCTTTGCAATAGACTTGTTTTGCTACTTTTACAAGGAGTTCAGACCTTGGTGACAGTGTATGACAAATCCCATCTTATATGAGGTCAAGGAAATACTATTTCTAGTTGTACTGATTCTCATCCAGCTGCTGTCCAGATTGCTGCTGTGAACTTTCAAAGAATAAAAACACGTTTGTTGACTTTTGCATATATGCATATTCCTAGCTGATTATTGCCATGAGTCTAATATTCTAATCTTATATTTTTGAGCTAAATAAATGCTTGTCTATGAGCTGACCTGCAGTAAAATAAAGATATGAGACCTTGGTAATTGTCAAGTTAAAAAAAATCAGTATTTCATAAATTTTAGTAAGTGCCTGCATAGATGTTTGGCACATGTGGGAATAGAAACCCCCACATGGATGCTAGTCAGCAGGTCTGACTCCATTAGCGAGATGTCAGCAAGAATTCATCATGGATGTTAATAGAATGTTTAATGAAGCGACACATTTGCGTCATTACCAGTTTTCATGAACACAGCGCTGATAAGAGTCACATAAAAATCATGCGAGTTGTATCAATTAGATAAAAGAAAAGAACAATTATGATAATATAGCAGAAGTGAATACTAACCACTGCTTTACTGATGGTACTCAATAGCGCTTGCAGGGCCTGAGCTTCCTCGTCCAGCTCTGAGGAGAAAAACACAGACATAAAACGTCACCGACTTTATGAAATTGAGAGAAAAATCTTTTTTAAAGTGCCTGTTTCTGTTTAAATTCAACTATTTCTTCAGGACCCTATGTGATCTGCAATATTTATCTCACTATTGTAACGTTTCTGAGTGTTATTTCTGTGCTGTGTGCTTCTTCTTGACAGTTTAGTAATGGCTCTAAGTTTGCACCATCTACAGCATCAATGAAATAGCCGTTGAAAGAAAAAAATAACCCAAAACATTTACATTTTAGTAGCATATAGCTAACATTCTTGTGTTCCTAGATTTTAGCATCTTCATTGTGGTGAAGTTTCTTTTTCCTCCACTTTCAAAATTGACAGTAATACCTTAATTATACACTTGTTTCACCAAATAGCAGTGTCCATGATTAATGAGTAGTCAGAGTTCACGCAATCAAGAATAATGTCGGCCGTGTTGCTGATCCCTCTCTGCCACCAGCCACTGTGGCGCCATTCTCGGCGCTTAAAACACAACACAACATCCCAACATCCGTGTTGGTTGTAGGGCCCCGATAGTAAACCTTGACGAACCTCTAACCTTCTAACCTCCTTACCTCCTGACTCTCCGTTTTTTCCCCTGCCTGTCTGCTTATCAGGGCCGGCCGCCGCGTGGCTGGGCTGTCCCTGCTCCGCCTCCGGCCCTTTCCCTCCGACTCCGTTGTGAATGTCCTGCGTCGGCGGGCTGCTGCAAGTCTTCTGCGGCGAAGGGGGAGGGCTGTCCTTCACTTGCCCTCCTCCTCCGCCTCCCTGACGCTCCTTCAGCTTCTTCTGCAGACGCTCGTACGTTTTGCTAGTTCTGTCGTCTCTGTGGACAAACGATGGGCGTCCGTGTTGGGAGTGAGAATCTGCAGAGACTGAAGCGACAAAAAAAGGTTACTTGTGAGTAGGATATACAAATAAACAGGGCAGTACCCTCGGTGATTAAGAAGACTAAACAGATTGACTCAGTTGATTGTAGAGGTCACCTGTGCCAATAAAGTACTGGAGACAAATAAATAACATCTTAATATAGCGATACAACCCAGACGCTGACTGCTGGCTCCGACTCACCCTGCTCTGAGTAGATATGAGCCGGATGGTACTGGGAGATGTACTGAGAGCTCATGTCGCCCACGCCCCCCGCCATGCCCGTGTACAGGTGGGGCGGCGGGGGCATCATGGCGGGGTGTGGGATGAAGGCAGGCAGGTGGGCGTGGGGTGGAGGTGGAGGGTGGTGGAGAGGGGAGTGGCCCCCTGGGTGGAAATCTGGTTGCTGAGGTAAAACCAGAACCCGCCGCACTCCGTTTTCTTCTATGATCTGAGAAAACAAAAAGGACAGAAAGTGGATATCAAAAGCTACTCTTGAGTTCGACGATCAGAAACGCCGGACTGGAAACAGAACGCGTACCTGTGAAACGTATCCAGGAGGCACATAGATTGGAGGCACTGAACCATTTGGAGACATCATGGGAACCTGAGCAGGACCTGTGGAGGAGGAAGGAGAGAGATCAAACACTTTCCCCCCCCGGGGCAAACACCTGCTTCATCTGTAAATGTGCTGAAGCGTTAGAGCGGTGTGCTGAAATTTCAGTCCGACCAGGTTCATTCAAGCCCTCGCCTCAGTCCAACTGCTAACAAATGTTCTCATACCAAACCTAATTATTATTATTATTGTTATAACTCTCTCTCACACACACACACACACACAAATGAATAAGTTTTTTCATCTGTTTGGTACAGTTAATGACTAAACACTACAGTGGTAGTATTTAGAGTCTCTAAATACTTCTAAGTACTTCAGTAACCAAAAGTCTCAGTGGCTGTTGCTATGGAGAAGATGCCAACCAGAAACTCAGAGCTGTAGCACATTCATAATGCTTTGTTGTTGTAGTCAGGAACAAAACACCACACATTAGTTGATGAATTGATTAAAACTGGCTCAGATTCCAAAGTTTCCAACAGTATGTGAGCTTTGTGATGGCATGAGTCGAATTCTCTTCTAAGATTTGTACATGTATACAGTTTTTTGAAAGTACTTTTGACTTTTTAAATCAGAGAGCCACTTTTCTACTCAAATAATACATTGAGTTTTACTTCCATAACCCTGGTCACTCAATATAACTCTTCCCACTTTGTCACTCTACGGTATATAAAGACTTTTCTACCTCAGAAAATCCCCACGTGGCTGATTCACTCTTCTGAACCAGCTGCATTTTCACTGATTATTTCATTATGACCAAGAAAAAGACAAAGAAATGCATTTTTTTGGGGGGGGGGGAAATCTTGGCAAATGCAAGAAGACCACTTTACAAAAGTGCTGAGAAACAACAAATTTTCCTGCATGGCTGAGTTGTAGTGCAGCGGCTTAGCTCAGCTCAGAGAACTGACAACTCAGCAAAAAGCCTGGGAGAGAGAGAGAAAGAGAGAGAGAGAGAGAGAGAGGGACCTCTGGCCAAGTTTGCACATTCGCACATTTCTCTTTTTTTTTTATAAAACTAAGACATAAATACTAGGACCCCGACTCCACATGTCTCGCAGGCGAGCGAAAAGATCTACAACACACACACACACACACTGACCTCCCGGCGGCCCGCTTGAGGAAGAGTTTTCCTTCATGTTGTCAAAGCTGGTGCAAGCGGAAAGAAAGCACTTCTAAAAATGAGCAGCCATACTGGGCCCACGAATACAGAGGCTGGCCTGTGTAACGATACATTAAACCCTCCCACTCCCGGACCCTAGCGCCGCCCCCCTCAGGTGCTGAGGTCCAAAAGCACCACCTCTCAGGGGAGAGTTGATATATTGCTTATGCAGCTGCCAGTTTGTTACTGGCTAAACTAATACGGTCTAGTACGACAACACCCTGCAGTAAATCTTACCTTCTGAAGTTTGAAAAGTTGTTGAAATTGGTTTTGAAAGGTTCAACTTTATGATAATTTTGCAGACTATAGCTTGTGGTGTTGTTTTGATTATATTGCTTTATACTGTGTTTAGTATAATTTCAGGGTAGACTAAAATATTTGCAACACGTCTCTATAATAAAAGCATCAAACTAGAAACATTAAGACGTTCATGAAGGTGGGATTTATTACAGGGCTGCATTAGTTTTATCTAAGTATATCTGATAAATTAGCGACCCGAGTGTACACGTCAACACAGAACGACACCGGTCCAAAGTTCATGCCGCACGTCATAGCTGAATATAGAGACTGTTTGCAAGGTTTACATACACAGGTAGTTGGGTTTTGTAGATGATGTAGTGATGCAGAACACTCAAACTCTATCCTATTATTTATTATAGGCTGTTTGTAGTCCTCTCCCACTGACACACTATAGCATGCTATGCCACGACCGACTGATTTGACCCAGGATGTTGCAGGAATAAACAATGACATATTCTACTCTCAGCCGTCTTATTGGTCGGCGTTTAACGTGTGGTAATGCACACAACAAGAGAGCACCGCTATTTAAAGTTTTGCTATTTAGGCTTTTACATATTTTTGTAGATCCTGTATAGGTTTCTGTGGTTTCTGTGGAGTTTAGTTTTATATCGCTGGTCTTACTTTCATCTAACATACAGCAGCCACACTCATCCGTTCTGATCTGCTCTCCTACATCCTACTGAAGCTGTATTAGCTGTGTTGGGTTAATAACGATGCAAACCAAACACTTTTTGCATCCGCTGCTTAAGATTAAAGCTTTCCGGTTGTAAGCCTCGATAAGGCTTTTTTTTTTTTTTATTGTGATGAAGCTACAGTAAATACAGCGATATTTTCCCCTGAGTGTGGTGCCCAAATGCTATAATCTATACAATAACATATCAACATTTCTCTACCAAAGTTTTAAATATTTTAAAGGGAGGAATTGATAAAGAAGCATTTACATTGAGCTGGTAGATGAGGAGTACAGTAGAGTAAAGTTTTAAAGCCTCAGCGGGGCAATTTGGTTTACAGGCAGCAGTCCATAATAATAAATACACAAAGAATACAACAAGTAGTAAAACCTGTAGGTGACAGACACTTATTGCTGTTTTTATGAACCAGAGGACGTCATCAAACTAAGAACCACCTTTTTACCATTGTGTCTTGTTTTATTGAACACTACTCATACCATGCTCATATAACCCACGATTGCGCACTTCATGGCTCAGCCCAGGTATCCCGGCCATATGGACAAATGCCAGTATTGAATTACCGTGCCCATAATTTACCAGACGCACGGCACAGTGGTCGGCGATGGTGAGGTGTGACTCAGGATGACAGGGCCGACGTGAAGTAAAAAGAGATGAAATGTTTGGCCCTGGTGTGTCATTCTAATGTAATATATCTGTAAGCAGAGGTTAAATTGTATTTACTGTTTTTGTTTTTCATTAGGATTGCAATAACCTAATAAGATGGGTCGTCTCGGAAACTTAAAAATGAACAGAGTTCAAGTTGGTACAGGCCTGGATTAGATCTTGAGACTGTATCACATATCAAGCACACAATAAGACTCTGTACAGTTTCCCAAAACTGTGTGTGTACTGTGAGCTACTAGATGCACTCTTCATGAAACTTTTTTTTAAATTGATCTTGCAATATATTACTTTCTGTTGGTCGAAAAAATTTGTAATTCGTATATTTGCTAATAAACTTCATTGGACAGACGGATAGTAAGTATTCCTCTTATACTGAAATCAAAAAAGGGCAAAGAGCTTTGAAGCTCCTCTCAGCAGACTAATAGGCAGTGAGTCATTTTCCTACCTAAGAACACCGTGTGCAAGGACAAAAATCTCAATTCAGGGAGCATGAGAGAGCTAAGCCGGGAATTGAAGGCAGTCACACTGGCTCAGCCCTCAAGATTTCGATATAATTCGAGTGAGGGTTCAAAATATGTACCGTAAAACTCCGCTCACTTTTAAGACCAATAAAATGTTGAGTTTATGCCACGCGGAGCTCTGCTGTGCACCTGCCTGGTGACTGATTAAGGCAAGTTAATGCTGCCAATGCTGACTAACAGGAAATCTGATGAATCACATTAGCATCCTATATGCCATTGTTTGCCAGTTTAGAATAAAAGGCTTTTGTGTGTACTGACTTGGAGAGTGTAGGGAGGAGAGTACCAGCAGAAAGAATACGGGTGAGGGAGGTAGGATGATGGACCCACACACATTGAGGTGAGAGAGAGGAAAAAAAATAGAAGAGAGTAGGGTGGAGAATTGGGGGGGGTGAGGGGGGGGAGGGGAACACCCACTCTTTTACATCAGACTGACGCACGAGTGCTGACAGAGATCAGATAGAAAAGGCCACATCCCCCCCCTGAGTCAACTGGAGCATTGGTTGTGCTGACGTGGCCGTGGAGTGCCAGCCTTCCAGAGGAAGCAGCCACGGGAAAAACATCAGTTCTCCTCCACAAAAAAAAAAAAAAAAAAAAAAAAACGGCAGGCTGCCACTGAGCCAAGAATAGCCACGCAAACAAGCTGCCCATTCTGGCAGAGTAAACAGAGGCTAGGCAACACTTTGGGAACGCCATCATCTCCCGTCAACATCATATAACCTGTCCTCACCTCCCCCGCCGCTTGGGGGCAAGGCGACGGGATCAACCGGTGCGGCGTGTCTGAGTCGAAAGGGGGGCGGCCGAGAGGTTATGGCGGGGGAGATAGGGATGATTGTTTAGGTTGGGTGAAAAAGCAGAGAGACTTATCAAAAGGCCAGGCGCATGTCCGCACACATACATACATACATACACAGATCCGCGAGGGTGGTGAGGCCACTTTGAGCACCCACCTGTTTCCTCTCTCTCGTCTGAAAACGGATCGAGATCATAACAAACAAACTGGAGAGGGACTTCACGCGGGTCTTCTAAGGCGTACGGCAAACAGATGAAACTTGGCAGACAGTGGCTCTGAAATAACGGCGACGATCCGAGCGACCTGTCGGGTTTAATCGGGTGTACAAATGAACCTTCGATTAGATAAAGAGAATAAAAAAAGAAGCAGAGGAGGTGAGCTAGAGAGAGGCTTGCTGGATTAAGAGAAGGATGTAAGAACCGAGAAATACACACTGACGGAGGGCGAGAGTGACACAGGTAGATGGAGGGACGAGAGAGAGAGAGAGCGAGTGGTTTCATGTGGGAGCTCTCGATAAGTTCTCAGTGGCGACATGATGAACTGTAAGCCTATAAAAGATGAAGCAGACTTGATTATTAATCAGAGCTAATAAACTGAGAGGATAGGCAAGGGAAGGCAACTGACAGAGGCTAATAATTACAACCGAGCATGAGAGAGAGGCTAAGTACTGAACTGGCAATAAAACAAAAATACCTATTCGACCGAGTTAAAACCTTAACCTTGATTTTTTTTTTTTTTTAGATAAGACACTGTGGCGAATGTCTCTCTCTCTTTTCATGGCTTATTTTTCTTGGAGGCAGGAAAGAGTTTCCATCAATTAAGAGGGTAGTAATTTGTAATAAGCATAACATTCTATTAGCAGATTACGGAGCCTTGTCCATGACCGGCCTGCTTCTCCACAACATTCCCATTAGCATCAAGTCACCACCACCAATCCAGGCAGATAGAGGAGGGTTAAGCAAGAGGAAATGGGCAATCTGTGCTGATCTGTGTACAAACCAGAGCCTGGAGGAAGGAAGCTACTGTTTTTTTCATTCATTTTTTTTTTTTTTTTTTTTTATAGGCATTAGTAAAATTTGTCTGATATTTCAAGACATCTGTGTGGTTCTTGCAACCCCCACCGGCATGAATGACGTTTACAGGAGGGGGGGGAGGCCGTCAGTGATGTTTCATGCTTGTGCTTGTTTCAGAACATCACACTGTTGCTGCTGCTGCTGCTGCTGCTCTCAGACAGACGTATGCAGAACGAGAGAAGGGATATACCCACGGGGGCCTGATTTTTGAAATTATTAATTATCAATCCAGGATATGGAGATTCCACTCTCAAACCACTGTCTTCCTGTAACGACAAGCTACCCTCACAAAGCCTGTGATGTTGATAATTGAACAAATATATATATAAAAAAAAAAAGCGGAGTGGACATGTCATCGCCCTGCTCCGGACATCCTGCCCCTGATTAAATTAGAAGAAAAACAAAAGTTTTTTTTTTATAGTGATTTTTTATATATATATATATATATATATATATAAATAAACACCCCTCTCTCATCTTTCTGTCATCCTCTTTACCCTTTCTCCCTCCCTCTCGGTATCAACGTAGCAATGGGAGAATGAGTCACGAGCTCAGTCATTCTTAGAGCTCACTCGCTGCAGAAACTGTGAATGAACGGGTGCCTGTGTGTGTGTGCTTCTACACGTACATGTTTGTGTACGATGTCCTTGGAGTTGGGTGGGGGAGGTGGTGAGTATAAAAATAATGTGCTAATGGGGCTAATGTGTCTGATATTTGCCGTCCCGATTATGTGAACCGTATGTGACGGGTATTGTTTTTGCGAGAGAGGGTACTGGGGGGGGGGTGAGGAAACATGCGACCGTGCCACAGTTGAGATGAGTTTTAAATTTGGATATGATCATGTCTAAATAATAAACTGATCACTGGAACCACCATAGCTGTGTCACCTGCCCCCACTGGCAAGCCCAGGGTCTCATGATGGTTACGTTGTCCTTACTGCCCAAACACCAGCTACAATGAAACTCAATATCAAGGCTTTGAATAAATAGAAGGAGGGGAAACTGAGGGACAGTGTCCACAAGAACATAATGAGAGATTCTGATATTTTTTCATTTGACCATTTAGTTGAAAATAAATTGGAAATAATATAGTTTTTGCCTGGATTTTTGCAGTTTATAGCCTGTGTTTTGTTTTGTTTTTTGCTGTATTCATGTAGCGTCACCTGTAAATCATTCTGAAATGTAAGGCTCTTGAAAAGATGAACTTATTATTAATATACACCAGCTCTTTTCTATCAAGTTCCTCATTCAAAACAAAGACAAATACATTCTGGTACATAGTGTCTCAAGTGAGAGTGACTCTGTGTCATGACTTTTAAACCTTTACTGATTAGCAACGTGTTATAAAAATGTTTTCCAATCACTTTGATGCACTGACAGGGCACCGGATACATTTTCTTCCAGTTGTTTTGACGATGCCACTGGGACTGTTTTACCCGAATCCTAAAAACTCAAACTTTGTCTCAAACAGATAAATGACTTATGTTGACTGGGAAAATGTCTATTGTAGCCGTAGTGTCGGATGTTCAACAGTGCACGTCCTTGCTGGTCAGTTTCAGCCACAGGGGACATGACAGTCTCAAGTCCCTCTGATAGAAAATAGACTAAGCACATCTGCAGCACCATCAGGAATGAGATGAAGTGTTTCACAGCTATGGCATCGGAGATAAGGGACAAGTGGACAGATGGGTTGGCTGACCAACCGGTATCAAACAGAGAGAAAAGGAAGAGGACACTAGAGCAACATGGCCACAAACTGAGCCAGCTGTATGCATGCACGTACAAATGTGTAGACACACACATGCGCACACACACATACACAGACACACTCTTTAGTTCCCTGTCCAGATGCCAGAATGCCTGTCTTGGCTTTTGTGGGAGAAGGCACATCTCTATCAGGCTCAATAATCCCAGAGGAACTACACAGTGCTTTCAGCCATAAACCAGAGACTGAATCACACAAAGTGATGTGAATCATTGGCGGGCTAGGTCAGAATAAGAAGAAGTGGATCTAATCAACCCGATGGTCCTAATGCTGACTTGTCTCATCATCAGTCACAAAGCATATCGGGGTGGGCTATCGCTTGGTGTGCCAGTGATACAGCTCTCAGATCTACAGTGGCAGACGACGAGAAGGGGCCGACCCAGGGAACGCTGGGAGTTTGGGTTGACGCTATGAGGGCATTTCCACTAGCGAGCAGAGCTGCCCTTATGGCAAGTAGGATGATGCTAAACGGTCAGTCTAATTATCCTCTGTTGCTAAAGGCCCCTCCTCCGAGCCACGTATAAAAAAAAAAAAAAAGAGGCAAATGCCGTCTATAAACAGCATTTTACAAGATTGTCTGTTCCTATTAAGCAGGCTGTCATGGGCTAACACGCAGCAATTACGCACATCCAGCTGCTAAAAATACATGATTGAATACACAAATTGCTGTGAGATGGAGAAAATTCTGAAATATATATTTGTATACCTGATGATCCCTGGCTTTGTAACAGTGTCACGTTGTCCCTTTACAAACTAGGGTTAAAGGTGAAAGCGTTACTGCGCAACAGACACTTACGTGAACAGCGATAGTCTGTTGTTGTGAACACACACACACACACAACAAACCAAACCACATGCACAAACACACACACACACACACACACACACACACATACACTCTTCTTTCTCCCTCCTTGCACCGCAAGCGGTGAGTCATCCCTCTATTCACGTCACTGAGAGATGAGTGCACCCTGTGACAGGCCAGTTAGTAGCAGTCACACTGATCTATGTGGCACCTCTCAGCTCTTTGTTTCTCCTCTGATGGAGAGACTATGTATGCTCGCTCCCTATTAGGAAGGTTTACTCAGCTTGTAATGGGGGGACGGTGCGGGAGCTCAGTCAGACAGGAGTAGCGAGAAGAGCCCCGGCGTGAGCAAACTAATGGCTTCCTGCCTGGGCAGCATCACTTTATGTCATTGCTTTTGCTCCTTTGTCATCCGGACCTGGATGCCTCGGGCATATCGTACAGACCTATTGTCTCATCTTTATTTCAAAATACGTCACAAGGCATAGTCAAGGGCTACAGAGAAGAAATAGAAGTGTCTTTCAACAGTGAGATACTATGTACAAGTCTATACAAGGATCATTAAATTTATGCTAATATGTCTGAGCGCCTGCCTGCTGTGGCCACGACGGGTAGCAAACATTATTCATTCACATACCTTTATTATGCTGACATCCTTTATTTTTCTTCATTAAATCAGATTAAACATTTAAGAGAAAAAAAAAAAAGAATGGTTGAGAACTTACAGAAATTTCCATACAAGGAGGGATGTCCATGGAGCGAGCCATAAACAAAGCCAATCATTTTCAGATCAATATTTTCCTTGGGCGACTACATTTTATCATAATCGTTTACGATTATGGCCCCGCGGCTCTACCTCCTACAAACTACTCCAGCTGTCTTCCGTTCACAATGTCAGCGACGTGTTGGAGCCAGACTTCATTGTTGCTGTCACAAAGCCAGCACAATCACCGACAATAGAGAAAAAGGAAATGACTGCCATCAGAATGTGTAACACATCTTACCCAAACAATGCCTTTCTGCCCTGACTCCTCTACCAACAAGGTATGCCCACCCCCACCCCCCCCCCTCAGCTCTGAATCGGAACCGATTCTAAATGAGTGTTTTTAAAAAGGTTGGTTCTTTTATCGGTATTTGAAGAAACCATTGAGTGTGATTAACAAAGTGGAAAATATGGTTTTGGTGTAATTTACGGGCGCGCATGCATCCTCGCCTCCGTCTTTCTGTCCACCGCTCTATGTTAAGTTTGCAGGAGGGCGGGGCTGAGGTCTTCCATGACACACACAGACGCGGAGTGGGCAGCGGAGCAGCGAGGCCACGGCAGTTTTACTCAAGATAGCGATTTGGCTGGCGATTTTCTATATTTTTCTTCAACAAATCTCATGTGCAGAACCAAACTTTCAAATTTCTTATCCTACTTACACGTATTGTGTGTGTATCTAAACTCTGATATATCATATTCCTCTGTGCTGTAGACCTCCATTGTTGTCCAAAAACTACGAAAAACATGCGAGAGAGCGAGCGTGTGTCGTTAACAAAAGTGAAGTTATATGCCGGAGTGAGTGTGTGTGTGTGTGTGCATTCAGATTTCATCTACCTGGGCAGGTCTTAATCTATGGATCATGGAAGAGGTGTTTACTGTACATTTTATGTTGATGCAAGATGAATTTAGCATGCTCAAGTGGTAACATTTTCTCTTTTTTCCCCTCTGGAATTTACTTATCTGTCTTACTTTGGTAAAATATTTTCAAATGAGAGGCTTTATGGGTAGATAACTATGATAAATCAAGAAGCTGTTTTAAATAAAATGGTGACCCCAATCATCATGAGATTGGCGCTTTAATCAGATCTTTTTAACAAAATGTAAAATCATAATAGGTGTAAACATATTCAGATTAAAAGAGCTAGATTTTTGCTTTATTTCCCGTAATCACTTTTACCTGGGTTCAATACAGCTTTTTTTTCAGTGCGTGCGGTGAAAACCGGAGGTGGGTTGGACAGGATGCATTGACGCATTTTTACAGAAATGACAGCAGGATGACAGTCATGTCTCACAGCTCTCAGGTTGCTCGATAAAATAATTGCAACTTATGGTTTCTGCCTATATAGAGAATAGTACAGCTCCAAAGAATGTGTTAGTTGAGTGCATCAGTATGTTTTAACACATTATCGCATTGAGTCACATACATTACACGAGCTCGATACGCATGATAACTATAACTAAAAACAAAGAGATTAATGATGTATCCTAGTAACAGATATAGACACAAAATAAAATGAGTCAGTGTCCCAAGTGGCGGCCCGCCACAGTGGGAAACCCCTGCGCATCATCTTTCAGAAGTTAACTCAGCATCTCAAACCTATTGTCATCATTAGTCAAGTGTATTATTTAAACAGTCTTTGTATACGGACATATATTCTTACAGATGACCAAATTCATTTTCCAAATGAATGATTCAAAGCAATTTGTAGTTTTAAAAAAAAACAAACCGAAATCAGTTATCCAAGTTTTGTTTTACATGTGAAGCGTTTATTCTGATGTAAAAGTGCAACAGTTTATTGCACTGACCATCAGTTTGATTATCTTTCTATACGATTTTTCAGATATTTGCTAAATTGTATGTCCATATCAGAAAAATATATGGCTGCAACTAATCATTATTTATATTATTCATTAATCAGTTATTTCCTGGATTATTCAATTAAAAAAAAGTGTCATGAAAATGGTGAAAAAGTACCATTTCCTTGAGCCCATGGTGGCATCAAAGGATGTCATCAAAATGTTGTTTTGTTCGATTCAATGGTCCAAAACTCAACTGTTGGGACGGGATCCTATTTTAAAACGAATTCAAATTCAGAATTGAATCCAGTTATCAAATTCAAACCCTTTCGAATCACTTACTGAACGTTACTAGGTTTAGTTTTACATACTTGCATGTGACTAAAAGCTAAAATAACTTCAACCCTAACATGTCTAATAACCATGTTGGCTGAAAGAGCAGAAACATTGCTGTTTTTAGTGGCAGCCTCATTAATGTTCAAAACCCGTATCTACAACCTGAAAATTAGATGAGCGGCATAAAATATGAAAGGTTAATTATCTGTATCTGACACATTTAATTAACAGTTATGGCCTACTGTGATTCAGGAGCTACTTGCTCCAAATAACAAAGGTATCAGCTCATTTGCGGCGATACAGTGGTGTTACAGAGTGATGTGTCTTTTCACTCACGAACCATCTTAGACTGAATACAGACACTGGCTGCAGAGAGCACATCAAGCACGGAAACAGCCAAACTTTGTATTTTAGTATGAATTAACATTAATTAGCTACAGCTGGTCTGATGCAATGATGTCTATCATTTTAACCAGCGTCAGCACTGGTTGGCAAAAAAAAAAAAAAAGTGTCTGCTACCTTTATGTTTTCTATTCTTTGCTAATTAAAAAAAGAGTGAGGAAAGATGAAAGATTTGATAAAAGATTCACGAGCATCGGAGCTGAACAAATCCAGGTATTCTGCTGACTGGGAACCAGGTCCAAAACAGAACCAGCTATCAGAACCCAACCCTGCTCAAAGATATACAGTTTACTATGATATAAGACAAGGAAAAGCTAATTCTCACATTAGAGAATGAGGCATACATCAGCCCTATGAAGTGTGTAGCCAACAAGTCCTTTGTTTTTCCACCCACAACACCCTGAAACTGACACAGCGACTCAATGCTATGTTGTCTTCTCTTACAGGAGCGCCACCTGAATTATCCTCCTCTTCCTTCATTTTTTAAATTTTTGCATGAGGTGTAAAATGTCTAAATCATAGAAATTGAATTATTAAAATGTGCACAAAAAGGTTATTTTCAGTCAAAACGTAAAACAAAGATGATAGCTGGCTACATTAGCTTTGTTGAGTCACAACAGTTCTATAAACTACGACGTGAAAATTATGCGTTCACCCTCAGCAGTTTACGGGACTATTGTGCCTGGTTTCAGGTGGCTAGCTGGCTCTGGCTACCTCGTGGTGAATTTAACGGTTGCATCTTTGAGGTTCCTCTCACTGGTCTTCAGTCTCAGTGAAATATGGTGTTTCAATCGTGTTCGTCAAACTGAAAAAAGATAAACGTACAATAATAAGAGAACTGCTTTCTTACCTGTGATACACTGAAACTGACCATCCTCTCGTCGAATAGTGAAGGCCTCACCTGGGTTTACCTGCACCAGGATTACCTGTGGAAAAACAAGGAGAAAATTCACTTGACTATCTAAAATAAGTGTGACATTTGTTCTACAGCGACAAGTTAATTAAAACTGAGGCCACTCTTGTACGTGGACAACTTGGCATGTGTGAACAAGAGCCACAGTTTATTTTCTGGAGGTCACTCTGACATTGGAAGAGCAAGATTTTTAACATTTTTAGAAAATTTTCCTCCATGGCTCTCGTATGAACAAAAGGAGCAACATTATACTGAAAAGCACACAATGGTCTTAACACAATCTTTGGTGTGACAGTAAAGATAAGATCATTTGAAAATCATAGTGGGGGAAAAAAATCTGATCACATCTCCCTCTTGAGAACATTTCTGTGCTGCCTTGTACTGTATATTGGTTACATTGGCAGAACCAGATACAAACAACAGAGATAACAGCATAAACATTTTGATAATCGATTACGTCAGATGTCTTGGCGGAGCTTGGGACATTGATGCCCCCCAGTGGTCCGCTGGTTCCTCTTCTCAATGGAGGTCAGAATTTCCACGGACTATATTCTCCACATGTCCTGCTGTACAGTGCTCTCCCTGGGCAGAGGGATGGCTTCTACAGTGGTAGCACAGTGACACCTGTGGCTGACTTTCCCCGACGTTCCAGATAAGCACAGGGCTATTTACTTGGATGAGCCACTATCTGCTAAGGGTTTGTTTGGGCAGTCACTCAACACTATCCAGGCGAAATTTGAGCTGAGGAAGAAGCCGACAGAAGCTCTGCGCAGCATCATTCCCAGACGTGATGTGAAACCCAAGTTCAAAACATTCAGATGGCTACTGAACGCGATCAGCCCAGGGGATTGGTTTGCAGCAATGCATCTCACAGATGCTTCCTTTCATGTAGTGATACACCCGGACCACAAGCAGTTTCTAAGGTTTGCATTCAAAAACAGCCTACAAATACCTGGTGCTAACGTTCGGCCTGTCATTCGCCCCCCGCACCTTCACCAAATGTGTTGCAGCTTTAGTTCCCCTTCGAAAGAGGTGTTTACATATTAACCTATCTGGACGATTTCAGTTTCAGTTGCGAAGCATATTGCGTTTCTGGATGGCACTTATGATCGCTGTAGTGAGGCTCAGGCTGTTAAGATGCAAGCATTTCAACACTGGACTCGATCTCATCAGCTGTTTGCGCCATGCCATCTCCAGAGGAGGCTGACGATAACCTGTTCTTGCATGTTGGCTCTCCTCCCTTGGAGGGAATCTGGTTTACTAGGTCAGGGGTCCCCTATAGGGAGGGTGTCTTTTTGCAAGGTGATGTCCATAGATGCCTCCCTGAGGGGAGGGGGGCTCTGTGCCACAGTGTGGCAGTGAGAGGGGTCTGGACCTCAGTACAACGCAAGCTTCACATCAACCACCTGGAGCTGCAAGCAACTTTCTTAGCTCTAACGCAATTTCGTCCGGTTCTGATGGGCCAGAATGTTCTGATCAAGATAGACAATACAATGGTGGTTTCCTACATAAACAAGCAGGGAGGGAACCGTTTGCCTCCCCTGTTCCCCTGCCTCTCAGAGCTACCCATGTCCCAGGCTGCCTGAACCTGGGGGTGGACCTTCTCTCTAGGGGGGGGACCTCTTGTGACAGAGTGGAGATTGCACCCATTGGTCGTGGCTCATATATGGAATTGTTCTGGCAGAGCAGAAGCGGACCTCTTTGCCTCCAGAGCAAATACCCACTGCCCCGTTCTTTTCCATAATGGACCACAACGGAATTCTGGGAATGGATCAGCTAGTGAACCCATGGCCCAACATGCTCCTGTATGTATTTTGCCTAGTGGAAATGATACTGCCTGTTCCTGAGAGGGTGTGCTGGCAGGATCTGTCCCTGATCCTGGTGGCGCCTCAGTGGCCTGCAATCATGGTATGCTGAAACAATCAGTCTGCTGGCAGCGACGCCCTGGCAGTTTCCTCTCCGCAGGGACCTCCTCTCTCAAGCGACCAGAACTGTGGCGACTGCATGCCTACCTGTTAAGAGGTCCAATTTAATAGTTAAGGGTCTGCCCCCAGGTGTGGTGGCAACAATCCAAAATGCAACGGTATCATCCACTAGAGGCCTATATGCCTATAAAGGGCAGGCTTTCGAGCAGGGGTGTCAGGACCGAAATGTACTCCAATTTCAGTGCTCTACTGTGGATGTTTTGACACTCCTTCAGGAGCTGCTGGCTTTGATTAAGTGACGCCAGGCGCTCACCCTTTTGCCATGTGTTTCTTAAGGGAGTCCACTGGCCGAGTCCTGTCGTTAAATCCAGCGTCCCCTCATGGGATTTATCTTTGAGCTTTTGAGCTCTTGACCTTTTGTCCCCCTCCTTTTGCATCTGAGGAACAGAGGAGGTTGCATTCCCTGTATACTGTGCTACGCACGATTATTTTGGTCAATACTGAGATCACGATTACTCATTGATCCAGAAATCAAAACAGAAATCCTTCCATTTTATGAAATGTATCAATCCACACAGACTCCGAGACACGTGGGAGTGACGTGCATCTCACGGAAACCCACGTATTTTTTTATGGTTCCAGTCAATTTACGTTGCATTTAGTGAGGCGTAATCTGCACAGACAGCTGTCTAAATCACACCAAATATCCTGCAGTATGTTTGTTTTGTTTATTAACGGTATACAGTGAATGATCAAGGCTCCCAGTCTGTCTGTGAGCTTGTCTCTTTCATTACAGACTCCCCTCACTTGCTATGGTGGGTGGAGAAATAAAATCAATGAATCAATAAATACAAACACTGTCCATTTCTTCCCGTGGAGCCGACATGAAAACTATTTTGGTTGAGTAAATTTCTGCTGTCAGTCAGCCTGGTGGAGGCAGTTTGTCTGGCCTCTGAGCTCCACAGGAGCTACTGCTGAAAGATGGCTGGTTGTGTGGACAGAGATACTGAACACAGGTCGGAGTTGGTGTGGAATTAACGGACAGAGCGCGCTTATGTGTCGTTCATGTCTCACTTATTATGTGGATTCCCAGTGAGAGTCGTTCCCAGTAATCGTTTTATCCCAATCATCTTGTTTTCATAATCGTTGGAAGCCAAAATCGTGATTGAAAATAAAATTCATTGATCGCCCGGCCCTGACTCAGAGTGCGTGTATATGTGACCAGTTGTTCGTCTGTTTTGCTAATCCAGGTAGCGGCAAAGCGCCGTCTAAACAGCACCCTTCTCACTGGATCGTGGAGGCTGTCTCCTTGGCTTACAACGACAGAGGTCTTCCGTTGCCTTAAGGTGTGAGGGCACATTCGACCAGGGGCATGGCAACATATTGGGCTTTGATCAAAGGAGTATGTGTGAGCGATATCTGTGCGGCAGCCAGTTGGTCATCACTGCACACCTTTGTTCGGTTTTACAATTTGGATGTGACAGCCCTTTCGGTGGCTCGTTCTGTCCTTTCTGCTGTGTCTGAGGGATGAGGGATGACAGTGGTGACGGATGTATATATGTGCAGGCGGGGCCTCACATAGGTCACCACAGATCATCTGCCTTAAAGGTGTGAATAGAGGTGTCTTCAATTAGGCCACACAGTGGTGTGATATCCCATACTATATATGTTATAGTCATAACATTTCGTTTTTCCCTTCTCATATGGCTATTAGACAAAACAAGCAAATTAAAGGCATCACAGTGGACTGTGAATGCCATTTTACTGTTTTTGGTCAAGAAAAAAAATTGGTAGTTTAATTGAAAATGAAAATAATCATTAGCTGCAGAAAACAGCAGGAAAAAAATGGGAATGACACTAAGAGAGTTGGGGGTGAGCAATTTAGCTGTTGGGATACATTCATAAAACTACAACATAAGTTTTCAAAAGATAAAATTCTCCTTCCATATGGGAGATTTAAGTGTGATTTAAGTGCCATATCTCAATAATTCGAAACATCAATAACTGTGACTTCACAAGCTCATTCTACATTAACTTTTATAGTCAGTTTAATTTTATATCATCCAGATAATCCAGAATTGTTTGAAGCAGTATGGTATGATAAACGCAGCTTTGATTTGACATAAAACAGATTTTGGCCTTACAACCCATATAATAATCTTCATGAGACTTTCTGGAAGCCTTTAATGAACCAATAACTGTTACAAGAAGACAAATAGAAAAACATAAATTTGGTGTGCAAACCTTTGCTTTTGCAAAGATGCTTACAAACATGACTGCTAGCAATAGCAAATGCACAATGCCTTCCACATCACAATACATTTATACATATCTGAAGCTGCACTGTGTGTGAGTTATCTAATGAAATGTTCATTTTTTTTAACTTGATAACCTCAAGTATGTGTTACCACAATGTCATTGTTTTAATCCTTTACAAAAGTGTGTAATTTTCCCTACTGTACATATGACATAAGAACTATAACAACCTGTACATTTCACTCCATGTGTTGCCTACAGATCAAATAAAAAAAAAAAAAAAAAAAAACAGAAAACACAGGATCTGATTGTTACTTCAATCTACTTTTAACATAGTAAAAAATAACAATTAGCTTCTATGTCAAAAAATATTGATTGTGTCAATATTATAAATTATAAATTATCAAAGAAATCATGATTTTTAACCATTTTTCCTCACATACCTAATTGGTATATAAATATACTATAATCTATTGGCATTATCAGCTTTACATGTGTTTTATTTTTAGTTTTAACCATAGATCCAAGTATTCTAAACTATTGATTGGAAATATCACATGCACACTGCTACCCTACACTGTTGCATGCTACTTCTGTCGTTACAAAAAAGACTGGAGCATCAGAATCGAAAATTATTAAGAGAACAAAAACAATTATGACAAAACAATTTCGGAATTTAATAAACTCAAAATACCATTAAAATACCATCAAAATCATCTTCGTTTCATCATTTTCTTAACTTAATCTTACAGCCTTACTAACTAGGTTTTTGTTGCCCGGCACAGTGTGTGGGCGCTTGTTACCTCACTCTTGCGGAAGTCGCTGTCATAGAATCTACACTCCCCTGGCAAAGGGCTTTGGCTATGGTTCTCTTTGAGCACAGAAATCATCAGCACCTCCATCTCTGACACTGCTCCCATTCATGTGCTCAGCGGGGAGACGGACGAGTCCTTTGACTGCCACACACTGAATGTCATATGTTCATAGACACCCACACAAGCAGCGTCAGCACCTAGTGTAAATAGTGGGGAGGGTGAGGGAGGGAGGGGGGGGGGGGGGGGGGGGGGGATTCTGGGGCAAGGGAGGTCTAATTGAATCAAAGTCTAGGCACTTCACAGTCGGGTGCATGTGTACATTTGTTGTCCACTCCCTTCTGTGTGAAGCAAACATTGGAGGATTTTTCTTGTTTCAAATTAAAAAAATTTTAACCTTGGAAGTTTACAATTGAAATCAATACTGTGAAATTCACTGCATGTTGATAACATTGAAAGGAAGGAAATCTTGCTTGCAAAAGCTCTGACTGCTACTTACTGTTGCCCGCATTGCTTTTTCTCATTCAGGCGTTGCTATTCACGCAGTCACAGAGAAAAGGAAAAGATGCTCCAGGGTCTACCAGACCCTCCACCACTTCACCCAACCCTCCTGAGAGATCACATGACCTGCGATGCTAACACATCTGGCTAGGCTGGAGTCTTTACAAGCCTCCACTTCCACCAACTCCTGCACAAAATCCAGGAAGAAGCTGGCGAGACACAAGGAGTGCAGCAGAAGCTATGTAGGCGTGTGGGGCTTAGTCTCTTGCGCTGGATGTAGCCTTCACAGAAAGTGTGCCGTGAATCTCATGTTTGCTTAGCCTGGTTGAGCCTCATCTGCTCCATAGCGGCAGTCTCTGCAGCGGGCGGCTTGTTCACTCTTGCCTCTGGCTCCAGTGCAGCCTCCCTACCGTCAGTATCCACAGCAACCCCTTCAACAAATAAGCCACGGCGATGTCCGCGCCAAACCTTCAGAGAAAGGATTGAAACCTTATCAGCAGTGGCCACTTTCCGGAAAAAGGAGGCGGATGAACCCAAGACAACAGGACCAAAAAATGAGGAGGACTTGTGATGATGATGCCTCAGTTTTCTATTCAGTTTCCTTCTTGTCTCTGTCACTGACTGTGTGCCAGCTCAGTTAACGCCTGCTGTGCTCCTTAATATGGTTAATTTCAACAGCATTCCATCAGGGTGTGATCATAGCACAGCTGAGCCGGCAAAGGTATAAGGGTTCCATAGCGTGGGGAGTCCTTTGTTCTGCCTTTTTTCACAACAACAACAATGGCGTGAGAGAGCTGAACGACCCACGCAGCCTCTGAGGCTGACATATACGACTACGCTACAGTCCCTCTCCCTCCCTCCCCTCCCCTCCCCTCCCCTCCTTCCTTCCCTTCTCTCCCTCCCCCTCATACTCTCTCTGGCTCTCTCTCCCATTCACAGAGCGACATGCCATACACTCTCTCTTAATACTCCGATCAATGTGAGAAGAGATGAGGTGGTGGGAGTTCAATTGCGGAGCTCGAGCTCTGGCGACAATTGCAGCCTTGAGTTCTCTACAGTCTTCAAAGACACACAAAGCATCCCACTGACAGTCAAAACAGAGACGGCATTCGTACGGCAACACAATAAACAGAGCTCGCAAGTATTCATTGCTTCTGTAACATCTGTCCTTATTCATTCTAAAACGGATCATTTCTTAAAGCGACAGCGCTGATCACTTGATCAGCATGTGCCAAGTTAACAGATACTCTGCGTCACTGATACTGCTCGGTAAGCAGTACAATAAAAACCATCCACAAAATTAAATCCTACTGTTCATTTTATTCTGTGTAAAATGAAAAAAAAAAAAAAGATGGATTTAAGGAGTTAGATAAATAGAGCTGCTTGCAGGGTCCAAGTACAATAGGCTTATGAAGTAAGATGACTTCAGGGAATTATGAAGTAAAATTAATTCTATAAGAGGAAGAAGAAGAATGATAAGAAAACGAAAACACATTACACAGCACACTCATTAATAAAGGGATCCAATTTTGCATTGATCAAATAAGAAATATGTTATGGGCACCGTGCTTAGAATCTGTTAAAGAAATTTTCTTTCTACAGCTACAGCCTAGGAGTTACGGAACAAAGCACAAAGTGGATCAGGAAAGGTTTTTTTTCTATGCATCTAAAATATGCGTTACAATAAACCAAGCATGCACAGTCTTTTGTCTTTTTGGCAGGGAAAAACTTAAAGTAATAGAGCCTGACTGATTTTATGAGCCGATTTAAGCTTATTGTTGGTTAATCTAGTATTGATATTTATAATGACTGATAATTTACAAGAAATTACAGTAATTGTGTTGCTATTGCGTAGTTTGTCCACCAGAGGGCGCTGTGTTTGTAACACACTAATCCCTGTGAGTTCACCAAACACATCACCACTCGCTGATCACTGCAGAGCGTAACGGCGTCGGCATTCGTGCATCTGGTACATGTCATTCACGGTAAGGTGCTCATTTACGAGTCAAACATATGACTTGAATTATAATTGTTGAGTGGTGTAAAAGCTGTTGACAAACTTGGTTTTATGTTTATTTCTTAAGCAGTTAGTAAGACAGTTCTAGCGAGTAAATGAACGGCATTCCTGACATTTTCTCTCATCAATATAATGCTCACAAATGCTATAAAAACTCATACTTGCAGTTTATCTGCTGCTAAATCAGTTCTCTAGTTAGCCACAAAGCTAGCTAATGTCATGGCAGTAGAGAAAAGATAGCTTAGAAGTGGTAACATATAGTGTTATATTTATTCTGCCTGACGGCTGAAATGGGAACTATATCCGTGACTTGCATTTCAGTACGTGTTAGTATAATAACAGTCGCTGCATTGGAAACACGTTGTATTTCATGTCTCACCCCAACCAATGCAAATGCAATACTGATGTAATAGCATACATCTGAAGTGTGTATGCTGGTAGACCTCTATCATAAAAAAAAAAAAAAAAAAAGACATAAAAGGCAACATTTGCTTACAAAAGGCAAAAAGCACACAATTTCTGAATTAAAAATTAAAAATTGATTTAATTGGCCTCTGAAATAGTGCTATGACACTGCAAAGGTTAATTTTCACACAGATGACTAAACATTATAGTGTGCACTGGTTTCCTGGTCACATTCAAAGAAGGGAAAATCATTTTAACAGCACTGGATGGAAGAGACCATGCATTAAGAGAATGGGAACAATAGAAAATCACAGTGACTGCCACGGATTCATAGAACAGTATGTGTGAAAGTTAAACAATATATCTTGTTCCCACCATTGGAAAAATTTTGCGTCCATGCATGAGCCCTATGCAAATAGAGTGTAGATCAATTAGCACACACTGTCGCACAGGTGGCCAACCGCTGTGTTTTATTACCCAGGAGAATGGGCCTGCTCTGTGCGTTCATGGCTGTTAGCTCTGACGTTTTCTCTGCCGTTGGTGACTCAGAGTTCAGGTTTCTCACTATTTGTTCCTCTTAATTGTTTACTGTGCGTTTATGTGACATAGCAGCTGGGTGGACAGGAAACAGGAGCCAAATGACACAGGGAAAATCCTGCCAGTGTCGGAACTAGCCAGGAACTGACAATCTCCTAAGCATCTGATGGCATATGCTTATGTGTGCAAAGATAATTCGAGGCAATTTGATCCACCCTCCAGGATCCCCTGGAAATGTCGCATGACAGAATAGTAGGATAAAAACAAGAGAGGAGAAAGAAAAATCTTTCCAAGAGGTGCTCGTGCTGTAGCGGGTTCTTGTAAAAATCAGTTATGCTCATCTAAAGTCACAGAGGAAATAAACTGCATTTGTCAGAGGAACTGCCGACATTATCAAAGCACGTAGTCAAGAATATACATCAAAGTATAGTCTGAAACTTGAGCTGCATTTTCCACTAGCTTTCTGTGTACCATGTTAATTAGCTCCCATTCAACTGAGAATATGTCTATGAACTCATGAACAGTCACCAACCAATATTGACCTGAGGTGACTTCAGGCTTTGTATTAAATAAAAACTCATTTATGGTATATTATGTTTAAAAGAGGGGCCATATTATGATAAAATGATGTTATATCATGACATCTATACATTTCAGTTACATGCATGAATGAACAATGAATAAGGACGATAAAAACTCAAATTTATGACATAAAAGGCATCTGTTTGGCACGATGGACTTTCCCCGTTGTTTCCATTTCTTTCTAAAGAAGGCTTTCTGATCAGTCTTCATTTGCCTACTTTTAAAAAGAGATTTAATATAGAGTCAATTAAGGATTCATCTGGTCTTGCTCTGTTGCTGTTCCAGTATTGATCTGGGTGTGTGGTTAGGATCACTGTCCTGCTAAGAGTCAAATCATCATCTAAATAAATAATGGCACAGTGAGAATGATTTTACTCATGACTTTGCCTGCATTTGGTTCAGGTCTTTGTTCCTTCTAACCTACTAAAAAAACTGCACTGAAAAGCCCACTGAGAACTTAGTGTGACACTGCCACCACCATGCTTCACAATAGAGCTGGTGTTAGATGGGTGATAGCTTGTGGTAGTCCTGATACAGAGATCTCCACTCTAAGCTGAAGTGTTCTTTTTTTTTTTTTGTTAAATCAGACCACATTATTTTTTGGCTCATGTCCTCTAGAAGGTTCACATAATTTTCTGTAAACTCCAGGTATGCCGTCATGTGTTTTTTTTCTCCTCACGAGTACATTCCATGTGGCTTATCTTTCACATAGAGCAGATATGTGAAGTGTTGTACTGAGTGTAGTCTTCCCAGAGCAATCTCTCATAGCTAGGGCACTTTGTACTTTTGTCAGTCCTTGAGTTCTAGGTCAGCCCCCCCCCCCCGGCCAAGGTCCTTCTAGTCTGACCAGTCTGTTTGGTCAGTCAACCTTCTCTACTGAAGGTAGGTAGATTACATCTTCTCTAGCCAGCCCAAGATGTAATTGTGATTTCAAAACAAATAAATTATTACTATCACACAAAATGCCATTTTAAGTTAAAAAATCTGCTAATTTTCTGTTTTATTAATGTTTGAACTGGTTGATTAAGGTGTGACAGGAAGCTGTCAGGACAATCTTGATCAACTGTAGCGCTTACTTCTATGTCAATGGACCAATTCTAGATGTTTGAAATGAATGGTGATCGAGTGGTGCTCAGATCAATATATGTATTATTAAACAATATTATAACCATCAATGCCATATAAGGGTGGGGGAGAAAATCGATTCTTAGATGCATCGCGATTCTCTCTTGAAAGATTATGTCTCTTTCGTGCATTGTGGCTCATGTTTATGTTCCTTACGGCTGAACCAATTGGATGGTGAAACATAACGGACGTAAAACATGGTAAACTAAACCATTTTGGGAACACAACAAACATGGGAAACCATATTTCACATTTCCGCTCGGAGTTGGAAGAAAAACAGCAGGTTGTAGCTGCTGCAAACCAGAGAACAATCGAACAAATGATAACGAAGCTTCAACATTTATGCCCCTACTCAGAACCAGAGCTTTTGTGCTATGTTGCCCACTTTGGAGCCGAGACACAGCATCCCATCTTGACGTTTTTTTTTTTTTACTGACCCAGCGATACCAACACTCTACAACAACACCAAAACTGAAGTCAAGGAATCATTGAGGAAAGCGGGTAGGATAGCAGTTAACATGTGATATGATAGGACATCCACTGCCACAGAATCTTATGTCGCCGTAACTCCGCACTAAATTTACCGATGACTGGCGGCTAGTGTCTCATGTGCTCCAAACAAGAGCAATGTACAAGAGCCACACCAGTGCAAATGTGAACGTAGCAGAAGAATATCAGTTCACTACCAAAGATTTAGTTTTAGTGACTGATGACGACTCAACGTGGTCGTTGCTGCTCAACTGGGTGAATTCCTACGTGTGAGATGTTATGCCAACATACTAAATCTGGCCTCTCAGCGAGGACAGGCGCATAGGACGGTACTGGAGAGTCATCAGTGGTCTGGGAGATAAAGCAGGCCATCGACGGACACCTCAGCAAGAGGTACACCAGTGAGCGGGAGAGAAACATTCCTCATATAGCCTTTCCTCTTGACCCGCGTTTCAAGGGACTGCCTTTCCTTTCAGAGGAGGAGTGAGTGGAGACATATGGAAGAGTGATTGCTGAGGCTGCATCACTAGAGTTAATTCTGCCGTTTAAAACATGTAACATGTCACTCTGGGCTTAAGACATTTATTTAACTTATCCAATTGACACAATAGCAAATATTCCATAAAAAAATACAAGGATTTTGATACTGAATAGTTCAAATGTGGTTTGGATTTCAAATATTGAGATTGTGATTTAAAAATGTACGGCTTTTGTGTTTACCTATTCTCGTTGTGTTTACCTACAGCAGGTGGTGAAAGTACAAGAAGGGGAAAACCCAGAGAGCACAACACAGTGAAGGGAAGAGGACACCCGTCATCCCGAGATCACTGAGGAGGAGCAACGCCGAAGCCCTTCTGCTCCCAAAAAGAAGGGCTTCATCATCTGTTAGTCAATCTCCTGGGGCGGATCTTCACTGATGCTAGAGTTCAGCGGCCCGTGTCAGCCTATGCCGGTGGCTGAGGAGGAAGTGACCGAGTACTGTAGCGCTCCATCACTCACTCTCTTTCTGGAGGACCCTCTCAGCTGGTGGAGTAATAATGAGGTGATGTTTCCTCTGATTTCCGAGTTGGCCAAGAGATAGGCTACTTGTGTATTCCAGGCACCGACGTCTCTGCAGAGAGTCTTCTCTACTGCAGGGGATGTGGTTACTGCGCGGCGGAGCAGTATGTAGACCGGCTCCTGTTCTTACACAAGAACTTGCACATTCCAGCGTTCGCTAGCTGAGCACGTTTGCTATGTTGCACTTCCATGCATTGTCATGATTTCATTGTGACCTATTATTTATATTATTTCCATTATTTATCGTTTTACCACATGTTCCTTAAGCTTTATTTTTGTGCGAGAGCTGCTGATACAGAATTCTATATCGTTTTTTGTATGAAGGCTGTTTTTGATTTTGGTAAATGTCTTGTTTTGTTTTTTCTTCTGAGTGGTTCTATGCTCATCGCCCATAACAGGATGATTTTAGTTAAAGAGAAGTCTTTATTATTTATTTGTGAATAAGGGCAGCTTTTTATGTTATCAAGTGACTCAGAATATGCTCAAGTCCGTGTTAACACACGTGTAAACACTTTTTGTTTCTTTTCTTGTTGGTTCTTTGCAATGCTGAGTAATATGTTGGCACATCTCTTCCACTTCTTGTATTAATAAAAGATAATGGAGGTAAATTCACCTGTTTATTTTCTTTACGGATCATTACAAACACACTGTGTTTTAAAAGTAGCAAGTAGTCACACAGGGAGCAAAAAAAACAAATCACGTATAGAAATCAACATTTTTGACGCATCAAGACGCACAGATCATCATTTCATCATCACATCGTAGCCCTCTGAATCAGAATCTAATCGAATCGTGAGGTGCCTAGAGATTCTCAGCCCTAATGCCGTAATTGTGTTTGTTCTAAAAAAAACGGTTCAGTAAAATGGCATGGTTTGTCTCACTGGCTTAGAAGAAAAGTGTCCTTAACACTGCTGAGTCACGCACTGCCCACCTCCTCACAATAGTTGACTAACAGTGGGCTCGGTGCATCTCTACATATGATGCAGTGAATGACCAGGAGACAAGTAGAGTGGGTTGCGTTTTTTGTCACAACAACATCTCGAGTCCCTCTGGCAAGCTTTCGAGGGTCACATGTCCAAGGCCGTGGTCTCTTGTGTCCGGCTATAGCATACAAGGCTATAACACTAAAAGATGGCTGAGTCAGGAATGAGGTCTCACTATCCCGCAGTAACATTAGCCCACGCATGGCACGTAGCCACGAACAGGGCACACACACTCACGGCTGTGTGTTCCCTGTTTAATGTGTTTAGTTACTACTTAATGCCGTGCGTTCCCCTCACACACAACCGGTGGAAACGGTGGGTTCTTGATTTTTTTTTTTTTTTTTTTTTCCAATCTCAGCTCATGTCATAGCAGATTACCAGAAACTGCACGGCAAGAAGTCTGTACACAGAGAGTGATAATCCGAGAATATTTTGGAAAATAACTGCAAATGAACCATTTCTACTGATGACTTATCATTTTTTTCTCAAAGGTGTTTTCATCACTTCTCTTGTCAGGTTACAATAACAGACCTAAAACCCATCAAAAAAAGAGGAACATGGAAACAAGCACAAAGCACATGAAAACATTAAATGGCAGATCTAATGAAAAAAGCAATGCACAAAATGGTATAAGATATATATATATATATATCCATCAGGACAGAAAACAGCTAAGTACCTAAGCCATTAGCAAGGCTTAAACATTGACAGAAACAGACACAATCATCTGTTACCAATTTAGCTACCAACCAAACAACAAGAGCAGGAAAAACTTGCAGGGAGGGGGAGGAGGAGGAGGAGGGGGGGGCCCTAAATGGATGGAAGCAGTGAATCATGCTGGAGCCAAAGTCATCTCTAAAAAGGAATCATCTCAGGTAATGACCCCAAGACAACAGCTTCCTCTCTGACTCAGAATAATTGGTCCAACAGAGCGTTAATACCAAGCCGAGGCTGGGATAAAAGAAACCAAGAACAAAGAATGAGGTGTCCTTGCTGCTTCTCCCGAGTAAAAGGTCAGAAACGGAGGGGTCAGCCATCGCCGTGAATCCTCTTCACCGTCACCACGGTCCTGCCTCGCTCTGTCAGGGCCAGACCCCTCCAGTGGTTCGTGCTCCTCACTCTGCAGCTGTCATGATATTTACACACCTCCTCGGACGGCACAAACACATGAGCTGCATCTTTATTCGCGGTAACGTCCTAGAAACAATCCCTGAAAAGCTCTGCGTCGAATAATGCAAAACTGAAGTCAACCCAGGTGATGGAGAGACACCGATGCCGCAAAATAAAAATCACACAATATCTCCTTTTGGAATATGTGCTTTTCATAAGGTACTAAAAAACTCCCTCGATGGGAGAAAGCACTGTGTTGAGTGCCGGTTTCCAATGAGAAAACTAACTCAGCTGAAAGGTTACTGCAATGAAAAGGTTGCTACAATCAAAAATCACAGACGCTGTGAGAGAGAGAGGGGTGCAAAGAGGAGCCAGATTGATTTTAAAGTCTAAGATTTAGCTACATCAATTCAAAGATCTGATCTTTATCCCGGGAGAAAGTCATCAAAATTGATAGAGATGTCAAAAACCCAGTTAGGACAAATTTACAACTAACTAGTCTGAGCCTCTAGTAATGTTTTGCTTGTGTGTGTGACCCACGACTCTTCTGTTCAGTCCTTCAGTCACACGCCTTTTCAAAGTCATTCACTTCCTAAAAAAAATAAATCCTTTTTTTTTTTGCAGATGAAAATGACAGGCTGCACAATAAACAACACGGCAGCCAGCAGGAAGCTCGGAAGTGTAATTCAGATGCTGCAAAAAAAAAAAAAAAAAAAACAATGACGCAAATCTAGACAAAACAATAACATGCAAAACATGAAACAATCATAAAATACTAAAATATATCACAAACTAGCATTAGAAACCGCATTTGCACAGCACACACACACACACACACACACACACACACAACTCCTCGAGGACAAAAGGTAATAACTGAAGTAATAAGCCGTTTTATTTGCAAGGACATGCAACCGTACAGCATTGTTGAAAATGATGGATGCAGATGGATGATACTGACCCTGAAACCACAGTACACAATATCAAGTTCTGGCAGCGTTTCGGTGACAAATACATCCATAGGAGCAGCCCAAAAGGTTGCCCTGTGTGTCTCTGCCCATTGTTTACTATTGTTGGTGTGACAACAGACGTATTTCCTTTTGGCACACAAGGTTCTTAATACTTGATGTTTTGTTGTTTTTTTTTTAGCTACCATCAAAGAATTAATTTAATGTACAATTAAAAATATAAAATCATTTAAAATCTCAGCTCAATAGAACATTTAATCTCATTTAAATCAATCAGATTGTAATTGTAAAGCAGGTATCTAGGTATTGACATGTCTAAGAGGGATACACAAAGCATAATGCAAAAAAAAAAAAAAAAACAACCAAAGTCTGTGTTGGAAAAGCACAGTAACTGCTCTGTGTTATCAGATACTTGTTATTCCACCTCATGAGAACACATTTCAGTACATTTCAGTGATAATGAACATGCAGTGACTAAAATTGGTCTGAACAGGAGGGCGGTAATGCCGTAAGCCAGGAAGGAACAGCTGCATTTTATTCCGCTGGCTCACATAAACCACTGTAAACACTGACATGGGATGTGTACAGGTAATCAGGTAACCTTTGTGGGAGTCGGTAAGGCGACTGAATTCCATGAGAACAACACTCGCGCGGCCCAAAACAACCAGCAAAATTTGATCCCTATGTGAACAAAGCCTTATTCAGGAGAGGGTTTTTCCACTGTGGAAAATGACAAGATGGCTGGGGAAAGGCATGTTTATAGGGCAGTGCTAATATTAGCAAGTCTTATCTGGACAAACTGCATAAGACTGAGGAAATGACGGAAAAGATATCACTGTGGGTTCCATGCCGTCCCCCAGGAAGTCACGGAAACTAAGCAAATCGAACTGATGACCATCAAAATGACAGGGAAATCACCCAGGCTTGTCATGGCCACTCAATCTCACTCTGTAATTGACAAGAGATGATGGGGGATATCGCCCTATATCCTGTACCCATAAAGGCCGCTATCAAGACCGAGAGAGAGATGTGGTTCATAAGTAGCACACAGCTGTTGCCTATGAAATGTAGTCATGAACTGCTGAGGTGAGGAGAGCTGACCCGTTTGGGTTGTTTCAATACTTTTCTGAGTAAGATCTGCGTTTTGTCACCAAACGCGTGAGGTTTCACAAGAAGTAGATACTTCAATACTGCAATTATGACACTGTATCAGCTGTTTTTATAGCGACACAATAGGGTGAAAGAATCCTTGAAAGTATATTTGGGTTTCAGATATCATAATCTTGATGATTCCACTACTGCGGTAAGTTAAGGGAAGAGATAAATATAAAATAATCAATGTAAAATGAAACCGATTCATACAGTCATGTCTCAATTCACTACACAATTCTACAAGCCGAGGCTTCGGACACATTTTGGATTTATTAATGATTGGTAAAATCAATCCTGGCTCGAGCTGTTCTTGACTACTTATCAGGTCTAATAGCACATTAATGTTTCCCTGCTATGCTGGTCAAACCGTACGCTATGTCATTGCCTTTAGTTATTACTTCTTCAGTAAGTGCTAGAAATGTGCCCGCTAAAAATGTCTCATTTTCACTCGTTACGTCCCTGAATGTACAATTTTAAGGCGCCGATATCCCAGGCTCTGCAGTGCAGTCTACTGTTGTGCATATAATGAACAGATATTCCTGACTTTTCTCAGGCCAGAAGAAAACCTGATATTTCAGCAAAATTGCAGACAAACAGACAACATGTGGTATTACGCCTTTGTTTTTTTTACATTGCAAATTTAGCTACAGTCTAACAGTCAATAGTTCAACGACTGAGCAGTCACAGCTAAAAACAGACGAAATAAGCCAGAGGCACCGTTTCTAACAACTCCCCGCAACTGTAATTACAAGGCACGTTGCTGAAAGGAGAATTCTGACACAACAGACTCGATGCAGAGAATGTGACTAATAGCAGAGAGCCAGGAGGGCAGAGGGATGTGAGCGGTACCTGCTGGGGGCCCTCCCCGTTGACCATGGCTGGGGGTGGCGGCGAGGCCAGGATTGGGAGTTCAGGGCTGAGAAGCTGGCCGGACTCCAGAGGTGGGGTGTGGTCTGCCATGTCTCCCTCATTCACACCACTGAAGAGGTACTCCTGCAACAAACACAGTAATCAATGCAAAAGTATACCACAAAAGGTCTGTGGGCTCATTGTCTTTAGTCTTCCAGCCTTTCATTAGACATGTGCTAAGAACTACATTTACCCAGAAAGCATCCGGTTTTCTCTTTCCGCTCTAGTGTTCATTATAAGCGTATTATCACCTAACGCTGTATTTGTAAAATCCCGGGATGTGACTGCTTTCAATGGAAGACTGCTGAACACGCTTCCAATACAGGCTGAAGACAGCAGGTTGCCTTTGAGCTGGACTAAAGTTATTGTAAAAAATTAAAAAGGTACAGTAGGGACATTCACAAAAGTTACCCTATATGCTAGCTGTCAAATTAATTACATTGTTAATGCCAGTAAGAAACATCATCTGTAACAGATCACCTCATAGGAAGAACAGCACTATAATTACTTTAGTAAACATACACAAAAAGAATAAAATATTTAACAGCGAGCCAGTTAACGGTTACTTTGAATTTGCATTAGCAAAGCATTGGCTCAAGATAGCTAGTAAAGTGGCTGGCTTGATTAGCCCCAAGCTGAACAGAGAAAAACTAAAAAGTCTACAAATTAACAAATCAACAATCACAAAACAGCTGTAATGACGGAGTACGTACAGTACAGATGATGCTTTAATAATTGAATTTGTGGAGTAGGTGAAAAACATGTCTGTTAATATTTGCACAGATCCGACAAAAAGTGGATGTAACGATGTCAGTTAAGCTGCAACTGCTGTAAACTGTGTCAAGGTGTTCAACTGTAACCAACTGAAACCTACTGCTGGTGCTGGCTACAGTGTTTTAAAATTATTTTATTCTTCTCATTATTTTGTATCACAGCAAAATAAAAATCTGGGAATTCTCATTGTTTCTGGCTATAAGATCTCAGCAAGTTATGAATATGAACACGGGACAGGTCAAAGGATGGCTAGATGAAGGGATGGATGTGGATATTTGTATTGATCATTAGGAATTGATAGGTTTGTTCTGATTCCAAAACAATATCTCTATAATTTATATCAGATGTTACAAGCATTTATTTGTGTATATCAAAAACAATAATACAAGCATCATTTAAAATACTGACTTCAAAAGGAGGTTACAACCATTATAAAAGGACCATCTGTTATTCATCAATGTATTTTTTTTTCTATTTTATGATGACATCATGGTCTGTATTTGTCTAAATGAACAACTGTTTCCAGTAAGGACACAAGTGAAAAGCTAAATGCAAATAATTGGAATTTGACGTACATCATATGTCATTTCCAAACACAATGATTGTTTTCCACTGCCGGGTCATGAGCTCACATCACACAGGCACTTCTCTACTTTAAAAATTTGCACCTGACCACACACCTCCACACCTTTTCATGCACTGGAAGCCCCAAGTGGCGGGGTGTGTTCTCACACAGGAAATAAAGATTTGAGTGATCATTATACATTTCCAAATATGATGCGTTTTACTAATTAATTTCCAAACACGTCGATTTTTTTTTTTTTTTCCGTTGCCAGTCATGCATTCAAAATTCCACATTTCAATATAAAAGTAGCAGACTATATTTAGGGACGGCATGTGGATTTTCTGTGATGCAGGTTACTCTAGGCATGACTCCAAAAACAAGGATTCAAAAAGGCTATATAACAAGAGTAGCATACTAAATTTAGTTTGGTTTTCATGAGCAACGTGATCCAAATACTGGAGGTTTAAAACTATTAAGTCGATAAACTCAAATTATGTATATGATATGAATCAAAGTTTAACTGGGAGGAATATGATTCCTGGAATTGATGTGACATGATCGGGTAGATAATTTTACTAGAGAGGACGTATCACTTTGTTGGAAGTGCAGCAACACTCAGTCTGCTCGCGGTGGTGTTATAGAGTCTTTTCACTGACAAATGATCTTTGGCCGAGTACAGACAACACCTCCAGAGCACACAAACACGACAACAGCCAAGTTTAATTTTGGCCCGTCATCAAGTTACTCACGGAATGATTATCGTTATTTCGTTCTAATATGACCTGCTGACTGCAGACGTTCGTAATTTTAACCTGCAAAAGTGACGGTAAGTGCTGGCTGAAAATGGGAAGTTTGTACCTGAATGTTTTGTACACTGCTCTTTTCGCTAATAAGATAGCTTCGAATTAGGCAGATCTGTTTATTTTCCCCAATCAGGGTGTCACACACCCATACCAGTGTGACAAAACAATTTTTCAATACTCTAGTTTTCACATGCAGCAAAATGCTGACACTGGAGAGCCTGTCCGAGAGCAGCTTTGCAACACTGACAGGCAGAGGTGGACACAAGATAGAAGAATACAGAAAAGGATCTGCATTTGTTTGTAGTCTTTATTGTAGTCAAAACCAATACATAAAGTATGAACAGATCTGCCCCGATACTCTGGACGTCTTAATACACAAAGTACACCTTCGGTTGAGAAGAAAGAAAACATGAATTGCTGTGTAAGAGAAAATGTTAACCCCTTCAGCTGAAACAGAGCCACAGTGCCTGCCACATAACTACTACTCTGAAGAACAGACTCAAGCAAGTACTGTCCAATGTGTTCTTCACAGAAAAAACACACACTGATATCCGAAAGTTAACCATGAAGGGGTTTATAAGTTCAAGCGATCAATAAACGCACATCAACCAAGAGAGATTATACACAAGCTTGTGTAAAGTAAAGCAGTGTATCCAGGGAAGATACAGTTCCTTTCAAAACACTGCTATAAAATAAGACAAAAAAGGTCAACAGGGCCACACTGAGCAAGACTGACCACTTGTGACTACAGAGGTTACACAACTAACACAAATTCTGCAACAAAACAACAGAAAACCATGAGAGAAATGTAACATGTGTCCTTGAACCTAATTACAATCTAGCGCATGCGCCCCTAAACCTCACAGTGATCTGGCTTATCTGTTTGCTCTAGCCCCTCCCCTCCTTAAGCTTAAACAACAAAGTCAGTTTACAGTGTGATGGTCAATGAACTGGATTTGCGGGAATTATTGCTACATTGGAGGACCCACATTAGATTAGCCTACTGCTACTCGTGTTACTTGATGGCAGGCTCCTTCTGTGGTCACTAGGCCTGCGAGCACTTGGCATTTTACTCTTACAACATTACACAATATCAATTTACAATTACTTGCCAAGAACACACCTGACCACCCATCTCCCCACATTTTCACACACTCGATGAAGCCCCAAGTGGCAGTGTATGTTCTCACACAGGAAATGGAGATTTGAGTGATCGTTATTCATATCCAAATACGGCATCATTTCATTAGAGTGACTTTGAGATTATAATATTACAGCTATTGAGTACTTGGAGTTACCTGTAGTGGTACTTTTCCCTATAGGATGTAGCAAAAAAGAAGTTGCTGATAAATATTCATCTTATTAAATATCTCTGAAGAACTGGAGCTGACTCTGAAAAAAACAAGTCTGGGCTTAAACACCTGTTTTGGTTACATTACACCAAAACCTAAGTACAGCCTATTTTCTGTTGAAACATGAGAAACATAACCTCTATACCGAAATTGTGGTAACATCTGTTGTTGCCCTTATTGTACATCACATTTGACTGTAGCTGTGAGAGCAGTAGTTAAGGACACAGCAGCTGTTTTTCAGTTACAGTTTTGGTGCAATATGGAAAACACCACCGTTGGATAGAAAAAGAGTCTATTCTATCAGACTACATTACTGTAATTTATTCCTAATTGTTAAGTATTAGACACAGGCATAGACAAAACCATGATAGGGATGAAGCCTTCAAATGTATAACGTTTTTAAATGTTTGGTTTCTAATGATAAATATCCTGGATTTAACTTAGCATAAGCTCCAACACTTTAACGTGGCAGTTTCGCTATGACACCTGGAGAAATGTTTTTCCTGTGCCAGCCTGCCCTACACGGTGTAACAGCTGGCTATCCATTCAGTGCATTTATCTGACTTAACCTTAACGTTGCCCACTTAGCTAACTGGAAATCCTATTTCTTCATTCCTTACCTTATTGTAATCAGGTCTTATCAACTACAGACATGAAATCAGTTACATTTAACGTGTCACAATATTCATTGTGAATTAATATGCAATGTTCAGGGGTAATGTCCCTAAATCATTTGCCATAGCTGAGTAACTAGCTAGTTTTAGTTTGCTACCTTACAGCCAAGACAATTGTTTACTCTAGCTACAGGTGTGTGTGTGCTTGGCGTTATGTCATAATGTTAGCATTTCGTTATCTAACTATTGTAGCATAACGTTGTAGCAGCGAGTTAACAAACGACCATCTTATTAGAATTTATTTCGAGTTCCCTTATTAAAACACAAGGTTAGCAGCGTAAATTAATACACCTAAAAATGTCAGCAACACCAGTGAGTTATGACCAGCTAATGTTACTCACTCAGTCAGTCGGCAGCAGCAGCAGCAGTGTTGGCTGACACGCCGATGCACAGTGATGATTCCTCTGCAGCTCTTCCCGAAATGTTTAGCGATAACGTCAGCGAAGCTCCGATGACCAGCTACTTTGTGCACCACCTGAGAATGATGACTTGCTGCTAGCTACCTTGATGAACACAAGACAAGGCAAAATGTGACATGCTAACGCTAGCTTCCTAATGCTACCTAGCTAATAGTTAGCAAGATGAAGATATGCTTTTCTCGTAATACGAACGGCAACCGTTCGCAATTACTAGATCTCAAATAGGTCGAAGTGACTGGTGAGCGACAGTGACGCTGCTAAGTATCGATAACGTTAGCCTAATTGCCAATTTTATCGAGATAACTTTCCATCCAACCCTGCTCCTTGCATAAAAGGCAGGAATTTAGCCATCGCTTAAAGGCTCTCTGCGCATGCGTATTACAGCAAATCATGACGAATCCCAAATTTATAGATAGATAAGTTAAACATTTATGATGTTGTCAGGCAAGTTTAACAGTGTAAACAGTATCACTGACGTGTTTAATATCCAGTACAGTTGACATAAACTTCATCTGTCTATATTTTCATTACTTTAAGGCGGACCTTAAGGTTGACGTGTCTATGATCGGTTCGTCCAAGACTTGAAATTTTTCTGTATGTGGTGAAACGACAGAAACCACCTTTGTTATACGTAAATGTGTACCAATAAGAGATAAATATATATATATACATATATATGTATATATATACACACATTTAAAAAATGCCTTCAACTTTGCATTGTTGAATTAATATTCTCAAATTCCACTCAGAGTCCTGTCATAAATCCATGACAAACATTATAAGTAGGTCTATAGCCTATTCTAAATGACCACACACATCTGTACCTGTAGCCTATGTATGTATAAATATGTATAGGTCATACGAGTTTAATATATGCACTGTACTGCATATACTGCATTAACCATTGACTTGCTCTGCTAATGTACAGTATATGACTAGGCACTATCATTGTAGTGTACAGTATATTCAGCACATATTAGAGTCTTCTAAGATCAAATCACAGCTTTTATTATATTTATAATTTCATATTTTTTGCTTATTTAGGTTTTTCTTTAATTGTATTTTGTTTCTTACCTGCATCATTTGTTGTGTGTTTTTTTGTCATTTGTATGCTGTAGCATTGCAATTTCCCTTTGTGATTAATAAAGTACTCTGTCTATCTTTCTTACAAGACAATGTAATGTATTTCATGTATGAGATTATATGGTAAATGGTGAAAGTCTGATCACACTTTCTAGTTAATTTCTATGGCTCTAGCTCCTGATTATTACAATGTCTCAAGAATTTGATACTAAGGTTTTACAGTTAACATCACTGAGACAATCCATTAATCACTATCTACTACCAGTATGTAATCTATAGCATTTATTTGTCATGTGAAGCCCTTTACATCTCATGATATGCTGCAGTGCCAAACTCTAACTTAGACATTTTAACTGACATTTTACTGACATTTTAACAGAACCACCACAACACATGCTTGTTACTTTTCTTAAGAAACAAACATGCACACAAGTACTTGTAATAGGTCTTTAATCTATAGAGTTTCTATAAAACTACTGTATAATTTTATATCAAGACACTCATTATTTACAGCTACACATGAAAATATTCAAAATAGTACTTTACAGTTTATTTTCTAAGGCACAAAATATACTTCCCGAAACATGATTTTATATTCAAGCAAAATGTGAATATTATAACTCATAAGACTAGGCTATCCATGGCTCCACCTGCTGGATCTTATAAAGAAGTACATATTGTGCTGTGAACTTCTGCCATAGCAGTCAATCAAATTTGAAAGTGAGAAGGACTCTCCTAAAGATCCTTTGAGATTGATGACAGTAGGTTTCTGCATGTGTCATATTCTCCCATATAGCATTTGTTTATACTGTTTTATTTGCATTTCTCAGTAAGAACAGTTCGTAGGGGAGTAGAAAAAACAGATACAGATAGTGTTGAGGACTGCTAAGAAAATGAAATCTGTGTTTGAGATGTGTAAAACAAAACAAAGACGCAAAGTGACCTCAGTGAGCAAATACACATGTGTTTGAGAAACACAGAGAGAAATTCAAATAAAGTAGCCACCTGCATCAGATGCATCTGAGGACAGATGAACAGAACATATTTTTAGTTTTTACATAATGCTAGTTGTTCAAATGTGTAGCCTAAGATTCATTTCCAATCAGTGCTAAAATCAATACAACTTGAATACATACAAATTAAATAAACTACACAACCTCTCTCCAGTATTATCACCCAGACAGTTTCAAATCTCGCCCTCATTAGGATAGTAACCTATATGAGTTTTTTTTTCTTCGTTTTTTCATTTGCACTCAATCACTGACGTGATTTTACAAATGGAATACAATCAACTAATTTTTGTTATTGTAGATTTTTGTATTTGATCGTGTTAGCACTATGAACAACCTCACAAATACTAATTATAGGCCTATTACTACTACTACAACTACTATTACTACTACTAATAATAATAATAATAATAATATAACAATAATAGTACAACTAATAACAATACTATTATTATTATCATCATCATAATCATCAATAATAATAATAATAACAATAATAATGATGATGAACAAAGCCGCTGATGTTGTAAAGTTATGAAGTTCATTACTATAAATTAGTAAATGGCAATTAACCTTGATTGGAAATCCTTCAGAATCTTGGTAAATATGGTAAATTTTAGAAATTCCAAACTCCGATTGTCGGTGAACGCACCATCGCACTACACTAAGTAGTGGTGTCTATTTTTTCACTCGGTTGTGTAGCAAGCCAGATTAATCAAAACAACGTGCAACCCCAGCATCAGATGTGAAGGTCCCAGCGTTTCCCATACATAGACTCTACTTAAGCGACCCACCCAGGTAGATAAAATCTGTCTGAGATGCGAGTTGCAGTAAGTGAGTGGGGACTAAAGGCTTCTCTGTGCGCAGCCGCTTACCTAGCGTCTACCGATTGTCTGTATGTGAGGCGTTTAAGGAAAACTGGTAAATTATAGTGTCTACGATAGTCTGTAGTTGAGGCGTTTAGGGGACGTTGTAAATTGTAGCTATACAAAGTAACCTGGTTTACACTCTCCCCCCCTGAGTCTCTGCATGCACGTCGGTCACACACCGCGCCACCCACCACCACCAAGTAAATTCTCAACCTGTGGGAAACACCGGGACCCATACCTGACTGCGGAGATGATTCCCTCAGCGACCTGACTTGCCAAATATGTGGGTTGGCAAAATTTCAGTGTCACCGTCGATTAGAAAACGACATCGCGGACGAAATACTAGCTAAAACAACAGCAAGGTAACGCCGACAGTTTTCGCTTACTAGCTTCATGATTTGTGTTGGATAGCGCTGTTTTAGCTCATAGTTAACGCTCATGGTAGATGCAGCGTTAGCAACTTGTTATGTTGTTAGCTTGTTAACCTAAGCTGCAAGCTGCACAAAGCAACATGCCGTGTTTTTTATACGTTGTTTTGTTTGTATCCCCTTTGGCGTTTTGCCCTAACTTAAGGCGTTGTCTGTTCATTTGAAGCAGTCAACATTTTTTTTGAAAGCCGTGTTTGGGAAGAGAAGGGTTCATGCTAAGTGCTGTTTCATATTATTGGCTATATTTGGAAACACTCACTGTAGTCCTGGGAGATATGACAGTATGTCAAAGAGAACATTTTTAACAGCATTTTGACACTTTGGTGGTTGTTGTTATGATACAGAACCGCACGGTGCTTATCATTATAACTTAGCGTTCAATTGCTAAGAGTTGTCATATTAAGCACGTTATTCCCTTTTATGTGCAATTAGCTTTTACTTAGCCTAATATGAGTTTGGAGAAAGGCAGCTCTTAACAACAAGACAAGTGGGTTGTAGGGGTATATATTGATCCTTGAGAAACTGACGAGCTGATGAATGATCTTCATTAAATTCAAGGGCTTAGACAACCCATTTCAAATCCATTTTATGTGGTCTGGTTATGATGTAAATTGAAGAGGAGTGCACTCTTGACATGCCCTTCGCCATTGTGTTGGCAGTCTTGTGCCAAGATTTAGATATAGTAGAGCAATGAAACATTCAGGGATGACATAACATGGACTTCACTCATTCCTAAAGTAAATACACGGTAATGGGTTTACCGTAGTCAACAGGCATACATGTTTTAATCTGTCTACAAAACTGGGCTCAGTTGCTGTCTGTGCTGCTGGAAACACCTGTGGATACTTTATCCTCTCAGTTATTACTTCATGCATTTGTTGCTGCAGACTGGACAATATTTAACTTCCTATTTACAGTTTCTCACCTCGTGATATATTCATTTGTCCTTCTTTGGGTCTGATTTTTGTCAGACATGTGCAATAACTGCACTATAAAAACAACAACAACAGGAGTGGTTTGTATTGCCATTAATATTTTATTAATAGCTTTATGATGTCAACCGTGAGACCATATTCCTGTTTGACTCCTTTGCGGTATCTGACGTTGCCTTATGAATCTGTTCTATCTTTTCACACCCCATAAGTACTGGATGACTTATATTCACATCTGTTTGACTGTGTTTTCTCCTTATTTAACAGCTGAGTAGTATGCTGGACGTGGGGAAGTGGCCAGTCTTTGCACTCCTTCCTCCTGAGGAACTTCGGCTTATCCGGCAGGCTTGTGTCTTTGGCAGCGCTGCAAATGAAGCCCTCTATGTCACAGTTAATGATGAGGTAACGCTTGAGCTTTAAGCAACAGTGGTTTAATCCTCTTTACTAGAAGTTGTATTGCAAGACTTGATAGACTTGATTTTCCCTTATGATAATATTGGTTTGTTTATCTTCTGTTTAGAAGTAGGTAGAAAAATGCTGGAAGCCTCTCGCTCTCCGGTTGATACAAGGTGCAGTTCCAGGCACAGGGATAAGCAGATAGAATGAGGCTATCTTTAGCCATATAGGCCTAATACCCGAGCAAGCTCCATTTTTATCCTGCGGAAAGGTGTACTGCTGCATGCCTCATCTTTCCGCTCTTGCTCAGTTGTTTGTCCCTGGGGCCCAAACAGTTTATGTTTCAGCAGTAAAATGCAGTATTAAAAAAATGTAATCAAGTTGATTTCACTTAAAATGTTGGTGTACGTTACACTGAGTTTGGCCTGAGAGCACAGTTTTGACTTAAGTTGATTTTATACAGCTTACACACAGTTAAGAAATCAAAAGATTACAGATTGGTTGCAGCAGTAGTTCAGTAGGAATAGTGCTGAAACAATTATTCCATTAATCAATAAGTTAATTGACAGAAGTATCATTGTCAAAACATCCAATTGGAACAGGTTATCTTGGGCTCTTGTATTGAGACATTTTTCACTATTTTCTTAAATTTTAGGCTTCAGAAAATAGTGAAATTTTAACACAGATACTGTGAATGGATTTTTACACTTTTGACTTAACCATTATTACAATTACACAAATGATAATATTGTTTATTCTCCTCTAAGGATAAATATCATTAGGCTTTTATCCATACTACTACTCTTATCAATACTCTGGGTCTTTATCAATATTCTTATCAGTTCTTTTTCATTACAACAATATAAACAGTATATTATTTTAAAAAAAGAATAAATCCAAAACAGGATTAGAATGTCTTTATATTATAAATATAACCATTAAGAATTAATAGGGCAGCAACAGTCACAATATAAACTCAATAATATCTCCCTAGAAACAAAAATTTAAAAAAAACAAAATAATAATATTTCTGACATCACAACCCTGTGAAGTTTAGAAAGACTGAAAGACACTGAAATCAGTCATTATCACTCATTCATCCTCCCTCTGCTGCTAATGTGGATCCACTGCCTGGCAGGTAGCGCTAGCAGAGGGAGTGGGGACGGCCGTCACAGCCAGTAAGTTTATTAGGATTTATCTCATTTTTAGATATATGGCCAATTAAGCTAGCTTAGCTCATAACAATTCAGTCTTTCACGCCCACCAGACATGCTATGGTTGTGTAAAAAACATACCAGCGGTGGATGGGAGACTGCAGACAAAACAGTTGGAAATATTTCTACAAATTTATGATTTTTGTGCAGGTGTTTTTTATAAATTACTGTTATTGGCTTTTTACTCCCAAAGGTTACAGTAACGAGCATAGTTGCTCTCAACTGGAGTTATTTTTCACTGCACCTGGGGTCACTCTCTCCACCGCAGCCTCTCTAATCTGCTCGGTTGCCCTCGGTCGACACAGCAGAGGAGAGAAAGACAGAGAGGAGAGGATGCATGTGCGATCATAAATTACACCAAACCATGTTTTTCGATCTGCTAATCTCGTTCTTCAAGCACAGACAAGAGAACCAAACTTTAAAAAATGCCCCGCTTTCTTAAAACATCAGAAACTGTTCCGATCCCGAACCATCCCGAGATCATCCCTACTCTCCTCCCAGTGTGTCCTCTCACCAAATATGTTGTGTTTACTGGGGAATAATTATATAAACATCAGAATGTTGCATTAACTGTATCATTTATTAGCATCGGTAGCATTTCAACAGTGATTTCTGGTCTTCGCAGGTCTTTGCTTTGGGCACCAACTGTAGCGGCTGTTTAGGGCTCGGAGATCTTCAAAGCACTATCGAGCCGCGCAGGATTGACGTCCTGTGTGGAAAGAAGATTGTGTCCCTAAGCTATGGAACAGGACCACATGTGGTTGTCGCTACTTCAGGTAATCCAGTTCAGAAAATTCATATTTGTCCTTGAGGGGGAATTTCCTCAAGAGGCATCGGAATAACATTACAGACAAACATAATGATACATACTAAAATAGGATGCAAGTGTAATTTAAGTGTGTTTTGGTAGGAAAAGTTGCCCTTTTGGTATTTTGTTGGTAAACTAATAGCACAGTGTCACATTAAAAAGTAGACAAAATGTATTTAATGTAACCCTTAAAGGCACATTCAGTGTTTTCTGACCATTGAAATTAATATTATATATTAATATGATATACACGTTTCAGTTTAGTTTCTCTCTCTCACTCTATTTTTGCTATTTTCTCTTTGTATCAAGCTATTATTATGTCATAAACACCGTTCAAACAAAATTTCCATCCCTCGTGATATCTAATAACAGCAGTGCTGAGCCTCTGCTACAAATCATGTGAGGTCCACTTCTTATCTGTTCATAAAATATTAACTACTGAGACAACATGAAAGAGAGTTTGCCTGCTGCTGTGCAGATGGAGAGGTGTTTGCTTGGGGCCACAACGGCTACAGCCAACTTGGCAACGGGACCACCAACCACGGACTGACCCCCGCCCTGGTGTCCACCAATCTCCTTAGCAAGAGAGTGACAGAGGTGGCCTGTGGCTCCCACCATACTATCGCCCTCACAACTGATGGAGAGGTAATTCATCTTCACTTACGTCCTCTCTTTAGTCGCTGTCGGCTTAATCTGTGTATTTTTTTTTAGGACGGTGAACATTTTATCTCTGTATTCAGGTGTACGCGTGGGGTTACAACAACTCAGGCCAAGTCGGTTCAGGGTCTACTGCCAACCAGCCAACGCCGCGCCGGGTCAGCAGCTGCCTGCAGAACAAAGTGGTGGTCAACATAGCCTGTGGTCAGCTCTGCTCTATGGCTGTACTGGACAATGGAGAGGTAACGGCTGACATCAATCTGCAGATGTGGATCAGTGCCGTCAGAAGGCCAAAAATTTGACAGTCAGCAGCCTTTAGTTCTTTTTGAAGTGGGTTGGCTGATGTAAATTTATATCTCACTCAAGCATAAGATGTTTGTGAGACAATTTGTGCACAGATTATATAAAAATATCAGATCACTTTGAGCTGATTTTCACCCAGATGTCCCCATGCATCCAAAAGTTGCACCAATTTGTGCTCCTTTTGTAGATCTACGGTTGGGGCTACAATTGCAACGGACAGTTAGGTCTGGGCAACAATGGAAATCAGCAGACCCCATGCAGGATCGCTGCCCTCCAAGGTGTCAACATCATCCAGGTAAGAGCCTAGCGACGGATGAATCTCATAAACCTTTTTTTTTTGATGATGTATTCCGGTTATCATTCAGCCTAATTACACTCTTTCCTCCATATACAGGTTGCTTGTGGATATGCACATACATTGGCACTTACAGATGAAGGGTTTGTTTACGCCTGGGGAGCCAACTCATACGGGCAGTTGGGAACGGGCAATAAGAGTAACCAAGCTCTTCCCACCCTAATAAACACAGACAAGGAGAGGTTAGTACTTTGTCTCTAACACCAGCCTAAATTAGCAATGACACCTCTCTACCACTACATCAGGTCACTAAGGGCAACATGACACGGTCCTGAGAGATGAATCCTAAATGCCTTTGTCCATCATCTTTATACATTACAACATACAGTCTATGTAAAACACTTGTACATTAGTAGTAGTTTGAGGTCTGGATTCTGTTTTTTTTTTTTTGTCACAGGATAGTGGAGGTAGCTGCATGTCACACCAGCCACACGTCTGCTGCCAAGACCCAGAGCGGCCAGGTTCTGATGTGGGGTCAGTGTCGAGGTCAGGCTGTGGCCAGCCCCCACCTCACCCATTTCAGCAGCACAGACGATGTGTTCGCCTGTTTCGCCACACCAGCAGTCACGTGGCACCTCCTGTCAGTAGGTAAGAGCGTTATAGGAATATAAAGATTTCTAAAACTGAAGAAGAGCCTGACATCTCAAACTTTTTCAGTAATTATGTGGGAATTTAGACCATTCGACATTGTCCAGTTTACCATCTGACTGACCGCTCAGATGGAATTTGGGCACATATCTTTGTGTCATAGGAACGGATCCCGGGAGCCTGTCTAACAAATAAACAGGAAATTCTGTCTACCCATTGATCTAATTTGAACTCAGACTAAAGAAGCATAAACATGTCACTTAAAGATTTCCATTCTTTGGTAATGCTCCAATTTAGGAAGTGAATGACATCTCTGTGAGAAATCTGTTCATAAACATACAAGGCATGCAATGTCTAATCTGTATAGTCATATCTGGAGGGTCTAAAGGCATTATTTTTAATTGTCATGTCTGAGATTGTGTATACATTTTACAAAGGTGTGCTATAGCTTAAAAGAAGGGTAAGAATCAGGAAATGATAAAGATATGTCTAAGCTACTCATACAAGTTTTTCTTAATCTTTAAAGCTAAATGTAGCTATTGTTTACAGGACAGTAAAATAGACATAATCTAGCACTTACCCAGTTACAAAGACAGGCCTCATTTTTATTCTCTCTATAAAAACAAAACAAACTACTTTTTCTGTCTTTATACCAGATGGTGATGACTACCTGACTGTTGCCCAGTCTTTGAAGAAGGAGTTTGACAGTCCAGAGATTTCAGACCTGAAGTTCTTGGTTGATGGGAAGTGTATCCATGTTCACAAAGCCCTGCTAAAAATCAGGTACAGAAAACCCTCACCCTGAAAGAATATAATGTGAACTCCTGCTCCTTTTTTATTGTGATTATTTTGTAAATAGGCATAAATCACAAATGTTCAGCTAAATAATGCAGGTCTGATTATATTCTCACCTTCAGTTTTTGCAACTTAATGTATACTTTTCACTGTTTAGTGCAATGTACTCCTTGAAAAATGAACCAGAAACACACTTCCCATCAAATAACGTGACATTTCGAGGAACTGGTATGTGTTTGGTGAGGTGTGTGACGTGTGCAAAATTTTGAGCCGGACTTACTCACAGACAAACAATATTTTTATTTTGTCAAGAATATACTTCCCGGCTTACTGTGGTCCTTATTTACAGAAAGTGAAAAAGTTACTGCTTCATTACTTTGGGTGCAGATGATAATCTTTCAGGTTTTCTTCTCTGATGTTGAGCCACTGCGCTATTTTCTTGTCGACTCTGATTATACAGCATGTGTTTTTTTTTTCTTTTAGATGGTTTCCCTTTCTTCCTCACTGGAGCAGTCCATTTCTCCATTTTGACTTTCATTTTGATCACATGAGTGTATTTTTCACATTCAGAGGCTGTGCTTGGTCATGAGTAATGACGGCGCTCGGTGCACCGCACTGGGATTTTCAGGGGAACAGTAACACGCTTTGATGTCGCAGAATTGCGTGATTGTTAATTATAGAAACACAAAATCAAGACAGAAAATAATTTTGTTAATTGTTCATTCATGATGACACACTGAGCTGTTTTTCCTCTGTGATAATGTATTAAACATATATTTACTGCCTGCTCCTCCTATAGTCCTATATTTAAACACCATCTGTTAGACAGTGTTTCCTTGTCTTTCCTGTAAATGTCATGTGGAAGCAAAGACAGACCTATTGTTTCCCGTTTTTCTTTTTATAACCACACTTGGACACAGAGTATCTGCATTCCAGTGCTTTGCTCTTTTGCACTGTCAGTAGGAAGGAGCCAGACTGTCTGCGACATCAACCTTAGAGCACGCACTCACACGAATACGCGGCGGCGCAAAACGCCTGCTTTGCCAAGATCCCATGCAAATGATATGTTTGAGATGCACTCAGAGAACCAAGACTCGGTTGTTTGTTCGACCGTGTCCTCAGAAGAAACGATAGAGAGGCAGTCTTTTGAGCCAGTGGAGGTTAGCAGTTAGGAAAATTTGAAAATATGGTGAACAGTATTTGTAATTCAGAAGGCTATAAGGAACAAATATAGGACAAATAATAGAAGTTTATCATGGCCTACATTGGCATTCTTTTAGCATGATGTCATGTGAGTTGCGTCCCCTTCTTCTTTCCTCTCCAGATGTGAACATTTTCGTGCACTGCTGAATGAAACAGATGAGGACTCCATAGAAATCCATCAGTTCTCATACCTGGTATACCGAGCCTTTCTGGAGTACCTCTACACAGATACCATTAACCTGCCACCAGAGGATGCTATTGGTAAGCCCAGCCGTGGACCTCGGTCCTTTACACACTGAGAGCACTAGAAACAAGTCAGAGCAGAAATCCTAAACACAATGTTGTCCTTGTGTCGTGCAGGGTTGCTAGACCTAGCTACGTTTTACAGAGAGACGAGGCTGAAGAGGCTGTGCCAGGAAACAATCAAGAGAGGCATCTCTGAGGAGAACGCCATCACTCTGCTCTCTGCTGCTGTCAAGTATGAGGCGCGGGTAAGCTTATAGCCCCTGACACACAATCAAACACCATGGTGTGGTGAGGGGCTTCTCAGTAGCTAGTCAGTTGTACTCATTAGCACTGACCAGACAGCCCTCTTCATTTTTAGGACCTGGAGGAGTTCTGCTTCAAGTTTTGCGTCAACCACCTAACAGCTGTGACGCAGACCCAGGCCTTTGCAGACATGGACCACGAGCTGCTCAAGAACTTCATTAGTAAAGCCAGCCGCTACGGGGCCTTCAAAAACTGACTAGGGTGCCCTCGTAGCGATGGATTCAACACGATGGGCTTAAAGCTCACAGAGGTCCTGAGAGTTGACCCATGACCAAAGTAAACAGCAGGCTGATCAGCTCTTCAAAGCCTTGTTGCTGTGGATGTAAACACCGGAAAGGCAAATGGTTTCAGGTTTCAACCTCTAACCGATGCCTCTGTGTTACTGTCCTAAACCTAGCCCAAACAAAACCGTTGCTTGGGGCGTAAATATTGGGTTACATCACTCATCTAGTCACATGCAAACTGTGAAGAGGCTGAACAGAAAGATGTGCAACAGTGATTATCTTACTGTTGTATTTTTATCACTGACAACGTGTTCATCTGCCTCACAGTAACAAACCAGTTATTGGAGACAGGATGAATGGAAATGCTGTATACTAAAACATAATCCATTGCAATGTAAAGGGTTTGATATTGAGGTATATGTAATTCTTATCACACTGCCCTTGTGTCAGTGAAGTGAAAAAAAAATTGAAAATCAAAGCGCATTTTAGTGCTGTAGTGTAATACGTCTGATCAGTAGTGACAGGAAGTGATCAGCAATAAACAATATTCACATTGTGCTGCTTTCTTTGAAGCCTTGATTCTCAAACGTTCTGGATTGAGAAGTAGTGTTACATGAGGAGAGAAATGCAAGCTGTTCCTCTGTTTTAGAAAAGTGCAACTTAATGTACTTATGTTTGAGACCTTTTTTTACTGAACTTTTAAAGTTTGTATTTGATCAATGATAATATCAGTTGTCTCTCATAAGTTTTAGTTGAATTTTGCCACTCACGCGTTCCATAGGGTAGTTATTCACCTTTGCCATCCAAACTTATGGTTACTGTTCGATGTTTGTATTGACTAACATGTGCACAGTTCTGCTGTAGACAGTTGCTTCGGCTCGTGTCAGCAGACTGAAAAAAGGTGCATCCAGTCCTAAGTCATACTTTATGAGAGATAAGGACATCCTACTGCATGTTTACTTGTGTTCAGATTAACCCTCTGTGCAGCTGGAAACAGTGTCCAACTTAAACAAGCATATTGGTTCCTGTGTACCCTGGCTGTGATGTTACAATATAGATGCAGCTGATTTTACAGTTGGGTTTCCTTGCAATTCGGTATGTTTACAAAAGTTTTTTTTTTTTTTTTTTTTAATTGTTAATATGTTGGCAGCATACTTCTGGTTCTTATTACATGTGTTTCTTTATATCTCTCCCCCTGATAGCACCTTGTGGTAATGAAAAACAATGCTGGTTTAGTGTAATTGCAGACCGCCTGTGTTGAATATGACCCAAGTCTCATAGGAACTCAAGGTTTAAATGTAGTTAGCAGATAATTCCCATTCACATTAGACTTCCAAAATCTGTCTGAATAGAATTTAACAAAATGCTTTCACTTTAACAAGCCAATTATTGTATTTTTGGAACATTTTGATAATTAATAAAAAAACTGCCTGTGTTCACATTTTGTATGGAAAATGCTGTAAGCTGCTTCTGATGGTAACATTTGACAATCTAAAATGTAATAAAATGAAAAACTAAATAATTTGATGTATGTGTTTATTGCTGTGATTGATGGTCTGTGTTCAAAACACACCAACTTTAAAACTGTGATTTAGTAGTCGAAGCAGCTGGAAGCCGTCGCAGGACAGTGTGTTGCACTTGCTTGCTCTTGAACGTCTTTTCATGCACATGCATTCCTGTGCTGCAAGATTGTGGAGCACCCTTTGTAGAGGTTGAGGTTTTCACACCTGCCTTATCTTTTCATCAAGGTTAACACTTTAATGGAAGTTGTTTGCACTCATTTAAACTCATTCTAAAAAAATGTGATACATATTACACAATATATAAGTGAATGAAACATATGTAAGACTTTTCTAGTGTTATATAATTTATATAGGAAGTGGAGGAAATGATTTGAACATGTGTACAATGTAATGTAATCTGACTCTTGCACATTGAGATGTAACAGTCACGATTTCAGTCTTCCTGCAAGAGGAAGCTCTTATTATTCTCCTTGTGTGCCTGTTTATTTCCTCTAGTGCAGCTTTATAGTTATCACATCATTCAGTCTGATATCTTCCAGATTTTAAATACCTGCCAGAAAATTACCACATGTGGTCAAAATAACAGGGACATCTTACAACATAATTGAATCTGATACATGTGTTGTGTGAATAAAATGTGTAAATATTTGTGAAGTTGAAAATATATATGTCTTGTTGAGACAATATCAAAAAGTGTGTTAATTGGACTCAATTTCACCATTTCAACAAAAAGTGGACATTATGAGCCTCATAGCCTGTATGTTTGGGCCTGATAAAAAGCCACATCAGCAGCTTACAATGGAAATTACTGGCTTCCTGCTAACAGCTACTCCCGAATTAAGTATTAAATATATGTGCGTGTGGCTTAGTGTGCACTGTGATATTCAGTGACTTGGTGTAAGATGAATTTCAAAACTTAAGCCAAAACATGAAGCAACTCAGATGATTTAGGTTGTTTTTTTTTTTTCATTTCATTTCCTTTTAATTTTGCAACACAGATACCAGAGAAAACATACATTTAATTTCACCTCATTCACAGGTTTCATTTAGGGGAAAATGAAACCTGTGAATGATATATATTTATATAAAGAATTAAGCTGTCTGCCAATCTAATATGTCATGGATGTATGGATAAAGCCTAAAGACTAGACATGCAATGTCACACAAAGTTACTCAACACACGCTGACACGCAAGTTAAACAGTTTCACATGGCATATGAGGAAGTAAACACAGCTGCCAACGGTAACTGATACAATGCCACATACAGAGAACTGTGATAAAGTGGAACTAATTTGACCTTACTTACTGTTGTGCAGCTTACTCAATAACATTTTATAAGGTGATCATACATTATGTAAGTCAGATATATATTTAGTGGAGAAAAAAGTGCAATACTTATCCAACATAACTAGTCGCATTAAGTAGTACAAGTACCTCAAATTGTACTCATGTACAGTCATGGGTAAATGTGCATATTTTTTTTCCACACTAAACATAAGAAATTCCCCGAATTCAACTTTATTTTCTGTTATCTGAGTTGAAGAATAGTCCGCATCATTTCTGTTTTTAGGGAAAGTTTAGTCAAGGCTAAAAATAAAGCTGTGGTCTGTGTTAACGGTTCAGTAAGCAGGCATTGCATTGATAGAGATAAACACTTCATTAGTTACAGGTTGGCAACTCTGGCTTCTCTCTGTGGCTGCTGAGTGGTTAGTCCTCTACTTGCTGCTAACTTCGAAGGGTAGAGAGCGGTAAATGCCACATCCTGTAAAAGCACATATTTCTGCCTGCAATATGTTAGTTCACATTTTTGAGTTTCATGCTCCAGTATCTGTGAAGCCTTTAAACTAACACCAGCTGACTTTTACATCCCCCAGAAATATCCTAAATACCACTCTGCATATATTAAAGCATGCAGTATGGCTTGGTATTCCCCTTGAGACAAAATTAAAATCAGTGGTCTAACAGTCAGCTCAGGCAGGGTGACAATATGCTCTAAAACATGTAAATGAATGGTGCAGCAGGAAGATGAAACCATCTGTACAGCTATTTCTGGTTAGAGAAGTATTACAATACATATAAAGCAAGCTTTATCCACAAAAAGGGAACAACAACCAACGTTTTTAAATTACATACATGGTGTTTGAGCCGGGTGGTGCCAGGAAATTGGACGACCCCATTCATGTTGCTTTTGAACGAAGCAGAGCTTAATTTAAGACTTTGTTAAAGATTTTATTCACATGATTGTAAATATAGGCTGAAAAAGTCTAATCAAGTGTGCTCCCACAGTCTGTGGTTGATGACCACGTTAGTTATCGATGAGACCGTTGGGTCTGCCATGCTGCGGAGACTGTTTGGTGAGAAGATTTTGTTGATTTAATTTGACACTGAGTAGGTGGGACATGTGTTGTAAAAGCTTTTTATAACACTACATTGCGGTCAGGGTGAATAAGTGTGAAATGTTAAGTGAGAGTGGGGGTTATTTGCTTTGCAAAGGTGTGAAAAGCTTCAAGTTGATCAGGCGGTACGAGGGAGCACTTTGCCCGACAAAGACTCACAGCGAGACATCAGGACTGACAGGAACTAAATGGTTGGTGCAACTAAACACACAGATCAAATGGAGATAAATTCATTATTTTTCTGTATTGCTGATATAGCTCATGCAGGCATGAGGGGTTTTCAAATCTGGAGGATACTGTCTCAATGATGGAACCTCTTTTACTTCTAATAACAGCTTAATTAAGGTGTGTTTCAACTATTCTAAACTAACCACCCCATTTCTCATTTGCCTCAGAGCTTCTAAGCTCATTGGAAAAACATTATTTGATATATTTACATTTTTATCCTCATTGAAAGGCTGTCTTCCACTGAGACTTTGTGCTGCTGCGGCAGTCCTGGAGCGCTTCCTTGGCCTCAGTGTATGGACTACAGTTCTTTTGGGTTTGGTTGTTTGTTTATAGATGCCAACAGAACATTTGTGCAGTCTCTGTTTCCAAGGTGAATGTGAGAGAAAGAGCCAAAAGCTCTTTGAGTCACAGTGAAGCCATCAGTGGTCCAGGATGTCCTTTTGCCAAGTCAGACATTTGTTCAGCATTTTTTATTTCGGTTGCTCATTTTTTTGTCGCTGTGATCACAAAAACATTGAGACCTGGTGCTGAAATATGTGTTACTGTAGATACTTTAGCCTCTTTTAGCTCTTGGTTTGGTTTTGTGGCACATTTACTGCATGGCTCAGTCGCTGATAAACACACTTAGCGCTACCTGCTAAATCAAAAAAAGGTAGACAAACAAATTAGCAACTAGCTGGTGAAGAAAGTCGAACATTTAGACAAAATACACAGATATTTCACAGTTTTAACTTTAATATAAGACACATTTTCATTCTTTATGCCACCTCAAACATAACTCTCATTCTTTGCATGTTGTACTTTTATTTATTTACTTATTTTTGATGTCAGCATGGAGCAGTTTGTAGGTGCAGTTTTCCTGCTCTGTCTCTGACACCAGCTCAGACTCTTCTGCTCTGGGTTTCAGATGTCAGTTTCATAGTAGAAGTAAGTGAAGAGTTCGTTTACCAAAACAGACATTTCTGTTTTTATTTATTTTCTTTTTTTCTTTTTTTTAAATTGTGCATTCCAGGTAATATTAATCAAACTGCAGTTGGGTTGTTTTGATTAAGCAAAAATAACTCAACAAAATACAGGTAACTTACAGAATTTAACTTTATTGACTTTATTATTTCTTTGGTAAAAGTAGGTAACTCCAAGTCTTTTTGTTTATTTGTTTGTTTGTTTATGCAAAAGCAAAAGCAGATAACTCCACATTCATGTTTCAGAGTTAAACAAAGCCATGTAATGAACGTTTTGTACGTTTTTAACATAAATCAAGTAGGTAAAGTGCTGAAATTTGCAACAAAAACAGACCATTAATGGGCCATATTACACATTTACAAGATCATACCTTGGAAAATTGCAACCAGACCACAAAACCACTGACCATGAATGTGTCAATGTGTTAACATTGTGTCTTTACAGACCACAGCTGTCCTCACTCTTTCACAGTATTCAGTTCAGTACTTTATTGACCCACTGGGGGGAAACAATGACAATACACACAAACAGTACAACAATAAAATCAATAAAATTTGGGTTTGTATCAGATAGTACACACTAGGGATGTACTGAGGGCCCAGTATCTGTATCTGTATTTGTTGAGGCGGCAAAATTATTTGTATTTGTATTTGTAATTGAATAAAAGTGGAAAGAAGCTTAAAAATCCTGTTTGATGTCCAAATTAGGAAATGTGCATCATGTAGCAGGTGGATGTGACTCCCCTCGTTGAGGCCTTCTGATAGACGTAACAATGGAGCAGAGGAGAGAGACTGAAATAGCAATGTAACCGACTTGCGCACTGGTATTTGACATGTTTTTTTCTTTTCTTCCTGAAAACAAATAATTTTTTAAATATTTATATGAAACAAATATTTAAAAAACAAAACAAAACAAAAAAAAAAAACACCATTTGTGCTTTGCCAAATAATGTATTTGTATTTGGGCACACGCCTGGTACACACATGACAGTACAACAATAAAATCTATAAAAAGAAGGATTTTGTAAAGGATTGGATAAGATAAAGTACTATGGTGTGAGCAAAAAGTGCAAAGGTGCAAGGTAACAATTACCGTTTGTGGCAGTTAAGCATGCGTATTGCACTATAGAGACAAAGGAAAACTGAAATCTATTGCACTTTGCCCTGGGAACCCTGTAGCTCTGCCCTGAAGGGAGAAGATCATATGTGTCAAATAGAGGATGGACAGTGTTTCACGGTATTCAGTGTTTCACAATATTCACTGTAACTCAGTGTTGCAGTATTCCATTTAACACCGCGTAAATAGGTGTTGCACAGAATTCTGTGTTAGTCTGTGTTTCACAATATTCAGTTTTTATCAGTGTTTCACATTATTCATTCAGTGTTACTGAGTATTTCACACTATTCAATGTTAGTGTTTCTCAGTATTGTCATATCTGTATTCAGCCTTCCTCTTCTTTTCACGCCCTGAATAAGGTAACATCACGAGACCTCAGCAATCTCTGAACAGAGTCGCAGCCACATTGCGTCACCTGACCCGAATACTGCGCGCTGATTCGCTGAACGGATCGATCGTGTTCCGTTCAAGAACAGCACAGGAGTTTAACGTTTTCTGCTGTAAAACGTGAACTGAAAATGCAATGACAATGGACAGTAACGGCGTTCGTGACAAAACGTATGAAGGGTTGAGAATGTGCTATGTGGAAAGAATAACTCACGACAGTCAGTTTGGTTTGTTAAGGGACGGCGTTTATCGGTTTTTGCGAATGAATTCTTCAAGTTTAAGTCTATGTGAAGTCATACACTCTTATTGTTTTAGTCAAATTCATGTTTTTGCTTGTTTGTTTTTGATTTGCCACGGTTGAAGCCATCATCAGATTTGTAACTGGCGTCTGACCACACAGATGTCTGCTACTGAGAATCATTACACAACAACATCATGTCACCCACTATCTTTCTCATAGATTTTGCACTTGTATTTGAAAGCCTTCAGTCTTGGCCTTGGGGGTGCCAGACAGTTTCCTGGCATTGTGAGAAATTTCACAGTCCAGGGATTTCAACCACATGTTTTTGTTTAGCAACCACATTCTTGCATGTGAAGAGCTTGTTTTTATGTGCTGGATGGAACTATTTTGCGAGCGAAAGACAATAGTACAGGTTTTTCTATTTTCTTGAACATTTCACTTTAGCCTTGATGTTGTTTATTTTGTGGTGGAGTGACAAAGAGAGGCACACTGGCCATAAAACACCCACTGTCTCTTTGATTCTCTGCAATATTTTCCTTCATTTGTTTGGCTATTGTTGGCAAGTCTGTGAAGTCAAAATGAATCATCATTGGATTAGTGTCATGTTACTAAGCAAGAACACACGTTTTTAAGTAAGTAAGTCAGTAAGTAAGTAAGGCTTTATTTATATAGCACTTTTTTAAAACACACATGCACTTTTTTAAAACACACTTTTTTTTTTTTAAAACAAAGTGCTTCAAAATATGAATGAATAAATAAATAAAGCAAAATGAATTACAATATAAAACACAGCACAATGCGAAACAGACCAATGTAGAACGAACTAAAACATACAACATAGCACAATGAGAAACAGACCAAACTAAAACATATAACAGGGATGGAGATATATAAAAAAAAGGACTATAAAGATGGGGTTTTAGAAGCCACTTAAAACAATCCAAAGATTCAGCAAATCTGACTGATTGGGGAAGATGATTCCAGAGGGTGGGGGCTAAAATTGCAAAGGCGCGGCCACCTTTTGCAGGGGATGGATAAAAGGCTGTTATTTGAGGAACAAAGTGGTCAAGAAATGCAATGAGGAATGAGGAGATCAGAAATGTAATTGGGGGAAATGTCATGCAGGGCCTTTTATGCTATCAAAAGGTTCTTGTAGTTTATTCTGTATTTTATGGGGAACCAGAGGAGGGATGCAAGAACAGGGGTTGTATGGGTTATAGTTCTAGTTAATAGCTTCTGCATTTTGAACCAACTGTAAATGATTTAGAGTGGCTTGACTGAGACACATGTAAAGGAAATTACAATAATCTAGATGGGAGAAAATGAAGGTGTGCATTAATTGTTTGAGATCTGTAGAAGACAAAATACATCTGATTTTTATGATATTTCTTCGCCAAAGAAAACAGGAGTGGACAAGCTTCGCAACATGAGAGTCAAAAGTCATATACTGGCCAAAGATAATATCAAGATTCTTAGCAGTAGAATAAAAATAGAATAAACCGATCAACTGCAGTGATAACGTTATCAGCTCCAATTACAAAACTTATGTTTTACCAGGGTTTAGGTGGAGGAAAGAGACAACCAATCTTTGGTGGCGGCTAAGCAATCAAGGAGGGAGGACAGTTGATTCAGGTTATTGGCAGAGAAATAGATATGTGTATCATCGGCATAACAGTGAAATGACACATCTTGAAAGCGGCTGAACAAATGACCTAGAGGAAGCATGTATAACAAGAAAAGAGAAGAGGGTTGCTCCAAGGACTGACCCCTGAAGGACTCCACAAAGTAGGGGAGCTGAGGAGGACACATGATTATTAATACAAACATTAAATTATCTATTAGTCAAATAAGAATGAAACCAGTTTAAAGCTACAAAGTACAAAGAAAGTACAAGAAATGTCAACACATATATGCAACCTATCAAGTAAAATGGCATGACTGATGGTATCAAAGGCAATGGTTAAATTGAGTAAAATAAGGATGAAATATTCACCTTTGCATAAGAATATCACTGCTCACTCTTAGTAAGGCAGTCTCAGTACCATACTTGTGGCGAAAGCTGGATTGAAATTTGTCAAAAATCAGCAGTCACAGAGAATATGACCCTCAACCAACTTCAATCTTTTTCTAGGATTTGGTATAAAAAAGTTAACTTTGAGATTGGTCTATAATTCTCTAACTGGAATGGTTTTTTGTGGTTTTTTTAAAGGAGTGGCTGAACACTGGCAATTTTAAAATAGTCAGGTAGAGAGAGTAGTTAATAATAGAGAGCAGGCTGGAACCTAAGACAGGAAGCATGGATTCTAGAAAGTTTTTGGGAACTGTATTACAGGGACTGAAGAAGGGATGCATATGAGCAACAGTGTTTAAAAGGAACTGCAGGGAAATAGGGGTAAATTCAGACAATAAAATAGGATGGCTGAGTGGGGCAGGGGGTAAAACAGTCAGGGGAAAATTGGACCTCAGACCATGGATCTTGCCAACAAAACACATAAAAAGTTCTCACAGTTGTTAGGAGATGAAGTGAGAATGGCAGGAAAAGAGGGGTTTCAGAGCTTGTTGATAGTACTAAACAAAAACCTAGGATTGTGTTTATTACTATTAATCAAGCCAGAAAGGTCGGCAGCTTGCACATATTGAATGGTTTGGTTCAGTTTAATAAGTAACCCCTTCATATGGAGGTAGTGAACTGCAAGTTTAGATTTTTTCCCAACTACATATTCTATGTTGTCCAATGTTGTCATTGATCCAAGGGGTTGTATTAACTGGGACAGCCCTGCAAGTGTATGGAGCAGAAAAGTCAAGGGCTGATGTACACAATTAATTGAACCAGGTAACTAGGTCATTAATATTGGTGAAATGAAGAGGGCAATTGGCCAGACTAGAAAAGTAGCAGGAGAACATGGCTGCGGACTGCTCATTAAAGATGCGAGAGTGAATTATATGTTGCTGAGTTATTGTAAGGGTGCATCAAAGGTAATACATTTGTGGTTAGAGTAAAAACCAAATCAAGAGTTTGCCTGCGGTTGTGTGTGGGGCCAGAGACAGGTTAAAATATTTAGAAATGTTTAAAAAATCTGTGGCAAATGAGTTAAAAGGATTGTCAACATGAATGTTAAAGTAACCAACTATAATGGGTCTATCAAATTTAAGCACCGTACAGTAACTCAGAAAATTCATTGAGAAAACCCATATTTGAATTGGGGGGTCGATAAATAACTACACAGCAAATTGGGTTATCACACACAGTTATGAAAGTTAAGATTTCAGAACTGTTTAAAGAACCAAAACTGAATGGAGCACAAGTGAGATTATTTGTAAAAACAGCTGCAATACCGCCACCATGGCCTGCTAATCTAGTTGCATTCAGAAAATTATAACTGGGTGGGCAGACCTCCACTAGAGGGGAGCACTCCCGAAGGTTTACACCAGGTCTAAGTAAAGAATAGGAAATCAAGGTTATGGGACATGATGAGATCATTGAGAATAAAAGATTTATTAGACACGGACTGAGAGTTTAAAAGAGCAAAGACAACTGGAAAAAGGGGCTTAGCTGAACTGGAATTAAATCTAGGCATAATCCTAACAGGAATACTGTATGAAACACTCAGATGGGCTCACTACAAGTCAGGAGGTAAAAACCTCACAGGAGTGCAAAGTCAGGTTTGATGTTGGTTAATAGAGGGCATGAGCTTTCCTGGGAAGGACTGAGGCCATCTAGTTTAAAAAGCTGAGTCATATTTTAAAAAAGCAGTAAAATTGTCAACAAAGGTAATATCTCTGTCCATGCAGTAATCCTTTAGTCAGATGTGGAGGTGGCATAGGTGACTGAACTTCACATCACCAAAATACAGGGCGGCAAATAATTACCTGCTTCCCGGTGTCCAGCAGACTGTCCATGAGGCACATGAACTCCTCTTTGAGAATCTGTGACTGCTGATTTTTGATGTTATTGCCGATGTGGACAATGACTGGAGAGGTAGAGTTATGTTGTTGAATCAGCTGCAGAGCGGTGGGTGTCATGTCCTTTATACAGGCACCTGGATAGCAGAAAGTTTGTATCAGTAGCACAAAGTTTGTATGACTGGAGTCAGTTCCAAATAATAAAATATTATTATAACCAATTAACAGCAGCTGAACAAGTTATCTTTGCATGGTTTTTTTTTCAAATGTGAACTACAAAGCGTAGTTCACATTTGGATTTGGCAGAAAAACACTTGATCCGCCTGACATGCATTCGTTTACTGACGGGAAATCCAACCCGGTAGTATACTTCCTTTGACACAGTAACAACCATTCAACACAAATACACTCAAACAATTTACAGTATTCACTCACCACTCTGCCGATCAAGAAGCTGAGAGGACTTTCAACTTGTCTGAGACTAATCATTTATAAACTTCACATTCCTCCCTGCTAAGCTACTTCACTCGCAACAAAGGCCCCAATGTTTTTACTGACTGCCAAGTGGAGAGTTTCTACTAAAGGAGAACTTGAATGCTATTTCACAGAGCGCTAAGAGAGAAAGCTGTTGGCATGGATTGACAAGGGCAGCTGAAAAACCAATGAATAGAGAAAGCTCTCTGTTCGGTCTCATTTCCAATGTCCCCTGCAGAATAAAACGCTTCTTCTTAAGCAGTGCTACTGCCCACACAGGCTGTCAGAAACAACAAGGAGACAGTTCAGTTTTCCAGTACCTCCCATCAGACCTGTGGAGGCAGCCACCTCAGGCACTTGCAGAGTTTTAGTGAACTTCTCAGGCACTTTTAACCTCAAGCTTTTATCATCAGTTTGAGTGATGGAGAAAAACAAATTTCTATTTGAACTTCACCAGAACTTCTGTTTAAGAACTGGATTACCAAGAAATGACGTGTCTGTTATGTTATGAGGGTTTCAGAAGTGCCAAAAAACACAAAAATAAATTCAGAGACCGTTGATCTTCACTCATGAGTCACAAAGACTTGGCTGTTTACTATGATTATTAGAATTGTATGTTTCAATATTAAAAAATTGCTTTGGACCAATATTGGTGGTATATATTATCCTTTAATATTGCATTTTTGACTAATATTCACTATTTACATTAGTGCTTAAATTGTTCATTGGTTAAGTGTAAACTTCCCAGTGAAGCTATAATCAGAGCCTCTAAGGAAATTCAAAACTTAAAACTAAACACATATTAAGACCCATATTGTTTTGTTTTATTTTAAATCATAAAAGTCATAATCAAATCATTTATTTTAAATATGTATCAATGCATCAGTATAAAGTTCTGATACATACTAAGAGTATTCCAGCTAATTATGAGCACTCAAGGTAAAGTCTTGATGAATTCCCTCACAATGAAATGTTGTTTTGGTATATTCCTACTTTTACTGTAAGAGCAGACAAAAGAGTAGGAGGAGTTGGATAGGAGGCAGTGGGAGGAGTTACTACAGCTGCTCTCCCCTCCACTCAAAGTACAAAAACTGTCTCTGATACCGGCACAAAGAACAAGTTGGAGCTCTGAGATGCGTGCTGAGCAAAAGCTCTGAGGCTGTCAGAGGCAGAGACAAACTGCGAAACGAGAAAGAGAAGTAGATACTGAGTGACTCAGTCAGTTTGTAATAGAAAGAGAGAGAAGGAGTGTGGGGGGGGGGGTCGGACAGGAAACAGACCCTGAGGACAAACTGTGAAACACACTCACATTGTCACACACAGCCGGAGAGAAGCTAAACTTAACTACAGTCCTGCTTCTGGGAAGAAGCCTGGTGGTTTGTGGTTAAAACCTTGTGAGACGTGGAAGGCTGATGACAACCCTGATGCTTTGTAACTGAAAAGGACAAAAACAGAAGATTGAGTTTTGACAAAGAGTAGGGATTTTGCCATGAGGACACCTTCCTAACGGACCTGGATGTGGATATACCATCATTCCTTTTGTGGACTCAGCAACTCATGGTGGTGGGGGACCTCTTAAGTGAAAAGGACACGCATTTGTGTGACAGATTTATCTGAGTAAGTACAGCTCAGCCTGCAACTTGTGGGGTGCAGCCTGGTGGAGAGACATCGCAGGGGGAGGGGAGGACGCTCCAGCCTGGTTCTCTGTCCTCTGGGAGGGGTCTTTTCAACATGAGGAAACCCACAAAATAACTACATGAGGATCAGGGGTGGGAATGATGTTGACCATGTGCTGCACTCCTCTTTAACATGGACAGTTGTGCTCTGTGCTAATGGCCTTTAGTCTCAGATGACAGTGTCTTTCAATGTATCCTGAGACAGGACTGTTCGTTGCTTTACTTGCCATTCACGGTGGATTCATTGTGCAGAGCAGCCCTTTCATTATATAGCTATTACATAATAGACACCCCTCATCACTCCGCTCTTTGTCTCTCAGAATGAGCAACACTACATTAAACTGCTCCAAGAACGATGGATTCAAATATCCGCTGTACAGCACCATCTTCAGCATTGTGTTTGTGGTGGGACTGATCACCAATGTTGTGGCCATTTACATATTCACCTGTTCTCTGAAACTGAAAAATGAAACCACAACCTACATGATGAACTTGGTAGTATCTGACCTGCTGTTTGTTTTCACCTTGCCTCTGAGGGTCTTCTACTTCATCAACAGGAGTTGGCCTTTTGGAAGCACACTCTGCAAGGTCTCCGTCTCGCTGTTTTACACAAACATGTATGGCAGCATGCTCTTTCTCACCTGCATTAGTGTGGATCGCTTTTTGGCCATTGTGCACCCTTTTCGCTCAAGGACGCTTAGGACCAAGCGCAATGCTAGGATAGTGTGTATTGCAGTATGGGTGCTGGTTCTTTCAGGGAGTCTCCCCACAGGGTTCATGTTGAAGAGCACCTCCAACAAGACAAACAATGACAATACCACATTCTGCTTCGAGAACTTCTCCTCCGATCAGTGGAAGTCTCACCTGTCTAAGGTGGTGATTTTCATAGAAACAGTGGGCTTCATCATCCCGCTGCTACTCAACGTATGTTGCTCCATCATGGTGTTGCAGACCCTGCGTCGCCCCCAAACCATCAGTCATGGAGGGAAGCTCAACAAAACCAAGATCCTGCGCATGATAATTGTGCACCTCTTTATTTTCTGTTTTTGTTTTATCCCCTACAATGTAAACTTGGTTTTTTATGCACTGGTCCGCACTAAAACCTTGAAAGGCTGTTTTGTGGAGTCAGTGGTCCGAACCATCTACCCAATAGCCCTCTGCATTGCTGTTTCCAACTGCTGCTTTGATCCCATTGTGTACTACTTCACCTCGGAGACCATCCAGAACTCCATCAAGAGGAAGTCTCAGGTCAGTCGTTCATATGACGTCAAGTTCTCAGAAGCCCTGCAGTCAGAAACCAGCTCCAACCTGCAGTGCAGCCTGAGGAATCTCAAAGCTAAAGTGTTCCACAATGAGTCTTCAGTGTGACAGTGGGGTTGCTAAACTCAGCATGAAAGGTATTAAAATCCGTTCTATAGAACCCCAAAAACTCCATGAGAAAACTGGAGATGGATTTTTTGTGCTTTATGACCTGCCAAAGAAGTGTTATATGATCTCAGTCTTCATCTCAGGGCAAACATACGGACCTGTCATTGACAGCCTCTGTTCTGCAGTATTACTATCTGACACTTTGTTCACATCTGTGGATTCATTATTACTGCTTACTCGTACCCATCCTTTTCCTGTGGAATATACTGTAATTGTGTTAGGTGCAATTACTCCGCCAGTGACCTGGAAGGGAATGTGATCACTGAACAGCAGGACAGTTATGATATTGAATGCTACATGTGCTTGTATATCTGTACATTTCTGTGGTAAGCTGTGGTGCTAACTTTAGGATAGTATCTATTAAATTAACGTTAAGTGATATTGAGCTATAGATTGTACAGGGCTTTGTTTTTTTGTTTGTTTGAATTTGTAAGTTACAAATAGGTCACAGAAGTGCCTTTTTTGTTCTGGTCGCACTTCATTTTAGACTCTGTCATTATTGGCAATTTAATGCACTGACACAGAATTTCAGATACTGCACTCATTCCACAGTGATGAATAAAAGTCATGTACCATCTAAAACAAACCAGTTGTACTTGAAACCTTTTGTCATTTAGGTTCAGACCTTTTGATTGTGGAATGCAAATCATTTTAAATGTTGGAATTTTGACTCAAACTCAAAATGACTTGTTGGTACAATACCTGTTTATTTACAGTATAAAATCCGCAAGAGAGACTTTTCATCCCAGTTTACGTAGCATGCTACGGTAAACAAGTGTTATTTTTACACCACTGAACCTTGCTTCATCACACAATGTCTGTCCTGCATGCAAATGAGGAGGTAAAGAAGTAGAAGAAGTAGGAAGTCTTTATGACTCCCACTGGGTAGTGCCAGCTTCCTGTGTGGTAACCACTGGTGGAGGAAGTCTTTATTAATGACAACTGCCTGGAACAGACTATTACATTTGCACAACAACAAAATAAAAATGAATGTAAATGTGATGCAAGCTGTGTTGAGAACAGCATAATTATGCTGCATGATGTCTGTTCAAACACACTGAGTGGATCAGTTGAGACTAGATGGGAGTTAAAGCAGTCTAGTGACTTTTATGTTTACCTTAACCTAGATAGGAATTCCATTTTATCATCTTGTAAGATTTTGTTTTCCTCCTCCACAAGGACATGGTGTTTATAATATCGTCACTGGCAAGGCTGGTCCTACTCATCAGAACAGTACAGTCAGTACAGCCTCAGAATAAATCAGGATGTCTTTGATCAACAAAGGATTAAAATTCTGACATACTTAAGAAAAATAACTGCTCACACCCTGTATGAAAACCATCAAAAGTAAATTTCAGTCAAGTAAGTCCTTTTTGCACTTTACTGGAAAAACAGATGTGTGAAATATTTGTTCGGCTGTGTACAAATTTACAAATGATATGGCATCAGTGAGGAGTCAACACAGCATGAGAGTGAAAAACAGAAAGCACATGGTGCTCCAACTTTATTGACATAGCCTGAAGGTCACTCAGCGGCACTTTATTCATACAGCACCTATAACTCTGGTTCTCAGGCTATATGAGCTAGTCAAGGACAGGGTTAAAGACCCGGGCTGTTATGAAAACAAACACTGAAAGCAATCTCTAAGTGGCATCTTCAGTTTATAAACTGCAACTTGGCCACATGCTTACTGAGCATCATAAACTAGAACTTGTTCAGACATCTTAATGACTCCTTCCAAGAAGATAAATACAAATTGTTGATCAATCATTATGCATAACTGTATGAATGAGTCAGGCAGTCTTCAGGTTGTGTATTCACACAGACACCTTTATCTGACCACCAGGTGTTCATGGCTGTTATCATCTGGGCCAAAGGTCAGGGCAGAGACAGAGAGGAACAAACAGCTTAAATACACTTTAGATATGTAAATACATTGATTATTTAAACCTTTTAAACTGTAATTTTGCACCAAGAGGGAATCTAATTGAATAAGGGAAGCAAGGGAAGGGAAGTTCTTATGAATATTGTCTCTTCTTCTCTGAAAAAGAGCCAGCGCCTTCCCTAAACACGACGTCTGGTGTAACTTCTAAAAGTTTCTAAATTGTTCCCATTTTACAATGAGCATATTGCTTAATATCAAGAACATGAAATTTGTGTGTGAACATTGTGTGTATACACTTAAGACTTATGGTTGTATAAGGTCTCTGTATCAGGGATCGGACCCCTCACGTGAGCCCAGCAGGCTCCTCTGCAAACACAACAGTTATCTAATCAGCCTGACCTCTCCTTCCCAGCAGGCTGCAGGGTGAGAAAGCACAGACGCTGCACTGCTTGTCATCACATACATTCTGTTCTGCGTTGCTCTAGTAATTTTAGATGGGCGCATGCATCAAAGCGTTGTTGTACAGTACAAGATGGGCTGAGGATCTGTGAAATTTTACTGCCAGTGATGTGAAGAAAACATGACACATTTCACACTCATAAACATTTCTAACTCTAAGGTTATGACATTCAAAGAGGGTTTGACACCAAGTAGTTTTATTGACTTTTTGCATAAATCTGCTTTATATAAATAAATAACTTTTAAGTGATAGCTGGAGTCCTCTGAGGTCACACAAAACAAATCCAATGTTTTGGCTAAGGAGCTGTCTTCATCAGGGTCATCACAGTCAGTACCATCTTCCAAGTCTTAGTGGAGACAAAAACAAGCCCGGATACAGCCTTTAATTTATAGCTTTAGGTTCATACTCCCATGTGGTAATCCCAGCATGTTTTCTCTAAATGGGCACTTTGAAGTTCTGTCTATCTCAAATGACTGAAGATCCTCTAGTGTGTTGAGCACTTGTGTCAGGAGTAATTTCTGCTGGGGCACTGACAGGGACCTCACTAAGTGTGTGTCTTCGGGGAGGAGCAGATTGGGTGGGGTGGGGGGTAAGATCGGGGTGAGGTCCTCGCCCTCAGAATCACTCCACAACTCTGGATCACATGACAAGGGAAGGGCCTATCTCACTAAATGGATATGGGGGGAAGGGGGTCTCTGTAGAGGATAATGAACCGTTTTCCCCACATGACTCACAGGATAAATTTAGGAGGAAATGGCTGTCATTACCCTGATATGGCCAGTGCCAATTTAGATATCTACATTATTTTTCCACAATTACTTCACATCTCTGGTATTCACAGTCCCACCTTGGTTTTGGGGTAAACAGGTATTATTATTGCTCTATAAAAAAAAAAAAGGTCACCCTCTACGGGGGCAGATTACTTGCTTGCAAGGCAACTTTCCCGACTGGGAAGGAGAAGGCAATAAAAACACACAATGCAGGAGACAGAACATCGTGTTAAGTAATCATTTGTCAGGATGTGGTTTGACAAAAAAGAAGGACCTCGCTTGTGCCAGCACAACAGTCTCACTCATTCCAAAATCAGAGACAGCACTGAACCAATAACCAGCGGTGGAAGGAGCTCAGTGTCTGCAAGGAGGGAGGTAGGCTAAATAACTGCACCAACCAGTCACATGTAATCCTCCTTAACTCCCTGTCGCCTTCGGACCATAAACAGTCCTTATCAATCCCTGGAGGAGTTATTTGACCACATCAGCTTTTGGTTTCATAACATCTTTGGAATGAAACAGAAAGCATAAACAACATGCTGATTAAACACTCCCTTCTTTGAAATATCATGATGTTTTCAAAAACAGTTATGCAGCACACAAAGTGTTCATCCTGCTCAGAACAGCAGAGCTCACGTTGGTTTCATATAGATTACAGCAATGCAGCCAGGAAATGACATTGGGGCATTTTAACTACTTTGATAAATAGAGTGTGCACAATGCCTGTCATTGTTCTTCTCTTTATGGACCGGATGAGTATTTACCTTAAGGCAAGAATTCAGTGTGTTTATGCCTGAAAATGGTGACAGGAGCACATGGGACAGTCGTGTAGGAGCCAAGAATTTTCTCGTATCGTAAAATCAGACAGAAGATGAGTAAAGTCGTTCATCGGGTGACTTTAAGGGGGAGTTTAGTGGTTATCTTTTTCCACTTCGTGTGTTTGTGTGGGCATGAGGATGTCATTGAAAATGATGAAATTCTTCAGAAGTGTATCCATAGTTTCATGTTGACCTGAGAAGCCACAAGTCCCAGCATGCCAAGGGACTTGTGGGAAAGAAAGGTAACAATTCCAACTAAATCCAGTCTGTGACTCATGCAGGGAATCTCAATACACACTCACTCACACGCACAAACTGTATAAACATTGGCACACTCGTGTTTTGGGGTTGACAGTTTTATATCCTGGAAACACCCTTATCCATCAAAGAGCTGTTAACTGCAGGTTGTCTGTACCCCCAGTACATACATGTGAGATACAGCCAATCTTCTGCCTTTGCTTTTAATCTGAGTGTTTCAACCTCTGCCTGAGTGGAAAAAAAGCATCATGATTAGGTGCGTTCTGCTTGATGGAACAGGTTGGGGTTTCCTTCGCTGGGAGTCCTTCCTATGGAAACTTCTGTGAATTTGAACAATGTCTGACCAGCCAATGTGAAGACATTAATCCTCTCTTGTAGCAACAACTTCTAACCAGAGAGGACAGCCCACTGGTCCGACTGACAGTCTCATGAGAGAAAGGAAAGGTCACTGGGTCGCACCCCACAACAGCCACGTGTCCTGCACGTCCTGTCAAAGTACTGTTGTAGTAAAACATAATGTAAAAACAGAAATGTTTGTTAATTTATGCAATAAACTGTTGCATATAACATCACATTATTGATGTAAAATATTCATAACTGATCATGTTAAAATGATATTGTCTCAAAATGTGACGAATTACAGGAATAAGAGTTTAATGCATTAAGTTACTACTTTATTACACAACGTTTTATAGGATTCATTAGTTGACAAACCTATTGAGATGAGGAAACAAACTTATCAGTGTCATAATTTGGCATTTTTTTGTCACGTTTTTTAAAGTTATGAGCTTCATATGGTGGCTCTTGAAGTCATTACTTGCTTGTTGACTGTACTATGAATAAATGTAAAAGAGACACCTAAAATTTTAATTGAAAAGTGAACAGCAAATCTTGTACTGAAGCTTGAAATCCACCTATCAAGTTTTACACAACGGCTCCACTGAGCACATGGCAGGATTAGTGATACCTGGGCCCCAGTAATACTACAGCACAGACTCATAAACAAACGTCCATAACACACTCCATAGCACAGCCACACATAAAAGCTGACGCTTACAGGTCAGACCTGAGGTCAGCGTGTTCCCGATGAGGAATTTCCACAGAGATTCTCAGACAACACAATACTTTCCCTTTCTTTTCCAGCACAATTCTGTCTCCTTTTTCACTTTCTAATTCCTGAGTAAGGAGATCTTATCTGCTCAACCCATTCTGAAAGCCTTTAGTGGGATTTAATCATGTTTGTTTTTTATTTCATAGTTTCTAAAGATGGATTGATCTACTCCAAAAAAAAAACCCACTGCAAGTTCCTGCTCAAACTTGAAGATGGCAAGTTTTAAATATGACCTCCACATCCTTTTGAACCGGTGAAAGGAGCCAGGATCTTGGAGAGACATCTAATTTATTGACACTCTGGCCTCGGGGTAGGAAGGACACGGCTCATTGATACCCCCGAGGTTATCTGCATCACTTCAAAACAAACCACACAATTAGCTCAGTGTAACGGACAGATAAGACCAAGATAATTCCAGTTGACACAGAGGTGCCATCACACATGATAACTGATCAGCTGATCAGTTAATTAATGTGATATCTGATCATTATAAATTGACTGTGTTTAAATTGACCACTTTGCAAACCATGCTGTCGAGTTTCAGATTTTTAACATCTAGAATACACTTTTCCTTTAGCTCTTTTACCTGTACCCAAACATGATTATGTAATATTAAAATTACTGCAGACTTGGCATCCACTGTGATGGATTACACAACTTTACAGTCAAATTTAAGCTTCAATAGTCTGCCAAATGATTTCCATACCATACGAACGAATGCAAATCAACGGCAGGCTTGACAAAAGACATGAGAAAATGTGAAACACTGAAGCTCGGTTTTCAAAATCATTAGCAATAATAACATAATGTGAATGTATTTTAGTATCGTCTGATCACATCACGTTGATCAACACTCATGTTTTCAGCCCACACTAACACAGAACAGTGTATTCATTGGTTGGCACTGTGTGAAACTTTCCAGTGACATAAACAGCGTCATATGTGCTTGGAAAGTCCAAGTGGTATATCGGATAAAGACATTAACTATTAACTCGTCACCAATCAGTCTTTCTTGTTTGATGTTTTTTCAATGCGTATGCACAGTTTTAGATCACTCACTGAGATATAAATTAACTGAGGCACAACACAGAAATCACAAGACTGAATGATTTAATTTATTCTGGAGCCTGGACTTTTGCTACTTGTTTCATATTTTGCATATCCAGCAGTTGTGAGCTTGAATCAATCTGTGTCTAACTCATTTTGTGAATTAATGAATTGAAACTGCCACACTCACATATGCTTATTCAAAGACAGATAAATCTGTCTGAGCAAGATCACACCTTAAATATAAGCATACGCTTCAGCTACTTTGATAAAACGCTGCTATATTTTAAATGTTTAAACAATCTTTCATTTTCAGTCTTACAAGAAAAGCTATAGGCCGCCTGTAAGCCTCTTCACTGTGTTCATTTTCAAAGTTCTTCTGCGAAAAATATGCGCAGCCTGTGCAGCAAATCAAACTCACATCTAAACCAAAATGGAACACGTTTCTTTTTGAAGAATATAAACAGAGATAAGATGGCGGGGGTGAAATATTTAACTGAAAAAGCAGAAGAGCAGCTGAAGCATAAGGTGGGGGAGGAACCTGTGTGACTTGAGATTCACGTTGAGATTAACGTGTTGCTCAGTGTGACACTCAAATTCATTTATTTCCTCTGACACAAGAAGAGAGAGAACAAAACTGTAAGTTCAAGAGTTCAAGCTGGGACACGTTTCTTTTGAGGCATAGGCTGGAGTTTCATCATCACAGTTTGTTAGATTATAGAACAGGACGTCTACAGCGATGCTAGTGACTCTCTGAGGCTGTAGTTAGGCACAGCAGTGCTTTGATCTAAATGCTATTGTCAGTATGCTAACATACTCACACTGACAGTACTAAGAGGGTGCAAAGTTTACCCTGTTCACTCTTAGTTTAGTCCATTCAGCAGTTCATAATATATATTTCCCTAAAAGCCAAATTTGCCAACCTCATGGTGGCACTAGAGGAAATATCAGGGGATCACCACAGTCATTAAGAATGTACAAAATTTCATGGAAATCCACCCAATTGTTTTATTTCATTGAACTGAATTATTTCAATCTGGTCTAAAAACATGATATCTGATATCTTGTTGCTGCCAAAGTCACACAATTCTAGTCTGTGTAATCTACGAGAGGGAACATTTATTAGATCAGTGCAGCTGTGAAAAAGGATCAACTAAACTTCACAACTTCACACTGACATCTGACATGAAAAAGCAAAAGATACACCAGTTTATTATATTTAAACGCCGTACTATACTTTTAAAAGCAGAGAAAATGACCAATCAATTTTAGTAGACTGTGTGTAAACTACAAGAAGAAAGCTCTTAATGACTGTTTAAACTCTTGTCTGCTATTGATCTATTATTGGCTCAAAGGAAGGATGGTAAAGGGACAGGCTAGCAGAGCCTATGACCCTGCCTAAAGGTGGACGGGCCCATCAGTAGTCAACAGGCATGCGAGCCACAAACAATAGTAGTGTGTAAAACTGCGAATAGCCCAACAACCTCCATGGAGTCCCACTTCACATAACCCGGGATCCAAATTTAACTGTTCCTGACCTTTTTACTGTGAGTGCCTGATGGACTATACTGTTCCACGACAAACCCTGCTTGGCCACGCCGGTCTCTATTGTCTGATACGGAGCAACAAAACACTGGCAGCAGACAATGGAGGGTCACTGCAGAGGGCTTGAAATAATCATAACAATGACAGCTCCCATATTTATAGTTGCAAAGAGACTCCCAACTGCAGCGCCTAAGTGCTTTGTTATTAACAGGAAGAGCTGCTCCCCGTGAAGAATAAACAGCAATTCTCTTTACTGGGTGAGTCATGGTAGCAGGTTTCATTGTTTCCCTCACTGTATGTCGATAGCAGGGAGGCTATAATGTCTGCTAAAAACTCAAGTACAGTGCAGAAAGAAATGGAGCTGAACATCTTTAAAAAAAAAAGCATAGTAGAATTGTAAAAAACTAAGGCTCCCTCAGTTTGCTCTGAATAAGAAAACTGAAAGGGGACTTTGCTAGAAAATGTCTTTCTAAGCATCAGTAGCCAGACAGAGATCATTGGGTCATCTTGCAGCTGCAGAGCTCTTCCTGAGTGAAGCTGAGGGCACTCAGAAAAAGAGGCCACAAAAACAGGCTTCACCAATGTGACCGGAGGACAAAAAGAGGAACAGAGATTGACACAGATAACTAGCATCGATATTTCATCAAGGTTGATGACAGAAGCAGAGGGTCGAGGTGTACGGGTAATCTCCTGAAAAGACAAAATGAAAGGCCTTCTGTGCATCATTTGATAAGACGGGAAGTTACTTGATTGTTTGCTATCAGGTCACCAGGATGAGCGGAAGAAAATCAATGAAGCACTTAAGATTAGATGTCCAAGCAGTGTCTAGATATGCAACCTCAATGTGACTCAATACCGAAATACAGGATGTAGCATGTTTTAAACTGAGTAGGACGATGAGGAAAGATGAACAGCGAAAGAAAGAGCGGAAATGCTATATCAACATGTGTGCCTCAGTTCCACAGATTTCTTGTGTGTGAGCTGCTCGGCTTGCACATGAGGCAAAACACCAAGGCACTGTGGTTTTATCTTGTACTTGTCAACAAATAGTATATAGGAGCTATCACATCAGAAAGTGACATAAGTATGGCAGCGCATTTCGTTTCTAAGCGTTAGTTTCAGTGGCTTCAGTGAGTGTATCATCAGTGTGATTGAAAGTTAAAGCTGTGTTTCTTTTTTGATTGGCACATAACCCAGCTTTTAACTATGAGTGTAAGAGTGTAGCTCAAATGAGGAATTCATTCAAAGAGATATTTCTTTTTTTTTGACCCATTTATAGCCATTGAGATACAACAGACACGACTTCACATCCTTCCTGCAAGAGGAAGCTCCTGTTCATTTACTGGCTTGGCTGTGTATTTTCTGAAGTACAACTTCATAAAATTGTTCAGTCAGGATTTTTTGACGGGCACATCTTGCACCCTTGACACGACAGTTAAAAAGGGGTGGACAAAATAGGAACAACTGAACAAGCAACAGCCAACTTGCAATAAATCTAATCTTTGTGAAATTTATAACGTTCAGTTTTTTGTTGAGACGGTGTCAAAGAGGCTCCATGGTGATGCCTGGAGCTGTATTTTATGATGTTGTTTTATTAGACCGCAATATAATAAAAAGGTGTCGATGTTTTATGGCATTTTTTTCATTAAAGGCCTGAAAAAGAAAGAAAAAGTAAACCAAAACACACCACCGACAACAAAAAAAGGATGTAGGCCCATATAAAGAGCATAGACTGATTTATATCAGAAAAATATCTGATCAAAGAATGAGTAACCGAGCCTAAGAACCCGTCCAAGCATACAAAACAAAAGGACGCATACAAAAATACCTAGCAACACACTATAGTACGTCACATACACCCAGGATGTCAACTAGAAATGACTAATGTATGCTTGCTTTCAAATTTAATGCAAGATTATTTCCTTTCATGAGATTAAAAGTAGAGTTAGTGGTTACAGAAGTGAGTAGCTTTATCAGACTTTTTTATAACTTGATTTTAAATGTACTGATGGAGCCGCAGCTCTTCATTTCATCTGATGAATTGTGGCTTTCACAGGAAGAGCTGACTGCTCAGATGCAGTGAGATGAAATGGTATGGTAAAATCTTTTATAGAGGATATTCTGGAGGATCTAATAAAATTTACTGACTGAGTATACACAGTGGAGAAGGGGGCCAAACCATTTAAAATTTTATAAACCAAGCACAAATTTGAAAATAATGTAAAATTCTCAAAGCTAAGTAAATTGTCTTTCTCCAGTAAACTACAGTGATGGAAATGCATTGGCTTTTTATCCAGAGTTTTTTAGAGTTTGGCCCCTGATGGGAGACCCTCCTATCTACAGGACACACACATGATAAGTGTTCTAGCTCAGCTACTGTACGCTCCACCGCTTTATCTGTAGCTTTACTACACATAGTGGTACTGGGGAAAATACTGAATGGTAATAATACAAAAGCAGGGGGCTGGAGAATGAACCCTTGAGGGGGATTCAGTGTGGCTTCAAGATAAGGGCCAAGCTGGGCTTCCTCAATAAAACACATCTGGCATAAGACTCTAATCGTGGAGTCCTCCTGTCAGCCAATGCCACTGGAGGAACTGGAGTAACTGGCAGCAGGATAATCCATCCCTGGTGTGACTGTTGGTGAATCAGCATCATTATGGTTTTATTGACTCAAGGGTCTGTAGTATCTATATCCTGTTGGACCCAAACCGCCATGGGCGAGGCTTGGCTTTTGTTTAACTGTTGCCAAACGTGGGGTTAAACTATTGTCTGCTTTTATTCCATTCTGGTAAGCTTTTAATTTAGCAAAACAAAGAGAGGAACAGGCTTTACTTGTTCTCTTATATTAGAGATCTTTATGTTATTTAAGGTGCCAATAACCAAGAACATAACCCCCTATATACACATATAAGCAGGGCGAGCTCTCACAGATTTTCATCTTTCTTTTTTTTATTTAATTAATAGCAACTTTCCATTTGGATACAGATGAATGAAAAACTGTCTTAAATTAATGTCTGAAGCATTTGAGTTTGTCAGTGGAAAACTCATCACCAATTCATCTGCAATTTAGTATTGAAAGGATTTAAAGAAAGGCTTAATTATATGCTTTCTTTCTCTCTTACTTGTGCTTAGCCTCTCTTACTCTTCCTGCTCAGAAGACTTCACACCAGAGATCTCAACTCCACCTAGTGGTACGTCATCAACATTTGTCGTATTGGAGACCGGCAATGCAATCTCTTTGTGTCTGTACCATTGTGGTCACAGCAAATTAAAAATAACAGCTACAGGGGCCAGATGTATGGTTTGTCAGTGTCTCGCCGAGAGAATAAAAGATCTCAACGACTGAGTGTGTTTAGTCTACTTTTGATATTGCAGAGGAAGTGGACATCAAAATGTGCAGGCAGGCTCAAAGTGGTGTGACCCCAAGGAGACCCAGCTGCTCTGGGCCTAATATTTCCTGCTTTCCCGACAAGCCAAACAGGAGCTTCCAGACGGCCTCAATCTACCGGGAATGTTATCATTGGTAACCTGAACAGTGCACAGCAGATGTTCTAATCAAATGAGAGACAGAACACGCACACACAACTCAAACATCTTTATGTAAAAAAGGTTTTATAACAAGATGAACCATATTCAATTCAAATCTTAGTGTTTTGTTGCAGCCATATAAAACTGTATGATATTGCTCACAAAAAGCAGTGCAGAGATTGTAAAATACAATATGAAAAACTCACTGAGTTTAACTAGATCTCTGTCTATTTAGATTTAACCTGATGTAAAAACTGGTCCTTCATTACAAAACTGAGTCTTACACACATCATGTGAAATGATTTTGGCATGTACAAATAGTACAATCTGTTTTTAGCAAATGTAAACATTAATAATCACTGGCCTTGTGAATGTACAGGCTCCGAATGAATGAGGCTCTAGTGTTCTGAAAACATTTTCTCAACTTCATCTATCCAGTCACATGAAGATTCTTCCTCAAAGTCCCTGTGAAGAGGACAAACAGTACGTTAGCACTTTATTTTCATATAAGGAGTTCCCATATACAAATTATACAAAGCCAGTACATTCCGTACATTTCATCAGATACCCAACAGAGAGTAATGCAATACTCTCTGTACATATTAATATTTAATGTGAATCTTGATGTGAACTGTGTTTATTTTGCCAGGTGCTGTGATTTTTTTTTGTTTTTTCATCATTCCCTTTACAGCCCACACTCTCTGCTTTGGAAGCCTAAAAAGTAAGTTACAAAGCATTTTATCATTGTTATTTTTTTTTGCCATATATCTTTACTGAGAAAAAAAAAAGAAAAACTGACCCATGTGGATCAGATCATTCCCACTCGATACAAAATTAGTAAAACTTTCACACATCAGTCCTTAGTATCTTTACATGATGTGTACATAAAGGACTAAACCAGTGCTAATGACCCTTAAAAGCTACATTAAGAATTAATAAAATCATTTGAACATCTGAATATAAGCATGGAACAGGTATTTTACATTTTTGTCCTGCTGATGCACTGAATGATGAGTCAGATTATACAAAATATGTTCCTCCTTGGTAATATCATGTTAAATAGAGCAAACGGTCGGCTTTACTCACGTGTCCTCGTCATCGGAGCGTGGCTGCAAGCGGTCCTCGTCTATGCACACTTCCTGCTTAGGGCCATCAATGTCGTCACCCTGTGGCTGGGAGAGGGGCCCAACCAGAGGATTGTCACCTGAAAATAGGAACCAGAACACCACCAGAGAGGGCTATTATATAATCTACTACACTTTCAAGAAAAACGACAAAAACATCTTCTAAATTCAGCTGGTTTGTTGTGCGCTACAGCAAAGTTACTTCTAATAAAATAACATGTATTGAGATATCAGACCTCCTCTGTGGATTAAAAAGGTGCTGAAGGCTCTGCTAAGCCCGGCCTTCTCCAACACACTCAGAAGCCTCTCGGGAGGATCTCTCTCCCATCTTCTCCTCTGCCTGCCGTTCTCCGGCTCCTCTGATACACCTGGATCAACAGGGATATAACTGATACACTCTGATTGCATATTTCGGTCTTCAAACTTGACTTTTGTACATTTATGCTGCTGCTGCTAACATACTTCCATGAGTAGAACTTGTGATGGCCTGGTCAGGTGATGCCATGCTGTCAGATGAGATGAGGCTGGCATTGGCCAACATCTGCAGCACAGAGTCCGAAGGCTTAGCGGCCCACTGCTTTCGAGGGCCAGGCTCTTTGCTTTCACAGCTAGCCTCAGATAACTCCATGCCTGGGGCGAAGGGTTATTTAGTTAAAATTCTTGTTTTAAAATAGTGAAAACACTGAAAAACACTTGCTCACTGACAACAACATGTACTACTAGTCTTCACAAAAAAATCAGTTATGTGGTTCTCCAAGAATCGCAGCAGTATAGCCTTGTTTTCATGATTGGTAACTTTGACACTACCTTCAAATGTTGATGTTTTTATTAAACTCTTCTCTCCCAGCACATTAACCACCTTCTTTCCCTCGTCTCTGTTCCATCGACCGGTACGCCTCCCTTGTTCTTCCATCTCTATCGCCTGTAAAAGATTCAAAGCGGTGCAGTAAATCAAACACATAACATGAGCTCTGCGGCCATCTGAACTAACAGCTGCTTGTCAAAGGTCAGATTCCACATAGGTCACCACAGCTGGGGAGATTGTGTAAGAGTTTAAATTCTCACTTTGACACCATGTCGTGACAGTATGTCGATCTGATGGATGGGCCGCCATAAAATCAATTCAGGTTCAACTGCATTAGAGACTGTCATCATGCGGGGAGCTCAGGCAGTCAACCGCAGTGAGCTGCACTTTAAGTCCACAAGTGGCTGTGACTGTCTTTTTACCTGGGAGGGCAGATGCGTACGCAGCAGTCTGGAAACACGGTGAGACGTCAGGATGGTGTGCAGGGATGGCCTGTCTTTTGGATTTGTCTTAAACATCTGCTTAACCAAATACTGCAGCTCATAGGGCAAGTGGTTCGGCAGGGGAGGGTACGCACCCCGACACACCTTAAGAATCAGGCTCTTCCAGCTGGACGCCTGGAACTGAACACAAGAGCCAGATGTGAGGCATGAAGATCTCCAGGAACGCAAACCACACCAAAACATCCAAGCCATGAAAAATACACAGCAGTTGATGAAACTGAGCTTCCATCCTTTCACAATAAAGATTTTGCAGTAACTTGCTGTGCAGCAGAAGTATTTTATATAATGATTCATTGACAATATTTGGAGAGAGGCCCACAGTCGAACCCGTGGTGCATGGAGAATGGAGGGAGGGGAGGTACCGGGTGTCGCAGGGTGCAGAGCTCATAGAGGACACAGCCCAGAGACCACACATCGCTGCAGAACAGATAAATATACAGACAGTTATTCATTTACACCAGACATTCGTCATGTACTGGCACAGCCAAAGCGATACAACACTGACCAACCAACCCACGCATGAGTTATATAATCTCTGCTGAGCCGAGAACTCAGCTGAGAACAGCGACTGTTTTGAAAACTTTTCTTTGTTGGTGCATTTACTGACACTCCTATTGACACAATCGTCCACTGAAAAGCACTGTGTTCACAAGTTATGTCATCAGAAAATTAAGTCTAAAATTGTAAGCAAACACGAACACTGAAATGAGATCACAGGGATTTTATTTAATTAACAGGTTTGTCTGTTGTCTATTTGACCACAGATACTCAAGTCTCAGGTTTCCCACAACCTTTTGAATACACCAATGAGGAGAGTTTTCAAACCATGCAGTGATAATGTAACTTTCACAAGAAAACTGTGAGCCAAGTGACAGATTTTCTGCATTCACTCTCTAAAATTATACTCACATACATTACATGTTGTCATTTTTCTGTACAAATGGCTAATCTATCCAAGGGTTCATGAGCATATCCATGTTTGCAAATTCTGTGGGTATGTTGGAAACATATGTATACAATGATATATTGACAAGGTGTGTAACTTTCTTCAATGCACTGTCTGTGTGTATATGGCTCTTTGTAGCACATTTTGTGCATCATATATATTCATACAGTATCTGTTTTTTCCCCATTAGTTATTCTTATGTACTATGAAAGGTAATACTCTTTGCTTTATCCAGCTAATACTTCCTCTTGCAATCATCAAATTACATCACATGGACAAAATCATTACAGTTTTTTTTTTATCTTGAGCCACATCAAGTGGAGGAACCAACGCAACAGACATGTTAGCATACCTCTTATTGTTGTATGGTTTGTTGTCCCAGATTTCTGGAGCGACATAATATGGGGTCCCAACATATGTATGAGCGTAAGCCTTTGAGCTGCAACACAATTGAAAAGTTGAAAATGTAACTGCTGCGAATTAAAAAGTGCATTAACTTAAAAGAAACTGCTGACTTCCTCTTCTCGTACCTGTTCAGAATACATGCAGAGCCGAAGTCCCCGAGCTTGATTGTTCCATTATCTGTCAGGAAAATGTTCTGGGTAAGGAAATGAGAGAGAAGTGATGACTTGGCATGAAGCAAAAATAAGAGCAGTCAACCATGGGAATATGGTGATATGACGCATAAGTGGGAAATAATGTTTGTGATCTTATCTCGATCGGCTATTTCATCATTGTTCATTTCACTCCACAGCGCTCACGCTGAGATTCTATCGACATGGAACCGACCAATAAACAAAATTATCGACCTCTTGTACTGATTCAGAGAGCAAACAAAGAGAAAATCTGATCTCTCTCATGAGTTCGTAAAGCCTTTTTTACATACAGCTGAGGACAAATTTAAATAGTCTGTTTCCCACAAAGCAAAATCCAATAACATATATATATATGGTGATTAAAAACTATTATGTTTAGAGACTACTGTACCTTGGACTTCAGATCTCTGTGCAAAACCCGTTTATCATGGATATGCTTTGCACCAGCACACATTTGAGAAAACCACCTCAAGATCTGGAGAAAAAAAAATGGATGAAACAAAATTTAAAAAAGGATCCAAACAGTGACACAGAATTGTGAAAATAGTTGCTGGTAGTCCAGACCTACATCATCAACACAGAACTGCACAGTTTTCTGTTGTCGGATCCTCTGAAGCAGGTCTCCTCCACCGCAGTACTCCATAACAATACATAGGAGGTCATCAGCTGTTCAAACACAATCACAATGCCTATTCTGCAATCCAAACAATAATAACTAATAACAAGAGACCAAAATGTGGTGTAATGAGTTTTAAAGGGAGCGTAGCGCGTGTGAATACCTTCAAATGCCTCCCTGAAGGCCACAATATTAGGATGCTTCATTCTGGATAGCAGGACGGCTTCTCTCCTCGTATTCTCAAATTTGGACTGATTCTATAAAAATGCAAATATGAGCACGAATGCGTTTCTCTATTATGCAAAACAAACAGCCTCCACGTCTGTGTGTGGGCAACAATCTGGTATGTTATCAGCACAGTGCAAATAACATTTCCATATATCCGACCCCAGGCTATAACATAACAGGCTGGATTCAAATATAGTCTTATAGCAGCAGTGTGCTTTTTCTACACATAGTACAAATCTAACATGTTTTTATATGTAGTTCGCTGTTTTATTATGATTATTATTATTTTACCAGAAAGTCTTTTTGCATAGGGAATCCAGTTCATGTCCCTGTTACCTGTACCACCGCACAGGTGAGGATAAAGCTACAGCACGTTACATCACTATCTTTGTTTGCATACCTACCTTTGGCAGCTGTATTTCCTTGACCACATACTTCTCCTGAGTGCTTTTACACTGGACTAACAAAGCCCGACCGAAAGACCCTTCACCGATGACTTTCTGGACTGAGTATCTCTCCATAGAGCTCCTTTACAAACCACAAAGAGAGACCACATAGGACAAAAAACATCTAAGACAGAGAGCTACAAAAGCCAGTGGAGACGTCACTTAATGTTAGTTCTTCTTACTTTTAGTATTCACCTGCTTACATTTAACGTTTACAATATGTAATGAAAGATAAAATCAGGTAGAAAGCTTCTACCTCTACCTGCGGCCGCTACTTCCTTGTTATTGAATGACGTAAGCGAGGCGTACCTGTAGCGCAGCGGGCCGCCGCTAGATGGCGGTAGATTAAAGTTCCTAAACCCAAACTAAGCCTACTAAAGCTTCTCTAATGACCACAATAATGTTATAATAACTTAACCTGTTCCTTTAGTGGTTCTCAAACTTTTTCACGTCAGGGGCTACTAAACTGACGAAAATTAGAGCACGTACCCCCATCTGATAAGATTTTTTGCTTTTACATGTTTTATTACAGTACGTGTATGAAACCCACAACCCATACATTCTGTCATTGTGTTACTTATAGATGGAATTACAGATTATTCCCCTTTTTGCTGGGGACCCCCTCAAGGACCCCTGGGGGTCCCCGGACCCTACTTTGAGAACCACTGCGCTAGTGGCTTCATGTTGAGTATTCTGTCCTCGAGCGCTTGTTTAATACATGTAGCTGTCTCCTCTTGTATGAGTCTTCAAGTGCGCCATTATGTCTGCAATACACTGAGGGCTGTGTTCATAATGTTGCCGCCCTCCTCTGCCGGGTCTCTACTGCACAAAAGCAAAATGTATTTAAGAGTCTGGACAACTCCTTCTGAGCTTTGGGACTCCGGGTCAGTGTAGACAGGTCAAGGTATGAGTGATAGAAGTGAAATGTGGTCATGATGGGAAAAGTAATAGAGCAGCGTGACACAGGGACTGCAGATGAAATATTTCCGCAACAGAAAACAATCCCCAGGTCATGATTGTGTAAAGATGCCACGTCATGAGGACTTCAGAGCCCGGATAGCTCAGTCGGTAGAGCATCAGACTTTTAATCTGAGGGTCCAGGGTTCAAGTCCCTGTTCGGGCGATTGAAGTTTTAACTATCTTCAAGTGCTCCGTGCCTGAAGACGATTCTCTGTCAACGTGTAAATTACAGCAAAAATATTCTCTCACAGTAAAGAGTTGATGGAGTTGACTGAAATCTGTGGTTTCTTCAGACATAAAATGAAAACTGCAGCTTTCGCTATCAGAAGGCTACTGAAGTGCAAAGATGAAGCGCACAGTGTCTCAGCCAATTTAAAACAAACTGTGTGTACTTAATTTGCAATGCAAAGCGCTGTTTTAGAAACGTCTGAGTGTGAATGCAAATACCGAGGTCATGAGTCCTAATTCCCCCATAACTCAACCTTGCTTTTTAAACACAGCATGTGTAATTTGTGTGTAATTGAGGAACATATCGTAACACTTTCTATGACGCCCATGTCTATTATGTATTAAAAATATACTTATAATACATTATAATCTGCTTATAGCAGTGTATAATTATAGTTATAAGCACTCATGAATATTCATAAGGATTTATAACAATAATCATAATACATTATAAAGCATTTTATAATGACTTATAAGGTCAAGTATCATAATACTTCGAAATTGCTGGTCACTGGCTGACATGTTTGTTTTTTCAGCGTATTATAATTCTCATAGTTGTAATACAATATAATCATATGTTATAATGCAATATAATCACTTATCACTTACCAAGTTTTTTTTAAGGAGTCACTTTTGTTGATCAAATGTTTACATAAAAGTAAAATATACAGCAACAGGTAAAGTAGAAATTGTTTCAGTTATTACCTAGAAATTGAGTCATTTGAGTCTTTACATTAGTGACGTAAATGTCCATCATCCAGTTGTTCATCATCAAAAAGTTGTGTCAAATTTGAGTACTCAATTCATTATCTGTTATGATCCGTTAAATAAATAAATTCATTTTACAACATTTTGTGTTGTTCTTTAATGATATTTTTTTTACTTTACTTAAAGCAAACAATAACCATTTATAGTGACTTATAACCACTTCTATCTACCTATACCTCAGGAATTTCATTACTTCACTTAGGAACCCAATGACTTCTTAGAGTAACTTATAATCACATTATAATGCGTTATAACAGTGATTATAATGCATTACAACTATGAGGATTATAAGACACTATGATCCTTGTCAAAAAAAGTCAGTTAGTGACCAGCAATTATGAAGTATTATAATACTTGATCTTATAAGTCATTATCATAGCAAGTCCAAATGTCTAATATTTGCCTCATTACCTCCTGTTTTTTGCTCTCTGGCAGTGCTTTGGTTGCACCTATCAGCAAATAGTCTTCCACAAGAGGAAAATAAAGGCAATAATGAGGTAAATATTGGTGCACCAGTTTGTCTGTACAGCTCCTGGATCATGCTGTGCAAGCTGTTTTTGGGGAAATGTGATGGACTTCTTTTTTTTTGGAGCTGTAAAAAATGTCTCTGTTAACTTAATTTGACAGTAAGCCCTGTACAAACTTCAGCTGAGCTAGCACTGAGAAATGGATAATTGTATTTTCATATAGTTTGGGTGAACAATTGCAATATGTAATTAAATAGTAGTAAATTGGATGGTGGAACAACTATGATTTCCAGTTGGTGATTTTCATAAGACAAAAACATCTGGAAAATGTTTCTGAGAAGATTTTCATACAAAGAGTCATACAGTCTGACTTAACCTATCCAGTCTTTAAACGTAAGCAAACTTATAATTAAAATCTGTGTATTACATCCCGAACCTCTGGTATCTAAAGTATAGTACGTACATATTTCTTTTACCATGAACTAGCAGCCAAGACTGCAGGAGCTCAGCCCGTTCTTTTACACAGCAGAAGTGGAACAAGACTGTGTTTATACACCAGTAATTGGCTAAAGTACAACAATGTCAGGCGGTTAGTTTGAGATCAGCTCTGCTTAGTGCACAAGTGAGGAACTCTCTCAGGGCTAGCTAATCATTAAATGCTGGTTATTAAAGATGGCCTCTGAATGGCCAAGCTGTGCAAGTTTTTACCTTAGATTTGAAAATATTTAATTTTGTGAGGTGAGAGGGGTGAGATCAAGACAATGTTTATACTAAAAAAAAGGCTTTGCTGTGGGTGTTTGTTGTGTAGACAGAGCATTAAAATGCAAAAATCATAACATATGGTATCAGTCAGGTGTTGTGACACTTCTCTTCTAGTTGTGCTGCTTCAAAAGTGACAGATGACTGACATGAAGCAGCTGTGGGGCAATAAAAATTCAAACTGAATGACACTAAGAGCTTCTAGTGTAGACGTTTCTCAATGCTGGGGTGGGGCCCCCATGTGGGTCTGCTTGATGTACAGACAGGGTCATGAGATATTTCAAGGACTGAAAGACTTATTTATTTTTGTTTGATATATTTTTGAATAAAAAGTCATTTTCAAGGATATCATTGCTTTTATACAATTCATACTTATTCTAAACACAAAAAACATACTGACATTCACATGACAGCTTGATGACTCTGCTGGGGACGTGAGAATTTTGGGACCAAAAAACATGGTCAAGGTCCAAAAACGTTGAAAAACCATGACCTGATGACTTTAACTGATGTCAAAATGTTTTTAGAGAAACTTGCCCTGTCATAAAATCTGACATTTTAAGCTTCGCTTAGGTTTTTATGCTTGAGACTATCAATGAAATACATCTCTTGTCAGATAAAAAGGTTGACATCTTGCCAGTCTAATTCCTAAGAGCAGCTTACATTATATTAAAAGCCATCAAATGGTCCTTCATGGGGACAGTTAGAAATCTTCTCTCTGAGAGGGTGAATAGCTCAGACCACCAGAGACCCATTAATAACAAAAGAAAGATGTAATACTTAATGGTTAATAGGAAGAAATTATGCATAGATCTATGAGATATAGTGGCAATATTCTGACACAGTAGTGGCAAATTTTAGTGTATCAGACATATTAAGACTGCAATGTTAAATCTTCAAATTTATGTCCTGAGAAGTAGTTCAGTCTGATTATCAGGCTATTAAAGATGGACAACAAGAAACAAAACTATAATCTATTGTGTCATGTCAGTGAAGCTGCTTTATGGACAGTGAAGATCACTTTGTGGACTGATCCAAAGTTGATCTCAACTTTAAGGTCCATTTGAGCTTTATATAGCAGAGGTTTTATCACTGTCCTCAACCTGAGAACATATGTTGATCCGCAGATAATTATCTTGGATACTGTCACCTTGTCGCTCTTTCTCGGTTCATTGTCTTCGGCACTGTTTATCGGTTTTTCCTTCACAGACTCTTTACTTTGTTTTCAAAGACACAAAAGTTACAGTTTACTTAAACAGAACAAACTTTAATTTATCTTGTACCAACAAATAGGATGACATAGAAGACAAGAGCTTGTTTGAGAGGACTAAACAGTACATGACAGACCCACAGGAAGTGGGAAAAGAGGCAACAGTATGATTATCAATTACCTAATAATGTTCCAGTCATACAGCTTCAATCCTCCCTGGAATGCATTAGAGTGTGTGTGGTTGGATATTGGACTGTTCTTCTAGAAAGAAAGCCTCTGATTATTTGAGGGAGGATGAAGGGCAACAAAATGTGCACTGCTTCTTTTAAAGCTGACAGAAGAGACTCAAGATTGGAAGAATAAGTAAAACAAATCCTCAATAAAAACTAAAATATTTACATCTAAAGACAAGACATGAAATATAACTGCATGTAAAAGAAGTAACAGCAATCCTAATAAGATTACTGATGTATATAATAAGAATGACTTTCCAGGTTAGACAACAATATTGATTTTCTCATAGGTGAAAGAAAAATGACTGCTGTGCCCCTTTGTACAACCTCAAATGATTAACTGTCAATAATCATCCTCAAACGTTGCTACTCAAATTAATATTACCAGACAGCCTGATGTGGTCTCAATAATATGTCTGGAACTTTGAACAACAAGGATGGCATTTCACTTTGGTGGGAGATATAGCTGAGTGTGTGCTGGGGGATGACAGCCTCAAAAATGTCAGAATTTATTACCTTATTAGTTTTGGCCAGAGGACAGAAGAATCAAAAAAAAAAAAAAGCTGACTGCCACACAGCCCTGACACAATGAAGAATGAAGAATGAAGATGTGATGGGTATCATGCAGTCATGTTCAGACCACTGATGAGTCTAAAGTTGAAATATTCACTCTTTTAGCTCTGACCTTTCAAATAAAGTCCTGTGGTAAAGTACCTTATCTTCTGTGGTACTGGTATTCTACTACTGGGACATTTACCAATTGTACCACAGAACATGTGGTTAATTACTGCAGATATAATCCTGTAGCCCAATATACCACATGTGTCTCTGAGTACCACAAAAATATCAGAGAAAAATGTCACAAGAACATCAAAAACACCAGGGAACGAAGAGGAATTAACGTGAAGAACATGAAGTACCAGCACCACAGAACATGAGGTATTTTACCAAAGAAATTTAGTAAGAAAGACTGAATGTCTCTCATTTAGTGCTAGGCAGGTGGCTAACAGTGGGTTTATCAGAGCTTGTTTGTTTGAAACTGGGGTTGATAATCGTATCCTAAATACCCTAAATATGCCATAAGACAAGGGCAATGAGCTAAAAGAGGCTAAAAAGCGGTGTAGAGAGCTGCAGAGTTGGTAATGTGAGTGACCTCTTTAACATTACACATTTGATTTAATGCTGCTATGAAAAATATTGAAATCATGCAGCTTTAATGCCTTCACACACGCTGTCTTTGTTGAATGTGTCTCTAAAAATAGAATTTCTCAATATCAATATCATTTGTCTCAAACTAACTAGACAAAAACAGCTGTTTAACACTAGGTCTATGGTTACTGAGGATTAAAGGATTAAGGCTGGGTTTTTAAATAGGAGCTGAACTACTGTTTGCCTCAAACCAGATAAATACTATTGGCCAGAGAGTTGTTTATGACTGACAAGATGCTGGGATAAACTTGATTAAAGACCCTATGCTCAACCTAGACAACATTTTGGGGACAGGTGAAGTACTACGCACAACAACTTTTTGGAGAGTGGGTTTAAAACAGCATTCAAAATTAAGATTGGGAATCTAGTGCATCCAAGCTTTGGGTAAGGGATAAAAGAATCTGCATGTTTCTCCTGGGAGTCCTCTGTGCTGCAGAGAGCTGATAGCAGAGTTGATAACACTGAACAGTTGTGACAATTTTTAGATAGCAGCTCAAAGAATGCTGCTCTTGCATCTTCTCTGCATATACAGTACATTATCTCACATTGCAATAGGTCTTATGGTCCTGAGGTATTTGCTCTCTGTTGGTTGTCTGTTATGTTAAATTTCTATAGGGGTGTATAGTTAGGGGAAGACTGTGAAGAAGTTTTCTTTTCACTATTGCAACAGAACCCCATTCAAGTATTCAGTATTGGATGGAAACTGTGCCATCTCTGCAAGCTTTGAGAAGTTCACAGTGTGTTTTTTTTTTTTTTGAGACTGTTCCCAGAGGTAGCTATGATTGCACTTCATGGAAATTTATGAGACTATACCTTTGGTGTTTAGTAACTATACAGTTGGTGTAGCAGGTTGGTCCACCCTGGCTTGGAAATAATTATGCTGCCTGAGTTTGAACTGGAAGCCAGCAGTGGCAGCCCTCATCCTACAGTTTTTAATTGGTGCTAACTGCACACAAGGAAAAACCTCTCATATCTTACCAGGAAATAACTTGGAGATGGACTGCAGGAATGATGTGGTAAAAAGGGGGGAGTGAGGGAATGTGGAGGCTATTTGGGATTTGGATGTCTATTCTCTATGAAAAATTGACATCTGTTATTGATGAAGTGGTCCAGACATATAGCCCAAGCCCACAGGTTTATTTCATTAGTGATAGTCAGAATAGATAGGTCTCATATGCTTTTGAAAGCCAAAAGAAACATAAAATAGACAAATAATAAAAAGCATATTGTTATGCATGCAGATGACTGTCAACTTTGGGCTACACTCTCAAATTTTTCCTTCATTCTTCCACTTGTTGGATATTTGATAATCACATTTTACATTACATTCATGCACACCATTAGACGTTACCAGCAACACCTGCTGTTTTCCTATAGGAAAAGTCATGTCTACTGCTAAAAATTAAGCCTATTAAAGTCTTTTCTGGAGTCTGGTAACTCTACGCAATTGCCAGCATAGCTCAATCCACTCTTAACCTGAGCAGGGTTCTGATCAGAACCACTGAAACACACGTGTGGTTGTGCATGCAGGGCCTTTAGTAAATGTGGTAAATGAGGCTGAGGCACTATTGATATTGATTTTTTTCTTCTACGTGCCCTCCTAATATGAGGATTATCTTTTTGAGTTCAAACAAACTGCTAATTTAGAAACCCTGCTAATTGCAGCCTCTGTATCGCTCAGTGAACCAATGAATCTTGAGCTGTCTATCCCTGACCGTGAGTTTTGAGTAACAGCCTCTGATCCTTTTTGCCGATGCAGTTTGTCTCTTTATAAAGAGTTATGATGTCAGGCATACATGTTAAACACTGTCAAAGTAGCAAAATCTGATGTGAATGCCTGGAGAAATGAGCCCAGTAAGTAAAAAACTCAACGGTTCATAAATGGGCCTTCACTCTAGGTTCAGAACGCCCACTTGCACAGGAAGACCCCACAAAGTCGAGGCAGTGAGGAACTGCATTGCCATACAGCGGTACAATTCCAGCATTTATGTCTGATCTCTTTTCACCTAGGACTGCACTGTTCCTACATTACTGGAAGTTATATTTCAGTATTCAGCTGTGGTGGTGGGTTCATTTACAAAACTGGGTCTGCAGAGATGATGGTTCGCTAATGCTAACTTGCTAGCTTGCTGGTGAGTTAGTCCACATTTTACAGTGTGGACTAGTAAAACAGTACTAAACAAAGAAGATGATTTTAAATTAGACTGAGTGTCTTTCAAATATAATTGTTTATATTCTAGTTAATGTGATTCACCTGTGTAGCTCTCTTCATTATCGTGATGCAGATACTTCAGTTTTTGAGTTCTTCTTTGTCATATTGCTGTTACTTACTCCATCGCCTGTACATTCACCTTCACTACACAACAAAATAACTGATGTCTCGGGGTCACAGACCAATATCTCACCATACAGGCTTTTTGGTTGCTGTCATGGCTCACTATCTTGCTATGCTGCAGTAATATCAATTATGCAATAACTTTATGGAGATTGGTGTTATAGTAGCCCAAATCCTTTTTTAAGCAGAGTTGCTCTTAAGGGCAGTAATTATCTCTCTATGGTACTGTCAGGGAAAAAAATAATTAGAAAGAATTAATTGATGTTTCTCACTGGCTGCCAAGGTTGAACTCTCTAAAGGTGCTACCTTCCTTTGATAATCCCTGCTCCAGTTTGCATAGTTTGGATGTTTTTCTCCAACGTCATACAAAGTGTTAAATTTTGTAGCATTTTCTTAAGCTATGGGCGCTTTCTTAATCTCTAAATATCTCCTTATGTTTGCTTAATGTCATGGCATTTTCCTTTAAGGTCAAATAAAATTTATCAGGAAATAAGAAAAGGACATTTTTACACTAATTTCTGTGAGTTTAACCTTAGCTAACCTTACAAGATCAAATCACACTACAGCTACCCTACATAGAGCTTATCTGCCTCCAAAATAAGCGAGAAAAAGTAATCTTTGTTATTTATATATACATACACTTTATTATTTTGACTTTGCCTTTCAGATTTTGGCAAACTTGCATTTGGTTTTCCACCCCTTAGGCTTTAAAGTGATCTACCCTGTAGATGTGAACAGTGCTTTTAAAGCATTGGTTTACCCATAATTTCTTTCTCCATAGGTATCTAACCTTGCAGATAGCTTCGGTTTCATTAGCCCAGGCTTTGAGATATCAGTCTCTGAAATTTCTTCCTCCTACTGATCACAGATGAGGTGAATGGAACCTAATGTGTGCTCCTCCCAGCAGTGAAATATTACACCTTTAAGCATAATTGTATATGAAAGAGGTAGTCTTGTTCTTCAAAACAGTGAAAATTGCGGGTCTAGTCCTCTTGACAACACATCACATCAGTTACAATTTTCTCGCATCTGTCATATTTCTTTTTCTCAGCAGCTGTACTTAATTTTACCACACATTTTGCATGTTTTAAGGTAATCAGCCACCCATGAGGTACGAGACCTCAGATTGAATGGTAAACCCTGTCAGTCAGAGGTATAAGTACTGATATAAAGTAGGAAATGCTCAAACTTGACCCCAATGTGTCAGCCGCTGGTGATGAGGCATCTGGTTGACATTCTGTAACATTCGCTGGTGATATCAATCAGCACAGCAGATCAGAGAGAGAGCACAATGCAGAGGAGCCATGCTAACATAATAAACAGAGCAAGTAATGAGAGAGAGATTTCTCAAGTGGGGATGGAGGAGGAGGGTGGAAGTTGAAGGGGGGGTTGCCGTTATCTGGGGGATGCCAAGCATTGTGAGAAAATGGGCATGCTAATGAGGGCCAAATACATCCAGAACAGCTGCATTGTAAATAAGCTGACTTTGTACACTTGGGCTTGGATGAATCTCTGAAGTGCTGTTTGTTAATCAAAGGAGGGAAAATGGAGAGGAACAAATTACTAAAAATAGTAACTGGAAAGCTGGGTGTAGCTCACGCCTCTGTGGTAATTGCAGTGAAAAGGTTACCACTATTGTTATTCACACTATGAAGAAAGGTTGAGGAACTATGAGATACCCCTTGACATTAAGCTGATGGATGCACGGCTACTCTCAGTGTCCCAGGGTATGATTGCGTCTTAGGCTTTGTCTGGAAGACTGTGAAGCTTTGAAGCTGAGTAACCGGATCAAAAGGCAAATAATCTGACTGGAGGTCATGGGATTTACCTCATCAATAATAGAGAAAAGTTAAATTCACAGTGCTGCCTGTCCTTATCCTCTGTATCGATTGAAAAAAAAAAAAAAGGACTCCCACATGCACTGAACACCACCAAGATCAAGAGGTCATGGGAAAAGCTTTTTAGGAATGTGAGTGGAAGCCTGTTCAATCTGCTTCAGGGCATATTCTGTGACTGAAATAATACTCTTGAATGCAGAATTTCAATAAACATTTATTTACAAAACGAAAATAATGACAAAGAATAATTTGAAGAGTAAATACAAAACATGTGCTAATATGATAAAACACATTATCATACACATCTTATATCTTATGAATGTGTTAAATAAACTATGCTTAGATTTTTTTGGAATCTGAAAAGGCTGAGTTGAGGAAGCAGGCAGCCAGTGTTGGATTGCTTTACGTTATAGGGATTATTGCATTTCAGTTTGTGTTTAAGGCAAGGATGAGACATGAGGAGGAGACAGAAACACTTCACATGACAATGAAGCAATATTACTTTTGTCTTCGTCACAGGGCACACTATCACATAAACATCAATGACCAAAGAAGAGGAAGACAAAAAAAAAAAAAGAATACTCTTTTCATTAAAGAAATAGTCATGTAACAATTTTACAAACAGGATTGGTCCATACATTTTTCATTTAAGAACAGCTTTTAAGAGAAGAACTTGTTTTCAAAGCCATGTGTGTGTGCTGTGTTATGAAACAGTCCCTGCAGTTGTCAGATGAGTAGTGTCCCATGATGTGCAGAGCACCATAATGACTTGATGTCTTTGGTGCCTGATGTGCTGTACTGGTGAGTCCACAGAGTCAGAGTCCTCTCCCTTTTGTCGTCCCGCTCGAGGTCTCTACCTGTCCCCCGTCTCTCTGATGCTTCCTTCTTCAGTACGGGTACTGCTTCTGCTTCTTGCCTGCAAAACAGGACAGACAGGTGCACAGCAGCATGGCAGCCGCCGCCCCTGCCCCTGTACAGTAATACGCCCAGCCGATCTGGCAGGAACCTGCGGAAGAAAGCAGAAGATTCAGGACGGTATCTTTTCACCCTTTGGTTTATCTGTCTGTCTGTCAGCAGGATATTTCCATAAACCCATCAATGGATTTATTCTTTTGTCAGAGTGAGCAGAGGCTTGCATTGTTTACTCTGGATTTATGCAGCACCTTTAGGAAACTTCTTATAAATCTTCACAAGAGCTCCCGTCTAAAACTGTTGAATTAAATTTAAAAAATGCAACAGCATACATTAAAATATTTAAGTGACTGCAAACATTTACATTTTAACAATTAGTAGAATCAAGAACATTTATTCAAATAAGTACAATTTGAGATACTTTACTTGAGTATTTCCATTTTATGTAATTTGATCCTTCCACTTCGCTACAATTCAAAGGGAAATACTGTCTTTTTTACTCTGCGTTACTTTACAGAACTTTATTTTCTCTTTGTTCATATCCCATTAAAAATCTCACACCTGAAAATTCCTGTATCCATTGCACTCTTGTGACTCTTGTGAGGGGGCCTGACCTCCAGACTGGGAAGCACTGGAGTAAACTACCTATAGTAACTGTACCTATAGTAGTTGAAACTAGCTCCACTTCTACCAACTGAAACAGTAAAAAGCTTCTTAAACATTGATATTGATGCATCAGTATTAACAGTTTAATAATGTAATCTACAATTAACAGAACCTTTACTTGTAATGGATTATTATGGAGTTGGTACTTTTACTCCAGTAAAGGATCTGAGTACTTCTTCCACCACTGGTTTGGTTCTTTGGTTTGATGTCCATTTACTTTATATATTTAATGTTACAACTACTGCTTTTATGTTTGTGCTCATAAGTTTAATATGTAATATCTCTACTTCTATTGACCAGTAATTACATAATGCCCAAACCAAATGAGTACAAAACTCTAATTGGACCATGGTGTATGAACGAATGAATGAATGATGATTCAGGTGTGGAATTTTCAATTCAATTCAATTCAATTTTATTTATATAGAGCCAAATCACAACAAAGGTCATCTCAGGGCACTTTTCACATGGAGCAGGTCTAGACCATACTCTTTAATTTACAGAGAGAGTGACCCAACAATGCCTCCATGAGCAAGCACTTGGCGACAGCGGTAAGGAAAAACTCCCCTTTAACGGGAAGAAACCTCAAGTAGAACCTGGCTCTAGGTGGGCGGCCATCTGCTTTGACCAGTTGGGTTGAGTTGGCTAGCGTTAGACAATTTTTTTGGACAATAGAAAGTGCTTACTTGCTTTCAAAATTTTAAGAGTATATTTCCAGCATTTGAAAATCATTCTGTCCTCAACAGCAAGTTTAAGAAACATTCAGCATTGGTGGATGTCTTCTAGTGGTAATGTGTACTGAGCAGAGTGGGATGTATAGTCCTGACTGTGAAGGTGACAGAGAGCAACTGATAACAGCATTGTAATGTCAATTGCTGTTTATGTATATAAAATCAGTTTGTTTGTTTGTTAAGAATACTGCATTACACCTCTAAATTCATCCCACGTTAACATGTTAGTGTTACAAACCGAGAATGTCGCCAACTGTGACATTTTTGTCCAAGCCACTACATTTCCCTTCCTCTTGTGAAAAAGAGCTGTTGAAACAAATGCAAATGCTCTGAGCACAGTTGCAGACAGCTTGGTATGTGGCAAATGTTCTCTCACAAGACAGCATTTTGGAAAGCACACTGGAGACAAAAGATGCTGAAACTGAGCCAAAAGCTGAAAGCAAACACAAATTAAAACAAAGTGCCTCCTTAAGACATATCTTTTATAATCCTCTGAGGAAATGATGTGCATTATTAAACAAGGATATGACCTACATCTGATTCTAAATTTGGAAAGCGTTCGATGACCATCCAGACTTCTCATTATAAGCTTCACATTTTAAGATAATATCTGATTGAATATAGTTATCTAATTACCAGCTGAGAGGGAGGAGGAGGTGGCTCATTAACAAATCATCATCATCAGCTGTCTTCTCACTGTGGAAACTTGATTCAACAGCCAAAATTGAAAATACTTACATCTCTGAGTCTCATTTTCTGTCGACATCATACTTAATGAAAATTAGCTTCCCCTTTTTTTCAAGTGTGGCTGTAGTTTGGGGGAAATTTTCATTTTGAATGACTTGGATTGTTATGATTACTTTTTTACTCATTTTCATTGTAGATTAAATTTAAGAATAATAATTTTCACAACTTTTTTATACTAAAAATACACAAATTTAATGTGTCACGCAGCTACATTAAAAGTTATCTGCCCTGTAATAAAATACTGTTTGCTATCATTGTGATTAATGAATCAGTCTGAGAAAGCGAGATTCTAATTCCTCACTGTGGCGAAAGCATCATTTGTGTGAAATCCACAGTTCTAGTGGGAGAAAATCACAGTCTCGTCATGGCGCTAACAAGAATGAGGTGAAACTGAAATAACTTGCTACGTTGAAGATAACAAGGAAATATAATATGCCTGTGGCACTGAACAGCACACTGACGCAAACACACTTGTTAACGATATATGTACTAAGAACCTGTTATTTCTAAAGGGAAAGCAGAAACTGAAAATTTAATTATTCCTGATGACATACTTGGAAATTTCAGTGTTCAGTGTGTTTCAAAATGGTTTGAAATGAAAAGATTTAGATCTGACTAAATCATACACAGATAGTTTAGATGATGCTAGAGCAATTGTATCTATCTGCTGATATATTGGCAGCTATAATCTGTATCAATCCATACAATTCAACTACTGAAAATTATATCTGGACCAATACTGGATTTTTGGGGTATTATATATGATATTTATGTTTGAGAGATTTAAAATTACGATAATTATATATCAGTCAATAGTTGTTTTTTTTAAACAAACAATTCTGATGTTTCCCTTAGATTTGATTTTTTTAAAGAATTGACCAAGATACATACTAAAAAGGATATTTTACATATGTAAAATCAACTTGTCAGCGTTTCTATCAAACCTAGTTTGTCAGTTTTTTACTGCAATTTCTTGTTACTTATCAGCTGACATATACAATATACCTGCAATAAGCTAATATCTGTCAATATATGGGCCCGGTCAATTTATTGGTCTAGATCTACTGAATATAAATACACAGCATCATCACCTGGCTGTAAGCGAGATGATAATGGAACTAATGAAGTGTTATTTTTGTCCTGGTAGTGATGGGTTCTGACAATTGGTGATGTTGGTTAATTGGTCAGTCAGTGTTTCCATCCATCTTCCTGCCACTTTGTTTCTGGTGCCAACAGTGTGATTCATAGCAAGGAGTCTCAAAAACTAACGGCTGGATTTCCAAGAAATTGGCTGTATATGTATGAATTATGTATGATTTGAATGCTGTTGGTGGACCCCACTGACCTTTTCCTCTATCAGACCAACATTTCCACATGTACACAAGAAATATCAAACTCTAATGAGCAGATTGTCCCAATATTCACAGACTACATTCACGCCTCCGAAAGAATGAGAACTTTTGTTTCGAACACTGCATGAGTTTATGCCAGTGGTCAAAATGACAACAACACTACACTTTTGAACATAAAATATTTCATTGTAAATCAATTTCACATAAAGTTTGAAGATGAACCGGGTTGATTTTTAAGGACCGAGTCATGGCCTTTCCTTTAACACCACTCTCAAATATTTATTGTATGTTTTTAACCCCAGTAGAGGTACGGCTCTTTGTTTCATTCAACTTTTTTTGTATTGTGAGGTGTAATTAACATCACAGCCTCCCTTTGCTTGGCCGGTAATAGCTGTAATCCACTTCACTGAACACATGATATATCTGCATATCTAAATGTGTAATAAAGAAAGCAGACAAAAAGAAATTAGCATAAACTCTGGACATAGATGTAAATTGAAAGAGAGAGCAAATCTGGGTGTACCCACAGTCACCTGATTACATAAAATTTTACCTTTGACGTTTAAATAAATTGTTGCAATCACACAAAATGGATTTCTCCATATGGTTCAGAGGCTTGTTATTAATATTAATTTAAATTCTCAAAAAATCTTCTACATTATGTAAAAAAACATTTTTTTGATTAGCATCAAATAAAAGAGCTGCTGCAGGATGAATAGCTTATCCACCTGCGTTATGTCTGATACAGTAGCATATTACTGTCTGTGAGATAGTCCTGATAATGCCATTTGAATACAGAGCCGAAAACGAGCTCCTGCTTATTCTCAGCACACATTTACAGCTATAAAACACTTCAGATATTGAACTGAGGGTTCTTTTAAATTTTGTGTGTCCCTGGTATATGAAAGTACTTGAGAGTTGTGTCTGCATGACTTCTAAAAAAAGGCAGAATGTCAAGGGCCATATATAAAAATCTGTTCTCCCTTTCCATCTTTTTCATAGATTTATCTGTTCTGGGAGCGAGAACATTCAGCGAACACAAGATAAATTTATGCAGTCAAGGTTGAAGCATCAGTGTGTAATTTAGGTGTTGTGCACAGGCTGTAGGTGTGTGTGTGTGTGTGTGCGTGATGGAGCTTCCTGGTGGACGCCTTACCTAGTTGAAACTGGTCTGAGCTGTTGTTGCAGGTCTGTTGTACTTCCTCACTGTCCCATCCCAGTGGATAGAGTGCACAACCTGATCCTATGAGCAGACCTGAGAACGAAAGAGAGAGAGAGTCAGTCAGTGATGATGGAGTGGGAGTTAATTCAAAGATCTCTGGGTGTTAAAAAACATAAATCACAAAACACATCTGGAGGCTAACAAAACATCATCTGTGAAGGGAAAACTGTGGGAAAGGACAAACTCACACCATCATGGTATTCACTCAGCACCTTGAGGAAGGTCTCCAATGTTTTTGTGAGACCTCGCCTCAGTGGGTTTCCATAATTTAAAAATCTTTTCAGTAATGAGGAAGAAAAATGCAAAGCGGTGAGTTTTTATTTTTTTTTGCCATCTAGCAAGGTGAAATGTATTGAAACTCAGGTTCTGTGTGGATTCTCTATCATTCTTTGCTTTATGTTTTAATTAAAACCACCAAAAAGACAATGAGCTGTTGCTCTCCAATAGAGTGATGTACGTGACCTCACCTCCATCAATTATTTTTTTTTACCTTATCAAGTGTTTCCAGCAGATACTAGTGGAGAGGCAGCCCTGACCTGTTCCAGCAGTTTTACCTCTGAACAAGCCTCACATCCTTTTGTAAAATGACACGGATCGTGATTTTAACATTTCGTCACGTTTTTGCTCCAACAAAACAAAGCACTCCTCTGCCAGTAGCTCATATAACTGCTGCAAATGAACAACGAACATATGCAAATAGCTTGGCAATTTCTCACAGAGGCTACGGTGAAAAAAACAAGCATTTTTCGGTACGCAATAATTACTGTAAAACTCTGGAAAATCCTTGAGGGACTGCTTTATGTCAGTGATTAAAGAGACTTATGACTGCGCTTAAAGCTGCACACAGAGACAAGAGTAAAATCTAGTCAAGGCCATTACATTAAGGATTAATATCCTCAATATTTGCCTGCAGCCAGGTCTTGACAAGTTATTCCCTGGATGCCAAGGCCTGTCTCTTGAAATTACCCTGTGGGGGCCCCCGGTAGGTGGCTCCGCCATCACATTAGCTTAATCCCCTCCGATGTGTCTGCTTTGCTATCAGTTTTGGGATGTGAGGATGGCAGCAGAGGAAGGGAAGGCAAGAAAGCTCTGCCTTCCAACCTGATTACCCCTGCCATCCAGGACTGCCTTATTACATCTAGGCCAGATAACAACCAGGAATTAATCCACATACTCATGCAGATGGGGTAGACAAACCAGCTAACATCTGAGGTGGAGTAGGAAAAGTGAAAAAGACATCTGTGTTTTCCCCTGCTGCAGCCAGAAGGACATTGAACATCACTGCCTCCATTCTGGAGGAAAATAGATTGGCTGATTATGGCACCTGTGATAGAAAATCAATTCAGTGAAACTCTGGCATGATGAGAATGAAGGGATATAAAACGGCTCTGACCAAGTCTATGTCATTACAGCTCAGGATCAGAGGGGATCCAGGGATTTCCATACGTAACAACTCAGCCGTTTCTTCTTCAGACCTTTAAGAGAACTTCAGACAAGTTTCTTCTTCAGACCTAAAATTACAACCTTTAGCTGAGCAGTACAGCAAAAGTAACACAGGAGCATTTGATGTAAATCACCGTACAAGCAGCCACCTGATGAACATTAAAAAATGACGATTCGACAAGGTACAGGAAAGCATTTAGGCACAAGTGCCCGTGCACGCAGTCATTTAAATATTCTCAGTTATATAATATTATTGAATGTGTTTTGATTCAAATTTGTAACAGTAAAGACTGTAAAGCATGCCAGCATGATAATGTATTCATGATTAATATTTAACATAATCAAAAATTCTCTTTCAAGTGTTGTGTAATGCAGAGAGATACAGCAGCATGTAATCAAATCGAATTTCCTTGCAGCACAAGGGAGGGGAGAAAAAAAAAAAAGCAGAGCAGAATATGGCTTTGTTTGCCAAAGACATTGCTATTCTATCCAGCAAATTGATGAAATCAAGATTTACGGGGATTCTCAATCATTCTTTGATTAACACATTTGTTAAAATGATCAAAATCATAGAGAGCTGCTGCAGTAACAGGCACCTCAGAGAGATGAATGGGGAAAGAAAGACTTCAGCGCATAGTTTCCACATCAGGTCAGATGATGATGATGACAGTGAACACTGAGAATCACTCTATAAGACTACAGACAGGAGGGAAATTATTGCTACAACAAAGATGAGAGCTCAGTTCCATTGTGTAACCAGAGAAAAATCAAAGGTTTCTGGATAAGCAGTCAGTGGTTTCTGTTGTTTTTGGGGATAAACTCACTCAGCCTGCAACGCTGCAGTGGGTGAAATCAATGTTAAGGCAGATGCTGCAAAACACAAATCTCTGTGGGAACAGATGAATAAAAATACAAACATATTGCCAAGGTGTAATTCAATTCAGTATCATCTGTGGTTCAATGTCTCTCTTTTGGCTGTTATTTATTTAATGTATTTATTTGTTTCCCGGGATAGTTAATTCTATCAAATCCCATCCTCCACACTCACTATGTGGGTTATTGAGAACCAGAGGTAGGGAGCCTGGTGACTGGGATGTGGGAGAAAGATTACCAAGAATCACAAACGTTCTTTCACATAATGTTTATGAGCTAGGCTGCTTGACAGAAGTGTGGACTTGTGAGAGGCAACTACCTCAGGCTCTGATTCTCCATGCGTGCTGTTGTAGACAGATACTTCCTGTCCTTCTTATTTGCTAAGCTGACACTGTTGCGCCCCAATCTGCACAAAAACAGTCGAGGATTTATGTCATTTAGTATGTGGTTGTCAGCTGCAACTGTGCTCCTCAACCTTTTTGGCTTTTGACATCTGAAACTGAAGCAATGGCTTTTCTTGACCTCCCATTACACACTGCATATGAAGACTGGTGAACAAGAATAGTTTTTACAGTATAAAACAGTATGTATTTTTCCATGAATCATTTTGTGTTTCCCTTAAATTTCTTGATCTAAATTTGGTGTCCTCAACCCCAGGTTGAGAACCACCAGACTAGCAGATTCGCTACAATCACGAGCACTAAACCACATGCTCACCATGTGCCTCGCACCGAAACAACAGAATAGGTCTATTTCCAATGACTCCCAAAACAACATATGAGCATTTTCAGCATCCTCTTTAGGACGGATGGCATTTTCAGAATACCCCATAGGAGCATAATGTTAATATGCCACTTTCCAAAACCGTTACAAATCACAGTTAAAAAATATGTTTTATGTTGTGACAACACTTTGGTTAAAAGGTGCAATATACAACATTCAGCCCCACTAGATGTCGTACTAGAGCAACAGCATCTCAGACTAAAACAAATGCACACGTTGTTTACTCAATAAAGTTGGGGGAAAAAAAGAAAGCGGCATCTGAACACACGGCTCACGAAACTCATATTAAGCTTGAATTAGGCAGTGTTGTTTAAATATAAATAAAGATTCTGTTACTGCATTGCCTATTTGAGAAACTTTGTGACTCGGCCGCCATGTTGAAGACGGATGCGGTGAGGACAGGGAGGGACTCACATGGACTAGCATGCACTAGCATGCACTAGCATACGTTAGCATACACGCGCGGCTGAACCAAAGCCAAAACAAAGGAGAGAGAAGCTCGGATAACAACACACACAAAGGAAGTGTGATTTCATTCTCTGCTCAGGTCACCATACTCCACTATATCTTTACATAGCAAATAATTGTTGGCTGACATCTATTGGGGCTGAATGTCGTATATTGCACCTTTAACACTAGAACCCCCACAGGGGTAAATTTTACCTGTGTTGGTTTTTCAATTGTACATTAGTATGTTTTAATAAAATATTCACGTCTACCAGTCTTTGATTTTTCTTAAAACAATACTGTCTAACACCCCCTGTTGTTAAAAATAGTGAAGATGCACCCAGATTAAAAACACAGGCATTTACACCTATAATCACCACCACAACTGGTAAAATTTACTCGTACATGACATGCATTCATTTCCATGTGGTTTATGTTTAAACATTCAAAGTTGCGAGGCAACAGCATTTGTTGGAGTGCTGACAACTACTTCAAGTTATAATTAAATTATAAAAAGAGCAGAGGAGAATGACCTGCAAAAACACCTTTTCTAAGTGCCTGAAGTGCAGGAAAGCTGTCTGTTGAAAACGCACATTCAAGGTGCTGAATGTCTGCTCAAAGTGTGTTTGAGGGACGAGTATAATCAGATGTGTTCAAATGAAGATGATGTCTCCTACTCACAAACATTCATTGTGTGTCAAACTTATTTTTAGTTAATTAATTATTCATTCATTTTTGTTTTTTGATTAAAGCATTATAGAACATTGAAAGCATTTCACTGCATGAAAACGGGATAATGCATTTAGACATTTGAAATAATAATAAAATACATCCAAACTTTTACAAAGCAATTTTTCCATGTTCTTTGTAACAAGAAAATAATTCAAAACCTTTGAAAAAAAAATCCCACATCTTTATAAAACCTTCAGTTAAACAGGACTCACTTAACTCTGAAGTGATAAGGTCCTTTGTGAATTTCGTCCCTGTCCCACATCCATAGACAGGTTCTCTTCTCTCTCAGACAACATGATCGACTTCAACAACACTCATTTTTTTCTGTGAGCAGATGGCCGTCTCATGATGAAATTGTTGCAGGACTCCACTAAACTGCCATGAGGATAGTTGGTGGAAGTCACCAGAAGGCTGTTACAGCAGCTATACGCGGTAACCACGATATATTACGTTTTAGAACAGACGGACAGCAAAGATCATAAATATGAGAAATCTGCCACCACCAGCCACCACAGCAGACAAAGTGTGCCTTCCGCCGAGGTTATTAAGGATCAAAATAACTAGTTTCTCTTTAGCAACATCGACCATGCCTTCAGATCTAGGGATGGGAGGATAAAAGATTTTATATCAGGATAAAAACACTCAAGATAATTTAATCGTGATGAATCTCCATTATCGAGATAATCATGAATATCCTTATATGAATGACTTGAAAAAGCTGACTAGCTGACTAACGGAGAGTCCTATTGATTTCCTAATCTATTTTGAATTGTCATTTACCACAAGGGGGAGCCCACATCTTTCCAGCCATGGCTGAAAGCTCGGCATGTGAATGCTTGGATATCAGGTTGATAGATTATTTTTATTAATGGATTTTTTTTTTCTCTCATTGTGATTACCTGCTGGCTGTTGGCGAGAGTCTGTCCTTGTTTGTTTTTCATTAAAAAGGATGTTCACAAAAAAAAGATATGTGTCATACGATGCAATAAAAATATTTGTTTCTTAACAAAATGTAAGGTAAAGTGATAATATCGCAATTATTTTGGTCAGGATACTGGTCACGTGAAATTTTTTCTTATCGTCCCTGGCCGTTCAAGTCAAACCTAAAGATGACCTCAGCTTTCTGGCAGATTAGTAGAGGTTCAGGTGCTGTTCTATCAACACAAGCCTGAGAGGTTTGTTTGTTTGTTTGTTTACCTTGCTGCTTTTTGCCGAAAACCGCCGTTTGTAAAATAAAAAAACCTTAGCCCATTTCAGTCTTGTTTCAGTTGCCATGGCAGCCAGCTGATGCCTGACAGTCTTCTCCGGCGAAGGAGGTGAAAATGAAGAGGAAAAGGTCAGAGAGAGCGCAAAGAGCAGAAATCTAAGAGGCCAGACAACTTGTTCACAGATTGAGTTTCAATTGATCTCCATGCCGTCATTATCAGAATAACTATCTCAGACCTCATGGCTTCTCTGAAAGCCTATTCTATGAACTGAGAGAGACTTCAGTTAAATGGACCTCACCGAATACAATCAGACCCACATATCAGTGTTCAATCCATAAAAGCTCCTCTAATATAGTGATCTCTCTTCTGCCTATCCTTGCCTCAGATTTCATCATTGTATTTGAGCTCACTTTTGAAATCACATTTTCAGTGTTTTAAAAAGCACACAGAGAAGTGCTTTATTCCATCAGAGCTGCGCTATTGTTCCTCATCCTTTTTCAGTCAACGCTTTTTACCTGAATGAGAAACTGCCCCCTTTTCATATCCCCTCACATTCTCTGATTTAGGGAGTGCTGATGTCTTTTGTCAAACCTTCCTGCTCTCTGTCAAGAACCAAGGAATTTCTTTACCCTCCTTCATACCCCTAGACAATACCATTCAAGGTTATCATTCAAAAGGCCAAAGAGGACAGGGAGAAAAGGCTGCCGCTAAGCTGGAAAGAATTTTGGTGGCCAGGGAATTGGAGTGGGGATGTGCCTCAATGGGCCCGTTTAATGTAGGGCATTCCCTTTTGGGCTCCGAGGATCATCCAGAAGACGGAGGGAAATGTTAGAGCAACCACACCTGGGAAGGCAGGCCTGTGCAGTGCCAAAATAATATCCAATTAAATATTCTTTAGTCTTTTTCTGTTGTCAAATCTATATTTCCTTAAGATGGTTGAACTATTTAGCCAATAGATAATTCCTGCTCTTTCATATGTTAAGGCAATTTTTCAGCAAAGTGTCAATGTCATGGAGAAAGAGAGAATAAAGCAGACTGCTAGGATCAATAAATGAATTACTCAATAAAATCTCGACAGCACTTTTCTGCTTTCACTTTTAGGAAAAAATGTACTTTTATGATTTGACACTAAATGAGAGGTTAAAATAAATATTTTCTGCATGGTTGCCAGTTGTGCTCAATTTTACAAAATGTCACATATGGTTCAACACATTCAGTCACATTAAATTTAGCAAAAAATAGATTCTCCTTTAGTGGAAGTGAAATTATATCAATATGTTTTGGTGGGCTACACTCATTTTCATTCTCTCTCGGTTTACTTATCTGAGCTTAATCAGATAAGTAAACCTGACGCTTCCTTCTTAATCAGAGGAAGCGCCAGGTTCTGAGTCTCCCAGTGTCACTTTATCCCTAATAGCCCATGTGACTGATCTGTCAACTGCATGTTGAGGCATGTTTTATTCTTCACCTGAAACACAAGGCACAAATCAACATGTATACCTCGCACACACCCACTTTTCTTATAATGTTTTGATTCTCTGTGTCATTCAAGTCGGATCAACACAGACATTTTCAGAAGGGCTTACTCCTGTGTGAGCATTTTTGCTGGCGAAGCTGGTGTTTTTATGCGAGGGAGACGGGGATCTAGAGATTCGGTTGAAACCTTAGATTGTGGAGCAGTGAGAGATGGAGGATGAGGGGGATGCAGAGAAAGGAGGGATTTAAAAAGAGTATGTGAAGTATGTGTGATATGTGATGTGCACAGCGAAGCATATAAATACTTTCTGCTGCCATTCGAGCTTTATTTAGCCAAAACTCATCGGATCATACTCATATACAATGATATATCAAGCTAATTAGGTAGAAATCTCTGATATCTTTTTTCTTATTAACATTATTTTGCTAAACAGTTACTGTTGTGTTTTTTCTGCACCTCCCAGAGTTCTCTTCACCCATCCGGTTGGACCAGGGGTGTGTTCATTGTGAAGATAATTTTCTGGTTGAAAGATATGTTTCCGCCCAATGTTTTGCGAAATATCTACCGTTTGATGGGTGTCTGCATAGAGGATCTTCCAGTCTACAGTCTTTTATTGAGTCAGTTTTATGTCTTTCTATCACAGGGATGGACTCTGTGATAGACAAGCTCTACACAAGGCTCAGACTATTCATTCAAAGTGTGACCATCCTCTCCATGACAAATTTCTCCCTCTTCCCTCTGGTATTTGCTACTGGCGGCCCACGAAAAGGTCAACCGCTTTCAAACACTCTTTTATACCATCAGCCATCAAATGACTCATTGTTATACAGTGTTCAATGTGAGGTTTGCATACTTATACTTTTATGTCATCCTGAAAAAACAGACAGCTGCTTTCATGTGTTTTGTCTTTCACTTGCTGTTTTGTCTTTTGTCGCATTGCTCATCTTGTTTTATCTGCCGCTGCTTTTAACTGCTTTATCAGTTGCCCTCTGAGATTAATTAGTAATAAACTGAAATGACCCATAGTTCAACCACAGTACAAAAATCAACACACCATGGAGTAGTGTTGTGGTCCATTAAGTTCACATTTTTGTGGTCCCTGTCATGTCTTGGTTTTGCATTTTAAATAATTTTTTCATGTCTTAACTTCGGTTTAAGGGTGTTTTCAAACCTATAGTTTGTTTTCTCAGGTCTGAATCTGTGGATGAGTCGGTAAACTTGGTGCATTTCTCTCTTGGTTCAGTTTTCACACAGAGAAAAAACCAAGTGAACCAAAATGATCATTACAAGTCACGTGAGAATGTTCACTCCGCTCATTGGTCAGTGTCTGGGGCAGGAACAAGAACATAAACACATGAAGAAGGTCCTGAAGAAGGTCCTCTGGACAAATACAACATTCTTCATTGCCCTAGTCCGCATCCCAGCATGCAAAGCAAACCTGGCTGCGGGAGCCATTTAGCTCAAACTGCCAGAATACGCCTAGTAGCTGGGATCGAGGTTGGATCACATTTCCACCACAAACAAAACACTCCAGAGTTTGTTTGGAACTGAGACTGAGACTAAATCCTTAGCGGGTCTACGGTTTGTTGTTTGTTATTTTGGTCCACACCTGAATACAATTGCTGTGTTCAAATCTGCCCAAATGTATCCCACCAAGGAAGAAAACAAACCCGAGTCCTATTCAACCAGACTAAACAGCGGGTCTGAAAACACCTTCAGATGACTTGGTGTATGTTTTTGCTATGTCAAGTTTAGGCTATGTTGGCAAAACTTCAAACTGTATTAAAGATCCCCTCCAGACATGTATTGAGACATATAAAAACACTCTGCTTGGAACAATAATGCGTGTCTGACACGGTTTTTCCACAAAAAATGTACAATCACCTCGTTAAAATCCTTAAAATGACATCTACTCCTCCCTCATTAAAAATTCCAGAATCTATGAATATGCAAATATATTTCATTTCAAAAGTTGAACGACTGGAAACAACATGTCTCCTACTTCATTGTAAAGTAAATTCTTGGTGTATGTGCACTGGAGGGTTCAAGTTTCCGTATCACACTTGTATAAATTGAATCTTGGAGCAGAATTGGCTTCAAAAATTAGTTGTAGAGTCACAAATCATGCTCCTAGGCCCGCCCCTTACACTTAGATTTTCAATGAGCACAGAGAAACTTTCCACTTTCCAGCAGATGAATATGAAAAAAGGCCTCCAGTGTCAAACTCTACACATACATCATTCAGCACAGTGAAGCTCAAACATCCAACTGTAGGAACAAGAAGAAATACATATTTTTCAGTGGAGGGAGACTTGAAGGATTTCACCAAAAGTGAAACATGGGGTAAAGCAGCCATCATCACTGATCCAGCTTTTATTGCCATTGGTCTTTGGCGTGCCTTGGAGAAAGCTTCCTGGAACTAACTAGCTCAGGAGGTGATGTCCGGTTGTTTTCAGGCAATGCTAACAGTAATATTGATTGTTATCGGTCATGCAAATGTGAATGCAAAAAAGGTGTACACCGAAGGGTTAGGGATGGTCCACAGAGCAATTAAGCATGCAGCAGAGCCAACTACAAAACAGATGTGATGTGATGTGCTGAATGCTGTTTTGAATCAACCTCTGTGTTAAACACAATGGAAATACAAAGAAGAACTCAGCGCCAAGTCCAATACGTTCAGGTTGTGCAATGTGTGAGTGGTTTTTAAGTTGAGAGACTACTTTAAACTACGCTATCAGTTTTGAGTGCATGTTCCCACAGAACATGCCGAAAAATAAGCCTGATTCGATGTACAGTAAGTGCTGGTTGGTTGGCTTGTGTGACGCTGCCACTCTCCTGCAACACAGTCTCATTTTGTTCTATATCCACCCATCAGTCCCCACCATTGGCCCTGAGCGGAAAGAGCAGCTTGTGTTATATTGATCTGTTTCAGTGCTTTTGCTACAGGCATTCTGTCAAGAGCCGGTCTTATCTAATCACACCATTCATTTGTCACACAGTTTCCGACTACAACCGGTAATTAATAAACACACCAATTACAAGAGCAAAATGAACTTCTGCTTCATTAAGCAGTGGGCAGGAACAGCATCAGGTCTACAGCTCAAGAGCACGACGAGTGCAAAAAAAAATGAGCACAAGCTGAAACTGGAGTGTGCTAAATACGTAGCAAATAACTTTCAAAAGAGAACATCTTCAAGATGTGTGGGGAGAATGAGCTTTTCACACGAGGGCGCAGATATTTTCTGTATGTCTCACTCTTTCCAGCTACAAACCCACGCCTCTCTGCGACCTCAACCATGTCTGCTCTGATCTCATATTGCAAATTGGACATTCTTCCCCCTCCTTTCAGTAAGAAGAGAAGTCAAATAAGAGGCAGAAAAAAAAAAACAAGGGAAAGAATACAGCGACCCCCTAAGAGAAATTCCTCTGCTGGCTTTTCCAAAGTGTTGCACATTTACATTTCCCTCGTAAATGTACTCACTCCTGTGCTAAAAGTGTTGGAATCTAAAGCATGAAGAATATTACACACACAATGGTATGCTAGGATCTGGGAAAAATCTGCCATGCCAAGTTAATTACCTGACTGCTGCCATGCTGTGCTGGTGTTCATTTGCTGCCTTGGTTTTTTCACTGAAGTCAGAGAGAAGATTAGCTTTTGATATATCTCGCAATGTTTTAATCATGTATTATCACTAGCCAAGTTTCCATCCAAATGCAGTGAAAATTTTAATCACATTTCCAGAAAATCAGCAAAAGAAAATACGGATGAATGTGCACTTCCATCCACTACTGTTATAAGAGCGAGATGATGTAATTAAAATGTCAATTAAACCTCAAACAATGTGCAAAACTTGGTGGAGATATGGCATTCAAAAAAATCAGAGGGGGGGTGTTTGTGAAACATTTTTATTCATGAAAATAAGTCAGAACCACAGTGTTCCTATGTAGACTATGAAGCATATCAGGCTATTTCTTGCAGCTGTTACAGTAACATTTATAAAATAATTATGAACTTTAATAAAACAATTATGAAACTTGAACATGACCACTGCATTTGCGGGAATATTTTAATCCTTTTTTATTTTTAATTTCATTCATCAAGTAGCGCAGTATTTTCCCTATCAGGGATGTGCTGTGACGTTCATGCCTTGTCCTTTCCTCATATGCACACATTGGATGATGTGATCATATACAAGAAAACAAAAGGTTAAATGCTAATTCAACGTGCCAGAATTAAATCCCCCCGACACTCCTTTCAGTACTGTGGATAGCGCCACTTGGCCAGACGTGCCAATACATTTAATGTCATTCTTGCAAGTCACTGTTTAATTCAGCTCTATGTGCAGCATGCAGCAAACTTCAATAGTGAATAGAATATAGTCACAACATGCAATAGCACAACATGCTGTCATTATAAAAATAAATAGGCTACAGTAGATGCCTACTTGTCAGACTAAGAAAACAGTCTGCTTTGATTACGGACTACTGTCCTCTTTTTATGCTTTCCTGTGGAGGGGTCATCTGCGGTGTGTTGTCCCTCTTTTACCCACATCTCTGCAAATCCCTGAGCAGGGACGGAAGCAACCCCCGGTCCATTTACTGTGTCATCACATAGCCTAGATGCTGTGTCATCTCTACTGTCACGCGAGCGCTGACAGTGAAAGCCCATTTCTGATTTTATTGTTGTTTGTACTAATGACTGTTCTCGTGTTGCAGCGCTTTATTTAGATGTTTTTTAAATAGCCTATTTTTGTTTTAGATATTTTATACGGTCTATGTGTGAAACAACGTAAATCACTATGAGGAGGATACATTTTTGTCCCCACCAGCAATAAAAATAACTCAGCAGAGGCAGCAATATATAGACCAGAGGGGGGGAAATCCCCACCATCCCCTCCAGCAAATCACACCCTGATGGCATTAATGTTTGTTTTATGTGTTAAAGTAAGGAACATTAGTTTAGATTTTAGTTTATTACATTCATTTGTTAGGGACCATGTGAAAAAACATTAATCTCAAACAAGGAGAAGAGATTAATGTTTACAGTCTCCCCATCGGTTCACACAGATCTGATGTTTTCATCTGCCAGCATTTTTTTTTGTCTTTTCAGTGGAAAAGCTTGATTGATGTTAAGTCACATGCTTCATGTACATCATGATTTATTCACAAAGTTTGTTTCCATTGCACTTTGTTGCATTTTCTTCTGTCATTTTTCTTCTTTCAACTTTTAAAAATCAATGATATAAAGAGAATCAAAGATGTCTCCAACATTGTAAAGTATACAACCACATGTTAAATAATATTGAAGAAAAGAAGTAAAGAATATTAGCATCTTCTACAAACTGTAGAAGACTATAGCCTATATGTAACTATCAGCATACTAGTCTGGAATTTCTATTTAAAAAATGAGTCAAGCTGAGTGAAGAAGAAAACATGTGAGGAGAACAACAAAGCCAAAGGGTATGGAAATTCTCCTCAGGGTATGATCCACTTTATAGGGTCCTACAAGTGTAGCTCTTCTAACTGGGTCATGTCTGATGTGTTGAGCAGCACCCTCCTCCTATTGACACAGTCTAACAGGAAGGCATGACAGTAGGCCACGTGTCCAAAAGTCAGCATACTGAAAGCAGCGCGTTCCTGCTTTAATTACTCTTTACAATGAGCAGTAAACATGCTAACGCAAGGCCTTCTGGGGAGAAGGAAATCAAAGATACCAGTCTACGCTTCAATATTCATGTTAATAGCATCCACATATGCAATGAATATTTTAGTATCCTCCACACAGACACTGCCAGACATCAAAATGCCTCTCTGACAGTACTGGGGCTCATCATGTGAGTAGCTCCACACCGCAAACACAAAGAGCCTCCTTTCTAAAGACAATGCAACGCTTCAGGGATTGAGGAAAAACTGACTCCCACTGCCAAGTGTACAAAGTACTCCACAGCTTGTATTTTAAGTGCCGACCCACTTGCATTCACGCTGTCTTCTGGGATACACACAGGCTAGCTTATTACCCCTAGGGATTGAGTTAAAGTAGCCTTACCTAACTACCTAAAATCAAATATTCCCTAAACTAAGAGGTCATTTTTGCCCCCAGCATTGTGTGGGTGTAAGACATGGGGCCTGTTACTAAGCTCTGAGAGTGTGTAGTACAATAACACCAGCAAATAACTTGACTTATAACACATCAGCAGTAGATTCCACTAGTTTTATAAGAAAATACATTTTTATATTGAGAAAATACTAATTAATTCAAGTTTAAATACTAAAATTGTTTATGAGAAGAGTCCACCTGAATGCTGAACTCCTTAATGTGATATTCATGACTTTAAGGAATGGTTCAACATTTTTGGAAATACCCTTATAGATAGGTAGAAGCCAGATATCATTGCCACATCTGTGTAAGCCAGTTAGCTTAGCTTAGCATATAGACTTGAAACAGGGGTAAACAGCAGACCTTGTGATGTCCAAAGGTAACAAAATCCACCTACCAAAATCTGTAAAACCATAACATGTTGTTTTAATGCTCAGTTTTTGTATGGGTTAAACAAACGTGAAACCGTGTTAGTCAGTAAGCTTTAAAGCTGCCGGTCTTTATGCTAAGCTAAGCTAACTGGCTGCAGCTTCTTATTAAGTGTACAGACATGACCGGTGTCAATCTTCTCAACAAATTGCCAAGAAAGCAAATAAAATCTTGAACTTTTCCTGTAAGTGGCATTCTTTACTTCTGTGTGAACTTCTGAGTTCATGAGTTATGACGTACTGTCTGCTGATGTTTTTTTTTTTAAAAAAATGTTGAAGACCACAGAAGTTTTTTCATTTGTTTTTCCAAATACTTTGGAGATAGATAGATAAAGGTTATACAATGATGCACAAGATGACTCTCCTTTTTCATCACGAGCTGTTGAGCTCCTGACATTTGAGAGCCCTTGAGAAAAAGAAGAATAGCAAAAAGGAGAACACATTATGTAACATGTCAAATAATCTGTGAGCAATACAATAGGGAAATACAATGGGGAGGCAGAGATCAGGTTCTGCGGGACTGTGTGAGCTCTTGACATTTCGTATGATATTGAATTGTTATTATGATCCTACATAATCATATAATATCTGGTTTATCCTGTCCGCTCAAGGATGAAAAGCTATTTCTGCCTCGATGATTCCACAGATTGAAACCAAACAGATGCCAAGAAAAGGCTATCAATTCCATTTCATAGGAATATTTACACATTGCACATTTTTACATTGCCATGCCATCTCTGACAGGCAGTAAAAAGAACTGAGGTAAATTGAAGCAGATGCTATTATGTTGAGATAAATGTTAGTGATGAAACTACAGCATCCCGGTGAAGACTTGTCTTCTTAACAATGCTGTTACAGAGTCCTTTGAACCCATAGGGAAATAAAATAAGATCTAGAATAAACAGCATTTCTTTAAGCTGATCATGTGGGAAAAAGACATGACAGTGACACTTGTTAATTTCATTTTAGTGTTAAAAAATGTCTGTTGTGGTAAAACACGATGAAATATGCGAAGCGCCTGAAGGCTTTCCCAAACCAGTAATTATTCTGGCTAAATGGGATGACTTGGTTCTTGTTTTGACAGGTACATTCATTAAATCATCATCTTGATAAACAGTTTATATTTTACCAGCTAAACCCTGAGGCAAACTAAATCAAAAACATTTAAGTTAAAGAAATAAAACCAGTTGGATGAGAATGAAGACTGACAAATTAAAACCCGAGGGTTGAGCACTAGCAGGTGGGCTGTTATGTTTTTATATTTATATGCATAGTTACAGAGAATCCAGACTACAAAATACAAAATACCCCAAATTATATGATATAAATCTACGGCTTTTCTTTATTCACTCCTGTATCCATTTAGGAAAGAGTGAAAAACCATGATGTAATGCAGAATGAACAGTGGAGTAGCTAATCAACATATAAGACAAGAACTTTTATAACAGGATGGTGCCCTGGCCAAGTTTTCTTTTTACTATGCTTCAGACAATACAGACCTAACACCTCTACAATACTGCCTCCCACAAACATATGGCTTCAATCAAGCTGCAGGCTTTCATGTCATAAGAGGCAGTGAATCGTATGAATCCACAGATTATAGCAGGGGAGCAAGGACGAATGAAAATCAATAGTTCCCCCGAGTCCTCGCAAAACTGACCCTCACTGAGATGTTTGGCTGAGAAAAAAAAACTGATGCAATAAGATGAGGGAACAATGCTCTTTAAGCACCAGTGGTTTCCTTCAACAGTCAGGGTGGTTGAAGCGGATTTCCACTGTAGAGGGAAAAAAACAGATACTGCTCATATTGGGTTACGCTTAATTCACATAGGAATAACAGCAGTTTGTTTTCACCTCATGTAATTAATCTATTACCGGCTCACCCAAGTGTTTACGTGGAAAACATGCGACAAAAAAATGAAATTCAGTGTGTTGGACCGACGACCTTCCTCCATAGCATCAGCTCCTGCCTTCAGTTTTATAACAAAGAGCAACATTTGCATCAAATAGAAGAGGACACTATTGGATGTTGAAAACAAAGTCAATTTGCAGTGGTGGATTAGTAAGTATTACCCGCGGACCTGTGACTTCCCCAAGATGTGGCAGGTAATTTGCGTTGGAATTTCACAAAAATTACAGCCATGGCAGACTTGCACCAGGATTAAAATCATCAACGATCGTACTCAATTATACAAATCACTTCCTAACCTCAGGTTATATTAGTTCCATGCAAATGGAGCTTTATAAAGTTTCATCAGTATTCATGAACATGAACAACTCTCTTCAGAAGCTTAAAATGAGAGATAAAACTTGGGTCTGCTGCAGTGATGATGAATTAGAGATCAATTCTGTAGGATGAAACCGTGAAACTTTACAGCGAAATTAACCTTGTGTCATTATAGTGCTCAGAGTTGTGAGCCAGAAAAGTTTGCCTCTGTAATGTCATGTGCCCACAAAGGCTCCCATTCACTGTCTTAAGAGAGCAATTTGAGTGCCTGCAGCTCTTAGAGGAACTTGTTCGTGCTCACAAATTAAGACCAAATCAAGATCATAGGTCATGGCATGTGCAAGCTGTTTTTTAAGGGATGAATCCTTTTTCTTTGGTCTTGGTCTTGAATGTTGATTACTGTAGCACTGCCATGGTAGCCTCACAGTGAGTGAACAACCTGCCATGGGCTGTTGAGAATGTACCACTGGATATTTCAGAGCTTGTCAGTCTGATTGATTGAGCCATAAAGAGTTTGTCCGTGGGGCTAACAGGACTTGGATAAAAGATTAGGAGTCTGTTGAGTCTTGATTAATGTTAGAGGATATAACCTCTGGCCAGCGGTGCTGAAAGATTTATATAAACAGGGTCTCGGCGGTGAAATATACACACACTGAATTGGAGAGAATTGGAGGCAGTGAGGATGAAACAACCAACCGGGTATCCCCAGGACACGAGCTAAATCAAAACAGAATTGTCACAACTCCATAATGAGACAAACAAGTGTATTAACTGGGAGATGAAGCAGGACAGTAACACAAGCAACAAAGTCTACTAGAAGATACTGAGGGCAGCAACCCCAATTTCATTTATGCTGTTTTCTAAATCAGAGGGAATGTGATGATGGTTGGGGGACGGGGGAAATTCCTCTGCATATTTATACAGACCTTGTCTGTGTCAAGCCCTGCCCCACCCCCTGGACTTAGGCTGCCTGATTAGTATTCAGTGAATTCATTAAGGCACAATCGCTGGGGTCTGGGAACATGGGAACTCTTGATGGAGGAGAGGTTGGGTTCATCCCACTGGTTAAGTCCCTACAGAAAAACGTACCATCCCCCAAACCTGAAGGTCACTGTGTCCTTACTCTGGTACTGATCTGATGATCACAGGCAAACAGTGGGTTGGGGGGCTCAGTATTAAGATCTTTATTTGCACATGATGTGTTGTTGCCAGCATGCAAAGATATGTGCTGTCTGTGCCTGAGAAAAAAAGGTATATCTGAGTCTGACTTTTGGCTTGATTGTCCCCAACGGCAATCGCCCGCAATTCATCACCAAGGAGGGAGTGTTGTTGTGCTGCGTTATAATATAGTGTTTCTCCTTGTAAGCTATAAAAAATATAAATGAGATCAGACTTTGTAGCTTGCAGACCATCCATCCCTCAAAAGCTGCACCCCCACCTCCCCGACCATTAAAATCAATGTTGAGATGAATGAACAGCAGAAACCGGGGGGACACCGAGTAGAAAACTCTTCCGGCTCCTGCAATGGCTCATATGTTAGGGAGGTGAGCTTTGGTCTGTCCCGGCAAACCAGTGATGAATCATTCCTCAGGGAAGCACTTGCACACTTCAGCCAGTTTAATAAAAAACACCAAAAAACCTGTCCTGCATGAGAGCTTCACAATAATAAATCACAGGCAAGGAGAAAATATTGCATACAGCTATGGTGCACAAATCCAATTGAGTTTGGCTTAGCACTCTTCTCACTGCTCGACTGTCAATCTTGTGTGTTTCTTCCATCCTGCTGGTATCGCTTTAACTTGCCGTACCAAATACAAATCTATCCGTCGTCACCTCCTACCTCTAAAAAATGTTTTAAAACTAGGAGAGAATAATCAAACACATGCAAAAACACACCCCAGGGTTTAATATCGCTATTCATGCGTCTCTGTTTCGCTTCAAGTGGTCTCTTGATGGCTGAGGAAAGGTCTTTAAGCCCACACTCATTTTGAGGTGTTCGCAGTAAAACTAATTACCAATGAAAAAATTTTTTTAAAAAAGAAAATAATATGTAGAGCTGTTCTGGCAGTCCACAGCGTACATCCCAGAGAGAAATCTGTGCCATATCCTGAAGCTTCTTTCTGTTTTCCTCCACCACAATGAGGAAGAAAGACTTTGATCATCCACTGTATCTGACTCACCACGAGGAAAACAGTCAGGGCATACGAGTTCCGTTTTCCACACGAGGGGATCCAGAGCAGAGGAAAATGAGGTGAACAGTCATGAAAAGAAAGCAGAAAACCTCCTGCCAAGATCTGCAACACACTTGACAGGAAACTAAGCTGCTGAAGCAAGTGTCAAACAAATCAAATTGCTAAACCTTTTTCTGACACACTGCGCGGTCTCAGGATTGTCATGGCAAGAGTGGAAATTAAGTTGCCAGAGACAGAGAATGCCAAGGATAGATCACCAACATCAAGAATAACGCTGACTTTGGTGGTAGTGATGAGGTGTGTCTATGTGTGTGCTTGCGAGATATCAGTTCACATCTGAGAATTAATTCAGAAATCCTTGGATACTTGTGATTCCTTTGTCCAATACAGACTTGGAACTCTCTGAACTTTTTTTTTTTTTCTGCACCATGTTCAGTTTTTGTCATGGAGCCAAATCTAAAATAGGCTGCCTCTCAGCAGGGACCAGTGTACTCTGTCTCAAAAGATGCTTTTTTTTTTCTTTTGGAGTTGGAGACACATAAGCATGAATGTGACAGCGTAGGTGAGTCAATAAGTAAAGTACATGCAGGCAGCGCACTTTCATTTAGGGAAGAGGGAGTACTTCAAAGTTCAGCCAACGGGGATAAGAGAGAATACAAAAGAATAAAGAGGAATCTGCTCTGGCTGAAACGCATTTTGAGATGGGGAGAAACTGATACAACAGCGACAATAGCTACAATAAACACTGCGGTGCATTCAAGTTAAGGCCAAAGGAGGAAAAACCTATTTGATGTTAATGAAATGTCAAAATCACACCTTTGCAGTATATTGATCCAATTTGGGTATGTGTGTGTTAGATTAGGTGTTTGAACAGTAAGTATTACAGAATAGCAAAGTGATATGTATTATTTCTCCTCATGAAAAACTGTTTTATTTGACAAAATGTCCACAGAGAAGCGGAGCGAAAGCATGAACTATTAATCAAACTAGAACACATTGACACTAATGCCAGAACAAGTTAAAAATGCAAAGAGAGATGTATGAGATGTGTTTTCAGTGGGAGCAACAAAGAAAAGAGTGTGCTCCCGTGTGTGTGTGTGTGACTAAGATCAGGGGCACGTTGCAAAGGTTCAAGGTACCCATTACTGCTGAGTGTAGCAGCAATGGGATTAGTAATACCCGGAGGGCACAGATGGCACCAGAATCCTTCGAGACGTCCTGAAAAGGTCACACAAAATACAGGAGAGCCACCCCCACATGCTCACCCACCCATTCACTGCTGCTAACTGATTCCCGAGGCTGGTTTCTTCTCAAGCTTTTAGCCCCTCATCAATCCTCTGAACGCTCCACAATCATTCTTTTCAAGAGTATAACACAGAGCCGAACAGAAGAGAAATGCCTTTCACATGTCAAACGGCAGCAGACCTGACCCGCAATGTCATTGATGCGATCGTGGCAAAGGCTGAATTCAACAGGAAACTTGTGGCGCCTTAGTGGAAAATAGATTTTATCGGCACTCTTTTGTTTAATGGGACAGGAAGCAAGAGGGGAAAAAAGATGCAGAGTGATGTATTAAAAGACATTAGTCTTTATGGCTGTGCAGAGAACAAATTAATTGCTGTGCACCTGGTAATGTAGTTTGAAGGTCATTTTTGACCCTTTCTCTTCTTATTCTCTCATTCATTCGTCTCTGTCATACTGTATTTCCTCACGGTAGGTCTGCTGTTTTTGCATTGCAGCAAGGAGACTCGCATTCCTCCTCTGTCTTGTTTTGCCATACTGCTGTGTCTGTGTATTTCCTGCCACCATAAGGCAGCATCCTCCCCAGGCGCTGGCTCCTCCACCAACACCATATGGCAAGGCCAACTAGGCAGGCAGCGCTCTGCAAGACTCTCACAGTGTCTCTGTTATCCGTGTTTTCTTTGAGGGATTCGCTGAACCACTTACAGAGGTCCTCGCTACTTTTTGTTGAAAATTTACATACGGAGAAGAGGGCTGGAAGAGGTAAAATGCAAGGTGGTAAAAAAATTGATCATCGTTAAAAATATGTTGTTTTTCAGGAGGTAAAAGTTTGCCTTATAGACTATAATGTATCTCCCGAAACCTCATCCTAACTTCATCATACCGCTTGCAAACTCAGAAAACATCCACTGAGAATGAACTCATCCTGACAGCTGGCGAAGCAATCACTGAACTATGGGGAGCAGTTTAGATGATGACATGTCTCAAAACTCTCTCCACTCTGAAACCTGGTGAATAACAACTTAAACTAGGTGCTGTGAATTTAAAATTAAGAGCGATTCTGTGGCTGCATCGCTCATTTCTAACCAATTTTTGGTGAATGGTACTGGATAATTCATGAGAAAGTTGGCCACTCCGCTGACAACAACTGCTGCCTAATTTTTTTCAGTTTGAAATTAATTTGGAGATCAGATGCAAATGCCAGAAACATCCAAGTGAGTGGTGTGTTCATCCAGTCAGGTGCAGGAAAGGGTTTATAATGATGCATGAGTGATGGAGAGCACCGTCAGTCAACTGTTGGTACAGCGTAGTTGAAATTCTTGCCAGACCACATTGAGCAAAGTGAAATTTGCGGGTTGGCTGTGCAAGCAAACCATTTCATTCCAAAACACAGAAATTACAAGGTGCAGTGCTGCAATATTTTGGTCAGTACATACTGAACTGCGAGTGCTGGACTGAAACTGTTGCTGCACTTCACCTTGGCAACACAACACATAAACCTGTCCATCAGCTCCTCAGCTTAGGAGTCGGGCTGCATAGTGATTGGTTGGAGGGAATAAAAACATCAAGCACTTTAGTTAATATTTTTGCCCTTTTGTGTTTATACAGACAAATAGCTTTTTTCATTATGGCACCAGACGTGTTAGGATGAAATGAGATTCTGGTGGAAAGTGTGAAACCAACTCTGGAGAGAAAGCTGCAAATAGATTTACCCCGGCTCTTCCTGCCAGACAGGCATGTGGAGTGTGTGTTATAATGTGAAAATGAAGCATTCATACCAGAGGATCACACTTCATGTGTGGAGTGTGCTACTTACTCTCAACTGCTGTTAACACTGTATTCTTTTACAGCACAGGCATCATGTTAAGGGGGAGGTAATATAAACTGTGTTTTGACCAGTTTTGTAATGAAGACCTTCCATTTATGAATCCAAGACACTATACAATTTCATGTTGCAATATTATAATTGATTATCTAATTAATTTAATTTGTCCACATGATGTCCTTGCATAGAGTTCCACCGTTTGAAGGAACATACATTGAAAAAAAAAAATTATGCAGCAACTGATACTGGTGTCAAGATGAGGAGTGGTAGCGAGTCTGCACCACCCCGACATCTGTGACTGATTACAAGTTGTAATGTGCCAGCGATAAATGTGTGAACACGAGGCGGTGATGAATTTAACAGTGTTCCCCAAGGAGCATGGACCTTTCATTACATGTCTTATTACTGTCTCTCCCTCCTGATGCCTTAATTGATCCTTGCGGGCACACAAAGGAAAACCTCCTCCACCCATCCGAAGATTATGATACCCAATAGCAGGAGAAAAAAAAAAAAAACAAAAAACGACCACAGCAGCTTTCAACCCAACTAGCCCCTTGTTCAACATTTAATTACGGAGTTACAAGGGACCAAATCTCCTGTAATACCGAGTTGTTGCCGGACCATAAAGGTGAATGCGGCGTTTTATCCCGAAAGTTAATTTTCATTGGATACAACTTGTTTTTTCCCTCAGCAGGGAAAACATGAAAATAGGGTCACTGATCTGATTGGCATGTCCTGCTGCCAGGACTTCCACTGCTGTGGTGCGTGCTAAACTGAGTGCCTTCATGGATGAATTCAGAGGAGAAATGCAAAGCATGGAGGAATAGCACTCCTTTCTGCCCACAGAGGTTGACCACGGCATATGCTGCTGCTTATTATTCCATGTGTCTGCCTGTTTTCCATTGTATTTATAGCAGGGGGAACTTGATTTAGATCTGCTCCATCTGGTGATTCGCTGTAGGGATGGGTGCCACATCTTCCGCTCTTCTGTGTGTAATCTCTCCTTCTCTGCTTACTGGCCTTTATTTAAAGAAGATGGTAAGTGAGATAGCAAGGCGTCACTCCTCTCTCTGTCTTTCTCTCTGACACCAGCTGCTGCTGCACAGTTTATGATGCTGGCTGGGAGGCATCAGGAGGAGGGGATAGGAGAGGGGTGGGGGGGGGGGAGGGGGTCTGGAGCCTGTGAAGGTGTTAAAATCCCTCCCACCTTCTCTGGTGGTATGCAAAGATTCCACAAGCGGTTTCCACAGCCCTGTTCCTTTCCACAACCCTCCCCCGGCCTCAGCTCCCATCAACCCTGAGCAGACCCCGAAAGGGAGGTGGAAAGAATGGAGGTAACAGAGCTGAGGAGGAGGAAGAGGCTGATTGAAAGCCATCTGATTTCCACTACTGAATATCTTTACAGATCTGCGGGGTTTTCAGGGATTTGTACCTACAAATGAAGCGAGTGTAGGTGGCAATTCCTTTCATTTCATGTAAATGCTCACCACAGGAAATGTAGGCCAGGAGAGATGAGCAGCCAAAAGATTATCTTATGATCTGCTGAAATCTCCAAAATACAGACACTGACAGTGAGAAAAAGAATAGCTAAATAAAATTATCTGTATACTCCTGAAAATTTCAGCAGCACAGACCCATTTTCACTATAATTATATTTTAGAGGAGATCATAATACCTCTTAATGGGAAGGAAAGTCATTGCAACAGACAACTGGTAATGTGATCGTCTACCCATGACTGACACTCAATTCAAATCTTTCTTTAAATGCCCTTATTTCATTACCCTCTAATGTATTCTTTACTTGGTGTGCTCGTGCAGAGAGAGGTGGGGAGAGATGAGGGAAGAGACGGTTAAAGATGAGCTATCTCAAATGCCTCATTTCATGGGTTATTTTTCCCGCTGAAAGAGAAATGTCAAAATTGGGTAATTTCCATGTGATGATTAATCAGCATCTGTCTTCAGTTGAAACAGGCCCTTCGACTCCTTTGCCGCAGAGTTAAGTTGAAGTTTGTTGAAGCTGTGTTTGACTTCCTCTTGAAAGGAACAAACAAGGAGGTCGGCCTCCAGCAGCTTTGTCAGAGGCAACATGTCATTCACTTTGCCACAATTGCAAGATTTTCTGAGTGTACTTGCCAGAGTAAACAACTCACCATAAGGCTGGCCGTCTGTCTACTGCAGCATGGTGGAGCTTTAATGTTAAACTATGTACAGTGTGTGCAAAACATCAGCAGAACTGCTTCCTGTACGTTTATAGCTCAGATTTTTGTATTTGGTTTTCTTAAAATTTGAAAAATGCTTAAGCAAAATGCCAACGGGGAGGTTTCCAGTCTAGAGTAAAATAAAAATGTGGTTTCAATTTCAAAAATGAATCTGAATATAGGTAGACTCCACGCAAAAACGACTATGAACTGACTAAAGATTTTAAGTCAGACAGTGACGGTAGAGCCTCTAAACTACAGTCAGATGGATGCATTGTGTGACAAAACACAAGCAAACACAGCACACACAAACAGTTCTTTGTCTTCCAATGTCTTCTAATCTTAGAGCAATGGAGAACAAACACGCAGATGGGCGCCATCAGTGGCTATTTCGGCACCGTGTGCATGTGTTTGCATAACTACAAGACTGATTGTTTGCTGTCACCTGGCGACATGACAAAGCTGTGACTGAAATTTACAACAGGAAGAAAATGAAAATATTAAAAAAAAAAAAATTCAGCAAATGTTTATATGTGATATGTGAGCAGCTTTCAAAACAAAAACACAACCAAAGCCTAAGGTAATAACAGGAAACTCCATAAGCCGCACAGCTAGGCAAACTGACTTCCCATGCTATTTGCTCATCGTCACCTCAGTGTGCAAGCACGGTCACGCCTGCTTGTTGCCTGTGAGGAGGCTGGAGGCTTCCTGCAGGGAAAAAGGTCCATCCTCACTGATTTTCATTTCCACACTCACAGACAGAGCATGGGAGAAGAGACAAGCCACTGCTCTGGTACCCACCTGGTCACCAGATGAAGGCTTCGGGGTTGAGCATCCCCTCGTAGCTCTGCATATGCGAGCACGACTGGACAAGAGTGAGGCTAGCCCCTGCCTGTAGCCTGTCTTGAAGACGGATGAGGCAATGGTGCTGGGCCTGGGGCCCCCGGGCTCCCTGCAGGGACCTCACTATTGGGCTGGTAGATTAGGTCTGGATCACAGTTGACATGCCACAGCAGAATGCAATGGGATTGTGGTGTGGGAGGCTGAAGTGTTTTTCACTACTTCGAAAATGGAATGGCCAACATGTGATCCGATGTTGAGATGTTTATAACCTTTTCATATATATATATATATCTATACACATCTATCACTGAAGCAATTAGTGAAATAATCGGAAAATTTTCATTATCAATTAATCGTTAAAGTCATTTATCATGCAAAAATGCCAAACATTCAATAGTTCCAGCATCTTAAATGTGATTTGCCACCTTCATCTATTTTATATCATATCTTTGGGACTGTATTGGACAATACAAGCAATTTGAAGAGCTCTGGGAAATGAGCTGCAGCCATGTACATATCAATACTGAATTATCATGAAGAACCATTGTACAGCTTTCCATTGTTATTGTTGGCTATTAGTACATACAGTAATAACAACAGATCCAATTGTTTCGTATTATCACTGGGAAGACCACATTAGCAGCCACTCAAGCAACAGAAGCCCATTTTCCCCATGTTCACCTCACCACCCCCCCCCACCTATTACCGCTTCCTTCAAGATATATAGCCGGCCATATACATGCCAATGAATCACAGTCCTGCTCCGCACGTGACACGTTGCCCTTGGTTAGGCGTTACTTCTCAAGCTCAAGGTCTAACAACAGGGTAATTATCACAAAGTGCTGAGATAGAGGAGGATGTTAGAGGATGATATGTTTAGCCGACGTGCGAAGGGGGTTCCTTAATTGCCAGCCGCACGGTGTAGGATCAATCATTTTGTGGATTTTTAAGACAGAAGATAAAAGAAAAAGGTCAATCGCTGGATGTCAGAAAAAGCACAAGAAGCGCTGCATGACGGATTTTGTTAACTGTTAGGAGAAACAGTATAAAGCACATCCAGAGTACACAGCGCGGGCAGCAGATAGTCGCTCACCATCACGAGTGACGAATAGTGGCCCGTTGGTAGCGCAGGAGAGGATGTAGATCTCTTTTCGCAGATCAATAAGTCCTGCAGACACCCCTGTCATGTATCCGGCTCTGGTGCCCGTTTGTGTCTGAGTCTCCACCCTGCGCTGTCCCCTCAACTGCCACTCTCCCCCCATGTAACTGCCCGCAGGGCTCGCCAAGAGGGAGAAGAGCACATTCAAAACAACAAAGCTTTGAGCAAGGACACTACCGGGCTCCCAGCTGACAGATCTGAGCTTTGATCATGATTACAGATTACTGTGGCTCAGGGCAGGTGTCTTCCTGACTCAGCGACACCCTGCTGAGAGCCCATCAATAAGCAGTGGGAAGGATGACAGTTTGAATACTTTGCCTCGAAGACAACACACCTTTAAATCCCTGTGATACCTCTGTACAAGCTGTCCGCTTTGAATTGTTGTTTTGTTCAGTTGTCTTCCAAGAAAGAGGATGTTTGTGAAAAACCCAGGGGAGCTTCTGACTAGATTTCAGAGAGGAAACTCTTTTTTTTTTCTACGAAGGGAATCACAAACCCTTGCCCAAAGGGGTTTAAGAGCACCACGCCCCAGTTACTTCGTCCCATTTATGTATCTGGTTTTCTTATCAAACCATAAGGGTTTTTATACAGCGCTTTATTAGACTAGCAGCTATCCCTCTGTCACATGTTGCAGCAGTGAAAACTATTCTGCAGTAACTCAGCTGAGAGTAGCCTAATTGTAAAACATCAGTGCCTTTCTCGCTTCGAGTTTGGAGTGGTGTATGTGTACTCTAAATGCATCTTTTCAAACTGAATGTAGCCGCCGGGGGAAATCTCCACGCACCAGTTGCCAGTAGCTGGCCAACAACTGCTCAGGAAAAAGTGTTCAGCTTCTCTCAAGTCTTTCTTTTTGTAAGCGTCTCTGGAGGATAGAGAACAAAGCTTTGGCTTGACCAGTAACTATATATTTGCCATCTTTCTTTAGTATGAGCTTTCTTTTGGACTGAGAGCGTGAAGAAGAGGCAGAGAATGTGAGATTCACACCAGCACATGAAAGCTCCAAACCCTTGGGAATACAATCCTTTAAAATAATAAGCTGTCAGATTTTCCTTTGAAACCTTTGACATTTCATTTTGGACTGTTTTTCTTTTCTTTTTTCCCTCCTTGTTAAACCACATATTTTTAATCCTGAATTTGCAGTGAAAATAGTCATATTAATACTTCACTCAGTTACAGTATATATGACTACTGGCACCTTTAGAGGGAAACTCCACCCTGAAACACTTGATGCTCTTTCAAAAAGACGGCTTTTTTTCAGTTAAATTCAGGCTGTTTTCCTGTTGCTTTGGTCAAGATCAAGTGTTTGTACGACTGCACCAACATTCAACACTCATACCAACAGAGATGCATTGTAGAATAGACTGACATGCCATTTTTTTCCTAACAGAGCAGACTGCAGAGTGGCCACTTGATTTTCATTAAGAGGTACAGCTCTTGCTTTGCAGTCGATCCAGAAGTTGCTCTAACCATACAGGATGCATCAGCCAAGATACATAATAAAATCCTCCTCTTATCCTAGAGGACATTTCCAGCACAGATCAACAGCCAGCCAGTCCACATGCTTCTCAGCTGTTTCTCTGCTTTTTGGACAGACAAAATAGTGGATAACTCATCTTCAACTGCATTGCCTGAGGAAGTGGGAGCTAAATGATCTCAGAGTTCCAGACACACTGGAGGCTGGAGGGGAAGATGCTGAGATAATAATGGACATTTACTGCCCAAAACCTAGCAGGGTATTGCAAGGTCTTTGTGCACCGCACAGCTGTCTCTGCTTTTATTGACATTTTGTGTATGCAGCCAGGGTCAGTTTACCGGATGGCTTACAGACTAACCTTGATGTCACTGCTGTTCATGGGTGATGTGCAGCGTAACTACTGAATGACGGATGCCAAACTTGCCTGCTTCTATAATAGCCACCTCTGCCTCCACCTCCACCTTACATGGCAGAGCTGATGCAGTTACAGGAGTGGAAAAAACAATATTGGGTAACATTTCATTTTAGGACCAGTCGACTGTGGAAGAAACACATCAGCGTAACATCAAATCAAAAATCAGATATCAAAACAGGCAATCAAAACGGTACAACCTACACGTTGTCCACTCAGCTGTGTGACTGACAGTCTGCACCGTGTTATCAGCAGGCCTGAGTGCCTGTGACTTCTCGGCTTCTATTATCTTCCTCTTTGCACATGACGAGCCATTCGGCATCCATCATGAGTCAGGCTGAGTGCTCTCTGTTTGAACAAAAAAAGAAAAAAAAAAAACACACACACACACACACACACACACACACACACTCCGGACAGCCACTGACTCTGTGGTTATCTTCAAATGTCAGATGGTGAAACACATCATGGTCAGGCTGAAACATGTTGAGCAGAACAGCTTTAGAGGACTTCACCACTTGATCCAGCAGCTTTCACAGAGATTCAGTGATGTTAGGAAAAATAACATCAACTTCTAACCTGCTATCACTTTGTCAAAACAGTTCAGCCAGCTACTGAAACTATGTTGTTATGATAAGCAATTAGCTGGATCTCTTCTTTTCTCTTATTTGTATAATTTCCTCCTGAAATAATCACATCAAATACGTTCCTTGTGAATGAGCCAAATTGAATTTGAAAGGAAACTCTGACAATTTTCTTACGAAAGCCGTATCTTCAGTTTTCATGCATTTACATGCTCTGCCAGAGACACAGGAGGCAGCAGGAGGAGGGGAGGAAAGGGAGTCGCCCTGCGGGGAATGCCAACAAAAGGACCAACACTGGAGTAGCACTATCAGGACGGTCATGATAGTGACACATTCACTAATGATCAAGTCTTAGCTGGCGGTGCAGGAGATAAGTAGATCTGAGTGATATCACTGGCAGCAGAGCAATACCGTTCAGCTCCCAAGGGCTTGGCTCCACATATGATCACTCTGTAATTACAAACCCTCCATTCTGCTTCACCTTTACAGGTGACACCCTTGTCTTTAGTCATCTGTTAAAAGCCCGCTGGTTTCCTTCCAATTTGCCCGTGTAATGATGCTCACATAGAGGCAGATTCAGACTACAACACTAGAGTGTAGAGACTGTAATAAGATTCATGCATTTCATAAAAAAATCAATACTTTTTGTTTCAGATGTTGGATACTAGAACAGCTCAGACACAGGCAGAGAAAAAAAAAAATTTGATTCCATTTTCACTTTTGAATGGATTTAGATTACTTTGTCTTTGCGACAATTTATTTAAAATAAAAGCCACAACACAAAGCAGACAAATGATGGTGGTCAGTGTTTGCATTATCTTTGGAGCTATTCACTGAAGATTGGTGTTTTCATTATGTTGGCGAGTCTATAAAGCCTGAGAATAACTCATATTTAATCATTTCGATTCATCCACACCATCTCCCGCTAGAGACATCAACTCATGAGCCAGCTAAAGCAAAAGCTGGAATATGTGATTAAAAAGCCCTGGGTTCAGTCATAGTATGGCTCTAAATCACACCAAGGAAAAACTTTCTGTAATATTTTGGCGTTACTGTAACTAGAGCCAGGTCGCTGTTGCCATGGGGACCCATAAGTAAGCAAGCCTATGGGCGAGGACCTGGATGTAGTTGGCTTGTCAGGCCTGGGAGAACAACACCGGGGGGGGCCTCAGACTAGTCCAGGCCCAGAATTAGTGCAGAGAGCAAAGTCACTCAGCTGGATCAAAGAGTACCTTTGTTCCCATGCTCCCTTTTGGAAAGAAGCAGAACTCTCAGCTCTCGCTTTTCATTTCAGTTTCAGTGATATTTTGTTTCTGTCTAACCACAAAGAGCATTTACAAGAAAATAAGGGAATACAGTAAAGAGAATATGTGACTAATGGTAATAAAGTGCATGAAAGTGGCGGATGAAGAGGCGGAGCGGGCATAAAGGGCAGATTGTCTTGCTAATGTTCTATGCTCTTATAACAGGTGAGGAAAGAGATAAGGTATCAGTGCCGATATCATTATCCCCACCTACTGTACAGCTATTTGTAAACTTCATCTGACCCGACTTGTCAAAGCAAGTTCCTTAGATTCAGACTCCTCTGCTTTTTTTATTAGCAATTTATGTCTTACAACAACTGTTCTGCAGGGCATTTTATAATAACTTCCAAACCTCAGACAGCTCCTTACAGCTCTTCCACCAAACAGTTTTACACAACAATCCTATATATGGCAATCAGCTCTTGCTGATCTTCATAAACACATACAAATATGGGTAGAGCATGTCTTCTGTGCTGTTTATAGTCTCCTCGAGGTCTCTGTGAGATGAAGCTCACTTTGTGCATTCCAGAGACCTTGTGTTATGCTTTCACAGGGCTGCATTTTGGACGGAGTCTCTCAAAATACATCCGTCCACTCAGTCGCACAGTGAGCATCCCATCTCCGGGCCTCTTATTCCAGAGCACTTTCACAGCCTGTGTCTGCTGGCGAGATAGGGCAAATGTCTGACTTCAAGCTCTTTTTTGCTGAGTTTTGTTTATGTCTTGCTGTTGCCGCTGAATTTTTTTTTTTTTTTTTTTTTCGGGTTCACAGGATGGTCAGTCAACAAGGAGCTGCTTAACTGTTGAGGCTTGACTATCTGCTCGTGGAGAGTAAAAATAGACTTTGGGAGATGAAGAGACTATCAGCAGAACGGTGGTGTTTTGTTTCTTGAATCTACAGGCAACTTGTAGCTTAACTTGTTTATCTTGAGCTACAGACCACTGACCGCTACAGGACTCTGGGGATTTCTCCAAATGTTGTGCTGACCCTCCCACTCTCCCCGTCTGTGCTTTAGCTCTGCAACCCCATGCTGCTGTGGAAACCAGATCCTATAATGGGAAGAGCCCACCCAACTGCTGCTGACCAGCTGGAATGAGAGTCTGGGAAGTAAAGCAAAGCTGGAATCACACTGCGTCGCCTTCCACCCAAACACTAAACCCTCCCCGGTCTCCGCAACTACAGCCATGGGCCACAAAATGGAGATTACTGTTCAGCTTGTGTCAGCCTTATAAAAACTGAAGCATGCACACTTTTTTTTTTTTTTTCCTGAGACATAATTTCATGCGGCACAATTACAAGGTTGTCAGTTTATGATAATGACGGAAGTGACATTTTGCTTATTACTATGCCAAGGTGCCTTTGATGGTGTGCAAGGCTTCAAAAAAAAGCCCACAATGCACATTTGACTCTTTCAAATGAAGTGTTATTTGTATTGATCACTAAACACACAAACACTCATTCTCTCAAGGGTCTTGCCGCATCTAATTTATATAATGTGAATTCATAACGGAAAAATCCTTGCCACTGTTAGCATTCACAAACACACAAGCTAAATATAGATTTTGGCCCACTGCTGTAAAAGACAACACAAGGAATGCTGTGAAAAGTACTCAATTCAAACACTTTCTCTTGTGCAACACATGCAAGCATGCCTCTCAAATAAAACTTGTGGCAGTGCTGAGAATGGAGAAGTCGGGGCTGGGTGGAGTGGGGGTGGGGGGGGGGGGGTGGGGAGCAGGGGGCAACAGAATATATTTACCTCAAATTCCCAGCATTCCTTAAGGCAGACAGGAAAAGCAGGCCCTGGCCTCGGCACACGCGACATTAATACACTAAACCACTTCCAGACTCAAAGGAACGCAGTGAGATACAAGAACAAGAAACAGCTTTAATGCATGCTAATGTCACCAAGTCATTAACAGACTGTGGTGTCTCATGACAGACAAATGGATGTGCACAGGTGACGCCCGTCCTCCTCTGATCTGATCTTCAGCTGTCTTTTACGCCACCTTCACCTGCCCCTTCTGTCTAACAGCTTGGCTTCATGTGTCTGAGTGACCCACTGAGGGACAAGGTTTCTCTTCTCTTCCAGAGCTGCACACTGACCCTGATCTAATTCAGGGTATAATTAACTGTAGTGTTAAAGGCACAGCGCCTGTGAGACTGTAAAACAGGGCATGAATACTGAGCAAACTACTTTATCCCACAGGACTCAAATCCATTCCATCCAATCCATACTTATTCATTTATTCAGCCGACTCATGGCCTCTGACTCCCTATGAGATGTATAACGGGTCAAACGTGGGCTTTCCATCTTCTTCATACCTAATTAGACATAACATGTGGTGACGTTCTGGAAAACAGTTTTTTTTTTTACTCTTGTTTTCTCTTTGTGTTTCTGCTCAAAAAGTAGGGTTTACCTGCCACAGAAACAAGGACTCAAACAAGGCTCAAACCGCATGAAAAGGGGTTTATTCTTGTATTCCTACCTGTGAACTATTGCTTACTGTAAGTACAGGCTGGGGCAGCGACATCAGACATGCCCTCCGCAATGTGTGTCACCGGTGATACAGAGAAGCGGAGCCTCCACCATCTGTTAAGCATCTGTCTACGCGGTGATTCATCCATTCACACATATACAACGCTTTAGGTGTCATTGGCAAAGACGTGATATGTCTTCACAATTACTTTTCTGTCTGCTTCTCCGTCTCTCTTAAACCAGAGGAGAATGTCCTGGGTAATAATCTTAGAAAACAAACAGTTTTCAAAGAAATTAGGTCCCAGGATTCTGGGGTGCGACTAACGATTACTTTCATTATCAATGACACTGTCAATTACGTTTTGAATTGATTAATTTTCCCAGAGTCCAAAGTGATGTCTTCAAATTGTTTGTCCAACCAACTGTTCAAAGCTCAAATATATTCAATTTACTATGATATTAATAGCAGCAAATCCTCATATTTGAGAAGATAGAACCAGACAATGTTTGTCATTTTTGCTAGCTAGATTACTTCAATTACCAAAACCATCAACTAATCAATTCATTGACTAATATTTGGACTTGGCACCACCAAAATGGTCAGGCAAACTGTCAGACTTTCCTGCTCTCTTTTTTTTTTTGGCTACATTAATGCCAGACACGACTGCAGACACACCAGACACGTTTTCTGGAACAGTTCTGTTCCGAGTGACAAAAACAACCCGATATGCAGCACGCCTGCTACTATGGCAGTGAAAACAATGACTTAACAGAGGAACAGACTGAAATAACCCTTCTGTCTGTCCTTTGGTTCCCCAGACTTCCTGTTTGACAAAACTAAATCCCTGTTGATGCTGGGCTTTCCGCCCTGTTTCTCTCTGTTTCTGTCTCACTCTCTTTTTTTCTTCCGTTCTCTCTTTCTGTCTTTCTGGCTGAGTCCAGGTCCACTCTTCGGGTCACTGGGTGCTGGCCCAATCTATTCTTTTTCAGCTCGCATCAGACAGCAATGTGCACAGCCAGTAAGAGAAGGAGAAGGGGAGCGAGCGAAAGAGATGGAGAAGGAGAGGGGAAGGACACAGAGGGGTGGGTAGAAAGCAGAACTGGGGGAAAGGTGAAACAAGCCTGAAATAGAGAGTTAAAGACTGAGAGCACTGCAAATAATACTGTAGTAACCTGAAAGGAGAGGGGCAGAATAGGAGGTGTGAGTTCATCCTGAGAAAGAGTGAAGGGTGAAGGAGAAAGATAAACCAGAGTGTTGGAGAAAATAGACTGCCTATGGCGCACAAGCTATGTTTCGCTGCTCTTTGACTCCAAACACCCTTGTGGTGGTGTTGGTGGGGGTTCGAGGGAACTGTATGATGAGCAAAAATAGCTGCCAGGCTGAATGAGCACATTACAGTGTTGCAAGAGTGGCCTGCACTTTAGGTGATCAATCAATCCAGCGGGAAAGACGTCCACTTTATAACCATCAGCGGCCGGAAACGTAAGCAATGAAGAGCAAGATAACGTTCTAAAAACCATTACACGAGGTTCTTGTCTGTAGTGAAATGGACTGGCTTTCTCCACTCAAACATATGGGCCAGTGCTATCTCATTAGTCTTACGCAATGCCTACATGGCAGATCGGACAGCGTAGTCCATCATCATCACATCAGACTGGCAGGCCTACAAGGAGGAAGGAATACAGATAGGTTTTTTGGAAGTAAAAGGATAACATGGTGCGTCGGGACATATTTACCCATCGCCCGGAAATGTCTTGTGATCCGACACCATTAAACAATGACTGTCAAGAAACACTGCTCCAGACAGAATACTCCCCCTGAAAGATGAGCTCTTCATCCCAGAGCCTTCCTCATATGGATGTGATTTAATTTTGTTGTACCTCTTGAAAATGAGTGCTGGTGGTGAGAGGGGAGTGGAAGCACACATTCTGGGACTGGGTGGGATCCAGCTGGCAAGAACTTACAAAGCCGACACAAGGACAAAGCTCCTAGCTGTGCTGGTATGGCTCTCAAACAGGACAACACACTCCTGTGCCAAATAGCCCTTGGCAACATTATGGAAGCCACAATGGCAGCCCCATCTGTAAATTATTTCCATGTCTTTAAATTTATCACTTTGACACACACTTTCAGCTACAGAGGTAGAGCAGACAGATGTGGTAAATTGAATTTCATCTGGCATGAACAACACATGACCGAGATATTGTATTTCAAGTTGGCTGCTACAGGTTATATCTGGGGAAATAACAGCAAGTGGTACGCTTAAAACAGAGGCAATCTTGATTGAAATAAACCTATAGTTGAACGTATTTCATGTGTGTATTCTCTCTGTGGCTTCATATTGTTCATTTACTGACATTCCACACTAGTGTGGGCAAACAACATGTTGGCAGAGAGTTGTAAACAGCCAATCAACCAGAAAACGAAATGGAGAAGCTGTCCCAGAAGGCAACACAGCCAATTATTTGATATTTCAGATCAACTGCGGCTTGAGCGGAGGCTGTTGTGGGAAGTATTCAACCAGCTCAGCCAACAAGCCTGTGCACACTGCGGAGGCTGGAACCAGTGCATCGCATTGTTTCCCCTCACAAGCGTGTCCTTTTGTTAAGAAAGAAACAGTTAAGTCTAATTTTAGGACTTTCTTGTTCTACTCACTTTTCTCATTTCACCTATTCTACTAAAACCAAAAGCTTTGCAACTGGTCAAAAGATAAATGTTTGTCAAATTAATTACAAGTTTGTCATGTCATTCTGAAAAAATCTCACACGGGAGCTTCAGAAAGTAGAAATGCCGGCGAAAACCCACATTTTTCTGATCTCATTTCATCAAAGAACTGTCAGAACCCAGGGGTAATATTTAATGTAATAGACATTAAATGTCTCTAATCAATAATAAATGCTCTTAGCCTGTCCCACAGTCATGGCAATGAATTTTCCTCCAAAAAACTGCAAAGAGATCTCGGTGCCTCTCCCAAGAATGACAGACAAAATTAGAATCTATAGATTCCCTGCTGACCACAACCTTCCCATATGGCAGTAAAATATGCTGCGTTGAGCTGTTTCAAACTTTTTTTTTTTACATCCCTTGGGGAAGCTATACCTCATAGGTCCGCAGCTCCCCCTGAACGGTTCGTGTCCTACATACCATCCCAACAAACTCATCGAAAAAGGCCAAGTACAACCAGTCATCATATTGTTATTTCACCTTCAGTTTCAAGGATACAGCAGTTCAACACATTCTCAATAAAATACACCCTATATCTATATCATTTTTACCAAGAGTTAAAATAATTTAAATCCAGCTGATGTTCTCCGCAGGTCAGGACGATATTTTAAAAGATATTTCAGGCATGTTTTGGAACAATGCTTTATCGCTGCCTCTCCTAATATGATTAGTGGTGTTATGTTAGCTTCAAATGCTGCAAATCAAGCTGTGGGACGTTTGTTTTTTGGATCACACCAGTTATATTTGATTGGTTGTCTTAAAAAGGTAACTGGTTGTAGTTGATATTAACATAAATTGGGTGGACATTTACTATTAATGTTAAAAAGAGTTTAAAAAAATCAGCAAACTTCACAGCCTACTATTCTCTGTTCTTTGGCCTAAACAATGCTGTGTTGGATTTGGTTATTCAAAAACAACCCCCTGGCTTGAAATATTTCAGCTTTCATTCTACAGCAAAGAGGTATTTCTGAAATTCAGATGCTCTTTTGTTGATGCTATACTGTAGAAACACATCCCATTGTCTCTTCTTATTTAGCAAACAACAGCACTAATTAGTCCTTTGTTATCTTTGGAAATGGAGCGCCAAGGATTGTATCAGGTGTGAGAAAAATTAGATCACACCACTCTGGTTTTGTTTTGCGGCCAGTGTTTGAATTATTTTGAGATTTTCGTTTAAACTATAGCTGGGCTTGGAAGCTGGCTACACCACAAGCCTATTAATCCCTTAAAGCCAGTCGCACACTCCATGAATTAGACTGTCTCAGACGAGTTTTTGAGATCTGAGACAAAATCTTGATGTCGGAGCCAAGTCAGAGCACAGCGCCATCGTGGAAATCTGTTTGGTGTGATCGGGTCAGAGAGGCAGTCTGAGCCAGGGATTGAGCCGTTTCAGACATCTGCAGATTTCAAACATGTTTGAAGTTTTTCACTGCAGATTCTGCAGCGCTTTGTAGTGTTCGAGTAAGATATAAGGCCGATTAAGAGAACAATAAGCAGCAAAGCCAATGAAAGAAAATCAAGTAAAAAAAGAAAGTAGTAGTGAAGTCTTACTTCAACAATAAAATACATGTAACAAGGATATTAAACAATGCACATTCTAGGTATAGCTATTTTAACAGGCCTTTACAATCTACTTCTGGCTCCCTGCAGCACAACCCTGCATTTCCCAACCACTCTCTTTTCCAAATCTGACTGTATTTGTCTCTTTTTCAGCATAAGTTCAGACAAACTCCTTTGATCTGGCCTTCTTTCTCAAACTCCACCAGCACCACAGGCATGTGATGTGGTCACATTTTAATTTCCATTAAAAAAAAAAAAAACAAAACAGAAATATTGAAAGGAGCATATCAGTGTGAAAAAAAAAGCCCATTAGAAACTGACTCGGTGAGGCCCCTGGATCCCATTGCTATCCCTAACATTTAATTGGTGCAGACCAGTCATCCCATCACAGGGCCCGTCAAACTGTCACTCATCATGAGGCAATCAAAGAGCAAACTGTCAAAACAAGACTACTTGTCAGGTGCAGAGAGGAAAGAGAAAAAAAAAATAAAAGAGGACATAAAAGCATATATTAACAGCAGCTTATCATGCCATGGGGGAAATATAGCATATGTAAAAATGTACATAAGAGTTCTTAAATCATGACTGTCGAAAAAACAAATGTTAAATAGCTTTCTTCCTGCTGTGTGCAGCTCTGCTTGGGGTACCCGAAAAGACAAGGCAAGGCTTTGCAAGGGGGGGGGGGGGGGATCAAAATCCCTAACAACCAAATCCAAGTCAAGAATCTTTTAAAGTCTGAACCTCCCGTCTGTGCCACAGTCGTTTAGAGTCTGCACCGCTGCATAACTAAACTACAGCAGAGGCAGTTGTTTAATGTAAGCAGCACAGAGATCTCAAGTCTTTGATTTATGAGCCAGAACAGTCTCATACTCTCATACTCACACTCTAGCTTTCTGGCCTGTAGAGGAAATCTGGGCCTTTGCCATTGGCAATTAACCAGCTCTGGAACAACTTGCCCACAGCGAACTGGGGAAAAAAACATCATTATAAGAGGAAAACAACAACACTAGCAACAATAATAGTTATCGTTAAAATTATTCTTTGTCAGCTAATGAGATAAACTGCTGATAAATCCTTTCAGTTTTAATCTATTTCATGGGATTGAGATAAATTGCAGGGAGATATAAACTGGATATTTTACTTGTGGCAGCCCAGAGGCCCCGGACGCTCTGGTAAGACACTCTTCATTAGTGGATAACAAAAGCAGCAGAGGAAACACAAAAGGAGGATGACACCGGCATCAGACGAAGAACCGTGAAGCTCCTTTGCATTTGGTGAATTCACATGCGATGCCTCACCGACTGTACGCCTCATTTACTCCCGCTCCCCGTTCCCGCTAATTGCTGAGATCAGATCATACGTATCTCTCAGCACACATTTCGGGTTTTCTCCCTGTGGATCTCTATTTCTCGGTGAGGTTCTCGGTTAATAAGTGAAAGCAGAATGATTCAATCATCAGGTATGCTGTCTTCTCTCTCTCTCTCTCTCAACTTCCATGCCTGCCTCGACATTGCTACACTCTTTGTAAGTAGTAGAAGACAATACGGGGAGCAGCCCACTAAGCTTCCCAATCGTGTCACTTCCAATTAGCCCTTCTGAGACATCTCTGCCCTTTGCTTCACTAGCGTTCAAGTTTAAAAAGATCTGAACGGTGCCCCTTGTATTGTACTGCGCCTTACTTTGCTTTCCCTCCATCTGAATTCAAGCGTATCTGGATTTGTGACTCTACGAAAGAGAGAAATCGTAAGAAAGACAGACAGAGATTTTTTAATCCTATAACCAAAAATAGCAGCTTGCTATAATGCTATATGTATGGGGTTGCTGTGAGCTTAAAAGGAGCTCTCCTTACATAAAAGTGCACATTTCTGAATAAACCAGCAAGCCTTCACCTTAATCATCCTCCATATTATACATCATTAATACTGATGTTTCTAAGTAGCTAAGCCTTTTAGAACTAGGACATGGTGCGTTGTGGTGGTCCTCTGAAGATTTATCCTTCCGAAAAACCTGGCAGCTCTGTCAAATCTGCCTGCAACCTGCTTTTCTGTCACATCACTTTTTAAAGCAAAACTGAAGTGGTGGGGATTGTAAATAGCAGAGTGGTGAGCCACAGTATGTGAGCAAACGTTTTGGAGTTAATGAGAGGGCTCAAGCACCGCAGCTTCTTAAACTAGGGCAGAAAAACTTGCAGCTTCCATGGAAGACTTCCCTCAGACCTCACATCCCGGGAGAATACATGTGCAAAACCAACAGTACACACAAACAAAAGCCGGTGCCGTGCAGAGCCGTGTCCGTTTACCGTAATGAAACAAACAAACAAAAAAAAAAAGGCGCTTTCACGGCCGGAGCTTAAACCCGGACGGGACTCTATTTTTTGCAAAGACAAAACGTGCAGAGAGAAAGGGCGTGGGTTTCTTTTCAACTTGAAGGGGCGCACTCTGGATCAAACCCAGAGCAGAAAATCACACTGACATATTTTGGGCATGCTTCTGGCCTAAATGAACCTCAATTTTCCATCATTTCATCTGTTTACCTAAAAACAAAAGGCATAAATTTATGCCAGAAGTCTGCAGCACATAAGAGAGAGAGAGGGAGGGAGTAAGGAAAATGATTGGTCAGAGTAAGATACAGAAAGGTATTATGAAACTCAGCTCTACCATGATGGTTTTTCTTTATTAATTTATACGTTCTACAATATTTACAAAATGTGAGCCCAATCCAAGTGTTCTTAAATGAGAAGGGCTCCGTTTTTTTTAAATGTTTGACCAATGAATTTCACAAAATGTGTACAAAAAAAACGAATTATCACAATATTCTATAAAATATGAATCTATTGCAGAACCGCTACCTGCATTTTTCATCAAAATCTACACCTTTGCAGCCAACAAACTGCAGGGAGGTTCATGTGACATCTACTACTCTGGAGAGTATTATGGAGAATTTTCAAACATTCTTCAAATATTCCAAAAAAAAAGTTCAAGACAGCAATGTGTAGAATAAGTTTTAAACTGCAGTTATGAAAAACGTAAACCGATCCACCGTCATAAAGTGAGTAACGTGACCAACATCTCACTGGGAGACTATTCATTTCCTGTGGAGCCGAGTATCTGAGGAAACAACAGCTTTTCTGGCCCAACAGTGGGTTTGTTGGCCAAGAAAAGTTGGCCAGAGGTAAAATTTTCATGGTTAACAAGATTTCTATGCCTCCTTGTTTCCTTACTAATGTGATTTTGTTTCATGAACAAAAGTTCTGTTGGGCAAGTGCAAATCAAATTTGATGAGAAGGTAATTACAGCCATTAAACCCCCCTCACTTCTCTATAAACACCTATAACTTTATAGTCATAGAGAAGGTGTAGTTTTCCCCCTTGTGTTTCAGTGCAAAACAAAGCACTGAAAAATATGCAACGTGACTCTTCAAAACATGATCTTCATATGCATTCAGAGCTTCTGTACTGCACACAGTTGGTCAGAACAGAGCGACTCTCTGACCACACTGTGAACGCAGGGTCAGTGTTGGTTACAGGCACACGCGCACACACACACACACACCTCAGAAACATAAACTTACCACCAACAAACTGGATGCCTCCAGCCACACGGCCGATTGTACGTGAGATGAGGTCAGAGATGCAGCAGCCCATGAGTGCTGTGAGCGCCACCAGAAGGAGGAGGCCACATCCCACGCCCGTCACTACTGTGCAGATCCTCCACTCCAGACTCGGGATGCCGTGGAACGAGGCGTAGCGCCCACACTGCTCCAGCATCACTGTGGCCTGCCTCTCCTCATCCCGCACCGGATAGGAGCAGCGTCGAAACGTGCCAAAGGACACTGGCTTGTCCATCTGTGTCCCCAGCAGCCAGTAGGGCATGAAGAAGCCAACACAGGAGGCAGCAGCACAGAGCAGGGACAGCATGGCCCAGATAACACCCGTACATGTCAGACTAGACGCCATGGTAAACAGTCTGCGAACAGTTCACACAGTCACTGAACTAACAGCAGTTATATGAGCAGTCGCAGTGTTGTGGGAAGCCTTGCAGTGAGCATTTAACACTAGCAGTCTTCACCTTCTCAGTGACTCCAGGTCCCTGTCAGGAGAAAGAGAAACAACCAGATTTAGCAATGACAGAAAGATCATTTATGATTACAAGTTTTTGGCTTTTGGAGTGACATAAGGAAATAACAGATTGATTGATTACTCATTAACAGACCTTCAATAATAATACAGTCAAGAATGACTTCATGAGGTTTTGTGACTCATTGTTGATTAGTTAGATCCGGTTTTCTGTAAAGTCCTTTGTGGCTTAAAATGAAGCCAGTAAGTAGAGTAAATACAGCTGACCTGATTTAATAGAATAGACACAGTTATCCAATATAAATCCAATACAATAATGATTTAATTCACAGAATATTGAACACAAGCCAATAATTAATCAACTGAATAGTTTGATAAGCTGCTTATTACCCATCTTACTTAGGCATGATTCTTTAAGGTTTTTTCTATTTATTACCCAGTGGAAATGATAAGAAGTAACAAAAAAATCTTAGCTAGTGTTTCACCACATTCAGCATCTTTAGGACACAGATCAATATGCATATTAACATCCCAACAGCTTGTTATTGGAACAACAGGAAATATTGGGTATAGCTGCTGACAATGTAGCCTAGATTTATACAGAAAGCAACGGAAACCATTGTAATCATAATAAACTTTAAAATGATATTATACACACAGCCCTGCAAAAAAACAATACAGTATTTAACATATTATGGGAGTACTTTATGATGCCATACAAATATCTATTAATTACCATGAATCCAATGGAAATTGGAGATTTAGTTAACCAAACATAAAAGTCCCTGCAGGAACAGAAAGTGATTTTTTCGCTAGGGGTGACCTCAAGGAACCTGCTGTGTTATCGCAGTGCTTACACTGTCGGAATGTGAATAATGAAAAGAAAGGCAAAGAAAGGGAAAGAGGAGAAAGAAGAAGAACGCTTACATATTGGGAGACCTCTGGAATACGGTGCGCTCGGTGTACACTGAGAGGTTATTTCCATCTGCGGACTCCAGCTGTGCGGGGTCTCAAAGCAAACTTTTCTTCAGTCGAGGAAACGGGGAAAGAAATGCGTTCGAGCTAAGAATGTAAATCCAAAAGTAACTGCAGGATCCGTTCACAAATCACTTTCTCCTCATCAATACATTTTAACCGAGACGATGATCAATTATTCACTCCTGTGCGGTGCAGAAGAAACGTGCGGCGCTGACTGACTGCTCTCCTGTTTCAACATTCCTGCTCTAAGAGAGAGAGAGAGAGAGAGACGTGGAGAGAGAGAGAGAGAGAGAGAGAGAGAGAGCAAAAGAGAGAGAGAGAGCGAAAGAGAGAGGGGCGGGGAGGGGGGCGAGTCACTGAAACACTCTCGGTAGGTGACCATCAATCACACAAATCCCCACCCAGGGGCTGGACTCACCGCTACTATCATTCCCTACATGCTTCTGGTGCGTTCATGGATACCTCGTAAACTCCTATAGCTACGTTTGGAAATAATAGTCATGATTCGTGCAGCCTTAATGTTGTGTTGCTTTAGCCAAAAGTGATAAAAGTATTGGTGGTGTATAAGTGTTAGTACGCATGGCATAAGTATTAGTAGCCATATCTAAATCCCTTAATTGAGAAAATGTAATGTCAACATATTTTATAGATAGATAGATTTTTGTGTTATAGCAGCAGGTTATCCATATAAATATACTTAAATATACATATTAATACTTGAAGAGAGAAATATATATCTATAGAAAAATAAACACAACAAATAACAATAAAATAAAATAGCTCAGAACAAGAATATGAGAAAAAAACTGAAGCGTACACTATAAATATAATAAACTGTAAAATATAAACATGCTATATACATTTGACAAGTGTGCAAAGTTGTTGAAGTTTTAAAAATGCAATGAGGTGGAGCAGGAGTATAAAAATGTGCAAATTCACAATGAGCAAAGTTATTGAGGGAGCAAAACAGAGTAGAAATTGGTTGAGACAGAAACTATAAAGCTGAGAGTTCTCTCTGAGGTGTTATAGAGAGTTATTGCTCTGGGAAGGAAAGATTTCCTTTGTCGGCCCTTGTGACCGTGAAACTGAACTAGTCTGTCAGAGAAAGTGCTCCGCTGTCTGTAGCCAGTAGGTGGTGGAGAGGGTGGTCAGGATTATCCATAATGGATCACAGTTTGTTCAGTTGTCCTCCTCTCCACCACAACTTCAAAGGTGTCTGGTTTGCAGCCAATTACGGAGCCGGCTTTCTTAACGAGTTTATTAAGTCTGTCGGTGTTGCAGGCTCCAAAGCTGCAGCAACGTACAGTGCACTGGACACAACAAAGTGGTAGAGGATGTCCAACATCTTGCTGCACATGTTCAAGGATCTCAGCTTCCTCAGTCTTCTCAAACCCTTCTTATTATCTTCTTATTAGCCTCAATGTTGGTCTTAATTCAGTCTGTTGTCAATGTGAACACCCAGGTTCTTGTAGTCCTCCATATATCACACCTTACTAGTCAGTAGGTTGACTGAAATTCAAATGGATGAGTTTTTAATTTCATATCATTTTGAAATACAGGAAAGACTTTTAGAGATCAGGTCATAGCTTATAGGACTATAGTGCATGGTGACAGGATACTAATGAGTTTACTGTAGCTATCAACTGCAATGGTTCCTTGAGTCATTGTATTGTAGATCATATCATATGGATTTGGACATGTCGGGGTGTGTGCTCTGATCTAATTTGGGGTTCAAAGATGTTGTCTGTCTTGGTATTAAACATCTTCAGGCAGTGTTGGAAATAATCAGTTATCTTTGGCATTCAGAACAGAATTAAAGGAAGGTTTTTGGTAAAAAAAAAAAAAAAATAGTTGATTTAATCAGCACGATCCAATTTTTAATTATCTGAAAAAATATAACATTTATGGAGCTGAATTTACAAGAACAATGCAGTCTTGGAATTGGGTTAAGAAAATCACTGAGTTCCTGAAAAACCATAATTACACAGTACTCAAGGTATACTGTTACTTTACACTTGTGGTTGAGGCTGGTAAGTCAGAAATATTATCACCATTTTGACTCTAATTGATATCCTACTGTAAGTCACAGTATTATCAATCAAACCTTAAATGATCTAGGCCGACTTCTTTTTAATTCATATTTATTTATATAATTAACTTAATGTCAAATACTTATTTTGGCAGTTGTCTGATCAGCCAGGTCGCTGTTCTGGGATTCTTAGACTGGTAGTTTAGGTCCTTAGACTTTGCGTAATCCCATAGAGTATTCCCACTATTATCTCCATGAATAATTTATTGTTGAGTTTCCTCATAAGTGGAATATTTCCAACAGCACTTGAACGTAGCATCAACATTTTCCAGAGATATCTTGACTATGTAGATCATACTCTAGTCTCATTTATCCTTTAAAGTTAATTTGACACAGACTAGTTACCGACCCAATACACTGTAAATAAACGATTCACTTGAGCCCACCTCTCTCCCTTGTTAAATATTTGACCTGCAATCTCATTATCTTGTCACAGGACATGTAATATTCTCTACTTGAAATGACATAATGATAACTCACTCAACTTAAATGTTTGGTTTTAGATTTGCTTGAAGGAGTGAGCAACCCAGAGAATGATATGTATCTATTTGATATAATGATATATATTTGTTTTACATCATAATCATCATCATCATCATTATCATTATCATTATCATTATCATCATCATCATCATCATCATCATCATCATCATCATCGTCGGTCCTTGGTGGTCTGTTCAACAGAGCAATTTCTGCAACAGAGGTAAATCATCTCGTAGCGGAACGTTGTTTTGTTCTCCTACACGCCGGCCGGACATTTATTCCAGAAGGACCATAACATCCTTTCCGAAAGTTGACGTGGAGGGTTTGTTTCTGTTTACAATGGCTGATATTAAGGTAGACAGTTCAACTGATAGCTCCACTGTTATACAGAATCCAAATGCGCCTTCTCAACCCAATAATCCTCTATCAAGAAAGCTCAACAAAATATTGGAGACGAGGCTTGACAATGACAAGGTACGTTAAGACTTTAGCTCTTTGCTAGCTAGCTAACAGTAGCTAGAGGTGCAGCGCAAGCTAGTTAGTTGACGACAGGAGATATTTCGGCTTTACGGTGATATTGTAACCTGCCCGGAGACAGTTGTTTGGAGGAAACGATATTGCTCATTACTGGCTGTGGTAAAGCATATTAACAACGGCAAACACAGTTTTTATTATTTTAATGGTTAGCATGTTGCTACATTTGTATCCTCGTAATGAAAACCGAAAAGGACTGTAAGTGAGAAAATGCAGGCGGCCAAAAACTCCCATATTTCGTTTCCCACGCAGTTTGGATTCCGGTGATTTAAGTGAAAGGGGAACAGATTCTTAGTTTTACGTTTGTCACAACTAACCGGTACGATAACGTCCCGATTGTCTTTCCAGGAGATGCTGGAGGCGCTGAAGGCGCTGTCGGTGTTCTTCACTGAGAACAGCTTGCGCACCAGGAGAAATCTTCGAGGTGATATAGAGAGACGAAGCCTGACAATCAACGAGGAGTTTGCACGAATATTTAAGGAAGTAAAGGAGGTAATTGCAAGGAGGATTGCAAGAAAATCCAATTTATTACCCTTTATTTAAAACAGCATCCATGTCCCAGGACGAGGAAAAGCATATGTGGTGTGATGTGGTGATTTGGGATGTGGAAATATTCACAGCCTGAGCAGAGGCAGTTGAGTAGATACACTTAATTCCTGACAATATTTCACAAAAAACATAGCTTGATTTAGGTTTTTTGTAACTTTCAAGGTTGTGGTGAAAATGCTCCTACCCAAATCACATCAGTCTAATTTCTTAGAGGACTGAAATTGGGATCTTAAAATCCTGTGATTCCAGCAAGTTACACAAATTTGTTCAACATAACAGAATTCTGAGACGCTCATAATGCAATAAACTGTAATTTATGAAGTGCATGGTATCACCAGTATCTAGAAATACTGTGATGAGTATATTTCATACACAGAAAGTTATTTCTAAACTGCCTCAGTGCTGTGTCAACTGTGATTTCACGTTCTCCACAGGAGCTTGAAAGTGTTCATGAGGATGTGCAGGCCATGACTACATGTTGTGAAGAAATGACCAGTAGATTAAAGGTGTAGTATATTTTCTTGGCATGTTGTTAAAACATTCTCCTGTATGAATAACGATTTACTGAAACTGTGTATTCATAACATGAATGGAGGTTAGTATACTTGTGCAAGCTTAGCGTAGTATAAATCAAATGTATGATTTTAATAACACATTTTTAGATTTCTTTTGAGAACATATATTTTGGCCACTGCAAATAATCAAAGAACTTTTCTTCAACAGGCTGCCAAGGAGCAAACTCAAGACTTGATAGTAAAAACCAACAAGCTTCAGGGAGAGAAGTGAGTTCATTCTAAAGGGGTGATGAAAACTCTGTGTGTGTGTGTGTGTGTTACTGCATGAAACTTGCATCTTGTATCTCAGTATTAATGGTTTACATGTAAGCTTTCCCCTTTTTCCTCCTGAGGCCACATGAATCAAATACACAGAATGGCCAGAAAAGTAGAACAGTGCAATGTAATGTAATCCAGTACACAGTAAATATCGGCGCCTTTGGAAAACGTACAATCTTAATTATTTAGTAGTTAATTCAGCTTAGTTGAAATTCTTGCAACTGTCATTTGTGTTATATTTATATTGAATTGGGTGATACACACTCAAATAACTAAAGTAGTCGTCTTAATATAGACGTTACATTTTAAGTAAAGTAGTATTTATTGTAGGGCTGTTTATAATGGATTACACCAAATATGCATTGGTCACTCTCGTACAAGTTTCGGTGTGCAAATGAATCTGGAAACTCAACTTTATTCTACTGTTGGAATCACAAGATGTTCTCGATCTGATTGTGACTAAAGTGTCACCAAAATGTAAAGTAAGACCATAAGACGAGGCTGTCACCCTGAACTTTTATCTGGCATTTCAGAATGTCAGGGAGATCATGGAGATAGGTTGGCAACTTTATTCCGAAGAAATCTCTTATTGCAAATTTTCCCCTTATCTGTTCTGAGGCTACAAGTCATTTTGCAAATCCGTCACATATGTCACTGATAGGCATCTTCATCAGTGGAAAGCTAGACACCATCGTTCCGATCTCTCTGGTGTTTCATTTCCTCAGAGAAATTACCCTTTTTTCTATTCAGTCAAGTTTCCACACAAATAGCACTTCAATCAAAACACACGGCAGGAACAGAATTGTACACTTTGCAAGAGATAAGCTTTTATGGTACACATTATGTTTGGAAAGAGAGGCTGATTATGCTAGGACTTCCTTGTTTTCTAGGAGTTTCCACTGCACTCTCCGGAATATTTGACACTACTGGCAATTTAAGGGAATTTAGCCCTTTAAAGTTGCAGTGCGGAACTTTTGTCTCCCCCCTCTGGCAGTGAGAGTAATTACACAAACACTGTTTGAGGCTTTTTACGTGAGCCGGTCCCCGTCCTGGCAATGTAACGTGGATGGGGCACACTGAGGACGGTCTGTCTTGGTCAACAGTCGAAAACCGATCATTGCTGGTTGACATAAAACACATTGCTTTCAGTAAACCAGCGCGGGAAAGTCACCACAGACACCAAATTTGAAAATCTCTGGTGTATTGCGAAATACAGAGAGATTTACCCGGCGATGATAGACTTAATCAGCGATGTGTGAACTTGTTTGTCAAGGGCTTCAATGTAATGAACGTTCATGTATATTTATATGTAAGTCCCACACTCCAGTTTAAATATAACCAGGCCACAAATTTAAAATTGCATACTGATAATTTGACATATTTACACAAATAAAGAAACGACCCACCAAGTTAAAACACCAATAAGTTGAAGAGAAATATTCTAGTCTGTGAAATGCAGTTTCTCTTTAGGGTCAGAGAGATTTGGTGCAGGGCAGGAGGAACTGGCAAGCACATCTTTATTTTTGATGAGAAGGGATGAAAGATTCATGAGTCTGATGAATATTTTCCTGCACTTGTCTATTTGCATAAGGAAGGCAGCAATCATCATTAATGGAGCTTTATTTTGTTTTATTCGTCATGTCCTGTGATGTTTGGCCTTGAGATACACATCAAAGTAGCTCCGGTTTACACTGCACCACTCCCTGATCTTATTGAAGCCAGGCTATTACAACTTGGGAGCAGCTCATCAGTGTGTTCTCGTATTTGAGCATATGCGTTGAGATTTGCTGACAACACATATTAAGAGCCATCAGATATGCAGATCTAATATATACAGTTTACCATGACATAGAATCATGAGTGGAGGCAGATAGTGTGTCTAGGGTACTCACCCATCCACAACTCTTGGAATACTGATGGGTTTTTTCGGGGGCTTGAGAGGCTGCCAATAAAATTAATCGGGGTATCATTAATCTATGAATTTGGCTGACAGAGTGTTGACAGGGATGTGAAAATAAAACACTCGTTCCTGTTAGCTGATAAGTGGGGGTTGGGGGTGGGGTTCATTAGCATTAGTAGCGGCTGTGACCTCGGTGCTCAGTGACCTTGTGAGTTGACATGGAGACAGGGATATGGGCAAAGATAATGTAGATTTCTGGCAAAAGACACTGCTGACAGCTGTGATGTACTGCTGCAATTCCATGCTCCACTGGCACAGCTTTAGGACCTCCTTGAAGAAAAGGTGACATAGGAAGGGAGGCAGTGAGATTAAAGAGGCAGGAGATGAGCTCTGAATCTGAGAGCAGTCACATACACCAGTGGGGATAAAGCCATCAGCGAACACATACATGAATTAATACAATTCATATTGCTTTGTGCGGGGCGGCCTTGTCGAAGGTAAGTGCTCAGAGGTTTTACTTGAATGCCCTTCTGAGTGGCCCCCTGCCTTGTCTTTTTCTTTGCATAGTGGTTCCTTTTGGACCTGCTGTCCGTCTGTTTGACATTTTCATTCGCGAAGCCACAATGACTCCACAGCCAGATGGGATAGTGTCTGCATGCTGGGCTGTGACCTTGTCTTGAGTAATTTTGTCTCAGAAGAACTGCCAGGGGAAGTGTGCAGTCAAGCTGTCCTCCTTCAGCCACCCAGCAGTCAGCCCCCTGCACCACACCACTCAAGTCTTCTCGGTCAGATCTATTTCAGGTCACACAATCCTCTGCAGTCCCAGGCCACTGTCTTTTTTTTTTTTTTTTTTTTCTTCTGTTGACACTTATTATAGCCATGCTAGATGTGCAGCATAATATCACATTTTGTGCTCGTTGGGCAGCTCTGCAGAGACAGTACAGTCGTTTTTAAAGCTCTGCAGATGCTAATGTGTATTTACCCGGCAGAGCAGGCCTGTCCTGAACTGTTTGCTATCTTACCTGCCGGTGGCACTGTGTCATTTGTCAGCTCTAATGAAACGGAAAGGACCAGCAGATTGCTTATAGTGTGCAGAAGCAAAGGTGGGAGAGGTGAGCCAATGGGAGTAGACGAACTGTGTTTGCCTGCCAGCTTTCAGACACGCTGCTCTTTTGTTTCGTTACACGCAGGGGCCGGTCCTGTTCAAAGACGCTGTCAGCAACAGCACTAAATAGGTGCTGTGTGTTGTTCCGTAATGAAACATAATGCTGCACACCTGTCTTGCACTGTGTAATCTCTGCATTACGTTGACATGTTATCACGCTGAACAAGTTGAGACATCTCACGGACGGATATTTTTATTGACTGCGTGAAGGGGTTGGACTGTTGGTTTAATTTACCAGCTATTACTGAACCACTCAGGCAGCTACAGTAGGCCTATTTGGCTTAATGCCAAAGAAACAACACAAACAATGTAGGTAACCACAACTACCTCACAGTAATTCCCGTGGTCTATGATGAATTATCAGATATGGAGACCTGTGTTTCATTTGAGACAGTTTTTCCCAAAAATAAAGCAACTGTTTTCAGTATGAGTTCTGTGTAGGTCATTAATAAATCAAAAGCTCTGAAACCCTTGAGAGAACGATCAGGGACTTGAGATTGTAAATGACAACTTGTGTAAAATGACACTTGAGCCTTATTAAGGCTCAGCTGGCTGTTAATGAGGGTATGGCTGTGAGTATGCCTTTGTGTTGATGGGACTGGCTGCGACTGCACTCTGTGATCATTGGCGCGTAGCTAACTAACAGCTTTGTGAATGCCAAATTTCCACGCAAGCCTTTGAAATGGCCCCTAATAGATTTTAATGGATAATCAAACCACATGGTTTACAACTTATGAGAAGGTTGGTCATTTGGTTCGTTCGCCAGAAAGCGCAGTTGATCTTGATCTCCTTATCTTTCAGTCCGTACGATTATCAGTCAGTCCTGTAAATCATTTCATGTTCTTTATCTTACCTGTCTGTGTAAACTAATGCTCTCTACCAATAAGAAACCAATGACTACTTTTTATAGAAGTATTTTTCTATTTGTACCGTATAATAACTAGTGAGCTTGGTAAATGTTACTTGCTGATCATGCTCTCAGTTTTTCTAAAATCGGCTGTCAGGTAATTAAGGAGGCACTGGTAATTTCAGTGTGACGAAGCTGTTGATGAGATTTTGCTGTGTTATGTAGCTTAAACGCTTTCTATGCTTGAACAGACAAAATCAATTGGCCTAGTTGGGGAAATCTCACCACACAAACAAAGAGGCAGACCTTTACACACTGCAACATGTTTATTGTTCAGTGCATTGTAGTCTATTGTGTAGGAATTTCATCCTGTCATGTCACATTGTGTAACCTGCACTTATTGGACATTCTCCAAGAGGAGCTTACCTCACCGACTTTATCTTTCCTTGGAACCACCACCCTCAGAGTCTCCACATACTTGTCTTACAGTGTGACTTTGCCGATTCACTCAAGTATGTTGCCTCTCTCTGGTATTTGGTAATTGCAGTCTGGAGAAGAATGTGTCAAGTCCTGACAGCACTGTTGAAAAGATCCTGCTGCTCCACTGTTCCCTTGCTCCCCTCTGCTTTAGCTCCCGCAATCCTCTTTTCCTCACCTTGTACAGGCGTGTGCAGCCTGTCTGTTTGTTGTGATTTACATCCCGGGGGAACAGGTCTGTCACTCTCAGCCTAGATGTGAGAAATTGGGGGCATTTCTTATCTTCTAGGGGTGATTCTCTTACAAAGTTTGACATGCCAAAAAGGTTTGCTCCTCTGATGCTCCCATGTCAAAAAAAAAAAAAAAAAAAAAGTTCAAAGTGTCCATAGACAGAAGTTTTCATGAATGACGGGATGGAAACAATCGCTGCATTCCGATGAGACTCGTGAGATCTTATTTTCGGCATGGAAAGTTGAGTACATGACGTTATTACAGCTCAAGTGGTTTAATGATGAGAACTCAGCTGCAAAGACAACAAAAACAGACATCGCCTTTTCTCCTTTCAAAAATGTATGTTTTTCTGTTTTCTGCATTTCAGTGTCAAGTGATTAAAATATTGAATCAATCAATTGAACCAAATCATTCCAAATTAACTGTGAGAGCTTTCAGATAAATTCCTCTCGCTAGCTCAGCATCAGTGGATCAATTATGCGAACTTATCTCATAGACGCAGTAAACACAAACTCACATAGAGATACATAGCTAGAAATACAGTCTATGGTTTAAATACTTCATAAATGAAATTCCAAGCTGAGGCATGTTAAATATGTCTGATCAGATAAGGGTTATGAAGCCTTTTGAGATGATTAGAACCATCGGGTGGCCAATCAATTTCATGTCTAATAAAAATGGTATGTGAGACCTTTTGTCCCACATGCAGACGTTATGCATGTGTACGTTTCTGCCTGTGAGTTTTCTTGTGAAGATAATAAGTCTGTCATGATACAAATTCCATGTTTGAACTGTAGTTTCTCACTAGAACAGATTATCAAATTAGATTCTTCTAAAAGCTTGCTGCATAGATTTGCATATTAGTGATAAAAATCTCTTTTTCCTACAAATGTAGCCGCTCATTCTACAAGAGTTTGCAGACTTCATATTAATATTGCTCGTGTGTGTGTGTGTGTGTGAAGACAAGCATGTTGACATGGAAATAGTTTTACTGATTTATGCATCACCCACTGTGATTAATGAACCATTAGCATAGCTTGTTATTTTTGGCTGGACCGCAGCAGACCAGCCCTGTAAACCGGTGTTTTTCAATCCTGGTCCTGGGGCAACCCTGCCCTGCATGTTGTAAATGTTTCCCTGCTCCAACACACCTGATTCAAATGAATGTGTCGTTATCAGGCTTCTGCAGAGCTCGATGATGAGCTGATCATTTGACTCAAGAGTGTTGGAAGAGGGAAACATTTAAAACATGCAGGGCAGGGGTGCCCCTGGACCGGGATTGAAAAACACTGCTATAAACGTAAATGTCCCTGAATGACTGACTGACTGATGAAGTTACACAATTGGTCGGTCGAATGCCGCCACTTCCTGTTATCTGTTTCAAATTAGAAGTCCTCTAGCGTTTCACACACTGTCCAGTCATATACTAGCTTTTGACCTTATCTTGTTACATATCATTGTAATTGTGTTGTGATATCAGGTAGCTCAAGAGCCTCTTTTTTCACTTTTTTTTTATCTCTCAATAGATAAAAATGCTCTCCAATCAATTGTCGTTCAGTTTTCTCCTCTCTGTTTTTGACTTTCAGTATGTTCTATACACATGTGTGCAAGGTTGGGTAGTGACAGCTACTTTGAATACAACAATGGTCTGTTACATTGCCTAAATAATGTACCATAATAACAGATATCTGGAGGATTGAAGGATTTTAACAACCACCTCAAAACGCCTTTTTAAATAATAGCAGGGCTGCTATAAAGCCTGTCTGTGCAAAGGTAGTGATCTAGTTAAAGGCCAAGCTGTTCTCCCAGCGTGTTGTGACAAAATCTAAACACGTAATACGTTAAGGGCAAAGAAGCCTCAAGCTATTGTGTGTGTGTGTGAGGCTCTACAAATATAAATTTGTACTAAATCATAGAGTCCTGCAACAGATTTACAACCCTTTGCTTCCAGCTGGCTGGTCACTGGTAATAGCTATGTGAGAGACAATGGTCGGATAATGTTGGGTTCTTCTCCTCCACCAAAACAACCTGGTGATTTACCGATCAAGCAGTGCCTTCACAGAGAGGGAGAGAATATAGACGAGATGGTTTGGATAGAAAGATGGGGACAGAGGGAGGACTCACTGTTGTTCTGCTATCCCGTGACAGAGTTCCCTGTTAGACCGGGGCGGTTGCCATGGTCACTATTGTGTTAAGACACTTACAGTGACACTGATAGTGATCGCTCTGCTGTTATTGATAGAGACAAAACCTTGCCAGTATCCGGCTCTGTGTTCCTTTTGTCCCTCTTGTCTTCCTCTGTTATATATTTTCTGACTGCTGCACATGATATCTTCACTCTGTGTCCCTCATCCTGTTGTTTGACTTGTAGTTCACCGCCAGCAAATGTGTGTGTTTGTGTGTGAGGAGTGTGACTGCCATCTGCTGTATGACTTTAAACATTACAGCTTGTTGACAAGCTTCCCTATTTTTGATGTTAAATTATAGCATTTAACTTTATTCTAGTTTTCCAGACAGGTCTTTTTATTCGGGAAAACACAAGGGGTTGACAAAACACAGTGATAAAACATTTGAGCGCTTTTCTGTGATAAAAAAAAAATCCCAAGGGGCCTGGAAGACAGACAAAACAAATAAAGACGACAAGCAAAGGCCCAGCTATATGACAAAGCATTGCAATAAAAAAAAAATTCTTTTTTTTATATCAAAGGGAAATAATGACAAGCAAAGGAAATGACAACATTTATTCCTTTTCCCTTAGTCACCGCCTGGAGGTTCGGGCCCAGGTTGCCCAGGCTTTCCTTGCCAAGTTTCAGCTATCTAACGAGGAGATGGCCACTCTGCGAGGGGCTCGGGATGCACCCATTACTGAGGTAATCTCCATTATGATGTATACTAATGAATTAAACCCTGTAAAGAATTCTCCCATCTGCTCCTAAATGATGGGAGGATGCAATATCAGGCACGCAGATTTCTGCCTTGCCGATCTGCAGCTGTCTTTTACCTTCAGTCTGTTGCTTGAGAGGCTTCATTACTCGGATCATCTGGTGAAGGGTGATGCCTCTTCTCACTCTGCCAACATGCTGCCACAACATCTGATATGTTGTAAGACGTGGTCGGGATTTTAAATCCATTAGTTAATACAACACACATGAAATGATACAGTTTCAAATTAAGGTTATATTTATTAATATAGCATGATCAGTTAAGTCCTTGGTCACACCAGAAAACATTGTTGTAATTTTTAGTTTGCCTAAAAAAAAAGTACACTGATTTCTGGAAATTTGCAGCCTATGTTGTTCCTAATAGCTTCATATGTGTCCTTTTATTTTCCATTATTTTTCCAGGATTTCTTCAAAGCTCTCAGCCGGGTGAAGCACATCCACGAGGATGTGAAAATCCTCTTGCGAACCAACCAGCAAACCGCAGGGTAAGGTGCACGTCTCACCACATAGTGTTACTCTGTGCTCCACTTCCACTGACAGTTTTTTTTTTTTTTTTTTACAGTGGTTTTATTTTTGTTGTTACATTTATGAACCTGAGTGGTAAAACAGGCAAGTAGGGGAAAAAAACATCCAGGTCTGGTATTTATGTCTCTGTCAGGGATCTGACACTATGCTGCAGGTCATGAGTATGTAATGTGTGGTCTTGGTTTGTGTGCTTGTTCTAGGCTAGAGATCATGGAGCAGATGGCCGTGTTACAGGAGACATCATATGAGCAGCTCTACCGCTGGGCTCAGAGTGAGTAGAGTACACAGAGTTAATGCCACGGGTACGGCGAGGGATAAAACTGACTCACTATGACGCTTTATGTGCGAGGGCTTCACAATGAATTTGGGTATTGTGTTGTCAAACAGAGAAGGCATAAGTGCATTTTGTCAAAATTAACGAGAGTGTAAATTCTATTGTCAGACATCTGAGTTTGTCTTTTTTTATCGCCACAAACTTGCTACTGCTGGATGTATAATATATAAATATAATATTGTGCGCTCTCAAGTGAAAGTAAATATCCTGTACATATAGGATACATTTGAGGACACATGTGACTCATATCCTCTATATCAATTATAATCATGTCAATGAAATTAAAATGGAAATAAATCATTTAGGTCATAGAAACCAAATTTGTGTAATTTTACAATACAAAAAATATATTACTACACATTTTCTGAAGAGAGCATTCACTTTATGTCATTTAGCATTTAAAGCATTCGGTAAGCGCCGACAGTAGTGGAGTGTGTTGACCCATTTTCTCAACAGTGTGGAAGACTGCCCAGTACCCTAAATCCTGTTCATTGTTTGTATTGTCTGAAGCATAAGTAAACTGACTGACGTCTTGGGAAAAGCTCATGGGAAAATATGATTGAAAAATGTTCCTGGTGCTTTGGTGCGGTCGTTGCCAACAGAGTTGTTATGGTCCAAAACATTTAGCAACTTGAATGGAGCAGAACACAAGCATAGTTTCTAGAAAGACTGTAACTATTTCTCTGGTTGGATGATAGTGCTCCGCTCTCATTGAGACATATCTTGTCCAATTGTCTTTGTTTCTACGTAGATGAATGCAGGGGACTGACCCAGGAGACCTGTGATATCAGCCCTGTGTTGACTCAAGCCATGGAGGCCTTACAGGACCGACCTGTCCTTTACAAGTAACACACAACATACTGTATTGTCTGTCCCTTCATTTGTCTCCCTCCCCATGCCAATCAATGTTTATATGTCTTCTAAGAGCATTAACAGAAAGTAGAAGTGATGGATTTTTTTTTTACACGTCCAAAATTAAGGCATCAATGGGGCAAGTCTACTGGCACAACACTTCACTGATATTGGCAATATGTTCTTGTTAAATTCAAAATCAAGCAGCAGTTCCCCCATCGACCGAAAGGCTTTGTATTTCACTCTGCAACCGTCTTCTGTCGGCACCCGACACGTGAACTGCAAGAGCTTATGGCCAAAGAGATTCTTGCCGTCTCTGTCACCGACGTGGTCTTGGCAAGAGAAACAAAGAGGTTCTTGATTAGCAAAACAACAGAGCAAACAGCCTGGAGCTACAGAAAATGTCGCCATCTTGCAGCCAGGCGTAGAAGAAAATGCAGACCCATAAAAAATCACTGCCAAAATATAAACAAGTGGCACTGAAAACAAAAAAAATGACCACCACAGGCTTATGGCAAGTTCGTATTGAGGAAACATATATCCTTGTAGTTTAACAAAACAGTGCTCACTAAAATGAATCTTTATGAATTTTCTGTATTTGAGACATTGTATGAGATTCATTAACATTGTAAACAAACAGCTTTGTCTATATTTAGTGTTTTTCTCCAAAATACACATGGATACATTTGGAGGACTGCAGAAATGTTGGTATAACAATGTGACACAAATACATGACCCTGCCCATCAAGTCACTTCTCCACAGTGCCACTAGTGGTCAAAAAACTTTACACGGACGCTACATTTTTATATAACAGAAAATTAGCATGATGTAAAGATGGTTGTCGACAGCTACGTCCTTGATGTACCTTGTCTGCTTTGTTTTTAATCCTTATTCATCTCCTCTTTCAAGTCAACAGCTTTTTTTTTTAGTATGTTAACTAAAAGTTTAACAAAGGGTTTTGTCACTCTGAGAATCATGACACATACTATGCCCATTACTCCTAGTTATTTTAAAGCAAGCACTGCCTGAATGAGGAACTACATAATAAATAAAAAAAAAAAGGAATAAAGTGTTTTTAAAAGCATTGAATGTCAATATCTATGCAAATGATTCATACCCACCACTACAAGAGAGCAACGTGTGCTCACATAAAGCATAGAATTACGTAGGACTTGCAGATTTCCCGATGCTCACTGTGAGTTCAACTTTGTCCCTTGAACAAAAACAACACACAGGAAAATTTCACACGTTACCCCGAGATATGTTTTCATGGCAAATCTTCCCTCTGTCTATGCTGCGTTCTTGAAAATGCACCTGTCTCGGTGCCCAGAAAGTGTCCAAGGTCATGCGCAGGCTGGGGATGTTGAGGCTGAGTGAATAAAAACCGGCGTTCCTGGAATCTTAATTCAGCACTATCTTCTGTTTAGTCTGACAAAGAGCTCGCCACCGCCAAGTAATCAAAACAACCTCAAACTCTTTCCTTTTGGAAAAGCTGCCTACATTGTTGATTTATGTCAGTGACTGACCTCCGACACACAGTCTGCACGAAAACATGTTGGCCGCAGTATTTTCACATAAGGTTTCGGGGGGGTTTGAATGTTGCCTTCTTTCTCTTCTGTTTGGTCAGGTACACTTTGGATGAGTTCGGGACTGCGCGCAGGTGTGCGGTGGTACGAGGCTTCATCGATGCCCTCACGCGGGGCGGGCCAGGAGGAACTCCCCGTCCCATAGAGATGCATTCACATGACCCTATGAGGTATCATCTCCAGTCCCGTTTGTGAGCTAAACATCACCATTTCTTAAAGATTTGTGAGTTGAGCATAGATGGCTCGATTAATCGATGTCTGCAGGTTCAAAGAGAAGGTTCCCCTAAAAAAACAAACCATCATGCACCTCCAAAGATAAATGACAGGCTGAATTGAACTACAGGTTGTAATTTGTGTATTTATAACGTGACAAATATTACTTCCAACCTGTTTGCTGCTGAATAAATATATATATATATATGTGTGTACATTTATTAAAAAGTATTTCTAGAATGTTTATTCATTCAATATGTGAATTGTTTATTCATATTCAGGATTTTGCATTCATTTCTAGTGATCACTATTCAGAAGAACTACAAACTACACGTTCAAATGGAATCAACAGGGTGTCTGACTCTAAATATTATAGGAGATATAGTACAACTCCTCAAAAAAATAACTGTCCCTTTAAATATTTATATCTTTTTATTAAAGATATAAATATTCTACCTTCCCAAATGCACAGTGTGTCTGTTGTGTGATTGCAAATGTCATGAGTTCTTGATCTATAAGTTAATCTGAATTTGTTCCAAACCCCTGCGAGTGAAATTGGATTTCAGATGTTAAATGATTGTGTTTTTTTTTTTTTTTTTTTTCAAGGAGTGTCTGAGCGTGTCTCTGTTTCCTGTTGCACCACATCCTCTTCCCTTTTGCTCCTGTGCCCAGGAGCCAAATGGGAGATTTTCTCAGAATATCAGCCATGTTTGGAACACAAAATCACCTCCACTTTAATAGGTGGCATCAGCAGTTCTGAGAACATCAAGTTCTTTCTCACCTCCCTATATCGTCACACTTATTCACATGCACACACAGACACACTCAGACACACACACAATAATTCAAGTTTGCTGCTTTCCACCATTATATAACACTAAAACTGTGTGTTTGTGTGTGTGAGGGGAGTGAAACACGATGACCCCATGCTTCAATGTAGCTGTGGTCAGGACGCGGTAAGATTAGCCCTTCGGTTGGCCCCTCAGTGACGTGCTGTTTTAATACGGACTGGTTTGTCGATCTTTCAGGTATGTTGGGGACATGCTGGCCTGGTTGCACCAAGCCACCGCCTCAGAGAAAGAGCATCTAGAAGCTCTGCTGAAACAAGTCACTCTGCAAGGTATGCCGCTACCTACATGCTAATTACATAGTGCGCAGTTCTCCATTATCCCGGTTCATGCCACACCTTAGATCACATCAATATGATCTACAGCTTGTTTTTTTTTTAAACTTTTTTTTATTTTATTTTACCTCATTGGAAGTTTTTCACAATTTTTTTTAATTTGGTGTATTTTGCCTTTGAACTATTGCTTGTAAACAAATGTCACATGGACTCACAAGTAGCTTGTTTATTGGACAGAGTTTAAGTAACCAGTCATTCCATGTGGTTAGACATTTTGGCAACAGTTAAAAAGTGTGAACAAATCCAATTCCAGTACATTTAGTTCAGCCTGACAGACTAATCCTGTGCTTGTTTCCCTGATTTACCTTCTCTAGTTTTCATAGCAGTAAAGAATGAAGAGAACTCAGTGAGAGGATCAGTCGAGACCGTTGTTTGTCCTCGATCGATTCAGTTACGCAAAGCTATTAAATCCCGGCTATAAAAATGTCAACATTTACCTCCTTACATCCTTTTGGAGTAGCTTTCTGTATTTTAATATTTATTATTTCACACCTAACAAACCCTGTGAGAGTTCATTTGGGAAAAACCCTAACCGACTAGGTGGGTGGGTTTCAGTCTGAATGACTGTTGTCACATGTGAACTTAAAAAAAAAAAGTTCCACAGTCGGATTATATACTTGAATCTGTGATTGCAACATAAGATTGATACAGGAATAAACTTGTGTGTTCCCTTTTGATGTAAAGGATGCTCAGTTAATATGTTACTGCTCATGCATGCTTATTTTTGTTCCAATAGAGACATTTTTCCCTAATGATGCATTAATTAATGCTTTGCTCATATTTATGATACCCTCAAAAGAACTGATGTATTGAATCTCAAATAGCCTTGACTGTATGTGTTCTGTGTGTGTGTGTCTTCCTCTTTCATTAGGTGTGGAGGAGAACATGCAGGAGGTCGTTGGACACATCACTGAGGGAGTCTGCAGGCCGCTTAAAGTGAGCAACCACATTAGTATAGAACAATATTTAAGAATAAGACACTGTCTGTATTCTGTCATGTTCTGATCCTGGACTCAGTCGGTGTGTTATACGAACTGTCCCTCAGGTTCGGATCGAACAGGTCATCGTGGCTGAGCCAGGTGCCGTCCTGCTTTACAAGCTGTCCAACCTGCTGAAGTTCTACCACCACACCATCAGGTATTTCAGCTTTTTGAAGTGTGCAGTATAACGAGATATATGTTGTTTTTAGCCATTCATGCTGTATTGATGAATTGTCCCACATGATCTTTGTCCAGCTCTATCACTGGGACCAGTGTGGCCTCCTTGCTCATGACTATTGAGGAAATGCACATCCTCAGTAAAAAGATGTTCTTCAACAGCCTGAGCCTTCATGCAAGCAGACTCATGGACAAGGTAGAGTATGAGTAAGATGAGGTTTATTTGACCAATCCACAATATTTACCCTGGTACATGCAGTATGTTCAACTCTACTGTCCACCTGATGTGCAGTTTATTTTGAGTTGTTTCTTTATTTATATGTTTATTTGTTACTTATGAAATATGTAGTTATTTGTTTCTTATCTAGAGTGGTTAGTGCTTCAGTAGAAGATCAACAAAAATGAGAAAAAAGCAAACCTAAGTTGAGTGTTCCTACAAAAATCCATTCACAAAAAGAAAGATGTCAAGGTAAGGGACTGCTAGGAAAACAATAGCATCACGTAAGAAGAGAGATAGCAGTATAATCTTTGTTTTTTAAGACAGAAGGTTCACAATGTTCTTTCATGAAAGCGTTTAAATGACAGTACAGCACCCTGTGGACACACATTGTGTATTCCAGCTCTGCCTCTCAACCTTCAAAGACAACAAGGCTGTTTCTAAAGCACTTGTAAACATTTTTTGCCTGCTGGCCACAGCATCGAAATGGCGCTAGCTGCCAAAAAACACTAGACTTGTTACTGTTTAGTTAAATTGCCTACCAAATATACCCCAGCACGAGCAGGAGCTCTTCCTCATAACATTCTGGCTGTGCCCCGATCAATAGCAGTTACAAGAATTATCCCTGTAGCTTGGTGTTAATCAAATTGAAGGCCCTCAGGGTTTTAGTGTCAATTCCAGCTAATGCCAGGAACACAGCCTTCTCATAATTTGCTCTATTAGGTGGACAAACGTGGTCAGGCACAGTTCTCTGTTGTGTGTCCAGAAGCCAATGAAATCAAAACCCTCTTCATTAAAAAAGCTCGACTCTAAAAAAGCTCAGAACAAGCTGAGGCTCAGCATAGCAGCAGGGAGCAGTTGTATGTTTGGTCAATCATTCTCATTAAGGATATTTAAGGCTTTGATGTTATGGGGATCACTTGTCTTGGTAAAAGCTATATCCCACACAACTATCCTCTGCAAGAATAACTTTGCTCTTTTTCTCCTTCTACCTACATCTACCTATGCTCCATATTTCTTGTCTTCTCCTGGCCCTGTCTGCCTGGTCAGGTGGAGCTGCCACCTGCAGACCTGGGACCCACAGCTTCCCTCACTCAGACCCTGTCCCTCCTCAGGGAGGTCCTGGCCTCCCACGACTCCTCAGTGGTTCCCCTGGATGCCCGCCAGGCTGACTTTGCTCAAGTAAACACACATTTTGTACAGTATGATCAGGGTGGGGGAGAAGTGTGAAAAAAGTCAAACTTGCCTCTTTTTATTGTCATATTTTTTTTTACTGCTAACTTTATTGCCTGTAAATGTGTTTATTTGACATTTTTTAATATATATATATATATATTTTTTTTTTTATCACCTGTTCAATGATATTTCACTCACCTCATAAGGATCTGCCTTACCTCTTCTCTTCCAGGTGCTTTCTTGCATCTTGGATCCCCTCCTGCAGTTGTGCACTGTGTCAGCCAGTAACCTCGGCACCGCTGACATGGCTACCTACATGGTCAACTCACTGTATGTGATGAAGACTACGCTGGCTCTCTTTGAGTTCACTGACAAGAGGCTTGAGATGCTCGAGTTCCAGGTCTGTCTTCCTACAATACAACTTGTGTCATTTTTTTTAAACTTTAAACAATTATCAACAAATTAATAGTGAATTTGAGAATTGATTTATGTTTTCATGTTTTAGGTATCCATTTATGGAAGCCCATAGAGGACAATATTAAAATGATAATGTTAACTTGGAAATGAAAATGTTCCACAATAGCGTTATAATTTTCCACATATGTATGTTTTATTTGAGTAAATATTAAAATGAAAATGCAATAATCCAATTTGCATTTTCATTTATACATACGCGTATGGGTTAAAATGAAAATGGAAAAACTGATTGACGTTTAATTTTCAAAGTCATACCAGCTGTACAGTAGAAAATATTCAAATGTTAAATCAAATTCGGAAATTAAAATGCTATATAAACAATATAGCCTAATTTTCCATTTGTGCAAGCATTATTTAAGTCACAATTGAAGTTTAAATGTAATTTTCTAACAATTTGAAAATGAAAACAGTATTTAACATTTCATTTTCTGAGACTTAACCTGCTGTGCAGTGGACAGTATTCAAACGCAATAAGCGAAACAGCACCCCCAGTGTATTGCATTTATACCTACATGTCACCACACTGTTTTGGTGTCAAAATGAAAATGAAATCTGTCATCTCATCAAGGAGGGTCTTCAGTTATGACGTCAATCATTCTCTGTAGGCGGGACACAATCACTGTTTTGCTTATTGCATTTGAAAACTGTCCACTGTACAGCAGGTGTCGTCTTTGAAAATGAAATGTCAAATGCTGTTTTCATTTTCATTTTCAAATTTTTTTTACTTTGAATTGTGACTTCAATATTGCTTTGTAAATTTCAGTTTTTAAATTAACATTTGAATATTGTCCACTGTACAGTGGGGTACAACTTAAGATGACGAAAATTAGATGCCAAACAGCTTTTCCATTTTCATTTTGATATGGTCACAGAACGCCCATACGTGTATGTGAAAATGCAAATTGGATTATTGCGTTTTCAAGTATACATTATCATTATAATATAGTCCCCTATAGGCTTCCATATCCATGAACATTTAATTACAATCTATTAATAACGCACCACACCTTTTGTAGGACAAGACAAACTTAATCATTAAACACTAATGTTATCCAGCACGAATGCTCACCTTACAGTCATCACATTGTCTGAGCGTAGGGGTATTGTTCATTAAAAATGGTTAATTATTCTCGCTCCTTTCATTAAAACCCATAGAGCCCAAATCTTTTATTAAGATAATTTAATATGCTGTCTCATACAAGGGTGTGCGTCATATATATCCGCCACATCATGCTCAAATGCGCCATCTATCCCTCTATTTTTAGCACGTCTTTTGTAATTGAGCACCACAAGAGCTCCTGTGGAAGTTTCATTATCAATAGCACAGTGATTCTCCATTAACCACAAGTACCATCGGTTCACAATGCAGCATTGGACTGGATTTTAAACCGCTCTCTCCCTCATTTTCTAGATCGAGGCTCACCTTGACACTCTGATCAACGAGCAGGCATCCTACGTGCTGACCAGAGCCGGACTCAGTTACATCTACAGTTGTGTCCAGCAGCACAGCGCTGAACAGGTCTCACGTGGCACTTAACCACAACCACACTTTCACATGCACTCACTCGTGAAGTTATAGAACTGTGGGGTTTTTTTTCTCACATATCTGCTGTATGACTCCCTAACGGTCATCTTTTTTTATATTACACAGGTACCCACAGTATTGTTTACACTACCTCTTTGGGCTTTACAATAGCAATCGCTATGGTTACCACATGACCAATGTCTTTATTAGGACATAATAGCATTTTTATCAGATTTTCATATGAGAAAAGTACAGAGGGAGACAGATCTTGTTATGTTCTATTAAAACATTAGCTTCTCCAGAAGTGTCCTGTGCAGATGAGAGAGCTGATGCCCTGGAGCCTTCCTCTCCCATTATAACACACTTTGCCACTAAGCTGACTGAGACCCATAGTTGTGGTTTAGCATGCGAGTCTCGAAACCCTGGGTCATGTCAGGACACACCACACCCTGTTGCTCCTGCTGTAGCTCAACACAAAGCTCAATCAAGAACTGTCATTCTGCAGCAGACTACTTCTCTCCTCGGGTGGCCTGTCTTGGGTTTTTTCCTTAAATAGTCCTCTGTTTGAAAAGATTAAGACTCACTGTCTACACTCAACAGCATCCCAGATGTCAACGACAGACAAAATTTCCAAAGTTTATTCTGGACTTTTAAGGTTGACTTTCAATATCTGTTTAACATTTTATCCCTGTAATTTTCTGTGATACATCAGATGAACAAGTCAGAAACAAGAAAACAGTGATTAAAACAAAACTGTTCCACCGGGGCTAGCTAGCAGCTAGCAGATGAGTTTGTAGACTCACAGTGTGTGTTTGTTAACGTGCCCATATGCCCATAAAATCACACTTAGGTACCGCACTGTAACTGTGACCCTTGCTCTGCCGTCTATTTGCTGCTTTTAATGTTGGCAATTTAGGCATTTAAGCTTGACTTAATGCAGCCATTCTGGATAATCAGTGTCAGCTAATTGCCTTAAGGGTACCTACCTGCTGTTGTGTTCACAAAGTCAGTCTTGTATTTGCTCTGCACAGTTTTTGTCTAGTTACATGGATACATGTATTCAAAAAAAGGCGAATTATATTTTAGTTTCCCCCCATTAAATCTATTCAGTGTAAACTAGGGCTGAGTAATGAACCGACTTCTATCACATTATCAACATCATGAATCTCTTATCAGATCATCTTTTTTGTTTCATGAAGGCTCGGTGATATAAAACAGCTGTACGCAATTATGATGATGTATTTTTTAGTAAAATTTTTTCTTAAACCAAAGAAAAAGAAATGTCCTTGTTGCTCTGGTGGCCAGAGGAAACATAATTTATTTAGGCATAATTGTGTCCCTGCCTCCGTCCATTTTTAGCAGCTGTTCAGCGCAATGTAGACAAATAACACCGAAAGGGAAAACCTTGCAGCGCTTCCTGAATAACCTGAGTGAATGTAGGACCTCAACCAACCAGACCATCGTTCAGCTCTGAGATTCAGTGTTTATTCGCTGTAACCTCGAATTGGATTCTAAGCTGATTCTCACTTTTCTTTGTCATAGGGTCCTCTGTCCCTCCTCCCAAGCATGGACAGCTCCTCTGTGAAGGCAGCCATGGTGAGTTAGTGTGTACATCTATAAAGCAAATTTCCCTACATTTCTCATCTCATCACCCGCTGTTATATCTCTCGCACAAAACAACAGGTCCAGTTTGATAGATACTTGTCGTCGCCTGACACTCTCGTGATGCCACAGCTCAACTTCCTGCTCAGCGCAGCCATCAAGTGAGTCCCTGTCCCTGTAATGTTGATAGTCTGTTCAGGGAAAGAACTGAACACATGCAACATTCAGGCTTCAAGTTAAATGTTTTCCACACTGCATGGTGTAACAGTGTAAAGAGCATATTCAGAGTGATAAAAATAGCACAAGAGCGTTGACCTAATAATGTTCAACATTCATTAGTTTCCCAGATGTAATACGATCATTACTGCATTCCAAACAAAACACTCGACTAAATGCACAGAGAGTTTGGATGTTAAATTGCTAAAGCCACCAACACATTGAGAGAGCGGACGGCATGACTGCCTGTATTTGTCTTACTGATCAGAAAATGCACATGCTTTTAGCTCAATCCAGCTGCTACAATGGAGGGCTCTTTCTATGAGTCACGTTTACTGGGAAGTGCAGCAGGCTTGAGGAGCACTCTGTACCTCAGGTTAATGTTCTCTATTAATGGACATGGGAGGACTGATGGGCAGGACGCCATTAATTAGCTTCTGGTCCATTTCTCACTCACACTCGTTCCCTGAAATCATTCCTCCTCTTTGTCTTTCTCTCTCTCTCTCTCTTTCTATCTTTCTTTCTCTCTCTCTCTCTCCCGCTATCTCTCACGTCTGCTTCTCTGCTCACCTAAATACACAAAAACACCCGCCAGCATACTGAAAACACTCCTGGGGCCAGATGCATAAACGATGCGTTCACACAAAAACCATGCATACGCCATTCCCCGCACATAAACCGGTATTTAGAAACACAGTAAGTGCGGCGAGAATGCGTGCACCTCACGCATTCTTCAGACCAGGTGTACACATGTTTTTCTAGAGGGTGATGTGATGAGGTGGAGATGAAATATAAGGTGAAAGATGGGGTTTTTTTTTGCGTTTACACAGATTTGTAAAATGCTAATCAAAGGCTCATTTACAAACGGAATATTGATCAATCATTTTTGTGTGATTCATTTTATCATTCTTTTAATTTTCATCGGAATAGTAGAAATGAGGCTTGTTCACATGCGCCTATTCCCACAATGACTGAGATTTGTAAAACAGAAACATGTGTACACACAGCTTTATGAATCTGATGAAAAGAATGTGCACGCATAGTTGTGGCTTTGTGCGTACACACAGTTTTTTTTTTGTCATGAATCTACACAGAGTCTTATGCATCTGGCTCCTGGAGCGCACAAATAATGGGAATGTACTTTTAGACTCCCTTCGTTTCACGTTTCGTGTTAGTGCACTCGGTGTAGTGTGAGGTGTTATACACAGTGCTGTGGTTCTGTGTTCTCTATGGGCCAATTAAAAATATGGATCTCAAGAGCCTGAGTGGGATACAACTGAGGACTTGAGACCTCTCACTGGGCTCTTCAGTCCGAACGTTGTGTCTTCCACTCGCTCTCCACTGCAAGAAACGGTTACATTACGTCCTTCACTCAACGTTGTATGTTGAGTTTTTTTTAAATGTTTCTAATTAGATTTTTTTAAAGGCTCCAAGAGACTTATCAATCATTCTTGCCTCCAACAAAAGAAAACAACCAAAAAGATGCAGAGATATATCTGGATTGGATATTTTAAACATCTCTAGAAATCCGTAAAATTACTTATAATGTAGCACTTTACATTTTGACATTAAAATATGGTTGCAAATGTGATTTGGGAGGAGAAATATTTGATTTTGAGTCATATTTTCTTTGCTAAATCAATATGTGTTGCTGTGGCTGACGTCTGATGCAGTGCATTAATGCTGTAATATGTATCCATAGATGGCAGTGTGCACCACATACTGCCACTCATTGTTTTGACACAGTGGGGGCACACACTGGTCACTGAACAAAAAAAAAGTAATTAGGACAAATTCCTACTCATGGCTGACTTATTTCAGTTTTTGATCAGTGACTAATTACAACATAGCTCTGCTTGTCTGATTTAGAAATGTTAGACCTATTTAAAAAAAAAAAAAAAAAAGCCCATTCACTGCTAGTACTTTATTGTGTGAGTATAAGAATCTAAAGAGTTTTATCTGTTTGTGCAGGGAGCAGATTTTCCGCCAGTCGACAGAGCTGGTGTGCAGAGCCTACAGGGAGGTTCACACTGCACTGACCAGCCCAGCTAACAGCTACAAAGACCCAGAGAACCTGTTGCCCAGATCACCTCAGCAGGTCCAGAGCTTGCTCTCCTGAAAGACACTTTTGTCCCACCTGGTTGATCTCCAAAAAAAAAAAAAAAAAAAAAAGGGGGGGGGGGGGGGGTCAAGCACCAGCGCTGGACAGCCTGCAGGTTATTTAAAGAGCTGTGTAATTTGTACAGTATAATAACATAAATGTATATAAAAGTGGTTGTTAAGGTGGGGTTCTGTGTGGGAAATGAGGGATGTGGGTCGCTGACCTCAGAGAGAGACATGTCTGTATATAGAGCCTCCCGTGAGCCATGAGGAAGGAACATTTATATGTATATGATCCATTTACTTTGACTGCTACATGTTTTTTTTCTCTGTGTTAAAGCACTACGTCTCCTTCTTTCTGTTTGATTTCACACCATGTACCCTGTTTGAGGATCATAATTGTACAAAACAGCTACTTTTTTTTATTGAGAATATTGAACATTATATAAAACAAAAGGATACACTGAATTAAAAAGGGGTTGTCTGATTTTTTCCACACTTAAAAGTGGTCAGGAAAATTTCAGCCACAATGCCAAGAAAAACCCAAGAAGCTTCAGCTCAAATGTTGTGTTTATTTTAATCTTAACTGTTTTGAGTTGTAGGGATAAAATGGAAAATCCATCTCGTTTGGCTTTTCAAACAGTGTCTACCATGCTGACTAAGATGTGAAAACAAGACTATAATGAGACTGGATTCAGTCATTTACCATAAATTCTACCAAACAATGGAATTTTTTGTCCATTTAAAACACATTATCGTGTTTTAAGGAGGAGAAAAAATGTTCTTCATTATTAGCACAACATTCATCTCAGTCATTTTTGACTGTTTCAAGTATGGATACATAAACTGATTATCACAGCATGTGTTGGACCCAAATACTGCTCATACTCTCTCATACTGAGATAAAGTAGTTTAGGCGTTGACGGTTGTCATAGATATGCATACCAGACAGAAAGAGACCTGTGGTTCAAGAAAGACCACTTTGCTCTTTAATTAGTTAAGATCTACAAAATCCAAAAATCACTAGAAGTGCAACCACAGCAGTAGTGGCCAAAATCCAGACCCAATCAATCAATGTTTGCAACATTGTCTCAAATTTAAAATCACACCCAGTCTATTTTATCTCATCAAGATGCACCTCTAGTAGATCCCAAAAGTGTGATTTTTTTTTCAGAGTTTTTTTGCAGCTCTCGAGAGCGAGTTAACACCACAGTGCCGTACAATCGTGATATGATGCGTATAATATCCTCAGTTGAAAATCTGAAACCACTCGGCCCGCGTAATCCTCAATAAAGCAGAAACGAAACAGTACAGATAAGTGAATATTGATCCAGTCTGTTGTTATGGTGTCTGCCCCGAGAGGCAGCATTTCATTTCTGCTATCTGACATCAAGGTTCATGGCAGCGGGCCTGATCTTGGCAGCACTGCCAGCACTGAGTCCCAGGATTTCCCCAGCTCACCGGATGTTACTCAGATATCATTGGCCAGGACATTGAGTACTGGGAATAAATGGAATACCACAAAGTTCAGCATCTGGACGGCGCTCTAAAGTCCTTTAAATAGACCAGCTCTCACATCCAGTCCTGCTTGGCCCTGGTCGAACACAAGCTGGATTCTTTAGTGTTTTTACTCAGCACTCTGGCAGAAAGTGGGATGATGTTTGAGGAGCAGGATTATTTAATAACAACATACTGTTCATGTGTAACAATACACACACAGTGCACGCCTTCACTTACTCAGCTGCACATCAGTAGTGTGTGAGTACATGTGGGTCTGCACAGCCCAGCACGTGAGAGCTCTTTCCTGCCGGTGGCTCTATTAATGAGCTAGCAGATGTGAGAGGTGCTGGAGTCACCACTTAGAGGCAGGCAGTGGTGAGCAGGGTGGCAAACATTCATCCCATCATCCGCTCCATATGACAGCGGTCACCAAGCTTTTGCCTGCTGAAGCATGAGACCAGCAGGAATCTGGGTTAAAGGATAATACCAGCAATATTGAGTCGACCCCCCCCCATACACACACACACACACCCTCCTGCTCCAGTGGCTCATGATAAATGCCGATCCACAGCTGACAACTGGAGTCTTATCTATTGCCTCAGCAGAAACTTTGAAAGGAAAACGACTCAAATGCACAGCCACTAGAAGGCACACACCATAGTGCACGCTTACTGAACTTACGTTGCTCTTGCTCTACTTTCATGCCTGTAAATGTCACGTGTCGCTTCCGCGCTTGCAAATGAATCATCTACTCAAAGTAGGATTCGGTAACTAGTTGAACAAGAGGCAAGCCTGATTTTCTGCTCCGTTGCATTTAAGACTAAATTTCTTCATACAGGATCAATTCAGCATGTGGGAACAAGAGCAAACTGTTACTATATATTGACTCCCTGTAATCCCAGTGAGCATTTAAAGCATTCAGTAATTTATCAATTATTGAAGTGATAAAATTGATCCTGTGTCCAGTGCTCAGTCAGCACTTTTTCAGAAAATTACAATCTGTAATGCATGCACATTAACACTTCAAATGTTTTTCCATAAGCTTCACTATATTCACCAAATAGTCACATATCAGTATTTATAGTCGAAGCTAATTTGCAGTAATTGTCTCTAAATGGACTTTTATTAAAAATACATATACAGTGTATTAAAAACACATATGCAAGTATAAAAAGCACCATACATAGAAAATGCTAATCATAGTAAAAGTGCAATAAAAATAGATGAAATCAGAAGTAAAGATGCTGGAACATTTGTGACTACACGCATCATCAAATTCAAAATGATACATTTGAAGTTCTGGTATTTCTCTGACCAGAGACAGCTGTTTTGTAAAAAGACATTTTATAATTCACCATAGATCCATCCTGAGTATCTGAGCCAGAAACTGTGACCAAGTCACCTAGCACCTTTGGAGCCTCAATATATAAGCAATGATAAGTTATCATAAGCAAATTTGATAAAGTTATCAAATTTAACATGCCAGTGGTGAGGTCTGTTTGACTTGCAATCCAAAAATGTTATTGCATAATTAGATATATCAAATTACTTCTTGTAAGGAATGCTGTCTATCAAGTTTCTACTACGTTGCCCACAATTTTCATTGTGAAATGGCGAATTAACAGTTTCTGAGCAGTTTAAAGGTCTTTCAGTATCTCATGAACTGTATCTAAATTTTAATTGGTAGCATAAGAGCAACATATAAAAAGAAACCTGGTTGTTTGTTTCTTGATTAACTTTCATTTTCATTTCAGTTAAAGGATCTGTGGAAAGTACCAACTCATGGACTGAAAGTATATTGCCACAGTTTTGAAACACTGTGTTTTGGTAGACATGAGTATTTGAACTTTGCAATTATACATTGTGAATTCTCTGACGATTGTGCGGAAGCTTAAAAAATAACTCTGTCTAGCAGATGCGCCTATAAAGGTATTCCCTGCATACATCTGGAAAAGTGCTTCATGTCTGATTTCATGATGAATGCCGACATCAGGCTGCTCATGCTGAGTGCGTACATATTAAGAGTAGCAAGGAAAGAATATCAAAATGACAAGCTAGTAGGTCTATCCAAACCAATTCTAAATTGATTACAGAGCTTAGAAAAAAAACTTCACAACTGGTGTGTTTCTTTACCAGTGATACCTTGACCCAGGCGAATGACTTCTTCTGCTTTCCAACTCTAATCTTCACACACAGATAACGTCCTGTCTGATAGGAAGTTGTTAGAAAATCAATAACGAAATAATGGACTTTGTCCCACTGAATCACAAAATAAGAACGCTGTAAGGTTTACAGTGTTAATGTGTTATCTGTTTTGATTAAGCTCTTCATTTCACAAACTGTGCTGTCCTTGCAGATTATGGACAGTTGCATCATATACTGCCTCCATGTTAAACACTGAAAACAACTTTCTGGACAAGGACAAGTCATTGTATGGAACGTGGACTTATACCTGATACCTGGAGTACTGCTTGGTTTCTGGATTTCATCACCCCTGTCAAATTCTTGGCTTGAATTCAGCCATCATCCTCCTCTCCCTAACATCCCTTATTAAGCCCATTAGAATAAAGACATCAGTTATGTAACACGCTCTCCATGCATTGTGCACTAGCTGCTTTAAGCACGGGGCATGATCATCCATCTTATTGTGAAGCTCAAATATCTCCTGCCTCGTATCAGTACTACTCCTAATTATTTCTCCACTTTGCTTTTGTTATTTGGAAAGGTTACCTTATGTTAAACCTCTCTCTCTTTTGAGGCTATTATGTAATTTGTCTATTAGCACAGGAAAGGGGACACTGTGAAGTACTGACCTGAAACATGAGTGCACAGCAATTAATTTTCTTCTCTGATTCACTGCTGTTCCCATCGCCCCACTCAGCGTTTCATTCAGTGCACTCAAACTTCCAAACCGCCTCAAAAGTCAGCATTTGCTGCTTGCGATTTTGACACATAAGACACAGTTATTAATGCGCGTCCATCTGGCTCTGCTATTGACAGGCATACTCCCTGGCTGACCAGATGCATGTCCAGGTGGCCTGATAAACAAAGCATATCAGAGACGCTAACAGCACAGTGTTTGGTTAGTTGTGGGATGAGAGGAGAACGAGGAGATAACTGGCTCTCTCTGGCCAAAGATTAGCCAATGATGGAGCAGCTTTGCCCTCACGCTGTTGGAAAAGGTTGGACCCCCCGATGGTGCCCCAGAATGCTTGTACAGTATTGTGTGTGGCTGTGATTCTTCATTGTGTAAGCTTTTCCTCCCAGCAGAAACATGTTTGCTTTTGCTGGTATGAACACTTTGTACAGAGTCACGGGACGAATGCAAGCATGTTCGATAATTTCCGAATTGTGTCACTAATCACTAGATCTGTCCTGTGTTGTTTGATTTTAGTCATCCGTGAAATGTCTCTTGCTGTCAGATATATCAGCTCTTAGCATTAGTAGGAGTATTTACTCCATTTTCATTAATATTTTTGACTTAAGTAACTTTTCAAAGATCAGCAGGTTTGCCACCAGCACGATACCGAAAACCCATGAAACTGTGAGACAGACAGACCTATTACACTAACATAACAGAGAACAAGAACATGTAACAAATTCACCATGACTAATGCTTCTGTGAGTAATCCAACATGCTGTCAATCATTACTCACACAGAGTGCACTGTCTCCGCTCTCATTGGTCCAAACGCGGCCATGCTGTGCGCTTCTTCAAAGCACAGTCCCGTGACTCCCATCCTGAGGCAAAAGAACAGGGCCGAGTTGTGTGTGTGTGTAAGAGAGGAAGAAAGGCAGTGATTATATAGACGGGGGTTGTTCTTGTCGCTGGGGTCACGGCCACAGACCCGGTCACCCCACTTTCATGTAGTCCCTGCTCAGGGACGGTAAACAAACATGACTACGAACACAGGTGATGGCTGCATTACACACGGCTGTTTTGACACCAGAGAGTCTGGATGGTGATGCAACGGCGGAGAGCTGTGATCCAGACACAGGTGGCAACATCAGCACTGGTGCTACATCACTGTAGTCTTAGGTTCAGTTACACTACCTTTGTATGTTTATGGCAAACAAATAAGATCAATAATTTGCAGTCTAATGTGTGCGTCAGAATTATCTCAGTAAAATCTGACCCGTTGGCTCGCTTTTAAAAATGCTGTTCAGAGGTCGTAGAGAGAGCCAGTGCTGGTGAAGAGGGTACTTGTTGCACTTTTGATGACACATTTGAGAAAGATTCATGTTTTGGCTATTTGTACACATGCATTTTCAGTTTTTCCAACAAGGAAATGAATATGAGAACTGAAGTATTGCTTCATTATTTCTTCTTCCGAAGCAGAGAACACAGTACTGCTCTGCTGCTGTTGTGTGTGTGTGTGTGTGTGTGTGTGTGTGTGTGTAGAGGGAGGTGTGGGACTGGTTGCAGAGAAACAGCACTAGAGGCCTGAGAGGGGAAGGAGAGAGCCCCAGTTACTGAGTAACCCTGAGCAGCAGTCCCATACTCACCTTTCCCCTAATAGCCCTTCACCTTCCGAACCACGTGAAGTGGGCCTGTATGCTGACTCCCCATAGTGTGCACTCAAACACACACACACAGACACACATACACAGACACCAAGAAAGCTTAGCCAGTGACAGAGAATCACAGCAGTACACACACACACACACAGTGGTGTTTCCATCACTTCAGAGGACATTACGATGACTTAAATTCTTTTCCTGGACACTTATCCTAACCTTAATCATAACCACCACATGGCTAACCCTGACCCTAACCCTAACCTTAACGTGAAGTCTTCACCCTATAATTAATGATTTACATTAAGGGGACTTGCTTTTTGTCCCCATAAGGGAGGCGAGTCCCCACAACATGAGGAATACCTGGACCACACACACACACACACAAGAGCATTAAGCAGAAGCTTCCCTTAATAGCAGAAGAAGCAGAGCAGTAGCTTAAAAGTGGACAAATTGGGATTTTTGATGTCCTATTATAACACCAGAGTATCGTTATATCACCAGTATATGTGTCAAGGTTTGACTGGGTTTGTTGATCAAACAGTGACTCGACACTTTTCTTGCCGTCGGGCACTATTGGGCCATGTGCAGCTGACCATTGCCTGTTTTGTTGATGTGTGTCCATCACCTTCTCTCTTCTTTATTCATTTGTTATCAGCAGTCGTTTGAGCATTTTGACACGTCTGACAAACGCCAGTGCAAAGTAATACTTTACATTGCCAGTAGCATCTTTTTTATCAGATGGATTCTCAGTTTGTATCCTGGCTACATGTCGAGAGCGTTTAATCAGATTTAGTGCAGTGAAAATGCTTGGCTTGTTCTTTTTTTTTTTTTTCTTGTCTCTCTGCAGTGTCCTTAAGAGGCCAGATAATGACTACTGACTGGGTGCAGAATGTACACGCCTGTCAGCAGTTTTTGTTGTGTGTTCAAGTACAACTTTTAAAAGAAGACATGAGACGATGCTAGTCCTTTCAGGTTAGCTACATCTGTGTTTTGAAAATTTTTATGACAACCTTCCATCTCCAGTTACTCCCATTTTCAACTTCCACTGACAAAGTGCCATAAGCGACCAAAGTCACAAAACACTACAAACAAGAATGCAAACAAACTTGACCAAGCAGAATTATTGCAACTGCATTATGATGTATTCCTTCGTGTCCTAATGAGCTCTAACTCTTATTATTTTGAACATATGACTTTATTATTTGTGTCACTTACAGGCCACTGCAAGCCAAAGAGTGGTGCTGTTGTTGCTGGTAGAGTTTTCCAAAAAAGTCTTGTGTATGGTTCTAAATTTTAACATTTCTTTGCGGAGCAAAAACTACACTTCAATATGGCTGGATAGAGAAATGTGTGGGAATGTGTGTACCACTGTGTCAACAGAAAGCCACTCCCTCCCATTGTAGCAGCTGAATGAGTAAGATGTCAATGGAAAGTATGAGTCACTAGACCTACGACTCACAACAATAATATTTAGCATGAGTAGGGAACTCAGAGCAGTCTGCAGAAGGTAGATTGGTGATTAGTGGCTTTATACGCAGACTGGGAGTGGCTGTGACAAAAACTGCTGGCCTGACATCATTAATCCGTCCCAGCCCACACACTCTACACGCCAGACTGGTAAGGGAGGTACCGGCTGAGAGACCGGCTGCTAATTCAGTCCAGGGTGAGGAGCAGAACCAGTGTGATCCAGATCAGCCACACTGAAACCTTCGCCTGTTCCCTCATCATGGGTGTGACTGGGAGCTTTCTTGGTAATGCCCAGTCTCAAAGAATGAAAAAAAAAAAAAAAAAGAAGTTTGCCTTCTCACACTACAGATTTCATTCCTCCCAGTCATTTACATTCTTTGAAGCATTTGAATGAGTAAAGTAAATGAATCATGTCAGTAGGAATAGGTAAAAATGTCGCCTCAGGAAAAGCAAGCTACATTTTTATCATTCGGTTGCAAGGTTTTGCAAAAGGGTCCATCACTGTTAATAAGATAGTTCTGTGTCATTTTTATGGAAAATTGGAAGGCAATGTTGTTCAGGGTTAGGACTGAAAAGTCTGGATGACTCTGGATGACTGAAAGAGTCACGTAATCCTACTTGTTGCTTCAGCTCTAATTTGTATTTTCAACACTTTCCCCTGCATGACAGCCCTCCTTTAGTGGACAACTTTGAGTTTAGAGAAAGAAGTAGAGAGTGGTGTTATCACAGTGTGAAAGTACCACAATTCTGTCCAAAAAAACACCTTCATAGTGAGTGTTGTGGAGGTTGTAAAGCAGCTTGAACTTTTACACCTTGTACAAAATATGAGACTTTTAAACATTTTTATATCTTTTCATTTGAATTGGGACATTTTTTAAGTGGTTATCAACCTGTTGCCACACATACATACTACGGCGTTGTTTATTTACACATACAAATGAAAAAAAAGTTAATGTCAACTTTATTAGCGGCCAATTTTGAAGTCATGAAGAATTCTCCCTCGGCTAATTGACGTTTTACTAAAAGTATATAAGATCAAACAGAAGTGAACATAGACAAGACATAAAATATTAGAAATCCAACACAGAAAAGTAAAAGTAGAAAAATATCCAAAGGCACGTCAAATAAGAAACTGAATGAATAAATCCAAATTAACACAAAATCCAAGAAAAAGATGGTTTGGAGCAGGACTGACGGTTTGCTTCTGTGAGGTGCGGTGCGAAAACATGACAGCAGCGGCTTCTTTCCTCGAAATACAGGCAATAAAAAACAAAACAAAGAGAGGACATTGTGAATAACCAGCACAAAGGTAATACAAGTCACATGCATGACTGTCAGCTGTAGCACGGATTCAGCAGTTCTTCCCTTGTCACAAGAAGAGAGCAGTAATAATCATCTACCGAACACTGCAAAAAAAGTCTTCATTTAAAATAATTTGTAAAACTCAAATCTCATGACAACAAACGAGAAGCTAAATCTGCCTGTAGGCCAGTTAGAAAAAGAGCACAGAAAACCAAGAAAACTTGTTTAATATTCATAAATTTGTTTGTTGATATATATATATTTTTTTTGTACTACAAGTGTTTTCTGTCCCACACACTGTCTATATGAGATACACACTGAGTATCTATGCTGTACACAAAAAATTGAGTAATCTTTCAATTTCACAAATCTGCCCGTGAATCACGACTGCATTGAGGTTGAAGCTCAAGTTTGTGGTGTTGACTCAGAAAATGAATCATGGAACCTGCAGAGAGCCCAGATCATCTGAGCAGCTGTCCCAACAAGCCGGGGGCCGGGGCCAGATCGGGCCCTGTTTTCACTGAGGAGGGGGGGGGGGGGGTGGGGGGAGAGAGAGAGAGAGACGAGATCTGAAAACTTTCCACAGAATGCTTTTAAACGGTCACTTTCAAATCATGGAACCAAATCAAATCCATGCAGAAAAAACAGCCTTTGGTATTTAACCTGAGTGCACAGAAGCAACAAAAGTGTGTTATCACTGAATGACTGGCATGGTGGGTAAATTCTCCAGCCATTTCCTCCCATTCATACGTCGAAAGGTCTTGACTTTCTCTTAAGTGATATCTTGGCACAGACATATGAAGTACTCCAGATTGATCAAGAAGTAGGAAGCTGTGTTTGACCTGAAATAGGAAATCACAGTAGGAAGTTAGATAAAATGCAAGAATGGAATATCAGACTCTCACAAAACACTTTTCCACTACTTGTCTTGCAGTGTGATTTATGTGGATTTGTGCTGTTTTTGCCGTTGCCTCAACATCCGTGAAGGCAACATGCCCAATTATCAAAAAGATCTGTTTTTAAAGGTTTAGTCTAACAAACCTTATTTTCATTGGATTTTAGTTTGCCTGTTATGCAAAGTCTCTTCCTCCCCAAGAAAGGAAAGTGATCACTATGTTATGCTTATTTGGCTAAAACTTTGCGAAAATGCAGTATTTATGACATTGTGAGTCCAGAAGCTAGTTTCTAATTACAATTTTTGTGTGAGATGAGAGAAAAAGTTGTTTTGAAGGTATAAATTATGGTTGTCGTGGAAACAGTGTGTGATTTTAGCTTGGCGCTGTCATACGTGGGTGGCCCAAACATGTGAGTCAGCAAAACAGACCACTCGGATTGCATCTGTTGTCACGATATGAGAGCGATCGTGAACTCTATCTATTTTTTTTATTCCCTAAAGAGCAGCCTTTCTGCTGGTGAAATCCTCAAACCCAGTTGTCTGGTTTGGTTTTCTCCAGGTTCACAGCTCGAAGATGAATAAACATTCAGCCAAAGGAAAACCAGCTACAGGAGCAGGAAAATACTGCTTTATGTAATAAGAATGCACAATGGCATGTAGCGCAGTCATATAAATCAATTTTGTTCCTTCTATGTGCTTTGATAATTAAAGTGCCCCAAAGTAGATCCCAGTTAAAGTTGACATACTTTATGAGCCACTTCATTCATGACAAGAAGATTGAGATGAATGTAATGAAATTTTTCTTTTTACAGTGAGACAGGGCTCTGTACAGCTGACTGCAATTCAACAGCAGGATTTTTTTTTTTTTTTACATGAAGGATAGATGAAGCTGTCTTTAACACATACGTTTGTGCTGCTGTGTTAAACTTCTAATTTGCGTCCACTTTCTTTTCTTCACACTGAGACATTCATTCATTCATGTAACCACCACCCAGTTATACAGGCAGTTATTAAAGGTGCCCTGTGGAGTTTTCTTATAAGTGAAAAAAAGTTATGTTTACATTCAGTGTTTTGCACCAAAGCATGTGCAACCCTGAGGTCTAACAAACATGTCAAATGTAATTCCTTCTAAAGCCCATTTTAAAATATTCTTAAACCCATTGTTTACATCCATACGCATCTTCTTCCCTGTCTTTGTAGGTGCATTACTAGGTTTCTGGCCGCGTTACTGCCACCAACTGTGGATCAGTTGAATAGCATGAAACCAGTAGCAGGGATGTGTATCGCATTACCTGCATGGTTTATCTTGAAAACAAAACTGTGACCTACACGTAAAAACATTGCTCCAGAGCACTACTAGTGGTGAAAAACTCCACAGAGTACCTTTAACTCTCTTTTCAGGACAATAAATGTAAAGACCTTACAAGTACCAAATAAAAGTACAAACGAACACATTCACATGAAAAGCTGCAAAAGAAAAAAAAAGGATCAGAGGATCAAAACAATCATTAATTATTAATCCATAAATATTCACATCCAAGAGTATCAGTTTAAATATTTACTATCGCTCAAATTAACCCCCAAAGTTGTCAAGTTCAGTTTTTTTTAACTGATCTTCCTCTCCTTCTGTGAGACATTTGAAATATTATTTAGCCTCAAATCATCAAAAAAATCCCTTGATTGAAAGAAAGCGAAGGAAATAAGAATCCGTGGAGGTGAGTTGCCTTTCCTCTTTTCCTCTAGATAGTGAAAAGACCGGGCCACTGATGAGCTCAGGGAGTGAAACCGGCAGCTGTAGCCTTCCACCTGCTCCCTGGCTTAGGCACCTATGGGAGCAGGTCTGGATCACACCTTGCATGCCCCAGGAGATGCCAGGCTACAAAGAGCCTTGTCCAGACTTGCCAGCTTACAGGCACACTGACTCCCACCGTACAGGTCAGGCCTGTTTTCCTCTGTCTAGCCTGGAGCCTTGTATGGGATAATTAGCAAACTTTCAAGGGTGAGTGTAACATTGGATTAACTGTAACACCTGAGCCACCACCATACTCTATGTGAATCTTATGTGAAAGGTTGGTTTTGTGTGAAACCAGTCTGACATCTTTTTTCCAGAACCATCCTCTGAGTTTCCTGTTTGTTAAAGGGGACCTATTATACGTTTCCTTATTTTCAGTCACATATATAAAAAGTTACAATGCCAGATGGTTATGTTAAATGTGGCCAAAGTGTCCAATAACGAGGTAAACATATGTAGAAGTAATCCCTGTGAGCAACAAGCACCGGCTTCAGACTGCTTTGAACGCTCGGTCTTCAATGTTTTTTTCTACTTTCAGCCCAAGCCGACGTCAGCTCATGACGGATTTCTTTATGTGGTCATCTGCTCATCGCATAGCATGAAAGTTCACTGCTCTGCTCCGTTAACATTATGGCATTTTCCACTGTTTCGAGGGTTGTCACGCCGAGCCATGACTCAAGTTGAGCTGGCACGCTGAGTGTTTTTCCATTACACAGCACGGCAAAGTAAAATATGTTGTTTACCTGTTGGAGGTGTGCTGGTCGTCTGCAGACATCAAACATCATTATCACTGCGACTGTTTCTGCTTGTAATATTCCTTCCTGCATTATTTCTAACTGATCCGCTGAACAAAGAGCTCCAAATTTCTACATATGTTGTTGTGTTGACCGGTTTTTAGCACCGCTAACAAAGTTCCGCTAATTTGGTGAGGAACATGTTTCATTTATGTACATTTTTCACAATAAAAGTCTCCCATTATTAAGTCATTTGAAAGTGTTTAATAGGAAGCAGAAATGCAGGAAATGTTGGGTTTGCATTGGCAGTAACTTAACATGAATCTGATATGGCCGCCCCTCGGCAGGCTTCCGAAAAGCTGGCCTATCAGAGCAGAGTGGGCTCATCTAGTGGAGTCCCAGGATAAAAATATAGAGCTGGAAATATATAAATATATATATATAATAGGTCCCCCTTAATGACTTATTGTCCTCTGTAACTGCCAACTTGATGGCTTATCAGAAAAATTAATAAATTATGTTTTAATAATCCAAAAAGTCTGCAGTTTTAAATGTTATTAATCAATGGATCTTGCTACAGCTGATTGGCTGAACATTGGAGGGTCTTCACATTAAATTGAAGCATTAGCTAAAAATAATGCCAAGATTTACATCTGCCAAAGAGATTCTTCACTTTCTGCTAATATGGAAAGATGTCCTCTTTAATGGTTATAACTGATCTATATAAACATTTTATAAGGATTTAGAAACATTAATAAATCCATTATTCACAACTTGTACAATTATTTTTTTAGAAAGTGGTGCTTGAAGAATTTTCTCATCCTATACTTCAGATGAAGTTGAAATATGAAAACATCACTGAAATTGGAGTCACTGGTGTTTGATAAAGGGATCTATGATAACACTTCCAGTTGCAATCAACATCATCATCACCGTCACCGCATAAAATACTAGAAAGTGTTCGTGGAATCACCACTTACGACCAACAGGCCATGAAACAGCTTCCACATCCTTTACTGGATCTGGTATGACAGAGTGCACAGAGAACAAGCTTCCCAGTCTTTGAGAATCCACCTGATGACTGTGTTGTACTTTAGCTCCCTAGGAGGCGTAGGCCATTGGGGACTAATAATGTCTGTCAAGCATACTGTAATAGCCCCACAAATCTGAAGGTGAGAGGCATTAGTGAACAGTCCTGACAGATCTTTGCACTGCTCGTGCAAGAGTGTGGCTGTTTTACACCGGGCCTGTGGGCATCAGCTGGGAAAACAAGCTGAGACTGATAACAGATCAGGCCCACATTCCATCCTGGGCTTCGTTGAGGGACAAGGCAGACCACCAATTCTCACACACTGCTCAGGAGCGCTGATAGCGGTTAGCGTGGGAGTAAGGGTGAGGCCTACAGAGGTGCAGGGATGGCGGCATTTCACAGAACTCCTCTGCTTTGATACGTATCTCATGTCACAGCCAGGTTGCGCACAGCCGTGTGAATGCCTCTGTGAGAGAAGAAAACAAAAACATACATCTCACTGGCTTTATTCGGTGTCAGTTTTAGGCTAGTCTGTTTTCAATAATGTGTGGAATGGTTCGGCACTGTAAGGCCCAGGTGCTGACAGACCTCCCGCCTTGCTGAGCAGGCTCTCTGGGTCCATGCTGTGCAGGCCTGGCTGGGCCCGGCTGGACGGCTGAGTGCAGGTTGCCCAGCAGGCTGTGTTGTCTCAGCATTCAGCCAGGGATGATAGATGGAGCTGGAAATGCTCCCAGAGAGGGGGTGAGCACATGTGTGGCAAGACGTGGCAGGTGGTGAGCGCTGACTTGACAGCAATTAAATGTACAAATCTTTGATTAAGCTCATGGGAAGGCAGTCATTAGCAACAGTGAATCGGCTCTCCCCCAACACTCATGCACACATGCGAAGCCTCTCTCTTTCTCACGAACATGCACATACACATGTACAGGCACACATTTTTTTATAATAATAATGATAATAATAACTTTATTTATATAGCACTTTTTAAAAACAGTTTACAAAATGCTTTGACAGACAAAGCAAAAGCAGGATACTGAGAAGGAAATATAACGACAGAAAGCCTAAGTAAGGCCAAACGAAACCAAGACAAAATTAAGGTAAAGTTATGATAAAGTTAAAACAAGAAGATAAAAGATGCAAACACAGCAAGACAGTAAAAGACAATAAAAAACATTAGAAGATGTAAGTATAAATAAATACAAATAAAAAGAATAAAAGAAATAAAATGACAATATCACATAAGAGCAAGTCTATCAAAATGAGTTTTAGGAAGTGATTTAAAAGACGTCACTGATTCAGCGAGCCTTATCTCCTCAGGCAGGTTGTTCCAAAGCTCTAATGGCTTTCACCTCGAGTAACACTAACACTAATGTATGACTGGATGTCACAGTGACTGTTAAATCTGACATATATTAAAGAGGCAGGTTTGCTTGTTTGGTTCATGTCATTGTCACGTTGTGCAATATATTTCTCCTTTGGACACGCCATATCTCAAGGCACTCATATTGTAATTTAAAAGTTGAGATTAATATCAGTTAAATTACCATTAAGAGATTAGCATAGTTAAATGAATGCTTTGTTGCTTCTTCTCAGAGTGTGTGTGCTGTTTTCTCTCACTGTAAGTTATTACATGTCAGAGACAGTACCAAACATAAGAGGAAACCCCTTTTTTTAACAACTTCTTGTAATTTCAACCATCACTCCTATATATCACAACAGCACTTTTCTCACTATTTATTCTTATAAATGCGGTGATACCACTGATACAGCTTAACAACAGTTCTGGGTAACAAGAATGGTCTGATAAATATGGTTTTAACGCAATCACTGTATCTAGGCAACTTGTATGAAGGTGAAACCAAAAGTGACATTTTATTTTCGTCAATTACATTGTAAAACATCATGTTAGTAGGTCAATGTTAAACCAGGAAGTTTGATTTTATTGCTACCTCCAAAGAGATGAACCTGCAAATTCTGAACTTGTTTCAAACCTGTTTGAGTGCCTGTATGGTTGACTCATGCTCTCTGTTGTAAAACTGCCACATGCCCCATATTTCAATAATTAACCAATAAAATTATGTCTTAACTGATGTGAATGATGGCCAAGAGCTAACATTATTAAAGGGGACCTATTATGCGTTTCCTTATTTTCAGTCATATATATAAAATTAAAATGTCAGCTGTTCATATTAAATGTGGCCAAAGTGTCAAATAATGAAGTAAACATACATAGAAGTAACCCCTGTGAGCAAAAAGCACTGGCTTCAGACTGCTCTGAATGTTCGGTTTCCAATGGTTTTTTTCTACTTTCAGCCTGAGCTGACATAGACTCATGATGGATTTCTTTATATGGTCATCTGGTCCATGCACAGTGTGTGAGTTCACTGCTCCACTTGGCTAACATTATGATGTTTTTCCATTGTTTTAGGGGTAGTCACATTGAGCCATGACCCAATCGAGCTGGCACGCTATGTGTTTTTCCTGTTACACAGCATGCAAAGTAAAATAAGTTGTTTACTTGTTGGAGGTGTGCTGATCATATGCAACTCTTCATCAAACATCATCATCACTGTGGCTGTTTCTGCTTGTAATATTCCTTCCTGCATTATCACTAACTGATCTGCTGAACAAAGAGCTCCAAATATTTCCATATGTTGTTGTGTAGGCCGGTTTTTAGCACCGCTAACAAAGCTCCGTTAATTCGGTGAGGAACATGTTTCATTTATGTACATTTTTCACAATAAAAGTCTCCCATTATTAAGTCATTTAAAAGCTTTTAATATGAAGCAGTAATGCGGGAAATGTTGGGTTTGAATTGGCAGTAACAGGGAGGGGAGGGCATAAAGAGACAGGAGCCAAGACTGCCTGTTAAGAGACAGAGGCTGAACTGAGGGGCTGCATAAAGGGCCAGTATAAGATAAATAAGAGTTTTGAACTGTGAATCATGCAAAGCTACTCTAGTAGTGTCCCAGGACAAAAACATAGAGTTGGAAAGGAGCAAAAAGGTCCCCTTAAAGAAGACATAAAAAAGAAAAAGTACATCAGAAGCTCAATATGCAAACCATTTGAAGCCTTTTAGCCTTTTTATTGGTTTATTTGGTAAGCTTTTTAAAAGTGTGTCTTGATATTTTCCCTTTTTCAGTATTATTAGCTTAGACAGTCAACCCCAGCAACCAAATAAGTGGATCTACAGTAATTGACAAGAGAGCGAGTTGGAAAGCTTGTTCTAATACATTTTGCTGGGTTTAGTTTGTTCAAAGCCATAACCCCTCTAATCCAAACAAACGTCAATGGTAATGAAGGTGGTATAACCAACCCTCATATGACCTGGTGATTCATAACTAAGAACCCAAAAAGTATAAGAATTTCTAATTCTTCAGTTGTGAATGGCATTAAATTATTTAAGTCATCAGTGGTCTTTACCACATCTATACAGCAGTCTCTCACATGAGAAAAAGGTGTCACCTTTATGTTCAGTGTATCACACACCTAACAAGTCCCCTTTGAGTTGACACTGTCTTCCTGTGGGACTGTGGTAATTGCCATCCTCTCCCCAGCTCACTAGTGAGAGCGAGTTCATTCCCTATACCTCGGCTGTGCCGGGTTTGGACATATCTCACCGTCTATATCCCATAATCCCATTGTCTAGGAAACACAGGAATGCTTACAGCTTTACACCTGACGAGTCTCCAGTGGATTCATTCAGCACTCAGTTGCCACACAGGATTACTGAACATAAATCACAGCTCAGAGCAAAGTAAAGGCTTTCAAACATAAATGTGCAGCTGTACTCTGTGTCTTTCACATGAACAGGTATTTTTTTCAGGCAGGAAATAAGTTCAACAATTCAACAATTCAATATAATATAATATAATTCCATAGTTCAACAATTTAATTAAAACAAGTCTTTCTTCTTATTTAAAACCCTGGAAGTCTCATTTCAGAACAAAGCTCTTCATCCTCACTGGCTGTTGAGTATGCTGCTCTGCTCCTTTCATGGGAATCTGTCACCGTGGAGATGTGAAGGTGCTCCCTCCCTGCCAGAGCCAGGAGAGACAGCAGCACATCCCACTGGACCAAGTCCATCCTCAGAATTACACCAGTCTTCATGATGAGATAATCAGAGACAGAGCAGATGTGTCACTGTTACATTTCCTACATAAAGGAAATCACTGACTCAAAATACTGAAATAACATAAAACAGACCATCATGGTTACCCAGACAGTGCTATAAATTATATCCTGCTCTGTAATGTCATTGAAAACAACAAATCTTGTGCAATCACTACTGATAATGGATGTACTCTAGCAAGTAAAAATACACTTTATATTCACTGCATTAAACATAGCAAACTTTCTGGAAAAAAGGCAGATAAAAGAAGTTTTTGAATCCATTCTCTGAAGGCTAAATAAATAAATGCCCATTATTTGTTCTCCTTTAGTAAATTAATAGGCCACATTCAATAACAGTGACAATATTCTAAACACCTTCGATGGGATCCTTTTGTCCTGCGATAAATGCTTTCCTACAGGATGTAGAGTGGATTTTATGTTTCCAGGAGCAGAATGAAGTGCAAAAAGCCAGTCTGCTTTCAGTCTACACTGAGTATCTTAACATGAGTATAAGTTATAGTACATGCAACAAAGAAACTTGTTTACAAAAAAATCTTTACAACAAAATAAGAATCATCACTTTAAAGCTGCAAAAATTGTCTTTTTTTGTCAACCTGGGGTCAGTAGAACTCCATAACTAGCTAAAAAACACAGTTCTAATACACGCATTATGGCAAGTTGGTATGGCAAACATCTGGATGATATTAGCAACATTAGCATTCGTTTGGAGTCGTGTCTCTGGCCACCTGACAAAAGTAAGTTTAGTATTCACTCTCCTTTTAGCTCTGTTTTGGTCTCCTCCAACTCTTGAGGGAATCTAGCTCTGTAGCTGTTAAATGCTCCACCAGCAAGCTCCACTGCCAAGGTCAATGAGAGTGTAATTTTCAGGCTGCACAACCAAATACAACCACCTTAGTCTGCTTTACTGGACTATTGCATTTTCTGTGAAAAGGTCTCTACTGCTGTCTGAATTAAAAGAGTACTCTACTGATTTAACATTGCACTCCTATAACATTGTTGGACTCACAATGGACAAAAATCGATCATACTGGATACAGCAGGAACAAAGATATCGGTGTTGTTTCCTTCCAAGGACGCAGTCTACAAAGGCTTGTCCTTCGTAGACTGTGAAGGCCACCGCTGAACCGAGCGTTGTTAAATGAGACAGTCTGGTCTACGGAGGATTTCCTATTTGCATTACCAGCTGTTCCCGCCCATACCTTTGCATCACGAAACGCTGCTCTTGTCGCCTAATAACCTTGAAAGCTGCAGTTGACAATCGGGACACAGCTAGTAGAAATGGAGCTAGAAATTTTTATTTTATTTTTGTGGCAGTCCATCCAGGTCCAGCACCACCACCAGGGACTCCCCGCTCAGCTGAACCAAAATATATGTAAACACATTTTCTAAGGCCTAATATTTATAGAATTAAATGTAAGACTTTTTAAGGACCTGCAGACACCTTATTATTCCACTTCTTATGTACTTTATGTAAATAGTTGTAAAGACCACTGTAAATGAAATAAACAATGTATTTAACAATTACTTTATTTTATTTCATTCATTCAATATTTTTTATTTTTTGACTAATCTCTCAAGTAGAGAGAAGAGCCTGTCCATTCTCTCTCCGCTCTCCTGCCTCTCCCTGCAATCTTAAGTCTTCCCTCATGAGCTGAAGAAGCTCATCCTCTCTCTCTCTCTCTCTTTCTCATAAGTGGCTCTGCCTCCAAGGACAGGAGGACGCAGTACAATCATTCTGCAATTGGAAAAGCAGCATATTCACCAATGCATTCAGTCTTCAAATACCTTTGAAGGATGTGGCCCCTGAATTGAGACGCAGCTACTGTCTTTTTATTCCATACGTTCTTTTTCCTTATCAAAACCTGGCACCTACATTACCAGCAATGCAACTTGACTCTATTTACTCAACTGTACAGATTCAGGTTTGTTATGCTAGCAGCGGCTAATGTAGCCTTGAGCAGCTAGCCCCAAGCAAAGATTAGGATTGGCCTACAGAGTTCTGGTAATCACTTCTTTCCAACTCCACATCCCCAGGTTTTTTTCATCTTCAAACTTGTAGTCTTCAGCCCCAACTGACGCTCACCAAAGTGACTTCACTTGAGACAATTTATCACCACACAGCTCCCTCTGGGGTCACAGAAGGCTTTATACTACTTTTTTTTCATAAGCAGTAGTACTCCCCAAGCTGTGTGATGTCAGACATTAAATATATTTATGATTCATTTTTGATGACATTGTTTTGATGGAGTCAGGATGCTGCTTTAAGACTACATCATTATATTAAAACATGTTCATGTCAAGCAATCAATAGCATTTCCTGGGTCCTTGTTTTATTCCCCCATGTTTTCCTGCTCCTCCCCTCTTCTAAGAATACGCTGGTTGGCCTAATCACAGGAACCGACCCAGGCTGGAGGTGCATGCCTTTGCACATGGCAGCACAAATTAAAATGTCTCCTGCCGCCCGCCTCTCTAATTCCCTGGCACTATGCCCTGGCCTGTCCCACGAATTACAACCAGACCTCTCCATATGGTGCAGCCAGCATGGGGCAGGCCAGTTTATTGACATGAGCTCCTCCCTGATCTCTCTAAGTCAATAACTGAGCAGCTCAGAACACACACATTTGGACAGCCACAGAGTGCTAACCCCATAGAATTATTAGGAGCAATAGAAAAGAGACTTAGAGTGTATCTGCAGGGTTTTTTATCCCTTATCTAAAGGAGACTACCGGTCGTTACCACAACACATGCATTATACAGAGAAAGAATCCAGAGTTTAACTGATCCTGGACCATTTAATCCTCTAAGAGCTGCACTGTGTGATTCTTGGGCAGGGGTCTCTGGGTCATTTCCAAGTCTAGACTGAAAACAAAAAGAGATTGGGTCATTTCCAATGTGACTCTTTGGCTTTTTAATCTCAATTTTATTGTCTTGCACACAGTTAAAGGTTTCAAAGAGTCGCCCTCTACCAGATGTTGATGGGGTTTTTTTTTCCTTCCCTTTGCTATAATCTCTATTATTAAGTAATGTTATCCCTCATCCACCAAAAACTGTGTTGTGTGCTCATACTGTAGATAACAAACAGTGACGATTCAGATTATTTCCTTTTAGAGCCTTTATCAGTCAAGACATGGGAATTCCCTATTTTGATTAACTCGGCTGGGTTGATGCTATTTTCGGTCAAATCAAAAGAGTAACTCTAAAAGTACTGAATAATGTGATATTACCATAGCAACAGTGCAGAGAGGGTGGCAATACCTGTGTTATAATAGCAAAGAGGTATGACAATATTAGCAAAGGTCATTAAAAGCATTCAGAAAAGTGTATTAGGCAACAAAATTGAATGATGAATCCAATAATTCAGATTTGGAAAGCAGACTGATGTGTTATCTGAGGAAGTCAAACAAAGACTAAGTCAAACAGGTCTGATGACTATTTATGACTCTAAATTGCGTATATTTGGGGTTGTAGATGGAACATTTGGTCCTTGAACATTTAGTATTTATGTCTATAACAAACATAAACCATTTTTATATCCTCTTTATATGTATAAAACCTTCAAAACCAAAAGTTGCGACAATAAATTTCAGGATGAAAAAAGGTTACAGACTGAGCATTTAAGCCTAAATAATTGATAACTTGAAATAAAATGCAAAAGTGTTTACCACAACAAAGCTGACACAAAACAAAAAAACTTTGGGTTGCTTAAAAGATGAAAAAGGAATCTATGCTATAAATTTGAAAAGAGAGGGTTTTGGTTGCCATTTCCTCTGCTTTGTTCTCCGCTGGGTGTATGACTGGTTGACTTTTTTCATTTCTATGATGTCTGCCTCTCAGCTTTGTTACCCAAAAAGCAGACACTCAGAATGTTCAAGCTCTTACTCTTTCTCTCGACACATACACATATTGGAATATTTATCTTACTTTAAGCTTAGTATTGATAAAACAGTAAGCAAATTTCTAAAAATGTAAATGTACAAGAATGACTCTATAAGACACTGAAGAGTAAATGTAGTGAGGGACACCCCAGAGGCCAAACTGACATCCTCAAACCAAAAAGCAGACAATGATGTTGTTGTAGATTCTTTTATCAGAGGAGAAATCTTTGACCGCAAAAGAGATGGGACAAATCCTGCGGTTGGAACACAGAGACAGACTGCCTCCACCTGCATTTCAGTGCCAAACTTTTCCAAACACACATGCTGCTTTGTTAGGATCAGCGATCAGTGTTTGTCAGCCACGCTGAGTGTTGTTGATGGTGTTGTTTTCAAATGTCCTGCTGACACTTGGTTCTCGCCTACACGTACCCTGAATGCAGATTATTAGGCCAGGGCTCAGGTAACTGATATGTGCCTGGATAAAACGTAAACAAGCGTGAAACACCTTATGACACGCATGAGTAGAGGGGACACATAATCGAATACACTTATGAATAATTTCATTACTGGTTGAATGACCCACTGCTGCAGCAGGATACCTTTCCCCATCCCCTGCCATTGATGAGTAACACTTTAAAACTCATGACTTATGGCAAAGGTAAAGCTATCCAGTAATGAATACTAACATGTGTGTCCATTTGCTGCACAGATAAAACTGAAGGAAACAGATAAAACTGAAAGCAAACTTACAGAAAAGTGAAACTCTCAGCATTTGTTAGTATGAACTTTCTCATGAAAACACTACTGGCAGCTTCATCCACAACAGAGTGTAAACGATCTTTGAGTGTTTATGGGTTTTAAGATGGGATTTAGACATGCAAATGAACACTATTGTTCCAAAACCAGAAAATGTACTGTACCACAAGCCACTACCCACCAAAGTACAGTCACAGCATCCTGTTGTTTTTAGTCTCTGTGGAAGTGTACAGCTGTAATCGGTTTAGAGAAATTATGAATTAATTGCTGTATTGATACATAAGAGATGGGACAAATGTTTTGTTTTTTTTTTGTTTCTCTTGTAAGACAAATCACAAAGTACCCTGGAAAAGAAAAAGAATATTTAAAAGATAAAACTCAGAATCTGGAGTTCTTTCCATTTGCGGTTAAACTGGTGCCTGTGTCAATGTCAAATAGGAAATATTCACTATTTACAGTATTAGAGTTATTGTAAGATAGATTTAACATGTACTATGACATGCAAATGCATGCCTTAATTGCCCTCTGAAGTGCTTTGTAATGTTTCCCTGTTTCTTTCTGACTGTAAAACTTTATTCCTTTGTACATTATGTTATGTATTTAAATTAGTCTTATTATTCAATTCTGCAAAGTGCATAATTGTGCAATTTATTGTGCAATTTATGCAAAGTAATTGCCTCTGTGTTTGAAAGTTGCTACACAAATAAATCTGCCTTGCCTCCTGCCTCTTTCTCATTTTTTGTTGATGTTTTATTTTGTCCATGTCTTTTACTTCTTGTTCTTCTTTCTCTTTTCTTCCCCTCTTTTTCATTTTGTAATTCTACCATAGAAACTTAAGTGTTTACATCCTGTGTGCCTTTCAAGAAGCCCTTGTTTATTCTCGAGAGTGCCAGTGTGTGACTCTCTTACTATCATTCTAGAGGAAATACCATGAGTCGCATGCCAGTTGCAGCTAACCACAAACCCAAGTTGGGTGGAGAGGGGCATTTTTCATATGGAATATGACTGTGGGCAAGCTATTGCCAGGTTCAGTGAACAGCCATAAATAGTCTCCCATTGCATGTAGTAACAGCTCTGAGCAACACAAAGGCAGACTGTAGTAACCATTGCCTGTGGTATAGCTGGGAAAAAGGGCTCCTATTGTTTCTGTGCATTGCCGAGTTAGTCATAAGATATTACCAGGCTGTGCAGTTCAGTCCATGAATCATCAGAAGTGAACCTTTGAATCTATTTTAAATGCTTGAAGTTCCCTGAATTTTCACTTCAGTCCTCTCCTCCAAGCACCAGTAGGCCTGACAGTATGACAGAAAACTCCCCTAATGAACCCCACTTGAGATGTTAGGAACCGGCGACTCTTACACACTTTGGTTTTCAACAAAACACTTACTCACAGTTTCTGCTCTGTCTTGCTCCATTTCCCGAGATTGCTTACATCACATGACATAAATGGAGCTCTTAGGGATATATATCTAGTTCTGATGATGATAGATACTAAAATAATGTCAAAGGTGGTTAAGGAGCAGGAAAATATGACAGTACAAAGGTTGCAAGGAGCAAAGACTGATGTGGAATGTAACTAACCTGGAAGCTAAAGTCATATGGGGATAATCAGTTCCAGAGATGCATAAATTACAAAGGAAGGAATAGTGATGGTCAGCAGCTCAGTCAGAAACAATAAAGATAAAAAGAGAGAGGGAGAGAGAGAAAGAATCAGATCAGTATGTGTGTGAGTATCATGCCTGTTGGGTGTCTTATCAGAGCTGCCGGAGAGGTCAAGTCAGGACACAAATCACACCCCCAGGCTGGGCTGTCTCTTCTCAACTTACACAACAGTTGAACTACATCTGTTTCTCTTTTACTCTCTCTGTCTCTCCACGTCTCTCTCTCTTCGTCTCTCTTCCCACTACTCCTGAAATGATGTTTGTTGTTCCCAAAGTGGAGCTGCTTTGGTACAAGATGACGTGATGGAGTGCAATGCAGTGTAACTGATCATCTGATCAGTGGCATGCACAGGCTTTTTATGGGACATGGAGGGAAAAAAGTGGCACCTCTTTGGTGCACGGGAGCAGGGTTATGTTTAGGTTTGTGGTTTGTTTAGCCCCAGGGTCACATTAGATTAGCACATGAGCCAACCATAAAAGCATTTGGGCTTATCAGAAGGGCAATTGAGTTTACCAAAGGAGCATCTGGAGCAGCCAGAAGGGACTTGAGCTGACCAGAAGGGCACTTGGGTCCACCAGAGGGTCACTTAAGCTTACCAAAGGAGCATTAAGAGCAACCAGAAGGATACTTGGGGCAAACCAGATTGGCATGTGGCAAAATAAAAAGCACATGGGCCAACCAAAGGAGCAACCAAAAAGGCACTCAAGCTAGAATAGCACTTGAGGGGACTTACACCAACCAGAAGGGCACTTGTGCCAACCAGAGAGGCACTTGGGCCAACCAGAGGTGGACTTCAGCCAACCAGAGGGGGACTAAGGCCAACCAGCAGGGAACTTGGGCCAACCAGAGAGGCATGTAGCAAACTCTGGGCACTTGGGCCAGCTGTAAGGCACTAGGGCCAACCAAATGGGCATTTGGAACCATCGGAATTGTGCCTCAGGCCAACCAGAGAGGCATGTGGGCCAAACAGAAGGGTATTTGGGGAAACCAGAAGGGTACTTGGGCCTATCAGAGGGGCATGATACAATGGGAACTTTGGTCAATAAGAAGTATGAGGGCCTACAGAAAGAAAATTTGGGCTTACCAAAGGAGCACTTGGTAAAATCAAAAAGGCACTTGAGCTTGAAGGGGACTTGGGCCAACCAGAGGGGTACTGGTGTCAACAAGAAGGGCACTAAGGTCAACTATGGATATGGGTATGTGGACTTACTGAAGAAGTACTTGGGCGACCAGGCAGGCATTTGGGCTGACTGAACACGCATCGGCCCACAAAAGCATGAATTTCACTCATTACATTAAGTGCATGTTGCTGCATGTGATGCTCTAAAACATTAGTCTTTTTCTGTCCAGACCATTTTTTGTTGGCCAAACTTATTTTTTATATAATGGTATTTTGCAATTTTGATATTTCTGTTTATAGGGCCTTCAAATTTCATCAAAAAACACCATGAATATAGGTAAGACAAGCAGGTAAACAAACTAAACAATGTACCAAGTGAACTAGGAAATAAAAATAATATGTTAATTTATGCTGGGCTAGGGTGCAGCAGACAAGCTCATCTGAGGCTGGTGACCACCCATGGGTTCTGTCATCCACGTCGGCACTTCACTAGTTACAGGCCCCATTGCTTGGTGTCTTTTGGGCCCAAAGTCTCTCTGAGACTTATTTGTGTCACCTATGGAGCCCTGGAGACACACCCTCAACACACACACAACCGCCTACAGACACACACACACAGCTATTCATGTTCAGGCTTGCAGGATAGTTAGAAAAGATAAGTGTGATGAAGTACAGTAGATACATATTTTATTTTTATTTTTCAACATATGAGTCCTCTCATTTACATTTTAAATGGTTTCAGTTGAAACAATCCTTAAGAATCTAATCTTCTAACCACTATTAACTGTTTAAACTCAGATAAAACCAAATGTATGCTGTTTTCTAGAAAACTGACTAACAGTACCTTGGAAGTAAATTTTACAACTCTTAGTGGGACACCAGTTGAAAGAGTATACTCTATACTCTATTATAAATAACCTTGGTTTCTGGATAGATGACAAGTTGTACCTCAAAAAACATAATGATGAAAACTGGCATTCTTTTATAGAGATAAGGCATGTATTACCCAGAATTATAGAAGGCAAATTGTTCAGTCAACCTTTTTATCCATTATGAACTATGGTGATGTAAATTATATGCACTCTCCTGCTTCTACTCTTAAACCCCTTGATGCAGTCTATCATTCCACCCTAAGGTTCATAACTTGGGATGGCTTTAGGACTCATCATTCTATATCAGAAAGTTGGGTGGCAGTCGTTGGCAGTGAGAAGAGAACGGCACTACATTATATTTATACACAAAACTCTCCCTGGCAAATTTCCTGGGTACCTTACATATCTTATTAACTATAGTTCAATTTCACACTACACTAGGTCCCAAGACTATTCGGTCCTTGAAAATCAACACGTTAGTACTGAAATTGGGAAATTGGCTTTTAAATATTACGCTCCACAAAAGTGGAACAACTTGCAGAAGATAGTAAAATTAGATGAGCTAATCCCTTTTAATCATTTTAATTGTTTTTAGCTGACATAGGGCAGTGTGAATGTGTGTGTTTTAATTGAGCTTTAACTTTTATGTGTATAAATTGCTTTTTATTGCCTTAATATGTTTTCATATAATGTGTTTTATTGCGTTTATATAATGCTTTTATTGTTTCTTATATTTTATATTGGTTATTGTTATCTGTTCTTATTGCCTTTTATATTTGTTGATGATGTTAATTGTTTCTTATATTTTGTATTTGTATTGTAATCAGGGCGTCCTTGTAAAAGAGAGCTTGCTCTCAATGGCCTACACCTGTAAAGATTTGGATGAATGAATGAATTACATAGTTAGAAGATTAAGATTGAAAATTCTAAGATATTATGTGCAACAAAACTGTAGGTCTTTCACCAAAGTCACAGACTACTCTGACAGTGTATTGAATGAGGATATTATTGGATTTGGTCCAGGATTTGATTTTGTTTGGATGAGAGATTTGAAACTGTCAAGTCAAGTCAAGTCAGTTTTATTTATATATCACCAAATCACAACAGAAGTTATCTCAGGGCACTCTGATCATAGAGCAGGTCTACTCTTTAATTTACAGAGACCTAACATTGCCCTATGAGCAAGCACTTGGCGACAGCAGCAACTGTCTAGTTATTTATTTTCCCTCTTTGTTTTTACAGCCAAGGCGTGCACTGACCCACTGTACTGACAGAATCTAGCCTGTAACACTTTTCACATTAGATAAGCAAAGATTTGCAGGGTTACAACACACTTGCCCCTTCACAGATGTTTCTTGTTATTTTAGTGGTTATCAATAAATACCACACGCCACTTTTATTTAATCCTAACTCCCATTTCCCTCAAAACATGTATGCGTCAGTTGTGCATGATGAACATATTGAGGAATGTCATTAAGATGGGAAAAATCAGATAAGCATTTCAAACTGACAAAGCCAGCCTTCAGTGCTTTGTTAATAGACAAGTACCAGGAAGAGGCTTTGGTGACACCACAGATTTGACTATTGCCCACAGTATTCTAGTACTGTGAGAGTTCTGTTTGCAAATATTGATTTAACTGTCCAACTGAGGGAATGACAAGAATTTAGACACGAGGAGTGTGTATTCTTTAAAATGGTTCAGTCTCTGCCCATAATCAAAAGGCTGCACCTTTTATCTTCTTTAACTTGAGGCACAAGGAAATACTAGCTGGAAAAATGTGAAAGTACAAATGCAGCAATGAGAGTGAACTCAATGGCATATTACTACGTCCTCACACAGCATCTGTGTCCTGACATGGCCCCAACTGTCTAACCGCATTTTGCCTTCTCGCACCCAGGGGAACATAAGGATCGCATATGCCTTTGGCAGAAGTCCACACCCACATTCCTCAGCTATGTGCTCACAAGCGTTCTCTCTGCCCCCCTCTCCCTCCTCCCTCCCACTTTGCTCTGACACCGAAACCTTGACCCACATTGCTGTGCAGTGTAAAGAAATGCAAACACTCCAATTTTTCCTGGACACAGGGGGCAGTGAAACATACAGTGTACCACTTCTTGAACTAAACTGAGCCATACAAGCTCTCCTCAACATGCTACAGGCTGAACTGACTGTTATACTGTACATGTGGATTATGAAAGTTTATCCAGTTTCTGGGATGGTGTTAATTTCAGCTACGGTTGCAGGTACTTATTTTCTTCGGTGTGAAATTCGTCAGTGTGGAGGAAAAATGGTAAAGTAAGAAAGACTGTTGAGCATGAAAAGCAAGTCCAGACTGCAACTTCTTAAGAGCACTTCTTACCCGGGGATTTTTATGAGACTAGTCCCCAATGGCTTGTCTAGTTAAAGGTTATCTTTTACTTACAACTCAAAGCCAAAGACACTGGGGCCAGAGAGGCTTTGCAGTTTGCTGTCTGGGGTGACTGGGTTCAATGGTAGGGGGTGCATGGTGTGGAATGTGGCTGTAAGGAAAAGCCAGGAGGAATCATTATAGGGAAGAAATGAGACGCCAAAACCGGGAGTGCAGCACACAAGTAGAGGATTTTCACTCTTTTATAAAACAAGCCTCTGCACATGGTTTGAATCTCCTGTTCTGGGATCCTTTATCTTTCTGTGACAATTGTGTCCTTTCCAGTTTTTAAGCGTGAGCACTAAATGGAAGATGAAAGGGAGGAATGTACTGATTTACACTGCAGAAACTTTAATTTTTAAACAATATGTTGATAACTGACAATTTATAATGACTTTTGCCAAACAAGGTAGCTCCTGACATATTTTCTTTCCTACAAACATAGCCAACGCAGCATCACGGTCAATACTACATGTTTCCAATAGCCCTCTGCAATTTACCAGCAGACTTGGCAAGTACTGCAAGTCTTATAACCCTACATGAGTACTTTGACCTGGAAATGTCAGTTGGTTTATTAATTGGGATGAAAATGTGACCTTAGATTAGACAACCTCCAGTCCTAATCATTTCCTGCCAAGCTAAAGGCATTCTCCAGTTTAGCTATCAGGGCAAAAACTATTCCAGATTGGAGTATTAGCTATACAAAAATTTGTGCACCAATAAATGAATGATTGACTGCTCTGGAGGCGGAAATCATTGGTTGAGCAGTGGCTGATATGAAGCCAAAGCTGAACTCTTGCTAGTAGCGATTGCTAGAAAAAAGAAGCAGCCATAACCGGATAGCTTAGCTGGTTTTCTAGGTTTAAAATGGCCAAATTAGCCTGTAGTCACTAAGTTATTTACTTGTCGTGATTATGAATAACTGTAAATGAGTAATAGCAAACCTAAAAAGTAAAGCTACCTACTGATACCTTACTTCTATTGTGAAAAACAGTGGTTTTCAGAATAGCTACCCACTCATGTTTTCAGACAACCAATAAGTTCAAAGGTCGACTTACTAGCTTTTTGAGTGTTTCAATCTCAATTTATAGTCTTCTTTCGAGCAGCTCTCTTATTTGTAACCAAAACTTATGTTGATATCAACTTCTACTTTCAAGATCTTTCTTATTCTTGAAATCAATGATGAGTAAGTTGTGTTTTTTTGTTTATTTGTTGTTGTTTTTGTCAAAAGTGTAATGAGAAAATGAGAAAATGGACAAATCTTTAACACAGAAGTACATTTATTCAGGTCTTAATACATTAATATTGAACAAGTTACATATTCTTATTGATTGCAAATTACACAACACAATTCCAATTTATTTCCTGCATAAGTTAAATGTAACAGATTTTTATTTTAAAATATGTGGGAACTCTTCCTCTTATTATGAGGAGCACTTTGTTATAAAATGTAAGTAAAAGTGCAACATTTTTCTATTGATAAAATTACAAAAATTGGTCCAGAATCTGCATTTTGAGCAGGACTTCTCTGACAGACTAAATATTGCGTTTTTCATTTTAAAAATGCAATATATCTTTACATTTTTTTTAAAAGTAATTTGCTTTTTGATGCTATTTTCTAAAAACTGTAGCTAAATACAAGAAATACAACATTGTCAGTTTACAAAAGCTTAGCATATCAATCACTGCATCATCTATTTTCTAAATAAACTTCATTTTTTTCCCCATACAACTATCTGGAACATAGAGTTTTGACAACAACAACACCATAGTATCTCACAGCGCTATGTTACAATAAAATATCTCTGTAATAAGTTCAAAAGAAAAAGAAAATATAACAATAGCAACATAAAATTAAGGAATACAATGCATAGATTCAATCATTTAAAAATGTAGATATAATTTACTTAGTACAGCTCTTTTACTTTTAGAGTGAACCCTGTGACACTGACTACATGGATTCATTACAGTTTATCCTGACTTGAGTGACCGGCACAAATATATATAATTCTGAACATATCACATGATAAAAATGCTAAATATATCACTTTGACTTCAAAGGCAAATTTGGCTATAGTACACTATGGCATGTTTGGGTAAGAAAAGGCAACACCTGGCACAAAAGCCAAACAGCAGCTTCTTTAACGGCTTCTCTGCAGAGCCTTTTGAAATGTTAAGAATTTCATTTTACTCTTCTCAAACCTGCTCCATCTCCCTGGCTTTCTTAAAATCTATGTCAGCGGTGTCAGATTATGTGCTATTACTGGTCTGGAGTATGCAAGTTTTCATTTCAGCCACATACCAAAATAAGAAAACTGCAAGAGCTGTTACTTCTGGTTGAAGGTGAACTTTTTGTTGGTGCAACTTGAATAAAAACTTGCATACTCACGGCCCCAACATATGATCAGACACCCATTGATATATGTGGTTTCTGAATAAAACATACAAAAGACATTAATTTGAATAGGCAGTTTTCAGTTTTAGTTTACCTCTAAGCCACTTGGTCTTTCAGCCACCATATCAGTCGACCTCATGAGAAGCATCTGCTCTAAGGTCGGCTGAATCCTGTACACTATATGTGACTCTGCATAATGAGTCTCTGACAGGCTGACAAGCTCATTGTTAGTACAGCAATAAGTGGGAAAAGCAAGTCAGAAAAATGCAAATATACAAGCTTGATAAGATACTTAACACTTAGTGGCGCTGTTCAGGGGCGACATTAAAAAAAAAAAAAAGAATTAAAATAGGACTTTTAATGAAAAAGATGATCGGAGATATCAAGTCACATGTTACTGTTATATCAAATGTTTAAAAAGACACAGAGATAGGTAGAGGTAGGAAGGACAGAGTGAAAGTGAAGTCTCATTAAAAGCAGCAAAGCTGATCTGATTGACAGCATCAGAGGGCTCTTTTGGCCTAAAAGGAATCATACTGTACTAAATTAAATCAGTCACGCTAACCTTTTGAGACAAAGAGGAAAACGAAACAAGTTCTGACACTGAACAGGGGACAGGCTGGTAACTCACAGTGTCTTTAATGACAGTCACTGGCAGGTCTTGGACTCAGCCTTGGTGTGAAAACAACAGTAGCACTGAGAATATCTTTCATCCACTAACCTGCCTCGACCTCCTCACATTCACAGCGGCGCAAAGAGTTCAGGAACCCCTAACAATAACAATCTACAGTCACTCGTTTCTTCTTGGTTTCTAAAAGAAAAGTGAAAGCAGGACACTGAAAATAAAGAATTCACTGTACGTTTCTTCAAGACTGCTAGATTTGAGTATCTTCTGGACCGTAGACATTTACAATATAAAACCCTTCAAGCCTGCAGTCAATATCTACTTTGTTAGGCACAATAAATAGGCCCCTGTGGTATTAAGGTTCAGAGTGACAAACGACTCAGAACAGTTCTGATGTCTGAGTGCAGGTTATGCACCAGAATAAATCTATATTAACCACAAATAATTTAGGTCTCAAATATATACTAAATCTAGTAAACATCTACTACATCATTTTAATATACATTCTTAATGTATGTACAAGAAATCAGAAAGGGTATTACCATTTTACAGCCTGATTGAGAGAGATCCTTGAGCACAGATCTGTCTACTCGACATGTGTCTAAAAGAATCTGATCCAGTTTTCTCTATGAGCTCATTTCTGCTGCCTTGATTTTTGCTTCTGTTCTGTAAACACGATTTACAGTCTTAGAAAACACACTACTAGACCTGATTTTACAAACTGTATGATGATATTATGTACATTCAGGCAAGAACAAAGTGAGTTATTATGTAACATCATCCAAGGATCCCTTGAGAGGTCTGTCTCTTAACATCATGTCAGTCCACAAAACCCATGAGCCAGATTACCTTCATAATTCGTCCGTAGTGGTAATCAATTATCACTACACTGTACATAAAAAGTCTGATTGTGAAAACACAATAAAACAGCATTGTATGTTGTGTGTTTGTGCTGCTGCTGCTGCTGATGAGATGTAGTTGGCAGTGTCACATGCAAAAATCGCGAACACTACCACTAAATAGTATCTGTAATCTTGGTGAGTAAACCAGAGAGGTGTGTTTCAGTTGGCTCTTATGTTAAGGCAAAATGTTTGGCACTTAGTTTTTACAGAATATTTGATATTTCAAAAATAATTCTGATTTCATCTTGACCAGTTCAGGGGCCCTAATGGTGACTTCAGCAGATCGTAACCAGTCTTAGTCTGCTGAAGTGATCAGAAAGGTATTTTTGAAAACAAAAATGTTGATGGTACAGAATCTGCAGGTGATGTTGAGATTAAACATCCTAGGATACATTTTCTTTGTCTCAAATGAGTTCTGATTGTGTCTTTTACCAAACGGCAACAACAAGAAGTCAGTTGAGTAGAACTTTTTTTTTTTTTTGCACTACAGTTTCTACCCTGACACCCAGCTATGTGTGGTGGTCTTCACCCCATGGGGGAAACCTTGCTGGGTCACCATTGGCTCAAAGTTGAAGTCCAGTGAGTCCCCGTCCATCAGAGTGTCATGGAGGACAGTCTCCATGTCGAACTCGAACTTCTCGATAGACATGTCATCCAGGTCACTGGGCAGCTTCTCCGGGTGCGAGGGCGGTGGCATACCTGGTCGACCGTATCCGTTGGTGTTGAGAGGGCAGAAGCCACCAGGCATGCCTCCACCGCTGAGGTGGCCCGAGAGGCCATAAGGCATCTGCATGGGGCTTTTGGTTGTAGGCAAACGCGTGGTGCCCCCGCTATGGCTAAGGGACATGAGCAAGCGGCCGTTCATAGCAGGTGACGTGGCCGGGGCTTGGCTGTGCACATTGTGGGGATGAGTGTGAGAGAGACTGTGCGGGTGACCGTTCCCTCCTCCCATGAGTTTGGCTGCATGCTGGCTGCTGCTGTACGGTGGCAGCATGCAGCCTCCGCTGGACTGAGACACCACAGTGTCCACTGACGGCATGAGCTCTCCGTGCTGGTCTGTATCTGACGTCAGCAGCTCCTTCAGAAGCCCAGGACAGCTGTACTGACCCATACCGGGCCCAAAGCTCGGCTTGCTCTCTGGCAGTGTCTGCAGTGGCATGGACGACAGGGTGTTCATTCCCACTTGGCCATACACACACTTGCGGTACTCCTGCTGAGGCTGGGAGCCCATGCTGGGAGAGCTGTAAGCAGGGTACCCGGGGCTCGGCTGCATCATAGGAGAGGGGGAGGACTGGGAGGAACCAGGGGTCGTCGCCCCACCTCCGACCTGAGTGTTGTTGGGTGAGAGCAAGTTCAGGTTGTCCAGAAGGTTCTCCATGACATTCTCAGAACTGTGTCCCAAAGAGCCCGTCATCTCTGTGAGGCTGGGCAATGTGGCTGTCATCTTGGCCCCAGGGGCTCCTGGGTAGCCCATGTGTACGTCTGCCTCCCCGAGGTCGTCCTCAGGCATGAAGGGTGAGAGGCGGCCGCTCAGAGTGCTGGCGTTGGAGCTGGTCCGAGGCCTGAAGCTGTTCCACGCATCAAAGTCGTCGTTGCTGTGGGAGTTGGGGCTGCCAGGCCACTTGGAGTAGGAGCCTGGGCTGTCAGCGCCTCCGTCAGGGCCGCCCTGCAGGGACAGCTGTGGGGAGACAGGGAGACTCTCAGTGTACCAACAGACATACTGTACGTGCCAGAGACAGTCAGGATAACATGTTTCTGGCTGAAACCTTTGGCAGTAAAACACAAGGTTGAAGCATACTTAAAAATCAAATACTCTTATTGCCAAAATACTGTATCAATAATGCAGTAATACGTAGAGAATAGATATCTACAGAGAGCAGAGTAAATACGAATACCAAACACATCAAGTCATTCTTAGTTAATGTTTTTCAGCTCTATCAGTAGAATAATAGAGTGATAATTTATGAAAACATTTATCGAAACACTATCAAAATCAGTTTCTTTTGTCTAAGGAGAACACTGGGCCACCCGATCGCCTTTTAGTAAATTCTTATTTGAAAGAATAGACAGACAGTGGAGATAACACAAAACCTTGGCATGTTCAAACTGAGCTATCTCTGAGCACAAAAGCAAAACACACTTTCTTTCCTCCTTTACCTTTTTCTTAGCCGCTCTTCCTCTGCTCTTGGTGAGCTTGCTGTTGTTGTCCATGGAGGCCGCCCTGCGTCGAGGAGACTTGCCGCTCTTCCCGCCCTCTGGGTTTAGCATCCACCATGAGCTCTTCCCCGTCCCCTCGTTCTGGACGCGAACAAAGCGGCTGTGCAGCGACAGGTTGTGTCTGATGGAGTTCTAGAGTACAGGGAGAAAGAAAGAGAGAGAAAAGCAGGGTGAGGAGCAGACAAACAGACAAGAGCTTTGTGTTTGCCCTTTTCCGAAAACACCTCAGATTTGCCTCCACACACAAGTGCAAATCCGTCCTTACAGGTGGTTCTCTTTTGAAAACACGCCTGGCTTGACAGATGACTTAGAAAGGAAAAAAAAGGGAGATTTTAAGGTCACTCAACAATCTAATGCCATTTGCTATTCAAAGAAACACACACACACACACACACACACAATGGGTGTCAATAGGTTTACTTCATGAGCAATACATCCTGGGCTGAGCAAGGCTTAAACTGTGTACAGTCTTATCTCTAAACATATTGTACGTGCAGGCCTTTATTTCCTTCACAAAAAGAGTGGGGCCCATTTTAAAACACCATTATACCAACACACACATTCCACCTGACTGTGTCTTTTCTAAATCAGCACAAAATCAAAGGGAGGAAACAGACTAATCTTTCCTCCTTACAGACACATTAATACTGTGCTCTAACGTTGCTTAGTGACACCCCCAGTGGAAAAACAAATTTTTTGGTGCAGGAAGCTAGTGAAGCATTATTAAAACACGGCAAACAAAAGAGCGTGAATATTGGGCCAACGTCTGCTAAGCAAACCACTGAAAGTGAGGCATCGTTTCTGTCTGACTTTACTGTAACTACTACTGTACCGAGACACTCGTGTTACTCAACTTTCCAGACTTCATTTGTTTTTCATCCTGTTATGATTTCGAGAGTCTAAATCAGCCAGAACTGTTGTTCGAGTGACCATTTACCTTCAAGAGAGTAATTTACACTCTGTGGCTCTGTGTTGCTTTTTTGTGTCCAGGCCATAACATGAAGTAATGAGCCTTGGCCAGACATTACTGTGCATGCGTAAAGCTTGTTGTTTTGGAAAAAACGCTGGAACTCCCGGCACACACACACACACACACACACACACACACACATACACACACACACATACACATACACACACGCATGCACAGAGCTTAGCGTGCATAGTGGCTAACGTCATCAAGCCTGTTCCTGCTGTGAGTCACTACTTCACATCTGGTTCACAGTCTGCCCTCTACTCTGTCTTCACCTCTGCTTCTCTTCATCTCAACCATCTCCTCCTCTCATTCTCCGCTATGAAATCTCATCCCTCTCGTCCGTGTGGTGATTCTTTTCCATGTTGATTAATTTGTCGACTGGTTTTCAAATGTCAATTGTCATTTAGTCTATAAAATGTCAGAAAATAAAGAGAAATGCTAATAACAATTCGGCAGAGCTCATGTGACAGCTTCAAATTGTTTGTTTTGTCCAGTATTCCAAGAGCTTAAAGATATTTCATTTAAAATGATAAAAACAAACAGAATATTAGCAAATTCTCACTTTTTAAAAGCTGCATGTCTGACTCTAAAGATTAAAGGGATACTCCAGCTATTTCATATTCCACTTTCATAAAGCTGAAGGACTTTCAAGAGACAATCTTTTAAAAAGGACGGCCAAAATCAAAGCAGAAGAAGCCAAGATATCCTGACTTTTATTCCCTATTGAAGTGTAAAAATGCTGGAGCCTGCATTTCCAAAATAATGCAACTCAATAGTCTTTTAGCCTCAAGTCTTTTTAAAAAGCTCCTCCAGAGCCACAGAAGACTGTTTTTTCTCAGGCTGAGTAGGACTCCTCATAACGAGTAAAGTGACCTCCGTGTGTACAATTGGTGTAAAAATGTCCCTTTAATCAATAACCAGAATTGCTGTTGACTCAATTTATGACGATCAACAGGTCAATTATTAGACTACGCTGCTCTACTATCGCTTCCCACTTCTGCTATAACGTCTCCTTTCATTTTTCTGTTCTTCATTCCTTTTTTCACTTCTCCTCTTCCACGCCTTTCTGTCTCTCCTTCTCTCCACCTCTTTCGTCTCCTCACTGGCAGGACCTCAGGCTCTAGGGCACATGAGGGCCTGCATGAACACTGGCCCTTCACAAATGAATGAAATTACCTTCGAATCAAATGACCCGACACCCTCAGCCAATAGTCTCGGGCTAGTTTGCATGATCTGAGGGACGTGACAGCCCTTCCCTGTTTAGCCTAGCAAATGCTTTTCTCTCCCCCCCCACCCCCACCCCCTCCCCCCCTCCCCTCCTCCTCCTGCACATCGGTAGCTATGACAAAAGGCGAGGAGTAAAGTCTGGTCATGAGCCTCTCTTTCCCATGACCACTAAGAGTGCTGGTAATTTCAGCTGTGCTGCAACAAGGAATGACTGCAATGTGAGCGCAGACGCCGGGATGTCCTGTTACAGCCTTATATCATCCTGATGACAGGAAGGAGAAACTCACAGCTAAAGTCTCCACTTTGGAGGCTCCGGTTTCTATTTTGGCTTATGTCACAGTCAGTACGTTGGGTGTTGTGATGATCAAGAGCAAACCAGTTTAAAAGTCTTGATGCAAGAGGAGGAGTACAAGTGAAGGGTCATAAAAAATGCTCTGATGGGAAATACCAGAACTCGGCAGAACTCAGTGTGCTGTGTGGGGAGTGTGGCTGAGGGTGTCTGCTGGGGCCAATGGAAAAGCCTCGTCTCCCACTCTATGTGTGTGCTTGTGTGTGTGTGTGTGTGTGTGTGTGTGTGTGTGCCAGCTCATGTTTTTTGTGGAGTGGCAATGCGACAAACAGCAGCGCGGTATGGTTTTGATTTTGTTGTTCACTCCGCTGCAGCCACTGATATCATGGTTTTGAAAGCACAGGGCGATCGGGGGATGAAAACATGAACACACGGTCACACTCAGACACAAACGCACACACGCAGATAGGGTTTCCCATACATTCATTTATTTGTGGCGGCCCACCACAATATCAACATTGCCCGACACATATTGATTTTCTATTTTTGGAGCTGCGTGACCTGCTCTCGCTCTCTCTCTCTCTCTCACAAACACATGACGAGGGACTGGGAATAGCATGATGTTAGAGACTTTGCTGCAGTAGGTGGCGGCATGCACCTTTAATGTTGTAATCCGCCGGTAAAACCAAAGAGGAGGAGTGGCTTTTTCCGGCATTTCCCTTGCAGAGAAGACGGCTGGCCGAATCGATCCAGAGATCATGCATAGTCAGTATCATGAACAACTCTGCACAAATTTGTTTGATGCATTCAAGTTAACTCTGATAAGTTAGTCTATCTATGTTCTTAAAGCTATAATCTCGAAGATTGGAATAAATTTCTGTTAAGTCACTATCTATCGCCAGATGAGGTAACACAATGGTGACTGAGCCTACGGCCTGCTGATGAAAGCGCTTGCATTTGCAGTCATATAATTATTACAAACTGGTTGGCGACTTTCCTGCCACGCATCCAAATCACAGACCACTTTAACACAATCTTGGATGCCCAACTCTTCAAATAAGTCATTAGCAAAGCATGCAGGGCTTGAGCGGACCTCCTGTCGTCCCGGGAGGATGTAACGTTAAATTAATTTAGAGACGAATTTGGGACGAGAGTTGAAAACAAAAGCATGTTAGCATGTTAGCCTGTGTGTGTGTGTGTGTGTGTTGACGGTAAGCTAGTAGCCGCTATATTCTTGAAGGATGAAGACTTAACCAGTTAACCGTAGCGCAGCTAACAGCGCGAGCTAATCCGGCTAACAGCTAAAACACTTTACACTAACAAGTATGACAAACCGATTTCTCCATTTCTTCATGTGCTTTTCATAAATTAGATTTTTCTTTTTTAAACAAATTTAAAGTCTGTTTCCTTTGGATCCTGCGACTGTATGTGACACTGATTTATCTCTGGCTCAGCGCACAGGCATCTAACATTCCAGCTAATCACTGTGTGCAAAGTTCAATCGTAATCACAGCCAACTTGTTAGTATCTCTTAGGAAACAGTAAAGGCAGGATTCCCAGCCAGGCAGTCATCACAATCAACATTCCTCTGCAAGGTTACAAAACCCACGATTTCACAGAACTGAACTCTAATTACCGTCACTGGAGGACAGTGGAAAGAAACAAAAAGATTGTGTAAAGATAAAGATTAATACCAAGACAAGACAAGACCTGCTGCTTTCATTCGATACATTATTTAATTTATGTGAATGCTTTTCTGCCGTGACGAACTTCATCATAATAAATGTTGTGGAAAAAAAAAAAGGCAGCGAGCTGACATTATCTCTGAAGGCTAGTTCATGTCGCCAGAGATAATAAAAAAAAAAAAAAAGAGTTTTCTCTGTTCTGCCTGAGCCCACCGCGAGGAGCACCACCTCCGTTCTCTGAGTCAACAGAACAGAGCGGCGCTGGCAAAACACGAGGAAGTGACCACATGAAAGAGGACTGTGACAGGAAACAGAGCTAACTTCCTGCCTCACAGGAAACACGGCGGTCGTGAGGCAGAGAAAAAGGCATGGAATGTGAAGCCGCAAGCGTCGTGAGCCAAGTGGACACCGCAAATTTAGCTTTCGCACCCCCCCCAACCTCCCCCCCACACCCCCCCCCCCCCCCCCCCTTTCCCCAAACTGCCAGCGAGTTTATGTTTAGCTGCGAGTCCCTGATGTCACACTTTATTTATTAAATGAAAGTAAGGTTCTCTTTCTCGTGTGACTGTTGAAACTGAATTACTTGACTGGATACGTCATGACTCAACAAGTGCCTGCAGTATGGGAGTCTGCTGGGTGGTGTGAGCGTGTGTGTGTGTGTGTGTGTGTGTGTGTGTGTGAGAGAGAGAGAGAGAGAGAGAGAGCAGGAGAATGTGTTTGGAGCGTAGGCTATTTAAGAAAAAGAGAAAGAGGGGTTGTGTGTGACAGAGTGGGCATGGATCAGTAAAGAACACACTGTGCTGGTTTAAACTCCTTCCCTGGCAGTACTACTGAAAGGCCACAGTGTTCAGTACATTACCCTCTCCTCCTTTCCTTCCCTCTCTCCTCCTTATTTCTCGTCCCCTTTCCCTCATTTGGCCTCCACCGGTCTCTCCTTCTTGCCTTGTCTTGTCATCTCTCATCTCCTTCCTACTCATCTCATTTCCTCTCTCTCTCTCTCCTCTCCTCTCGATTATATTCTCGCTTTCACCTTGCCTCCCCTCCCTTCTCATATGTTTGCATTCTTTCTCCCCTCCGCTCCTCACCGCCGCGTCCTCCTCCTTTTCTCTTGTCTTTTCTTTCTTCTTATCTCCTCTCCTCTACTCTTCTCCTCTCCTCTCCTCTCCTGCAGACAGTAGCCACCTACATGCAGAAAACCGAGTGACAGCATGCCAGACAGATGCTGGCACACTGACCGAGGTGCTGACGCTTTTCGGAGCTGCTCAAATGTCAACTCGTCTAAAGAAAAAATCCCCATAAGATCGCAACACCACCTACATGCAGGGCTGCTCTGAATCAAGCGAAACCACAAGTGAAACCTCAACTGCAAAGCCAATACAGCTATATGTATGTAATGTCTGCAGCAATGCTCCTTCCTCACTGATTGAAAGTGTGCAGCAGGTATGAACTCACACGCCAGCACTTCTCTAAGCAGTTTCACACACATTTACCAGCGATACGGAACCAATCAAAATGAAAAAAATGCGGTTTCACTGCACTATTTCCACTGAACTCATTAGTGAAACGGTGCTGTCCTGAGCAAGCTTCTTCACCTTAACAGTAGTTTCAAGTATTATTTTTTGCACAATTCACAGAATACACAAAAAACTACAAAGATAACAGATAATATGCAGTGCAGAGAGAGGAAGAAAAGCCAATGTGCTTATTTGAAGCGTTCACCTAAATAATGTTACAATTCCACAACGTTATAGAGAACAAACACACACAAAAATTATATGACTACATGAAAGTGATGGCAAACTAATAGTAACAAAGTATATATGATAACATCTATAATAATAACAACAATAAAATTGAAATAAAAGCAGAAAATGTGTGCATGCATGTGTATGTGTGTGTGTGTGCATGTATTTGTGAGGGAGATATTGGTTTATACACCTGTATTTACCCCTGTGCAAATAGTAATGATACATATGAGTGAAACATGGACAAGAACACATGGGGAAAAGCAGCTACAAAAAAAAGAGCGGTTAAATGGTCTTTGAAGTATCTTTTGTAACATTTTATAGAGGGATTTTTTTTTTTAGGAAGATGACCTATGAATTTGCATTAAAGTGAGTCTTGATCTGCTCAGGAATATCCCCTTTACTTGACTGTATCTTATAAATAAAGACGCATGTCATAAATAGTACGAATCTGGAGTTTCTGAAATAGAGGAGCAGCAGATGAGATTTGTGACCGATCGTGTTGCAATGCCTAACTAAACGTTTCTGGAGGAGCAGAATTTTGTGGAGCGTAGTAGGAAAAGTACTCACCCAAATTATATTACAATATGAAAGATAGGGATAAATTAGACTGTAATAGAGTAGGGAGACAGTCTGTGGTGACAAGATGACTAACCCCTCCTTATTATACCAACAGATTTATTTATTTTTCTGCTAACCCAGTCAGTTTGATTTCTCTCAAACTCAAACTCTCATTAACAATAATTCCCAGGAATCTTCTAGTTGACACTTGAGGCATCTCAACAGACTCAATTGTAATTTTAGACAAATCCTTAGAGTATGAGTTTGTGCCACTGAAAATGATACAGTTAGATTTTTATTCATCTAAATAAATCAGCACCACAGTGGGCCTAAATAGACTATGAAGCATATTAGGCTGTTTCTTGCAGCTGTTACAGTAACATTTATAAAATAATTATGAACTTTAATACAAATACAAATTTGAATTTGATCATTGCATTTGCAGGAATATTTTAATGCATTCTTTTTTTTTTTTTAATTCATCAAGTAGTGCAGTATTTTCACTATCAGGGATGTGCTGTAACGTTCATACCTTGTCCTTTCCTCTTCTGGACACATTGATGTGATCATATACAGCAAAACAAAAAGGTTAAATGCTAATTCAACATGCCAGAATTAAATCCCGTTGCCTTTCACTACTGTGGATAGCGCCAGTCGGCCAGTCATGCCAATACACTTAATGTCATTCTTGCAAATCACTATTTAATTCAGCTCTGTGTGCAGCGTGCAGCAAAACTTCAATATTGAATAGAGAATAACCACAACATGCTGCTCTGCTTTGATTAGAGACTTCTGTCTTCTTTTTATGATTTCCTGTGGACGGGGTCATCTGCAGGGTGTCGCCTGTCTTTCACCCACATCTCTGCACCCCAATGGTCTGTTTACTGCATCATCATGTGGCCTGGATGCTGTGTCACCTCTATTGTCACATGAGCGCTGACAGTGAAAGTTAATTTCTGATTTTATTGTTGTTTGCACTAATGACTGTTCTCACATTGCAGCGCTTTACTTGAATTTTTTCTGAATCGCCTATTTTTATTTCAGATATTTTCGATGGAAATCCCCAGTGAAGGTGTTTAATTTATTTTTTAAAGAGGTTTATATTGAAATGACCTAAAATGTAACAGAGTTTTATCCTCAATGTTTATCAGGTCAAGAGAACTGGATAAACTTCAGTCAGGTGGGCGAGAAATAACACCAACAATATTCCCACCAGAGACACCAGAGAGCTCTAAAAAAACCCCCCCAAAAAAACAGATTCAACTTTATCTGACTTCAGAGAGAGATCATGCCTATTTTTAAAGTCTTAGTCACCATGAATAAACAGAGATACTCCACCTCCAGATATATTCTCTCTTACGTTGTGAACCAAATTGTATTTAAGTAATTTAAAGATTTCTCTCGAGTCCTCTGTAAGCCATGTTTCTGATAAAGCAATGACAGAAAGATCACGTTTGATTGCAGATAAATAATGAATGAATTTGTCCTAGTTGCTGGAAAGACTCATTACATTCAGATGAAGAGTAGAGAATATATCAGTAGGCAAAGAAACACAGAAGTCATTAAACTGGGTTAAAAGGTTAGAGGCATCAAATGATGAAAAGGTCAACATCAGAATTGTAAGAGCCAATTATAGAGGGATCAAACGGCTTAAAGATCTAGGTGTGTTTGTGCACCGTAACTAGCTATTTTCTGTGTAATGTCTGCGGCTGTAAGGAGGACGACCTACAGAGAACGTAGCGCACCGTTTCTGACCGCCGCAGTAAGTAGCCCTAAAGCTGTAACTTGCTCATGTCTGGAGCAGTGTGCTTTGTGCTGAGTCTGGCTGAGTTAGAGCAGTGTGGTTAAGACAGAAAAAGCATAAACCTGTTATTAGCCTAACACCACCTCAGCAGGTCTGAGGTGGTGTTAAGCGTGGGTTGATGGTGGGGCTACAAGTGACGGGGAACTACCACTGACTGGGATTACAAAGTCATCATAAGATTTGCTCACAGCAGGTTTTTCCCCCTCTTCACGTCAGATGCATTTAGTATTCTGTGATCCAGACGCCGATTACGACTGATTCCATTAGATTATGAAAGTAGGTTAACTAAAGGTGGTGCGTTGTGGTAAAGTGGTTGAAGAGGCAGATCAAAGAGACAATATCTAGAGGGGTGGGATGGAGCTAAGCGGACGTGACAAGAGGGTAGAAGCCTCCTCTTGGTTTGAGATAAGTCGTTGGGGGGTATTGAAAACTGTCAAAGCAGCTGGCACTGATATTGATCAAACGGTTTCTAATTTAATTCAACATTTCAACCTCTGTCTCTCTATTTCTCTTGTTGTCAGCCAAAGTTCTTGTGGCTGAATAAAAGAAAGAAAAAAAAAACAACACTTTTGGGGTAATTTTGCTTTATTTTAAATGTTTAACGGGGGATTTATTGGACACCGACAGTCAATAAAGACAAGCTAAAGTGGGCTGATATGAAAGTGTCTGCGTCTAATTTGTTGCTTTAATTGGCTCAGTCATGACATTTTGAGCAATTAGTGTCTTTTTTTCCCTGTCTCTCTTTCACACACACAAACAAGCAAAAAAAAAAAAAAAAAAAAAAAAAAAAAATCAAGCAATACACCTTCACATTACCGCATTCACGAGGCGATCTGAATAGACGGTGATGACTTCATGTGTTTGCAGTTTGATAGGTTATCATCAGCACCAATATTGAACCGACCAGTGATAATCTGACCTATTTACTAAAGTCAATACAGCAATGATCATAAAAGGCAGTGGAAATAAAAACAGCGCACAGGAAATGTAAAGCCTCGGGCCTTTTTATTATTTACACCCTCGGTTTCATTAAAACGGTCCGGAGAAAAGGAAATGATTGTTGTCATTAATGTTGCGTAGCAGCGAGCAACACAGCACAGCGCCTCAGGTTTGACTGGCCGCGAGAGCATAAACGTGTCACTGTTAACGGAGATATAAAAAGAAATCTGTTTTGCCACGATTTTCTGTTTTTAAAAAAAAAAAAAAAAAAAAAGTCTCAAGATTAAAAATGGAAACTGACCCTAGGATATGGTACGAACCAGAAATAGGTCGTCTCTGCCCTCTCCCTCCATCCCCGCCCCCTTCTTAGTCCTCTATTCCTCCCTTGTCCTTTCCCCTGGCTCCTCCTGGGACATCATGCACATGCACTACTGGCCACAGCTGATCGCACACTCGTGTTGCAGCAAAAAAAGAGTCCCTTTCTCACCCGCTGACGTCAACTTCCAATAATTCAATTTGGCAAAGAGGGGAGACAAGAGGCCCGGACACTGAGTGCTCAGTGTGGAGCTCCTTAAATTCACTTTAGGATTCTATGAGTCCAAGTAGCAGTCTATGACTTCCAGGAAAGTACCTCTTCAAAATGGTCATTGTCAGATGCTCTGTTATATGACTGATCGTAAAGCGCAGATGGAAAGGCAGAAAACGCAAGTCATGCAAATCTAAGCAAGCAAATCTGTCTGCAAATGTATTTACTGACGGCCTCTTGGCAGGATCTCCTTTTCACAATCCTCTGCAAGGAATCTGAGTTCAACCAACCACCCTCCCCCCCCCCAAACACACACACACACACACACACATACTGAACTTGGAAGAATGAGAGGATGGTGACTAGTTAAGCTTAAGATTGATCGGTCACACAAATGCTGTAGACAAATGATAAATACGCTGTGAGTTGGTTTTTATGCATACGGTGAGAAACAGCATAACCACTGACACTCCGGGATCTTTCATCGCCGTATGATAGTGTGAGACGAGCGGCGGAGTAGAGGGGCTATTAGTGAACTTCCTGCTGCATTGTATCCGCACAGGAAGAGCTGGCCGGTCCTGATACTGATCCCACTGAAGCCTCTGGTTTCTATGCAAAACACTGCAGAATGAGGCCCTCATAGAAGCGGTGTAGGGGACTAGCTGGAGAAAACAGTGGGTTCAAGAGCTACTACTTCCTAATCAAAACTCTGTAGTCTGACTGGGCAAAACAAGAGGAAAAAGGAAAGAGGGGGCCCTTGTCCAGGTAAACTTTTTCAGCAGGATTACAATGGCAGATAAAGCTCTTACTGTACATCTTACAAACAGTTCCTCGCTTATGATTTGCCCTCAATTATGGATCCAAACAAACAGAAACAAATCATGCGCTATTTCCTCTTTTTTTTTTTTTTTTATCCAGGTCTGACATTTGGATAAATTGCTCCAACAGAAAGCTTGGCTGTATGCATAAGCGAGTGATCGTACATGCTGTAAAACCTTCAACAGCCAATGAGGTTTTCGCTCTTCCCTCGTATTTATTTCACAAGGCCGGCGAGAGAGGAAGAGCAGTTGACTACCTCCAGTTTAAATCTAAAAAAAAAAACAATGCAGGAGAATTGTTGGCATCAAAGGTAAATCACAGTATGTTCTTGAGCAATTTCAGCTCATTTAAGTTATAAAAAAAAAGCACAGAAATGAAACATTGTGTTACTTTAAATCAATGGCTGAGTTGTCAATTTAAATTTGCATTTTGTTGCTTTAAGGCCTTCAAGAAATAAGAAATGAGGACTATCATTTTTCAAAATTCAAATGAATAATTCAAAGCAAACTGTGATTAAAAATTAACAGATACAATCAACAGGCATTTTTCACCTTTGCAGTGATTAATCTTCAACTGACACATCAGCTGTTTTCGGTGCTTACACTTTAACTGCCTGTTCAGTGTTTCGACTGATAAGTAAGTGCTTCAGCTTTAATCATAACTTTCTCACGAGCAAGGAATTTACATTTGAGAACATTTTAACCTTTCAAAACCTTTGAGAAATGTTTCCGGTGCAACTTCTCAGCAGTGGCGAGCACATTTCTTCAGAAAATCACATTTCCCATTGTTACCGATATCTGAAAATCTTTTTTCACTTGGGGGGATTAAAGGTTTGACCACAGCACCCACATGTCACCTTACCTGGAAACCCCACAAACTGTGTGAGCTTTATCAGTACGTGATTCAAATTTCATTTCCTCTTTTTTTTTTTTTCTGACAGTACATACAGTAACGTTGTTTATGATGACTGCTATACGTACTTTTAAGATAATGTCCCAGCAGTGTGTTAAAGCGATCCCAGCTCCCTGTTTACATGTCGACTTCTCTTGTGCTCGCTGATTTCCTGACTCAGACTTAAACGGCACGCAGCTCATGTGTACAGACAGGGACTGGGTTGTGCTGGCTAAGCTTGCCATGCTAAAATATGTGCATGTGTTGCTATGTGCAACACAATGTGAGTCTGTAAATGCACAGAGCTGTGTCTGTGGAGCTGGGGGGATATTTTTCGCCTCTGATCAGCAGAGCGGCTGGGCTGGGCTGCTGCCTGCTTTCGGCCTGGATAAAGATGCAGTGTGTGGACCACTGCTGGGTGCCTGTGTGGCGGCCTGCGCCCATAAGCCTGACCCGCCAATGGAGGGAGGGAGGGAGGGAGGGAGAGGGGAGTGTTTGGGGGGTTATATTTATATGCTTGTTACACCAGTTCGACCTGGCAAACACGGGGATATCCCCGAGCTGTTTATACTGCTAGATGTTGATTCCGACAATAAATCACCATTTGGTTAGAGAGCTGAGAGGATTCCTCATTATTTGTGTACTTGTCTTCTGTGATATTTCATTACACCGTAAAACACTGAGATAAATATGTGTCCTTCTGAACTTAGTGCTTAAAAACATACTCAAACATCAACTGAAAATCAGAGAAAAATGCCTGCCTATACTGTTTTTTTCCTTCAAGGAGATGATGCAGGCTATTTGTATTCTACTAAACTGAGTTCCTAATGGTTTTAACTCTCCTGGCATATGCACAGCATCCATGATGCAGTCTGTACACCTGTAGGTTGGGCTGTAATGCACTTACCTGTTTGCCAGATCTAAAATTAACATGACTCAATCTCTGTCACAAAAAAAAACAAAAAACACACACACAAAAGAAACCTTATGAGATATAGTGGAGCCATTATAATCCTTTTATCACAAAGTAATTTTTTTTTTCTCTCACAGGCTCATCATGAAAAGGAAATAACAGTGACACATCGCAAAATAAATAAATATATGTGAATGTCACAGAGGGAGCGCTGAGAGACTTTATTCAAGTGAAGTGTTTTTTAACAGAAACCGATGACTAGATAGTGACTGTGCTCCATTTTTCATGTTTATCTTCGGGATGATATGATAAAAGTTTCTTCAAGTGTTTTAAAAATGCAAAACACAGTTTGTTTGACATGAAAAAATACTGCTTTGTTTAACATTTCTGCGCAGTTGTTTTTTTTAATGCTATCGTCAGAGTCCTTGTTACTCAGCCTTGTCGCGATTACACAAGCGCCGCCGATGACACGCGTTCAATATACTGCGCGTGCGATACTATGCTAAAAGTCTCATGAGGGCAGTTGTGATGGAAAAATACGCTGAAAAAAAAAAGGGTGTCGCTTGTCTCTCTCTGGTTATAAAGTGGAACATGACCGATATGTATGAGTACAAGAACTCTGACAAATGTTTCAAATCTCCTCTGATGAATATTAAAAAAAAAAGCTTGCAGATGTGGTGACTCAGGGCTCACATTTTTGCGAGGGGCAGTACACGGAAAGTGTGACATTAAACCGGGGCACCGAAGGCTGGACTTGGAATCCCAGTAAGTGGGGCCATTATCAAACTGGCACCAGAAAAGGTCAAGACAGGAGGTGCACATGAGTAAACCAAAGCCTCACTCCAACATTAACTTTGGCTCTATTTAACCGAGTTACATTTCGTTTAGCTCCGTGTGTTCGTGATTCAGCGCTGGAAAAGGTCAAAGGGATGTCTGCAAATAAATGCTCTCCTGATAATATCAGCTGTCAGTTACATGACTGTTAACCACGATGTCTTGATATAAAAATATAAAATGATCATATGGACGTACTGATGAACTGAAGTATTTCCCAGCTCCGAGTGGGACAAAGAGGAAGAACGAAAAAAAAAAACAAACCATGAAGGAAATACTGGAAGAGGAAGAAGCCACAGAATCTGGCATCACGTTCAGCGTTGCTTCCTCTTGTGATGACATCACTAGCACGGTGCTGCATACCTTGTGCTGCTTTCAAAGTACCCACTTCCTGTCAGCTATAGGCTGAAATTTGCATCTCTTAAAAGGGAGAGGAGCAGGTGGAGGAAGAGAGAGGTAATAGAAGGCTAGAATAGAGGTAATTCATGCAATCAGTGCGGCAAACTACATGTCCTGACAGAAAAAAAAAAAAAAACAGAGCCGCTGGACTATACAGATTTATTTCACTCACGTTGTGTGACAGTAAATGAATCACTTTTCATGAGATCACTGTGTTTCTATAATTCAGGTTTTCCACTGTTCTGTCCTCAAGAGAAGCACAAAGACATGACGAGTTGAATAAAACAGATGATACAAGCTCGTGTAAGTATCATATGCATGGTATATACTGTATATGCTCTCGTATTAGTGCAGAATATAAGATGCGAGATGCATAAAAGCGAAAACAGCACCGCGGTAGAAGAGTGAAACTATGAGCACGTTTTTCAGTTGAGCGCACTTGGCTGCATCCCAACTTTTTCCTCCCATTTCTCAACCTTTGGTAAAAGTCAGTGAAATAATAATCACATGTCATGATTAAACAGAACGAAGCTGCGAATGACACAGTCTGTCAACAATGAAAATGATTCAGGATTTGTAACATCCAAACACAAAAAACCTGTGTCGTCAGCGACTCCAGATTTTATTTTTCCTTTGGTATCTCTCTTGGGGACTACTTCAACCAGAACATGAATGATTCATTGAGAGAAAAAATGAGTCCGCAAGTGGTTACATGTTTTAATCTGCCTGACTGGCACTGCTGCGTTTCCTAGAATCCAACACAAGAAACCTGAATGAAGAGCCACACAGGATGCAACCCGCTGACTCTCAACCCCCCTACAGTACATCTTCCCACCACAACATTACATCCATTGTGAACGATTGTTTCTGATGATATAATAATAATAACTTGCTACAGAAATGTTATGGACTTACAACACCTTTCCCAGTTTTTAGTGCCTGCAGTATGTGCATGTCTGCTGGTATCCTCTCCCTCTCCCTCCTGTGAGGTGTTTCTTTTATAAACACTTCTTTAGCCAAGATCCTCACTATACAACACAGACAATAGCGCTGCTATGTTGCAACACCGACGCACACCTCGACCGAACGCTCCAGAGGGAGGTTCAGTTACGCTGTGACGCACTTTGACCTCGAAACAAACTATTAGTTCCCGTGACAACAAAGGGGGGGGGGGGGGGGGAATCCGCCGTCTAGTGCGCAGTCATAACGGCACTTCTGATTTGAAGTGTGCATTTGAATTTCCACCCATGCCAGCCGGGCTACAGGGCTGGAGTGAGCATTCATGTATGTGATAGAGGGCCTGAATGCATGTGTGATTGTGTGATAATGCCGGCCCAGTCTGACAGGCACCATGCATAATCGCTTTAGGGCGGGAATTGCACAACAATGTGGGTCTGGGTAATGCCTGTGGTTTGGGGCCCTCAGCAGCGAGTAGTCCCGTAAAAGTGTTGCTCTACTCAGCACCCTGTGTGTCTACAGCCAGCTCACACACACACACACACACACACACACACATACACACACACACACACACACACACACACGAGCGCATAAGCTATGAGGAATTGATGAAAGACCGCATTTTTCATGTGTGAAGAAGCGTTGAGGGATTTTACTTCTCATTTCAATGGTGAAATTATTAAAATCCATTCCACAGTTCCTCTTCTCACACTATAAAATAATGCTGAGGTCATCCAGCCCACACCGCAGGAGATTTTTTAACAATTTTCCTGACTGATGAGAAGTTGTGATGGCAGACAGAGCAACAGCATGTTCTGTGAAACAAACTGCCATGCCTGGGCAAACCCTCTGCCAAAACAGACGGTCACGTGCTCTCGTCCCACTACTACCAAACCCTCACTCAGAAAAAAATAACATTCTGACTCATCCTAAATGACTGTTTACCTGACCACAGCGCTGGATGTCAACTCTCTGTGTTTTTCGACTCCAGACTAAAGCAACCTGCGTGGGCATAATTTTTTTTTTTTTTTTCTGTCCTGCGCTCGACTCTCTCCTCGCCGGTGTCTTTTTTGTATATCGCTTACACTCTGTGCAGTAACTGGATGGTACACTCGCTGAATGATCTGGTCTACGGCCAGAAAAAGAACTGACAAAACAAATCTCTGGCAGGAGTGCAGCAGGGTTCACAAATTCACAAAATGAAAGAGGCACTTTGCAGGGATTTTCCTGGGTCATTTCCAGTGAAATAAAGGCTTCGAGTGTGACATTGCCAGCTCTAAAACCAGTTATGTCACTCGCTAAGGTTAAACTGTATATCTAATCAAAATATCGCTTGCGGCGCAGACAGATATCATTCCTCGATTCAGTAAACGTACAATTTTAACAGATTATGCTCTAATTAAATATGTTTAGCTAACTTAAATATCTAAAAGCGTGGGGGTCTGATAGCTGGTTGTATTTTGGATTTTGGTTCCAAGTTGATAACAGGTTCATTAAAGTCTAAATCTTACAAATCTCTTGTCAAATCTTCAATCACCTCTCATATTTTAATAGCAAAGAGCCAAATAAAAACAAACACTCACATAATCATGTAGATAAACTGAAAATATGTAATAATATCACTCTCTTTTTCTCAAAAGCTAAACTAAATTAATCTGACTAGTTATTCAAAATGATTCTAATTCATTCGCTATATAAACAGAACCCACTTTTCTTTGTCTGCTATGATAAGCACTTAACTCAAAATTTCAATTTCAATAATTTAAAAAGGATATTAAACCTTTTTTTTTTTTTTTTTTTGCTCAGTGGAATAAAATCTCTCATTCGTGGCCACCAGACAGTTCTCCATGCAGGAAAACCTTGACTGAGTGATCTCTGGCGGACCATCTGTTACATCAAATAGCATAGCAACCCTCTGCAGATACATTGTGGATTGTTCGACGCGGGAACGGAAATCTTAATTATTGCCCTTTTAAACTGGAACTTATTTGCATGCTATAGGGGAACTCATGTGCAAGACAGTCTGAGAGGCGGAGCGGTGACCCGACAGAATCTGAACTTTTTCAGAGACAAAACTACAAACCTCAAAGCTCGACTGAAAACCAGACAGACAGACAGGACTCTCTGTGTGATATGTGGCGGGGAGCTTCTGCCCGCTGCCTGTTGGCTTCCTCCCATAATATTCTGGACACGCTGTTGAAAGGGTTACTATGAAACAATGACCCAAACAGCACCGGCACATGGAATCAATTGCCAATACTCACCTGAGGTTAAACTGATGCGTCTTTACAGCTACAGAACGGCCGTGAATAGATCCATAAATAAACACACGTGTACCACACACAGACATAAACATTCAAACACCATTCAGTATTCCTGGCTCACACCGACGTGCTTTCCTGCCTCCTTTTTTTTTTATTTTCTGTCTGTTAAGGTTTGAGTCAGCGATTAATATCCTAAAATGTTTCTTGTAAGAGGTAATGAGAGGCAAAAAAAAAAAAACAACAACAACAGCGAGTACTCGTGCCAGTGCTGAGAGGTAAACAAATGTGGAGCGCGGCAGAAGGAAAACATGAGGTTGTGAAATCATGTGTGGGGCTACTAGTTTCACACTGTTGCTCAATCCAATCAGAGTGGATGGGCACAGTTACATCACTTTTGAACATGATGATGTTTTTCACTCATCTGCGTCACGTTTTCTATACTGTGCTGAGCCAAAAAAAACATCTGAACAAGTGGATTTACTGCGGCTAGTAGATTCATCGATGAGTTGGTCATCATAATCAATCGTTTAAGTCATTTATAAGTGATTAATTAATTTCTTGCATCATGAGACAATGAGCTGTCTTTGACTTAAATGTCACTTCTTCTCTGGAACTTCTGATGGGCTTTTTTTTTTTTTACTTTTTTCTGACATTTTATGAACTCAGAAATTCATCCGCTAAAAAAAAAAATAAAAAATAATCAGAGGATTCATTGATAATAAAAATAATCATTACCCGCAGCCACTGCAACTACCAGAACACCTTACAAAGGCTAACAGGTAGCGTTCATCGATACTCACAGCTGCTTTTTTAACACCCGTGGTGCGCCAGCTATGGTGATTCAGCACATCAAAGCGCTAAGTGATATCAAAAGCAAGGGGGAGAGAAAAGGGCAGTTGTAAGAAGATACTGGATTAAAATCAGCTGGGGGAGAAAAAGGGAAGGCAGAATATCACGCCACAATAAAAAAGATATAAAAGCTTGTGCTGGAATGTTCCCTGTGTCGGCCTGTCGGTCTGCCTGCCATCGTGTCTGTGCATCTGCCAGCAGCAGGGCTTTAATTATGAGGCCCAGGTTATGTGCGCGCACACACACACACACACACACACACAGGAGACTTGCGTCCCACATATCTCTAACACAGTGCCTCACAGTTCCGCTGACTAACCAGTGGCACCAGACTTTGGCCTGCGGCTCCCTGATTCCAGTAAATGTCTTGTTATGCAACTCCTAACGAGAGTCACCCAGTCTGAACTTAGAGCATTCTGGGTCTCTATTGCTCTCTCTCTCTCTCTCTTTCTTTCTCTCTATCTCTTAATTTTTCTCCGAAGACAGTAAGCGGTTAGCTCCTTGAGGTTTGACGGGAGGGAGGGGTGGGGGGTGGGGGGGGTGGGGTGGGGGGGGGTCCAGTAACCCTTCAAAACACAAAGTGTGGCCTGCTTTGTGCAGCAGCAGAAAAACCAGGAATGGAGAGGCAGGCGGCGCAGGCAGGAAATGGGGAGGAGGGTGAGGAGAGCTCCTCCAGCTCTTTGCCTGAGAAACACAGCTGCCCCTCATGTCTTGGGGCAATGCCAAGGTTGGACTCCTCGACTGCCTCAGGGGGGGTGAGGTGTGTGTGTGTGTGTGTGTGTGTGTGTGTGTGTGTTGAACCAGGAGAAACAGGACGACTGCTGTTCTATCCAGCTCCCTGTCCTACTAATACACATTCAGACTCAGAAACAAGCTTGTTTCTGAACTGTGATAACCAAATCAGCTTTGTGCTCGCTCAGGATTAGAATGCCTTAATTCTTAGCTTCTGTTTTTCCTTAAGCTGTGTTCTTTGGGTCCATGGGAAAGACATTTTAGATTACGCTATGATGCAAAACACAAAGGAACAATCTGTCAGGAAAGTTAAAAAATCAAAGCTTATAAAACAAAACGGGTACAAGGATACTGTGACACGTAATAATATTCTAAATCTAGCAGCGGTTCATGTCTGAGTAATATTAGCTGAAAGATTGTTGTATAATACAACGGCTCTGTAAGTTCTAACTCAGTTTTTTTTTGTTTTTTTTTTTTTAGATGAATGTGCCCATAGAATATCTACCGGTGTTCACAGCGAAAGGCAAAGTGAAGTTTGAAGGTTATGAGACGCTTCACACATCCAGAGACAAATTCCTCATGGCGTCAGTGTCACTCAGTCAAGACGACACGAGATGCTATCTGAATATTAATCACCAGTCAGGTCGCTGTGATCCATAACCACTTTTTAAAGGCAACGTAGATAAGCTATGACTAAGATGCTGAGATTAAACACACACACACTCATATCCCACACAGCTACACCGCCCATATGAGCCTCTCGTCTGGGCGAAACCTACGGTGTTTACTGTAAGACTAAGAGGGATCAATGGGTGCATTTACATGGTAATGACCCGTGTGTCACCTGCTTACAATCGGCTCGGACCTACATGTTTGTCTGCTCCGACAGAGTTTGTTTTGAGATCCGTGGGAGTGTTTACCAGCGTAGGCTGAGGAATTTCAGGTCAAGAGAGCGCCGTGTACAGAGAGAACCTACGGCCGAATTGATCTCCATACTGACATCAAAGAGTACCTGAGCCATCCAGCTCCATTGGCTGAAATCAAATATTTATCCAGTAGTGACGTACGGAAAGTAGAGAAGTACAGGAAAGAACAGATTTTTGGCAGGAATGCAAGGCTGTGTGTGTACTGTATATATTGCACTGTATAACTGCATGCTGTTTGTGTTTGTCCCTGCTTAAAACCGTATGACATACATGAACATATTAGACGGTGAAATAAAGAAAAAAACTCAGCCGGCACTGTTGACGGATGCACAATCTAACCAAATTTTAAAGCCACGGTTAGCAGACAGCGAAAGAACAGGACATATTAGAACTAAATAACCAGAGCCGCAGAGAGGTTTTGGTGATACATAATTTGCGCCATCTGTTCTTCTTCCTGTTGGACGGCGTCCTGTGCCAGGGCCAGTGTCCAGTCCACTCAGAGAGCTCCTTCAAGCTGGTCCCACCTGGCACAACTGTCCTCAAAATTCACACTGTCACAGACGGCCTGAGAAGTGTGGAGGCTGTCATGAGTCAGTTCAGACACGACCGACTGTGGGAGATCGGCAGCGCTGTGAAACAAGCTAGCCCTCAAACAATTACCGAGCAGACAGCCTTAATCATAGAGTAATGAAAACTTCATGCGCTTCAACGAGATCACTTCAGGGGAGCACCGTCTGCTTAGGAGGATCAGTCACACGGAGGGATGATTCTCGGTCGACTTGGGAAAGATTGGACGTGAAGTAAATTACTGACGTTTCGAGGTGTTGAACAATCACTGGTTGGCTGTGACTTATGTCAACATGAGCTCCGTCTTACAGCACAAAAAGAAGCCACAACAAGCCCGTATGTGACTAAACGCTCAACCGATGAAGCGCTTCCACAAACCACAGAACATTTACAGTCCCTGTTCTGAGCTCTTTTGTTTCTTCCTCTAGTGAAGGTTCACAGAGTTAAAAAAATAAAAGGGGGTTTAGTTTGAGTGCTTTTTGTGCAAATGTCTAAAGTCATTTTGCAGGGCTGGTGTCTTTGGAATGAGGTCTGCAACACAATTTACATATTTTCCTGTTTCCAATCAGTCATGTGACCTCAGCTGAGACAAAATGAGAGTGGATAGGAATGCGGTGGAAGATGACATTTGGAATTTTTTCCACAAGAAAACAAAACAATGCATCTTGTCCTATCAAAATTGTAATAAAAATAATCAATAATGATGCATTGAACTGTTTAGAAAAATGACCACTGAAGAAGAAACAACACATAAACTCACAGCTGGCCACAAAATCACCAACTTACATTATCATCTCTCCCACATAGGCGTTCTCTCCTCTCTGGCCCCGGCTCATAAGTAAGCTCGCTCTGAAGAGACAATGCGTGATAGCCCCCCTGTGTGGAAGCGAGGGGAGCTCTATGAATAACTCCCCTCGCAGCAGTGAATGGCACTTTGCTTTTCCACAGTATTACTCAGTCTACACCCCCAACATGGCAGGATAAGCAGCGAGGCAGCCCAGGCAGCGGCAGGCTGAGCGGCCCCTCTCTCCGAGCCGCCAATCACACAATAACCGTTAAACGGATGGAACGCCGCCGAGAAACTTCACTGTTTATTTAGGTGTATTGAGGAAGATTAAAAAAAAAGGCACAATGGAGAGACGGTCACGGTCTTTGTCGATGTGACTCTGCTGCGTGCTTCCCAGAATGTAAATGATCTACTGTTGTAGGTGATGATGCAGAGAGACAATTAACTCACAGCCCCTTTGTCTTAACTACCCTCTGCTATATAATAACTTCCGAATTACACTGTAACCAGCGAGTATGACCAAGAAAGTGTTGACCGCAGCGTGTTTCACAGTTATTGAGGGAGAGGCACCAGTCCTGACATTCCTGTGGCCCACTGAAAAGTCTACACTCTCACCAGAAATACATATTATATCATTCATAAGGAAAAATAATAGAGAGAACAAACCTTGAAATTCAATACCAGCCCTGATTTTCCTGTTGATAATCCACTCCGTACATGACTAACACTCCGTAGGTGTTGGCACACATTGCCAATAGATTCTATATTCTGTAATTACATCCTAGCTTCATGGGTATGATAATTATTCTGGGGTTCACATATTTCCCAGCACACACACACACACACACTTATTGTAGGCAAACCACTTTGCTTACCACAGAGCAGTAGAGGCACTGAACCATGTATAGTACAAATACCAATAATCTTCAAAGGAACCAAACCTACCTGGGCAGTATCACCACCCTAGCAACACATGTGCCCAGTGCCTGTTTGGTTTACTGTGTGTATTTCACAACAGCAAAGGGGTTTTTCCACTCTGGTAGTTTGACTGACAGGACTACGTTTGACAGCTCAAGAGTATTGTGCTTTTTCTAAACACTGAGGTCATAATGGATGAATGTTGACCACATTTAAAAAACCATTACAGATATGGAAAGATATAAAAAGTTGTAACTTGACTGATATTTTTTTAATATCTCTGTCTATCTAAATGAGTAAGAACTAAATAAGATTTGTGGATGACATGAGTGTGTCATCTCCGCACATGACTCAAACATGGGAGTCTGCTCTGTAGGGGGAAGACAAAAACACTCCACAACTGCTTTAAATTTCGTCGGCACCCCAGACAGCCTATAACAGAGGGAAGCCGTAATAAATCTCTCAATGCGCGACTACGGGCTCAATATGATTTCCCGCTGCGAGAGTAGACTGTCATCAATTTATTGTCAGACACCACTGAAACTATGTGTCTCCAAAGGGAGGTTTACGCCCTTTCAATAGTGTTCAGTGGGAGGGCCTGTCACACCACATCAGAAATTTTAAGTCCCCTCTTGTGTAATGTTTTGGACAGTTTCCAGGACACATGAATGCTTCTGGTATCTCGCTGGTTCCTTACGACATAGGCGTACAAAACACCGCTTCTTTCAAGCCGCACACTCTGATATGGAAAACTGTGATTGAGCTTTAAAATCTACCATAAATTTTTAAGATAACAGCAGAGAGAGAACGGAGCTGTTTCAATCAAGCCAAGCAAAGAAATCACAGCATTGAGGGAAGCAATAAGGCAAAGAGAAGAAGAAGAAAAAAAAAAACAAAAAAACCCTGTTGAGTCAGCAGACTAATATAAATCACATACTGCAGGGAGAAGTCAGATGACTGTCATGGTCATGGTAGCAATTGGTCAGTTTACTGAATTGCCGTGAACTGGATGGATGACAATGAAGGGAGACATGGTTTCACGAGACCATGAATGGAGGAAAACGATAAACAATTTAACAGTCGTTTAACTCTTCATGCAGCTTTTGTTAATGTAAAAGCCTTTGTGACAAAAAAAAAAAAAAAAAAAAAAGGAGGGATGGAAAAAGGATGCTATGCAAATATCGGCAGTGCTCTCTGCAGGAGATGTGACACTGATAACACAGGGGATGGTGTTAGATGATGGAGATAAAAATAAATAAATAAACAACCCTGACCAAGAAGCATTATATAGTTACAATAAACTGACTATGAAGCACCACAGACAAGACCGAAATCCCTGGAGGGATATTACAGTGATACCACAGGAGATAAAAACATAACATAAAGCACAATGAAATCCCTGTGAGGCCACTGTTAAGTACCACAAACACGAAACTTCCCACTGGAAAAGTTTGTTCAAGAATTGGCACAGGGAACTGCTTTATAAGGCAAGGCAGCAGCCATAAGCCATTCATGGTGTGAACTCCCACCCCCCCATACACACACACACACACACACACACACACACACACTGTATCTAAAGAATGACAGTACCAAAAAACAAACAAACAAAACAAAACAAAACCTACCTTCCAGCCTGCAGAGCTGTTGCTGTCTCCTTTGTCCTTGAAATAAGGCACACTCTTCACCATCCAGTCATAAATCTGAGACAGAGTTAGTCGGTTCTCAGGAGAACTTTCGATAGCTTTGGTTATGAGGTCTGCATATGACATATTCCCCCATGCGTTGCGACGGGAGGAGCTGCTCTTCCTCTGGGCAGCGGCGGCAGCTGCGGCCGCGGCCGCCGAGGACGACGAGCCGACCGGGGAGGAGAGCAGAGACACCTGCTGCTGCTGCTGCTGCTGCTGCTGATGCGGGAGTTGCGGGTTCGGGTGCTGCTGCTGCTGCTGATGCTGCTGATGTTGCTGCTGATGTTGTTGCTGATGTTGCTGCTGCTGCTGCTGCTGCTGCTGCTGTGGAGGTTGCTGGTGGACGCAGTTCTCCTGACACTGGAAATCAGTGCAGAGGATGACAGGCTTCTGCTCCGTGAAGTCCTCGGTCTCCTCCAGCAGGCTGAGGTTGTTGATGAACTCGGCGTTGCCGGCGGGCTCCTGCTTCACAGACGGCACCGGCGAGGACGTGTTGGAGTCGCCCGGGTTGATGAACTCCGGTCGGGGCAAGGGCCAAGTGCACGACCGGGGCCGCGACAGGGGCTCAAAATCCGGGTCGATTTCCACCAGGTGTGGCTGCTGGGCCGCTTCCGCCATGGTCGAGAGGTGATGGAGCCAACTGTTAAAGTGTCATGTAAATGTGACCCGTCGCCCCTCAAAACTCGCAACTTCACGGATGAAACGTAAGCGAAAACAAGATAAATCTGTCCGGGTAAAACAGCTCCGCCTGGGCGCAAGTCTACACTGAAAGTCACATCCCAAGCCGGTAAAAATCTGAGTTAGCAATGATAAAAAAGTATGTCTCTTAAAAAAAACAAAGTATTTCACGTGGAAGAAAGCTGTCTGAGTGCCCAGAGTGTGTTGAGTCGCTGATTTGTTTTTGTTATCCAGTCGTAGTGATGTTCCGTCTGAGCCCCGTTCAGCCTGTTGCCTCTCTGTGTTGTACAACATGTGAGGACTTACTGGAACTATCATTTGTCAGCTGACACCGCCCACATGTGAGTGACAGCACAAAACAGCCAATGAATCACATCCTAAGAGTTGCATTTAAAAAAGCTCCGTGTTTTCATTCTTTCGCCTAGTAAACATCTTAACTGGAGACCAAAAAAAAAGAAAAAAGAAAAAAAAAGAAACTTTTCTCTGTCACTGTTGGTCTCCCTCGGAAAATATTCAGGCTACCAGCTCAGTGATTAATATATTAATTATTTTACACATTGCTTCAAATGATTAATAATTATACGTTCCCGTTACATCACTACAACTGGTGCTGGGGGAGCACAAACATCCTGTTTCTTGATTAAAAAAAAAAAAAAAAAGTTATCTAAAATCATTTTCTAATTTCTCACCCAACAATATTTTTGACCAATCTGTTCCATGAAATATATTTTTTCAACCTGATATTTGTGGGAGATTAAATATAACAAGAGCCTCTGAGCCTTTCTAAATTAGGTTTTACACCCCAGACACATCACTGCTGCCTGTGTTACTACTGGTGCTGCTATAGTCAGTGATAGATATATTAATATCAGTCTGAGTTGCACATAAAATAGATATTTTACAACCTATTTACACCATCTAAAATACCAAATAAATAAAATAAAGCAACAAAACGCCTCAAATCAAGAGGTGGCACACAGAAAAATATGACTACATCTTAATGGTGATAATAAAAACAAAGATAAACATTCAAAAAGTAGAAATTCAGATTCAAAGACATGTGTAGTGGCTCCTCTGTAAAATTTATGCAACAGCACAGTTTAAGGCTGAGCGGCAGGTGGTGGATGTTGGACCAACTGTGGAGTTTATTGACATCTTGTGGCCATTGTGAGGTACGACAGGCAAACACATCCTGTAGCTCATCTCTTCCGCATTTAGCTTTTATTTAGTTAGCGTGAAAAAAAAAAAGATTAACAGCACACCAAAAGACATTGGTTGAAATGTTCACTATCACCTTCAGTGTGCCATCTAGCCTACAGATCAGCTGCATTGTGCTGTAATTATCTGTTATCAGATGAAATTAAGTTAAGATAAACAGCAACCAGTCAACAGTGAAGTTAAAAATAAATAAATAAAACATATATATATATGTATATACTAAGTTTTAAAATGCTGGGCAAATATCAATCAAAGCAAAGATAAAGAAGATTCACTTGTGTCATTTGATTTTTATATATTTCTATGTTTTTTTCTGGCACCAAAGTTTTCAGTAAACGTGCGGCTTGTTGTAACATGTCGCTGAATTTCACAAAGAAGAAAACGGAAGTGCAGTCAGTAAGGCATTTAACCCCCACTGCAAAAAAAAAAAGAAAAAAAAGAAAAGAAAAAAAAGTAGACATGGTTGAATTAATAGGAAATTTGGAGATTGTCGTACTTCCCTCTTCCATGCTGGTGTGAGATTTATTACGTTAATGCAATAGGGTTAGTGATGTTTTGTATGCGAGTGGATTGTTTATAGTTTTAGTATTTGATATTCTAAAGTCACACCTCTGGATTATCAGGGCTCCACATCTTGTAATCCAGGCAATCATTGATTTCTCAGCAGGAGCAACAGGTGAGTTTGTTGGTAACTTCCCAGCAAACACTTTTCGGTTCGGAGAACGTTCCTCGAACGTTGTCTGAATGTTAGGGGAGCGTTCGCTGGCTCCCTCACAGTGAACGGTCCCTGATGATTTTTGAAACGTTTTCCTAACGTTCCGCGAACGTTCGTTTCAACTTTCCGCGAACACACACACACACACACACACACACCACTTCTCTTCATCACCTCTCTGTTTGTCTTCATCACGTCTCTCCTCCACTTCATCACCTCTGTCTGTCTCCATCACCTCCTCTCCCCTTCATCACCTCTCTGTTTGTATTCATCACCTCTCTCCTCCTTTTCATCACCTTTGTCTTTCTCCATCACCTCTCTTCTCCTCTTCATCACCTCTCTGTTTGCTTTCATCACCTCTCTGTTTGTCTTCGCCACCCAAATACTACTCTCTGTCCAAGTAATAATATTTTTTTTTCTAGTTTTAAAGGTTTCTTCCACCCAAATACTACTTTCTGTCTACCTACTTCTAGTTTTAAAGGTTAATTCCACCCAAATACTACTTTCTGTCTACCTACTTCTAGTTTTAAAGGTTAATTCCACCCAAATACTACTTTCTGTCTGACTACTTCTAGTGTTAAAGGTTAATTCAACCCAAATACTACTTTCTGTCTACCTGCTTCTAGTGTTAAAGGTTTCATTCCATCCAAATACTAGTTTCTGTCTACCTACTTCTAGTTCTAAAGGTTTATTCCACCCAAATACTACTTTCTGTCTATGTACTTCTAGTTTTAAAGTTTAATTCCACCCAAATACTACTTTCTGCATTTTTAGCAATGCTTTGCAGCTCTCAGCTCTTTGGGTTAATGGTCTTTTTTTGTTCCAAAGTGTTTAGCAATTCAGTTCATCTGTCTGATATCAATACAAATAATTTCTTCTTTCAGCCTTTTCAGGCAATTCATGTCAAGTTCCAGCTTTTACAGTATTACAGTTTAGCCTTCAGCTTTTCTAGTAACATATTTGAATTCTCAACTTCTTTAGGTGATGTAGTTCAGCTTACAATTCTGCCAGTTTTATATTTTTCAGCTTCCAGGTTTTTCAGCAGTGCAGCCAATGAGTGTAAAAAAAAAAATCAAAAATGTCTTCGACCTCCCTCTTCTTCTTCATAAATTCCATGATATTGTTATTCAAGTTCAGGTGCATTATTGCCACCCACTGCTCCTCAGGATTTCAGTCAATCTGAATCATTGTACAGTTCTGCCTCACATGATTGAAATTTAGTTTTAATTGTTTCTTCTTCATAATTATCATGACAATAAACAAACATACCTGTATTGTGCTTCTTAAGAATTTAAAAACCATGTTGTTCAGTTTGCTACGGCCACTTTTCTATGTTGGCTTGTTCTCATCTGTTCCTTTCTATGTTTGTTACAATATAAAATAGAAGAAGCACTAATAAAGTGATGTGTTTCTTATTTGTCCAGTGTAGTACTACAATTCAGTATTGATTTGGAGTCACTGAGTCACATGACATGGAAACTATTGAAAACTTAATGCAGGATTTCCATTACAATATACATATAAAATAGAAGAAGCATTCAAATCCACTAAAAAGAGAGGTGTATCTTATTTGTCCAGTCAAATTGTCAATTTCATTAATTGTTAAATCATAATTTTCATTAATATGGGCAAGTCAGCACAGAGGTATTGAAAACAACAATGATTTTGTGTCATTCAAATAGTAATTTATTGATGGTCCCTAGGTGAAACCGCTCGGTGAGTTAACCATCTTCTTACTACCGACACTGGGTCGCTGGATTTGGAGTGAATGTGTGTCTGATATCCAACTTAAAACTAACTTCATCATGGTTTGTAAATCCATGTGCCTGGTTTGCAAATCAGTGTGCACAGTTTGCAAATTTGTGCACACAGGGATTTACACATGGGTCTTTTTTTCTCAGCTGATCCCAGGGGGGCTCCATATGTTCATGCTAGTTTAAAACAATTTACTTTGTAAAAAAAATAAAAAATAAGAATTCCTCTGAATCTCCATCTCAGTCCATTACAAGACCTTGTATTAATCTGAAAAATCAGTGTATAAATTTGCACCTGTCTGTGTTCCTCCTCAAACATTTATTAATTCAGCAAGTCTGAAATGGATTCTGGTATCAAAATATCATGATAGAGTGAAAAATAAAACCATGAATGGAGATTGATTTCTGTTCCTGAGGTCTGAAATCCTAAAGAGAAAAGTATTTTTGAAGTGGGTGCGGTCTGTTGAATTTCATATACATAGTAAAACTAGTAATAGTAAAAAAAAAAAAATTTTAAAAAAGGGAAAAAAAGGAAGAAATGAATATTTTGTCTTATTTTAAAGTAATTTGAATAACCACAAATTCCAATTTCATGGAATTATGAGTAATATTGTTAATTATGGAAATAAAACAGATTGAGCTCCACCCAAAATCAAAAGCCTGAGTACACACAGATTTTTTTTTTTTTTTTTACTGCTTTAGACACTCACAGTAGCATTTTAAACTCATCACCTTAAATGAAACTGGCAAAAGGCATGCAGTGTGTAGCATTGTGAACAAGAGGAGCTGGAATTCACATGCACATCATGTAGTGAGTGAGCTGTCATGTGACCAAGTGTCATGTGACGATCCATTAAAGGGACCTCCTTGAAAAATTATGGAAACGAGCAGCTCACATGTCAGTTCTTATGACTCTGTAGCTCACACACACTGTGTATTGCACAACTTCACATCACAGAAATAACTGTTTGGCATTTGTTTTTACTGTGTAGTCATGCTGTTTTACATTACTGCAATTACTATGTATATCCATATTGCTCTCAGATACTATTTATTTGATTAATATAAAATTCATCCACCTCACTCCTTTCCTCTCTTCCTCTCTGTCCTCTCTATATCACTTTGTGCATATATACATTGTATACATCATTTTTTAACCTAATTTAAACAGAAATTTTATTCATTGTGCAAAAATTTTTCACATTTTAAATGACACATGAGACACAATGACACAGGAAACATGAGTATGATCACATCTTGAACCTGCACCAGCTCTCATGTTTCACTACTTGGATGTCATCTATTGTTTATTCATAAGCTACACTCAACAGGTGTCAGATTCCTGGACCTGGATGTAAGAGTATAATGGGAAAGCACAAGAGTTGAACCTTAAGCTTTCCAATACAGGAGCCACATAGAAGCTGGTTGGGATCTACAGTATGGTTCATATTACCTGTTGGCACCCACAAGGTGAGTCCATGAGTCACACATCATCAAATGGGAGTTTGAGTTTGTGTGTCTCAGGCTCATGGAAACCATCTGGGCAATTAGGGAAGGGTATAGACCACACCTCTTGAGGTGAATAGTCAGGTAAACAAGTGTAGCACTGCTTCACTCACTCCATCACACTGAAATCAACTCACTAATGATCTCAACAATATCCAGCATGGACAAGATGGTTACGCCAGGTAAACTTCAGATCAACTCCATGGATAATGTTGAAGGTAAATACTTTATTTGATCTTTTAAAAAGTGAGCCTTACTCTGTCTTTGACTGTGAAATGTTTAATTTTAAACAATCTGATCAACTAAGTGGGAAAATCACATAGATTATAGATATTGTTTGTGGACCTCAAGTTAACTGTTCTTAAGAGGCACAGAAATGTTCTCTGTCTTTACCTAAAGCTTTACATTACACAGACTCAGGTGGATTTGAAGTAATGTGACTTCCCTTAGAGATTATTTACATCATTAGTGACAAATGAGACATATATAAATAAAAGGTGTTGTCCCACTGGGTCATATTACTGTTTAATTGTGTGAACAGCATGACTACAACAATCATCAGTCTAGATTTCAGTGCTAACAAGTGTGTACCAAAGGAGTCATGGAAAATATATAAAATGACACCAATACAAGCTTTTTAAGTGTTTTTCTACTTCCTCTACAGATAGAAACTCAGGGAGACTGGGATGTTTCGGTTGGATATTGGTCATCATATCTCTCATGATTATAGTACCGCTCTTCCCTCTCACAATATTTTTTTGTGTTAAGGTAGAGTATATTCACATTCATGTACACTACTGATTATGATTAGGCAAGTATTGGTTTCTGAAGGCCAATGCAGATAGCAATGTACAGATGACACACAGAGCCACGATCACTTACCTGCCTCCTCTCTGCAGCCCTACCTAACTGTGTAACATGTTTACATTTATTAATTTGGCAGATACTTTTGTCAAAAGCAACGTACAAATGAGGTACAATCCACAGTACAATCCAACAGCAGATCAAGAAGAATCCTTCAAGAATAAGTGCCTCAGCACCCAGTTCCACGTTCCACCTGACACAAGTGCTACAAGCCTTGCAGGTGCATGGAGTGCCTAGAAGATTACTCCTTTTTTTTGAGAGAGATAGAGTGACTTAGAGAAGGATTGAGAGATAGAGAAAGAGCATATTAGGTGAGTAAGTACTCTCGGGAGAGGTGAGACTTAGAGTGATTTTTGAAGACAGAGAGGGATTTTGCTGACCAAATGGAGTTGTACACTAGTACTATACCAGAGATGCCTAATTCGGATAGGGTGTAACGCTTTGAGTTTAGAAGCTTTTTAAAGATGAAGAACTGGAGAATTGTATGTGATTAAAGCACCTTTCAAATTATTCTGCAATTTTTCTTTCTAGAAAACCGAGACACATTGCTTTCAGTCATGCATTCATCTCTCCTGCGTTGCCACAGGGTTTTTTTTTAGGCAGGGTGATTCACAGCATCTGTTTAGGGATCAATACACTTTTTAAACTAATTTACAAAAAATATATATTATCGGCCAGTCAAATCCAAAAGTAGAATGTGCACATGCCACAGATATTACACCACCTTCACGTAAGATGTGAGACTGAGTAGTTGATATCTGATACTGGCCGACTACATCAGCGAACTGATATATTGGTCTAACCCTTAAAGTGATTCATTTAGATTTGGTTCTCTGATTTGGTTATGTGTCATGTGATACACCTTTCCTTTCAACTGTTTTACACACTTTGTGTCTGGTCTTGTTTGTTCTATTTGTATGGCTGGCTTTGTCTCTAACATGCAGATAGTGAAGGAGTATGAGCGAGCCGTCATTTTTAGACTCGGCCGAATCACAGACAGGAAACCTAAAGGACCAGGTTCGTTTCTGATTTATCATTTACAGTGGTATCCAGTCTAGGATAGCTTTCCAGAAAATTGTACCTAGTAAAAGTCTGCATAGAAAAATAGTTTACAAACTAATTTATTTAATGAGGCTCACTCTGCAATCTTAGAAACCAATCCTTCACCGTTCTGTTTCCCCATTGGGCTGGATATCTAGTAGTAGTATTAGTGAATTGTGAAAATCCTGTTACAAGCCTGTTGGATTGTCCAACTTGATGTTGAATGATTGGCTGATACAATTATTATTTCATTCTGTTATATCAAACAGCAACTTCTACAATATAGGACAGTCTAAATAGATTGCATAAGTGTTTGTTTACTTAAAATGGCTACAAAAAATGGGTCTTTACTCCTTTCCAGGACTTTTCTTTGTTCTGCCCTGCACTGATAACTTTGTGAAAGTTGATCTGAGAACTATATCGTTTGACATCCCTCCACAAGAGGTAAGGTTTCCTGCATTTCTTCTGTTTTTATCGTCTACATAAAATGTGGGGAAATCATTTTGTGTCTCATAATCCCAGGTATCAGAGGGTCATTGCTTGCAGCCTTGTAGCCATTAATAGTAAATAATTTGTAATCTTCCTCAGTGAATCCACCAGTCACAGCATCAGAGTTTTTTTTTTTTTTTACCTTTTCAGATCCTAACCAAAGACTCAGTGACAGTGTCTGTGGATGGTGTGGTGTACTTCCGGATACACTGCCCTATATCATCTGTGGCCAATGTGTCCAACGCACACTCATCTACACGGCTGCTGGCTCAAACCACCCTGAGGAATGTACTGGGCACCAAGAACCTTGCAGAACTGTTGTCTGACAGAGAGGGCATATCCCTTAACATGCAGGTGATTATATCCTATGTGTGATGTGGTAAGAAGGTTTATGAGGAGCTGAGGGTCAAGAGAGTAGACATCTTAAATTTAGTAACAGTGATTTTTTAAGAAATAGCTGAGTATAAAATCTAATTTCATTTATGTTCTACTGGCCCCGACCTCCACTGAGAGCAAAGAATTTGCAGTGAGGCAAATCCAGGGGATAATAAGACAAATGACACTTGCAGTGTAAATGTTTGACAACAAAACACAAAGTTGAATTCACTGTGCTTTTCATGGTCATAAAAACTTGAAGAGAGAGGCTATGCGCTGTTATTCTGACAAAGCACTGACATATCATTGCCTTAAAAGTTGCTATGCCTAAGATGTTAGTGAATAATTGTCCCTATAAACCTCTAACAGACATGGAGCAACATTATCATCATGTTTCTAACCGACTGATAAATATAAGTCCAATATTCACTCTCTTATGACATCCAATTGCGTCTAAACTAACAAAAAATATCTTGATGTTTAATTGTTGTCTTCACTAGCAGACTAATATTGTATAAAGTTTGAGACAGTGGGTTTATCAAAGTTTCTGGTATAAAGCAGTTGCCAGCTTTTGCAAAAAGCAGCGTTAAGAGCAGTGAGGTGGAGTAAAGGTGCCACAAAACCAAAACAATGAGCTACTAAAGGCTAAAAGCTCCATACAGCTGAAGAGCTGGGTGTTAAGTCTCTTTAAGATTATCAATACGAGCGATCTCTTACATTAAAAATAGTCATAAAAAAACTGTAGTAGTAATGCTTTAAAGTGCCTGGAATATTTAATTTACAATATTTATCTTCAGGAAGCTCTGGATGAAGCCACTGATCCGTGGGGTATTAAGGTGGAGCGTGTGGAGATCAAAGATGTGAAGTTGCCTCAGCAGCTGCAGAGAGCCATGGCAGCAGAAGCAGAGGCCACTCGGGAGGCCAGGGCTAAGGTGAAGAGGGCCACGGAAGATTAAATCTAACTTTTTCTTGATACACTCCACCCATGGAAAAGAAGGGAGGCTGCGAAGGAAACATTGGAACAATGTTGTTTGTCTGTCTGTGTTTCAGATCATTGCTGCGGAGGGAGAGATGAAAGCCTCCAGGGCTCTGAAAGAAGCCTCTCTGGTAATCTCTGAGTCACCCTCTGGCCTCCAACTACGATACCTGCAGACGCTCAACACCATCGCAGCAGAGAAGAACTCCACCATCGTCTTCCCTCTGCCTATAGATATGTTGCAGAATTTCATACAGAGGAAGTGATGAATTTAAATTTCAAGTCATATAAAAGCTACATTCAGTCAGATTTGTACCGTTATTATAGTTATATTGTTATTATTACTGTTATAAGCTACATTGGTATCTCTTTTTGATATGACCCTTGCATGTTTATTGCTGATTTGCACTCTGCACTTCTGAAACATAAAATGTATTCTGTTTTTACTACAGCAAAGGAAGAGCTCTATGTCTTGGCACCATATATATGAATGGCAAAAATAAAGTAGAATGATTATGTATTAAAGGTATATCCACACCAACTCTCACTTTTGCACACTTATTTTCTTAATGTGTTTTAATACTTAAATACAAAGTGCAACATATACAGTATGGACATTAGTGTCTCATCACTGATCACAATTATTTTAACCAGCTAAGCTACAGTTGCAGTTCTGGAGGAGGACAAATAAATAGATATATGAAATGCACAAGAAATGTAAAAACAAAAAATCAAGCACAACAACCTTATAAAGACATGCTTTCATATAAACGTATCCGTGGGTTTCTGAAATACTGAATACAATCTTTACAACAGAAGTCCTGTAAACAATCAACAGAAGTACTAACAGCTACATGATACATCAACCTGCTCTGACATTGGATGTAAACTGTAAACAAAAACGCTTATTCTCACGTCGAACAAACATTCAGTAAATGAGTACTGGGTCATGTCCACAGGACACAGAGGCAATCAGTGCAATCGGAATACCTGATGGAGAGAAATATCATTTCCACTACCTTTCAGAAAATAGTAAAGAACACCAAGTTGAACATAATCAACTTACTGTCATAACAGCAAATGCAACTCACCTACAACCAAATACCTGTTTGAGCAGATTTCCACATTTTATGTGTCAGGGGGGATATTCTATCATTATAATAAAGTAATATTACTCCAACCTATTTCATATATTCGCTGACCGCTCTTTGCTCTTTAAAATATTTACACATATTCTCTACATCCAAAATAATGTTGTACAAAGGATATCTTGCAAAACAAGACAGTTGAGCTGAATGGTTACATAAACATGTGCGTAACTTTAAAAAAAACCAAAAAAACAACTAATACAAAATCCTGTCAACCAAGTTACGGCAGTTGCTTCCCTTTGATGAATCCTAATTTGCCTGAGATTATTCTCTACAATGAGAAATGAGGTAACAGCTTGCAGAGATTCATTCTTATTTTGATTAAACTATTTGTCAAATTTAGGATTTTTTTCTCATCAGAAATTCTGCTAAAAGTCAATTGGCGGTACAAACGGAAAGTTTGGAAGCCATAATAGTGTTTTTTCATTACATTTGCTCATGAGTTGTTGTTTTTTTTTCCTGTGGTGTAATTCAAACAACACAGAAAACAACTCAGTTAATCAGCAATTCAGAAAACAGCAACAATGCCAGTCAGCTGCATGAGTGATGATAAGTAACACTTAAAGAAAGTGCAGAAAAAAATACAAATTGGTAATGTTAAATTGTACGAATGGAACATAATGAACAGATGTTGGACTTAAATGTGTACAGGTTAATACATTTTAACAAGAACTGCAGTGTCTGCACCATTTATGGCTAATTTTGCTGCAATTAACTCCAGAGATGACAGCTACAGTACATGGTGAACTGTTGTGCACTTTTGTTTAGTAGGAAATGGTAATACTTTCTTGAGGGGCACCATCTCACATGAAAAATATGAGATAAGTTTATGTGTGAATTGTATAATTACGTATTGATCTATTAATTATATTGATTTCAATAGATCCTGCTCTGATTTATTAGAAATAGGAGGTAACTTGTGTTGCCCATTCACCCTTCTACTTCATATCATCACACTGTAGGTAATCCTAAAATAAAGTTGATATAACCGGAAGACAGAACATGCTTTAAAGAGAGCAATACATGTACAGTTTTTACAAATGGAAATCCATAATATAGTCATACTTTGTTGGCAGTTCAATGGATTTATGAGTTGTTATGTTGTTGTAATCATACATTTCGGGTCGACGCTAATATCTAGCTGTTGATGGAGAAAGTAGGGTGGATGACTGAGGTTAAATTGGCTAGGTAGTCATTCATACACTCCTGACATATGAAATATTTCAATTAGGATTTTGTGATTTTACTCAAAGTATTTCCTGTGCCTTGATAGACGTTGCTGGTGGAAGAGAATGGACGGCAAAGGCGCTTCTTGTGTTAGTTGTTGCACTTTTGATGCTCGCTATGTCTCGTACATCCATCATCCTGAGCGCTGGATGAGAAGGTGGAGATGGAGATGGAGGCGAAAACATGGAAATGAGGCACCGTGAGTCTGATCCTGCTCTCTGAAGTCTACAATGACCAGGTCTTTCATCTACTGCAGCTTTGCAGTGCATCTGTTTTGAGGGGTTTTCATGTAGAATAGAAAAAAGTGGACAGCAGATAATTCCCTTTGAACAACAAGAGGTGTGATCATTAATACAATTCTTTACGTCAGAGATTAAAATTCCTTGGGTTTGGCTTTGGAAATGCATCACACGGGCGTGCGGCATTTCCTATGAGACAAACTAACATGAGTCTGTCCATCTACATTGTGTAAAATCCTACACTTTAAATGGAGAGGAACATTCAACAAATAGTTAAAAAATAATTAGGGCGTCCAATGCCAGATAAAAGAAAATGTTTGATACAAGAGCTTCCATTGAGAATGTCATTGATGGTAGGAGTGCGGACGAGCAGGTGAGCCTGGTCCAGAGGGGGGTCGATGGATGGGGGAGGAGCTGGGGGACATACGAGGGCTCAGCTCGCCTGTCTGAAGACGCCACAGCAGTTCCTCATTGGTGCGGCTCAACCGCTTCTTCTCGTTGCTCTCCTTCTCCACGTTCACTTGCAAGTTGGCATTCTCCTCAGAGAGTTGCCTGATAGGGACAAAAGTTCAAACATAAATACCACAAACTAGTGCTGCGTTCCTTTTGAAGACTGAAGTCAGGTTTCCAGCTGCAAGGTTACAGTTATAGATAAAAAACAGGAAAGCAAATTGAAACTCGACAAAGATTTTCTTTGTTGAATGTAAAATACTATTTAACTTTATATTTCAGGTTCAGCTGTTTACCATAGATGTGTTTGGGTAGATTTAGATTTTGCAATAATGAAAAGAAAACACAAGTATTAGATTGCTTTGTTCGTTTTTTTGGAAGTGTATGTTTTTCAGAAGGTAATGAGCAAAAAGTAGATGCATTCATTATGCATTATCTATAATTAAATGTTGCCACAAGATATATTTTATTCAGTATGTTTGTGCTCGTTCTAAACTCTCTCTATTGTTCTGCAAATACAGTATAACCCATCCTATTTGGGTTGTTAAAAGTCATTATGGGAACTTTTGATCATGATCTAACTCCTGAAATTCAGTTAACATAAAATATTTTTTATAATAATTCAGTATTTACAGTGCAGGCCACTGTGACACCAGATGACTGTATCTTGTCCATTTGAATGTTCAAGTTGAAGGGAAGCTGCATTACATTTTTTCTTGTAGGAAGCACGAATTTTCCATTTTTTCCATAATGTCATTATGAGTGGTCAGAGAGTCATACTGTAGTGACACGAACTAGAGTTATATTTAAAACTGTAAAGTCACTGCGATACCAGAGTTAAAATAAGAATAAAACCACCAACAACATTACTGGATACATTACAAAAGTAACAGATCCAGAAAAAAATAAACATACTTTAATAACAAGGTATTATAACAATGTTATCACAATAACAACTTTTTTTCTTCTTTTCTTACAGTTGTATCCCTTTTATCAATATTAGGAGTTTAAGCTCATTTAATCGTACTGGTTTTAACTGGGTCTTGAATCTACATCAGTATGCGTTCGTACAATCTGACCTGGACACAGCAAGGTTCTTGTCTATTCTTTCCTTCAGGTCCTCATTCTGCTGCTGTAACACCTGCACTCTCTCCTCCAGGTACACATTCTTTTCAGCCTGCTCAAAAACAGAGAGGAAAATGTGCACGACATTAAATTCTTCAAATGATGAAATCTATAACTAGTGAAACACATACAAAAACACAAAAAAACAACCAAACAGATCTAAAGAAAAGTCCGAAATTTTAAGCCTACTATTTTCTCCAGCTCTGTAATCTTCAGTTCCTGTTGATGGATTTGTTGATTCTTCATCTCCAGCACTTCTTTCAGACTCTTCAGGTCCTCCTCAATGTGTTGATATGGTGCCAAAGCATCCTACAAACAGCAGACAGTATCAGTGAAAACCATCATCATCAATCTTTAGAGCCAACAAACATTGCAAGCAAACAAAATTTCTCAAGATCTTTCCTGCCATTGTCACCAAAGTTGCCGACATATTTCTCTGTACTGTATCATGCAGCAGTTACCACTATCTGTTCATCTGTGCTCTTTCGTAGAGCTTCTTCAAAGCGTTTTGCTCGGTCTCGAAGGCTATGGTTCTGAAATGTCAGCGTGTCCACCTGGTCCTGGTCAGCAAACAGACATTATGAACTTGTTAGTCACTGTCACTGACCACAAAATGTATCATACTGTATATCTTTAGAAAACATAAATCATCAGGAGGAGGAACCATTAACCTGCAGAGACAATCTGATCTTTTCAAACTCCTCCTCCAGAGACTTCTTCTGCTGCTCGTGGGCCATCTTCAGATCTGACACAAGAAAAACAAACATTATTAGTATTTTGACCTGCAGAAGAGTGAGCCAGTAAAAGGAGAGTCATTTTACTGGTTCATACTTTTCACAGTCCTGGCATGCTCCTCCTGCAGAGTGGCCAGCGTGTCATTGTGAGCCGTCTCCATCTCCATCAAGGACTCCTCATGGTCCTCAAACATCTCCTCAATCTGGGCCAAATTGGAGATAATGAACAGTTACAAAAATGTATTATAATTTTATTTTACTTCCATGAGTTGACTGTACATCCCAAGTTTCTAGAGTGCTCATAGTGGTACTTAAAGATTTGCTTTTAAGCTGCTAGTAGCTGATATATACAGAGGATATTTAGAATATGTGAGGATGATGCAGGGTTTCATTGGAAGTTTTATACACAGCAACATCAGTGACATAACATCCTTAACTTCTCAGCGGATGAAAATGACACACCTGCTCCTGCTGTTTGACCCGTAGCTCCTCCAGCTCAGCGCGTTGTTGGGCCTGCAGGCTCTTGGACTCAGTCGTATGCTGTGCCTTCAGCCGCTCCTCCAGCGCTCCCAGCTCCTTTTGCTGCTGAGCGCGCAATCCCTGCAGCTCAGCCTCAAAACGCCGCTCCAGTTCCTCCTTCTCCTGCTGCAGTTGCTCCCAGTGTGCAACACTGAAAGCTGGAACATAATGAAGAGGTGAAGTTTCCTTCACTTGATCCAAAATTTGGGTCATGGACTAAGCACAAAAAAAGAACTTCATCTCAAGAAGATACAGCATGCCAAAGTTAATTTAACTCTTGATTTATTGGTCCATTATCATTACTATTGCATTGTAATGTCTGGATGTTGATATATACAATGACAACAGGGCAACGTTATTACAGTGTCTGATAAATGGTGTTCAATCTTGCACTAAATCCAGACTTTCATCAGCAGAGTGGAGTCCCATGGGACACATGTTCCTCTCTGTGCTGGTAGTTCTGTATTATACATGATACGCTGTGAGGTAAGAGTGACTCACTGCACTCCTCCCTGTAGTGCCATATCTGTCACGCTGTATCCCACTTACCCACTTCATCCCTGATTCTGGCGAGCTCTAGGGACAGTTCCCTCTCTTTCACAATAGCACTCTCATTCTGAAATGCAAACACATACAGCAGTGAAGTGAAAAACCTCGGAACAGTACACATGGATTTCTTACAAACAGATTCAGTACTGCTGTGACCCAGATAGTCAAATTAATGTGACAGTTCTGGCACAAGTCTGGTGAAGCTGAATATGATTCAGCTATATGATTGAAATTAACATCACACAATATTTAAAAGAGCTATTTTTGATATTGTTATGTACTCAGTTGCCAGTTTATTAAGTACACCTAGTTAAAACTCATGCAGTCTAATACAACAGCCCTCCAAAAAAAAAAATCCTACCTTTATGAGGGTTACAGTTTTTAATTGAAGCTGTTTTAAAGACATTGTGGTTTGATCTGATGATGTTTGGAGGATTCAGTTTGTGGTACTGTTGTGCTGCACTTTTAAGATTATTTTCATGGCATTTTTTATTTATTGGTTTTAAAAAAGGAAGGCTGAAATCAGAAAATAGATTTAACCCAGAATATTGCAGGTACATGTGCATTAGATGGTTTACAGACCAAAAGGACATTCCTACTAGATATCTTAGTGTTAATCCACCACACACACACACACACGCACAGTATGTTCATATGGAAAACAGCCTGACAATCTTTAATTCTGACCATGCTTATGTTTTGTAACAGTGGACATTCATCCTTATACTGTAACAGCACAAACACGTTTTAACCAATTCGCAGTAACCACAAAGCAAACTGTACCTTTAACAAACCAAACTCCAGCACTTTCTACAGTACCTCCCCTCATTGAATTAAAAAAATACAACTTCTCATGTTGTCTCTCCTCTGGTAGTCATTCACATGAGATTGGCTGAACCGATGATTTAATGACAAACATGACAATAAAAGCTCTATGTGATAATTTGCCACAGATGCATTCTGTTGCACTTTTGATAATGTTAGATGATAAACAACTGTGTGCTGCCTGGGGCTCACAAATCACAGTAGATCCAAGCAGTACACAAGGGATGGTAGTAAATTTCATTTTTTATCATTCATCAGACAAAAATACGCACCACTTTCTGTGTGGTACAACAATTTTGTGTCAGTGCATCATCTAGTTCACTATAGATCAGAAAAGCAAGCTAAAGTCTTCACATCATCCTGCAAGAATCAACAATCAAAAAAAAGTTAAGATTTTAAAAAGAAAAAGCCAACACTTACAGCTCAAAGGCTTCTCCACTATCCACCGGGGACTCATCATGATGTGACAACCTCAAAGCACATCTTACTCGCGGAGGCAGACACGCCGTACAGTTAAATTACTATTGATCACAGCTCTAAACATGAAGTAAGATGGCTACACGCGTTGTTGCTTCCAGATCAAGCAAAGCTCACGAAGCTCATGTGCTCACGAGGAACAAAGAGAGTCAGAGAGCAGCAGGTAAAATATGTATGAGATAGTATACAGTATGTCTCGGCAGTAGTGATGTCATCGCCCTAAAAGGTTATGCTTGGAACATACGGTCATCAGGGAGAGACTGCAGTGACCTCACGAGGGAAGAAGGATGGTCAGCGGCTTTTTTCATTGCTTACTGCTCAGCTCCACCTCTGCTCCTACCCATCATTCCCTCTGTCCTGCCCAGACGCCCCCCCACTGGGATCTCCAGGGAGTTACAGAATGTGACATGCATCCTAATTTTCTAATCTGATGTTTGTTCATCCCTCACCAAGGTAACATGATCCATTTTTAGGGCTGCAACTAATGATTATTTCCATTTTAAGTAATGCCGTTGATCATTTTTGTAATTCATTGATTAATCCTTTGGTCTGTAGCAGGCAGAAAATAGTGAAAACGACCAACATAAATAACCAGAATGCCAGATGTTACATCTTTAAATTGCTTGATAGGTCTGACCTAAAGTCCTAAAGCAAAGGATATTATATTTACAATGAAATAAAACAAAGAAAAGCAGAAAATCTTCACATTTGAAAAGCAGGAACTACCTGATGATTGGCATTTTTCATGCTATACATCACAAACAATTAATGAATTATCAAACACGTTGTTGTTAATTCTGTAACAATCTTCTCAATCGATTTGACCTTCTGGGAAAGAATAAATATGGCTTTTTATAGCAAGGCTGCTCATTCTCGAGGACATAATGAGTTAATTAACCTCTCCAAAATCTGAAACCATGCAATCAGTCCAGCTTCATGTTTTATGTTTTTGTCCTGTTGAGAACCAGACTCTGTAACTACAGTATGGAGACCAAACACGTGACTTCTCGGAGATAAGAAATGCAGCACTACCAGGTAAACAAGGGGATAATACATCCTAAGCGTAACCAGCATACATGCAGTAAGGACACAATATACACACTAAAATAGAAAAAAAAAAAGTGTAAGAATATAGCACAGCAGCAATAGTGTGTTATGTAACATCCCTGCAAACTCTAAGAGAATAGAAAGAGGGACAGTGCGACAGACAAGCCTGCTTTGACTCAGCATATTCATGCACAGCTTTCCACTTTCTCCACTGGCTCTGTCACTAGGAAACAAGTGAATATAATGCTCACATAGACAGAAACACTCAGACAGCCCCCACCCACCCCCACCAGCAAACACACACACATGCGCACAACCACACATACATAAAAGGAATCCTCGGTGCTGAAACAAGCCTGCTGCCTGCAGAAGATGCTGGCTTTACCGTTTGGTCCAGACAGCGCAGAGGGAGGAAATGCCTACAGCAGCAATGGCCCATACTATGCTAGCAGACAGCAGCATCCCTGAGCCGGCTAGGGAGGCAGCAGTGACAGATGCAAGTGCCAGAAAGATACAGAAAGAGAGAAAGAGGGGGAGGGAGCCAAGCGGAGGAGGAAGGAGAGGGGAGGAGAGACGGGATAACCGAAGCCTCACCTCGTTTCCTGGTTTGCGACCGACGTTTATCCCTGCTGGAACAAAGACTGCCAGCCCCAGCCCAGTTCTGCCTGCCCACCCCTTAAACCCCCACCAATACGCTCTATATCACATTCACACGCATGGCAGGCAGCAACACACACACACACACAGACACACACATACACACACACATGTACGGTCTTTTGCATCTTTGAGAAAAAACGAAAAGAGTGTAGCAGGAGGAGATGGGGGAGGGAAATGATCAATAAGTGACCAATTATCTGCTCTGTTACTCAGCACCGGGAAGAATAGCTACATGCAGGCATTTCAATACGTACAGAACACACACACACAGACACGCTTAATGGAAATTAATTCATTCTACATAGTTCTGACTGAGGCAATAATGTCCAGATATTATCTTTGGATATTAAGTTTCTTGAAAAAAATCTAACAGCTCAATCAACACACGTATAAAACACATAAAATCTGATGATTCTCATTCAGTAGAATATCGGTCCTTTCAATGTTACTTCAATCCATCTGAATACAAACTTCATCAACATATATTGTCACTGCTTGCACACTCCTTCAAATCCAGAGTTTAGAGAGATGTATGACCAAAGTATCTGAGCCAACACAGACCTATCAGAACATCTGACAGCACAAATAAAATATTTTTACCAATATTGGATAATTGACTTGCTTTATTCCATCAAAACTGGACAGGAAACAAACAAACATTTAAGGCTGTCTATCAAAATCCTATATCTGAAAATCCTTGATGATCATTTAAGACAAGAAACACACACACACACAAAAAAATCCTGATAAAACACTCACACTGCCGACTTGAAAACCAAATTTAATGAACATTTTTAAAGGAGCGCCCTGTCCCTCCAGTTCTCATTTGCAGATATATCTCAGATGAATACAGTATATTTCAATGTCGTCAGACCTTAGTGGGTATTCCGCTCGTGTCTGACAATCAGTCAAACTAAAAGCACAGCCAGGCTGAGGCAGGCAGCTCTAATCTCATTAATCATATCCCACTGTGGAGCAGAGCGTGTGGGTGGGGCTGGGAAATGGATGAAAAAGAAGCAGAGGACCAAGAGGAAAGGACAAGAAACAAGTACTTCATCTAGCTTTGGGAAGCAGAATATAAGACGTATAAGAAAGAATATGTTTGATTTTGACTTTGTGGCGGTTGCAGGGATTACCTTACACAACAGGAGAATACTGTGTTTACATCCCACTGAGTCAACCATAGCTCTGTCTCATGCATGTCCACATACACTTGGATGTATAAGAGGCTTTAATGCATCAGAAACAAATTCTTTTAGTTCAAGCTTGAAAAACCTTTTGAAATCTGTTTTACTGAATATCCTGCAGCTTCAAAGTCGTCCCCAAAATATTCAAAAGGCCACCGCAGTCAGGCTTTAAAGCAAGTGTCTGGCTTTGTGAATAAAGTAATACTAACAACAAAAGCCAGATGCTACAGGTGTCACTTGTACAAGTGGAAGCATCACACTTTGTAGTTGCAACCTGAAGCCTGATGTAGCTTTCACTCTCTAGATTCAAAAGATGGTTGCAAAATGAATTATTAGCCAGATTAACCATGATTCACACTTTTAAGCAAAGGATACGGATTTTGTGTTTTTGCATGAGACTAAATGATCACGTTTTAGCCCGTTTGTGAATTGTGAATACTTTGCCAACCATTTTTTAAGGCATCACATTATATAAGTAGATTTATGTACCAACTTTCATGAGTCAGTGTTTCTGTTCATTTCAGTGTGGCATGAAAAACAACTTGCAGAGATTTGAAACTTGCTTCAGCTAATCAATCCATCCATTCCAGTAAACATTAAATATGTCCTGTGAAGTTTCCTAGTTTCCTCCCATTTCTTCCATAAAGGGAGGAGGAGAAGAAGAGGATGTGATACTGGCTGCAGCCTTGTTTTGTTATTTAGACTGGAAAACGTTATTTTTCTTCAGTGCAGCTCTAAAGCAAAGATACACCAAATTAAATTGATTGTAAAAGCTTTTATGTTGCTCTCAAAGTAAAAGCAAGACCGAATCTTCTAGGTTGTGAACCCTGGTGAGGTCCCCGAGGTTTGCTGTAGCCTACCTTGTGACAGAAGTGCTGAGTGGTGATGGTGAAAACGTCCAGGCACAGGGAGGCCTTCTTTAACTGGGCCTGGAGGCTCTGCAGCTGCAGGTCCTGCTGCTCACAGCGCTCACGCAACTGCTGGATCAGAGCCCGGTCCAACTCCTGGACCCTTTCAGTCCGAACACCACCATGGACTGCTGCTGTCCGCCCACGAACTGCAGAAACAGAGAACAGAGGGATGAACAAAACATACTGCAATATCTTCAATCATAAGAGACTTGATGAAATCATATGTATACACAATAATTAATCTTTTCCTAATGTGGAAAGAAGACTTTTTGGATTGTTCTGACTAATCAGCGATCATGAAATGTCACCTGTGGTTTGGAAACTTCTGCTTGTGTTCAATATTGCACTACTTTTTTTAAAAATCATTTTTGACATAATTTAAACAATTATAGGAAAAATAATCAACAGCTTAATTGATAATGACAGTCATGATTAGCTGCAGCCTAATTAGCAATAACTGAGTTACACTGCAAATAATTTTAATTGGTTTACGCTCTCAGATTGGTGGTTTATATCCTCCCACATGCACTAATAGTCTTTCCAACTTAATGTTACTCAAGTCTGTTCACTGTTCAGACCAATCAATCCCAGTACGAGTGCATTATGTGTGCAGTTCTCCTGCACTGGAACTCTACCAGCCGATATTCTGTCTGACTGGTCTCTGAGTAAAGGACAAAATGCTGACTTGTTGTTGGCAATCTAACCCAGCAGGATTACTGCTGGAGGAGCCATCCTAGCATTAAAGCTACTGTAGCCCGTCGCTATGACAACAGCAGGCTGCCATGGGTCTTGTAATGAAGTGTAGGAGAAAGAGAGAGAGAGAGAGAGAGAGAGAGAGAGAGAGAGAAAGAGCAAGAGAGAGAGAGAGAGAGAATGACTGCACATTTTGAGGACACAATACATGCTGAAAATGTTGCACTTCTGACTACTGCTTCCTGCTTTTGTACCACATTGGAACAAACCAAACACATAATATCTGATCAATGTGTACACAGTAATGTCACATGTACACACACACACACACACACACACATGCTGTAATATGATATGTTAAGTCTTACCAGGGGACTGAGGCTTGGGTGAAACCACTGCAAACCTTTTAGGGGAGGACTTTGGTGGCAGTGCAGCCTCCGGGTCCTTTTGTGCCTCCTTCCGAGAAGCTGTGTAGTAAAGAAGTATGTTACTATTTTTTTTAATAATACGAACAGTGGAAGAGCAAAAAAAATGCACCTTTTTATTCTTTCTCTCATAAATATTATGTGAAATCAATGGAGGAAAGTAGCTTAGTCCATTTAAGGTTTTCTCTATTTTATACTACTTTATACTTCAACTGCTCTGCCTTTTAGTGAAAAAACTCATAAATTTTGATACTCTAAGTACATTTTGCTGATAATACTTCTGTACTTGTATTTGTAATAGTGTATTTTTACACTATGGTATCACTGCTTTTACTAAAAAGATACAAATACTTCCACTACTGTTATATATAGTAATTAACATGCATGAGTACTCCAAGGTCATTTGAGTGCTACTGCATATTGTAAATGTTTGATTCTGCAACTCAGCATGTTCTGTGTGAACCTCCTGGAGGTCTGAAGGGATGTGAGATGATAATAATAATAATAAGACTGAAACATCACACTGTTTGGTTGAACTGCTGACAAAATGTGAGAAAAGATAAAGTGCGGTACAGTGTGGTAAAGTGACCACTAGCTGGAGTTGCTGCTCCACTTCACACACATTCTCTGGTAGGAGGATCAGTCTCTCATAGTAGTACACTCTGTGACCACTGGATGTTGCTGAAACATCACACTTTCTGCAAAGATGCCAACACTGGCACAAAGGTGCACTAACTAACAACAAAGACGCCTACATCAGCAGAGAATATGCTACAGTATCGCTGCTGTGACGCAATGCTAGGCAACATTTAAGATATGTTACAGAAGGTCTCAGTTTGGGGTAAATAATCCCTCATTCCGAATTTCTATTCTTCAAATGTTAATCCCCCAAAGGGAAAGTGAGATGAACAATGGATGCTAAGGGCACACTCAATCACAGTGCCCTAGAATCTTCATCACTGTAAAAGAGCTTTGTAGAGACATTTCTTTATAAAAATAGCTGTGGTTAAAGACACTCTAGCCACTGAAAGAAAAAAAGATCCAGCTCAGCCTCACGTTCATCTGGCTCAGTTTTGCAGTTTTTATTATTATGTTAAATACAGAAATACTCATTTTGTAAATGTCCCTGTTTTACCCGTAAAGACCTTTTTTTAAAGACATTTTCTTGTGTTAAAGGACTGCATAAATAAATAAACTTGTTTTGTATAAATACGTGCAGGAGGAGACAGATGTGCTATTTATTCTGTTCATTTTAAGGCATCTCACAGAGGCAACTCAGTGTAACACAGATGGACATAATTTTTGCATTTTACACACAAACAAAAAGGGCATAATGTTCTGACAAAGACCTCGTAGATGAAATGTTAAGTAATGTTTGTAATGGGAGTCAGCGTATTTATCTTTGCCTTGAACAAACAGATTATACAAACAGCTTTAAAGTGGCCTTTTTTCAGATTGTTGAATATACAGTACCAGTCAAACGTTTGGACACGTTTTCTTATTTAAGTGAATGGGAAGGTGTGTGCAAACGTTTGACTGGTACTGTGGTTTACATTTTAATTCTGGTTTCCCTTCGTTGAAAACCTGCCGGCAAGAAAGGTGAGATGTCAACGAAGCCGTTTAAACATACTTAAATTTTATACTAGCTTGAGAATCTGACATTTAAAACCACTTCCAGACCTCAGCACTAAAAAACATAAATAGCCCAATTTCTGCCTCAGCAACACTGTTATGGTCAGTCCACTTTTAGACAAAGCGCAGGATAGTACAATGAAACTACTAGCAAGACGTACAGAGAAGAAATGTCCAATTACACTCTGTCAGCATCTGTGAACTACTCCAACTGTCTTCCTGCTCTATTATGCAATTCAGTTACCTTAATAAGGTAAAGCAATTTCAAATGTCTGTAAATTATATGCTAAAGGTGTTGCAATACTGTCATTACAGAGACAGTTTCCCCTGACACTTGCTGTGCAATGAATACCAACAAGTGAAGTCAAGTCTATGATCAGTGCTGACAGCAGTCTGCTTTTACATTCTTGCATTCCACCTGCCACCACCCTCTGACACCCTGCCAGCACACACTCGCACATCCAATCTCAGGGGTCATGTGATCACCAGACTGAGTGACCTTGAATAGGGAGGTGTGGAAACAGCTACAGTACAAGTATGTTGTTCCATGAGACAGCACCAACACCGCATACACATGTAATCAAAAATAGAGCACCGAATGCTTGTTTCAACCGGCTGAGTGTTGCAGGGACTTACCGAGCGGGGAGCAGTGCGGTGGCAGAGAGCGTCGCTGCAGGCTGGGGGCGTTGGGAGGTTGAGGGCGGCTCTGACCATAGGAAGATTCACTAGGGGCAGCTGTGGCTTTGTGGAGAGGTGTGTCATCGCTGCCGCTGCTGGGATCTGCAGAGTGGGAGCGATGTCAAAGAACAGAGGAATGACATCAGTGACAGTGGCTTTATCAGGTTTCAAATTTAGTGTATCGACATGTATGAACATGTAAAAATATGTTCTATATTTAAAAAAAACAACCCACCCTGATTTTCTCACAACCTGAAACTGATATAGTTGCAGGCATGAGTAATTGCCTCACATCAATGAAGTGGTGACTGAACCACACACTGACCACCAGCCTACATCTCAGTGGATGGAAAAGTATTGGGCTACATTTGTCTGCACAAACTGCAAAAACACTTCTAACAGTACTTGCAATTTGTTAATAATTTCGTAAGACGTTTCCTGGAAAAGTGATTTGGTATTAACACTATGAAATTAGTATGCAATCTGACCTGATAATTATGCTCTTGATATTGTACTTTTCACACTGGGTCTTGTTTCTAATAATCAAGGCTTTAATTTGGTTTGGTAATACTGAGCGAATGCTGACAGCCTGTTTGAAAATGTTTTGTCCAGAGTATCCTCACCAGTGACAGAAAAACTGAAAGGTATCACATGATCCTCGATACAGCAGGTCAGTGATTTTACTATTGTGTCTTTCTTTTGTATTTTAAGGATCAAGTATCAGAATATCACTACTTTTCCTTGGAGAGTAATTTTTCTTAACTGCAGAAATTCACCAGGACTAGCAAAAAGCAGGATGCTGAAAACATTTTAATTATTCATAACAGCTGTTATTACGCCTCTAGCTCTCTGCAGAAATGAAAGGCTTTGATTCATAGACAAACTGAGGCCATAGCAACGAGTAGTCCAATGGAAAAACATCACCAAGAACAAACATTCCCTCCATATTTATTAGTACATTAGACTATCCAGCATTTAGGTTTACTTCGTCAGTAAAAGTGTTGCAAATCCGATAGCTCCAATTACTTATCATGAAATATTCAGCCCCTCAATCAATAACAGTGCTGACACAAGCTGCACCTATAGGTAACTCAGCACTCTGTCAGAGGAAAGAAGAACAGGCTCGTGCCCTTGAATTAAAGTAACACTATTCTGATCTGAGACTCACAGTCAACATACAGTATCCAGATAAATCAGAAGATGGTTCAAGGTGCCTGAAATCACAGATGAAACACAGAGCTGTTGTGCTGAAACATACAGTATACTGACAGTTCCAGTGTGTATCTTTCACATCTTTAGGCAAATTTTTAATCTAATGGGATTTATGCATGCAGAACAAAAAGGAATTAATGAAAAAAAGGGCAGAAAGATTTTTGCTTAAATGTTGAAGCTTCAAATGCTCTTTGACGGCGTATCACCAAAAACACAAAATCACTTCTGATGTCAAAATGCTCACAGCCTGTGTGAGATCTCCAGTGGGAACTCACTGCAATAGAGTGAATTTACCTGAGATAGTCAGCAGCCTCCATTTTTTTTTTTTTTCCAAATGCAGGCTGGACAAGGTATCACATTGGCTGAGGGGAGACGGTTAGAGGCTGACTCATACTGGTGAACGATTGTTTCTAGCCTGCATGTTCAGAATAAATCCTTCTCCTGCTGCCAGCCTCCTGTGATCAGTGATAAGTGTTACACCAGCAAGAAGCAGGAACGACTCGACTCCGCAGGTGACTAATTCACAACAAGCGAGAACAGACAGGTCAAGAATACATACTAATCTTTTTGGTCTTTCATTTGCAATCAAGCGTATCCTTCACATCCTTCCTATCACGTCTTCTGAATGTACAATTCTCATATCGTCCATTTCCCAATAATCTCCCTTTATCTATCTGCATTTCTCAATGAGGTTCATTTACCTTGGTGATTAAAGTTTTTGAAATACAGCACCAGTCAAAAGTTTGGACACACTTTGTCATTCAAGTGAAAAGGTGTGTCCAAACTTTTGACCGGTGCTGTATATAAATTCAGAAAAGATATCGTAAGAATAATGTTGATTATTTGTAATTTCTTATTTTTGTCAGATTAGTTTTATACCATTCTTTTTTTATTAGCAATTTGGAAGTGGCAGGATTAAAGATGTGACACAAGATGCTACAAAGGTTCAATCTGGATCTGAGTAACTGCAGTAAGAAACAAGTGTGAACTCTGTAATGATGCACATTGTGGGAGATCATATCAATCAAGCATCATTTTAGACAACAAATAACTTTTTAACTGGACTGAGAAGCACGTTTTTTTAAACTCTTTGTGAAAAAGCAGAGTAAAACTGCAGTAAAAATGTGTACACTGTTACACCTCAGTTTTCTTTTGATCAAAAAGATCAAAAACAAAAAAAACCCTTTCAGTCACCATATTGGTCATATACACTTTGAAGAAAAATAGTGTCTTTTTTCCTGATTGATTCACACAGTCGAGCGTGCAAAAACTGAAATAGAGGCTTACTGTACAATATTCATACCATGTCACAATGATTTTTTTCTGTTTCATCTACTGTGACTACAACTCCACCCTCAGTGTTGACAGACAAACTGTATCTCCAAACACACAGGAATCCTGCTGCTTGCCAGCCAAGTAGCGTACAGCATGAATGACACATGAGCATTCTGTGCGCTCATAAAAGGCTCCCACCGAGTTAACTGGACAGATGAATTCATCATAGCATCGGCTACTCTTACGAGGACGTTCTCACTCCCACAGTCACAATGTTTTGGTGGAGTGCATCCCCGATTGAATGTGGCTGCATTCGAGGCATACGGCGGCATACTAATAGAGCAGCGCTGTCTGAGCCAACAGCCTGAAGGGAAACACTGCCATGCATGCTGCCAGTCATGTATATGCTGTCTGAGCTACCCCCTACTGATTTACTATCTGGTAGACACCCATCTATTCACAGCAGCATAACTAGCATTACATTTTTTTTGTTGAAAAGAATACATGTGAATTTGAAATAGGCTTACAAATTCATGATAATGGAACAACAGAGAAGCTAACAAACAAAGACAACAATGCCAGTAAAAGACAGATCAGGCCACACTTACATGACTGCAGGTTATCATCTTGAGCTGTGGCTGTTTTTTGAAGAATGAGTGTTAAAAATGGTACAAAATAACCAAGTAAAGTGTACATTGGAGCCTTTTTTTGATGGATGCTGAAGCGGAAAGAGAGATCATTATCTGGCCTGAATGCACTTAAAGTTTGAGGAGGGGATTCACAGGCTGGTCAGAGGTGACCAGGGTAAAATCAGCATCACAAATTATGCAGTCATACCACACCCTGACTCTCTTTTCGACACATACTATAGCTGCCGGCACCACTTTTTCCATTTCAGAGATTATAAATAGGAAAGAGGAGACTGCTGCAGACATGTGAAGTAGTTGCTGAGGCTGAGGCTGGGGGGCGCACCCTGCAAAAGACAACAGCTGTTTTCTTTTTTTTTCTTCCAGTCTGAGGATCCTGCCTGTACCAGCAGCAGCAGGTTGGTAGAAGACAAAAAAGTGGTGAGCAGGGAGAGTCAGCAGTCAGAAGCTCCCCAGCTGTCTACTGAAACAAATGTAGTGACACTTGAGCAGAGGACAGCATTAACTCATCATCATGTCTGCCAATCAGTGCACTCATTACAGATGCCACAGACCCACTTGTGCTTTTAATGCGCTCGATTTTACAAAGCAGCTTTTCTACGAGTATATATTTTGGATGGTTTAAATACATTTTATCTGATTTGGATCGGTTTATATAAACTAAGAGTGATTCCTGTTTGAATTCGTCCCTCTTTCTTTCATAAATGTCACAACACAGGAGGGGAAACAGGATTTTTTTATTGTATGTCTAACCATTTTTCAGACAATAAATGGTAAATGCTTATATTCAGTAAATACTTTCTCTGTAATAATTCTCTTTTTTAAGTCTTAACTTCCCAGCTTGTTCACATTTTCCTATCTCAATCTCTATTACCTGCAGAGATAATCAGTTTGTCAACTGAGTTTTACATACATCACTGATTTCTCTAAATGAAGGCTGCAGGAAGCTTATGAGAGGTGGCGTCAGACTGAGCACCAGGATCTGATCTAGATAAAATGCTGCAGTATGCAGGCTGAAGAGAGACAGCGGAGGGAGGAGATGAGAGTGACTTTTAAGATTTTTGCATCAAAGGTTCTGTAGTGCAGCAGCTCTCAGCGCTGACTTGTTATAAATGAATGAAAGAATTAAAGGAAGCGAGTAGCCGTTACTATAGTAACTGAGGATAGTAGGAGCAGCCACTACTTCCAGTGAACTAATGAGGAGATGTATCTGGGATAAAGCACAAATGTGGAGTATCATTTTAATCAGATTGAACATCATCTGCTTGATGTCTGAGACTCTCTTCAGTCTGTCGAATGTTAAGCTGAGGTAGACGGAGCGTAACTCACGCTGAGAGGGTCGGCAAGGATCGCTGTGACTGCTGTCGTTAGATTGGTTGCTGGACACAGACGAGACACTTGAGCTCCGGACGAAGCCGAAGGAAGCCAGACGGGCAGCTGGCAGGGCAGAGAAGCCTGGAGGACGGAGACCAGACTGGCCTGGTTTGAGCAGGAGGCTCTTGGGGGAGGCCTCTGGACCTGACCTCCTTTGCTCTCCTAGAGGTAGATGGGAGAACATGCGATATTACAGTAGCAGTGGGTGAATCATAATTTAAGCACTGATCTTATCATTTAATCACAACAGAATGCTTTAAGTCAACTTGGAAGCGTAAGAATCAACCTTTTAATGAAGTTCACTGACTCAATTTACCAGTAAAGTCCCTACCAGCTCTGACCAGAAATAAATTCAGGATCCTAGTTTTATTCAAACTGTAGCTGCACAGTTAGTGACTCCTATTGATTGTAATGACAAACCAAAACCCAATGTGATTTTGTCTTCTGATATAAATAATAGCACTAGTATCTTGAAAAGGAATATTCAGAAGACTGAGTCAAATCTGCTGTGGAGTAAAAAAAAAAGCTGGTTAGATTGTGGTTTATGAAGTGAGCAGGTAAAAATATGCAATGCAAGTTGTTAGGATATGTGAGTAACGCTGCTATCAAATACTTTGCACTTCAAAGAGAGTTTAAGTGCCAAAAGCCGAGCCTCATCCATAAGCATGACAGAAGTAAACTAGGGTAAAACTAGGGTAAGGATAACTTCTCTGCAGCTCCACGACAAGGGGATGTGCACAAAAAGTATGCAGAGAAATCTCCTATAAAATTATTTTCCCATAATAGTCTAACACTTTTTTTTAACAACATGAGCAAAAATGTAAACAATATGTTAAATGAGCTTTTGTGTTCCCTTATTTGAAGTGGGCAGAGTGTTTGCCCTACCACTAAATAAATTTCTCTTTTAACCTGTTCTGACAGCAGGAAGCCATCTCACCTGTCGGGTCCTGGTGACCTTGAGTGGACGCTCCAGCTGCCTGAGCAGACTGGCTCAGGCCTTGTGCTGACCTTTGACCTGTCTGCTGAACTCTTGTCTTCGCTGCAGGCTGCCTAGTAACCGCCCCTAACCCCAGCTGAGGTCTAAGAGCTCTGGGGGAGCGGTAGACACTGCCTCCGTCTTGGGAAACATGCTGTTGAGAGACATTACCAATTCAATTGATCGGATCATCCAGTCACTGTCATGACAAATATGATTTCTACTGACGGCAATAAGATGATATGATATAGTTTTGGCGATAACAGCAAAGAGCATCCCATAACCCCACAGATTTGTCCCAACAGTCACAGAGAGGTCACTGTTAGCGTGTTTCTGCAACAAGTCTCAGATATGGGTAAAAGTAAAGTTAAAGTAAACTGACCTCTTCTGCATTTGGCAACTAGAACTTGCAATGCTAGCATTACTGTTTAGATGCACATACCTTGGTTCTTCACAATTAAAGGATGGGTTCACAATTTTTCTGTCTTAAAACAATAGTCAAGTGCCCGAATGAACATTAAAATAGGTTTTTCATGCAATAATCATTCTTCCTGTTCATACTGGCCATTAGAGGATCCCTTCATAATGCACTTATAATGTAAGTGATGAAGGCCAAAATCCACAAGCCTTCTGTGCAAAAATGTATTTAAAAGTTTATCTGAAGCTAATATGAAGCTTCAGCTGTCCAAATTTGTTAAATCAAGAAGTTATCTTTCAATGTTAGTCTTTTTAGTGCCACAGTCCCTCTTTTTGTTACTATACTTCCACCGCAGTTCAACAGGGAAACACTGTCTGAGGAAACACAAAGAGGGAATTTGATGCTAAAAAGACTGTACATGTAGCAGATATCCACTTGATATGACTAACTCAGACTGCTGAAGCCTCATATAAGCTTTGAAGGGAAGGCCGGTATGAACAGGAGGAATGATTACAGCGAGGAAAATCTCTGTCAGTGTTCACATGGGCACCTGACTGTTGTTTTAAGACACACTTGAAAAGTTGTGAACCTGTCCTTTAAGAGGTCAAAAAAGAAAAAAAAATGCAATTTTTATTTTGTTAAAGCTTCAACCAATAATGACATGCAGCTCTGTCGTGTGAATACATTAAATCAAAAGAACACTTTCTCACCTCCTGATGATATTTCTCAGTCACCTCCTCACGTGAGCTGTCCGACTTCCCGCTCAGAGAATGAGAGCCTGTGCTGCTCGGAGGCTTCAACCCTGACCCAGACCTCTGCATTTCCTGGCGATATTTGTCAAACAGCAGGTTGGAGGAACATAGCACCGGTGCGACTTTGGGTTGAGGACCAACTTTCGGATCTTTATGAGCTGGTGGGCTAGAGTATGAAGACAGTCTAAGTGGGTGCGTAGAGGCTTCGAGTGGGGCATCTGCAGTTTGTGGTTTTGCTTGAGGATTTTTCCGAACATAGGTGATGATTTTTGGTCGGACATTTTTGGGTTTCTGAGGAGGAGAAGACCTCCTGGCTTCAGGCTCCCTCTGCTGAGACATGACAGGTTTTGGGATGCCACTGCTCAAATTTGTCTTACTTGGTGGTTTGATTGTTTGACTTAAAACTCTCTGAGGGGAGCTGCTGCGCTCCAAGCTCAGTGCCCTGACGCCCTGCACCTTGGCTGGAGAACCAGGAGGTCGTCTCTTGGGCGAACAGGAGGTAGTTTTGGGGGAAGAAGGAGTTGCTGGTCGACTAGGGCTTCCCCATGGCTTCCTCCTCTCTAGACTCGAAGAGCTGGAGTTGACGATGTTCTCAAAAGAGCCCTGCTTTTTTAAAGTGTTATCAAAAGAGAGCTGCTTCTTTAAAGTATTCTCAAACGAAGGCTGTTTTTTAACACCCTTGTCAAAAGAGTTTTGTTTCTTCATTGTGTTATCAAATGGTACTTGTTTCTTTATGGCTTTGGATTCAATTGATGACTGAGTCCCCTTTGTACCTGTTTTGGGTGGGTTGTAGTTCACATCGGGGGCCTCATCAGCTTGTGTGCTTTTATCCATTTTAGTGTTGCTTTCTTCTGCAATGGGTAAAGCCTTATGTTCAGTGCTTCTTCCTCTATCACACCCTCCCTCTAATGAAACAGTATTCCCTGTTTTATTTAGCTGGTTATTGTTCTTCCTGTGCTTCTCATTGACATCTTCAATTTGCACCTTACACTGAACATTGCTCACTTGTGCTTCTGATATGACATCCTCCGAATGAACTGTTGAATTCAAATTCATATCCACATTTTTTGGATGTATTGTGCTTTTTCCTGAAATGGTGGAATGGTGTTCAGCTCTTTGAGAGGACTTTTCTCTCTCGGAAATAGTGTTGCAAGTCTGGGAAGCCAAAGTCAGGTCCTCTGAGATGGTTGAGTACGGACCAGAGGCAATGTGCCAGGAGTCTGTTGTTTGTGTCCTGCCAGCAGTGTCCATAGCAGTTGCCATGCTTGAAATGGTGGACAGACAGGACACAAAGACATCAGTTTCAGAGCTTAACTCAGTCCTGGACACTTCTCTGCTCTCAGATACATGACTGGATTCCTGTTCACTGGCACCATGTAGAATAGTTTTCCTCTCTTCTTTGCTCTTTTTATCTGTCCCCTGTTTTACTGTGGCTTTGCTGCATGAGGAAGGTTGATCTTGAAGCTCCTCACGATCTGCAAGCCCGACAAAATCCTCTCCATCCTCCACCAGGTACGCCTCCAGCTCCTGACACTCCAACATCTCAAACTCAGCCAGCTCGGGGTCATCGCACTGGGAGTCCATACCCCAGATGATGACCTTATCTTGGTCTGCTGTTTCAGTCATCAGCCCGGACAGAGTGCTGGTGTCACCTGTCCTCCTGCCATCCTCTGTCCTGATATCATTTGCGTTGGCATCACCGTCAGCCAGCTCGCCATCCTCCCGGTTATTATTGCTTAACTCCCCCTGGCCGAAGGGCTCGCACATTTTGGAAACAGCTCTGAGTTTACCCTGCGCTCAAGAGCACTTTAAAAATCAGTCATCCATGTCATCAATTACCAAACAGTCTGTCTACCCATCAAAGAGTCTTAATGTGCAGCAGGAGCCTAGAACTGATGTTCACATTTCTTTCCAGTATGCCAGTAATCCAAACGTTGAATATCATATCTAATTTGGAAGATGGATCTTCATAGCATCTGGGTTCCTTATCCTGCATAAAAACAATAAATAACAAATAAAAAGATCAACAAAATGACAGATGTCTTGACAAGAAAGTATTTAACATGTAAGCTCTTCTAAAATCCAACAAAATACAGTAAACACTTAATTTTCGGTCTACTTTAGTCTGTCACTATGAATTCATAATTGTTTTTCAGGCTTTATCACTCAGCAGTGACATCACAGCACCTTACAACATGATAAACCCTGGAACATGTCCAGATTATATTAATTTATTGTTTCAGAGCCCTAAATGAACTATTGTCAGGAGGCCCAGAATTTCTGGCACAAACTCTGTGAGAAGGCACTACTTTTTCAAACGACCAGTCCTTTTTAAAATGCAAAAGCTTCTTAAATGTATTTAGAAAAGGAAACTTCATAAGGAAATTGAATCTCAAGTCTGGCTTCTTCCTTATCTGAAGTGTATTTTACACCATGTAACTGAATCCTATACTTAACAAGTGAAACAATACAGTCTATGAGTAAGTCTAAGAAGTAAATCAGGTCACTGGGAACAACGTGACACATGTTCTCACATCTGTGTGACAGAATGTCTGATTCAGTATCAGATGCCCTGCATGTGTGATTGCATGGCTTTCAAACAAAACCTTACAACTGGGGCTGTAACTACTGTAGCAGAGAGAGAACTAATGTGACAATGAAGATTTTGATATGTGTCTTGTGGGGCCGCTTGTTTTGGTTAAGTTTCTTCTTAACCATCACTTTCTGGGATTGTCTCTTTACAACTATCAACCGTCTCTACAACAAGAACACTTTCATTCTGCGGCAGTTCTACATTTCTGTAATCCCCAGCATTCTCCCTTGGCATCAGTCACTACATACTGTTGCATTCACAGTTAAAATACTCATGTAAATACATGAAATGCTACCAATCCCAGAACATATATAGCAGCATGTCACTGTTTGACATGAGACCATCTTTTTGTTGTCCTTGAAGAGGAGCTATGTGGTTGTGACACTGACATGCTGTGCTGTGGGGGGAGCAGGTGGTAGTTAAGCCTGTTTGCTCCTACATTAGCTATGAATTGGTTCACATTTGCAGTGTTTACATGTAAAAACACTCATGACAAGCCACATTGTGAACTGTTGAGTACTACTGCTGCTCTCTTCCTTAGGATTTTCCTATGGTGATTTGACTTTCTCTGTGTGTATTTTATAACTTCCGCAAGTGCCTGTCACACTGGAGTGCACCATTAGTCCCATATCAAGTGATCTCTCCAATAAAACACATGAGGAACTGGTCAAAGACCAAATTATACTGGTGTGTAACTCTTAGGGTGGAAAAAAATATGCCAGGAGTCAGGAGCATGTGGGACTGACTTGCCCAGCTGAGATCATTAGGGGAACTACTTTGGACGTTCAAAGAGCTTAAGACTGTCAAAATACATTTTAGGTCTTTTTGTACACGGACCCAAAGTCTGGTCACTCTGCATTACTGCATTTACTAATTGCTAAAACCACCCAGTGATTATTAGCAGCCAGCAGGTGTGTTCACTTGTTCTGCTATTTAGCACAGAGGGTTTCAGATTAGACCCATACTGCAAATTGGAAGAAATCAGTGGTGCTTCTTCTCTGCTGCTTCCCTTCATCTCGTCAACTAAAAGCTTATAATAAAGGAGGTCTGCAACTGACCTATTTCCTGAGCGGACTCTTGTACGGCACAGAGAGCTCTGACAGACCCTCAGATCTCAGGCAGCGACTCTTTCTCACAAAAGCATCCGCACATGAAGTTCCCACCTCGCCACGTCTCTGTAGTTATTCAGCTTTGCTTGTCATGTCAGCAAGGTACCATAAATTAACCTTTAAGCATAAAAAGCACCTGATGTCACTCATTTTTCCACTGAAGTAGTCATAACTGTACAAAAGGCTTTGATAGGTTTTGGGTCTAGTTTCTAATTTCATGTCACAAAAATACAATAACAGAAGGAAGTAAAAGCTATTTTATTCCAGTTATGCAGTAATATTTGTTGCTAAAAAGGATACCACCAGGACTGAAAATAGAAGAGCATTTAAACAGCTAAGGGCAAAAGCAAAGCTGAACTGGTGAATTCTTTGTTTGTCTGTTTGTTAGACTCATCGGCTGATTAGCATGAAAGTTGACTGACTGCTGCTCCACCTCATGCTTTCACTCCACAGTTACTGTATCTCCTAATAAATTCACTTACACAGCAGGAAACGTCATCTCATTTCCCTTCTTATGAAAATAAAACTGTGTTGTTGTGTGATAATAAGCTGCATGCTTAGAGCAAGGAGGTGAAATACTAATGACTTCAAAAGATACAGGCTACAGTCTTGTTTTCTCCTTTTCTCAGTTTTACTTTTCTGGAGGTGGACTCAACCATTAAATGCAAAGACGGTCTTAATACTTCAATTTCTGTTTTTCGCAGCACAGGCTAACACACTAAACGCTGTCTCAGCACCTGCACTGCAGAACGGAGACCAATGAATCAGGTTCTTTTACACCTGCGCCTCCCCCCACCTCCCTATCAGGTACTCTATAGTCACTGTGCTGCTGGTCGACCACATAAAGCCACAAAACTCCCTCTGGGTAACTGAGTAACGGATTACACTTAAAGATAGATTCTTATATCACACTGACAAGCGATAACAAATTGGAAAAATTAAGTTTCAAGACGGATGCTGCAGTTTAGTGACAGGATCAGTTCTGCTGCAGCCATGATTGTTTCACCATCCCTTAAATCGATTTCTGACTCCAAATCGATGTACTGCAGACCACTGCAAGGATACAACAGTCCTGTACATCATATGACACACATCGGCACATTACTCAGTTACCAATAGAACGGTAAACTTGGGAACACTCAATATTACATATATAATATTATAATATTAGGAGCTGCAAATGACAACAAATGGAAGTTAAAGAAACAAATAAACTTTGCTTGCTTCAAGTCATCTGAAAGAGATTAGATTTTTTTTTCCTACCTGCCTCAATTTGGTGAGTGACGGTGTTCTCACTCAGTGCATTTCATCATTTTCTGCTTCACAGTCTCTCGTATAAATGAAACGAAAGCATTAGAGAGATAATTAAACTTGTTAATTTATTTCAACCTCTTTCTCCTCACAAATCTCTGGAGTGCTGCACATCATAGTACAGGCAAGAAAGAACAGCATGCTTCCACTTTTACTGACTGAAATAGTGCAAGTAGACTGAGTGACTGAAGTGATTTTCCTCACTTCCTTTACCACCCCATGTGCCATTTCCACCCACACACCATATACAAATGTCCATGCAGCCTGTCAATGTGATAAGTTCATTCCTGCATTGACCCTGTCGCCTCTATCCTTTAGTATTCCTTTGTATTTTTCCATTCATGGTTTCCCTGCTGCTGCAACAGCTGATAATGTTCCTGCTGTGACACCATCATGGCACGAGCGACATTGAGGAAATTTATGTTCTCCCCAACAACATGCTTCCCTGAACATGTTTCCCCATCCCCCCATTGTTGAACAACTCACCCTGCCACCTGCCTCCTGATATGCAGCGAGACCTTCATCAGGGCGTCTTATGAAATCTGTGCATCTTTGCTCGAGTGCTTGTGTGTGTGCTCGAACAACTTGATTCTCTCTGTGAGATAAAAATCTTTAGATCTACTATACTGTAACAGGCCAATTTTTGAAGCAGAGCCAGGCTTTCATTTGTCCACCAAGCTTCACTTGATGCTTAAACTAGAGTCCTCATGAAATATTGAGGATGAATGAAAATGGAGGCACCAGTCTCCCTCCCACTTTAACGCTTCAGCGAGCCTGCCTTCTTTGTGTAGCCAACCAAAGCTTACAGAAGATCTCCCGTTGTTGTGACTTGGGCAAATTGAAGAAGCAAAGGTGTGTGTGTATGTGTATGTGTGTGTGTGTGTATAATAAGGCACATCAAGCACAGAGGCAACATGCATACCAGAAACATGTTCATGTGACATGATACTGTACATTTACCTTATGTAAATGCAAAAATATGTAATATTAACGCCTTTTGTGTTAAATTAGTGTAATCAGCAAGCTTCCACAGATAGATAATGAAGGCCTGAGATGCTGTGGAGACCCTGACATCTTACATAATGTAAGGAAAAAGCCCACAATCTTCAAGTCACTCAAACCACACAGGCAGAAAACAGTCACTTCACTATTGTTGGTGTCAATTCATTTAATGCATGCTGCCTTGTTCCTCATTTTACAGTTTCTAAATATAAAGTGCATGAACACACATGTTCCCCAAACAGAACAAAACAGAGGAAGCACAGGCTGCTCTGCTCTTCACATGGAGGACACTAGAAAATAAACATTAGCAGAGGTGAAAAGAACATAATGCAAGGTCTGACCCCAACACACACACACACACACACAAACACACACTCTGAGGTGAGCCCACCTATAGAGAGGTTACCCCTTTTTTTTTCCAGCTTGACTGTATGCAACAGCTACACTGTGATTTGCACTCCTGGAAATAATTACACAATGACTTGGAAATAACAACGTTAATATACAAACAGCAGCAACAACAGGATCATCTGCAGTCTCTCCAGCAGATGCAGCAGTGTCAATAAATCCAATTAGGACTGCCGTTGATCTGAGATTGAGATTGAGAGAGAGAGAGAGAGAGAGAGAACAGCCGCCCTCCACGGTGTTGAAAATGGAAGTCCTTACCGTTTAGGGTTCAGGTAATCCGCTGGTGAAGAGCTCGAAGGGTAAGAGAGGAAGAGGAAGGAGGGACACATCCAGCTCTAGCCGTGATGAAGAGGATAGAGTCTGCAGCATCGCTGGAAAACAGGGAGGAGAGGAGACTCAACGCCCATGCCAACACAGGCTCAGGTCGCCCCCTGCAGGCCAAAGCTTCCATTTATTTTTCCATCGTTATTTAGACCAAAAAACATTCAGTAACATACAGCAGTTGACACAAAAATAAACTTTTTTGAGGAAGAAAAGTAAATCCAAACCCATATGTGCCCATGTTTCACCTCTGGATAATATTATAGCCTCTTTTTATTAATGTTTTATCGTTTTAATTAGAGCAAACACGTCTTACACAAATAAAAATCAATTATTACTATAATAAGCAACTAGATAAAATTATACGATTCAACTTTTCTTCCCAAACTGTTTTGTAAATATAGAATATTTTTCATGTATTGTGAATATTATTCTGCCTCAACACATACTGAAAAACAGGAAAATGTACAGAAAACAAACAGCAATGTAACATAAACAGCATATTTAACATTATAGTGGGAGGTGTGCACTTATCACTTAAGAATGAAAGGCAAAGTCAGTGGTTTTAACTTTCAGCATTTATTTACAGCAGGAACCACAACCATGCTCAGCAGCTGACTTTCACCACTCATATACATAATATATATATATATATATATAAATAAAGATATATACATATATATATATATTGTCTGTAAACATGTTTATAACTTAGCAGTACAACAAAATCTACATCTTTTACATCTTTTTTCAAGCTTCATAAAATTTGGAAAACATTTAGTGCAGCATGCAAAATTTTACATGAAACAGTGTCATGGACAAAAAAAAAAAAAAAAAAAAAAAAAAAAATCAAACAACTTGTGGTTTCACTGGCAAAGATGAAGCCTGGCTTAATATTTTACATCCAACTCAAAAGGGAGATGACATTCACCTGATGGGCGACTCTTTCTTTCCGTCACGCTTGCAACGGAAGATTTGATAGATTAAAGCTGTTTGCTGGTTTACTTACAGATAAGCAAAAGTTGCAAAAAAATGGGCAGTGACTTTCAAAATGAAAACTGTATTTACAGGTGAAAATAAAGCAGCAATAAAACGCTTGTATCAGATTACGTCTCACAGATCCAAACATCTCCAAGTTGAAAATGAAGCCTAGTCGATGCAAGGACGGAGGAACTGAAAACAATGGACAACATCGTGTGTAGTGAACGTTATTTACAAAACAAAATTGTGGACGGAAAACTAATGTTCTGCAGCACAATCTCATCTGACAATGTGGCTTTGATATCTTAAAATGTAATAAATTACATACATTGTATTTATATACAAAGCCATCTTAAAACTTCAATTCTATCTTTAGAAAAAATCTATCCCAACTATGTGAATAAATAGTGTTTGTTTGGCGTATAATCCAATTAAAATCCTACAAAATTTAGCTTCAAGTTACATCAATAGTTTCTCCCAATGCAACATAAATGCTACCTTGTTGCATTTCCAGTCTGTAGTCAGCACACATACCTCGATATGTCACTGTGAGCTTTTAGCTGCCCTGGGAATCTGTACTCACTCACAGTCAGCTTTCATTTCCATATGTCATTAAATAATGACTGGCGGGCAGAGCCACTTTCAGATATATTGTACATCTAAACTGCTTGAGGCATGCTGTTGCAGATAGTGCAGTTTCTGAATAACGCAGTTTTTGGCTTTTAAAAATGAAAGCAACAGAAACCACAAGTGTTCAGTATCTCTTGTGCTTCAGTCCGTTCAGATGTATGCAAACTAAACAGTGAAAATGGTCCACTAAGGTGAAATTTCTCTTATATATTAAACTTTAGGCTTTTCAAAATCCATAGTGTACATTATATACAGACAATCTATATTTCACAATGTTAGCTGGTGAGAGAGTAACACTATATCTCCAAAGGCGTAACATTCATTTGAAAAAAGGAGGCACTTAAAAAACATACAGTATGTACTCTGTAGTTTCTAATAAGTCCATTCACATTGGCAGCTTTTTTTTTTTTTTTTTTATCTTTGGCTGAATGAGACAAGTGCAACTCCCTGATGGAAACATCACTGCTGTATTTGATCTCTGGTAAAACGTGTGCTGCGAGGAAACTCTCCATCAGTGAAAAGACAAATTCACCTCTTATCAACTCTTTCATGCAGAGAAATACTGATCACAAAGTACTGTAGCGGATTATTCAGAGCACCATGCTGCATTTCTTTGAGATACGCTCTTCTTTACTTGCTCAATAACGAAACGCATTGTTTCAACACACAAAGTTGTACCTTTGAGAAAAAAAGTACCACTAGAAAGAGAGATAGATGTATCACAAAAGGCACTGAAGATGCAGAAATTCTCAGATGTGTTTGAGAATCATTATTTGCTCGACACATTATTCTTAATTAATGCAAATCAATTACAGTGTGATATAAAAGGGATGTGGATTGAAAAAATAATCTCCCATGGGATTTGGACACAGTAGCCAGCACTGTGCCTCCTACCGCAACAAGACGTTTACTGGACCATTGGCTAAAATGTCTGCAAACATGCCAAAATAAATGATGAGCCTCATTCATTTTTTTTTTTGCAAAAGGTTTTGTCTTTCGTAATGTTCTTAATGTGAGCGGCCAACATTTCAACATGTTGAGCAATTTCAAATACTGAACTCTTATTAAAAATAAGCTGACGTCAAATATACTATTGCAAAACAATGAATAGGGGTCATCATTCTGATATTCTGCAGATTCAAGAACCCTAAAAAAAAGTTTAATAGGTGAATGTAAAAACAGATGCTTTGATAAAACCTCCATTTCGTTAAAAACTACTTGTGCTTTGCCTTTGGTTGCTTTCTACAGATTGAGCTGTGTTTCTGAAATTGATTTTATCAAAGTGGAAAACATATAAAAACTACCTAGAGAATAAACAGAAGTCTGAGATAAAATCTTGGCTTTCAGCGGTAAAGAGATTCTTTCCCCTAAAGTTCTAATAAGCCTTTTTGCTTCTATCAAAACAGCCAAATTAGACGACATATTTGGCTGCGTTTAGGAAACAACTCAAAGTTCTGATTAGAGGGGGGTGAAAGAATCTCCGCATGTCTCCTGGATTTGCAGCTATTTCAGAGAATTGAACAGATGTGAATGTTGATATGAAGAACAGAGCCAGAGAAGATTAGTGAACCTCCTGCCTCCTCACGAATCGTCGTCATCTCCGTTGGCGTTTGTGTTGTGTAGGAAGGCTTCCTTCTCCGGGGCCATGGGCTCTCCCTTTATTGTGCAGGGGGGAACGTAGGTGTTGGACCTAGTCAACACTGCCTCTGCACTGTTGCGAATACCGTAGCCGAAGTAGATGAATAAACCTACAAATGGTGCAGAAACATTACAGCAAAGATGTTAATTCCTTTTCAAAGCAATCAGTTAAGTAGAGATAACATTTGGTATCGTTGGCATTAAATCCAAAGCACCTAAAACCATCCAGATGGCAAAGCGCATCCAGGTTCCTCTGTCGAGCTGCATCATCAGGTACACGTTGATGAACATACTGATGACTGGGACGAACGGCAGCAGGGGAACCTGTGAGGAGAGCGTGCATTTAATTACATTAAAACCATACATATTCAAAAAATACTCTAAAAACCATATAGTGACAAACGGAGAGATAGGTGGCTGAGTGGGTAATGTAACGTTGCAGGGAAATTCCTGACAATCAATCCTGTTGTTGCAGCACCTTTCCAGAGGAAACAGACTTCATTTAACTCTGTGTCTTCTCTTAAACACAATGGCCACATCTTTTCTGACTGTGCGATCAAGGATTGGGGGAAAGACTGTTCAAGTATTCTTAATTTTGACACAACAACCAACCTTAGATAATTTTTCCAGTGATTTTCATATTTTTAATCCAGTAACCACCTAAACCTTAAAATGTTCAAAAGTAAAAGAAGCATTTTTCATAGTTTGACGACATCACATGTACATTCTGTATTTGCTTGTTAAAACTCTAGTGGCTACAGCATATTGCATCATTTTACATAGAGGACATTTCCTACTAAAATCAGCCTGGATTATCTGATATATCCACTATAACTAAAGTTCCATAGACTTGAACAATGAACAACTTTACATTTGTGCCAACTACTTTAAAAAGCTTGAAATTTTAGGTTACTTCATATTTTCCAGGCAGCCATTAGGTTCCGTTCATTTAATTTCATTACAGCATGAAAACATACAGCAGTGATGTAGATGCACAGAATCTGACTGCATTGAAATACAATGAAATAAAAGTGATGAAATGTTCACTATGGTGGCATTTCAGGAGTCTGCAAGTTGATTGCAACAATTAACTGAAGTCAACAATCATTTTAAAAACTTACTGTGTACTTGGTAAACAGTCTGCAACGATGTAAAGTACACAAAGTTTGTTGCCTTAAGCTTTCAGTTACCAGTTAGTCAGTTTAGGATCAATAACAGAGTCTGAAGAGCAAATAATCCTCATTTCACTGTTTGCTTATTGATGTTTGCTCTATTCACTGTCAAACAGCTGTTAAACTGCAATAAATCTGTTTCTTTTTAAAAAAGGCTTTTTATGAAACGTTCAGTGTACAGATGAGTCATTGAGATCTGCAGAGTAATTACACATCACGCTCATCGCATTCTGTGTCATTTTGTAAACGCAACTATGAAATAATATGAAAAAAAAACGATTTAGTGGAAGAACACACTACCTCAAAGGCAAGCTTGGCCTTGCTCTGTGGCTGCCTCCACACGATGAAGGTGATAATCAGACAGAGCGCCATGATGATAGTGAGGACAGACACTGACCAGGGTGCCAGCCCTCCTTGAACAGCTATAACACTGAAGACACATATCAAAACACCTGGAGGGAAAAATAAGACAGATTTATCAGTATCTAGTATCATTATCCATCCAGTTTCCTCTGAGCTATGTGTGTAAGTGTCTCACCGAGTATACTGGTGCAAATGTTGACGGCAAAGCCGGACAGAGGGGACGGGTCTGTGTTTGAAGGGAAAAGGAGGTTCTTGATGGTGAAGCGATCCTCCGGCTGTGGTAACATGTCGATTTTCCCCTCGTTATAGGACTCAGGTTCAGGTTCGTCCTGAGTGTTGGCCATCTCATAGGCCGCGATGGACTGTTCGGGCTGGTACCTTAGGATGGCAAAACAGTCAAAACCAGTCAAAGAAACTTCATGACTCCTAAAACTGCTGTGCACTAAGGCTGAGGACTCACTGGTAGCTTTTTAAAATCCTAACCACGTTTAAACCTATCTGAATCATTAAAATTATATTTGACCTGTGTAAATTCTCAGTGTCTATTCTCATCCTCAAAGACTTTATGATCCTGTGTTTGAAAATGCATGTTTGATCAAGAGGAAGCTGAAATTGTAAGTGTCTTAAATACTTAAACACGCCTGGCCTGACTGGTCTCACTAGCTTCTGACTGGGGATTTCCTTCCCAGTAAGAAGATGGACAAATAAGGTGTTATACAACCTGGTAATCCTCTAGTGTACCGTCAGCCGTAGGCTTGATATATAAACTGAGAGATGAGGTTTACCTGAGGACCAGCACGCAGGCAGCCACCAGAGTATAGGCCAGCAAAGTGCCAATGGACATGAGGTCAACCAGGTCCTTCAAGTCAAACAGGAAGGCCATCACCGCTGCAGGACACAAGGGAAAAATACACAACGTCAGTAAGAAGATAGACGTCTTCAAACCAATCCAAAAGGTTAAACAATACACAATCACCAGAGTATGCAAACATTGTATTTATTTTAAAGATAATTCATACTTATAAAAGTATTATATAAAACTATATCATAGTAGCTGTACAGTAAGGGTATAAAACTGTTACTGTACAGCTCAATTCATTTACAACCCTATGTAATTCTTCTACATCCTCCTTCCACAGTTTAGCACTGTTACCTCTGGCCTCATCTCAGCTACCTACCAGACATAAGCCCTGCCACCAAGGTGGAGATGATGGGCGTCTTCCTCTCGCTGACATGCGCCAGAAACGAGAAAAGCAGGCCGTCGCGAGCCATAGAAAAGATAATGCGTGGCAGCGGAAACATGGAGCCGAGGAGACTGAGCCAAGGATGAAGGAAGGAGGAGGAGGAGGAGGCAAAGATTTATAACTTAAAAGAAATATTTGTTAACTCTGGTTTTCACACAAGGCCTCAACTGCTGCCATGCCCAGCCTGACATCCTGATGAACAACACAGGATGCTGTGCTCAGGATGTTGCTGTGCCAGCTTCGTAAATCAATCAGTTTGAAATTTGCAGGACTATCTTTATGCTGTATGTCCATCTTGGTTTTGGTTGAGTGCTTGTGTTGAGGCCATGTGTACCAAGAGTGTCTTGTAGGGTTCTGATGGGAACCCGACCAGTGAGTGGGTTAAGGTTGTCAGCTCACCTGCCACAACACCTGATGTTACTGTAGCTGTTAGAGGGGTTTTGGTTCGTGGGCTGATTTTAGCCAAACATTTGAAGAGCAGGCCATCTTCCGCCATGGCCCAGATCACTCTCGGCATTGGGAACATGGAGCCTAGTAAACTAGTAGGGGAGAGAGAGAAAAGCATGCCATGCAGGTGAATTCACACAGTTAGAACATTTAACAGGGGATCGGTGTGTGGATAAAGTAAACTATTAAAAAAATGCCCCAAAGTACACAGTAATTGCTTTTTAAGCAATTACATATGCATCAACTTTAGGTATACAGATTGCAAGCCAAAAGTATGTGGACACCTGAACCAGTGATTCTTGAACATCTCATTTAAAGCACTGTAACAGCTTACACTCTTCTGGAAAGGCTTTCCATGAGATGGCTGCTGGGTTTTACTGCCACTCAGCCCCGAGAACATTAGAGAGGTCAGTCACTGTTGTTGGCTGATAAGTCTGCATCGTAATTCATCCCAAAGGTGTTGGATCGGGTTGAGGTCAGGGCTCTGTGCGGGCCAGTCCAGGTCTTCTACACCAAACTACACCAAATCTCGTGTTGAAACGGGGAAAAGGGCCTGCCACAAACTGTTGCCACAAAGTTGGAAGCATGCTATAGTTTAAAATAGTATTTCCCTTAAGTGGAACTAAGGACTCCAAGCCATGAAAAACCAGACCAAAAGTAAACACGTCCACATATTTTTGGCCAAAAGACCATTTAAGGATGAGCACTTCAAATTAACTTAGGATATATAAAATTCAGTGAATAGTCTTAGGCTTTGTTAAAACAATATAACAAAACATGCAAAAAATATCTATCTCTAATTATATCCCCATTTTTAGACTAATTTTAGTCCCAAAAAGTATGTGAAGCTGAATTAAAAAGGTAACCTGTGGAGTTTTTGGTCACTTGTAGTATTTTGTTTGCTCACGTGCACGAGCACAGTGACGCACATGTGCACGCACCAAGGAGAAGCAATGTGTATTCCTGCCAATGGTTTTTACACTTTTCCACTGATCTACAGGTGGTGGTAACACACACAAGAAACACAGCGATGTGCCAACAAAGGCAATAAAAAAAAAAAAAAAAAGAAGATTGCAAGCAAGTAAACGTGGATGTAAAAAAAACGCAGGTTTCAAACTTCTGTTTCTGCTTTTTCAAGTGTTTTCTGATCAAGGAAATGCAGTGAGCATGTTTGTTAGACCTCAAGGATACACACAATAGGTTTCAGTGACTAACACTAAATGTAAACAGAACTGTTTGCTTACAAGAAAACTCCACAGGGCACTGTTGCATAAAACAAATAACATCAGTTATATTTAAGTATTTAAAAAAAAAAAAAGAAAGAAAAGAAATAACCTTTCAGCTCCAGACGATGTCATCTATTGTTACCATGAAGGTGGTATGAAGCCACTTATTTTTAATACTACAACTAATTAACATTCAGTACTGAATTAAACAGAGAAAGAGAATATAATAAAATCCTATAAATAGTGTGCTGGACATTAATTATTCATTCCTTAAATGCATGCTGAATAATTACAAGTCCTCTGTGAATTCTTCTGCTGAGAGGCGGTAGGAGAGCCTCTTACCTGGTCGACAAGGCACATAAAGAGCCGATGGCCACTGCGTAAGTGGCTCCCTCCCAGCCCACATGCTTAAAGGCCACCGGCAGAGGGCTGTTCTTGTCTAGCATGTAGTAAGGCATCATCACAGTGAGGGCCGCGGACACACCGAAGTATGCCACGAAGCAGATAAGCAGCGAGGCCACGATCCCGATAGGAATGGCCCTCTGGGGATTCTTCACTTCTTCTCCTTGGGGGAGGAAAGATTAAGTAGAGATGTCAGAAAACTGGGGTCATGTGTGTTAATTATTAACTGCATGTATTTCCTCTCACCTGTGGTGGCGATGCAGTCAAACCCTACGAAGGCATAAAAACAGGTAGCAGCGCCAGAGAGGACTCCGCTAAAACCAAAAGGCATGAAGCCGCCTTCACCGAGACTTTCCTTTGATGGTAAAGAATCAGATATACTGAAAGAAAGGAAAGGAAGAAAACATCTTCTTATTTCTCATATCATTAGACACGTTATACATTTTGAGACTAAGCTCTTCATTTTACCCACTTCAAGCTAGAGTTGCTGGTGACACTGAGGATTTCTTCAGGGTTCAAGTCCCAGTTTTTTAGGTTTCCTTTGATGAAGCCACAGATGACCACGAACAGCAGCACCAGTACATTAACGCAGGTGAATACTTTATTTACTAAGGCTGACTCCTTCACTCCAAATGAAAGCAGACCTGTAAGCAGTTAGAGAGCAGTAAGACAGTGTGAAAGATGAAAGCGTCTAACTGTAACAAAGAGAGGAAAAAAAAAAAAAAAAAAAAAAGAGATAAAACACTAGAGAACTATCCGAGCTGTCCCTGACCTGTCAAAACGATTATGATGAAGACAGCAAATATGTCTGGATACTCTGCCAGGAAGCCCGGGGCGTTCATGGTCATGTATCGTCTGCAGAATACTTCGATGTGCCTTCCAATCAGCTCATCAAAGGTTGCGCTCCATGCCCTGGCCACACTTGAAGTTCCTGTGGAAGAAAGTATTCACGTAACTGAACAATATCACATGTAGCAGCCAAATCCTTTCCGTCCCTTATTTAAAATGGTCTCACCGATGATATAAGAGAGGATGAGGTTCCAGCCAGTGATAAAAGCCCACAGCTCTCCAACTGTGACATAACTATAGAGGTAAGCAGAGCCTGTTTTGGGTACACGGGCTCCGAACTCGGCATAGCAAAGACCCGCCAGGACAGAGGCAAGGGCAGCGATGAGGAAGGAGAGGACAATGGCAGGTCCAGAACTGTCTCTGGCCACGGCGCCAGCTAGCACGTAGACGCCAGCGCCAAGAGTGCTGCCAACGCCCAGGGCCACCAGATCAAACGTGTTAAGGCATCTAGAAAAGTGGGAATCCTCTATGTTATAGTCCACAACCTTAACTCGTAGAAGCTGCTTCCCGATGCCTTTTAATGTCGTCAGAATCATCCTGGCCCTCTCACTGCTCTAGAGAGGATAACTGGCCTGTTGACAAAGAAAGACAAGGGTGTCAGTGTTGAAATTACTATGTATTTGTAGACTTAAGAAAAGAGCAAAAACTATGGTATTGTTCCAGTCCCATATTAAGCAACTCTTTGTTCCTTGAGCTTCTAACTTTGAATACTTGGTTGTTTAATACCAATAAATGACTTCATTTCGCATTTTTTTGTGTTCTTTTTTTTTTTTTTTTTAGAACAAAAGCTTCTTGTCTATTGGCATTTAGAGTAGAGACACTCCCAAATTCCTCTGCTCAACCTACTTGCACTCTCTGCTCAGTGATGGAGGACAGTGAGCATCTGGACCATGTCACCATGCAGAAAAAAGAATATGAGAACATACTCTATTGATGTATTTTGCATCATGAGGGGCATTAACCTACTGCAATGACAGGCAAACAGAATTTAAAGATATAGAGTCTGGTGGGAGATTTTCCAGAGACTTGTCAATGTTGTTGAAATTCATATTGACTGCCTGTAGAGATCAACATAAGTCACAGAGGACTTCTTTTAATTTCCCGTTTTAAATGTCACAAGTAGCAAAAAACTGTCACTATTTAAAAAAAACAAACAAACTCTGAATCAGAATCAGAGAAACATAAAAACATCACCTTAGATTTACAGCTTAGTTTAAATTCTTCACACTGACGGTGTGTCACAGTATGTGTGATGACAGTTTGTAAAAAGTGTGAGTCTGCATACAACACGTTACCACAGAGGATAATATTAAGTTTGGGCCGGGCTGTCAGAATGCAGTCAAAATCATCCCATAATTCTTTGCACATCAAAATTCCCATGACAATGATCAACTAAGGGACATTTTCTGTGTAATGAGGCATAAGTAAGTTAAAGTGTGTGTTTTTTTTGTGTTTTTTTTTTTAAAAACCTCATTGTAACATATTTACCACAGGAGCCAATAAGAAATAGCTTAGACATGTTCAGATAGTCTACATACTTACAGTAAAGTATGTAGTGAATAAACACTTCATTCTATTAGTATATACAGGAATGCAGTATTGTATGTACAGGCTGTGAATTCGCACAAAGTTTCAGATCCAGATGGAAATTACCTTTTATAAACACTGGACAAACTGTCAATTCCCCATTTACTTTCTCATTCTCTTTTACTTTGCCATAAATATGTTATCATTAGAACTATTTAACATTGTGTACATTTGAATTTTTTTATCCAAACTGCTGTCACTCACTTTGTTCTCCATCATATTTGTTTTTTTTTTTAGATGAAAACTGGCTCCGATTGGGTTGTTTTAAGGCTCAAAGTTTTGACTGTTGGCGCCATTGACCGCATATAAAGTAATAATAAAAAATAATAAAATATGTATCTTTATATAGAGTCAATGGTCATCACCATCACCTTCATATGTAATACCGCTGAATTTGTATACTAACATAGCATCAGATTTTAGTCTGAATTTATGTACGTTCTACATTCTGAATAGTATGCTCCATTAATATACTGCAATTTATGTAGTATGTAGAATGAATTAAGTTAAATTGGGCACTTCTTACATTTAAATTACAAGAGATATTTACTATTTTCAAAATAAATTCTACTCGCATATTCTTTTACTTTGATCTTATGTTCTTTTACTCTGTGTTAAGAGTGCAGACAGCAGTAAAACTACATTTCATCCCATATGAATGAGCCAATTAAGATTTAAAATGGTTTTATGTGAGAGAAATTAGTTTTCTCTCATCAAATGGCAAAATGCCAAATTGAGTCACATCAGTCATACCTTCTTCAGAAACTATAATGTGAAATAATGCAGTATCAATATTATAAAAAAGGCACAGCAATAGGCTTTGCATATTTTTCATGTCTCATATGACAAAACAGAAAAATAGTTGAACCAAAGCATGATGTTGCCAGTAATTTAAGAACAGCATCATCTGCCAGACAATTAAAAATAATTATTATTGTGGAGGGCATAATTCTGGCAGTCCAAGCTCCAATTTCAAAGCCTCTGCTAAAACAGCACAGCAATGACAGATATAGATCTTCCAAACAGTAACGACAAGTACTCACTCTCACAACACAGAAAGATCCCCTTTCTTCACAGATGCACACTTACTCTCCCAGTCTACAAATCCACTCGACCGCTTTCTCCCGAGTGTAGCTACAGACTCATTTCCAGTCTTCTTCAAATGAATAGAGCTGAAAGAAACGTTCACAAGTCCTGTTTGACATGTGACACAGACGCCTCTTAGTGTACAAACCATTCAGGTGTCCGGCCCTCAAATAGAACAGTGACACATCACATGGCCCGGGGGGGCTCAAGACACTCGGAGCAGCTGTGATGATAGCTATCCTCCCCCGGTGCAAGACTGACTCATTCTGGCAGGCTCTACTTGTTATCAAGTCATGAATACCAGACAACGAGGAAAATATGAACTGGCTGTACTTTTTTACCCTTTTACAGCAGAAATACTCACTTTGCATAAAATATAAACTTGACTAGGACTTGCTTATAAATTTTGCCTGTATTAGGAATTGTAGTTAAATAAGAGAATATCACCCACGTGCTTTGTGAATGTGCAGATGCTAGTAGTAGTGTATGTACTTCCTGTTAGGTAGTATTTCCACTACATATCAGGAAGTTTGGATTAGTGTAGCACATTCTTGTAAAAGGAGACAAGAATCAAGGACTAAATGAGCAATAGTGTTGTTGGACGGGTTTGTGTTGTCTGTCTAGGTTATGATGACCTGGACGGGAAATACATTTCATTGCGCCATCAGTTTGATAAGACCAACGTGCAGAAGCCAAAGCAACTCTGACTGAATGCGCATGAAGCTATTAAAAGACATTGCACACAAACTTAAAAAAGAAGAACTGCGTCCGTAAACTGATGTGTACTTCTCACGTCGACCACAAATGTGAACGGAAGTAGGGCTCCTTATATGTTGCTCAAGGGAGAACATTTGTCACATCGCAACCCGGGCAAAAGGGGCAAGAACAGTCAGTGGTTCAGGACTCATGCATAGAACCACAGCATGTCCGTGATGTGACATACGGTGGCTGAGCTAAAAAAGGAGTGTGGGCAGGAGAGGGGCCTGCCTTCCTCTTAGCCAATCGTCGAACTCGACACCTGCTTGTGACACACAGGAGCATGCGGGTGAATTTGGAATAGCAGTCAGTCACATGCTCTTCACTACAGTATTTGGGGTGGAAATACCTTTTCTCTTTCAAATGCCTTTTATCGTAGCCTTGACCTTGTATATATTCACACACGAGGAAGGCAGCAAAGTCACAATAACGCTTCAAACTAAAAGCAGAAATGAACCTATGGAAAATATACATTTGTGTATGTTCTGCTCTCTCAGCGAGCAAAACACACTTCCAATGAAGGGTGAAGACTGCGGGCTTTCAGGTTTTTACGGGAAGCAATCGTGAAACTGGTTCGATGGTGGTGATTACGAGTCAGGAAACGATGGGATTCCATAAACAAGAGTTTAGACCAAAAGGTATTGTTAAAATGTGTAAAGTAACAAGAAAACTGTATTCACAATAGTACGGACTCGCTGTAAAATAAGTTACATTGCGCTTCAATATCCCAGAACAGTAGAACAGTGTAACTTCAAGCCACAAGCAAACTGGCATATATAATGGTGGGGCTGGCATAGACATATTGGTATTTTAGATGTACATTAGTATTATGGTCAAACCTTCTGTGTGGCTAATACAAAAAACTACAGTTTCATTCATTCTCTCTATGTAAATTGAGGTTAACAATATATCCTTAAAATACAGCTGACTTGCATTCAATCCTGCATTAATACTGGACCTGCACGTCCGTGTTGGCTTCATTCAAATGACGCTGCAAATGTTACATCCATTACATACAACAGACCAACATCTGCAGAAGCACCTGTGTCTGGGAAAACACATTATCTGAGGGTCCGGGTGTACAACGTGATATTTTTCTAACATGAATTTGCAAAAAGCCGCTGACTGCCTTTAATTACAAATTTTTTCCCTGCCTGAATTTAAAAGAAGAGGACGGCAGAAAGCCGGTGGGTTCCCACTTGGCATGTGAAGGGGTATTTAGCAGCACAACAAAAAGCCCACCTGCTCTTGTGGTGTGACAGGGGATGGAGCAAAACAAAGTGCCACGTGAGGTCCATCATAAAACAGAGAGCTTACACAAGCCAAATACACTCTCCTTTCCAAGAATTAAGCCTTACTGACATCTCTAGGGCCAAAATGACCTTGTAATATTAATCACACCGATCTGATAGACAAAGAACAACAGCTTTCACTGTTTTCTGGGTTTTGCTGAGATGTTCATACCTTCACAGACAGAAGCCTTAGAGTGGGTCTTGAACACCACGGCTCTGTTTCTTGCCTTTGTGGAAAAAATTTAAAGAGAGAAAACGGAGTCCTTTTCATGAGGCAAGTAGACAGATTAATGACCGCTGAGGGCTAAATATCTCCATTTCTTAACACTTTAATACCTGAATGTAAAACTCTGTGACGAGATGCTTCACTTACATGATGGAGAATGTGTGGTGAACACATTTTGAGATATTAAACATCTTGCATGTGTGTTTTAAGATTAGATGAATAACTGTATTTCATCACATAATAAAAACAGAATATATAATCCATCTATATCTTTGGGTAATCAAGCAATCGCATTTTAAAAACTGATAAGGTATTCACATACAGTATGAGGGGGGGGGGGCTACATACTGTACACACGTGCAGTACAGCCAATAATAGTATCATCCATGATGCAGATTGTGAGATGTTGACACCTTGGTTTAAAGCCAGGTGCAGTGTCAAAAACAGTTGCCCTGTCAGAGCTCAGCTGACATGACCTTGCAGGCTTCTGACTGATTCAGTGTTTACATTACGTACCTTCACTGTGATTTTAAACTCTGACTTTATGTAAAATCATTAATGTGTCACGGTGACACCAAATACAGCATCTACACAATAACTTTTATCCTCAAAACACTTCCAGTTGGTATTCCACACACTGCATCTTCACTCATATATATATATATATATATATATATATACACATACATACATACATACATACATACACACACACACACACACTAACAAAAATCATACATTCACCTTTATTTGACAGGCAATCACACACTGTGTGTTTAAGATGATTGATTGGCTTCATGTGCATATGTTTTCAGAACATTTTCAGGCCTAATTAGATAAGATGTTAAGAATGTGTAATTTTTGAATTTCTTTGATGAATTTCTTTCTCACACATCACAAGTGGACTTAAATAACTTAAAATCGGATTTTGAGTAGTTGGCTTAGTTTTAAACAATGCATGATTAATGAGTTAATTATAATTTTACATACATGGTAGAATTTTCAAAGATGTTCTAAAACTTCAAAAATGGGCAAAAAATGCATTTGAATGAAAATATCAAAAAATATCTTGAACAATCACATCAAATTTAGGTAAATATAAGCTGCTCACAGTTTTCACACGATAACATGCATTTGCAGGCTGAAAAACGTGTTTTAGTCATAGTCTTCATCATCTACCCACGTTGTCCGTTTTGAGTATTATGAGCAAAGTTATTAAAGCATGTTACATGTGGTTTTTATTAACATTGATCAAAAAAGTGCAAGAATTTCCGTTTAGTTGCAGTGGGTTCAGATGAGTTCGCGCACACCACTGGTGAAAATGACACTACTGAAAATATTTGATGCTATAAAAGGCAATGTTTGAACGCTCACTGCTCAGTCATTAAGCGCGGTGCACATCCGCACAAAACTATTTCTGATCGACTGTACAGCCGTGTATCAATAATAAAGATCTTTGCTCCGGACAGGGCAACTTTTCTGTCTGTTGGTATGAATGGAAAAGTACACAGTGGCCGCTCTCAGACAGCCTCAGGTTATATTGCATCAGCCAAATCGCTCCTTCTTTCTGACCATGTGCACTCCTTCCTGATGGAGTACTGCAGGAAACGCATGGCAGAACTGTTCCCTTTTCCCCCCTTTAAAGAACGCTAACAAAACGCTATAGAAACATAAATGCAACATTCAGGAGAAATAGAGAGAAATATCTTAAATATCAAAGAAAAACTTTTAAGTATAAAACTTTAAACATCTTACCTTCTGTAATTAGAAAAAAAAGCTGCTGCCTGTTTCAGTTATCCCGACAACAGCTGCATGAAACACTTTCATCAGCCTGGAACTTCAGCCAGATGGTTTCTTGGGACGGTCTCACTCACACACACACACATTTACACACACGTATACACACACGCGGAAAGCGGGAAAGGCCACCCAGCTATCTCTGGCTCCACCCAATGATTTTTAAAGGCTATTAGATTACAAATCCGCCCTTGCCTCTGCAAAGACCACCTGAAACCATTAGATGGCGGTCTTTACATGCAAATGCCCCCTCCAGCTTTTCCTGTAGCTACCTTTAAGGCATCCTAAATGGTGACCAGAAACAGTAACACACCCTGGGTTGTCATCTTAATTTTAAATTTGGCTCTATATCAGTATGCATATGTTGACATCTTATCCTGCTGCTCCTCCTTCCTTTAATCAAGGCATGCAAACACATCACACATCAGCACAGGGTGATTATGGATTGCTTGGAAAGTTGCAAAAGCCTCAGTGGGGGAATACAAAGCTGTTACGCTTCATTCTCTGAGTTTGCTGCCGTGGCTTGTGGAGCGGTAGGCTACCATGTCGTGATCCTCTTATTTCAGCCTGATTCTTGTTATATAGGCCCAAAATCTACACCAGGATTTGGGATTATCAACACAAGGTGATCCAATAGTCAGAACAGACGGCTCAGCATACAAATGGAAGGCAGACCAGTCATGACTAAGCTCCATACAGGATGGAGAGATTCCTTTCAACCAGATCGGTACTTTTTAGGCCCTGCTGAATAGCTGCAGAAGTTGCTGAGATGTATGAAGGATTGCTGGATATTTGGGCTGCTTCATGATTCCCTCCTTTGCTTTGACTATAGCTACTACATGTATCACAGCTTACTAAGACATAATTGGTTAGAGAAGTGCTGTATATGCTGCTTTATCTGACATTTCTAGATTTATGGTTGACTGCTGCTCACCCTGCGGGCCAATTGTGGATCGTCTTGATAAATGGGAGTGAGTGTGCTAAGGTGATTTTGAAGTAATGCAGTACCTGTGAGACTCAGAGAAGGAAGTACTTCAGAAGAAATACTTCCACATTTCCCCTCACACCTGATATCTCTGCATTTTGCTTCTACGATATCTTAATATTTTTGGTGGATGGTTTGAACTTATGTTAAGCACCTTCATAAAACCTGTGGCCTGAGCGCATTCTGTGTCAGCAGGCCAGTGTTTCCCAGCTCGTCCTTAGGAGCTTGATAGTTTTCATCCAAGCTGTTTAATGAGTAATGAATAGATTGAGAATGAGATACGGGGAGAATGCAGTTAATTACCTTGTAAAATAGAAAATGTGGACCCAAAGTGGCACTTTGGGTCCTGATGATCTGCATTAGAACCAGTCACTGCCAGTGTTCTGCATAAAGATGAAAAAAATGTGAGTGATGACAAAAAGAATATCAGCACACTCTGTTCAGCGCTGGGCCTGTCAACAGTCCCACCACAAACATCGATCTCCCCCTCTCTCCCTCGCTGATGAGTGCTTCACTAAGACGGCCTGAATCAGGCAGTTTGGTTTACAGTCGTACCAATCACAATGAGATAAATAAAGATTCAAAATGGTTTGACCCAGGAGGCACAGGATCCCTCGTTCTCAAGGGTTCCATACTGACAGTAAAGGATTACTCCATTTTTTTGGAAATTTGTTTGCTGTCTTACCAAGGATTACATGAAAATTTGGTATCAATTTCATCATTTTCAGTAATGAGCTTGGTTGTATATTTAGCCTTGCTTCTAGCACAAACACTGGAAGCACAGTTCAGCCTCTGTCAAGCCCAAAAAAAACCCAAAATGTTATAGCAGTTCCAAAACTAGCCCCAGTTTGTGCCTCTCATGTATTATCAATACATCCCATCTAAGCATCCCTTTCTCTGAAAAATAAATACCACGTGAGCTTCGAAAAACAGAATCCTCAAAGACTTCCAACCATTGGGATAAAAAAAACATTCCTCACAATAAAGAGGATTTTGAGTCTACTTCCCAAAAAAAGATGGTAGCCAGTAATAACTGTCTGTACTCGATTTGTGCCATGTGATGTGTATATTTGTCTATATTGTATAATTACAATATTATATTTAACTAACTTGGATCAGAAATACATATGAAACTTTGGAAACAGGTTTAAAATGCTTTTTATCCTACAGCAGACTGAATATTTTTTTCCTTAGATGGTTAGAAGAGTCATTGCTGATTCTGGAAATACTTTTAGTAAGTGATATTATAAACGACCTTCTGGGTTTTTTAAAGATCACTAGGTATTTATTTCTCAGTGAAAAGGTTGCATAGCTCTGTGACTGGAATGTAACTAATACATGAGAAGTACAAACTGGGACAACTCCAAAACTACCTTATTTACATGTTGTATCCTCTGGTTTTACAATTTATGACTTGTGATGTACAGAAAAATGTTGCAGCTCATACATGCTAATATTTTTATTAAGCACTATTGTTACACCAGTTTTGTATTCCCAACATGACTATAAAATGCAGAAAACACAAATCATTAAGGCTCCTATGATTTGCTCCTCTGAGCATCTTTTGAACATATCATATAGGAGGCTAAAGTTATGGAAGACAGTAGCGACTTAACATTCAAGAAATATACAACTAGCTGGTATAAAAAAGAACAGGTTCCCCAGGTGGTCGAACCTGCAGGAGCTGATTGTTCCTGAAAGCCAAAGGCTACAGTACCTCTCGTTAAAGTCGATGCTGAAGAGTACATACTCTTGTTACCTGTTCCACATATTCAGGAGAGGACAAAACAAGCAATCTTTCTGTAGGCTGAAATTCATGAATAATGATTAAAAAAATCTAACCTTTGCCAGTTCTTTTGACATTTATAGTGTATTGTGCACAAAACTTTAAAATTTAAGGGTTTAAGAAAGTTTAACTCTTAACATGTATGCTTATATTTAACCAAACCAGAGGTTTGACCAAATTGCCTGACAGAAGTTCTCTGGGGGGATATATGTCATTAAACTGGTTTCTCAGATACTGGTTTTCCCTGCTGTTTGAACACTCTGATATTCACATACAAACTGCAAGACAGGGAAGTGATGTGATTTCATGCAGAGTCTAGATCATTGCCTTTCAAATCTTATTGCTTCATACTACATTCCGAGTTCTTATATCATATCCTGTCTGCCATTTAGTAATTGTTTCCCTTCTATGCCAGCAGATGAAATACTACATGACCACAGAACATTTCACTTATTAATGTAATTAACTTGATATTTGAGAATGAGATGTATGTGGTAGAAATGGTACAAATAGTGCCTATTTTGGCCTGAGCAATTACGCAATTATCTGGAAAACACAAGTAACACAATCGAATATCATTGTAGGCAGCTTGTGTTAAAGCTGCAGCAGCGTACATTACGAAATCATTTCCTGACTAGTGCAGTCTCTTGGGTCAGACTCTGAAAACACCCTCTTTGCGCATTTCATACCCCCCATTTCTGACTAAGACATTGTTTAATTCTCAGAAATCTTTCCTCTTGGCATTTATATCATTGCTTTCATGCACAACACAATGTACTGTATATGTCCTGCATATTTCATGTCATATCTATAGGAGGTACTCACGACAACACAAACACCTATAATTCAGTGCAATACACATGAAATAGTCATGCAGTAAGGTTTAACTTTTGGAAGCTTGCAGTTTAGTTTTGTTTTTTTTTCATTCTATTCTGCTGAGTCTTTCAGAAAGGTGTTGGTTTGACTCTGGTAATCACAGAGGCTGTAGCTTGTGTTGGTGTTGCATTGTGCTGTAAAGTGTTTCATTTTGGTAACTGGATTGGACTGTATTATACTGTACAGGCCATCCCTTGTAGTGACACATACATACTATACTATGAAATAGTTGCGGGACATTAATTTAAAAAAAGGATTTTTGGTATTTGTCTTTATTATATACTTGACAATGATGAGAGACTGAAAAGTTGTAGAAAACATATTATTTCAAAACATGAAGCTGAACCCTAAGTACTGTATGGACCAGTACCAGATAAACCAGAGAGAAAATGTATTCAGAGAGAGAAAAAAAAAAAATCACTTCTGAACCACAAAAATGCAGCTTCAAACGTTACCACAGAATTGAATCAGCACCTGAAACAGCCTCAACAAAAGCTACATTGTGATCTTCCCAAAGTGCTTTTCATGGCACTGCTACCATTAAGAAGCTGCTTGTATTGATGCAGCGCACAAAGACACATAATCTGGTGTAAGTGTAACCCAAAGTGTAGATGCCTAGAAAATAGAAATTGAAGTATTATGGTCTCATGAGTTGTCTTTCAACCTTCTTATATATGGTGTGGGAATCACTGAGGCGGCTCTGTACGGTCCCGTAACAACATTTCACAGCTTCCCTGGTCACCAAATTGAAACTGAAACTTCACAGGGCAGAGTACATTACTTCTTTTGTCATCCCAAATATTTGGGGGCTTTCCTTGCTGGAGACTGGTCCAGTATCCTTCTACACACAGATCAGGACTTGTATACGATGGCATTTCAAGTATGTTTAAAGCTGCTTTAAAAGGCAAAAGTTCATTTACTGATATATTGTAGTTTCCCTTAGTTTGTTCACAGCTGTGCAGTATGTTACATTGTCAACACAGTTATTCACTATTGCTCATGATTTTTGTAAAAAAAGAAGAAAGAGTAAAGTATCAAAGCTTAAATTGCACACAAAAAGGTAAAATTTAAAAACCTACGCACTACACCTTGAGTAAGAGTTTTGTTTCAAAAGAAGAAAATGACAAAAATACATTAAGAAAAAGAAAAAGAAAATAATTGTGATTGTAAAATATTTATTCTTCATTCAAGATAACCTTATTTAATGGTTCCATTTGCAATATGATTTTTTCCCATAATTTGTGTATCATTTCCTGTAAGAATCATAGAATATATATATATGTGTGTGTGTGTGTATATATATATATATATATATATATATATATATATATATATATATATATATATATATATATATATATATATATATATATATATGGACCCAAGTGCTCATGTTATTTGATGTGCATTGTCCCTTCTTAAATAAAGTAAACACATTTGATCTATCAAACTCTTTCATGACATCTCATTAGATGAATTTAAGGCCACAGTGTAAATTTAATATTTCAGGTAACTGAGACATCTCTGTTAGCTACATGCAGCCTTGTACACAGGTTCACCTGTGTAATCTAATGCAATCCAATACAACAGCTCTGCTGGGTGCTGGTGGTGGTGGTGTACTGGAGTGTATTATATTGAATGGTGTTCCTAATATTTTGTCCACTCCATTAACATAAATGAGGAGGGCAAAATATTAGGAACACCATTCAATATAAAGCAATCCAGTACACCACCATCACCCACTACAACCTCAATAATAAACATAAAGTAGAATTATCACCTTTCTAACTATGTCGACAAAAACTGAAAATGTATAAGCTTTGTAAATGTAGAATTTTTGGCAGAGCTGTTGTATTGGATTAGATTGCACAGGTGTACCTAATGAAGTGGCAGGTGAGTGTATGAGGGAACTCTCACTAAAGAATGAAACTGACAGACAGGCTCCAATTCACAATTAGAGTAAACTCTAAAACTATTAAGGCCAAAAAGAACAGTTTTTGTATCAAATACTCTGTGCTCTGGAGGATGCTGGATTTCCAGAAGTGTGTGATGGGTCAGAATCAGTAGTCAGGCTGCACATCCAGTTCATCCACATTTTTCTTGCAACCAGACAGACACTGATGTATTATCATTAGTAATAATGAAAGAAATATGCCGCAATAGTTACTGTGCATCAGACATCAATTTTACTTTTGAGAATAAATGCAGACAATTAATTTTGGCAGTGGTAAAACGACAATGACATTGGGTCAGATGAGGGATGATTAAACACTCCACTTCAGTCTCATAACCTCGTTGCTTGAAATTTATGCAGAGTGATCCTCTCTGTGCTTTTCGAGAGGTGGAAAAGGGCATTTTGAATGCTTTGGTGTTATACAAAAAGAAATGACATGTTCATGATACTTTTGACTAAACACAAGAGGATGGTCCTGAATATAAATGTGTTTTCTTCAGCTGCAGGGAAGGCAGATCAAAACCCACGCTACAATACAGCATATATACAATACACTGGCTTAAATGACTGAGAATCTGCACTAATGCTGTAGGTGTACATCATAGAATTACAGTGTCTATGGCAGTAAATCAAGGCATTAGCTTTTTACTAGGATAACCAAAATCAGCTCGTTTCACTTACTGCTTTGATAAAACGTGTAGAGAATACTGAAAATTGTCCAAAAGACATCCATTCATATGGCAACAAGAGATTTTCAGAGGGAGGCTGGAAGCAGATTGTCTTTTATCAATTATCACAGTCATTTGCGAAACATAACCTTACAATATGATGAAAGCTGTCATACAAAAGAGCATTTTAATGATTTGCACTTTTTTTTGCCTGAGTGAGTGAGTTCAGTAGCCATAAAAACAGTCACCTTCCATCAATGATGTTCTACAGTTCTTCCAAAGTTTAGTTAATCAATAACCTTCTCACATAACAGCTATGGGGAACAAAGGACGAGCGTTGCAGCTCTTTCTTTGAGATGTTCAATCTTCATGTATGTTGAGACAAAAGTCACATAGGTCGCAGCTAATTGGGAGAGGCACACGTTGTTCTCCGTGTGAATTTACGCTGCTTGTGTTTTTCAGGAACGTTTGCAATAATCTCAGGGGAGCACTACAGTACCTAATGAACATGGTGCACATAAATCATAGCATCTTAGAGCAGTGAGGTGTGTGAGTCATACCTGCGAAACTGTTTTCTCCCACACAAAATGATGTGTCAATCATCAGTATCATCTCTTAGCAGAATTTAGCAAAAATACAGTGAATTCTTGACACAAACTACTTTAATAGTCTACAGTGGAGGGAACTATGCATTAGTTTTTGTAAAGTGGAGGGAAAAACCTTGTAATTCAGCTAAAAATATTACTGTGTACTGTATATTATGTGACACACTGTGAACAATCTAAATTAGGTGATTTTATCACTTTGCTTTAGCTGCAAATTAATGGCTTAATAACTGGGCCATAAATAACGACATAAATGCTCCCAGTAGCTGCATAAATTCAAGCATTATAGCGCAACTGCTTTAGATACTCATTAGAAGTATAATAACTCAAAGCAGCTTATTACTTTGTGCAAATTACAATATTTTTATACTTACAATGTCCCACAATGTAAATTAACAAAGATGAATGACCTAGACTTAGATTAAATACCTAGACATTGAGATTTTCAAGTGCTGGTAAGACTGTAAATATCTTTGTTTCTGACGCTGACTATAATATTATTTGTATTTAAATACAAAATAATTAAAACCAAGTCAAATGTATTTCAACATTTATAACATCAAAAAAAATCTCTGAGCTTTAACCATGTAAGAATAAATTAATGCTTGCATTGCTTTCTTCTGCCACAGTCAATGGTCATGTGTTTCAGATGACACGCCAAATTCAACGGAGCCTATAAATGGCTGCTGGCTACTGGTGGACGGACTCTGCAGGCAGGGCTTTGAGTTTTAGCATCTAGCTGCTGGTTAGTTTGGACGCTTCCCAAATGGACCAATCTGTAGTAAATAGGGTTACACAGCATCTAAGGTTGCAGATGGTGTTTGAAAGCAGCAAAGCTCACAATAATACTTTTTTCCATTTAGAAAAAGACTCAAACACAAAAAGCAGGTTTGGGTGGTGTGCAAGGTTGACACTTTAAGATGAAGGTGATTGTTAACACACAGTTTGAGGTTGGAATCCATTCTCGATCCTGGTCTCTGTGGAGACAATCATCCTCTAATAACAGTAATTTATCTCCTCGTTGGCCAGGACAATAGCTGTTCTGCAGGGGATGTAGACCTGAGGGAAAGAAAGAGAAAGAGAGACAAAGAGAGGAAAAAAAGTAGGGAGAAAAGTGAGATGATAATTGAAGACTAGTGATGTTAACAAATCTCTGATTTTGGTTTAGCCATTTCTAAAAGTGAGACATGGAAGTACTTGGTGGTGCCTTGATGATCAGGAGTGATCGCTCCTCACAATCAAGGTCGACATGATGGATAAACGAAGAGGAGGCGGAAAAAGGGAGGTAAAAAAAAAAAAGACGGGACAGGGAAGAAGAGGATAGGGGTGTATTTAGAAGGAATATTCAGATCTGAGCAGAAAAATAACTCTTCAGCGGAGACAGTACACAAACACCACAGCCTTGATCAAAGAGTACCGTCAAGGTTAGAGAGGTATAATTAAAGTGTGACAGAGTTGCAGCTGCATTAAGACCTCTGGGTGGCACTGGAGTCAGCAGATCTGCTGTGAGCTTAGATGTCACAACTGCTTAAAGTTGTGCCTGTGAACTGATGCTGTAGCATTTCATTTTAAGCTTTGAGTTATGGAGAATATACATCTTGGTGTAGTTGGTGCTAAAAAATTCCTGATCAGTGATTTAATCTGCCTCACATTCATATCATTAACATTCTGTTCCATTAAAAGCTTGCGCATTGAAGTAAACAATCCTCAAATGAGCAATTTTGCCTCAAGTGGGGGCAAAAAAAATCCTAATTTTTCAATTCAAAACTCTCCAATCAATGCAATAACTGTGTTTCATCATCTCTAAATATTGGTGGTGCATCAACTGTAAATTTGGGATTCTGTGAAGATGGAGTCCGCCTGTGGGCATAAGCTGAGCTGAAAGAATCTCCCGAGTTTTGCTGGACTGAAGAAAAAACATGTCAGCAAAAAATAAGCACACCACAAAAAAAGAAGAAACTAAGTCTTGAAATGTCAGATTCCTTATATAGAAATCTTAGCGAGGGTGTTAGTTTGGAGCGGTGAAGCTAATAAAGTCTTTGATCAATCCTTTTGATATTCTCAGTGTCATTTGGAGGCAAGGAACAACAGTGTACCATTAGTCATTTTAGATTTATGCCAAAGGAAAAGCCAAGCAGACATAAATGATGCTATATTTCCCAACAGAAAACTGAAAGAGAGAGCAGAGCTGTAAACAATTCAATCACCCCCTGAACTCTTCAAGCCGCCCCTCGGCATCAGTGGATCTGAGCTTGCTGTGGATGTGTTTCTTTGGCAACAGTTTGTCACTGAGGGAGTTGAGCAGCCCGGCGCTGAAACACTGACACAGACATTGGTGACTAATTAAACCGTCTCAGTGGGAGAGTCTCCATGCAGAAGCACCGCAGAGAGGAGGAAAGGCAGAATGAATCATTGCACCTGTTTAAACAAAGCTACCACTGTGCCTAACCTGGAATATGTCAACAGTTTTTATTTCCACCAAATAGATAGCAATGGTGACAAATTCTATATCAATCTGTGAACAAAGAGCAGCAGATAGTCCCAAGTGTTGGTGCGGCAATTACTGGGAGACCTCCTAATTAACACATTACTCCTGACGACATGTGGTGGTATAAAATAGATACATATGGTACACACAGTACTGTAAATGACCTGTTGCACACTTGTGCTTACAATTCAGAGAAGACACAATTAAAAAAGGGATAAAGTATTTTGCATTATGGTACATTTCATTCAGAAACACTGTCATCAAAAACAGGGCCAGATACTGAGCTGAGCTAAACAAGCAAGACTGGGTCAAAACCTAGTATATGGGTTGGACCTTGTATTGTCAATGTGTGAAATTGAGGCCAACTTGTTACAGGGATAGTCGGTGGTACTGTCTATAATGAGGATTCCTGGATATTAAATGTTCATCTGCAATTTTCTGTAGTTGTCTCAGTAATATTTACTGAAGTAGAATATCACATGAGATGGTTAAGCTATGTTTGAGTCAAAAAAAAAAAAAGGGTATAAATGCAGTTTGCAAGAACAATACTTTCCACTCATATCTTGGGATGTTTGATTTGAAAGAGAACTTATTTTAATTCTAATTATAACTATTCTAATTATCAGTTAACTCCCCCTGCTCTTTCATCTGTTTCACTCTGTGGATGTCTCTCGTTTTTCACTCTGTATTGAGTGTTTTGTCAGAGTAATGGTTATTTGAGGTGCTTTAACTGAACGCTCACCCTCATGCCTCAATGGACCTTTTTTCTGCCTCTTTCCCGGTCGATGATCATGGAGGCTCCGGTGGAAATTATAAATTATAAAGTTTTACAGCATTTTGGGTGCAAATTCAGGAGGCTTACCTCCGCCCAGTTAATGCAGTTACAATCAAATCAAGCGCACCTGCAGAGCTGCCGCCCCACGCTAACCTGATACAACAGCCTACATGAGTCGCATGTTTTACCTGCAAGACTCGTGTTTAGAATCGTTGTTCATTCTTTATGATGTGGAAATGTCGGAGAAAATAAAAAGCTTGCGTCATGGTATTAGTTCAGTTATAAAATCCACTCCTGCCGGCTGCTGACAGCGCTGTCAGCTCGGAGCAGGAGACACAGTCACTCTGTGTGGCGCTGCTGTCTTCCGCTTCCATCATCTTGTGCCGATTCATTTTGAAAGAGCAAAGGCCAATGGGGAAACTGCAATACTCGGCCGGCTGACCAATGGTGAAACTCCATCACTCATTCACTCGCTCACGGACGACCGCGATTATAGGGTTGGTGGTGGCCGGTCCGGCCTACAACTCAAAGAGCTGCAGAGTGATGCTGTTGTTCAGAGTTATCTAATCATACAAGACAACATACTTGATGGTTGAGATAAAGGTACAGCTGTCTGTTGTCTCACAGGCCCTGTTTACACCTGGCATTAACATGCATCTTGGGTGATCCGATCACAAGTGGACAGTATGTCTGCTCACACCTGGTATTAACAGGCGTCTCCACATGTGTCTTGAGTGACCACTTGTGATCGAATCTCACTTCCCTGGTCTATATGCAAATAGACACGTACATCATTTCGGTTTTCAAAGACCAAATTTGTCTGTTTTCTGGCAGGAAGACCGGGGGTCCATGAACCCTCTGTCCAAAGCTGTGATCAACCTGTTCGATAACAGGATAAACAAATATACAATGCATCATGTGCCCCCTCATGAAAATCAAATGCCCGTCCTATTGATTTGCTCTGGCACTGCGTCGGAACACACACACACACACACACACACACATATATATATATAACAAATATAGAGTTATATGCAACGATCTCCCCGCAGGTGCATCTCCCCATTGAGAGATGCTGTCCCCATTTACGCATGAGGCACAGCAGCATAACTTCATTGATTATTTAAATCTCCAACACACCGACAGCATCGGTCAGGATCTAATGTTAATTAATGTTCTGTGTTCTTCTACACATCCAAAAGGTCAGCTGGTACACAAACACAGTCCAGGTTTGGAGTAAGGCAGCCGTCCACCTGATAAATCCTGAGCTCCATTATGTCGAGCAGCTCAGCAAAACTAAAAACTGTAGTTATCAACTTGACAGGACAGAGGAAACTATCCAGCAACGTTTAGCTTCTGAAATATTTTTTTAGACAGACAAGCGAAAAACAAGTTATTTTCTGGTTTTGGTATAATTTCTATTCCAATTGTCGATTTGAAGAGGAAAACGGGTTAGGGGAATGGGAAAAACAGAAACGGGAGGTGGATTACGTTTTTTTAATATACATGAAAAACGTAAAAACAAAATAATGCATTTCTTTATCCTGTTATCAAACAAGTTGAACACAGGAGGCAGCAATTCAATTCCCATGCCTAGTCTGCCAGAAAACAGAGGATGTCAGTTGAGTGGGCTGTCCTTCATTGTGGCCCAGGACACGTTGTGTTCACACTGCTAAATGGATGTGGCCACATGCGGCCCAGACACATGGATGTATTATAAGAGCTGGATACCGGACTAAAAATGGTGCCCATTCAGTCCTACAGGAATTGCTTGCCTGGCGCATATGCCAAAAAAAGTTTCTAGCTTCTGGGTTTGCTTCAATGTTGTGCGGCCCACTGAATTTGCGCAGTAGTGTTTCCCCCGATGGCCCCGCCCGCGAGCTCCCGCTCGGCCCATAGACTTTACATTATGATGACGTCAAAGATTTTTAAATCACTTTTCTCGGCTCAAGGAAAGTTTGACAAACATAAAACCTCCATGGATCAAAAATTCATAATAGAAAAGGTCATAATTGACGTTGTTTGCAGTTCAAGGTGTCCTGTCAACAGTTTTACAGGCATCTCTTTTACAATGGTGGTCTACGGGGAAAATCCTTTTTGGGCCGCAGGGGGATTTTTCGCTGCAATACCGCGAGTGGCCACTGGGAAAAATTGGCTGCAAGGCTGAGCAGCAGCGCCCTATCCAGCTCTTATTATATATCCATGCCCAAACCACCTCCAAATGTGGTCTGAGTGATTGCATTGCAATGCGTCTTGGGTGTGCTCACACCTGTACTTAGAGCTGTCCACTTATGATTGGATCACCCGGGACGCATGTTAATGCCAAGTGTAAACAGGGCAAGGGTTCAAGGGCAAGAGTCTGCGACATGAGTGCGGTTTAGGAGGCGTCATTGTTTTCAAGACACGTGACTGATGACATGCATCGTGATTCACTGAAATACACGTCGGGAAGGCTGTGCTCTTAGCCTGCTAACCTGTTACCGGTGAATCTGATGGGTCACCAAATACGGTGCAACACCGGTACTTGAAAAAAAAAATGTTAGCAAAAGAAACTTACAAGGCTACGAGAACACAGAGGGGCTCTCTACTTTCATGAAAGCAACAATATTCCTGGGTGGAAACCAGCGACTGTGATATGTTTTGTACAGTTTGCCGGCTAACTTGCTAGCTGGTTAGCATCCTCACTGCATAGTTATGTGTATGTCTTCTGTGTGACTTTGACAGCATCAGCCTCTGAAGGAGACACACAGCTCTCTATTTAAGTGTTAATCACCAAGGTTTAAAAGCAACAACATATACGGTTTAAATTATAACTAACAAAATGCTTGCTGCTGATCACCAGGAGTGTTTTTTTATGACATTATTGTGTAGCCTTCATATCTGTGGTTCCTGCCAGCTTTGTCAACATCTACCGCAGAAATCTCTCTCAAAAGTACAGACATTACAGCTGTTTCTGTTTGTGTAACTGAGGTTAATACAGGTTTAAACCTAAAGTAACTAAACTGAGGTTTCACCCAGACTGAACACAAACAAATGCCATTATATTCTTTCTCTCACTGTTCACTAGTGGTACATTTCTGCGGATCTCTCAGCATTTATTTAATCATTAATGTTGTTAATGTTAATTAGTTTAATTGAGTTTATTATGAAGGTCATCCATACTCACTGAAATGTTATTATCATAAATTCTGTTCTCTTCTCCCTATGTATTCCATACTATCTTGCTTTACAGAAAATATAGAGAAACTTACATTTATACATCATTCATTTACTGATCCAATATGTGCCTAAATTTATATTTTGCATATTTGTGTCATATATAAACATTACATATCAATAACTAAAGGAAGACAACCAAATCTAAAGGGAACTTCACTGTTGTACATATTATGTATAATAAATCACCAAAATTATGGAAAAAAAAAGTTATTTTCATTTTCATTTTCTGCCTGCTGGGCCAGTAACTCTGATCTACTGGCCAAGTGGGTCAGTGGGGATAAAATATCACATTGAACCCAGCTAGTGGTTGTGAAGGTTTTATTCCATTTACTAAAAATCACATATACTTTAGTGATATTAAAACCAATTGTTTTAACAATTACAGTATGCTGCTGTGTTTAAGATTTTTTTTTTTACTCTTCCAGACATCCATTAATTTATACACATTAAAATCTAAAAGAAGCAAATGAGACTTGTTTGAGTTGTATAGTTCATCACAACGATCATCAGGTATTATTTTTTGTCAATGCAACATCATCATTTTGTGGCAAAGAACAGCGGCCACTTTGGACAAGTGACACGAGATCATAAATGCTAAAACGTAGTGTTACAGTAGTACAAGTAGAGAAGGCTCATAAAGTAAGTGAACTGACTCAGTAATGTACATTATACAGCAACATCTACCTAATGCTCGCTAACATTAGCAACCATAAGCTGATGGTCACACCAGACCAAGTGGGCTGTAACAGCCTAAATCCCTGAGTGTACTGAACTGAGCAAGGGTGTGTAATATTCAACTTTTCAGTTGTGAGAGGCTTGGTGTTCACTGTGATGGATTTTATTATCACACAAAAATTATTGGAAGCCAATGCCTGCTCTAAACAGAAGGAAAAATACATCAAAAAACTAGTTTAAATAGTTTAGCATGCATTTGAAAATGATTCGCAAAAAATGTAAAGTATACGTAAGTTTGTGGGTAAAGAACTGCAAACACACTTGTATTAACCTTTAAGTATTAAAGTCCGTGAATCAACTTAAATCTATATATAGATGCTGTCTGGGGTGGTGGGTGGTTCATTTTCAGTTTGCAATTTCCACTGTAGCTATGAATATCATTTAGTAGTTAGCATTTAGTATAGAGTATGTGTGGAGCTGGTTATTTAAGTAGATAACTCTGTTATGTGAATGAAAAGGTTATTCAGCGCTCCAGGAAATAAACCCCCATCACCCTGCTGATCTCCCGCATCTGCGCTAATAACTACACGTTCCTAGTGAACCTTAAATATGATTTAATAAAGATCACAATTCCAGTCACTCAATATTAATAAAAAAAAATGTTTAGGTGTAATGTCAGGCAGTTTTTATCAGTGTAGTATTAATTTTATTGCTAGTGTTTTATGTGCAACAAGCAACCCTTATCTTCCAGCATCTGACTGAATTTGTTTGAATATGTCCATAAAGCCTCTGCTGCTTTCTGATGAGTCATTTGGAGTAGGTGTTTACTGCTTCACTATCTTCAGTAGACTCGACTACTGTAACAGTGTCTTTACAGATCTCCCTAAAAAAAATCGATTAGACAGCTGCAGCTGAGTCAGAACGCTGCTTCTCGAGTCCTCACTAAGACCAATAAAGTGGATCACATCACTCCAGTTCTCAGATCTTTACACTGGCTTCCTGTCTGTCAAAGAATTGATTCCAAAATACTACTGTTGGTTTATAAAGCGCTGACGGTTTAGGGCCAAAATACATCTCTGATCTACTGCTACGTTATGAACCAACTACACCTCTCATGTAGTCTGGGACTGGTCTGCTTTCTGTCCCCAGAGTCAAAACTAAACATGGAGGAGCAGCGTTCAGTTTTCATGCTCCACATATCTGGAACAAACTCCCAGAAAACTGCAGATCTGCTGCAACTCTCAGTTCTTTTAAATCAAGGCTGAAGACTTCTCTATTTGCCGCTGCCTTTGATTAAATCAAATAATTATTCATTTCTTACACTGCACTGTAACTTTTATTCTTGTATTTTATACCTGTCTCATTCTATTTTAGCTTGTTTTTGTGTCTTTGGGCTCTTTAATGACTGTTTTTGGTTGTATTTGGGTGTCCTTTTGTGGTGTGTTTCTTTTGCACTTTGTCTTGATGCTTTTAATGTTTTGTGTAAAGCACTTTGAATTGCCTTGTTGCTGAAATGTGCTATATAAATAAACTTGCCTTGCCTTGCCTTGCCTTGCCTTCACCGGCAGACATTTCAGATCTAAGCAACGGCAGTTTCTACCAGCAGTCAGATCCAACAACGGTTATTGTACAACAGAACCTTTGCAAATCTGACAATTTGTAAGTGTTATTATCAGAGCTGCAAAAAAAAAATGAGATAAAGAGGAAGCAAAGCAGTTTTTTGTGAGCTACTGTATTAGTAGAAAGTTAAGTCCATTTGTCCCTTTTGGCTGGACTTCAACAGCGGGGGCCAGCAGGGCCAAATGCAAAAATCTGTGACTGACTGACTGACTGACAGTGGTGTAATTTCATCAGTCGCCTCAGCTGAGTGTCTCCACTTCCAGCCATATTCTAGTTTTTGACCCAGTCTTGTTTTGACTTCTTTTGTCTCATGGATGTTCTTGGATCATCTTGTATCACAAGCACATGTGAGAATTTGTTTTTTTGACTCACTCACAAGAGCAGAGTCCAGCCTTCGGGCTAATGCTCAATCTGATCAATGTTCAAACACGCTGATAAAGGATTCATGAGGTCCTTCACAGGAATATATCATCCACTAGGTTTCTGTCTCCTGACCCCAGCTGCTGGCAAGCCTGACTACCCATGCACTTTAACTCTCCAGACATGTCTCTGTTCAGCTCCATTACTCACTTAACAAGGATCAGCTCCCTGTAAGCACTTCTGTACATGCTGGTTGTATCTTAGGCAAAAACCAAGGATCTGACAGTGTAACAACACAAACATGACTTGGGTGGATAACTGAGTTAAGACTTATCTAAAGGAAAATTCTGCTTCTGTTTACAACCTGGGTCTTATTTTTGTAATTTCATTGATTATAATACTTCCACAATTTTAAGTCTGTTGTAGCAATGTCACTATTCCATATCAGCACTTAAACTGGTGAGTAATATGTTAACTCAAGTAATATGACCAAAATTACAACATCCAGGTGGTTAAAAAAATCTAATTTTACCTTGGATTAATTTATGGTCAGCCTAATCACCAAGCTTACATGACAGAAAAATGTGTACATTAAGCCCCTCTATTAGCCATGCTAGCTCTGTACTTAGTCAAAGTGGTGCTTTGAGATAAATGCTAACATCAGCATCCTAATATGCACACTATGACATTGTTAATATGCTGATGTTGCAGTCAAGAGGTACAGTACAATCTTTACCATCTTCAGCATCTTAGTTTAGCATGTTAGCATACTAACATTTGCTTGACATAAATGTGTGCAATAAATTGAATGGAAATCCATCAGATAGTTGACGAGACATTTTTCTCAAAACCACGAATGTCAGCCTCACTGGTGCTAGATGAAAAGTCAGGGGATCACTGATGGGGATCATTAGGATACATCACCTGGGAACAATGACTGTCTGTATGAAATACAAAAGACATAACTCACACATACTAATCAATGCAAGCTCTTATCTTTCTATAGTACATATGTACAATATACACAGCAGCCACATGAGGATTTTTAAGTATATGTGTGTTTCTTGTACGTGAATGTAAAGTATGAAGCAGGTTCTCCACGTTCTGTCACAGTTTTACTCTGTTAGTTCACACTTCAACATCAGGCCTCAGATGTTTCTGATGGAAATGTGCGTCTTTTGATCATTTGCCACCAGCCTGCTATGTCTCCCTCACTTTCTTTTTCTTCCTCACTTCAGCATAATTTCTTTTAGTGAAACTGTCAAAGGAGACAACTCCTTTGATGCACGCAAAGTTTATCAAAAGGTTTTGAAGAAGCTAATTATTCATCAGCGTTTCTTCGCGCTATCCCTTTGACGTTATAACACTCAAACAAAACTGTAAATGTGACAACTTACAGAACAGGTTAACTTACATTTTATCATAAGTTTGTGCACTAATGTGTATTAACTCGCAACAAATTGTTGAATTTATTTTGCAGTCAAAAATATGGAGTGTTAATTTGCTATTTAACAGATTTTTTTTTAACTGTGAAATCTGAATATTCACAAGAACATGAGTTTGTTTTAGCGAAGAATGTGTAAAAGCTGCAGCTCATACTGTATACTGTAATGTGAAGGTTAAATATTAGAAATGTCTACCGCAGTATGGAGCATTCTCCTGCATACTTTGTAGAACCTGTTTACCATCTTTTGTTTGTTTGTTTGTTTGTTTGTTCTTTAATCTCTTTATTGATTTGTTTTTAGACTGGAGGGAAAGACATGACTGAAAGGGCTAAACAGATACCACATGACAAAAATCTAAGACCATATTTGTACACACAGGGCATTACAGTGGTATTCACCATAGACTCTGTTGGCATCATCCAATTATGCGCATTCTCGGTCTGAGGAGTGATGCATTCTTGGAGGATATGAGAGTTTATTATCATGCAGTAACGAGGAAGCAGGAGAACTGACAGACCCATTAAAAAGACAGGGGAGAAGAAGTTTGCGCAGACTTTGAAAGCAACAGTTGTTAAATAAAACATGGATAGTGTGGGCACCTTTCACAGCCCCCGCAGAGGCTCTTGTCTGATTATTCTTGTCATAACAAGGTAGGTGAGAGGAGGAGAAGGAGGACGAGGAGGAAGAAGCATCTTTATGCAAGACTACAGTCTCACTGTGCAATCTCTACGAGGGAGCCTGTAAAGGAGATACAGTATGTACAGAAAGGTCCGGACCCTGCCTCCTTCCTCCCTCCCTGTCGGCTTCATTCCTCTCACTCTCTTTCATTCCCCATTAATCCAAGATGGTGCCAACATTAGCAGATGACTTGTTAACTAAACTTCATATTTTGGCCAAGAGGGACATGGGGGAAGCAGTGGTGCTTGAATTAATAAGAGTTAGGAAAGATTTAAGAGAATGTGGAATATGACTCCTTAACTGATGAAACCTAAGCTAATACGATGGAGGATCACTGTCTGCATGAGAGAGGAAGACGCTTTTTAACCGGGGTGGACGGATTCTTAAATAATGCTGAATTGATGCTCTTAATAGCAGCGTGAGCTTTGCCAAACACATTTTTGATGCATTAAAGTGCTCCGTCCAACTCTTAATATAGAAAAATATCTGCTATCTATTAAATGCACCAACGCTTTCAGTATTGATCTGAAGAGGTTCAAGTTGAGTTCAGATAAACAAACCATTATCAGGTGCTATGTCAACACTGCCACTAACAGAAACAGTTTAAGTGTATTGCCACGAAATATTCATTATTTTACTAAACTAACTGTGAAACCACGGAGGGAGATCATGACCGTGGAGACGATTTCACAGATATCACTGTCCTCATGCATTAATTGGATTGATTAACACAAGATCTATGGCCTGCAATCAGCTGATTTATAGCTGGAGTGTTTGGGTATCTGTGGTGATCCTTTCTAATGCATCCCTGATTTTATTCATAAACATCTTACTGCCTTTCAGCATTTTAATCAAGAAAAAAAATTACATCAGAAAAAAAGGAGGCAAACATGAGGAAGATCCTCGAGCGCTATGCTTAAAATGCATATCAATGTTTCCTTCTATATTTCAAGGGCCGACCCATTTCATGCCATTAGCCTTAAGCAGTCTCCATGATGGAAGCCCAGTGGTTCATTCTCCGAGATATTTTCCTCCCCTCTGTGACGCTGTGCGAGTTTAAGATCCGTGCACATGAAAAGGTAAGTTCTAACACCATGAATAATGCAAATTGTTTGCCGGAGAATCTGAAAAGCGGTAGATATTAGATTCACATAACTCTCAGTGACTCCAGGATAACTGCCGGCTTGAGCACAGTAAAATGCATAGACACCAGATATGATATTCACAAACAAAGTCTAATGATGTCGAGATACCACAAACAATCGATACTTTCCCCTGATAAACAGATCTAGCCATATTTGATCATTTTCTGGTTTCTGCATTAAAAATCATATTAATGAAGGAGATACTAAATTATAGAGCAGTGGATACGCTGAGAGGTCCAGACCAGGGAGATGGTGGTTTTGTGCCAGAACAGACAGCTCTCTTTTATGGCAACACACTTAAACCTCATTAGAATGGCTTTAAAAGATCCTCTCACTACAAACTCCGTTCTGGGTTAATTAAACTGATTTGTGAAATTAAACATAGAACATAAAATGGACAAAACATGAATAAACTGACAGCTATTTCATCACATTTTATACTGCTACAAGCAGTTAGTGTGTTAATACTTTCTTATTACTTTATTCTAAGGGATCTATTTCTGCATAAGTTATTTTCTAAAGTATAAATGTACAAATCCCCCTGATTAATGTATAAGAACTGACTGATTAATGCATTCAAGTGTGAGGAACATTACAATGTATACTCAGGTATAAACTCTTGGCAGTGCTGCAAAAGAACATTTAAATAAAACGTGTATGTGTGTATCTGCAAGATGCAATAAATCACATGAATGGTGGGGGGAGTGTATCAGGATGTGAAGTAAGACTCTGAACAAATGACAACACTAGGAAAGTTATGAAGAAAAAGAGTTTGTTGCTGCTGCCATTGTGCCTGCCGTTACTTTATTAACAATATAGAAACTCTCTCGAGTGTCGCCCATGATTCAGCCTTTATCTTCTGCCTGGTGGATACTTTTTAATCTTCCAGGTACTGTACACTTGTGTATCATGAGCTTTAAATGTGTCAGTGAGCCATGCCAGTGATGGAAAAAGCACAGCAGCACTTTGTCAAAGTAGACATTTTAAGTTGTTAAACACAGGAGCAGCTGATATCATAAATAATGGCAGCATTATGCTTCAGTGTCAGGATCCATTGTACTCACTGATGTGGTCTACTGGGACACTTCAATAGAAGGAAGCCATCATTAATGTCATGTGTTTTCCTGATATGATTAAAAAAAAAAGTCTATACCTGGATCTCAAGACTTGCACACTTAAACAGAATGCAGCCATTATTAATGCACATGAGTTTGACAACTTGAAATGAAAAAAGAAGCTGTGCCCCAAAACTACACTATATATTAAAACAACAAGTGTATACTAATTAAGTAATCCATTCTACCTGTTTTGGCAGCTAGGAAATTGTGCTAGTCATGTGACTTTGTATATCTGTTGGTTAAGTCAACTTGGAAACAACCAAGAGAGAGAAAAATGTTAGTCCAATGTTTTTATTACTTAATTTTTTTTGTTTTGTTTCCTGAGATGTCTCATCACCGCCCACAACTCCTTTTGATGTTTTTCAGCCGTGAGCAGCTCCTCCATTATATATGTGCATTGCATTGTGGGACAATAGTGTCCATCGACAGCACTCTGAAAAATCATTTAGTATGCATGCTGACATTTTTGAGTACTACTTAATTTTGTCATTTTCACAGTGTGAATGTTCCACATCCTCAGGACCATGTTGGAATTAGTATGCAGAGTGGGTTGGTGATACAGCTCATCAGAAAAAGTGGTCTAGAGACTGGACTCCACTACAATGGCCCTGGACTGGTAATTGGAGTACACTCCATATTTAGGACTTGATTATGTTCAACAAAAGATTAACTTTGATGAGTCAAAAGTGTGATGTTGAAAATATGTACCAGCATGGAGTTGGAGCGACCATGGAGGGGCTGGGGCTCACTGAAGAACTCGGTGTTGTGGTCCAGCCGTCCTTGACCTCCATACACAGCCTCATCTGAATCCAGCTTGATTTTGTACCTGACAAAGATGGAGGTTAAGGCAAAAGGACAGTGGGAAACTAGATTATACGATCTAAGACAAAAGAAGCACGAGAGAAGGTTTTATCACCAGTGCTTTTGGTGTGCAGACTTGGTTTAGCAGGGCTCAGCTGGTTTATACTCATTGAAATCCTCACATCCATCAGCATTCATCTACCCCCTCACAGCACTGCAATGTGACAGTGCTGAGCCCTAACAGACAAAGAGAACGCTGCCTGAAATTAACATAAATACAAAAGTGATTCAGCCATGGCTCAACCATCCAGCCTGCCTGTCTAATTTATCTAATTCACTGCATAAATAATGAATTCAATCAAAAAAAGTGATCCAAATGAGTGACAACAAATACGCACAGATACAGCGTCTACAAAAAGTATTCACTTCTCTTGGGCTTTTTTTGTGTTTTATTGTTTTGCAACTTTGAATCACAATGAAATGCTTGAGCTTTTTTTTTGAGGATATCACGTAGTTTATTTAAATTAAGTAACAATATAACAAACGAAAGAAAAGACTGTGCAGGCATTCATCACCATTGATATTTAGTAAAGACAACTTTAATCACATCTGGATTCTGCAGTGACTCAAGCTGTGTCAAGCATCACATCCATTGTGACTAAACATCCTAAACGAATACTGCATATACTGTGCTGTATGTAAACTGTATGTTGCTCATGCACATGATTAGTGTTTTTTTCTTTGACATAAAGAGTCCTTATCAGTTGATCACTGTCAAAAAACCTTAGTGAATCCACTGTGATGCAAAGTTGTAAAACAACCATTCCAGGGGGGGGGTGGGGGGGGGAGGGTGGTGGATGACTACTTTTTAAAAAGACACCATATGCTTCTTTACTCCACTGAGAGAGTCGGAGTAGTAGAAACAGTATTATGTGTGTAGTTCGTGTGGGTGGTGGAGGGGTAATGGACCACACTTTTTCTTCCATCTTTTTGCACAATCTCTCTTCTGTGTTTCTGAACAGGATGTTCAGACACTGAAGAGCTGACTGTTGGCAGCTTCTATGAAAGGGGTAGTACAGTTTGATGAAATATGTGTGTTCTTGGAAGAGGAACCAAGATGGAAAGACACCACATGAAATATAATATGCAAATCATGCCATATGCTTCAGTGAGGGCTTTAGCATATATACTGTACACCTTTTACAAAAGTGCAGCATCAAATTGATTACATGATTAATTATGTCCTTCAGCTGAGGGAAATGGAGAATAATGTCTAATGTGATATCTAAATTGTTGGGAAAGAGCTCCAAATGTCTGTCTGAAGAAACAATTTAGATGGCACACTTTTAGAAAATCCTTCCTCCCTGTCTAAAACTGATTGACATTAGTACATTCAATCATCTTGTTGCTTGAAAAAACGAATGGATGTCAGAAGGTAATTATCAATGTCCGAGGAAATATTTAAGACATTTTAAAAGCCCAATTTAAAATGCAAAAAAGTGCACTTTGACAAGCATGTGCATAAATATGTGTTTCCATCTAAAAACTTCTCTGCAGGGGCAAAGTTTAGCCTTGCTCATGTCAGTCAGAAATGCTTAGTCGCGTAAACAAGTACCCCAATGTCCATGTGATATGTCAATACTGTAAACATCTGTGCAGTGCATTATTTACTCCTGTCTCTCAGGGATGTGAGCTGTAAGGAGTGGTGCTGTAACAAACACCAGGAGAGAGGAGCAGACATGCAAACAGCCCCCTAATTGGCTGGCTGAATAATCACCTTATCTCCCCATAGGCGATACTCCAGAGTTTGAGTGTGATCCTCAAACACTGCCTCATTCTGCCCCAGAGCCGGAAAAAATTCCGCTTTTGCTGCCTGCTTGTCTGCTTTGATAGTGATGATTAAAAAGAAGTGCTGCTCTGTGCATTGTTTCTGCTGAGGAGGAAGATCCCCTCCTCCACACCTCCTCTGCTCCGCTTGCTTGCTATGGTGTTTTATTGACAGAACAAACTCATTTCGCTATGGAGGTTTTACAATAACTATCAGATGGAATATGGAAATATTCTTTCAGGGGTTATGATGCTTCAGGGAAACCAATAATCTGTTTGAATTTAAGAATTAAGTCCTTTACTACAGACAATAAAGACCTTTACATGAACTAATTCTAATTTTAACTGTAAATATTTCCCAATAAAAGGTTTTAGAATTGACCTGAGGTGCTAGTGACACTACAACGCTCCTTCAAAAAACTATATACAGATTATACAAGCAAACATATTATTGTGGGCCATGTGGGCAATTCTCAAGACAATTTCCATCCAATATAGTCAATAACAAATAAACAAAATAACTACATAATGAACAGACTTATCTGTGGTACACTACAATGGAAATATCAAGGCAACAGGTATATGAAAGTGTAAATCTTCTAGTTGTAAGGAGAAAGGTTGATGTACAATATATTTTTCATTTAAAATCCTTATATGCTAGTGTAGTGGAGTAGAAATATAACATCACAAAATAAATATATGAATCAAGTCATTAAGTAATTGAATTTAAATACTTTCACTGGCTGGTACTGTACTGTGCTTGAATATTTCCATTTTATGCAACAGTCCACTGAGTATTTTTACAGTTTACAGTTTACTTCATTAAATGATCAGAGTACTTCTTCTACCACTGCCAATGACAGCATTCTCAATTAGGGGTGAAAATAAGGCACAATGGAGGCCTGATGTCTGTTTGCCTATAGTAGGGCCACCAAATTACTAAATCCACCCCCTTGTTGTGCATTTCCAGTCTTGTGGATTGCATGTGCATGGTACAAGCTGGAAATGAGGCATAGTTACAGTAATTCAGAGTTCCCTGGAAAACTTCTCTGCAAGGAAGCAAAAATCAGCATAAATTGGCAGTTGGAAGCTTTGAGCGATTACGTGTTTGTTAGTAGCTACAGACGGTTGCAACAAATGCTTGCAGTTCAGCTGTAAACTATTGTAATCAATACAACCTTTGTGAATAAAGGAGAAGATTTAAGAACACAATCAATTTTGCCCAATGAGTAGAAAGAAAAGAAGTCAATCTGAAAGCTTGATGATTAGAGCCATTGGTGACCTGAAAACAATCTGGCCATGACCATGATTGCAGACCAAGCCACCACTTGGTTTCTCCATCAGCTTGTCATTTTTTTCTGTCTTTATGAAAGTAATAGCACCCTGGCGTGGGTGAACAAGAGCTGAACGAGATATATGTGCACATCTGAAGAATGTGGCATGGCCTTGTAAGCATTCTAAATGCATTTTCAGAGTCGGCTTTTCCATGCTTTCTGCTCAGCCTGTACAAGTTACGTCAGTGGAAGAAATGGAAGAAAGAGCTTCTGTTACAGAGGACTAAGAGATGGTTCTAGCCAACCAGCAGCCGCTGTATGAAACTCAAAGAACCCAATGGGGCCCTTAAAGCCTATTCATATCAAGATAAAGGGATGTCCATGACTTTGTATGAAGAGTATGACACCTACAGTACCGTTTCACAGCCTTCAGCAAAGTTCTCCTTTATACTATGTTGCTTTGTTTTGTTAGAAGTTTGAGGAGATCCAGACCAACCTTTGTCAAACTCTTTATACAAAGTAGTGGACATCCTTTTGTTTTTAAATTAACCTTACAAATAAAAGCAATATATTTTTAAAGAAAATACATTGTTTCAGAGGGTTCCTATGCTATGTATTGTTGAATTTGCTATAAGTGGTGAAACATGGGTTTTATTTTCATAATTTTAGTCTTCCTTACAATTACCATGTAACTTGTCAGACTTGGCAAGACGAGCAGCTAAACCATCAGACATGATTTAAACAAATCCCCTTGTTGACCAAACTAGGGAAACATTAAAATTATTACCCAAACTCAGTTGTAAACATTCATCAAAGTTTACAGACTGACTTCTTGGTTATGTACTTTATTTAGCATTGCACAAACACTTTTACTATTGAAATGCCAGACATTTATGTCCTCTTTTTATAGTTAGTGTTTGGGAGAGAGATTTAATTGGTGGAAGCGGGATGCCAATGATTTTAGATGACTGAGTGACAATCTGCTGGAGTCTTTTATAGGTTTGACTGTCTGAACCATTGTACCAGACTGTTATGAATAATGTGGAAATACTTTCAATTATTAGAGAGTAGAACAAGAACATGAGGTGTTGTCTCACTCTAAATTTCTTGAGCTGGTGAGAGAACGAAGAGTCTTTCTTTGACTATGTTATTTGTGTTTATGTGTTCATGTCCCATATCCAGTTAAGGATGCTTAAAGTCAACAATATGTTTAGGATTTGTTGAACTGCAGATTGTCTGTGCACCAGGTAATTGCTTGATTTACCTGTATCTGCTGGTGTGTTTTATTTTTATTTGTGTGAGACCTACAATGGCTGTGTCATCTGCATAGATATAGATGTTAACAGGACTATTAAAAACTGTCTGATCGTCTCACTGCTTCTGTTTTTTTGACTTTTTTGGTGAGAACAATGTTATAATAATCAATAGAATTGAAGGTTAAAACAATAAAAATAAAATCCAAGTTGTAATACACAACTCAAAGCCTGAAAAAAAGCAGCTGCTCTGTTTGTTTACACCATTTGAAGATGAAAAAATTTGGAATCACAGATTAAGCTTCAGGATTGATGAGGAAGCTTGTAGATGATATCTGGTGGAGTTAGAGCCTAATGGGATCACACACAGAGAAAAGTAATGTAACTTTGTGGATGCAATCCATCTTGATGTATCTTACAGCATGCTGCAGAGAGCTGTAAAAACAAATAGATGCATATTTTTCATTTTCAGTGACCCTATCTGATACATTCTAGATAATATCAGAGTAAATTATTGTCACCTATGTACGACAGTGTGTATTTTATTCTAAATTCTAGTTAGTTAGTGTCACGGCACCTGTAGTTGAATTATTCCAAACGGCATTCAAGGAACGTCTCAGACAGAAAAGGAGAATGATGACCTGACACAATCTCAACTACCTATTGGCACAGTGTAAATCAAAGACCAATCTGCCCTGACAGGTACAGCTTTCATGACGGGATCCAACTGGGATTTCAAATACTCCAACCAGCCAGATAAAGCCCACTGCCTGAAGAATGCCTCCACCACGAGTCAGAGAGAAAATAATAAAAAACACTGATGGTTTGAGTGCCTGTCGAAAAGCTGACGTTGACTGCATTTTAATGGCCAACATTTTTGGTGAGGTGCTTCACTTCACTTCCTCTCCTGTTCCTCAAGGAGGAAAAAAAACACATTCAAAAGAGGACAATGAGAAGCAAAAGAAGAGCTTGTCTAAAAATATGAAGAGGCCAAACAGTCACTGAGCCTCAAACTAAGGACTGGTAGTAAGGGATAATGACTATATTGCAGTTGAGTTGTTATTTATTTATTGCAAAGTTAAGACAGCAGACTTTCACTTTACCATTATACCCCAGACACTAAAACCACAGCAGTTATCAAGCTGCAGTGCATCTGAACAACAGCAACTGTATATTATTTTCAGTGTTATACTGACAACTATTTTTCCTCGAGTCTCTATGTTAAATTAACCAACACACTGAAGTGTTATGTAGAACAGCACTACACTCCTCAAACCGGTGCTGCTGCTGGTCATTTTTTCTTTGCTTTGTTTGACAAAATTTATAAAAGTTTTACACCAAGAACACAAAGAAACTACCTGACGATCCATCCAGACATACAGCATGTGACAGAAGGCACCAAAAGCTAAATTAATGCTGTTTTTTGCTGGCGAGGGACACCCTCTGATATTATACTGTGCTTACCATTTTGCCAAAGGAAATGACACCCAGTATAGGATCCATTTTCAGTGGTGCATACATCATGGTCAGCTACATCTGGCTATTTCTTTCAGATACAACACATGGTGTGGGGCTCCGCATTCGCATCCCTGACCCTCACACAGATAGAAGAAAGTTTAAGCATATGACAGTTGAGTGTAATGAAAAAGCACTTTTGGACTCTTTGAGCTTGTCTTGTTTACCTCCTCTGCCTCTGAGTGGCACTTTCATCTGTCTTCTCCCCTAATTGGATCCTCTGCACACATTCCCATCGGAGGATCTGCATCTCCTCATACACATGGCGCATTTACCTTGCTCACACACATGGCACATTTGCCTTTATGTGTTTACTGCTTCTCTGTATAATGACAGCCAGAGCCTTGCCCTCACATTTATTTGCATTTCCTCTCAACCCACCCAGTGTCTGAGGCCTCTCCTTAAACATCAAAAGAAGCACCAGGAGGAAAAGATGCGGTTCCATCCTAAATGAAAATAAACCCTCAAAAACGGTGTTACAGACACTGTGCAGCAAGGCTATTAGTGCTGTACCCAAGTTTCACCCCATCAAGGCAGAGCTGAAAACACGAGGCAGAACGTACAATTACTGCACATCAAACAAGCTTACAATTAACGCATGATATTAAGAGATTAGGGGTTACTGTTGTTTTTTAATCATCAAATAAACATGATTATTATTTCTCTTTTACTTTCCACATTTAATGACATGTTTTTTTGTCTTTATATTTTATTGTTGATTGGTAACATTTGGCATAGAGATTAGAAATGTTCTTTTTGCATTGTTTTTATCCACTTTAGGAATCATCCTACCCAGAGAGCCACTATGAAACAGTGACATTATAATCTAATCATTATCTATCTAACAATAATATAATATAATAATTATATTATTATATAATATATATCTTTATAATAAAAGATCATGTACAGCAATAACCGGGAAAAATTTAATAAGATGCCCCTTGAAATGGTTTGAAATGTGATACAGCATGTTGCTGTATTAAACCACTAGAAATGGTAATAATATCATCATGCTGATACTGTATTTTTTTTCCTTCAGAATATTTCATGACATTATGTTTTCAGAATTATTAGAGAGTTATTATTATTTCAGTACAATTAGCTAGAAGCTTCAACTTTAAATGAAACAAAAAGAAAATATGTGAAAATCAAAGGAACAACTGCTCTTTAACAGCCAATTGAATCATAATAATTTGAGACTGAATTGCTCATGTGTAGTGATTTGAACCGCTGGCGTCATCGTTAGAAAACTAACAAGCTCTGTCTGGTTTTGACTCAACATCACATTATTTAAGTCATAGCTGAAAAAAGAACACAGCTTCGTATCCATCTGGGAAACTGTTGGCATGAGCTACAGTGGGCCCCAGAAGAGAGTGATGTCCGTTATAATAAATACAAATCTGTCAGCTTTCTGTCCCCCTTCACATCCCTGATCATTAAGCCTGCTGTAATCACAACTGTGGGACTCATTAAATTCCTCTGCGCTGCTCGCTGTGAAGACAGACAGCCAATGCTGCTAAAGAGAGCGGTTTCTGAATCACTGGGCTCTGCTATTATTTCTCTCTAATAGCATAACAACACCACTATAAACAATTGACTCATATTCCTCTCAACAGTGACTGCTCAAAATTATATCACAAAAGTATTAGCCCTGGAGAAAACACCTCCATTAAAATCGCAGGTCTTTACAAGTCACACTTCCTTTAAACACATCTGACACAGTCTTTAGATCCCTGATCCATTTCTCAGCCCGGGAGAATGCATCTCCTCAGCAGTGATTTTTATTTTCCTCAATCCCCTGAGGAACGTACTTGTGGTTTCATTTAGAGCCATGTCCAGCTTTCAAACACAGATCAATAATTAGCGGTGAAGATGACAGGTGAGGTATTTTGACAACCCTCGTATTTCATACACTGTACACAAAACCATGTGATCGATTAAGAAACTCTTGTCCACACATTGGAGATTAGCTACTCGTTTCCCTTGATGGTGTCTGATGCTGGATTCTGTAAAAAATATCTTTAAATAACCTGTTTTACTCTATCATTTAATTTACTCTTACAGGACTTAAGTGCAACATACACTGGCCATATCATGTAGTGTTTCATTATAGATCAGGCGACACCCGCTGCACACATCGGACAAGCTGTACAGACAGAGGAGGTAGTCAAGATACACGAGCTGAGATGTGTTGAAATAAAATGTCTGCTTTTTTTTAAAAAAAAAGTTGGCATGCATTGATGCTAGCAAATAGGACAATTGCATATCCTGACGCAGCAGATGCCCTTAAAGGATAAGTCTGGTGACATTCTATATTTTTCTTGTTGCCTACAAATCCCATCAAAAGAACAAAACAACAATGAATTAATCCTACTATTGTCTGTGTAGCCAAAGACTGATATAGCTTATCCCTCTTTGCCATAGAGCTCCTTTATTGTCCAAAAACGATTAAAAACAAATCAGTGAGTAAAGCCGTTGCACTGGGTGACATGCTCGCATGAAAATAGTTCCCTACAAATGCACAACTTACTCCTGTTTGAGTAACACTTTTTTCAAGTTTTACATCTTTATGAGGAGCAAATGGGTGGATCCAAACTGGAGAAATTTGGACTCGTTGGGGGTGTTAGATGAAAAGTTACACAATCTACATCTCATTCTCACCCAGAGCAAAAATAGATGACTTCCCCAAAAAGTTCATATACTCTGTATGAACATGGATGTTATTCTCATGTTTCCATTTCTGTCTCATTTCTGCTCTTTTTTAAACAGACATTTACTCTGTTGCTTGAAATATCTTCAGTGATTTTTGTCAAGCTGAAAAGATAAATCATGTTATTGTGTAAAAGAAGCCACTAACAAAGACATCATTACTTGGAGAGGGACTGCAAATGTGCATTGTGGCGTGAAAGGGAAAAGCCAATGTCTGAAGATTCAAAGAAAACGAACAGTGATGTCACACGTGGGATCTTAAAGGATACTTTCCTGGACTTTCAACAGCCACCCTGTAGCTCTGGTAGCTTTTGGTGGGGTGGAAGTTGAAGATAAAGAGCACATTTGCCCTGTCAAACGCAATGATCTTGTCCTCTTCATGCGCAATGCTGACTTGGGCCTGGAGGGGGGAAAAAAGAGAGAGAAAAGAAAAGCTAATGAAATATTTCTTCATGAATAATCATTACCTTTTTTCATCTTGGATTTAGAGAGTTACAATGGGGCACATCATATCAGTGGACTACACATTTCTAAATAGACTGAGTAACATTTCCACATCAAATTTCAGGTGGCACTCATCAGCAGAAAGCAGTGGCCCAGGGAGGTGCGATGCACACGCTGTCAGCTTTAGACAGCTGCACATGATAAAGCCGCCACTCTCCTGTGGAGCGAGCTACTATTAACGTGTCATTAGCAGAGATTATCAATGTCACCCAACCCCCTATTTTTAGTGCCTTGTTCCCCAAGCCAATTTCAGGGCAGCATATTCACGGCTGAATGAGAAGATAAGCACCCCTGAAACTGGACCGGCAGAGAGGTTAAGAAAGGAGCTGACAGTCTAAAGTCTTTTACAGAATCTATTTCTACATGAGAAGTCAACAAATTTGGAGTGACATCAGGCTCATCTGTATGGGTCTAACTGCTTTAGCATTAGAAAACAAATATAACCTGCAAGTATCAATTTGTGACCCGATTAGCATTTATAGTAAATTCACATTTATACTCAAATAAATAAATGTAAATGCAATCAACTGACTTGGTGTTAATTAAAAAAATATTCTGATTAAATTAGAAAATGTCAGTTTGTTATCTAAATGATCATTTTTAGTGTGCAACATGAAATATATCCCCCTAAGATGTAAACATATGGTCATTTGATGTGAAAGCAATGTCTTCTAGTTTGAGGTGAGATCTGAGAACTTGACAAGTTTCTGTTTCTGTCACTGCAGCATCATGCTGACCTTAAACAACAGTATCAAGTGAAACTTGGCCAGGCAATGAAAGCAGAGTAAATCCCAAGACCTCCAATGACCTCAATATTAGAAAATTAGAAGTATAGCCTTTATGTTATCAAAAATCTGAATGTTGAGTGTCACAGAGAGCCTTTATTATTTCAGATTAAGTTGTCATCAATAAACAAAACTATCTTATGGGCAGCTGTAATGGTCCCATCATGCACTTTTTGTGTGTCACCAGTTGAGTAATGCTGGTACAGTATAAATAGAACACACTGCACAGTGATGCCACAGTCTGCATGCTAGTGTGTACTGGTTGGACACCTAAAGTGATGCCATCTCTGCACCAACCGGAGCTTTAGCTCATGTTCAGACTTTGACTTTTTAAAGCCCACAGCTGCACATCTTCAAAGACATGGTTACAGATCATACTTTTAAAGAAAAGTCCCTGTATGTGTCCTCTTTCCGCTTAGTTCATTTACGCCTACAGTGGGACAACATGGAGAACTGCCGACAGCCCCTCTTCTGATTACCATTTTAACTACAAAACGCCCTTGGACCCTCTCACCATGGTGAACTATTGAAAGGAGATGTAGAATATTCCCACTAAGCACGATTACCTTGGTAGTGTCATTGATAAGCAGTACAAAGGATTCAGTCTCATCTGGTTATTACAGAATCTTTGAGCAGTTATTGGCATAATCTGTGAGTGATGTTCTAGGTCAAGTCTTTTGGTGATATTGCATCAATCTCTGAGTGAGAAATGTTCATTTAAGCTGCTTCAGAGTACTGAGAATGCAGGGTCAGCTAGTCATAACACCAATTACATACCTTACCTTTGGTTTAGTTTTACATAGCGCTTACTTTGATACATGTGTCTACTATGATAAAGCTCGAACTACTCTACTTTAAAAATATTAATCTCCAACTGGTCTTTAATTACACAGGGACACAAGGATAGGAATTGTCTTATTTTAATAATGTTATACAACTCACTTGGACTAAACAAAGGTACCTTTTGGAAGGTCAGAAAGGGCCATTTATATTTTGTTTCCTTGTGATAATTTGTTTTTTAAATTTCAAACAACAACCTTGTTGTACTGAGACAATTAAATTATCATTTAAGAACAATTTTTTATTATTCTTATTATTTAGTGATGATTTTTTGATTTTTGAAATCCAGACAACAGGCTGTCTAAACCTTTTCGGATGAATAACGATGAACTATTTGGCAACTTAAAAACACAACTTTTTCTCACGTGTGATCGAAGACACATAGAGTCTGTCATTTTGTGATCACAGGAATACATAACATTAAAACTAATTACACGCACATCTTCTCCAGCCTTCTATAAGTCATAAGTAAATACTGCCCTTATTCAGTGTTTTGCTCAAGAACACTTCAACAGGGTAAACTCTTGCTGTCAGAGGTATTCCTGCTCCCTACACCTTCCAGAACAACTTCAAGAACATAATTAAATGATGTCTTAAGTGTGCATTGTAGAGCTGTAATCCACTATATGGTTTTACATAAAAAGGAATACAAACAGTCTTGAAGCATTGATGCCAAATGTATACATATTCCATGCCAGTAGCAACCTTAGGGATCATTATTCCCTCGCATTACCCCAACAAGGAGCACAGAAATCACTCAGACTCTGCTGTTTCTTTGCCTCCAAAGCTGATTTACCCAGTTGTAAAGGGTTGAAAAGGTTCCAGTAAGTCAGAACACACTTCTAATTGATGGACCAATATGCAGAAATGATCCTTTGGAACCAGACATGTCTGTAATTATGCTCTTTGATACATTTAATCCTCTGCTGCATTTTTCTGTCTGCCAATGAGGAATACACAGGTCAGAGCGTAACGCAGCAAGGTGAAGTAGCTCTAATCTGAGGACTGATTCTCTGGGATGTGAGGGAGAAAAACATAATTTTTTCTCTCCCGTAGGCTTGAATTGCAGGAAAAGAGAGAAGCTGCTGGATGCGAGTGAAATCTGTGATGTCTGTTCAACTTCACAGCAGCCACAGAAAGAAGGCATTTCCAAAATAAACTCTCTTTATGGTGCATTTATCTCCACCTGCCTAAGACCTGGAGTACTCTCTAATTTGGAAACAGCAATGCAACAGTGCAACAGTGGCCACTTGGAAATCAATTTGTTCTTTAACAAGACTACGTCAAAACCTATAATTTGGCTGGACTGCGTATGAAATACTAGAGGACTTTTAATTTCAAGTGATGGATACAGGAAGCAGTGATATGTGGTGACCAAGTCCCCAGGAAGTGTGCTGGGCTTTGTCTGAAGTCAATTTGACATAGGGCCTTTCTCAATACCAACATCTGTCAATATCAAAGGATGTTGACCAGCCGATGATCCCAGGACTACGGCAGGAGAACGAGCAGTCTACCCTTCCGTCGCCACCAGACTGACCGAGTTTTGAATGAGATTGATTAGGACTGCTGACAAGGGACCAGCAGTGATGTTAAGGCTAGTGCATGGAATGAATATCTACTGGCGGCAGCGTGACGACAGCGTATATCATCATTTGATGTATAAAAATATGCCTATTAAGTATGTTTGAACTTGGTACGTCAGTTTAAAACTGTGTGATACATGTCATGTCACATGTCGTCTCCTTGTACATCGCCTGGTTACCATCAAACATGGACATCACCAGCATTTTTCCAGAGCAGACTTTATGGTGCTGTTGTAAGAAGGGGTGAGTTAAGATTTAGGCTTTTTTAATATGTTTTATATATTATTTCACTTACCCACCACAACTCAAATGGTTTTACCATGAACATGGAAGTGCTTTAATGGAAGTGCTTTATTTACACACATGTAGCATGCGTAAATTGATAGTAAGTGACACTGACAACAGCACATAGATCCTCTTTTCTCATGTAAATGTCACACAATAGTCTTCTTCGGTAGGTAACTGTGGCACTATCCACTCACCATACAGGAGTCCTGCTGCTAGCAGCTGAGATGACGCCAATCTCATGCTGCCAGCGGCTCCTCACATCAGACCGACTACATATTTGCAATCTAAATGGTTACTTTCTTGTCTGAACAAAATATTAAAACTCACTCAGTCAGTCTGGGACAGACATTTGCGTCCATTCCATATGTGGCAAAAAAATGGTGCTGTGACATTATGTTCATGTGAATTTGTCATTGAGAGTGTCTGGACAGAGCCAACTGTACAGTGAGTGTGTGATGTTCTTACAGGTGCTGAAGCCAGCCAGCCGTACTTGTCTTCTGTATGGTTCATGTCCCGGTCAAAGGCGTAGAGCTGACGGTAGCGGAGGTGCTCCATTTCCACTAGGTTGAACTGCCGCCGGGCATATTGGTAACTATACCCGTTCCCTTCTCTGGGGAAATCCAGCCACTCAGGATGGCCAAACTCATTCCCTGCAACACAGAGAATGTTATTAAAGAATGTACATAATGAAGGGAAAGGCAGAGTGTCTGTAAATTAGCATACCCTAAAGTACCATGCTGTGCTATATGAGGTTCTTTTCAGGTCTTGTTCAATTTTTAACAAGACAAAAAAGACATAGATCAAAGAGACCACAGTCTGTGACAGTCTGCGACCTTTTTATAACCCCAGCAGAGGTTAGTATTTTCCATATTAAAACAGAGCCCCAAAGCTCTCCTAACATTTTCACCAACTGCAGAGTACCAACCTTCCTGTCACACAGGAACATGCCCTTTCATGAATAAAACTTAAAAAAAAGCCAACACAAGTGAAAATACTGTGCAAAGAAATCCTATAGCTTTCATTTAAGTCTCACTTTTTCAACTAATATATGTAAAAATAATTCACCAGGTTATATTTATATAATATTTCTTCACAACAGAGAGCAACTTCAAGTCAATCCTGGAAATGAGGAGAAACTGCAAAGAACTATTCACAAGTCTGACACAAAGTAAACACAAATCTGTCAGGAGATCTGTCTTTATCACACTGTTGATTAACTCATGTTTATCAAAACATTATCTAAATTTCCACAATATTCTGCCACCTCACTATGACCACTACAATTTTACTTTGAATGTAACTACTCCAGAAGATTGTTCATCTTCTTTTAATTGAGAGGGAAAGCAAACAAGGGCTAGAGTAAAAACTTCAGACTAGCATCAAAGACAGAGAAAGAGTCCAGATGTACAGCTGAATGCATACTGCAGAAGTGTAGGAAACAACCGTCCTGATGGTACTATCCTGTCACACCGGGAGATGAGATAATGAATCCGTCATCGGATGTCACAACAACATCATAAAACAACAGCTGGGATAATTGAATTCCCGGCAGAGGAAGAAACACTTAGACAAGAGACAGAGGAAGATGCATGACAACAGAATAGAGGCTAGTTGTTTATTTGGTGCTAAGAGCCCCTACCTCCTTTAAAAAAATCTGAGTGATGGGATGAAGTGGAACTGACAGCAAATTCTAATGGAATACATTACGTAGGTGTTAAAGAAGTATCAAACAATAAGGCCTGGACTGCCAACAGAACAAGCCTACTGCAGCACTTGCCTAGGAATTAGGGCAGCAAAGACATGAGAGAGAGAGAGAGAGAGAGAGAGAGAGAGAGAGAGAGAGAGAGAGAGAGAGAGAGAGAGAGAGAGAGAGAGAGAGAGAGAGAGAGAGAGAGAGAGAGAGAGAGAGAGAGAGAAGAGGAGAGCGGGAAAGAGAGAGCCTTTTCTTGTGACATCTGCATGAATAACAAGCCTCCCACACAGCTGAACTTGAAATGTAAAGGAGAGAATTACACCTCAGACTTGCTCCACTGGCAGTCAAAGGCAGACTGTCTTCCCTGCACTCCACCAAGAGGAATGTGTACACTACACATTCATTGTGCATGTGAAATTCCTGTGTTGTTATTTCCCATGGAAATAATCTTACCTAGCACAGTTACAATACTGTATACTGTATTTAGTTAAGGATTTGTGGAAAAAAGTCAAACATTGTAGATCGCATGGATATGGCTTTTGGGACTGTGTGGCTCTTGGGTTAGGTTTCATGCCAATCTGACCATTAGTTTTCACAATATGATGGTCACAAACCAAGAATTTAGGTTACAACATAACATATTTGATGAAGGAATACCACAGTGTTTAAGCATCTACCATGGATGGCCATGAATCCTTTTGGTGTGATCATCTTGATTCCTTTTCAAAGAATAATAAGATCGGCTGATACCATAAGGTACCATAGTTCAGTTTCAGACAGGCTATGTCTTTCAAGCCTCTCTGCTTCACAGTAGACTGAAATTTGCCTATAGTGCATGTGCTCAGCCAGTCAGGATGAGTTTATTCAACCATCCTTTGTGAGTGGGCAGCAGTTGCGCTGCTCCTCATCTACTTTTCTCCATCCCGTCCCGGTTTGCTCACTAGTGTCACCTCAGGCCTGCTGCCACTGGCACATGCTGAAGTATATGGACCGCCTGGCTTTGTCATCAAATTACAAAAAGACAGCAGTGATATAATTGCTCTCCGCATTCCCCATGGATGAAGCTCAGGTGTAATCACTGCACTGTAGTGTGGCAGCAATTATGACCCCCCAGATCCTTGCTAGTGTGCCCTACCTTAGTAAATGAACACAACTTCAGGACTGAAGACAATACCTTCTTGTTTTTCCCATGCTGGGATGGTGGTGAGGCAGAACTTTCCCTGTGTTTTCAAGTCTGTGTCTAACACCATCAACAGTAAGCTTTACCTTTGTGGCTCTCTTCACTGGGCAAACTTTTTTTCTAGAGGGCACCTCCAAGCCAGTTTTCATAACCCAGGTGCCTGAAGAAATCTAAGAGTGTGTGAAGGCAACATAACAGGAGTTTTTTTTTTTTTTTTTTTTTTTTACAGATTAAGGTTACCATCTTTGACAGAGTTGTTGCACAGCAAATGAGCTATTTCACCAGGGATATTGCAGCCACTGCGCACTATGTCATGGCCCTACCTACAGGTGACAACTGATGGGTCTGCTGGGCATGACTGTCCTCAAGGAAAAAGACACGGAAGATCTCCTGAGTGCTCTGCTGCCACTAGGGGATGTCTTAAGTGACAATCTCCCCAACAACTCAGTGTCTTAAGAGACTGGAGGATCAAATAACCAATTTAAAGCACCTTTCTAAGCTGTCTAAATCATCCTCCCCCTCTGCTCCACAACCACATCACTGCACTGTTTGAACAATACACATGGTTTTTCAATGTGTATTGAACAGAGAGCCTTGTATCGACCAATATAATAGGATACATTGTACTCAGGGGTTAAAGTGGGATTTGGCAGGTGGGGGATCCCTAAGATCCAATGTAGAGTGCAGCGGGGAAAAATGACTCACCTCAAAATAACTCCCAAATTGATTTGTACTATGAGCTAGGGTGGACTTGTTTTCTTTATGGACAGACTATGTGATCAGCTGACCCACCCATTTCATGACATATTTTTCTGGAGCCCACTGGTCCAAAGGAGGCCCAACCAAAGCAATGAACATCAGTGCTAAGACCTTGTTGATTTGTAGTTGTCTCCTTAGTGGCGTTATTGTTCATTTCAGAGAATCTTCTTTCACAGTCAGCACTGCTAACAGCAAGTGATTTTACTGCTTGTTGCAATTTCAGCAGCCCATCAGTCACAGGAATTTTTGGATGCTCCTTTGAATCTCTGTATCTCTGTATGACACCAGAAAATCTGATGTCAAAAAGGTCACAGAGCTGTCTTATGTCCCCCTACCCATAAAACATTGGTAAAGGTGATGGCCCCTGCTTTTGGCATAAGAACGTTGATTTGGTCAAAAAATGGTGTTTCATTCTCAGTCACCATTTGTGTGCACATGCTGTCAGTGAGTGCTTTATAAAATTTCTGGAGGTTGATGGATTTCTGCCTCAAGGCATTTTTCAGTGTTCCCCCGTGGAAGCTTCCAAATTCAACAGCTTCAGCAGCCTGTCTGTAGTGTGGTCCAGGATTGTGTTGTCTGGCCAGAAAAACATCAGTTTGTCCCTTAATAATGTTCACAGCATGAGATAATGTTATGTCCCTTGACTGCAAACTTTTAGACAAATCTTTGAGCTCCTCCAGAGCATCAAGCATAAGACCCATGTTCTTTATGAAGTCACGTGAACACAGCTTTGTCCCTAAAACATGCATCTGTTATTTGAACTGCATTCAGTATCTTCACTTTTGGTGCTTTTCAGTTCTCTCAGACTTTTGGGGGACTGGTGGTAGAGACAATATAATTTGTCCATACAACTTGAAAAATTGTTAATTTCAGTGCAGTGCTTGAAATCATCCCCAACAGACAGCTCCAGTCTGTGGTTTAAATGCCAGGCAATCAGATGTGGGAACTTGCTTTTCAGCCTGGTAAAGACTCCCGCCTTTCTCCCCAACATCACCGAATCTCCATCGGAGCAAAATCCAACCAAACACTCATTTAGAAAGGCATCATCAAGGCCATGACTTATTAAACAGTTCAAAAGAGCCTCAGTAATGCCTTCAGTATTATGACTTATTAAACAGTTCAAAAGAGCCTCAGTAATGCCTTCTGCATTATAACTGTATATCCAAGTTCCACCAAGTCTGAAAGAAGTAGTTGGCTCAGAATTATTAACTCCTCTTGTGCCTTAAGTAAACTTGAATCTAACACTTTTTCTGATCTCTTTTCAAGTATTGCAACTGCCTGTTTGTGATTCTGTGAAAACCGGTGTTCATGTATTTTTTTTCTTTTTTTTGGCAATGATGTCAATTGTGTGGCTTCTGTTGAAGAAATTTTGCAGTTTTGACATTCGCTAGAAAAAGAGTTCCTTTGTGATCCTTTTCTAAAAAACACCAAGTGATGTAGCACTTTTGCATATAGAGCATCCTAACTTCTTGTTAGAGGCAAAAATAAATGGATATGCTTGTTTGAATAGTCATAGTGAGAAACTCTCCAACAATCTGGCAAATTCTGTTCTGTGTGTGTGCTGCTACTCTGGGCTGTGCTGCTGCTGGTTTTTCTCTGGGAGGTCAGTAGCAGTCTTGGGTAGTCTAGTTTATTGTCGATGGAGTGGATGTTGGTGAGGAAGACTGACAGGAGAGCTGGTCAATTGGGTTTAGTTTAGGGTGGTCGTTCTCAGGGGGCGATGCCAAGGTCTTGTGACCTGGTGTCCGCAGAAAGCCGAGGGAACGCAGATTCTCCAACATATCACGTAGCCTCCTGCGTCTCCACTGTATTAACGTATATCACAGGATATGCGCAAGCATATTAGATTGCAGCGTAGTGACAGTTGTGGTTGACTTTTTTTTTAAAAAAATGCAGTGATGATGGTAATGAGCATGGCATGAGGTAGGCATCATATGATGGCGGTATTACGGTAACGCGGTTATCATCACAGCCCTAGCTGCTGCTACTCTTGGCTATGCTGCTGCTGGTGTGGCTTTGGGCTGTGCAGCACTTGAATTAAGGGAATAACATCAACAACACATATCCATTGTCTGATTAAAAACAATTCTAAAATGAATGACATTACTTACTGTATGCAAGCTTTAAATTTCTTTCAGTCCTTACCCTTGAAAATAATCTGTCATCTTTCTCCTCTCTATCTTCCATCTTTCTCCATCTTTGAGAGTGAAGTTATCACAAATTAATGTTAATAATGTACTTTCTTAACTGGGAAGTGCTCATCCCAATTTCCACGCATGAATCCACTGAGGGGATGAGAACGGAAAGAGGAAGTGTTGAGTGTGAGGGCGGGGCTGTGGGGTGACATTACTTTCTGATTTGTTGAGCGAGTATCCTGATGGCATCTGCTGGAAGGAACGCCAGGCTGCGGCACACAAAGAAATGAACTCGCTTGACATTATTATGTATGAAACTGCCAGATTTATTTACTTATTAATCAAAGGTGCCGGAATGCCTTTCTGGAGCGTTCCAGCCCACTTTTACCCCTGATTTTACTGTTAAAGCCTCTGTGTGCTCAGTATGTTTCTGACAACCACGCTCACTTCATGCAGAGATGGGACAGGTGTGAAGAGGTATGAATGTAGGCAAGGTTTGAACTGCTCTCATTTCATGTTAACATAACTTCTTCCATCACTTTTCATGTGTACAACTGAGTACAACACCACTGACTGTTGACAAACTGTCTCAAAGGGCATTATCCTCATTTGAATGATCCATAACATCTTGCCCCTCTTTATAACAACAGGCTTTTCATGTGGTTTTTCAGAGCAGGTACAGACAATTTCACCTTCAGACATGGTCAGACACATGTGAAGGCTATCAGACCTAATTAGTTTAAAGCATACTGAGACCTTTAGAACCTAGCCCTGAAAAAGCAACCCTTTGCACCTGTGGTATGTGGCAATGACTCAGGTGCTGAGATGTACAACAGCAGGTAATGGGGGGGCATTGTTGCAGGCCAGTGGTGACAATGGCAAGATTGCCTCTCAAAGGTCCTGACAGGGGCAAAGTGGTGTGTACAGGATTAATAGCAGCTGTTGTGCACATCCAAGAAGCAGGTGCACAGTAAATAATTTAAAGCTATAATGCTAAATCAGTGCGTGTCTATGCATTTAAGAAACCAAGTTTTTAGCCACCTTTCTTTTATGTCTACAGTCAATCTGGTTTTAATGCATACTGTGGGGTCTGGCTGTCGCCTCTCCTCTGTTTTGAAGAAAGGGCTGGGGGATGGGCAGGTGAGTGGCAGATCATTACTGGTTGTGTTAGAGGGAAAAGCCTGTGTGAGGTTTAACAACAGTTATAACAGCAGGACACATGACAACTCTAGCTGGCAGGAAGAGCCTGGTAACAAGTTACCCTCCATCAGCCACTGAAGACTAATTTGATGAGGAGTTGTATTGTATCAATGCTACTATTTCATTAGTGCTGCCCCATTGTGTTGAATAAGCACATTCTCATAGGCTCGGCACATACTTGCACATTTCAGTCTGTAGAACAGGGAGGATGAGTGGCTAAACCTACAGAGCCTGGTATAAGTGTTCCACTTGTAATCATAGAATTAGAATTGCAATGGAAAACTATACAGTCTACTTTTTCAAAACACTTGAAAAAGGCAAGTAAGAAACCGGGAACTATGTTGAATGAATTTTTTCAAGGATATGCTACAATGTGACACCTTTTTTTTATTTTACAAACGAGGTCACTGTAAGCATGGCATTCTCTGTATGCAGGTAGCATTCACATGTTATCAAGATGTGTCAAGAGGAAGCGATGGTATCAAAGAATACTGTCAATCCCTGTGCTAGAGGCTCCACCCTTTAAGTAGCACCTAAGGAATAAGCTCAATGATTACCTCAGCGAGCTCATTTTTCAAGAAAAAAAAAAAAAAAAAACTACATTCAGACACGCTTTCACTGCCAGATATCAATATGTGATGTTTAATGCATAATTTATTATTTTGGTACACTCACTGTCCCTCACTGTCACATCAACATATACAGCACTTTTGAGTTCCTACATTTCTCAGAATGACTTCGGACATCCACTAGGGAAATGGGCCCTCTGTGTTGCACTGCATTGCATATGGTGTGTGTAGGTGGCGAGAGTGAGAGCAACTACAATAGCATTGTACATTTTTTCTGGCAAAGAAAAAAAAAGAGAAATGGATCAATATAGCAGTGTGTAATGAACTGTTCAGACTGAGGACAAGCCATCAGGGAGGTTTTTGTACTTAATAATAATAATAATAATAATAATAATAATAATAATAATAATAATAATAATAGTAATATATAGTTTATTCATACAGAACTAATCAAAACCAGCAATTACAAACTGCTTTACAGGGCAAACATCCACATGCCACTGATTCAACCATGTGCCATGTGTATTTTATACTAATCAGGTTTTGAGCATGTAGTGCATCCACACCGGAAAAGTGACAAAATTAAGTATTCTCAATGCAGTGCATACTGAATCTATTTGATTTATAGATGTATGCTGTTTATGGACTCTACTGTCCCTAAATGCAATGCACAGCAGAAATGAAGGAGCTATTTGCAGCTGCATAAAAATCAAAACAAATTGTGGATGGTGGACGAAAAAACTTCGGTGAGATCTCAGGAAACAAACAAAAGTATTAAATATGCAGAAAACAGTTTGCTTTCTCTCTGTGAAGTTTAACTGGCAGCAGCTTTTTAAAGTTGTGGTTTGATTGACACCTGTCAGCTGTCTTGCCTTTTATCCCTTCCTATTAGGACAGAATGGGAAAGTACATTGATTTATCGGATACTAACTGCAAATCCAGTTGGATTTACAGTAGTGGCATGGTGGTGCAGTAGTTAGCACTGTTGTTCAATGGTAAAAAGCTTGGGCCGGATGGGCTCTTTCTGTGTGGAGTTTGCCCTCATCCCTCAGAAACCTCCATGACACATTATACCCCTGCAGGCCAATGTCAAGCCATTGGTTTCCCTGCACCTTATTTTTTATGTGTGCAATGTTTTTATGTGATAAATCCTCTAAGACAACCTTTCTGATGGAAAAGATTACTTTTGGTCTATGTTTGCAGCCATAGTGATCACAGATACTGATAACAGATATGTAATAACAATTTCACATCACTCATTTGCTGTTGGCAACAATTTCCCCCAATTATACAGCAATACAATACGCATTTTGTCATTATTTAATACAAATTACAGTGTGAACTATTGCTCATGGCCAGCTATTGCTATTAGTGCATGCTTTTTGTGACCACCAGGGAAAATAAGTTTTGATTTCAAGCGCCGGTAAGCACAGCGTCACTCGCTGTCAGTCATTGAAATAAATTTTGTTTTCATTTCCCCCCACAGGCCCATATAGCACTGATGATGCAGAATAGGTCACCAAAACTGTCCAATGAATAAGTTACCTGTCAGTCCATGTGACTTAAGTTTATGACTCTTGGTTTGTTTGTAATAAGTCAATATAAACCCTTAATGGTCTAGAACCAAAAGGCAACAATGGATCATTTTTTTTCTTTGGTTCAAACGGAGGTAACTGAACTACAGATGTGAGCACAGTCAGGGCAAAATAATGAGCGTATAAAGAAGCTGTTACTCCATGCTGCACTTGAAATATTTCAACACAATGTCAAGTCATCTACTGGCCTACACTTGCCCTGCACAAATAGGACCACCACCAAACAACAAAATGTACCCAGAAATGCAAAGTAACAGTTACTGAACAATGTGAAAATGTTTACTATAATTGGACCTTTCCATTAATGAGCAGGCATCATTATGCTATTACCATCCACTTGCTCTGTGAGTGTGTGTGTGTCGGGTATACAGGCACATTAACACGCAAACACTAGGGTTAGAGGAAAAAACCCAAACAAAAACAGCATGGTCTACCTGCTAATCTCTGTCCAAGATGGCAAACTCAGATACAGGCCTGTACTTTGATAAAAGCTTCAAAAGAGCTACACTTCATTAACAGTGTAAGTGCACCAGCCTCTTTAACTTGTATTTACTTTCAGTTTCCCGATGTTATTATTTTATAAAGACTAGTGGAGATGATTGATTCCCTGTACAGCTTGATTCAGTGCCCCATGGAGGCCTTTGACTCTTCTTTTCATTTCAGCTTTAAAGAAACACATTGGACACACCTCCATAAGGTAATCATTTCCCTCTCCTCTTCGATAATACGGTAATGTTCCTCCCATATGCCTGCATTAATCACCATGATAATCACCTTCCTCTGCTTCCTCACAGCTGAAATAAACCAGATAGCACATTCTTTACAAGGATGATGGATTCCTACCCTGATATACACATAAATAAATTCATCATTTGTGTCTCATAATATACTCAAAGCTCTGTGATCTGAAATAAAATACTATGAGGGGTTCTTGTATAAAATATACAAATAATTTTCTTTGTAGAGATCATTAAAGGATAATTCCAGTTAATTACCATGCAGTTAATTATGATTAGTAATGAAATATCAGTAATAATCCCTCTTTGCACAGGAAAACTGTGTGTGCACAACTACAGTAAGCACAATAGGTCAAAGTTGAAGTGCATGAACTGAAAAGGTAAATATGTAATTATTCATCTTTGTTTTCTCTTCCTAGTAGGTTTGCCTAATCAAAGGGTTTGTTTAAAACCAGCCTGATCATGAGAATGTTCATGTTTCTTGCTCAATCAAAAGCATTTTTTAGGGATGTTGCTGCTTTCCCAGATCTCAGCAATAAACAGTGAGTATAATGTTAATGTTACCAATAGGGACGGTGGCCAAAACCATAAAAGTAAGACCCAAGTTGTCACAAACTTGAGTAATCCTTTAAGGGATAAAAATCCTAGAAATACCACCTCACATGTGAATAATTTTCACATGCTGTTAGAGACTGTGAAACTTTGTCGTAATTAGCGTATGAATTCTTGAGTTTTGGCCAAAAATGTGTATTGTGAGGTCACACTGACCTTGACCTTTGATCACTAAATTTGAATCAGTTCATTCTTGAGTCCAAGTGGATGTTTATGCCGGATGTAATTGAATTCCCTCAAGGCGTTCCTGAGATATCGCGTTCATGAGAATGTGACAGACGGACGAACAGACAGACGGACAAACAACCCGAAAACATAATGCCTCCGGCCATGGCTGTCATTGGCACGGAGGTATAAAAAACAATTCAGAGTTGCTTATTTAACCAAAGAATCACTGTATATAAGGGAAACTAGGATAGGGATAATTTAATCTGATGTCCTTAACTTCAAACATAGTTTGGGTAGTAGAGTTTGCAGTTTAGGATTTAGTTTAGATTTTTATAAAAGCAGCATCTGAATGATATATTAAAAAGTCCTGTGATCATCAGATTGCATGTGGTCCTTGCCCTGCTGGACTCTGATCTAGTGATGTCACCAGATCTCAGCAATGAAGTTGGTGATTAAAAGCTATTGTAAGCAATAACAATAATAGCTAGAACTATAAATATAAAAAAGAATATGTACACTTTATGTAACTTTTTGCTTTCATATGATATTTGATGCGTAAATTTAGGGTGGTTCCAATAATGATATGATTAATTCGGGGCAACCATGTTTACACAAGGTTATGTCAGACAGCTTTTCAGCTGGCACATCCCATTACTCCTCTACACAGCCCTGCATGAGATAAGGGCCTGACAGTGACACAGTCCCCTCAGTAATTAGCAGCACAAGAAGGAGCCAAGGATCAATGTGTTTTCCATTGGAGGGATTCTGGTAAAGGAAGATCAATGAGGGAATCAGAGAGGATGGGAAGGCGAGAGTCACAGAAGGTTTTAGATGCAGTGCCAAAAAAAAGCTGCAGAAGTGATGCAATGATTATTTGCACTTGCTAGATTGATTTCTTGTTACAGTGTGAATGTACACTCCCACTCCCAGTTTACACATTAAATAAGTGTTACTGGTCCAACAGCAGAGGTGGGATTGGCACGTTCATCCAAAACCACCAGTCTCAAAACCCAGTTATTGTAGCTCTCAGTGAGATTATCTATTTGAAATGTGTGAGGAGGAAGCGCTGGTTTTCAATTCACCATCCAAGGCTGCAGTATAATGGTTGCCTGTTGCATTGTAACATTTCATGAATACTGAGTGCTGGGAGAAGTTTTGAGCTCAATAATTTAGACTGTAAATCTGCAAGGTTATCTTGAGTCTCTGTGAGCCTGAAAGTCAGGAAGTGCGAGCGCTTCCATTCTGTCCCTGCTGATGTAATGATAAAACCACTGAGGCGTTTCATTACTGCCACGCCACTTGGCGCTTTAATGTCATTGACACTCCAACATCCTTTACAGTATCCATCTCTCAGCATCTCAAATACTGATGTTCCCTCTGTCCTTTTGCTGTGCTGTGTTTGCTATTGGTCATGAGTAAATAAATGGGTTTTTCTAGGCTCGGCACTTCAAATTGATTTGCTTGCTCAAACAATTTACTCTTACTCAGCACTGGCTAAATGACTCTGCCGTCATTGATCCATTAACACGGCATGTCATCTTGGATTTACTTTTTTTTTTTTCTCAAGCATTTCCCTAATGCTCACCCAATGGCCTGAACTTTGGAAAGTTCTCAGGGCTGAACTTCAGTGCACTGTGTCTTTGCAGATTTTAAGACTTTTTTTTTTCAGCTCCTTCATTTTGTGTTCTTGAGAAAAAAAGTTTTAACTCTCATACATTATTACTATCATCAAAATACGATGGCACTACTCATTTACAAATCCAGACAGCAGTTCTCAAAAAAAGGAGCAATATTCCTCTCTCTGCGTCCTTAATATTGGTCTCCTTTCTATATCTCTGCTCTTCAAACTGCTAAGCATTGCTAGATAGAATGGGGTAAATTAAAGTTTGAATTGGGAGTTTGCCTTATTTGGCTGAGTAAATCTGCAAATGCTTATTTGATGAAATGAAAAACAATTAGCCATAATTGCTTTGAAAAGGGTCATCTTATTTCACTATATTTGATTACTCTTCCTGTTCCCTATTAATACTGCAGAGGAGCCTGTCCTTTCTCTAAATCTATGACACAACACCTATGAACAAAAACTGGCAAAATTAAGTGATGCATTAAAGGTTTATACAAAAGTAGATATGAAAAAGTCACAACTGCCCAATTGAATTGCTTAACTATCTACAATAAAGAGCATACAGGTCATCATAACCCCTTGAAAGAAATTTGAATAACTGAGGGAATAGAAACAGTCATGTGTCATAGAGTATTTATAAGCTCCTGCAGTAAAATTAGAAATAGCAACATAAAACAGGTGTCATTATACATTGTTAATATGTTGACACATCCACACAAGAGTATATCCTTTTGCTACTTGTTATGTTTATAGAATTTGTAATGCTATATGTGATTTGGTGAAATAAGGATTGGATGGTGAATGGACAAATCCTTCTATCTATTTTTCGCAAAAGATGATTTATTGCCTTAATAATATCATTGTCAAATTGACAGTTCAAGTATTTTTTCACTTGCTTCATCAACTCCCGGTGACTCAGATGCTGCACTGATTGTCTGAGAGCAGATGTGGCACCAAAAATCCACAGGAGACAAAGCACTGAGTACAGCAGAGTGTGCCTTTTAGCTATACTTTAGCAAGAGAATCAGATGTAATTACTCTCAACTGTCCTTCAGCTGCCCACATGGGGTCAATTCTCTGACATCCTGTTCATTATGAGGTGCCCTGTTATGACTGTCCATCGAGAACAGCTGCTTTGTTTGTGCTCCTGCCCCCCCCCCCCCCCCCCCCCCACACACACACACACACATCAATCCACTTGGCAGAAATTCAACGGGTGTTTCTCTTTATCCTCATGTAAGATTGTACACTGTTGTGAATAATGACAATAAATCTACAGAGGCAGCACAGACGTTGTAGAAATATATACATTCTTTGGACTCAGGGTTTGACCCGATCACCTAGTCACCAGGTGGAGCTAAAATGCTGTGGATCACAAGTGTAGGCTGTATTTACATTAAGCAGGGAAACACATTCATCCAAGGTCAGCTTCTAACATCATTAATTATCACTTTATTATCTTTACCAGCAGGCCTTTACAGAGCCATGCCATAGCTCAGATGATGAGTTGAAAATGAGGAACATCTCAACAGTGACTGAGAATTAGATCCATTAAAAAAAGAGCCTATCTGATCTTAGACATCTTTTGTCCTGTATTTCACAATCAGCTCTGGAAAGTGAGTATTAACCAATGTCAACCCCACTTCAAAAGGTTCCTTTGATGCTTATCTTCAGCTATGACTCATTGGTGGTGAGCTACTCGAGATATATCCATGAAAGAAATATAACAAATCTAATAACTGAGCACTTTTCCCCAAATGGAAAAAAAAAACATTACAAGGGCTACGTCAAGCTATTTTAAGAGTTTATGAATTAGGATTTCAAAGGTAGAGCTTTTTTTTTTGGTCTTAACCTGAAGCTAAAAAAACCCCACATATACACTATGACATAATGATATGTCCAAAAATAAATGACATTATAGCACAAAAGATAACACCTCTAACAGTAGCGCAAATGAACACAGTACGGATAGTCTTATCAATTAAATATTTATACTGCAGCCTGTTTCTGCCTGTTGCCTGTGGAGGACTAGGATGGACAGGCGATTAAACGTGTGTTTATATCTGTTCGGTAAACACTTAGGGATTGTTGTGTCTGCCTGAGGGAAGAATCTAAAATTGAAGAAGAGTACAGTGCATGAGAGGGATCTGAAATGATTCCCCTCACCTGTTTTAATAAAAGAAAATGAACCAAACAGAGGGACACACAATGACCGTTCAGCATTTCAATGTCATCTGAACCACACAGATGTGGTTGGGTTTTATACAGAAATATGATCTGATTGTATGATTGTAGGACATAATATATACTTATATGACCACAAATGACAATATGGCATCTAATATGATGCAATTTGATATGTTGTGTCAAATGTGATATAGTACATGATGTAAAGCGAAATTGACATGATTATGTTGATGCAGTATGTACATTATTTTGCAAATTTTATTGCAGAATTTTCAGTTTGAATGTGTGCAGATCAAATTCAGCCATGCAAAATATATAAATAATATAATATATAATATAACCCCAGTATATTATGGCTGCAAGAAACAATTATTTTTACTGTTGAAAACAACAAATTGTTTAGACTATGTAATGTTGGAGAAAAAAAATGGCATTTTTGTTGGCCAAGTGATGTGAATTATTAATTAATTATCATAATTTTCTGTCAAGGAACAGATCATTTCAGCACTAAAATATACAATAAGACACTATACAAAAACAGGATCTTATTGAACTGCAGATAACAAGGCTAATAAAATATTACTCAATGACTACTTAATATTATCCATTGTAACATACAGCATCATTTATATGTAAGTGGAGTGTCAGATTGTCTGTGTGCTACCGTGATGACTCACCCATGAAGTTGAGGTACCCTTCTCCACCCAGTCCGTGACAGAGGAGGCGGATCATCTTATGGAGTTGCAGGCCACGCTCAATGACGGGTGTCATGGGAATCAGGGTGCTCATGTTGGTGTACATCTCCTTGTCCATCAGCCAGAAGGCCAGAGTCTTATCCCCAACCAGAGCCTGGAAAGGTAGGTCATCTTCTATTAATCACAGTGGGATAACGCAGACTGTATTGATGCTGTAGTAGGATCAGGTAGAAAATAGCCTACCTGGTCATGACTTTCGGCATAGGCTATGCTTTTCTCTCCGTAACGCCTGTTGATCAGTGTGTGGACAATATTGCCCATGTGCCAGTCCTCATCCTTTAACTCCTTCAGGATCTACACAGTGACAGAGAGGGCTTATTGAAAAAGGGTATGATAGATGTGCAGCTGAGAGATCCATTCAGGGTCTGACTGATGTCTAAAGCTCAGTATTTCAGTTCTGGCAGTCTTTCTACCTTTCTTAAGTTTTCTCTGGGTTACACTTCTTTCTCAGATCAATCTCTGTTTTGACATCTCTATATCCGCACTGTGAGTTATGTCTACCTTTGAATGGCGGTAATGGAGTTTTTAATAACTTCACCACAGCCCATGGGTAGTAAGGCATCAGCTCTCCCCACCTGAGATGGGCAAGGTCAGAGCCTCTCATCCAAACGGAGGGATTCAACAATAAATCCAACCATGGAATCAATGCCTGCCGCTGGCCAGTCTACATGCACACTTCCTGCCAGGGAGTCATTTTCAGAGGTCAGAAGGAAACAGAGGGTCACCGAAATACGCATCTCGAGCACATCTGCCCACACAGTGCTGTTATATGGTCACAAGAGCTGTTCCTAATCACTCACAGTTTCACAAGCAGACGAGAGCACAGGGCAAAGTAAAGATAACCACGTGCACAGCAGTGGGAACAAACATGATTTAAAGGGGACCTCATATATATATATTGTCATATATATAATGTTACAATGTTGGATGTTCATATTAAACATAGCCAAAATGTCAAATAATGAGGTGAACGTATATAGAAGTAATCCCTGTCAGCAAAAAGCATCGGCTTCAGACTGCTCTGAACGCTCGGTTTCCAACGTTTTTTTCTACTTTAAGCCTGAGCCGATGTCGGTTTGTGACGGATTTCTTTATATGGTCATCTGCTCCACACACAGTGCACCATTCACTGCTCCGCTCCGCCAACGTTATGGTGTTTTTCCATTGTTTTGGGGGTAGTCACATTGAGCCATGACTCGAGTTGAGCTGCCATGCTGTGAGTGTTTTTCCATTACATTGCACGGCAAAGTAAATAAGTTGTTTACCTGTCGGAGATGTGCTGGTTGTCTGCAGCTCTTCATCAAACATTATTATCACTGTGGCTGTTTCTGCTTGTACTATTCCTCCCTGCATTATTTTTAACTGATCCGCTAAACAGAGCTCCAAATATCTCCATGTGATGTTGTGTTGACTGTTTTTTTGCACTGCTGACGAAGGTGTGCTAATCTGGTGAGGAACACGTTTCATTTCCTGTAAATTCTTCACAATAAAGGTCTCCCGCTATTTAGTAATTTAAAAGGTTTTAATCAAGCAAAATGAAGAAAAGAAAAATGAAGCCAATGCGGAAGTGCTAAAAACCTGCATTCTATCAAATGACCATCAGGGGGCGACTCTACTGGCTGTAAAAAGAAGTCTGGTTGTATGGAAGTCTACGAGAAAATGACCCTGCTTCTCTCTTGATTTATTACCTAAGTAAACTGTTTCCTAATGAGTTTATGGTCTCAATTGCTAGTTTCAAGTCTCCTTCAATACAGCATGGTGTTCATTTTGTACATTATAGACCGATTTAGAGTAAAATATACAATAAAGCAGCATATGCTTCAGGGCGTTGCTACTTTCTGATTTACAAGTCGTTACCACAGCGACAACGTTGCTTATGTAACGTAACCATTGTGTATAGGCGTAGCTGCTGCTATTTCACAATGTGTTTTCAGTTCGCTGAAGTTAATTGTAACATTTTGGTCGCCTAAAAAAAGTCTGGTTGTAATAAAAGACCCATCAATGAGTTGGATAATAAGTTTTTCTGTTGAGTACAGTTTGTTTTAACGGTCTTAGACTTGTTTTTCACTAGCGAAAATTAGCATTAGCATAACTTTATATTGTGAATGCAACATGCTAACCAAGCTAGCAGCTAGCGCTAGGGTCAGTGCCACCCTCTGGTCCAAATACGGTCACTTCTGGCTCCAAAAATCGAGCACGGCAACGGCCAAATCCAAGATGGCAATGTTCAAATCGCTACACTCAGGGCTTCAAAACGGCAGTTCACAAACCAATGGGTGACCTCATGGTGATTATGTCCATATTTTTTACAGTCCATGGTTTTACTATGAAGCAGTAAAGCAGGAAAAGTTGGGTTTCCATCGGGGGTAACTTAACTCGACTCTGGTATGGCTGCCCCTCAGCAGGCTCCCAGAAAGCTGGCCAATCACAACAGATTGGGCTCATCGGGAGGGGGGTCTTAAAGAGACAGGAGCTAAGTCTGCCTGTTAAGAGACAGGCTGAACTGAGGGGCTGCATAAAGGGCCAGTATAAGATAAATAAGAAGATTTTTGAACAGTGAATCATGCAAAGCTACTCTAGTGGAGTCCCAGAATAAAAATATGGAGCTGGAAATGAGCCAGAAATGAGTATAATAGGCCCCCTTTAATAAACTACTAAGAAGCTAGAAAGCCACAATACCAATATCATTCCTAAATGAAAAAAAAACAAACAAGAAAATTGAGAGCTTATGCCCTCCAAGAACCCTTGGTGATAGACATGCAGCCTGTCTGACTGGTGGGGGAGTCAGCAAGTCCATCTCAGTGACAGGCTTAAGTCTGCTCAGTGGAATTGGCCATGACAGCTGATTGACATGTCAGGAAACCTTTATATTACTCTACAGAGCCATAATCCTCCGAGTAAAGAGAATAAATTGTGCCGATCAATATGTCTGAGATGAACTGGCTGGTCCACCTAAATAGAGGCTATCCCACTCTATACATCACCATCTGTTCACATTCACTCTTCTTCACCTTAGCCATGTGTGGCCATATTTGTCATTGCCAATGCCACCAGAAAACCTCAGCAAGGCCTATCTATTTAACGTATGGATAGGTGTGGGAACATCAAAGGTTCATGCTCTTATGAAATGTACACATTTTGTCTTTTTAAAGTTTAGGACATGCTTGAAATTAAACAGAGAGGACTGGAGGTTGTCAAAAGCAGACTGTAACCTAGAAAAGGCCTGGTATATAGTAGGGCTGATGGCATGCAGGATGGTATCATCCGCATAAAAAATAACATTTAAGTGCTGAATTAGAAAACAAATATTATTTATGTAAAGAGTAAATAGCAGTGGACCTAATATTGATCCTTGAGGGAAACCTTTATCAACAATTTGGGGGCTTGATTTGAAACCAACAGCAACAGCAGTTTGGACTCTATCCAACAGTTATGACTTCAAACAGCTGTAAGCAGAAACATCAAAACCCACAGAAAGCAGCTCATTAAACAAAATGTTGTGGTCAGCAGCATTACAACATATACTACAAAGAGTGCAGCACAGTGTTGCTCTTTATCAAGCAGGTCAATAATGTCTTCCGCAATAGCAGTTGCAGCAGTTATTGCACTGTGACCCGGTCTAAAGCCTGACTCCTGAGGCTGAAGGACATTATTATCCTCCAGGAGACCACGTAGTTGTGATTTTGGACAGATAGGACTTTATGCAACGGGAGCTGCTTTCCATAGAGTTCGAGAATTTTACCTGAAGTAAAGGTTAAATCAAAAATGTGTACACGCGCTGCAGTAATAACAAGGTCAAAATGATCCTTACCAGGAGACTTTCCTGTGTTTAAGTTTATCAGTGCATTATATACCTCTGAGTACTGTATGTGACAGGTTCCAAGTGAAAATTCGCTCTTATGGTTCAAGTTAGGATTTTGTGAGTTTTGTCTCTGACAGTGTGTATGGACAGGTTTTCGTGTCACATTCTGCAATGAAATGCTTATTAAAAGCTTCAGTCATGTCACTTTTATTAATAATGGGCTCATTTTCACCTATAATTACTAGTGGGAGCAGTGTGTTCTTTAAGGATTTTATGTATTTTCAGAATGCAGCTCCATTACAGTTGCACTTTGAGAAGGAAGATAGGTAACTGTCGGATTTAGCTTTTCTTATAAAGGCACCGTTCCTCTGCTGTCTGAAGTTCTGCCAGACAGTGTTTGTGCCAGAAGCTCTAGCAATGGAACAAAGTTTATTTCTATTATGTATAGCTAGAGCAAGTTCAGGAGAAAACCAAGGGTTTGATCAATTTTTTATTCTAAACGTTTTGTAAGGAGCATGACTGTCAGCAGTATGGGTAAATATTTTAGAAAAATAATGTAGTGCTGAATCTAGGTCTTGAAAAGGAGATGTTTTTCCAAAAAGACATACAATATTAAAACTAATTGGATATGTGCAAGGAAGAACAATGCCAATGGGGCTTACACAAAGTCCTCTCCAGAATGTAAAAAATAAGAAGGAAAAAGACAGGTATAATACATATCGTACAATTAAAAAAAGGGATTCAAAAAATGAATCAAATGTTTTAAAAAGCATGTTATTTGGCACCATTAATGAGCTGCTTTTTAAAATTGATGTTGAAGACAAAATAAATGGCTTTATATTTGATGTAATGGTATATTGCTAATGATAAGTATGACCATAAGGTAAATGATAGTCCTTTGAAGACCTATTAGAACATGAATGAAGGTCTGAAAATGGATTGAAACAAGGCTAGGTCAAAACCTCGTATATGGCTGGACTGTGTATGAAACACTAGAGGGCTTTTAATGTGTACATTGCCTGGTTACCATCAGACATGGACATTGCAGCATTTTTAGGATGGTTGTTTTTATGTATGTTTAAATTTATTTATTTGTATGGCACTTTTCATACAGTAGTTGTAAATCAATATGCTGTACAAATAAGAAAAACATTAAAAATACTTAAAATACATTGCACCAGATTTTGGGTGTAGACTATATGGTGCTGTTGTAAGAATGGTTGAGTTAAGATTTAGGCTATTATTTATATGTTTTATATATTATTTCACTTCACCACAACCAAAAAAATTGTTTTAATGCATTAACTATCAAGTTAATCATTAATACTAAGTGTAAATGACTCCAATATAGTGTGTTTCATGTGTGTAAAGTTTGCATTTGTGAATGTATTTGTTATATTGCTTTTATTTTATTTATCATGAACATGGAAGTGCTTTACTTTGAGAAGACACTAAACGCATGCAACATGGAAATTGATAGTAAGTCACACTGGTGACAGCGCATAGATCCTCTTTTCTCACCTAAATGTCACACAACCGTCTCCTTTGGTAGGTGGCACTACTCTCGCCTGAAAAAATATTAAAACTTAAAGTGACAAATTAACAGCCCTACAGCAAAAATTATAACAGCTTAATCTCTGCCATTGCTGCTGGCTGTCTGCTGATGCAAAATGCATTCTGAGATACTTAGCTTCAGCCAACCAGTGGTGTGACTTCATCACTCAGTCAGGGTTGGCCCCGCTGTTGCGGTCCAGCCAAAAATTAGGACACCATCAGGGAGATATGAGATACATACATGTACTTATAAGTATCTTATAAGTACATGAACACAGGTGTGAAAAATATCAACACTGTTTCTTAGACATCAAGATATGGGTCAGGACCTACTCAAGAGTTTTTTCTGAATGAAAAGTATCTTGTCAAGGCAGATGGGTTGGTAGCATCCCAGATAATATCCCAGGTTAATATGCAAATAAAAATGCTGGTTTCTTTTTTCCCCACCAGTTTCAATATAAAAGCTAAACAGCTGAATCTGCAGAATATACCCCGGGGATCATCCTGGCTTCCTCCTCATCCACGTGCAATCAGACACTTTACACTTCCTTATGAATCATTACAATTCAATTCAACCGCAAAAGTGGTCTGGGAGCAATTAATTTGGGAGTGGGAGTGTCGGCGCAGAGACAGGAGTGACTGGGCTGACGACTACCCTACCACCAGCTCACCCACATCAGCCCCGACCAGCCGAGCTCCCTGGCACCACTGACACTCCACTTCATCAATGATAATGAGAAGTGCACAAATCTTACTTTACAAGCCTGCTGTCAGGAGCCAACCAGAGTGCCCAGATTAATTAGGCAGAGCCAGAAATAAAATTTAAAAAATCTCGCAGTGCAAGATGAGGTCATCTAACTGCAAACTGACATGCTGTGACTGATTCAAGAGCCTCTCTACTACCATCACATGTTGCTGGGAAGGACTTTGAGGCAGAGATGTGTTTAGTGTAAAGCTCTTGCCTGAGCATCCTGCCTCTCCTGTCTTTGCAAACACTGTGTTTGAGTTTGTGTTGCTATGGGGACATCCTCTCTCTACACATACAGCGCCGCCCCCAGAGGTGAGTAGAGAACCAAGGTGTATGCTCAATCCCATGGATCAAGCTAATGCCTCCCTATATTTATATTTTTACAGTTTTGGAAATTAATGAACTTTCTGCCCACACAAATGTCTCTGCCGGAGTCTTCACTCAGCTGAAAGGCACTCTTTAGCTCACCTCAATTCTCCTGTAATAAGCCTTGCTGCAGTAGCGCGTGCCGTCTAAATCCTGCATACCGGTTAACACCATACAGGAAAGCCTTAGAGGGCAATTAGCTGATAAAATAAAGCAAGATGAAGCTGTAATGTTGCTGTTAAAGGAGACGAGCGGCGGGTGACGCCAGGCGAGGGGGTCAAAGAGAGTGGGCGCCCTTTAAAGACTGGTGGTGAAGCCGCTGACATGTTTACGTAAACAAGCTGTAGTCCATCATCACTTGCCAGAGGCCTGAATTTCATTAAATTATGTTAATTGAAAGCGTTTCCAATATGATGGACACAGCAAAGTATGTGGACCAGAGATGGATTTCTCAGACTAATAAGGAGAGAACTGTGCAGTCTTATATTTTCATTCAATTAAAATAAACAGAGGAACAGAAACAAAAAATGGGACAATTGACTCATAGGTCATTCAAGTTGAAGAGCTAAGAGAAGCAGAGGGATGCCGGAGAATTCTCTGCATCGCCTTCTCTTTTTCTAGCTGCGACCAGCGAGCCCTCTACCTCCTCCGCCTCTAATTGTTTCAATTACATCTCAATCCATTGTAGCTGGAGGGAAGGGTGCTTGTTAAATTAGAGGGCTTTTGTAACATTATCCATTAGGAGTGACAGCATTTTATGGTTATAATCAGATTGAATCATCCAAACTTGTGCTGTGCGCCTTATCTGGTCCTCTCATTAGGATATCTTAATTTTTCACAGCCTGTTGGTCCTAACAGCCTTCTGCAGCCAGTAAATGAGTCATATCAATCAGTCATGCTGAGGACAAAACACAGCGTGAGGCCCTGCTCGAGGAACCGAAAGAGATTCATTCGTGCACACATGTGAATCTATAAATAAGCTCACAGCTCTGTGGCTCTGACTCTTTGTCTCTCTTTCCTTCTGTTTCTCCCTGTCTGTCTGTCTGTCTGTCTGTCTATCTTCCTGAATGCCAGTCCTCCCTGTTCCATGTCTCCTTCTCTGCAACACACACCTAACTGGAGGCTCCACTTCAGTCCATTCAAATCCCTCCCTAATTGACACTCTGTGAGAAGAGGCAAGGCTAGCCCTGAGTGCACTTCACTGACTATACCAAGGCATGTTCATATGAATGCTCCCCTGCACAGAAATACATGATTTTCGCTGCTCACTTGCTCTCCTTCAGCTTTACGATTCAAGTCAAGTCTCCTCAGGGAGGCAACAAATTTAATTGAAAAAATGCAACCAGAAGAAGTATCTAAGCGAATATCGCATTGCAAGCAATATTGTTTGAAAAGTAAAAGCAGCAACAACCTCTCCAGAGGTGTCCTGAGAATAATCCTGTGAAACCTCTGCTTACCGTGGAGGAGGCTGCGTCTCAGCGGTACAGCACTGTTTGCCGCACAGCTAGTGCAAGCATCACCGAGGAAGGTCAAGTCTGGGACTATCTCTCTTTCTCCCCCTCCCTCCTTTCTATTGCTCCTCTCCTCTCCTCCCTCCATCCCCGCTACTGAGTAAAACCCACTGCTGTGAGAGACAGACTTGATTAACGATGCATAGACTTCCCCCATCGAGAAACACAAGAAACTGTAGTGTGAGAGGATGCATGTGGTGCCGAGGTCACACACTCTGCTTTGCTTTTTCACCAAAATATGAGTAAATATGACTTTCAGTTTGGGCTGATGGATAAAAAGGCAAAGCTTTACATGAATCTTGCAACAGATAACCTCTTAAGGCATTCTGCAAACAACATTTTTCCTAAAAATATCAAACAAGAAGAGACCTCAACTTGTTCTAAACATGCACGCACACACATGCACACACAAGGACAGGACACGAAACAATCCACATTCATCCACCAGCTAACCCAAACACACACACATCCCCCAGAGATCACCTTCTGCCTGTATGCTGCCCTGAAATGTACTTTCTAAAATAATATTTACTGATTCCATAAAAACGCTGTTGCATACTGACGATGAATGCATTTTTAATTTTTAACTTTATCAATAAAGGCTTTGAGGAAAACACCGGGGGGGCCAATAAAATAAATTATGAGCTATGTACAGATTCCAAGTACAGTGAATGTATCCAAGTTCTCCAGAAGAAGTAAACATTGCACCAGAACAGGGTTGCAACAAAGCTTCCTGAGAGGGATGTTGGTGCCATCAGAACAGACAGGAAGAAAAAACAAACTATCAGGTAAAGACATATATATATAATAGCCTTTATTTATCTCTGGATGGATGGCTGGTGTGCACTTTCCCTGTGCTACGCAGACTTCAACATGATACAGTTATGGACTTTCATACCTGATGGCTACACTGTTATAAACAATGTTTTCCCATTGTGGGCCATTAAGTACTTTCACAGTGGCAGTTTGGGCTGAAGTGGCAAGCTAAAGGGTGCTTCAACGGTTGTTGTGGAAGGATGGAGAATATTTGGTGCCCAGAATTTCCCATCCAGTCTGAAGCAGTACTGGATGGTAACACATCACTCAATGATGTTTTCATGTTTGCTAGTTATGATCGGTGGTAGAAAGTGCCGTTTCTATTTCAGTATTGATATTGAATATTTAAGTTGTTTTTGTAAAGTTACCCTTCTAAAAAGTCAAGTTTTTGATTTTATTATCACCTTTCCAAAATTTATATGACTGAGATTAAATGAGCAAAAAAAAAAAAAAAACCATCACCATGTTTATTTTGATCTGGGTGATGGTGTATTTTATATGGTAAATCTAATGTTATAGCTCCACTTCATAGCCCCATTGAATGAAAAAGAAAAAGTCACATCCTCCCTGATCAAGACCTTTTCCAGCAGGTGTGCTCAAATTAAATTCTGGTTTCAAGTACGTATTAAATGTAAGATATAAGATAAACGCAAAGAGCAGAGATAAGGTTTTCCTTTTAATGTTGTATGCGCTGTTAAGTAAAGCCACATTATATCATTTTTAAGTATTTAAGTTAAAAATGAACAACTCTCAAGTCTCCTCTTGCTGGCTTTTTGAGCTACTACTGTTCAAAGATACCCAATTTCTGAAACTGAAGGAAAGACAGGAGAATAACTGTAGTAATAATTTAGTATAACTGCTGTTATTATAGAGATTAAATAAAATAATAACATAGTAAAAGGTAGTTAGTGTCACATTAACTGTAAACCCAGCAATGGTTACAAGCATAACTCTTTAACTTCTTGCATGCACTGCTGCAAGTCAACAGTGGGACGTTCATTATGAAGCAATATTTTATGTGATTTGACATTTATCAGCATATCATACACTTTAAGTGTGTCAGTCCTGATAAATACACACCCGAAGTGAACACATGTACAACAATTCCTTTTGTACTTTACCATTTTGGCTGTTCAGTGTATTTAGTTCAGTAGGTGTTTGTCTATATGTTTTTTTGTGTTTGACTGTACACACACGTTTCGTCCGAAAGACAGCAGAGCAAATATCTACACCGTACTCTGTATATCATGACTGATAGTAACCTTAACCAGACATGGAAAAACTCAAAAGCTCTGACAGTAGGTGAGAAAACCGGTCTTCCCAGCAGGACATTTACCCACGAGACATCACTCTTCCAAACAAGCTTTTTCTCAGCATAGTATAAAACAAAAACTAAGGGTAAAAACAAGGTGGTTAATATGTAATAATAATAAGTGTAATAATAGTGATTTAACCCTACTACTACAGTAGAAAATTTCTTGGAAAAATTGAAACATTTAGAGTCACAATATGTTGGTACACAACACTATTCTCTACTTTTTTCAATTTGTTACAAGATAATCTTCACAAATGAACATATTTTTAGTTTACCATATTGAAACCTCACCCATAATTAACAAAAATAGCATTGTTGAGTCATTAAAGCTTGAAAAAGAATCAGAAATCTGGTGCTCACTGCTCATGGCCAATTTTATGACTATAAACTGTAACACTCTGTTGCCATTTCATGAAATTTATTCATGGAAATCCCATCATTTCAATTTAAAACTTACATTTGTTTTATATTTCTTTACTGCTTTCTCTCCACAGTAGTAAGGAAAAATATTTGTCCCTCTTCCTCTTCTTGTTTATTATGGCTGAAATTATCCTCTGTACTTTCCCTATAACTGAATGGATGATGATAAACCTGCTAGGACGAGGATTTGTTGTTGGGGATGAAATGTTCTTGATTTCATAAAGATTGTCTGACTGGTTGGGGAGAATAAACAGAGCATTGAATTCAAACTTAAAAATAACCTTTGCTTTGATATCATATAGAGCTATGGCAAGGACAGACATTTCAGACTGAATAATGAATCAAAGTGAAATGTTAAGCTGACTGTCAACCTATTCAAATGCTCCACTTAAGAAAAAAAAAAAAACATCACAAAAGACATTTCAGCCTGGATCAGTGAATAGATGACCTTCATGATAGCATTATTAAAGCTCGTCTTTCTTCCCGCTCGCATCAAATGAAAATTTACCAGCGGGGGTCCAAAAGTCTGAGACCACTAGTCAAGATACTTGTATTTTACATGTGTTTTGAATATAATACTATATTTTTTCATTACAAATAATAATATCAGCTTAACAATTTGAGTGAAAAGTTGCATCTTGTATCTTAAATGTACATGAATTTCAGAATATCTTTTAGTACTTGGTATGTCCTCCTTTTACTTTAATGACAGCATGAACTTGAGCTGGCACGGACTCCCAAAGTTTGTGCAAAACCTGATGACCCATTTTTATCCCAGCATGATTTAACAATGTTCCAAAGAGCTTCCTGTGATGTCACAGTATGCTTGGCTTTCTCAGTCTTCAAGTGCCTCCATAAATGTTCAGTGGGGTTGAGGTCAGATGACTCTGGAGGAGAGTCAATGACAGTCAGGACTCCTTGTCTTCTTTGGTCTTCAAGTAGTTCTTGCAAGGCTTTGAGGTGTGTTTGGGGTCATTATCGTGCTTCAGTATGAATACTTCTCCACAAAGACGCAAACCAGAGAATGGAGTGCTACTTCTCCTTGGTCAAGGTGGAGTCAATGTGGTACAGGTGTCCAACTCCAGAGTAGGCAAAACACCTCCAGACTTGAATATTCCCACCACCATGTTTCACTGCGGTTTCAATCCCTGTCCTGTTCGTCTCCTTACATACACCCTTCTGTTACTTCCATACACCTCAAACTTGGATTCCTCAGTAAAGAAGACTTTTTTCCAGTCATCCACTGTGAAATGCTGGTATTTCTTAGCCCACCCCATGCTTTTGGCCTTGTTTCCTCTCCTGAGAAGTGGTTTAGAAACTGCTACTCGTTCTCCGAGACCACCACAAGACAGCTTTCTTTTGACAGTACTTTTGCTGATTGGAGTCGTTCTTTATTTAGCAAATTCTGTATCTGTGATGAAATTGCTTTTCTATCTCTCAGGGAACTAAGCTTGATGTATTGATCTTCTGATGGTGTGTTCACTTTTAGTCTGCCTGATCATGCTTTGGATACAACTGATCCAGTTTCTGCAAAGTGTTTTAGAATTCCATGCACTGCCCCCTTAGAAACCTTTAGTCTAGCCCCTCTTTGCAAAGAACAACAATTTGACTTCTGTTACTTTCACTTAGTTCTGATGCCAGCTTTCCCATTATCACAATGCTACTTACTAATCAATCATCTGCTGAAATCTCGAGACCCAGCCATATTTATAACAGGTGAACACTGGCTGCAAGTTGAGTTACCTGAACAAGCCTCTGATGAGTAGATCAAGTCCACCTGAGTGTCATCTGAATACATGCTTTAATGGAAGGGATACAACTCAAGGAAATTTGATTACTGACCTAAAATAGTGCATAATCTTAAATATTTCTTCTTCATTTTCCATGTCATAACTTCCTGTGTTTTTAAATGTTTCCGAATCTGATTATTTCATGGTTTACGTAAAAATATTAGAGATTTTCAATGTGGTCTCAGACTTTTGGACGCCACTGTACATCCATGTAAAGGACTCGGAATAATTACTGATCTAAGAAAAAGGTCATCATGAATAAATATGTCAAATACTTTTATTTTCAGTAACAATTATGTCTCTTCCATCATTTATTCATAACTCTGTGTTTGAGGGGATAAATAATGACCTTCTCATTCATGCAGCAGGTAGGATTAAAGAGGGAAAAAAAATAAATAAATTAGCACTGCTTTAGAAAAAGCACAAAGACCTTCTTCAGTTTGATAAAAAAAAACTGCTCTCAAAGCTCTGGCTTGATATTAAGACTCAAGTGCAGAGTCTCTTCACACATGAAGAGACTTTAGACCGCTTTTCTCTGAAAACAATGTGACCTGTTTATATTTATGTGTCCCTCTCTGAATGTCATGTGAATGTGACAGTTAAATTGAAAATAACTGTAGGAATATGTTAACTGTTACCTGTTTCATAGGAACTGAATACTATAGCTTAAAAACATGAAATAATACAGTATATTGTCACCATTTAATCCATCTTGGTAGTAAGTAGTTTGTTTGGTATTTAAATTTTTGTAGCCTTGCTTATTGAAATGTATTCTACTTTGTTGTATTGTATTTTAAATGGGGATATTTTTAAGAAATTTTATGCAAAGCACTTTGATTTGCATTGCATTATCTTTTCTTTTTATTGTATAGTATTGTTGGTATTACAGAAACAGTTAATCTGTCAACTATTGTGTTTGAATCAAAAACCAAATTAACTACAGCATGCAAGAAGAATGCTGTGGAAAATAAATGTATCAATTAGAAATACCGACTATGGCTGTGTAAAATAATTCAAGTATTATAGTCCATTTTTTGGCATATACTTTGAGTGACCAGAAAAGTGTACAATGCAACATTAACCCCTCTTAATATAATGCAATCTAATACATAAACACCAGCAACTGCTGTCCCACAAGTTACATTAAATAAATACCTTTATACCACAAAATCAACAAAAAACAAATATTATAGGCCTCAAAAAGATCATCTTTGTATTGAATAACATAAGTACATCGTGAAGTGCATTTTGCAGGCATTTGTAGTTTTTCTAGTCAGTGAATGTAAGCACAAACTTTTTTAAGCAAGATGTCTGTTGATACGGCTTTTCGTGTTTTCCTCTTTTTCTTCTAGGAAAATACAAGGTCAGATCCTCGTGTCACTACTGTATATCGTTAAGTGAGTTTTACACTTTCACAAGCTTCTTAAAAGGCTCAAAAGCTTCGCAACAATCTACAGCTGTAATACAGCACAAGAGTGTTTAATGCCTCCTAACATGGCCTGTCTCTCTTTTTGTTTTTCATCCCCGTTTTGAAATGAAACACTTTCACTTTTCTCTTGATTTGTTGCAGAAGTTTTAGTATGAGCATACCTAAAGTTAAGAGTCTATTAAGTTGTTGGGGGTAAAAAAGAGGTAGATTAAAAAAAAAAGGCAAATCATCTCACCTGAATCCACTTGTCGGGAATGGCCATAGCCAGTCGGTAATCAAAACCAAGTCCTCCCTCCTCCACGCCTCTGCAGAGAGCAGGCATCCCTGACACATCCTGCAGAGAAGTCACAACATGTCATATCACATTTTCTCTTTGTGCGCACAGTTTTTTTTTTCTCCAGTAGTCAGTGAAGATCACATCAATACTGTTCCACAACTCACATATTATCAGGTGAAAATCCAACACCACAGGCCAAAAAAAGAGTGACATCCCATTTCCTTTTGCATTACTTCTTAATTGCACCAATGAATACGTAAGTAAGCTATGCCTAATGAATAAGTGCTTTTAATTAATAGTAGCTGTGGGCAGTGTCATTGCAAAGTAAAAGGATGCTGAATGTGTGTGTGTGACAGGGTCTATTTTTTTTACCTCAGCGATGGTGATGCAGTCAGGATAAAGGGTGTGAAGAATGTGATTGCTAAGCATCAGGTAAACCAAAGAGTCTTCATCCACATGTAGGCCAAAGTACTCACTGTACTCCCCTGAAAAGGAAATACCTGAGGAGAAAAACATCCACAGTCAACACACATCATGTCTTCCACCCATACTAAACTTATGAAATCCTTCACTCCTCTGTTTTTAAGTGCTGCTACTGTTTTGACTCATATCTACAGTATGACACATTTCTGTACTATACTCAATGTTAAAACATAAATGTAATTTATAATAACAATGCTCACTTACATTTTTATAAAAGACCTTATTTCACTGTTCTAACCTTTGGATTAATATTGTATTGTGCAAAAACAGCGGCTGCCTCCAAAGTCACTCACTCAATCTTTATACAGTAAATAGGTTTCTTTAGTGAGCCCTAATTTGAGACTTCATACACGTATAAATCCCCATTTTGATCACTAACAGGTATGAGTCACACACAGGTAATTTTTGTATCTTTAAATATGACGTACTGAATTGTGGGATTGTTATCAGCAAGTGGTGTCAATGCCATTAATACTACATATTTCGTGCCATTGTTGAAATTCTTTTGAGGGCACTTTATAAAGCACGTATTTAACACTCAATAATAGGTGATAATAGGTAATAAAAATAACAATAACAGGTAGGATTTATTTCAGACACAGCCAGAGACACTATATACACATATACTTCTATTTCCTGTTCACAAGTACAAAAGGTACACAGTAAAGATACCACTTCAAGGACTGTAAAGTAGCACATACCAGCATTAGTAATATACTCAGTGAGATTCAACAGAATATAATATGTTGCAGACTGTGTGACAACTACAACAGTAACTGTGTTGAATCTATTTTTTATCCTTTATGTATATTTATAAGGATTTTTCTGATTTTCGTGTCCATTCCAATAAAAAAGTAATTGTTCAATAACATTTGTAAAGATGACAGGTATACATAAGTTTATGTTTGTGTTTTGTGTTGTTACACAGTCAATATTGTATTGCATGCTATTCCCATATTACTTCTATGATTTTGCCTTCAGTTAATATTATTTGATATAGATTTTGTATTTGTAAAATTCTTCTTTTTACTCTTTGGTAACACTTTTGTGAATGAAACTTGCACAAACAGAGCAGAACAGGTCACCTTATGTAGTATTTTAGTGACATGTATCATGCTAATGATCACATCTCACAAACATGCCCCTGCTTATGAACACTTGGCATTCATCAGGTTTAAACAAGCCATTTACAACACGTTTGTGAAGTTAAGAAAGCCTGCTCCAACTTGCAACACCTCACAGAAAAAAAAAGGAGTTTTAGGATAAGAATACAAAATACATTCTTGCATGAGGCTCATTGTGTGTATCCTGGAGCCCTGACTAATATTTCAAACGCATTTCCATCCTCATAAAAAATTTTCGGCCGACTTTTGAGCTAAAGTTGATTGACACTCCTCTCTAAATAATTCGTCAAATCTCTCCTAACAAGCCACACTGTATCACATAAAATAACACTTCCTTTCAGAAGGTTTACTTCATTTAAAACAGAGGAGCTGGTTTTTGTCAACCGACCAGCGGCTGTTCTGCCTGCGAGGGTCTCATTTTTAAATTCAATAAATATGTTTTCACTCAACTAAAATGTATTTGTCATCATTTGTAAAAATGTTTTTCACCTTGAGCTTTTTGAAAACATTTTCATGTGAAGTTAATTCATGAGGCCACATTTACACTACTGTACAACTAAAAAGGCCACTCGTAGAATAGTGACCATATGTTTTTTTAATTGGCACATCCTGTGTAGATAATAAAAAAATGATAAACGGCTGAGATCAGTAGGACCTCTCATTTAAACTCTTATCGGCCTTATTCTTTAACGTAAATTGAAAGTCAAACTGCACTTCGGGGGTTCACAGGAGAAGGGGATGACATGTACATTTACACACACTACTCAGTCCTCAAATGCGAGATGCACATACACCAGCCTTACCGATGCCATGGTGATGGTACAGCATAGAGGTAACGCCATCGAATCTGAAGCCGTCAAAGCGATATTCCTCCATCCACCAGCGCAGGTTAGACAAAAGGAACCGCCGTACTTCCCAGCTAGAAAAAAAAAACACAAACAGGCAGGCACACACACACACACATACACACATTCTCAAGGTCAGATAAACAAGAAGCTGTGAATTATTCACACATCTCATCATGCACTTTAGGCACCACAGATTAATTTTCACAGCTACAGGACATTCACATATTGATAAGCAAAGCTTCATTATGTTGGAGATGGAGTGTCACTGACTGGAGATGGTGTTTTCATTAACTACTGTACACCGCAGAGGAGATGCTGTCTTTCACATATCCAGTTGTCAGGATGAGAAATCAGCTGCTTACAGTACACAGAGAAGTTTTCTGATTTCTATCAGACCACTTGCATGACCACTGGGCAAGCGTTTAGTCTAGCCGGGCCCATCCCTGTGTATTTCAACTGATAGGATTTCATGCTACACTTGGGTAAACAAACACCATGCAGGGGAATTGAGTTCCCTCTCCTGAGGTTGAGATAAATCATACGCTTCTTCTCGCTTTGGCTTCCATCTTCAATGTATGACATGCTCCTCTGTCCTACAAGCAGGAGGGCAAATACTCTGGGAAAAAAAAAAATGGGGGAAACCAACAAACTATCTGAGTATGAAAGTGTAACTTCTGGCTGTGTATTGTAGCCCTCGATGCTGTTGACTGGACTGAGTTGGTGGAAGCTGGAGGAGGTGGATGCCATAAATGGCCCCAGTCCCCATTCCTGACTGAGCGATGGGAAAGTCATCCGGATCTGAACAGCCACTCAAGGTGAAGCACACTATACACCTCACCTCTTCCCATTCAGTGGTGTGTTGCCATGGAAACGTCACTTAAAACTCTAGATTGGTTGTCTCTATGTGGTGTGCGTAATGAGCACCAAATGAAACATTGTACACATGGATGCCATGCAGGAAAGCAGCGGCAAAGCACTGAGGATGTGAGGCGAATGACACATTTGTGACACTGATTAAACGTGAGCTGCTGTCTCTGCTTAGGCTGAAATTCACATCTCAGATGCTCTCTGTATACTCTGCTCCGACAATGGCTGTGAGGTTATATGTGTAATGTACCTATAAACAAATGTACATAATACGTATTCCTATTATTTACTATTATTTGGCATATATTGGTATCTATTGTATGTCTATGAGGAACAATGATGAGATTTTTCTTTATCAAACATTTGGTTTCACCAACCTAATGATGGCCAAGAGATGGTTTCAGGTTAATGAATGTAATAAAGGATAATTCACGATCCATGACTTTCCATAGCTAAAGAACATTGAGGTTGTTTTTCATTAAGTGTTTCTTTTATTGTTCTTTCTAAAAAAAAAAATATTTCTGGGATGTATCTACTACAGCACTTGCTATATAATTTGAATATTTTATGATTTCTCAAGAGTCAACATTACTTTATTTGTCCCTGAGGAAATTTGTCTTGGACATAAAGGCTGCCACATAAAAAATATATAAAATTATAGTGCAGTAACAGACATAAAGTGCACCGCACAGACAAGTGCAAACATAAAGTGCATTTAAATACGTGCAACACAACCCCTCATTTCATCACCTCCTTAAGTCCTGAGTTTAGAAGATTCACTGATGGAGCGATCAAAGTGATTTTTTATACCGATGCAGGCATCTTTTCCTGTATTTAATTGGAGCCCTGTAGCGTCTACGTGATGGGAGGATAGGACAGGACATGAGAGGGGTCAGCGATAATTTTCCTAGCCTGTTTAGCTAAAGTCTTCTCAAAGAGAATTTGGAGGGAGGGATGCTCCCTCACCCCCCATCACTTTCATTGCTGTGTGGATCAGTCTGTTTATTTGTGATTTTAACTTAACTGATATGTTACCAAACCAAGCTGAGATTCCATAACATAATATACTCTCTATCACAGCATGATAAAAGAACATCATTACCCTCTGCCTGTTCCCAAACACCCTGAGTCTGCGCAAAAAGTAGAGTCACTGTTGGATCCCAGTGCATATACTCACAAGGACATTCCAAGACAGATTACAGTCAATATGTACACTCAAGTATTTGTAAGAATGAACCTGGGTAATACTAGTGTTATGGACCAGCAGTAGAGAATGGTCCCCTAGATGTACTGGATTTTAGGAAATATGAAAAACTACTGTTCCTACCAAGTTTTACCAGCATGGCAGCACACATTATACATTGTTGTAACAGTTTCTTCACCAATGTATGCTATTCAAAAACATTTGCAATAAAGTTAAGACACTACATGCACCAATGTTCTCTTCTGATATCGTCCAAGTCATCAATGTCTTCTAATGTCCAAATGTTGAGTTCTGAGTTATTACTGCAGTCTAAAAAACATTTATGCCTATTTTTGTTATACCCTTCTACATGTGTGGATGGATAAGTGAAATTTGACAATAGTACAGCATTCGACTAGTCTCAGCATGATGAGCTGGTGACATTTGAGTTACCAAAACAAAAACACAACATGACTGTTGAGTAAGGTTATGTTGCAGGGCTGGATTTCTAGTGATTTGTGTTATTAAAAATATAAAAATGTAGTTCTAGTTTGGGTCAGCTCTTTATATCTACATAGCAGTTTGCAAACCTGATTCAGACCTTGAATTAGAGAAGTTAGATATTGAATATTGTTAGAGTTTTTTTCAGTTGTGACACCACACTGAGGAGCAGTTCTAACATTTTTTTGCTTGAATGATGCAATTTCCTCCCTTCAAAAAGTCGTTGAAGCAGTGATGAGTCATAGATTCATGCCTCAACAGAACTTCAATAACATCTCAAACGGCAAAACCATCCAAACACCTGACAATTCTCATTCTCAATAATACGTCCTCTTTAAAATGTACCGATTCACCCCATGCATGTTCAAACACTAAATGCAGAGGATTACCTCTTCCATGGCAAAAGATAAAATCCCAGATTTTTTTTTTACTGCCAAGTAAGCCATGACACAAAATACATTTAAATGCGTTGCCTTCTGTGCTCCATCCCTCAGGGACGACCAACCCCGGCACTGTTTGACAGGTGTGAAGCTGCATGTTACATCGGTGCTTCCTCCTTCCCTTGAGGAAGAGCACAAGGGAGCCTGGTATGATCCGATATAGCAGCCTGGCTGGGTGGTCACGCAGACCCTGTGATAAATAGATTAGGTCCTCCACTCCACTGCGCAGAGCCAACAAAGGCTCAGACACAATGTATCCTCACGGGATGGAGATAATAGCCAGTGAGAGCCAGAGGCTCGGGATGAAACCATACTGCCACATTAGGACCCACAATGCCATTCATCATCAAGTCCAATTACAGTGAGAAAGTTAGATCTCTATACCCGATGCAATACACCGCTTATCTATGCAGTTCAATGAAGTTATCACTCGGTCTGTGGTGTTAATACAAAAGCAAATTGCATATTACACTGTCCTCATGCTAAAGCTCAGCAGTGACAGTGAAACCTGGTTAGGGAGCTCTAATAGAGTAAAGCTCTAATATTGCTGCTTGTAGAGTAAGATAAGGTAATCTATCATATGTGCTGTTGTTTTACCTGCAAGCACACACCGCTATAAAACTCACCAAGCAAATTCAAATAGCAGACTTTTTTTTTTTCCAGAGCATCTTCATGCTTAGTTGCTTCTTATCAGAGCTTATTTCCTCCTCTTGCTGAAAATGAAAGAAAACCATATTATGGAATTTACATCTGGTTGCAAGCAGAGCAGATATCAAAATGCTCTGTTTCTGGAAGTCAATTTTGCATAAGGGGTCAAGGCAACTTGTCATGATGGCAGAGAGAAAGATTTAAGTCCCTGTTTTCACAACATCACAGGTAAGCTGTAGATAAGACCAAATAAATTTAAGAAGCTGACAGGTCATTCCACAAGAAGTGTGATGCTCAAACAACGGTGCTAGACAGCCTGATGGATGGTGTGCATTTGTTGGACCAAAAAGGACAAATAAGGTGCCTCATTTAACGCATTTCAAACTTTTCTCCAGTCCCTGCAGCCATTAATGTGTCCAGGACAGAGACACTGACAGGAGTGACACCTGCAATAAATTCACATTTCTTGGTTGAAGCCTGATTTATTTATTTACTGAATCATGGAATTTTTCATCAAGCACATCAGTTATGGATAAATTACAAACACATATGCAAAGTAAATTCTTGAAGGGTATGCCTTATGTTGTATTGCTTTTGTGTCTGAATGTAACAAAAAATAATCATGTTTAGTTGTCACACATTCTCAATCCTTCCATAAAATACCAACTAAATTGCAGTCCAGTACAACAGAGTTCAGCAAATGGTTCAATGACCCATCAGAATTAGGTATGTCTTAAAATGCACAAATGTGGTCTGTGCTGGACATGTATAAGAAATATGTCTTTATACTTCTCACCGCATTGTTAAGCGGCCCTCAAGGCAGTCTGGTGATGCTGGCAGCCTTGCAAGGTAAACTCATCTAGCTGTGTGACAGACTGTCCCTGTATTGCTGTGCTTTGTGTCAGATATCTGCCATTTGTCTGGCATTCTTTAGGCTGCCTGGCAGCTAGCTGCTCTTGCTTGGCATCCTAGGAGGGATATTCTGCTGCCTGTGAGACTGTTTGTACGTTTAGCAGCCTGTAATTAGTATCACCTTGTACTTACTGCCTTTCAGGAATCAATTGCAGTCTGGCAGGCCAAAGCTGCCCCATAGGAGTTTTCTCCAATGAGCTATATTTTAACAGTGGCAGAATACCTCTAAATGTGTACAGTATGTTCTCATGTATAATCACTTAAGTTATTTAAGTGATATAATAATATAAAAATTTCTAAAATCTTTTACAAAGAGAAAAGTTTTAAGAAAAGGTTTAAAAGAAGCTAGTGAATTTGTATGTGTGAGTTCAGTAGGCAGAGTTCCATCGTGTGGGAGCTCTAATAGCAAATGCCCAATCACCCTTAGTCACTAACCGATATGACCTTAATGACCAAGAAAGCATGTAAATTACAGGCATGTCTCCAAAATCACAGCTAATTATAGCTATTCTCCAACACCATCATTAACTTCGCAGACGTCACCACCACCATCGGCCCGAACACCGGGAGTTATGAGTCTAAAGAGAGGAGGTAAGAGCCTTGACATCATGGTGTCAGAACAACAACACCCATCTCAACGTTTGCAAGACTAAAGAGATGGTGTTAGATTTCAGGAAGGTACAGGAAGCACACACTTCCCGTCTACATCCAGGGGGCGCCTGTGCAGAGAGTAAGCAGCTTCAGGTTCCTCAGGATCCACATCAACGAGGACCTGAAGTGGTCAGCTCACACTGAGTTGGTGGTGATGACCGTGAACCAGCACCTCTTCTTCCTCAAGAAACTGAGGAGGTTTGGCATGGACAGGAGGATACTCTGCAACTTTTACAGATGCACTTTTGAGAGTGTCCTCTCTGGCTGCATCACGGCCTGGTATTGGAGCAACTCCAAGCAGGACTGCAAAGCCCTGCAGAGAGTCATCAGGGCTGCTCAGTGCATCACCTGGTCTGAACTGTCATCCATGCAGGACCTTTACATCCAGAGGAGCACGAGGAAAGCTGGAAAAATCATCATGCACCCCAACAATATAGAAGCATCAGAGCATTTTAACATTGTAAATATTTATTCTGTTTCAATTATATACTCTAATTGGAACTAGAGCTCGAAAAGCCAAATTTCACTGCCTTCAATGTTGCCATCTGCTGTGTTGCTGTGCATATGACAATAAAGCTCTTGTATCTCTTGAATCTTCTAGCTAGCCAGCTAATAGCACCAACATGTGTTCCAATGCACTCACCTTCTGAGATTGGTTAATTACAAAAAGAGGTTGGGCAGAACTTGGCAGCCAGGCTTGAGGGAGGGCACTGCCTTACAGGCTTTATTGAGGGAGAAATACTCTGTTTATTTGTTAACTGGTGATAGGCGGCTTAAAGAGCATGTACTGCTTGCTTAGTATTGGCTATAAGTATGGAATTCCAAATATGTTACAAAAAGGCTTGCTCGCTCAAACTAGTTGCAAATGAAACAATTCACCAACAATACAAACATGTCTATTTACCACGTGAGAAACCAAGAGTGTCTGAGTGAACAAGCTGCCTCAACTTTGATCTTAATGAACATTTCCTGTAAAACTGAAAAACACCTTTCCTCTTTACAAGTTAAAATAATTTTGTCAAACTACTATTTCCAAGTTAAAGAATGAACTTTCATGCTGTAACATACCTATATTGTGTGTATTTCATTGCTATGATTCACATAATTTGAGTTTTGAGATGTCTAATTAACAAGATTTTGTAAGAATGTATTGTTGTATAACACGTAGATGGACATTTAAGATCGAGAGATTTTCGGCCATGAAACTTTTTTGGTATTTGTCAGATAGTTTCAAGGGGCTGAGGGGCATGAAGGTGCAGAGAAGCTATACGTTCCTAACCACTGGCTCCATCCAGCACCTACTGGAAGCACTACAGGCAGCTCCAACCAACCGCCATGCACACCTACAGCCAAGTTGAGCTCATTAGCTGAAGCTCACCAGAGGGGAAAAACAGCTTTTCCCCTTGCTGTGTGAGTTGATGGGGCAGGGGGAATAACTCAAGGGTACTAAATACTGAAATTACTGAATTTGGACTGAGTTGATACCTCAAGTGTGAGTTCATTGATCGATCAGACAGAAGCCTGGCCTCAGCTATAGTCCAAAGTAGGTCCGACAATGTAAAAACAAAAATGCTCCAAGGGGGAATAGATTTTTTTGTTTTTTTGTGATTGTTTCTGCTCTGTTTCTTTAAAATAAAAGCCTGTCTTTTATCAGCAGGAAGATTCTTTGCTTGCCTCCATGTCTTCCCTGTGTAAACTTGTGATATTCCTTTATTTTGCAGTTTAAACGCTGGCACATTTTAGACTTTACAAAAGTCATACTGAGAACATGATACCAGTCCCATGTTTCATTAGATTGCTCTTTTAAAAACACCATGTGTAACAGTTATATAATACAAAGAATTTATCATTATACATGCCAGTAGCTTGTAATGATGAATCCTTAAGGTTTCATGACATTAAGCTTATGGATTAAAAACATAGCTTGATCACTGGTTTTAGCACTATATTACATATCAGAGAACCCACGTGATTTGATTCTGCCTTATTTAAGCTCCCATAGAATATACTTATAGTACAATCCAAGCAGTGTTAATCTCATTTAGTGAATGTCTAAAAGCTATCTTTTGTCACCATTCATTTAGGATCAACAGCAGCAGAGAGGCACAGATAAATTCACTACTTATATTGCCCCATACACACATAATTAACAAATATTTGAACGTAATAAAAACATATGTATAGAATAATCTTGTCAAAGACAGAATTATCACTCTGTGGTCTGCAAACACAGGGCTGATCTCTCAGCATGAGAGCATAAAGAAGAGTTAAAAAGAGTTTTCAAAATCCTGGCCCTCGGCCTATTTTTCATATCTTAAGAATCCACACAAAGATTGATGAAAAATGGATGCAAATGATCCTGAGAGAGGTGGGGGGGATTACAGAACGAGCCAACATCAAGCTTCTCAGAACTCTCACATCTGAAGGCCCTGATCTGCAAACAGGCTTGGCTTCTCTGGCTGCCAACCTCGACACGCCAAACCATGGGCTCCATTTACTCGGTCACTGTCTCAAGGTGACTTTGACGTCTTTGAAAACGTTTATAAAAGAAACAGTAGCCCTTATTCATTTCTGCTCATCACAGCAGGTGTAAGGCACATGCACTTGTATTTATTTATACTATACATTCTGATAAGTTAAGGAGTTTGAAATGTCTTTATCTGGTGGTTCAATGAAAAATAAGAATATCATCTTCTGATGTTTCAAGGGCATTTGGAACATTTCCGCTCAAGCAAGTTTCCACCATTACACTCAAATAATTCATCTAATTCTATAAGGCAGAAGTACAAACGATTCTCTAGAAAGTGATGCCAAGAACCTCTTGACATCCACCAGCTATAGCGTCAACTAGGGCAAGCATCTGCAGTATGTGACCTTACATAGTTTCAATGCAGCCCATTTTTTCCTTCTATCAAGTTGGTATTCAGCAACTGCAAAACCACTTCTAGCGTTTCTACAGCCTGGAACTGATATTTGCAAAGCCAGACATTGTTAATACTGAATGAAGACGCATTTGACTCCGAGGCAACTCAAGTTAACAAATTGGACACAAGGCATCTATCTAAACAGCATTCTCTTCAGACTGAGTTGAATGTTTTATGAGGAAAAGTTGAAGAGACCCATACCAACAAAAAAAAAAAAAATTAAAAAAAGTGGAAGCTGAGCAGAAGAGGCTGCAACTAGGAGAATATATCTCTGCTCCGATAGCTTGTATCAGTCAGCTTCTGTCAACCTAATCATGGTCAGACTCTGATGGCTGATAGCAGGGCTGCTTGATTAATAAAAAACAGCCTGTATTTCACACTAGGTTCGTGGCTACCCTGCGAGGTTCATTTCCTTCCAAAGGGAGTAGCAGAAAAGCTTGACACAAACGACACGTCCAAACAACCTGTGAGAGGCAGAGAAGACAAATGAACTGGCTATGACATTGCCGGAGCTCCTTTGGGCTTTTACAAATGACTCCTCATATGCCTCCCAGCCGTGGCATATGTCTGCACCGTGTCTAATGAGTGCTTCAGATATGAGGAGAGTTCAATAACTAATGAAAGAAGAACCTTGTTCTCTTATTACAGCCCCCATGCCTGACACTAAGCATTGTATAATGTATTGGAAACTACTGACACGCATACACATACACGCACACACACTTATTAAAAGAAAGTTCAAAAAAGGCATTTGATAGACTCAACAGTACCCGTTCCTCTTTAATGTGTGCTGGGATCATTTTCTTGCTACAGAGGCGAGAGGAGAGACACTTAATTAACAGGGCCTACAACAACACCAATCAATAGTTTTGGTGTACACTGAGCACCAGCAGAGTCAAAAAAACAGCCTGCCGACATTAGGCCTTTCATGTTTTTCCTCACACTTGTAATTAGCTGAAAATATGAACATTACCAAAGACTGCCAGCACTGTAACATCAAATCATTACTCATAACACATTAATATTCAACACCTGTCTGGCCAAATGTGTAAAAGGTAGAAATCAAGAGCATTTGAGGAAACTTAAATTCACCATTAATGGCCCATTCTCCGCCTTAGGAATATGAGATTAACATTGAACCTGACTGCATGGTCATTTGTCTTGCTTTTGACCTTGAACATATCATGTCATACCAGATAGTCTCGGGAAAAAATAAAGAGTTGTATGTCAGCTCCTATTTGGCCTCATTTATCAATCTATTCATATGGTCTTTATACATTTTAGTTCAATTCAAAGCACTTAAACTGATGTGCTCATGTATCAACCTTGTTTTTCAAAAGGTAAACATTTATATATCTGATACAGCCATGGCAGGTTTTCAATGTTAGCAGGAGCCCTCTGTCTCATGAGTTTGGTGTCACATATCATATTATGTGCAGCTTTTTATCTCCACAGCTAGAGCATAATGTGAGTTGAGTTGAAATCGCAGTAATCAGTGGGCAGTTCTTTGCCTTTATATTGGGTACAGTACTAAAAGGCTCCGAAAAATAAAACAGAATGTCAGATTTAATTACATTAAAATTATAGTAATATAAAGTCAAAGTAAAGGAGTCCCATGGTGATGATTAAATGCAGAGCTACTGCACAAAATGTATAGTAGGTACATTTTCACTACTACTGTACATCAGTAAGTAATTGCATTGTGATTTAATTATAAAGCACAGCTTTCGGTATTGAATATGCTCTTCAAGGCTCTTGCAACTTCCATAAAGACTTAAATGGCTGCTTACATAGCACTTTTATCCCAACAGCTTTAAAATGTTTCTGCTGCTCACTCACCCATTCACTCACCCAATCACACACCAATGGCTGCAAGTTAACACGCAGGGTGCTGGTGCAACCATCTGGGAGCAATTTGGGGTTCAGTATCTTGCCCAAAGACACTTTGACATGCAGATGGGAGGAGTTGGGGATCGAACCACTGACCTTCTGATTAGTGGATGACCCACTCTACCTCCTGAGCCACAGCCGCCCCTGTAACTTGTTCCCAATAACTTGTTAATGTTCCCTAAGAAAGTTTTTTTCCCTCCTTGCTGACACTGAAAATGTAAATTGCGATTTTCAATAAAAATGCATCAAATTGACTTAAACACCATGCCTTTACCATATGCATCAATGCACATCTAAACTATGTTGTGCAAAGATGCCAATAAACTTCATGCATAATTATGCTAAAATGAAACAGCTTGTTTTGTTCATATATCTTGATGTGTGGAAAATGGCAGGATGTAATGTACGGTAAATGTCCAATTTAAAACTGACAAATATACAGTTTATAAAACATAATAAAACTGGAGACATTCTCACGATGAATTATAAATATATCTCTTTTAAAAATATGCCCTTGATGGCTTTTGAGTTAACTTTTAATGAATGCACCTTCTACCATGCAAGCCAAATCAATACATGTACTGCAGCGTGAGGAAATGATAATACTCATTTAAAGATGAGGTACAGTACATCACAGCCAGACAAGGAGTACCTGGCGTAGTTGAAGAGGCGGCTGCCCCACATCTTGTGTACCCCTCTGGGAGGTGCGTGGAAGAAGCACGTTTCGGAGCCATCAAATTGGTTGAGACCATCCTCTGTGTTCATGGAAGCGTGGCTGTGAACAACGTCTAGCAGTACCATGATGCCCATCGAATGAGCCACATCAATCAGCTTCTTCAGGTCCTCTGGGGTACCATAGCGACTGCGGTCACATAAACACATGTGTTAGTTCACTACATCTTAACCCTGTCCGATCTTCCACTTCATGAAATAAACTCAGTGTAACTTGAATCTACCCTTAATTCTGTTGTTAACTCTACATTCAAGTCCTAATGTTAAAATGATGCTTTATTCCTTCATTGATTGATCAAACCACTGTCCTAACTTAGGACAATCAGACCAATTTTTCTGTTTGTGTTCATGTGGACCTAATATACCTACACAAATGCAATACTTACATACAGTACACAGTACATTACATACAGTACTTACATACAAGCATATTTATTTATTTGCTTGTTTCTATTTTGTGTGTTACAATGTTATTTCCTTGAAAAAAAAACCTAATTATGATTCTCAGTCTACTTCTTCTACTGTAAATCTAATTCCTAACTTCAGTCCTACGCCTAAACTTGTCCCCCCACCCAAAAATAAACCTGGCTTGTGCAAGTTGATGACCAACAAGCCTCGGTTTTTTGGTGTTTGTAATTCAAAATAACCAGGACAGTATTGAACAGTATATTATTTCACAAACATTATCTCTTCCTTGGGCCATTTGTCTAAAGATGGTCCATCAGAAACAAGCTATCCAATAATCTTTGTAATTTAATATATTTTGTAGAACAGTATAACTCTTCTACAGTTCTTTATTACCATTCAAAGTGCTGTAAAGAGGACACTGTAGAACTCAAGACACAAACAGAAAACCACAGACTGTATGTATGAATGCACGCCTCCATGTAAGCACATCTTTGTGTATACTCCCCATATTGTCCAATAATGTCCCATCTGTCCTTCCAGCTATCATTATATCAGCTCCCTTGCAAAACAGGACACATAATAACAGCATTACCCCGCTTCCCAGTATTCGACCGCTCAGGTTTTAAATGACACTGAGAGATCAATCATGGGTGAAATTACACTATATACATTACATACAGTTTATGCTCTAACTCTAAGCAAGGAAAGGGGACCTCTGAAAGAAGATAAACACTCTGACTAGTCCACCGTCCACTTTATCTAGGAGTCTCTCCACTCTCTGGATTAGCAGCAAATGTATTTACAGAGAGATTATTACTGTTGTCGGGCTTCCTAACCTTTATTTGAGGTGACTGATTTTATGAAGTGGATAGTTGCTCACACAGTTTTGTCTTAATGACTGTGTGAAGTTACTCAACCCTCCGAATAAACATCATTTTTTTTCTAAAATTATTTGTATTATAAGGCAGATGAGGCAGGTAAGGTGGCGTACATATGAAACACTGCAAAACTGTCTGATTTGATAACAAGTGTGTTTTGATAATGCAGGACCAAGAGGGGTTTTTTTTGCAATGGCACAAGTATTCACTAATGAAAGCAGCAAACATGCCTTGAGGGGCTTTGCTGTCAGAAACTCAATGAAAGAACAAGTGGTGTATCCGCTTACAGTACAGCCAACCAATTCTGGGCTGACAGAAATATTGCATCATGTTTTTTTTGATAAAGAAAACCAAAGAAGACAGTCAGCAGTGTCTTCTGACACAGAAATACAAACTCACAATTAAATGTTGTCCTCCGCATTACGTGACATGTGCACATGCATCAGCTTTGCCTTTGACATCATATAAAAGATAATGATTTTTTCGGAATTGCTTCAATCCTCCGCCAATTACAATGAAAAATACTAAACAGAGAGATAATTACAGACTGCAAATACACTCAATGGCTATTGTTGAAAAAAGGCCGACTATAAAGAGTTCCAAAATGATTTGTTATAATAAAAACACATGAAAAATACATAAATCATACTGAAATTGTCAAACATTTACCTGGAAGCGGCAAAGAAACTTGTAATCTGATACCCGAAGCTTGCGTAGTAGGCATGCTCCATGATAGCCATCAGCTGAATGCAGTTGTAACCTGGAAACAGAGGAGAGGGAGTGGAAAAATACATATTTATATTTCAAAAAAGATTATTCTCTATGTCATGTTTTTAGAGTTTTCCAAAAGTAACTTTTTCTAACTGATGTTAATACCATTCAGATATTAGCTGAGAGTAAACTAATAAATTATGTATGATAAAAAAAATATGTGTTGGATACGTATGGCAGCATGATTCAATGTTGCTTGACATCCTGGTGCTTCTTTATTATGGGGAGCTTTGTATCCTGTGTATTTGGATAGCCTCATTTCCTGCAATAACTGCAGGGGATTATTATTTCCTGCCATCTTCTCTTTTTTTTTATGATTCTTAAAAATAACACTAGCTGTCTGGATCATACACTAAATCTCAGGAAAAATTGCAAAAAATTATTGTGATGTTTTGGGTCGGTTGGCTACGCAGGATAGACGATACAATATTTTTGAATGCTTATGAATACTGACATTATCTGAATGTTTGTCCACATTAATTTGGTGCAGCAAGCATCCATAGATATTACAACTTACTGTAATACTATTAGACCCGTGTCAGTCAAACTGTACATATGAGCTCTAAGGCATTTCCTTTTTGACACAAGCTCTGGTATCCTACAGACAAGCTGTGGCAACAGGGAAACACCAGCTATCAGAGTCAGGAGGTCATGTACAACATTTCAAAACGACCTACGAAAACTGCTTCTATGAAAAAGAGAACAACAGGCTTTTAAACTGCCACTGAGCACTCCAGAAGGAGGCCCTGCAGTTTTTCACTGTTGTGTGGAGCGGATTTATTTATTTATATCACAGCTTCTTTTCAGGCTAGAGAGAGAGAGAGAAAGAGAGAGAGAAAAAAAAAACTTCTGGCTTTTGAAGGAGTGTGACAAAGCACTGGGGTAAGAGGAAGTTTCTCTTTTTTATATTTATATATATATATTTATATATATATATATATATATACACACACACACTCTCTCCACAGTCAAGAAAATGAAATGGCAGGCAAAGGCAGCCGTCACTAGAGACGGTAGAGTTTAGCCTCCTGGAGAATCCTATTGTGCAGATTCCCTCAGCTGCTGCAGGTAGATTCTTTGACAGCATTTACTCTGGCAGGTTTTTTTTCCCCCAACTAAACAGGATGACACGACCACGGAAACAGCATTTATCAGATCGCTCCTGGTTTGCTATGCCAGTCATATCTGTGTCTTTTAATAATGTCAGTGCAGCAGGCTGTATTTGAATGCAAAATAATGCCACATCTCATATCATTTGGTAAGGAGGAAAAATTTCAAACCAAGACAAGGATCCATAAGGTTAAAGTCACAATTGAATCCTGCACTTTATTATGAATCAGATTAATGAAAATTAATCACACGTCCCAGTTATTGAGACATATGTGTAATGAGAACACGTCAAACGCTGCCTGATAGGAACACACACTGTCATTTCTTTGGGGTATGAATAATCTTAATCAAAGCTGCGAGCAAGTTAGTCACGAAAGAAGAATGGCGATGTATAGTTTTAGCAATTGTTCAGAATTCATTGATAGAAAATTAAGTCCTCAATAATTTGTTTTGAGCTTCATCAGGTCACTATAGCGCCACCGTCAGGAAAAGACTATTTAGTCTGTGTTATTTTGGAGACTGGAGCATTATGAATACGTTTGTTGAATTTTCATCATGGCAAGGCACAATTTTGGTCAAGAAACCAGCAGAAATAGAAAACAGACAAAAAAAAAAAAAGAATTAAAAAAAATGTATCTGAAAAAACTCAACAAATATAAAAATCACACTTGAAAAAACTCAATATACTTTGTTTTAAATGTCTCTTAATTTCTTTTATAACATAAAAAAATTAAAACATCATTCTGTACTTAAAAAATACTTACTGTTACTGGAAACATGTATCATTATATAAAGATTAGGTCATGTTGTCCAGCCTGTACATACAAGTCTGTTTGATATCTTTTTTACTGAATGATGCAAGGTGTAAAAGGATGGCTTTTTCTCCACTATTGGCTGTCTTATATAGAGCAAGATAATGGAAACCGAAACAAGTTGTCAGTTTTGCAGCCCGCTCTCGGCTGCGAGGAGTGTGACTGAGACTGTGGAGCCCCCTTAACAAAACACTGTCCAACGGTCAGTGATCCCTTCAGGTCATGCCAGTAAACAGGATGCTGACTTGCTGATGTGGCTTTGTGCAGAGGGAGTGTGACAGGTCTGCCAGTGAAAATACTGGTACTGGAGGAACAGTGGCACTCAAAGCAGCATGGCATGTCTGCTGGGGTATGAACCAGTGTTGACAGAGATGGACACCGAGAGATAGAAAAGAAAAACTCTCAAAGCCCTCGACTATTGCTTTTCCAACCACATTGTTGGCTCAGATTTGATGTGTAGGGACGTGTATACAAACATCATCTCAATGCTTCACTTCCTCTCTGTACATGGCTGGATAAGTTGAGTCAACAAAAGCTCTGACTGACAATCACTTAAAATGACGAGAATCGCAGCAGGGTGATTGCTGAGTACTTTTTGAAGACTTGAGTAGCAAATAAAATACCAAAGAGGCCAAAGGGGAAGAGAATAAACATATGGAGGTCTTACCCAGATCTTTTATACGGGGCAGAACGTTGAGCATGAAGTTGGTGTATGATGCGATCTTTTGCTCAGGAGAACCGATGCCTACGTGGGCCTCGTATACTCTCAGACTCGTGGGTTTCTTTGGCCGAGGGTGGACGTGCTGAAGAGGAAATCAAAATTCATATGAGAAGATATCATATGAGAGTCCAATCCATTTTCCTAAAAATACATTTGGTGAGTAATTATGAACCATAAGGTCAAAGACAAAGTGTGGGTTTTCTGAGTCCCTCCACCAATATCTTACCACAGAGGCTGTTAAATATTAAAAGATCTATGATTCACACTGTCTGTGTTACACAACGGAGAAGGGATTTGCTTTAAACAAAGAGTAGATTTCCTGATGGCTACCGACCACTCTTGTGAACCCACTATTTGAAGTACATGATTGAGCCACTTGTAAATAAAGTGAATATACAGCCAGTGAGAGGTCTCCTCTAATTAAAAATGGTGCAAAATAACAAGCGATAAAGAAAGCAAGGTGGTCTTTAATAGCCTCTTATTGTTTTGCTCGTGTGCACTTGTACTAACGACGTAAAGTAGCATTGAGACACATTCAGACCCTCTCAAATCAGCAGCTTCAAGTACCCCTATTAAGAATAACCAGAGCAGCTGTGGCTTGGCCAGATGTAAGACTGATTTCAAATGTATAACGTATTTAATTAATCGAAATAAACACTGAAAAAAATTGCTTTTCTAAAAAGAAATAAACAATGATAATAATAAGCCGTACTTACGATATAAGGTAGTGGGGGATCCCAGTGAATCCAGTCGTAGATGACATATTTATCCTCCTTGGTCACATATTTTGCCCAGGGCGAGATCCGGTACAGCCGCTTACCATCCTTGGTGTGAACTACCACCTGGGAAAATAAGACAAATGAGTATTATAATACAGCAAGGGCACTCAAAACAATGACACAGAGAGGGGACATTCAAAAAGTCACTTTACATAAGCTGAGTGAAGGACACATATATGTTGTATAATAAGCAGACAAAAGGTATGGATCATATGGTAAATCTGGATTGAACAAATACTTAATGAAAGGATGAAGGATAATAGTAGCCAAACTTAAGTAAAATGGAAAAAAAAGTGCTGCAAAAGATACCAGTCCTCGAGGCCTGGCGACAAATCAACAAGGGCCTCAGCATCCTCTGTGACTCCTGCCTGTTTCTCTCCTTCGATGTATGTGATTTTGAAGTCAGCATTTATTTGCATCTTCCAGGCATGAAGTGCTTACTGTACATCATAAAACCATGCTGCTACTCCCCATCCATTACACAAAAAAAGATGGTGCAGATTGTTCAACCAATAAACCAAACATTTTTCAATATGTCAACAACAAAACTGTCCTTCTTCCAGAGAGCAGCTCAATGCTCTCCGATGTAAAACTCACAGCTTTAAAACGATTATATCCTACTTGTACAGGGCTCTCAGAGAGCACTGAAGACATAATATGGTGTGGTGGACAAAAAGCTCCAGTATTGATCGGAATACTTGTTGCGGTGAATTTGGATTCGATGGTAATTATGTTGTGAGGGGTGCAACCTCTTCATGGGTTGTAACAGCCACTGACTGGCCCATCTTGAGATGAGATTTGAGCTAGGGAGCAATTTAGGAAAACAGGAAATCTAAATCATTATCTTTTATCTATTATGTCTGCAATTCAGGATTGGAAGGGGGTCAAATAAGCATAGTTAGGAAATCTAACTGGCAAGTTACTTTGCCTCCATCACTCAAATAAGAAAGCTGAAAGCCAGTGCGAGAATTGAAAAAAACCCACCAAGAAATCGATCCTGTAGTGTTAGCCACAGTATGTGTTCACCCTGTTTTGTCCCCTGCAGAAACGAGCATTAGAACCCAACTAATTCTGGCTACTGTTGTGAAGTAATGACTGTTCCAATGCCACCTACCTGCGAGCCGTTGGCCAGACCCCCCTCTGGGGTTTTTTCATTATGGCCAGACCACCTGGGGGTTAGCTGCCTGGCTCCCCTTATGACATGCTTCACAGTTTATAGGATTAGGAAAAGATAGTTGGATAAGTGGACTGGCATTAATCCTGTCAGAGCGGTGGTCCTTCAGACAAATTGGCAAGCATTAGGCACATTAAAGAAAAAAATCAGACTGCTAGGCAGGAGCATGAGTGCATGAACAGGAATAACAACTAAGAACCAGGCGATATGCAAGAAGTTAGGTGTGTGGATGAAAAAAATCGGCTTTTGATCCCTTCGATAACACTTCAGTTCACTTCTCGCAAACTCGCGGCATCAAGAGCTTATTGTAAATACTGTACACTCAAAAGGACACTGCTTGTTTATAGAGACAAATTGGGCCCCGAACAAAGGGGATGAAGGGCAAGCTGCTCTACAGGAGAGAGATTGGAGCTAGGCTTGTGCTTCCACGAGGGAGTGCTGTGGAACTAATTCTAAAGTGGAGCTCACAGCAAGACAGCTATTCATGGGCAGCAGGGGTGCACAAGGAAAGGCCAGGTGCCAACGTTTCCATCTGCTTCTTATCGTCCTTAGACTGACCTCCGCTGACAATGGGAGCTGGGCAGCCTGTCCAGGGCGCAGGAGTGTGCCAAAGATGACCCGGTCCCAAGGAGAGTGGTGCTGCGATGCCATCCATTCCACGCCTGGCATCTCATTTCAGGATTATTTCTCATCCACACTGTTTGCTTGGGAGACAATGCATAATGGGAGGTGTGTCTTTTACATTTAACCCTGATGAATTATTTACTAGAGCTAAAAACCAATCATCTACACCCACTGTGAGCTATGTTTTGCACAGAACAAACACGGCACATTGTCCGGAGGGATACCTGCCACAGATGGGAGCTGAAATAAAAGCCATCGGTTGGGCTCCTCAGGTGTATCTTACCCTCCACTGTGCAGACTGTGTACGTACAGTAATCTCCCGTCTGCGCGCTGTGAGTATGACATGTTGTTGACGGCGACACGCCAGGTTTTCACTTGGTTCATAAGACACCACACATGACAGGGAATCTCCCTCTCATATTACAGTGACAAGTACCTGTAGCGCAGAGGCAAGATGGCACCTACTGAGGGCGTGAAAATAGGCGTGAAGATGTTCTGTTCTCTACCTTGAGTTTGGTGTTATGTTCCACAGCTGGAGACTTGTCATACTTGGGCGGTACAGTCAGTTCCCACTTGCCGTATTCTTTCTTGGTGTAAGGGTGGGAGAATTTGTCCCAGCCATCTAAGGGTGGACAGAGAAGATTTAAATATATCAAATCATATCAACAATAATTGGTTTACAACATAGATCAGTTCTGATTTGATGAGGCCTGACCAAAGACAGACAGTATGTATAGAAAAAAAATGCCTATGACTGAACTGCCAAAGTCAGTACATGAATCTCTTTTGTCCTTTTGGTATTCTTTGACATAAAATGATCACAGACCTGCAGTTTACTTTCTGATATCTACCTATTATTTTGTTATGAACCATATGTGTGTGATTATTGCATCCTATAAAGTTACGACATACAATTTTGTTCATAGCAATAAAAAAAGAGTGATAATTGGTGCCATCTATGTGTTTCTTTCAATGTCTTTTTTGATACCACCACTAGGAGTTGCCGACATCGGGAATTTTAAAACCCAACTACAGGGGCTTTAATTATTTTTGATTGCAAATAAAACAATTAACAGTTACATTGAACCTAATTACAGCAGTGTGGTGCCACTTTGCCTTGTGCTGAAACAGCTTGTAGCTGATAGTCACCACTATGGCTTTTGCTCTATTTGAATATTCCCCGTGGTCACAGGGCTTCTTTGTTTTTATAATTTCTATACTCGAGTCTTCACACCTCTCTCTCCTTTTAAAACCTCTTATATAATTCTTTCCTGTTGTTGTTTTTGTGCTCTGAACTGCTCTCCTGTATCCTGTGACTTTTGTAACAGCGAGTAAACCAGCAGGCTCAGTCATCTAAAAGAAAAACTGAAAAAATACCACTTCACTGCTCAGTGAATTATATCTCTGCGGGTACAACGTTGAGGTGTGACATTCATAACCTGCTGATACCACATTACCAGTTGTCATTGACTGACAGAATATATTAGGACACAAAACTTTTATTATAAAGCGACCACCCTGGCATGTCAATTTAGGACGCTGTTTTTATTCAGTAATCCATATCTGCTTGCTATTCATGAGCAAAAAATAACGGCAGGATAGAGAATGAATCACAGGAGATGCTCCAGAAGTGACCGGGCACAACACCAGCACTTTTCATCGGCAGGCCAAGTCATTTTTTTTTTCACAATTTATTTATCTCCCTTTGCTTTAACTCCTCTACAAAAAACTGTGCATTATGCATCCAACCTGCACCATATTCATGGCTAGGGCTGCTGGGCTGTTTCCACATTTACTATGAAATTGAAATCAAATAATATGACTGAGCCGTGTCAAAATGTAATCTCTCACAGAATTGAATGTTGGAATTGAGCTGCTGCCCAAGGTCCTGGGAAGATAATTAAGAAGGAAAGGGAGAAATATGGGAAGAGGAAATGGCAGCAACAGAACTAACTAGCCCATAAAATGTGTAGGGACAATAAACAAATGGATAAATCTCCAGTTTTGCACACAGTATCAATCTGAGGGTATTACTATTAGCATTTGCTTTCCTTTATCATTACCTGCAGGGTGTTACTTAATTCAGAATGGCTTTGGCACAGAGGGAAGTGTTTGTGCTGTGGTGTGGTCTGGCAAATTGTGTTTGAGTTGCATGCACAAGTCTATTTTTTTTTTTTATTCTCTCTATTATTTTTTGTATCTCCAAGGAGAGTAATATACTGCTGGTGTGTGTAATGAGATTGCAATGCATTAATAAATTTGATCAAGGAAAGAAAAAGATATAAAAAAAGAAACAAATTGACACTGAGAGCATACTCCTTGTATATCTATTTGATAGATGAGAACAAGTCTCATTTAATCTTGTTAATGATGATCAAAATAAGTAACTTTGTTGTATTTCCACAGCCCACATTAACCGAAAATAAAACTCAAAAGGCTATTAACCTGAAATGACTTTCAAAGTTTGTACTGGAGGGAAAAGAGATTTCAGTGCAAACACAGAGGTTGCACTCTCAACAACTTTCCAGGCAATGATGAAATAACCAGCTACTAAAATATTAACACTCCCACATTCAAAAGAACCCCCCTCAGTATGCAAGTTTATCCTGTGTAATCAATATTTTCCACATTTCCTACTCCCAAGTTGGTTGATCAAAAGGGCTGATACCCTTGTACCATGGTTGACTTCACTTTTTCTTAATTTTTGGCCTTTTTGTGTTCAGAAGTACAGAAATGTCAAATATCTTATTTAATGCACCATGAAGATATGCAACCTCTCTGTTTGCACTGAAATCTCTTCTCCTTTTTGGTCCCAACAGTGAAGGTAACTTTATATTACAGTGTCATTTCTTTTTTAGTAATCCGATTTATAATTGCAATTCGATTGTTATTACAGAACTTAGTGAAAAATACTTTCATCTATCAGCCTGCTGCACGCTTCTTTAAAACACAATGAGAATTCCTGTCATGTCAAAAAAAAAGATTTCCCAATACACTGAAAGACTCACTATTTGAAGAAGTGATCACTGATTACTTATTACAAATGAATTGATAGCATAACTACAAGTGCCAACTTTCAGCTTTAATTTGAGTGTGTTCACATCCATACTGAATCCGTTTTGTATGAATTTTAGCACCTTTAAAACACAGAAAATGCAAGTGAGGATAATAAATGAGCAGTAATAAAACTCTGTAAGCTCTAAGAAAACAACCTGGACCTGGACATCACACTGCCAATATGCTGTTGAGGAGGATCAGTCCACTTACTGAAGTCACCGGTGAGAAAGAGGGCCTCTGCAGCCGGAGCCCACTCTTTAAAGAACAGGCTGTTGTCAGGCATTCGCTGTACACCGAAGGAATTGTAGCTGCGTGTGAAATTGTCAAAGCCTCCTTCTGCATCTTCCAGCAGTAAGAGCTGCTTATGGAACAGCTCATACCTGCAAAAAAACAGGAAAGCACACAATAAGAATTCAATGAAAAATCTACTCTTGAGACTGAAAATCTATCAGATACATACTGCACACTGTTATACATCATCATTCTGTAATGTTAAATACAATTCAGTTATTTTCAGGTTGTACTTCAGTTGGCATTTCATTCAGTTGGACAGAAATAACAATAGTAACTGGGATGACAGAGGGTGAGTTTCTCCAGCTTTCTCTCTGGTGTGACTGCTGATGAATATTATTGTCAATACAGTGAGTACAGGAAGACGTGTACTCACTGCTTGACTCTGAATTACTGACTCGAAACCTTCTGTTAACCGTTGCTTTTTCAGATCAATTATCAAGTATGTAAAATATTCATGTAGCGTAATTGACACGGTGCGCCACGTCTTCATTTCATTTCATTAACCAACAGCTACTACACACTTTACAGGTCATAGAATAATACAGTGGAAATTATATGATAATGTTTTTTGTTCTCTACTCACAATAGCAACACAAGATATTAATAAGAGTCATTAAACACTAGCCATCTTGAATAATGGTGAACGGATACAGACACTTTAAATTCAATCAATACAATCCAGCTGCAGTACAAACATAAATATGCACTCTAATATGAATGTTTCTTTACTTTACCTGTTCAGCTACTGTAAAATGACATTTTGTGTCTTAGGGTGGAAAAGTGCTCACACACCAGACGAATGATTTTGAGACAAATTTAACTGTTTAATTATTTGTGTATTGTAAGTATGCTTTTAAAAATGTTCCATTTGCAAATGATTTACAGATGTACAACTTTTCTCAAATATTGTAGTACATACAGTGCAGCAGTGCATGGTACTGCATCTTAATGTTTCCACGCTAACCTTATCTCTTTGAGGTCCCACCTCAGGATGCAAACCTACCTCTTTCCCTCAAGAATGTGTGACTACAGGCCTATCCTGAGAGATAAACCTCTGTCTGTTACCTTCAACTGGGAAGGATAGACTAACTACTTTGCAATTTATCTCACTTAAGTTCCTGCAGCCAGCTGGTGTCCATATCAGATTCCCCCTGGTACAGAAAGCCACTTTCAGCCAGCTGAGTTAAGTGCACTCTCTCCCCTATAGCCCCAAAGCCAAGCTCAGACTGGCCTGTGAAGGCCCTGGGGCTAGTGATGATGGGCTGAAGTTAACAGCGCGATTTCTCAGCAGCTGCTCCCTGTGTTGAGCATAGTGGATACAGACAGTGCTTGCCAAATGTAAACCTTTAAAGTCCAACCAATGCTGCCACACGCCTCCTTTGCCACTTTGTCACCATTTCAAGAATACACTGAAAGGAAGGACAAAGGGAGGATTCACATGAGGGCAGAGCTCCACTGCCACAGTATTAATAGGCATGAAAGTCATGCCTATGATTATAACAAATGAGTTCCAGGGGGGTTGGACCAGTGGGAATAGTGATCCAAAATCCTGTATGGAAGCAGCATTCTCTGCACATCTCTTGTGCCTGTTTCCACTTGAGATTACAGCGAGGAGGCGAGAGCAGACCACACATCACAATCAGACAATGAAAGAGGCAAAAAAGGCAAACTTAATTTCTGAAAGTCATCAATAGAGTTGAAGCTATAGGCCAAATCAAAACTTTGATTTATTTGGCTATTATCAAGAAATTAGACTTTCTGCGAGCATCCTTCCCCTCCCCTGTGCCCTTTTCCTACAAAATTTTATGTTTGTGAATATGAACTCATCTCTACCTCCAGCACTGGTGCCACATCTCTATATCTTGTCCCCTTTTTGTGATTTGCTAATTCTTCATGTTTACTACAATATTCTTCAGTTTACGGGACTGCACATAATATCCACGGGCAACATTTGGCCGTAAAACACTCTCTCATCAAGCTGCAAAGAGCAAAGCCTCCGAGTGTGACCATTTCATCACATATGGCAACATTTTTTTCTCCCTCTAGTACTGGCCCTGAATTCCTAATACGAGCAAGTCAGTGTTAGAACAGCACAACTGGAGCTAAATTCATGCTGTTTCCCTGTCTTCACCTAAAACTGTCACGTTTCTTGGTAAGTTATGAAAAAGTGTAGAAATTCCATGTGATTATACCATCGTTAAAATGATTCTGCTGCTATGTGTTTGGTGCGCATTGCTGACAGCTACAGCATCTTACTAGGAGTCATCACAGTCAGAAATGGTCAAATCCTTCACATAGAGGCTTTAAGATTACAGAAATATTTTTAAAGTATCAAGTCAGTCAGTAAAATGGGAGTTTTTATGTGAGAATGTATTATTCCTCACATAATGCTGCATTCTATTGCTCTCAAATATATTCCCCGATTGCAAGTTAAACACATGAAATATTTAAGTGTTATACCAAGCTGGGAAAGTTGCAATATCCTATGAATTACAGAGGTGCTATATAGAGACTGGTGGATGCATGTCTAGACTGTGATGAACTGTATTATAATATTAATATTAGTACTTGACATTCTCTCTTAATAATAAAAACTTAAACCTGCATTGAATGATTTTTTGGCCACTTTGGAGATTTTACCACTTGACCAGTCTTCTCAATAGAACAAAGCAATATTACATCATTTCTAATTTTCCTTTGCACTATGAAACCCTGCTGCTCTTTGTTACTGTGGGTTGTACACGACAAGAAACACTACTAACCCTTGTAGCCAGAAATTACAAAGGAGTTTTGTCCTGTCCCCTGTTCAGTGGTAATAGAGCAGCAGGCGATTATAGATGTGAGTCACAGATTACAGTCCTGGCTCTCTTATCTCACAGTTTGGGTAACTGTTCTTTATCTTCGAAGATACTGAAGAAAATATCATATGGCACCACTGAAAAATTACTCCTACAGATTTTATTGCAGACAGCATCATTGTAAGTGACAGACATCAACCACCTGACAAATAACTGAAATCAGACCATTTTCTGCTTCTCCTCAAAACTATCTGGTTAACTTAATATTCCCTACAACTTGTAAATTCTTGGCAATGTTGCAGAAGCGAAGTATTAGTTCTGAGATGTTCTGTGCCTTCAAATGGGATTGTGTTTAGTTCATACCCCCTGTTGTATTATTCATGATTTTGTAAGCGAAAAATTTCTATTTGAAGTAGTGATGTACAATGACATTTTTTAACATCTCCTGAGAGTAAATAAGAGAAAAGCAAGTCTCAGAAGGTAATGGAGAAAGTTGTTCAGTTATAGAAAACTCTCCTAAAAGGTTCAGGAGCTGCCAAAGAAAGTGGATCAGTTATAGAAAGCTCTCCTGATAAACAAAGGTGAAGGTCCTTGAGAAGATGAGTCAGTTGGAGAAAGATCTTGTTAATGAGAAAGCTGAGGGTCGGAGGGTGCTCAAAAAAGAAGAACACTTGGAGGGGTGGGGGGGGGGGGGGCTCTCCTGAATAAGAGGAACGGGGCTCAGAAACAGCTGGAGGACTATGACTTAAGCTCTGAAGCATGATGAGGAGCAGCAGATGATCCATCATCTCCAGTGGCAGAAGGAGATCTCAACTAACTCAGGGCCAAAGCGGAGGTAAGAGAAAACCCTGCAGGAGAAATAAAGGGGGCAAAGAGACAGAGCAGCATGAAGTCCAGGCTGGATGATCTGGAGGCAAAAAGTCCGAGAAGAAAACGTTGATAGCCAAGCTCTTGTGTGGATGATGTCAAGGTCAGGAAAATACCTGACCAGACTGTCAGAGCATCACTTGTTAACCAGCTGTACAGAGGCAATGCAGGAAAGGAAATACAACATTTTGTTGGACATATGGGTCATATAGATGCATCCATAACTGATAAATAGACAAACAAAAGGTGGTATCATATTATTGAGTATCATAAACAAGTCACAGTGGACCAGTAATATCATGATGTTCTGCCTAATTTTGCAGTTAATATATCTAACACAACCAATAGCTAAAACATGTTTTTTCCACTGTAACACTCAACAAACTTCTGATTTACCCAGAGTTCCTCAGGTCAACAAGTCCCCTGTATATATTCTGGTCAATTTCAGCCAATTCATTTGGATGCTTGTCTTAACCATGAACACATTTGTGCTTCCTTTGCTACAAAGTTGATCCAATCTTCATCATATATGAAAGGAATCTTTGGGATGTCATTATTTTAAGGTGTTTAATAAACCTTTTTGAGACAATAATTTAAATGATCCTGATTCTTTGGCTGTAATGTGCAAATAACCTGGTTGATAAGACGCAGACAAAAGAAGAGAGGCATACAGTTTTTTCAAGTTCACAATCAAGTAGATACACGTGTTTTCAAAACACCTGTACAATATGTACGTGTATTTTCTGACAATACTTTTAGCGCCACCATCAGGCCAAAGTTGAGTCGCATTTTGAGAATATTTTTGCAGTTTCATTAATGTTGTTCAATCATCAATAAATAATTGAAAAACAGCTGAATGAATCAGAGAAGTCAACTAAAAGAATTATTTGGAACTTTCGGTGTTCAAATCTGCACTAAAACCTTTAAATTAAGATATTAGACATGGTAAGGCCATATGAAGTGTTACATGATGATCTCAATAGAAAAAAAGATGACATACATCTCAATTTGACATTTAGCATTTGACATTTTAATGTCATACATAAACTACAACTAATCTAAATTATGGTCACAATTCTAAATCTTCAGTTATATTTATCATCTGCTTGTTTAAAATTCTCCCCACGGAGCAGCTGAACTTAATACCTTTCATACACCGACTGTTAGACAATCGGGCATCTAAATTTAGGGTGAGTGTTGAGGTCTGTTGTGTTGTGTGTGACTGATGGTGACAGCTGAAGCACAGAGGTTTTAGGAGAGTCTGCAACAGCCAGGAGAAAAACAAGTTAAAGAAAAGGCTTTACTCCCTCTGATCTCATCTACCCTTAAGGGCTTCCATACAGCCTAGCGGCAAGTTGACTTTCAAATACTGTCATTAATGTCCGTCTTTGACTGAGTGCTTTAATGAGGCTAAATAGGGACCTGAACATTTGCGGGGAGGTTGATTAATGAAAGCTAAAGTTCTGTGCTAACCTCATACCTTTGACCCTCAAGCAAGGTGACAGGAAAATAAATGCTGCCAAAGCTACCTTTGAAGAATATGCATAAAACATCCACTCATTATAATACAACATATAAGGCTAATTAGTTTTATATATGTGATCCAGTCATTCTAATAATTCCCTCAAGTTTGTCTTCTGTGCAAATGTGCCAAATGTGAAAACCAAGAAACTATAAGTTACTTTTTTGTTTACCAAACTTTAATTTCTGTATTTAAGCTCTATTAAATGGACTGCATTTATAGTTATATACAAAACCTTGGGCAAATAACATATTTTGGTGGGTTTTTTTTAATTGAAAAGATGTAAACACAGCCTCTCTGGGATATGGAAAAAAACACATATTTTCTGCAAACATTAATGCAATTAGTGACTTTTTATGTCATAAATTGCAAAAATATAAAAACATCATTGTGGCATTTGTGCAAAAGTTTGGACACCCTACATAGTCAGTGCTTAGTAACACCCCCTCTGGCAGATATCACAGCTTGCAAACATTTTTTGTAGCCAGCTAAAAGTCTTTCAATTCTTGTATTTGGGATTTTCTCCCATTCTTCCTTGCAAAAGGCTTTAGTTCTGCAATATTCTTGGACCTCTTGCATGCACAGCTCTTTTAAGATCAACCCACAGATTTTCAATTATGTTTAAGACAGGGGACTGTGAAGGCCATTCCAAAACCTTCAGCTTGCATCTCTTGAGGTAGTCCATGGTGGATTTCGAGGTATGTTTAGGATCATTATCCTGTTGTACAAGTCATCCTCTTTTCAGCTTCAGTTTTTTTTACAGCCGGTGTTATGTTTGCTTCCAGAATTTGCTGGTATTTAGTGGAATCCATTCTTTCTTCCACCCGTGCAATGTTTCCTGTGCCACTAGCTGCAACACAACCCCAAAGCATGATAGATCCACCCCCATGCTTAACAGTTGGCAAGGTGTTCTTTTCATGAAATGCTGTTCCTTTTTTTTTCTCCAAACATACCTTTGCTGATGATACCTTTGCTCAAATGCAGGTTTTGATTTGCCTTTCTGACCAGCATACGAGGAGTTCTCTCCAAGAGTTTTCTTGATCTTTCAGATCTCATCTTGACCTCCACAGTTGGCCTGAAATGCCATCTCTTAATTACATTTCGCACTGTGGACACTGCAAGCTGACAACGCTTTGCTATCGTCTTGTAGCCTTCCCCTGCATTGTGGGCATCAATAACTTTAATTTTCAGAGCTGCTTAGAGGAACCCATGGTTGCTGAGTGTTCACACAAGGTTTGAAGAGTCAGAGTATTTGTAAAGCTTTGAATTTGGCACCAGCTGACATTTCCTAATGACAATTGTTCACATGGCTCAGGCCTAACAAGCTGATTAAGGTCTGAGACCTTGTAAAAAGAATCTGAGACTTCAAGACTCTTGCGGTGCCCAAACTTTTGCACATGCCACAATGATGTTTTTATATTTGTTCAATTCATGACATAGAAAGTATCAATGCAATAATGTTTGCTGAAAATACTTTGTTTTATGTTGCATATCCTAGAGAGGCTGTGTTTACATCTTTCAATTAAAAAAAAAAAAATCACCAAAATGTGTTATTTGTCAAGGGGTGCCCAAACTTTTGCATACAACTGTATATAGCACCTTTTTAGTCTTCCAACCACTCAAAGCGCTTTACACTAACTGCCACATTCACCCATTCACACACACATTCATACACTGATGGCAGCAGCTGCCATGCAAGTCGCACGCATTTCTTTTCAATCTGAGCTCATGCATTGGTAGTCATTGCATCAAAGTCAATAATCAGTTTTGCTTCAAATATATTGCATCACCATCACAAGCATAAGACTCAAGACACATTGCTGCATATTCACATTGAAATAAGTTGTAATGACATTCTAAAATCGTTGCAAGAACCCATTGCCATAATAAACAACAGTCCCAATGCTCCCTTCTTTCATTTGGTCCAATTTACGAGACACATGGTGGAACGAGCTGCACAATCCTAGCAGCACTTCCTGCAGACTTGCACAACAGGAAGGGTAAATAATGAAGCATGTCAACAGAGCACTGCTCACTGGGGCTGTAACCTGCGTGCACCATCAACGCTTGTTTTCACAATCAATCTGAAACCAGCATCCTGATAACATAAAATAAGCCGCCTGCAACCATGGAATAGCTAATTAGAATGGGAGACTTGCAAAAACTGCAGGAATATCAAGTGCCCTGTTTATTTAAACTAGCTGTACCTGGTGTGAGCAAAAGTTCAACAAACCTGAGATGGTGGGTAGCCTTGATCCATGACATGGTGGTGAAATCTAAAGAATCAGCCTGTGTGGTCATAGGTCTATTTCTGATAAGCCAGCTGAATTCTTAGCACTGTGCAGCTGGGTGCGAGAACTCAGCGTGACACCACAGCCTGAGAAAGCTCTTGATTTCTATGCCTGTGTTCATGATATGGTGTTTGGACTGTGGGCTTTAGAACACGGGGGGCTTATCAAAAATTAACCTTCACACAGCAGTGCTCCTATATGTAAAATAATTTATGTGTAACTTTCATCAGCGAGAGAAGCGTTTGAGACACGTCTAGGGCTCGGTGAAGCCTAGCAATCCCAAGCTGTGTCTGAGATGGAACTGACACGCTCATCTCTCTGCAAGGCTAGAGCCCTGCTCACATGCTTCAAATACAAAGCAGGTGGTCCCTTACCTGCCACATTAGAGACAAGATCTGACACATAATGAAAATGGATGAAACTATATGGCCACTAAGCAGAGTTTTAAGGTCTAGTTTCTGAGACGACCCGACGATGACCTGATACCGCATCAACGTGAGTCATTATCGCTGTCGAATTTTAAGTAAAAAACATTACACTCATTAAATATAAAGAAATCCAGCAGCAGGTAAGGCTAATTGTACATGAGCTGGAGAATGGAGCTGAGGAATAACACTGTCAGTTTGTGAGTCACTCGCCCTTGCATTCAGAAATGAGGCTACAGTTCTTTTGAAAGACAGAGAAACCATTATGAAATCAACATCGTGTTATTAACTCGAACATTTTGTTGTTACTCAGCCATTATGAAGTTATTTAAAAGTCCACTTCTTCATTTTAGTCCAGTCTGTTTATCAGGTTAAAACCAGAACTCGCAGCAATTAAAAAGACACAAGGACCAAAAAAAATGAATATTAAATGGAGTTTTATAGAAAATAAACTGTGAGACGACAGTCTATTGACTTACAACCAGACTGTCTATTTACTTTTGAAGATTAGTGTGGACTCAAGGTCATTGCATTTACTACTGAAGGACACCAGGTGGTTGTTTTCAGGTCTCTGTGAGGCAACATGGCACTAATTTAAGCATATAGTATATAAACATGTTGGTTTCAGTGTTCAAAATAAGCAAGTATTCACTGTATAATTAGCTGTAAATATTCACTGTATTAGTTCAGATGCCTTTGAGTGATAGAGGTGACAGACAAACAGACCTAAGAGCCTTATGAACTTCAAGTTCATTAAACTAAACACTCTGTTTGTTTTAATCTCTCCTGGGAGATGTTTGGTGAACCAACACATTTATCCATATAATGCTCTCAAAATCAAGTTACAAGGAACTAGAACAATGTCCAATTTAAAGCTGCAATGATTATTTGATTAATCAATAGAAAATTCAATCAATCAATTCATTGTTTTAGTACTTTTTAAGTGGAAGTTCCAAAAATATACTGGCTCAATCTTCTCAAATATGAGGGTTTTCTGCTTTTCTTCATCATATGTGACGATAAACTTCATATCTTTGAGTTTTGGACAGACAAACAAAGACATCTGAATACATCTCCTTGAGCTGTGGGAAATTACAGCAGGCATTTTTCACTATCTGACAATTCATAGACTAAACAATTAATCAAGAATATAATCAGCAGGTTAATCAATAATGAAAATAATTGTTAGCTGCAGCCCTTGAATAAATAAGTCAAAAGGAGAATACAGATTGATTGATAGAGAGAGAGAGAACCATGCATTTTGCAGTCAAATTAAAGGCCCTGCCTGGCAGTGATATAAATCTCAAAGACAGCTGTTAAGACATCTTCCAGTGAACCGAAAAGACCGTTATTTCATTTATCATAACTTCCTGCTTTGGTTTGAGCATAAATGTATGACTCAGTTAAGAGGAAGCATCTTGCAAAAAAACTCTAATCTGGTCATTAAATTTTGGAATCTACTTCTTTGTGTAGTTGGATAGCCTACTATCAACCATCATACTTGTTGTTTACTGCAGGAAAAGTGTGATTGGAAAACGTGCTGGACATAATCCCAGATTAATAAATGCACTAGCCCAAACACACACACACACACACAGCACAATCACTGGTCCCACACACTCTAACAGAGTAAGATTTCCACCCTATAATTAATTTGAATGGGGGCCAAATCGGGGCTGAAGGGGGAACAAAATCATGCAGCATATGAGTACCGCAAAAAGTCAATTAATGTCTGAGGGGTTATTTATATTTCAGGGCATTTCACACTGCAAGCAACCCAATCAACTACTGTACAGTATGTGCTGCGAGTTGGAAGCCTCCAACTAACTCCAGACTTTAATCCCATTTTTTTTTAAAAACAAAAAAAAAACATTTTAGAGCAAGTGATGCCTCGATAACAACTGCAGAGAATTAAGAAGAAAACTCATTACTAAAATATCTTATAATAAGGGCCTGCAGTAAGGAAAGTGCGTTGTGATGCTGGGCCACAGTGATGCACAAGCAGCCTGAAAACAAAACAGTCATTCACCTGAAAGCACCACCTCACCATGCGACGTGACGTCAGCTGACTCGGAAAACATGCCTACTCCTAAACTGTCAAACGAGTTGAGAGACAACTCGCCTTCTTCTGTAACTTGTCACCTAAAATAAGAAGACTTTTCTAGTAGCTGTTCATTAATTTTGCATAAGCTGAACATCCTCTAAAACGCTTGTTATTCAGCAGGCTAGGAAGGGGGGAAGACAAGCTATCTGTTGTGCAAGACAGGGAAACGCAGGTCTGTGCGACCTCTGGTCATTCAGAATGTCAAACCGGACACATAGAGGACTGTCTTGTTTGTTGTAAACATCTCATTTTATCTGTTATTTGTGTATCTTTATTTAAAAAAAAACAAAAGCCAGCGTAAACCAGGCATTAGCTCGAACCACCGGGGACTGATTTTGGCGACAATTTGTGCACAAAACCGTCGTTTGAGCCGTTTTTTACCTCCTCTTGAAGTCCTTCTCGTACGGTTTGAGATAGGGATCCATTTGGAGAAGGCTGTCGAACTCAGGAATTGTAACATTATCCTCTTGGTCTGCCATGGTTGCACCAGACTAGACCAATCGAGCGCCGACTGCTGCTGCCCGGACGCACAGACACTGACATGAACAAAGGACAGACAGGCACGTACTGTGAGCGCTTTCAGCATCCGGAGACAACAGCGAATCAGGCTGCTTTCCGCCAAGCCCGTCCCATCACAACATGCTGTGTTTCCAGCAGGTCAGAGATAAGAGAGCCGAGACGCGCGCTGCCGGGATACAGTGTAACTTTAAGATGACAGCAGAGGACGCATCTGGCTCGTCGGTGGGGGAACTTTAGGGATGGAGTCGGAAAATGGAGAGGGAACAAGGGAAATGGAAGATGAGAATTTTTGAAGTTTAGAAGCGGGAGAGCCTCAGGGAAGAGGAAGAAAGTTGATTCATGAGTCATAGTGAGAGTGAACATGAAAAAGAAACCTACATGGTTGGAATGAAGATTCGGGTTTGAAAGAAGGTGCTGGATTGTCAGAAAAGCACACTGTGGCAAGATGGATTAAGAATGTGGGCGAAACTAGTGAACACCAACCGGAATTTCAACATTGATTTGTAGTTGAAAACTGGGTGATATTCGATCCGAACGTCGACCTCTTTTTGCCCTCTTTTCAATCAGCTAAAATGTGATTAAAACACCAACATTTCACAAAACACAAATTTGTTTAATCATTTTGATCATTTGTTCAGTTGTAGCTTTAAAGAGAGAGGATATTGATTTGTGTGAAGGTATTTATCTAAAGTCATATTACACTGGTAGAAATGTGGTCTACATGAAGAAGTAATTTCAACACATTTAAAGTTTCATATAAAATATCATAAATATTGAACTATATAGTCAGAGTGGACCTGAGTACGAATACAGTATTCGGAAAAGTTCAAATAGTGGATTTGTACAAATACTTATTTCGTACAAATATTTAAAAAAAAAAAAAAAAAAAAAAAAAAAACATTGTGGGACTTGTGTAGCAAGGTTACATAGCTGTCTATGGACCTCTCCTCTGCTCCGCTCTGCTGTCTGTCTCAGTGTCATGGATGTATAAATAGCAGCGGTCTGTGTGTCTGGGGCAGCTGACCTTTGTCTGACTGGTCAGTGCAGTTCTCTTTGATATGGGAATTTGAGACCTGTCATAGGAACCATCCTCTGCTAGACCATATTTCACCAGGATTTGTAACAGTAAAATTTTTCATCCTCTACAATGTGAAAATAATAGTCTATCATCATCATGGAGCCTAATTAAGAAACCACATCCCACATCCTAATTTCTCAGTTGATAGCCACTATTTCAAATCCCGGTGAAATATGATCTAAATGTGAACATTTAATCAACATCTTTAAATAGTCGGTAAAAAAAACTTTCACTTTTGAACCTGTTTTGAACGTCCTTTCACCGGTGACCATAGCTGTTTTTTAAACATCTTTTCAGTGGAAAAATTGCTCACTGGGAAGTTTAACAGATCGACATGAAACGCTCTGGCTTGATAGTCGTTGAGTGTATGTTAAAGGTACCAGTGGAAAAAGCCTTGGAAATCTTGGCATTGGGTTCTGGGATGGATATGTTCCCAGTGGCATGTTTTCTGCTTAGCAAGAAAGCTCCAATAAAAGGTGTTGATGGAGTCTCACGCAGAGTGAATGCAAGGAGATTTAAAGAGTGTAAAGAGGGGACAGACAGTTACAGAATGAAGAGGTGTGACTAAGTAGTTAATGAAAAGTATGAAACCATATCTGTTATGCTTCCCTTTAGTTTGGAGTACTTGCCTGATAGAGTGTTCTTGGATCACGTGTTATACCCAGTAAGGCAGTATGTTCCTAAACCTTTGCAGTGCAAGAATTGTTGGAAGTTTGATCATAGGTTGTTTGTATGTGGGAGTGATTTTGATGAAGAAGACTGTGAGAAAGATCCAGAGTGTCTTCTTTGCAAAGGGAATCATGCAGCATGGTTAGATCTAAGAAGAGAATTAACCATGAGGGAGTAGGTAAGATATATTGTGATGTGAGACAAGAGGCTAAGGAGGACAAATCAGCCAGAAGACATGATGTGTTTTGTTTTTGTACGGATCAGGTTATGTTTCTGGCAACGGCAATTAACTGTACTGCTGGAGTAGAAAGAAAATCTGAGAAAACTGACATAATTGTAGATGCAGCGAGGAGATTTCTGGGTGTTGTGGGAGTTTCTGGAAAAGGTGTGCAGCAGCTGCTGAGAGAAGCTTTTAGTTTCTCTCAAACATCTAAAAATAGAGAAGTTATAGCAGAGTAGAAATTGGGTAGAGGTTATTATTTTATTTAGTCAGTTGAGATTTTAGATTAAATCCAGTAGATGGCGGTAATGCGACATTATGGATGCTTACTGCCACAAAAAAACAATAATAAGAAGAAGAACATCTGGCGCTTCAGAGGAAGATGACTCAGATTTTTATGCAAATGTGCTGTTTTGTAGGCTGTTGCAGAGAGGTGTTGTGGGACTTCTTGACTTTTGTGGTTGTAAAGAAATTTCAACTGCTGGAGAAATGACCAAAGTACACATGTAGGGACATGTCATGTCATTGGTATTGAATAGCAATAGCTTATCCATTTATGCAGCACTATCATGGCATTTGGTGTTAATATTAATTGTAATAAAGGATTTCTAATCATTTTTGAGACCCCATAACCTTCTGGCTGCTTTGCTATAAATTTCAGTACAGACATTCATGGTCCTCAGAGGATGCTTCCTCATAATTTTGGTGAGCCCATGACCTTTTTTCTAGTAGCAGGTGTCGGCCAATGTGTCAGGTCAAAATTTCTTTGTGACCAACATCTTCTTCCTTGACATTCAGAATACCTAGACAATAAATCCAAAAGTTCTAATGGATCCCCTGACCTCTCTCTTGCACCATTGTCAGGCAGTAATTTCCATTGACCAAAAAAATTAAACTGACTATTTTTGTGAACTTGCCTGAACACATTCATTCTCCACAGCGGATGAACTCTTTCCATTTTGGATACTTCATGAGCTTTTGTCACCTTCCAGCCAAAATGTCAAATTTGCACACATGATTCTCACAGTCCAGTGGGCAGATTGAAATTAAATTCATTCCTTCTCCTAAGGGGATGAACCATTTTGATTTTAATGACCCCTTGGCTGAGAGAAATTCTCAGCATATTGTTTATTCTGCCCAATGCTTTCATAAAGTGAGGTGTAACGAACAGTGCAGCCTCTCGGGGCCACTACTGGGGCTTTACACATTTAGTATTGTTGAGCTGAGTTACTATAATGAGTTATTTTTGTGAGGCATTTATTGGTGACATTTTAAGCCAATTGAATATTTGTACAGTTTTGTACTGTCCTTCAATTTTAGAGGTTTTGTAAAGATGAAATGGTAATGGACCATGCTATAAACTCTGCAGTCACAAGTAAGAGAGCTAAAAACTTGCTAGATTTGATATGACAATAGAAAAAAGTGTTTACATGGCATTACACAAATTAATCTATATACTATTTGCAATCATTGTTTGTATACTTTATGTCCAGTGGTGAAACTGAACCTTTATTAGAAGAGAATGCATTGATTTAACTTGTCTATCATTCAGCAAAAAGGACTTTGGCACAGTGTATTAACAGAGACAGACTTCATGAAGCAAGATCAGATTGATTTGAGCAAAGTCTAATTTGAACAAAGTTTGTTCAGTGTCAAGGCCCGCTGTCACATAACTGGATGGGGCCATCTCTAGCACAGACTCCTTCTTTCCCTTTATTCATCCTACTCTTCTGACATTCAGTGCAGGAACTGATTGGATCTTATGTCCCTGGCTTAAATAGTACACATGTAGGGACATGTAATGTCATTGGTATTGAATAGCAATAGCTTATCCATTTATGCAGCACTATCATGGCATTTGGTGTTAATATTAATTGTAATAAAGGATTTCTAATCATTTTTGAGACCCCATGACCTTCTGGCTGCTTTGCTATAAATTTCAGTACAGACATTCATGGTCCTCAGAGGATGCTTCCTCATAATTTTGGTGACCCTATGACCTTTTTTCTAGTAGCAGGTGTCGGCCAATGTGTCAGGTCAAAATTTCTTTGTGACCAACATCTTCTTCCTTGACATTCAGAATACCTAGACAATAAATCCAAAAGTTCTAATGGATCCCCTGACCTCTCTTGCACCATTGTCAGGCAGTAATTTCCATTGACCAAAAAAATTAAACTGACTATTTTTGTGAACTTGCCTGAACACATTCATTCTCCACAGCGGATGAACTCTTTCCATTTTGGATACTTCATGAGCTTTCGTCACCTTCCAGCCAAAATGTCAAATTTGCACACATGATTTCTCACAGTCCAGTGGGCAGATTGAAATTAAATTCATTCCTTCTCCTAAGGGGATGAACCATTTTGATTTTAATGACCCCTTGGCTGAGAGAAATTCTCAGCATATTGTTTATTCTGCCCAATGCTTTCATAAAGTGAGGTGTAACGAACAGTGCAGCCTCTTGGGGCCACTACTGGGGCTTTACACATTTAGTATTGTTGAGCTGAGTTACTATAATGAGTTATTTTCGTGAGGCATTTATTGGTGACATTTTAAGCCAATTGAATATTTGTACAGTTTTGTACTGTCCTTCAATTTTGGAGGTTTTGTAAAAATGAAATGGTAATGGACCATGCTATAAACTCTGCAGTCACAAGTAAGAGAGCTAAAAACTTGCTAAATTTGATTTGATATGACAATAGAAAAAAGTGTTTACATGGCATTACACAAATTAATCTATATACTATTTGCAATCATTTTTTGTATACTTTATGTCCAGTGGTGAAACTGAACCTTTATTAGAAGAGAATGCATTGATTTAACTTGTCTATCATTCAGCAAAAAGGACTTTGGCACAGTGTATTAACAGAGACAGACTTCATGAAGCAAGATCAGATTGATTTGAGCAAAGTCTAATTTGAACAAAGTTTGTTCAGTGTCAAGGCCCGCTGTCACATAACTGGATGAGGCCATCTCTAGCACAGACTTCTTCTTTCCCTTTATTCATCCTACTCTTCTGACATTCAGTGCAGGAACTGATTGGATCTTATGTCCCTGGCTTAAATAAGTTTTACCACAAACTCCTTCACAGAAGTGGCAAAACTATCTTAATGGACTTGAGAAGAATAACCTTGCTATAATTTAGATTAAATTCCTCTCGGAAAAACCTGATAAATATGCATGCTGACTGAAGAAATAGTGCAGCTCTTGAAAGTGCTGTCCTTGTCACAAAATAAAACTGTCCCAGCTAAAGGTCACAAAGTGAGTGTCATTCTAAAGAGCCATCTGTTGGTAATAGATGGAACAAGTGTTACTGTCCACCCTAGAAGGTTATGCCAATAAATTCTTGTCTATGTGATTCACAGCTAAATAACAAATGTTTACAGGGGTATGTGGAAATATACAATACCCAATGACAACAATAGACAGATACTAGGTTTTATCTGAAGGATGTTAGCTTGATGAGCTGAAGTAAATAATCAATTTTATCTGAAAGCAATATGACAAAATGAGTAGCAACTACAATTTATACTACCTAACCAATCTGATTCAGTTGAATTATTTTCTCAGCTGTAACAGACAAGATGTTCTATATGAAGATACTGTACATTTAAATAAAAAAAGATATTTCTCTTGCAACTAATGGGGTAGACAAAGCACAAGTTAGCTAACCGGCCTGCAAAGGGCAAATATTGCAAAATTTCACAGGTCAACAGGAACAGTCTCATAAAATGATGACATACGACACACACAGCAGGGACATAATAGACTATTACACTGTATAAAAGGAGATGACACATACTTATGTGGTCTAATGTGACCCCACTTTGTATCAGAATATGCATCAGTGTTGCTGTGGGTCTGCTCTATGTTTGTGGTTATTGTTGTGGTTGACACTGACCTGACCTAGCATTAGAGTTAGATCTTTTTTTCAGGTTATTGTGTCTACCCCATCAACAAGGTGCTTGGTCAAAGATGGCTTACAGGCAGGATCAAACTTGATATTCCTTAATAAATCCTGAAAATTGCAGATTTAGTTTTTTTTTTTTCAATCAAAACATTATATAACCATTAAACTGACAACCAATAATAGCATCACAGCTTTCTAAACAAACTCTGTTTTCATTTCACCCATCTTGTTCACCTAAATTTCAACCCAAGAAAATCTTATTTCCTTTTCCCAAGACACCACGGTTACAACCTTGGGTAGCTGTAATTTATTCATTCTGAATAGTCCAGATAATGGCTGAAGATTGAGTCCCAAACATTTGTGAAGTCTGAGCGTCCCTGTGGTACTGAACTGTATATGTCCCACAACAGAATCCTCTTTTAGTTGGGAAGACATTGAATCAGAAATGCATCACACAATCGAAATGCCACTGCATGACTTTAACAGAAGCCGACACAAACAGGCTTCTTATTTGACTTAATTGATGTGGGTATGCAAGCATGCTGCACTGATATCATGTGAAATGAAAAAATACAATCACTTGTTCAATACCCGTAATTATTCATCAAAGCATTATAATGCATCCAAGCTGAAAGAATTACTTCCCAGTGTGTTCAACCTGCATACAGTAACACACCTCTAAGGCGAAATTATAGCTGTTAGAAGACAGAGGATTAAGCAGAGAAGTCAGTGAACACTAAAACTGAAATGGTTTGAAAAGAAATAATAAAAAAAAGAAGATCAGCTGCATCTCCTTGCAAATCCTAACTCTTACTGTGTCTCAATAGTGGTTTTACTAGGAAGCTCCAAACATACAGGATTATTACATGAAACCAAACCCTATGAATGAGCAGGACAGTGCTGAAAAACAGCATGTTTACTAGGCAGGAATCCTGGATAAACAATTTTTAAGAGAAAAACAAAATACACACATGATAAAAGTTAATAATCATATACAGTATTAAGAACAACATTTTACACAGTTTTGAGGAGAAGCAATGCAATACAGGTTTGAGAGAATGTTGAACTCGTGACACGACAAAGCTGCTGCACCCCTTTGTTCGATATTTTTGTTTCAAAAAGTCTGCATCAGAAATGTTGGATTGACGACTGAATTTGAAGAATACCATTTATGTACAGTCGTTCAAAGACAAATGCGCTATTTACATATAAGTGAAGAAAAACAGATTTTCAAAATATCGTGGCAACAGAGAAGTTGACAGTTTGATGTGGAAATGAAATGCTAAATTATGTGCAGTGTTTCTGAGGGTCATGCAAGGAAACTGTAATGGGCAAGTAAATGAGCAATAAAAAAAGGGAAGAAGACAGAGCAGCTCCAAATGACTAAAAAATCTGACAACAATATTATATGACCTTGATATTTGTTAATATATTTTTAAGAAAAAAATATTTTTTTAAAAATTACAAGACTGTATGAATTGGAAGATATAACTGAGAACCAGTTGAAGTTATTTTAGCAAAATAACACAACATATGTGCAGATGTTGTGGCCAAATGGCAAGGTAAAGAGGATAAAAAACGGGATAGATGATAGATGAGCATTTTAATTCATATTTGCAGCCAATTTGATTGCCTTACGAACACAGTCTCTAAGGATTGCAACTCTGAATCTGTGTGTGTAGTACTTGACTGAAGATTAAGATGATTAAGATTTTGGAAGGGGAACAACCCTTTTTATGTGACTGATGGACACTGTCACAGTAGTCTACTGAAGAAGGATATTTTCAGAGGAGGAGGTTTTCAAAACAACAGACATCTCCCGACTCCAGCTGTCAGACAGGAGCAGAGTCAGCTCTTCTCTTTGTGAATTGCAAAAAAAAAGGCCTATTTATTTGCATCAATGCACAATATATCAATCAAACTAAACAAAAGCATAACGCAATGGTTTTGGAACTGCATTCATCCAACAATATAATTAGCATACATTTTCTGAGTCTTAAATTCCTGCTGATTTCTGAGTCCGTGGAACTGAATATTATTTAATTTTTCATCAGACAATTGGGTTCAGACATTTTTCTGGTGTTTTTCATGAACACCTAAAAATATGTATACTTTGTGATGCATTTTCTTTGGCACTAATCCCACTAAAAGTGAGCTGCATGAATGAAGCTGTTGATGCACTCCTATTCTAACAGGTCTCAGTAACACAAAATGGAAATGTATGGTAATTAAAATTTAATTAGGTATAGGAATGGGATCTAGGCACAATACAGACAACCTCCTACTGCTGGGGATCAAATTAGATGTCAGGGATCTGTGTGAAATATTGCAACTCATATAATTCCACTGAAAGAAGGACACCACTTCTCCATGAATGCCACCAAGTGAGAAGGTTAACAGTGAGCAATAAAGAGAGTGAGAGAGAATGGGAATGAAGCTAATGAGAGGCGATAAGATTCACTTCAGCCTTCAATTTCAAGGATGGAGGAGCTGGGATCTCGGAGAGGACTGGAAAGGATCTCTTTCCATGTGTCAAGGGAATGTCTTTAATGAGAGACATTAGAGAAGGTGGAAGCTGCGATATCGGAGTGCATGCATGAGACAGAACACAAAGCATGTGCTGACAGTGGTTTCTGAGCCTGTCAGGTGCATGAATTTCTTTATGAAGTTGAGATTTTCCACATATGTCATTTCAGTCCACTCATGACCCTCATATGGAAAGTCTCATTGTACTCTTTCTGAATCAGAGCATCGTGGATGTGGGCAGTGAAAGCAACAGAGTCTAAAATATATGATTCAAAGTGATTTCCTATGTTCGACGTCACAGTTGTAAATGTAGGTTGAGGACATGAAAAGGTAAGCAGAGCCTGTATCGCCACACTCAAGGTTTTCCGGCAAAACTCATTTATAAATTTCAGACTAGTCAGCCCCTTCAGAAAAAGCGAATTGTTAACACCTGACCCTCGCATTATAACAGGCCAAATGGTTTAAATCAAGCAGCAGGGTCTCAGGGGACAATTGAAGAAAGGGGGTGAAGAGGCCAAAATTAAACTGGGCCTCAGCAAGAGGAAGTCAAGACTTCTATAACAGAAACAAGAAGACAGTTGCAAAATAAGGTTAGAGAAAAATAATTACACTGGCCTCTCAATATTTAAAAAAAAAACATATTTTAATGACTAATCCAATGCGTGCTGTGGTCATCATTGGTTTATATGCCATGCTGTGAGAATATTATTTCCTTCTTGGCATCAGTCCCCCAGTGATCTCAATCCTATTATGTTTAAAATTTGCAATGATGACTGATTGTGTTGCAAATCTATAGATTTGACTTCAGAGGATTCGTCCATATCCTTAAACACTCTGCTCTTCCACTGCAGAATATTTAGCTGTTAAAATACTGGTTGAGAAAAATCAATGTAAGCAATGTTTTTTTTATCATTGAACACCCAGATCTTAAAACCTGAAACAACAATGTATAAGATCATAAGTGTTCATTTTCCAAAGATGGGCATTTGAAATGATGAATGAACTTGCTGTACTTATATATAATTGCTCATGGTAAAGCTATAGTTTGTTAAAAACGACCAGGCTGATATACTGGTCAATATTAGCTTACTGCAGATATAGTATATCGGTATTGGTGTACATTGGCGTATATATTGGCCAATAAGTAACAAGAAATTGCATTACAAAAATGCCAAAGTAGGTTTGAGGTAATTAAGAAACAGTGTTTTTTTATCCACCAGAGAGCACAGACAAATATGTCTTTCAACTGTAAAATGTCCCGCTCAGCTCAGCTCATCTAAGGGATCTTTATTGTTTGATTGTTTATGTTATGTATTTATGTAAAAAAGAAAAAAATCTATCAGCTGATATATTGTTATTAGATTCCAAATAACCCAGTACGAACAAGAAACAAAAATGGATCAACACCTTATCTATGAAGACATGAGAGAAAATCACTTTTAGCCAAATGTTATTCAGAAAAACAAAGGATATACTCATGGACAATTAAGAAACATTATTAAACAAAATTAATATTCAGAATAAGAGAGCTAATATGTTTTTATTTCTTACAAAGAGAGCATTAGCTACAGAAACCTTGGTGTGGGTTGGACACATGAGAATAAGCCTCCCTCTGATTGTTCCATCTGAATATTGTCTGAAAACAGTGTTTTAACTGTAATGTGATAATGAAGCAAAATTTCACATTCGTCTGTGAAAGGCTGTGAAGTTCCTTTTACAAGTCTTTAAGCCCAAAACAGTGATCAATTTGAACCAGTGAACATTTGCATTAAAATAATTAACTTAAGAGGCACATAATGTCCTCCATTAGCCTCAATGGATGCATGAATGCCTTGAATATCTGAATTCAATTGAGTTCAGTAGAGTGCCTATAATGTGACAGAACATGTCTATTAATATAAGGTACTTTCTAACCCAGTCAGGGCCAGCTGTTTTCAACTCAAAACTCTTCCATTAAAAGGCTACCTCAACATTTTCATATTTTTTTCACCTGACACTTGTCACAGTGGGGGAAAATGTTAGTATTAGCAAGCTTTGAAGGTATAATTAAATGTAATTATTCTGTAGGTATCCATCAGTTTTAATGAAAAGTGCAGAAAATGAACCTAATTTGTCATGCACATTAAAAATGAACTTTTTAAAATTTGTACAGATTCTCTTATTAATCATAATGATATGATGTCTATTTTCTTAGTTACTGATATGTTTCCACATAACAGTGGAGAATTATGTATGCATTTTAAATTAATCTTACAGGAACTCAACAAAAGAAACTCTCCACAAATATTTGCTAATTCAAATATGCATTATAACAGTATTTTGCAACAGTTAAGCCTTACATTTAACTAACCCATTATGTTGATCTACCTCCAATTTATCCATTTAATACACTAAAGATTTAATTTATATAGAAACTACAGAACATTCTGTGACACTGATGCAGAAGTGTCATTACAATTTATTACCTACATTTATATGCTTTCAGTTTTTTAAATCAGTTATTGAATTTTAAGAGCACTGTTCATAAAAGTTCATAAAATCCAAAGTAGCCCAGAACACTTATTAAAAACAATAAATTGTTTTAATTCCTGTTAAGTCTTGGACGGTAGCCTACATATTTAAACAAACAAACAAACAAAAAACCCCAAAAACATTACTGTTGCAATCTAGCCTGCAGCCATCAGTGGCAACACTGAGCACAACATCCGCATGGTATACTCTTGCTACTTGTTTTAACATACCCCCAGTTAGGGCTCTGGATGTATCTAACACACGTTATTTTTTTCTGCAAAGACCCGCCCCTACTCTGCCTCTGATTGGCTCTGACCCTGATATTTTGAGAAGGGTCTGCAGTCTTGTAGATTTACATGATATACCCACTATACTACAAATCCCCCCTCGAGCCCTAACCTTAATTCTAACCATCTCACCTACTCATGCCTCAACTTAACCAAGTGGGTGTGTTGTGTAGATACTGTGAGTCTGCAGATAGACCTACTTGGATATTTTAACCCTAATGCCTAAACCTAACCAACAAAGGCTTTTTGGAAGAGTGTTATTGATGAAACTCTCAAAATTCTATCAGCAGGATGTACTGTCTTGGAAATTGTGTTACAGTATGTTCACAACTTTTCCCCACATAGGCATATAATTTGGAACAACGCCTTTAATATTACTAATAAGTATCTATAAAGAGAACTGGATTGAAGGGGGTATAATCTTTGTTAGAGCTTTGTTTGATGATGAAGATAATCTTTATGGTTATCAAAATTTCCTAAGAGCCAAATCTTTTCCAGTCAAATAGAACAAATTTGCTTCTGTATTAAGGGCTATTCCCACAGGTATAATTGAGTTAATGAAATGTCACTCAGGCAATGAAAATGTTAATGTTCAAGTGTCTTGTTTAAAAGTTGGTGGGATAAAATTAACAGACACAAAATGCACATACAAACACGTAAGGAAAGAGCTTCAAAACTATAATGAGATCTCACCCAAAGGGAAACCTTTTTGGAGTTCATGATTAGATAATATAAACTGGCACAAAGCATGGTTATGCCCCTTCCCATTCTGTGTTTCGAACAAGATCAGAGAAATTCATTTTAAAATAATATTTTCATTCATTTTAATAATTTTCTAATTTATTGACATAGATGTTAAATGTACCTTTTGTGGTGCTGAGCCAGAGACAGTTATGCATTTGTTTTTTCACTGCCCCTCCTCATCTGTGTTTTGGAGAGACATAGAGAAGTTAGTTAATAATTATGCCTAAGGACATTATTACTAAATTTGAATGTCATAATAAACCTTTGAGTTACATGACAAATCTTATACGTGTGGTTGGTGAATTCCACATAATGCAAGATGCACTGTATAAATCCTGTGGATCATAGTGCATTACGCTTTATCACAAATTACAAACTTTGTACTCACCATTGTTCTCTGTATCTCAAGGTTGGTCAAGAAGAAATAACAATCTCGTTATTCATCTATAAAGCTCTGCTGTTGTAGTTTCCAACTACCTCACATCTCTTCTCTCATTTAAATCTAGTAACTACAGTACACCATCCAATAACTACTTGACCTTAGATATCCTTCATGTTTGCACCAATGTTGGCAGAACTGGTTTCAGGTACAATGCACCTTTTAAATTGAATGAGCTTCAAAATGCCCTCAAACTTGAGTCTTACATTCCCCTTGGAGATTTTAAAGCTTTATTATCTGATGTTCTTCATGATTCATGTAACTGTTTTTATTAATTCCTTGTTTTTTGTGTAGTTGTGTTGTTTCTGTCTGCTGTTGTGTTTCTTGTTCCCATGTCTCTCTTGGAAAAGAGATCTTAATCTCAATGAGACTGCCTGATTAAATAAAGATTAAATTAAAAAGAAAAGATTCTCTAAGTCCTTCCCAAGCCTTAATATTTTTCCGGTTGAGTTCAATTTGTACATAGATACATTAACCTTTATGACGAACAAAGAAAGTGAATGCACACTGTTATATTTTAAAGAAATATTTTCTGTAGCTCCTGATTAAAGCATATTGACTTTTATTGATGATATTGTTTATTTATTATGTTTAGATACTTTATTTTTTATATTTAATTTAATTTGTGTACTTTTTCATATTTCATTTGATTGATATCTACTTTTTTCCGCACATTGGAATACTGAAGAGAGTTTCCATTCCATGTCCACCAGCTGAGTGTCTGTATGTACATGATGTTCAATGAAGAGAGAGAGAGAAAAAAAGAAAAAAACCTAACCAACGAACATATGTTGCAATCCATTGCAAGTTGGAAGTCGATAGTTCCAAGTTGGGATTCCTGACTTCCAATCTAAATGCGTCCCAGTGCATCTGCTCGGGAAAACATGGATGCCCGCAGTGAACTGATGTTTGATTGAAGGGTCATGTACATGCAGGGTTTCATTCCAGTCCAACACTACAGCAGCTGATTGGCACACTTTAAAAGAAACGGGAGGAGTAGGCTTGCACCGCATGCTCGCAAAGACTTCAAAGAAATCAACTGAATGGAAATGGCAACTACAACATTGTCACAGCACGTTTCACAACAGAAACACTACATTAACTAAAAATTGATGAAAAGGTAATTCTGCACTGTTCACTGCATACACCACCATATTGCTGTGACATCAGATGCGTTTATGTCAGCAAACTTAGGCTAGATGGAACTTGCCCTAGTTTCCGACTTGATTGTTTTATTGCACTTTTCCATGTTGGAGGTCATTTTTTTCCGAGTTCCGAGTATAATGGATAGCAGTAATAAATGGTCACCGTGATGTCAACCTTTGGTTTGTGGACTGCCATTTTGAAACCTCAAGTTAAACGATTTGATAGTTGTCATCTTTGATTGGAGCCAGAAGTGACCATATTTGGACAAGAGGGTGGAGATGACCCTAGTGCTAGCTGCTAGCTTAGTTAGCCCTATGCATTTACAGTCTACGGTTAACTCACGGATGTATTATAAGAGCTCTTATAATACATCCATGGGTTAACTCTGATAATGCTAATGCTAATGCTAATTTTTACGAGCAAAAAATAGGCCTGAAACCATTAAAACAAAATCTACTTAATGGAAAAACTGAATGGCCAACTCCTCAGAGGGTCTTTTATCACAATCATCTGATCAAATGTTATAATTAACTTTTCATGCCATGCCCTAAAACATAGCCTGCCTTATCGTCTATTTTACTCAAAATTGGACCACAATTTACAAAATGAACATCACACTGTATTGAAGAAGACTTGAAACGATTGAGACCATACATGATTAAGACCATAAACTCATTAGGAAAGTGTGTACTGGGGTAATAAATCAAGTGAGAAGTAGGGTCACCTTCTCATAGATTTCTGTACTATTGGACTTCTTTTTTCAACCAGTGGAGTCGCCATCTACTGGCCATAAGAAAGAATGCAGGTTTAAGGCACTTCCACATTCCACATTCACATTCCACATTCCACACTTTTCAGACTGGGAGCTATCCACTTGCATATACACCACTTTTTGCAAATTCGTGGGCTATTTAAACTATTGCTGCTGCAGCACTGCTCATTTTCTTGCTTTTTTGTAATGCTGCTTCAAACTAACTGCTACTTTTACTTTTAATGTAACGTTTCACAAGCTATCTTGCTTTGCCAGCAAAAAAGATGAACTTCAGTCAGTAGTTAGCTGAAAGTTTTCTCTCCTGCTGTTGACTACTTCACTTCAACATGGTAAGTTCTGCTTGACTGTGCTAACATACATTATGTCTTGGCTCTGTTGAGTTGGTGTTTGTGTGCTTTGCTAAATTAGCTAAATTTGCTTCTGCTATGTGCAGGTTTCGCATACTGTGGATTATGGCTGAACTAATTTTTCTTGGGTTGTTGTTGGCACCTGCATTATGATGCTTTCAAACTATAGCTTTATGTACGTAGTTGTGACATTTTAATACTTATGTGTATATGTCTGGATATTACAGTATGTGTTTTGGTTTGGATATTTCCTCCCCTGCTGTTTGTTTATCTGTGTGACGCCAACAACCATGGTTGTCGTCAAACAAAAGGTAGTCACAGTCACATTTTGTTCACACCGTCCATATTCAGCAAAGCATTTGGAACATTTCTGTGATAGCTTGCATTATTGTTCTTTGTATCATAATTACATCTAAACTGCTGAGCTCCTGTTTTGTGTATTATGCTGCCACTACACTCAGCTGTACTTGTCTGCAACCTCAGGCTTATGTCATACTGATGGTCAAAGCTATAACTTTATAAGAGACTGTCTGTGAAGTTTTGTGATTTTAATACGCATTTATAGTCAGTAATTGAGTGAATCATTTTATGCTGCTTTGCTTGATGTGTCATAGCCTGCTGCTGCAGGCTGGGTTTAAGTTTATCCATCTCAGTTGAATAGATAACAGATTGTGTTATGTACTTATCACAACAGTCTCTGCTGTGCTCAACTCAGTGGATGTGTGTGAGGTCAGAGCCTATAGATCAATCAGTGCAGTTATGAAATATGGAAATGTGTTCCTCACCAGGATTTGTAATTGACAACTGATGTCATTACATCCCGCCAATTTGCACCGGATGTATAGGCTCACTGAACACCTCCCTTTTCATGTTGGTGTATACCAGCAACAGTGGACACAACAGCTGTGGTTCACAAGCATGTGCCAAGGTTTTTGGTCTGTTCTGTAAAGCCTGCTCCATTAGCCTTGTACAGATTTCTGACACACAAGTTTTACCTGTGTAGTCATGTGACTGATCAGTCTGTTTCAATGGCAGAATCATTGATGCACATGTTAATTATCAGTGTGTTACTACCTTTGTGGATTAAAGCATCTGGACTGGTATTTTTCAGTGTAACTGACTGGAGGATAATCTGAGATTTGTGTAGATTGGAGGGCAGATCAGATTAGCGTTTTTCAGTTGTTTGAAAATCGTACAACCAACAATCATCTTATTTTCTATGACACATTTATCTGATTTATCTGTAAGGTCTAGAAAAAACACTAGAAAAGAGACAAAGGGATATATGAGGGTTTATAATTAAGAAACTCTCAGTTATTTCAGCTGACAATATGTTTTATGGATATTATGGCCAAGTGGGACCATACATATGGAAGATAGGACCCAAAACTGAACCCTGAGGGACCCCGCAAGTTATGTCTGGCGAGGAGGATGATAAATTGCCCACAGTGACAGAAGAGGTTCTATGGGAAATGCAGTAGCTCAGCCAGCACAGTGCTGTATCTCTGATACCCACCCAGTGCTTGAGGCAGTCAATTAAAATTGCATGATCTACAGTATCAAAAGCCTCACTGAGGTCTAAAAGGATTAGGATCGAACATTCCCCAGCATACACTGTTAAAAGAAGGTCATTTGTTACTTTAAAAAGGCCTGTCTCAGTGCTATATAGAACTTTAGAATCTCATTTGAATTTTAAGAAAATGTTGAATGAATGTTTAAAAAAACTGAGCAACTGGTGTGAAATGTCACTCTTTAAACCTTTTGAAAAAGAAGAACCCAAATACAAAACAGCAATTTAGATGTATAGTACCTCCAATTATTGAAAAGTACATGATCTAGACCGGGTCACTGATGTGAGGCTGAACTACTGTGTTCAAAGCTCGACTGTACTCTAGAGAAAACTTCAATGGTTGATGAATTGAAAGCACAGAATGAATGAGGTTTTTACATGTCCATGTTGTGAACCTTATACTGACACATTCTACTCAAAATACTCTAAAAGCTGTTTTGAGATGGAGCCAAAAGTTGGTTAAAAATAACCAACTAAAACAACAAAGCTCTGATCAAGATTCAGAATCTCATGTTTTCTTTTTTTCTTTTTATTGGTGCAATATAACATAACAAAAGACATAATAACATAAGACAAGACAGTTGGACAGTATCAGAACATACAGACATTAAGATAGGACAGCCAAACAGCTTAGGACATGAAACAATGTGGTTACAGTTAAAGTGTGGGAGGCAGAGTGTGTGTGTGGTTGGGTTGAGTATGTTTGTAGGGGGAAGGGCCAGAGAATTAAAACAAAGGAAAAAGGGAGAGAGAGTAGTAAGGAAATGAATACTATTGAAATAATATTATTACTATTAATAATAAGATACTTTCTCCCCTGAGAATTATACAAATAATAAATCTTAATAAAGTGACATATTAACAGGCCTAGAGAGAAAATTACAACAGTCACCCACTGCCCTCAGATATCTTCGTCAGACCGCAAGGCATACTGAATAATCTTCCTCTCTACGCCAAAATGGTAACAGAAAGTTGAAACTGAAAAACAGAAAAAAATCTGGAGATTGACATAGTAAAACCCATCATAATGCAAAAAAATATTTAAAAAAAATAAGATTAGTCAGATTAGTCTTCAAACAAGAAAAAAATGACTTTCAGCTCAGTTGGTGTTTGTATCAGACTCATTCATAATGATTTAGATAAAATAATCAATTTTGAGACAGAGCCTTTTCCTTTCTCAATTTTAAGGGCCAAAAATGCAGAAAACAAAAAACAAGGCTACACAAAATGTTCACATAAAGACAGAATAGTTTCATGTGAATAACACATTTTTGAAAATGTGAGATAGAACCTTATAATTCGCTCACAATTTGTCCTTGATGTTTTGTTTCATTCATTTATTCTTTATTTTCCCTTTCTTCCTCTTCTGGCTAGAAGGGTCATACCTCCCTGCCCTAGCGCCCTCCACGCTGGCTCAGCCCACGGGCAAATCCAACTAGAAACTAGTTGCCAGACAGGGTCACGCACTTCAGCTGCCAACAATTTAAGATGTTATTAATTATTTATTAATGGTTTTGTATTATTAATTATAATATCATTTATTACCACCACCGTCATCCAACTCTATCATAATATCGCTGTTTTCATTGTACCTATATCTGTCTGTTATTATGTGTTATTAACAGTCATTAAGTCAAATTCAAAGAAAGAGAAAGAAGAAAGAGAGAGAAGAAAGAGAGAGAGTGAGAGAGAAGGGGAAAAAACCCTGAAGAAAAACAAACTAAAACCCCACAAAAACAAAAAGGGGCTCTGTTAGAGATGCGGATGAAGTTCCTGTCTTTGATTGAATGAATACTACTACTACTAGTAGTAGTACTACTACTACAATAGCAACTACTATCACCACCACCACCACATATAATAATATGTGATGATATGTGATTATACTGTTACTTAACGTAAGATGATAATAATAATAATAATAATGATAATAACACTTGGATGATATGGATAATAATATGAATAGCAAACAGCAACAGTAACACTATCATAATAACAATCTTGACAATAATAATAACTCTGCTAATCCTAATATTCATAACAATTGTAATTATAGTCATCATCATCACCATCATCACCCCATTGACAGTTGTCTTTATGCCTCTCATAAATAACTAGGATTGACCATCATTGTCTTTTTCCTATTATTAATAATAAATTGTATAATGATCATGCTAATGGGATAATATCATTACTAATAATAGCACCAACACTAATCATGTTTTCAATATTTGATTAAAAAAGTGAGCCTTCAGCACCATAACTTGCACAGTGGTTATGAGGTATTTTTTCTCTCAACAGGACTATAGAGTTATGACAAGTCTTTTGTTATGCCATAAAAGGCAGTTTAATAACCTTCCATTTAAGTTCAGCTTTTGCGCTCACTCTTTAAAGACCTCCTTCTGTGGTCTCATCCTACCATTCAAATTTACTCGGCTCCGTTGAAAGAGGTCCATTACAAAGAGTGATGATTATCTTCACAAGCCTCAAGTTCACTTTTGCAGAAGGTGAATTAGTTGTCATTCCCTCATTGCCCTCTGAACCAATGATTTGCTTTCAAGGCCTCTTTGAAAAATTTCAAATGGTTGATGAGGTCACAGGAGGGGTGTATATGTGCCTTCAGACAACCGTGAAAAAAGGCTTTAAATTTTTTATTTTTAGATACAGTAGGGAAACAAGTTTGCACGTGGTATGAATGAGTGCTAGAAACATGTACGCAAGTCCTTGTTGTAAACCAAAGGTCAAAAAAATGCCAAAATGATGTCTCTTTTTTCAATGTGTTGGCCATTTTACAGTATAAAGAAAGATAAAGACTCAACAAGGTGCAAAGAATTTCTGATTCAATAATAACTGTGAAATGACACAAAAGAATAAAAAACATTTAATCCAAGAATTCATTTTCAAATATTACACAGTTCCCGTGTATGGCAAAACCCAAGGCATGTTTAGAAACGAGCTAGTCGTTGATTAGAAATCACATTTGCTGGAATGACTTTTAATAAATCGAAACATTGTTGAGACATGTAATGATATAACGGCGGTTATAATACAATTGCAAGGAAATATTAAATTTAGGGTAACACTATTAAACTATATTTTGTGCTAACAGTTTACCAGTAAAGTACATACTGTATATACATGTAGGTACAAAGGAACAATATGTGAAGTTAAGGAATAAGGTGGGAACTTACAAAGATTGTATTCTGTAGGTATTTTTAACTAACAGGTACCTGTTAGTGGACATATTTCTGTCATCATCTTTACCTTAATATACGTCAGGAATCTAATTTGCTTCTGTCCTCTTCCAAGGCTTTGTAGTTACAGTTACACTGTACTGTACACAGTTACTGACAATTTAATGAAAGAATTATGAACCTAAATGTAATTATGGTGGGAACCATTTGGACAATGTTCTAAAGCCAGTGAGATGGTTTTTGGGTCAGTGCACTTAGCTGTGGGTTATAGCTCAGTTGGAAAGGCAAGCTTATGCTCTGATCATGCTGAACATCCTTTCACTTTCATTTTTTGGCATTTATACAAACTCAGATTAACACAAGGTCATGGGTACATTTTGCTCAAAGAAAATGAGGTTTCTGGCAGCAGCTACATATCTTTGTACTATTTAGTGAAATAGACATCACAAGTGAACAGTAATATGCTGCTTACAAATTTATACATGTGACCTGCTTAACCAAATCCCACTTTTACAAAATTGGGATTAAGATAAAATGGAAAAAAAAACCAACCTGTCCGTTTCTCGTCAAGGTCTGTTATTCTTTAACATAACGACTAATGTTAGACATGGAGGAGACTGTTCATGATTTGTGAGAGTAAGGCAATTCATTATTTATATGGAGAGCGTTACGCTCTGCAGAAAAAAATCAAATATTATGATTTTGCATATAAAGTTCAGTATGGATCTATATATGAATGTTTGTCTCAGCAGGGCTCTTGAGATAAGAATCTGCATTTGAACTGTTTTGATGACAAGAACAGACATTGTAGTTAACTGAGGTGCTTTAATGGAAATGCTGATGCTAATTTTCTTAAGTGTGAGCACTACTAGGAAGAGATTCTTGCAGCATATGGTTGGTCAAAGATCAAATATCTATTGTTCTTTGGAAGGTACATTTTGCATAGCATTAATATGCAGATTGTATACAAACGCATTTATGAACATTTGGGCATACATGCACAATCTGTGGGCCAGTTTATCAGTAAACCTCATTCTAAACATTATAAACCTCATCCTAAAATGAAGCTGGAAGTTAATTTTGATTCCCCGATGGCTATATTTTAAGTGGTGCACCATTGTTGCAAAATGTTCTATTATTGTCAAAGCTTTTAATGTCACTGTCATAAGTGTTGGCAGTGTTTGTCAGTAATTATTAATCTGATTTGTGACAGCTGTCAATAAAAAAGTCAAACAATTCTGTAGACTTCAAGAACCAGAAACTCCTCCCTTACAAGTCAGTACAAGATGATCTTCATCTGTTATGAAGCATTGTAATCCAGGAAGTATTGTGAAGTTTTGTTGTCGTGCGTTGCGCTGTGTATGTCATACTCTTGGGGGTCAGAGTAAACTAACAGAACTCTTGGTTTTGATGAAAAAAACAAACACTTTTTTTTAGACACATTTCTATCTCATCTTAGTAACATTTTGCAAATAGAACAGGATGCAGTGAGCTTTTATTAACACCATTTATTCATCAGAGATAAAGTTGTAGTTTTATATTTAAGAAAATATGACAATAAACATAATATTTCCCTCTACATGTGCAGCTATGTATGTGTTAAAATCAGTCCTAATCCCTCAAATACATATCTATATATAGACACAGTGCGTGTGTGTGTCTCTGCTAACAGCCCAATTAATGGCGATGGCATTGTTCTCCAGATGAGGTGAGAGCAGCCCATTATATGTCAGTCCGACTTTGCCTCCTCCACTCACTGCCCCGATAGGGCTCTTCTCTGTGTAGACCTGTTTTGGAGTAATGCCACAGATGGTGATGAGCCTGTGTAATCCCTGTAGATTTCCACAGTTTATAAACAGCAAGACAAGCAGCAGGTCCCTCCGATCTGAACAAACACTTCTAAATCAGGGGGTGTTTATCATGCCTGTTTGGGGTGGAGGTTGTAATGATTGCAAACAAGAGCAAACATGCAAAGAGAAATTGATTTCACAGATCTAATTGATTGGGGGATGAGCAGCAGACTTAGCTGCTGTAAGCAGCTCCCCCCTCCTCTCCACAGTGCTGCATGAGACTATTAGATTTATTATAGTTTATTGCACCTGAAGTATTCATCATTTCAAATGAGATGCATTCAAAGCGATACAGGGAGCATTTCATTTCCTTGGGCTAAATCTGAAAAACTTAAGCACAGTTGGAAATGAGTCATTGCTATGTACCTCACAGAAAAAACAACACATTTCTGGCTCATAATAGTAGAAACCGTGAATCTAACCCTGCATGCACACACAGAAAGAGTGTATTGAGATAATTGACAAATTCCTTGGTGAAATGAAACGTCGCGCATGCTGAAAGTAACATCAGTGTTTGCTTTCTGTCTGGCAAAAGAATCACAGCATTTTGATGTATTGCCTCACCCCTGCACGAAAATACATTCTTTTTGTCAGGTGAATTCCTTCCCAATTTTCCAGGGAACAATAGGAACAACTGGAAACTGGTTTGATCCATGACACGTTGACATTTCATTTGGAGAAATCAATCAAAATCTACCAGCAAAAAGGGTACATGATATGTGTCAAATGAAAGTGCTGAAATCAAAAGTTTTATGGGAATGGTTTTGGAATATTTATCAAGTAAATGAGATATATCTGAGCACCACACAAATCACAGGAGAACTAATCAAGATTTTTTTCTTGCACTGTTAGTGAGAGGTTATACCCGAGGGAAATTATTATTATCTGCAAGGCTAGTTTTGTTTTCGGGTGCTTTAGTGTGAGAAATCTAACTGTGTATGACAATTACAAATTGGAAAATATATTTTGATCGACAGTATGTGACATTAAAAATCTATTATTTGTGTGCTGTGTTGAAATACGCGCTTTATGTTCGGTATGTTTTTGTTTTTGTGGTTCACCTTGTTTTACATGTACAGCGACTAGAGAGTCATCTAAAATTAGCAGCACAGTTTGAGAAACAGCAGGTAGTGCACCCGACTAATAGACTCTAGAGGTGAATTAGCCATTAGCTGAAAAGGCTTATTCACCTCTAAAACAGATGTCTTTGTGAAAGTGAAAAAAAAAGGGAAATTGTAAATGGAACACAGAGAGAAGTGCAGGGCTTGTATCAGAGAGAAAAATGTGTTGATTAGACCAAAGTAAATGTACAACAGAGTAGGATATCAGCCACTGTAAAATATTAATCTTTTAAGTAGATGCCATATATTTAAGATAATATCTTAAGAGGGAATCTTAAACTAGAGGATGAAGAGACAGTTTATAATTTGAAGTCCATGTCATTTCTTCTACATAATAATTTTCAGTGAGGTTTTTGCCTGGCAGAAAACCACTTTGTCCTCTTGGGTCTGGCATCGCCACCCTGGCAGCTTTGTTTTTACCAAAGAGGACATTTTTGAAATACTCTCTTTAGGCAAGAGGTGCAAATGCCTCTTAATGGATTTGGCGTGACACCTGTCAGGTCTGCAAACAGAGCCATGTTAAGTATACAGCAAAACAACAGACTCTCATCACCCTGCTGCTCTGTAAGCTCTTTTGGGTGATGCATCTTAAAGTTTGAGCCAGCCAAAATATGAGTGCACTTTCAAATTCTGGTTTAAGTGAAAAAAACTCAAACATCAGCAGGCTGTTATATACTATAGTAATTTGTCAGTGGGGTAGTTCGCTTGACCAAAAACATCATTATACGACTTGCACTCTGGATTCTCATGGAGCATCAATTAGCCTGAATGCATGCTTCCCTACGTACCATCACTTATTTATATCAGTTTATTTTACTTTGATGTGAGCAAAGCTTGTAATTGCGTGTACCTCAGTCATCATGTTTCCTTGATGAAATTTTTATCTATGTATGAATTATGTATTAGTTATGCATAATGCACTGATGGAATTCCACTTTTTTTCCAAAACAAAACTTAAGAAACTCATTTTTTCAATATTATATGCTGGTAACATCCATATGTTTGATGCTTCTATTTAGCAAACTCGAAGAAAACCTTTCTCAAACACCTTAATAATGTTTGCAAACACTACTGATAAGAACGTTAGAGAAACAGACCTCCGTTAAATGTGTTGACCACAGTATATTACTGCACCCACATGCATCACTCTGTTTAGGTTGAGATATTTTACAGCAGTCTTTCAGTGGTTTGCAAAGAGTGTATTAGTCATTCCTTTAAAAGCCCAAGGCAAGCAGTAGAGTTCTTAATACAGTGGAGTGGTGAGTGTAGAGGCCTGTCAAAGAAAAGGTACAATAGTGCACAGTTACAGAAAATACTAAGGTTATGTTTTAAATTAGACAGCATCCAATCTTCTGTGGCAAACACATAAATATTTGTAATCATAAAAATATTTTATCTGCAAAGAGAAAATGACGTTCTTTTTGTTACATGATGTTGAGTTGACATTTACTAGAGCTGGTGTAGTCAAATTATGGAAAACCTGATTAAGAAGGTCTACTTAGAGTTATGGGTAGAATTTGGTTTTAACAAAGAAATTGACAGCAAGCTGCACTTATTACTACTGAATAATTTCTTTTCCCTGCATTTGACTGCTCGTAGTACAATGAAGTACTTTTTAAAAGGAAGCTGGCGGCTGAACATTTTAATACTTTGTTGCAGATTGGCTGTTAAGTCTGTAGGCAAAACATCATTATTGGTTTACTGATTTTTGTTTTTTACTTTTTCAGTGACAACAGAGATGCTCAGTAAGGTTAGGCTGGGTGATGGTTCAATATTGTTTAGTTCATGGAATTGTATCATGATGGTATAAAGTCATGTTACAATTTAACATAATTCTGTTGTCAAAATTAATGACTCCAAACTAATTATAAAAACTACAGAGCGGGGTTATCTGTGTATTTGATGTTATACACACCAGGTGAACACAATTAATTGCATTTAAACATAAATTACATTTATAAATGACTTTGCATACATTTGCCACATTGTAATACTGTATACTGGGAAAATCTTCTTATAAATATTGATTCCAGCAATATTGTTATAACTAGGAATAACCTGCAGCTGGTACATTCTGTGTGTAACAACATAGCTAATTTAGCAATTTAGCAAGCATCCATGTTGAGTAGGTAATTGTTTTACACAACAAATCCCTTTGAGTTGATTAATTTAGGGAAAATAATTACACCATATAACTCTGAATGATAGTTATCAGATTATTTGTACATCAAACTAAATGAAAGTGAAGTTACCTGCATGGACACTTGCTGCAAAACATGTAAACATGGAAATCAACAGAAACAACAGAAGGTGAAAGAACTTTCTGACTTCATACTGAATCACAACTAAAATATATAAGCTATGACATTTAATTCTTTACATTTAAGTAAAGAATTAAATTGTTTTGAAGGAGAAATAGAATAGCTCAGTTTGTTTCAGTTATTACTTTAAATGCTAATGCTCATATTTCTAAATCCCAACAACATTTAATCCTTATTACTGTCAAGGAATATTAGTTTTTTCCCCCCAGTGATATAGCCAGACGCCAGTTTATAAAACTTCAAGATGTGTAACACAAATCATAAACCATATAACATACTGCCATACCTATCAAGACTTCTGTTTTGCAGCTCTGTTACACTTCATATTGGTGTATGTCAAAGAAAGAAAGATGGCAGAAACAAAGAGAGAAGGAGCGAGGGAGAATATGATATCAATACTAAGATTGACTCAGTAGGGAGAGGATGTAGAGGCAGAAGCTGGCACACTCGGAAGATTGGCAGCAGGGAACAGATGGTCAGGAGGAGAAAGGAAACATGACCAGGATGTGTAGTTATGCAAAGATAAGCAAAGGAGGTGCCCAGAGTGCTGATGAGCTATGAGACACTGGCATCATAATTCTGTGTATAACACAGCTATCCAAGTATCAAAACTTTTGGTATCACTTGCTGTGTCAGACTTCTAAGGAAGTCGTGCAATGCTTCTAAAACGTGTTACTCATTTGTTTCTCAATTAGTGTATAATGAATAAAAGCTGATAGACACCAGATGTGTTTCTTCTTTTGCTTTTTGATTGATGGAGCTGTTTAGGCTTTCATATATTTTGATGTAGTACATCAATATATTTTACATAACATCAGCATCATTAAGGTTTTTCTATAACTACTAAATGTCGACCTTCCTCACTGATGAATGTATTGCAATGACCTTGATGTTTGATGTGACATGTTATTTTCTTCCAGACACAACTATCATAACAACAGATGCATCAGAGCTTGAATCGTCTGTTCAGATGCAAATATTAAATAGCTGTATGCTAATAGGGCTGCTTTTGTCAGGGCTGCATAACGATGCTAAATGGCAGCAACACTGACCCAAACCTAACAAAACTGAGACTGGGGACCTAAAATCTTGCTGTTAATCTTGCACAAGTCCATATCAAAGTGATTCTGGCTCCAATGAGCACCGAGTGAGAAATCCACCATGGGCAGCTAAATCCTGAAATCAGCCCATTTTCCATGCAGTGGTCTGTGAGAACACCAGCTGCTGTGGGCTATCGTGGACGTGAGCCCTAACACAAAGCACTTCACTCTGCATAACCAGGGCACTAGGTTTTGTTTGTATCGGCAGGGATGGAGAGGTGGAGAAATGCACGTCTGCTTGAATATGCCTTCGTAGTAATCCCACGGGGTTAGTATGTGCCCTTGAAAAGATGCTTGGTTTGTAAAGTTTAGACAAAAGGCCAGTATTGATTGAATTATTACAGCTCGGCGCTCCTGGAGCTGTGCAGTAACGATACAGTAATGACATGCACCTCTCATGGCTGAGAGATGACTCATCTTTCAATAGTAGTTTCTGAAGAGAATAAGGTGGGGGTCTCTTGTGTCACCATGTTTATTCAACATTTCAGTCACAATTAATGAGCTATACTAAGGTTCTGCCCAGTAATTCCGTGATGTGAGGAATACAACAGTGGGACTTTGCTGGGTATCCTTGTACAGTAAGCAATTCTACATTAAATGGAGCTGAAATATTTTACTCAAGTGCAAACACTCTCACAGCCGGAGCTGTAATATATGGTTACTCGAAAACTGAGGGCTATGTTGGATAATAGGGCTTTAAGGGAATATCGTGTAAATGTTCGTACTCATGTGTGTTTCGAAGAAAAATCTCAACTTTCATTATATATTAAAATACTGTTCAAGGTTTTGCCTTGTAGTTTGTTGAGTTATGTTTTCAATAATCTTAAGAAGCGGAATGTGCTGTGGGTTAAATAGTTTGAAAGGAGAACACGGTTATCCTGGGGCCTGTTTCAAGATTTAGCTACTAAGTTACCAGGATAAATTTTCATTTGAGGTGCTTTCTATCAGTTCATGTTGTCCAGATAACTCAACTTGTTTCTCGGAACAGACCCGATGTTTTGTTCTTAGTGACTACCTGGAGCCTGTATTGACTGCTACCCAGGTGAATCAGGTCTTGATTCAGTCTTAAGGGAAATGTATTACATAGATAAACCACAAATTAAATTATTTTTAATTAGTTAGAATCACAGTATAATGTTTCAAACTCAATTCCCTGTAATGCAACAAAACAGAAAACCACTAACAGGGGCAGTTACACAAAAACAGCACTAGAATCCAATGTAATCAAATACAATAGTCCCCCTAACCCCATTTGTGACCTCAGCACTCTGTGCGTTAAGTTGTGATTCTGTCACATGGTGCTGTTATCCGACAGTGGATTGCTTCTTCAAAGATGTTTTTGTGATGTCGCAGAGGTCTACAATCTGCCCAGAATGATAAAATGTTTCCTTGAGCGAAACCAACATTGAAATCCAATATTTTCACAAACCTGCCATAAGTAAGTGCAGCGGACTTAACATACGTCCAAGAGCCTAGCGAAGCAGCACAGTCTCTGGAAATATTGGCTTCACCTTGACCCATGATATTTTATCATTCTAGGCAGACAGTAGACATCTGCGAGATCACGTTTGAAGATGGAACCGCTCGATAACAGGTAAAAAAAATGACATTTTGACTTTTGACATGCATAGGGAACGCTATGTGACAGAATCAGTAATGTATGGAGTGCTTCCTCAGCCTTCCAAAAGAAAAAATACCTTTGTAAAACCTAAATTGCTCCATTTTTGTTTTGTATTGCATTATTCTGTGTACTTGATATTTTGTCATTCCCTAGTATTTGACATAGGTTCAGCAACACTGGCTAGTACCACTAGGAATTCTTGATAATGACCAGTATGTAAAACAATTTGAATTCTCCTGGGGGAATTTATCTCGTTAATACATAAAAATATAAGATTAGAATTCATTGTCATGAACATCTGATGAAGCCATTATGAAGCCTCTGTGTTATGCATGTAGTATAATCCATGTTTAGGTCTGAGGTTATTAAAAGAGGCTTTGGTTTCCCTTCATCTGTCTGCGACATTGCCGCACAAAGCTGAATCCCTTTTGATTTGATTGTCACTCTTCCAGCTGACTGACGCTTCAGCTTGTTGGCAGCATATGGCTGATATCAAGAATACATTTTTAGGTTAGATAGCTGATCATATTAGACGTACATATGGTTGCACTTTTATTGGAAAACAGTCATCAGAACCGGCAAGAACAACATTCTTGACAAGGCACCAATGACATCTGTGTATACTTGATACTGAGATTAGATTAAAATACTGTGGGGAATGGCTGTGAGGTGCATACATCTGCAGACAACATACATGAGTGATTACTTCTAATTTTGCTGCATGTAATGACATCCATAGAGTGCTGACTTGCATGTTCTTTGCCTGGTACAGAAAACCCATTATGAAATGTAGCAGCTTCCAGTGTCCCATCAATAAGGCAATAAACAGATAAAATTGTATTCCTACCAACCATCAATAGCACATATTCTTAGAGGGATAAGGAAAAGCACAAAGAACATAAAGCTCTCATTACAACACGTTAAAGTTCAAGCTTTACAAAGCTTTAGGGAGCAGGTGTTATTTCCCAGTGGAGCACTGACAGGAAAAATGTATGTATGTATCAGACACACTGGATTAGAACAGGCTCATATGGAGAGTATGCAAAATGCTTTGCTACTGTTGTGGTCTAAGCTTTAACCCTCAGTTCACAGGTGGAAAGGCACCGTACTTCTATGAATAGCAGTATTACTATTTCTACAACCTTTATTTAAACAAGTACAGCTTTTGCAGGTGGTTAGACTAATTAAGGTGTGTTATTTTGACACAATATTGGTCTTAAAATAATCACTTCATTATAATTGGTGTTGCTACAAGTGATACAGGAAAGCAGTGATGAACAGGCATCATTCAGAGCAATAACATTAAATCTAAATACTCCTCTTCATCTATGTCTGCGAGTGTCTTCAACAGCACATTACAACAAGCATCCGCTGCACATCATTACACAATAGCATGATGCAGAATAATGACACTGATTTAAATGACAGAAATGTTGTGCTCATCTTATTGTGATAAAGTAGCTCAGTGCTAATTAAAATATTATATATATTTCTTTATCAAGCTGCTACTGTATCTGCTACCTTTTTGTCATTATCAAGAACATATGATGTGAATAAAAAATGCAATGCTAACACTACAGTTTATTCTCAGTTAGACGATGTCTGGTCCAGTTGTCTGGCAACTGAACTACATCCATAAACAGTGAATCTGCCAGGACATCTTTCAATACAAAGCAACTTGCCACTTGCGGGAGATAGAAGTGTTTGAAAATGCATCTGATGAAAAATAAGATTACAAATTGTAATCTTAGTGACAACATATGAATTATGTACAGCATTTAGTAGGTTGTTACAAAGGGATGTGAGGTTGGCATTCACAGAGATGGTCTTTGTATTCCTAATGTTTAAAACACGACTGTAAATCTCCCTCAAGGTGAGAACCAAACTGAAATGCTTTTGTGAGTGATACATTTAATTGAAACATATGAATTTATTAATTACGGGTGTTTTGGGAGCTCATTAGTATGAAGACTGAACATTTTAATCTCAGTGCTTTTCATGATATTTCTGAGTCAATACAACACACACACACACACACACACACACACACACACACACACACACACACATTGTGAGAACACACTGTTTGAAACTGTACTTTCAATTATGTGCACAACTCTTCTGTGATTATTAAATGCACAGTTTATACATCTTGTTCAAAGCAGGCAAATTTAAACTGAACTTTGTCAGGTTTAACTCATCCAGTGAGCTCAGAAAACCTAAACCTGACAGAAACTGTCCATGTAGAATCAGATCACCATTGCACACCATTACTCTCTTATTAAAGCCAACTTTCTATTGGGAATCTGTAACACCAATGTACATCTGAAAGCGTTTATACTTTGCTTGTCCAATAGAAAACGATATATTATATATTTAACATAAACACACATCATTAAAAAAAAACATTTGTTGCATATAGAAAGACATATGCAATGATATTGGCAGCAAGCTAATATTGGCAACATAATATATGATTTATCAGTCAGGTTCTATTTCTTCAGTAACAATCCAAGCAGAAAAAAAAACACTGTTCTTTGGCCAGCACTGCCTCATCTAAAACATATTCATACATCGTTATAATTATATACATTATAATTATGTTATAATTATAATGAGTGTTTTACAGTAACCTCTACATTATTGAACGTGGGTTCAGTTTTTGTGTAATCTTTCATTAGGCATAAAGTTGAAAAAAGAAAAAATGTAGAATTCTACTGTTTGACTTTTAAATCTAAATCTGTCAGACATGCAGTATGCTGGAGAAGCACATACTAAGGTTCTCAATTTAAAATGGAAATCAGTTGTTTAGTTGTCAGGAAGCTCTTGTTAACTGTAGATGTTGAAATGCTAAATCTTAACTCTGGTGTAGTGTAGTACAGTATTTATTGCTTGAATGACAAAATGACTGACACAGTCCATGTCCTGATCCTGTGTGCAGCACTTCATCATCTGGAATGGATCATTTACATAAAGCATTCAGGCTTTACGACACGTCATTCAGGCCAATCTTGAAATGGATTGTGCACTGAGTGTGTCTGGATTAGTTGTTTTTTCGATCAGTGAGGAGGATTAAATGCTATCAGTGACAGGTTAATGCATATTAATGTAATTCAGCTTAGCTTAAACTTTTGTCTTTTGTCTTTGTTTTGATTCCCTCTTGTGCACGTTGCAGGATTGTGTTTGGCTCAGATTCTCATGTTTTTATTTAATTTCATTTAAGGATCCAAATCAGTATGAGAGGAAAAAAAAAAAGTTTTATATTGGATTGTAGCCTTATAGGTTGTTAGGATTCTGAAGCAGGTGACCTTGTGAAATGTGGCAATGCACACAGTCTAGCATTTCAAATCGTACAAAGCACAGAATAGCAGTATCATGTCCTAGAGATAAATGCAAAGGAGAACATGCTCCTCTGCATTACAGATCTGTGTCAGCACTGCACGCTTTTCTGCTGAACCCACATGGTCAATAAATTCTTGCTGTTTAAAAAGGCGCTTGAGAGGAATGTACTCTCAAAGATCTAATGAAATGACGAGGAATTGACCTTCAGGACACATGGGATGGATTCTTTACCACTATCCTCATGGTAATTGGCTTCGTATAGTTCTGCTCTGAATTATAAGTGAGTTGTATAGTGAATGTATGTCACACAAGAGCGCTCAGTCCTTCAGGGTTTACAGTTCAGAAGGCAACAATGGTTCCCAAGGGATTAGAGATGTGCAGGGATGTGCAAGTTAAAAGGCTAACAGGCAGCATCAACATACAAAACTGAGTGAGCGAACGTCTTAGTTAAAGGTCCCCATACGTCTCATTCTGATTAAAAGCTGTAATGGATTAGAACATGCGGAAAAACGCTGCATTAATTTCTTGTTTGGCAATGAAAATTAGTGACCCCACTGATTGCTTGTTTAGATAATGACTGCCAGAGCTTCTCACGTCATTTACATGTATTCATATTGAGAGAAAAGCCGGTGATTTAAAAGCCTGAGATATATTTTTAGCACTAAGCTTTTTCTCAGGTGGTATGGCCAGGTCAGCAATTTGATTTGAAGTGGGAGTGGCGTGGAAGGCCACTGTGCAAAATTGAACCAAATTCGCCTGGCAGCATGTTAAACCATGTGTAAAATCCTCGCGATGGGCTTAGAAAACGATCCCTGGCTGGAGCCGCCACTTTCCCCCCACCTCTGTCTTTAGGGATGGTCACACTCATTCCTGTGCACCACTCGTAGGAGCCTTTGAAGGAAGAAGGATGACCAGGAGCCCATTAACCTCCCCTGTGCCTGTGCACTGATTCCTGACACACATCCAGACACCAGGTCGCAACCTCTGGGAAAGCAACCTCCTTTTCACACACCGCAAGCAGGTCTTTCTTTTGTTGCTGAGTACCGTCCTTTTCATTGCATTCCCAATACTTCAAGAGAGAAACTCACTAAATGCATTGTAAATATTACCAAAGTGATAATAATGTGTCGATTTTGCAGCGACACTTATTTTGAGTTGTCCGGCTTTGACTGCAGGCTTGTTTGTCTGCTCATAAAGCTGTTATGGCTCTGGGGCGGCTGTTCAAAACTGTCTAAAAGTGTTAAATTAACTCTGCTAGCTGTGGGCATTTAATTCATTAAATCACTGGCATGGTGACTTTTGCACTCACAGCCACACTCACACCGACAATAAACAGGAAGTAGAGAGCATCAGCATCACATCCTTTTAGAGCTATATAGAGGGTTTATGGTGCCCAGCATCACTTGACCTTATTATATTTCATTATATTTTTTTATGATGTGTCTTTCTCCTTAAGTCTCCTCATGTTTCCGCAGATAGGTATTGTTCTGCCCTGACATTTGCTAAATTATCATCTTAAAATTGATCAGGGGATTTCTGATTTGGAAAGTCACCCTTACATCACACGGTGTAATTGTTTTGACAGTTAACCAGAAATCAGAACTATTTCGAGGTGTTCTCCACTGGTGAAGCGTCTTCATTAGTCAAAAAGCGTGGGCGGGACTCTTGCTCTCTGCAGCAAGTCAAAGAGAGAGGCAATAAAGAGAGGCAGGATCTGCACTTTGCCGACGAGCATCTCTGCCGTCCTGCTTCACTACAGTAATCATTGCCCCCGGATCTGCGCAAATACACAGGACTTCTCTGGAAAAAGGCAGAGTTCATCAATGTAACTCCGCTCAGTCCGAAACTGTGCCGTTTAGCTGGATAAGTCCATCCCAAACGAGAAGAGAAAGAAAGAAAGAGAGAGAAAAAAGGGACAGTCAAACGCGAGTGGAGTGTCGACGTAAAATCGTGAAGGAAAACAGAAGAATATGATTGTCAAGCAGCACTTGATCTTCATCCTTTACAGCCTCTGTGCAAGCATCTTTAAAGGTGAGCGCTGGATGTATGCTGTATAGACGGGCGTGGTGTGCGGGGATGATGTGGCTGCGTTAAGTGTAAAGATCATATGTGATCATGTCACACGTGAGCCTAAGTGTTCAATGCAAAGAGAGTTCATTTTCTTTTAAAGATGAGGTGTGTTTGCGCAGCAGTTGTGGCCGGCGGACGGCTGTCGTTGTCGGCTGTCAGAGCCGACTGTGCTGGAATGCCTGGAAGTTGAATTGTGCGGCGCTATGAAAAGCAGAATGCGGCTGCACAAGTTTTTTTGTATCGGAGACAACTTGGATGTTGCCCTCCCTTTGGTATTAACTGACATATCAAACATCAGGCTGCAGATGAATCGCCTGCAGTCGCCTCCTGTTTGTCTGTTCAGCCAGTTATGTCCCCTGAAGCTGACACAGAGATGCACAAAAGGTTGCAGCAGCTGCTGGCGTGCGTCTTGTTTGTTGCGCGACCGGTGTCATTGAGTGGATCCTTTTTTTTATAAGTCCTTCTGTGGGCCTTTTAAAGCAATTTCACACTTGGCTTCAATCGCCGAATTAACAAAGGTGACAATAACTTAGATGCCTTCTCTCTTTCATACACCAATGACTGCATCTGAGTTGAGCTTTTGTCTCCAGCACGGGCAGTTTGCGCACCGTGGTAAAGTGTAGACAGAGTGTGTGTGACTGTGTGTGTGTATTCTCCGAGAGTGTCGGTATGTATAAGCATACTGACCGTGCAAGCCCCGTAGCCTAGTCGCTCATTCAAAGTTGGGCTGCTGGGATCAGATGCAGGTAAGGTTGTGTGTGTGATGCTTTTATGCAGCCAGGTCTCAGTGCCTCCTCATGACAACTCCCTCAACTCCCCACAGACCATCCCGCTCTTGGACATGCTTGCGCAGCCACCGCCCTGTAGGCGACCAGTGCGCAGATACATAACGCCCACAGCATGGAGGGGGGTGGGGGGTGGAGGGGGGGTGAGGAGGGGGCTGTCAAAGGGTGTAATGTCAGGAAGTCCCAAATCAAAGCAAAAAATGCCCACTCATCCCAATTTAATAACAGTTTGTTCCACATGATATGAGAAGGGAATATATTTTTTTTTATTATCATTGCTGATTCAGTGCACTGTACTGAGGGGATAACAGGAAAGTCACCTATGATCAGTTATAGCCTATTCCTGTTTTTTGTGAGGGGCCATCCCAAAAATGCCAACTTTGGGAACCAAAACAGACCATCAACCAATGGTCAGCTTCTCAACTACAACAACGCTACACGACTGCTATATTTCATGCCATGTTCACATTGTATCGTCACATCAAACATCAACTCTTAAGTGAGTCCTATTGCAATCTTAGATTTTGTCAAGAACATCACCTCATGCCTCGTGTTAATTATTTTTAGTCCAAGTGTCAGACCATTATGTCTTCACAAAAATACACAGCCGGTTTTCACTTTAACTCAAATGTTATGGTGTTAAATCTTACAAGACTGACTTATGAATGTATCTTCTTCTGTTAATATATGTTGCTTTTGGCAGTCTTGCTGTCTTTCCTTTCAGCAAGTTTCAACCCCACACATTTCATTCATCTCAATGAGCTGTACAACTTCAAATGCCATCAATATACGGCTGCAGCCTGATGACACATTCAACCACATCCACCTCCTGCCGTGCCCCCTCAAGATTTGCCCCTTTTGCAGAGGGTTACAGTTAAATGACTATGTTTGATCTATCTAATTTCCTACCATCCAGGAAGCCTTTAGCGTCAGTCCCAATCACTATAGTATACAAATTCACTTTCAGATACATGACACTTGCTTTAGTTTTGTAATTGTCAGCAGGTATTGTTATATTAACTAGGATTTCAGAATTGGCCTCCAAACAGGATTGCATTAAGAGGCTGCGCTGTAAGAAGATCTAAATATTAAAAAAAATATTGATGTTGTGAGAAGCCTTTAGGATTACCACATGATACATTGTTGCATTGTATTGTAACTTCAGTATTTGGCTGTATTATGATTAAAACTATTAGCATCATTAGCTAGCAGTGTTGAGACTCAAAATGGGCACGAGCAAGCTAGCCCATTTTGAATCAGATTTCATTTCTTGACATCCTGCCATGGAGAACAGGGCACAGAGAGTTTTATCATATTTTCCAAGAGCTCTGCTGAGATAGTCCCGACTTCAAGGGTTACTTTAAATATTTATCCTATGTGGCTAAAGTTTAGACACATGGAACCCCGAGCAACCAGGGCATCAGCACAAAATTCACTTTCCAAAACATAAAGCTCTGACTCGTGAGCTTGTTGCTGTCAAACAATAAATGAAACAAATGAAACTCAAAAGCACTCAGAGAGCACATACCTCCACCAAGGCTGCACAATCTTATACATTTGTTTTTAAAATGCTCAGAAAATGTTTATCTGCATTGGGATCTGGATCAGCTGGGAAAAAAACACACAGGGGTGGGCAATTACTGGATACATATGCCAGACTTTTGCAGCAGTTTCAGCGGTCGTAGTTTGTGGCAAATATTCAAAAAAGGTTGTCCTATGTTCTAATGTCCTATGCTGTGGTGTTAACAAGTCTTAATAAACTGGATGTGGATGATGTGCATCTAGATCCTGTTCTGCACTGGGCCATGGCAGAACCGTTCAGTAAATTTCATTAAAAATCTGTAAACACGTTTTTGAGAACTCATACTCGCTATCAGACAAACAAACCAACAAATGGGACTGAAAACATAACCTCTTTGGCGTAGGTAATACGGTGCATACATCTTGTGTGATCACAGCCTAATCGACAGTTAAATTGCTGTGCGCCACACCACACACTGCAGTGATACTGTAGACAAGACCTCAGCCTCAGCAGCTCTGTTCATGCTCGATAATGCTGAGACCCATTTCATGCAGGCTCATCCTTCTTAGAACAACTACACTATTAGTATTTTGCTTAAATACATTGCTGGACTCTTATCTATAGCTGCAACCTATGAAGTGCTCCGCTGCTTAAATGTTTAATATATTGTAGTGACAGAGGAGATGAATTGTTATGTCTCCTCTCTCTCTGTTGTCCCCATATGTGCATCAGTGGGAACTTATGTCACTCTATAAGGTGTCGGTATATACTGCACCAGAGTCATCACAACAGATTTCACTGAAGCCAGCTCATGCAGACATCTGACAGATTTGTCAGAGCCAGTTAACAGGTTAGGTGGCAGACAGGCTAGTAATGCTAATTAGCCATGTGGTGCAGCTATACTTAGTCTCTTTGGAGACCTGCGGGCTGGTTGTGTCAGAGATGTAAGTTTTATGATCTGTGTCTTTCTTTGTTGGCCACAGCTTCTCTGGTTTGGTCTGACATTGCTTCTACTCAAGTGTTTCATCACTTTCCTTCTTACGGAGCCCAAAAAGCTCCCATACCGCCAAGGGAACTTTTCTTTTGTTTGAGCATGGAGCCTTTCATCATTTCTTATCTTGTCAGACATTTTGGCAAGTACAACCTGCAGGTGACATTTGAGCATTGGTGTGTATTTGACCATAACGTGTGGGGGCAGTAATGAGGGCAAAGTGGAGGATAAATGAAAGTGGCTCTCTTTTTGTCTAGACTTTTAATCTGGTATCAAAACCACAGACATAAAAACTAGTGACAAAAAGAGACAAGGAGGTTGAGGATGAATAATTCCCTCATAATGTAAGTGAAATTTTTTCCCTGATTAGAAAGGGGATTCAGGCAAGTAATAAAATATGCAAGCATCTTGTAAAACATTTGATATTTCCTTTAAATATTGGCCTAATAGAAGACCTACCAATTTTTGAGGGTTAAAACACCTACTGTGATTGTTCAGTGTTGCTTATTTGTGAAGAGTAGAACAGGAAGTCATTTTTATTGTTATCAAAACATGTTATGAGTCGTCCATTTATCTTTCCATGTTCCACTATATTTGCCAGACCACTAAAGAAAGTGATGATCCATCAGTCTATGCAGTTCCCAAAATAACATTAACATCTGGAGAACTGCATTTTAGTGATTTACAATTGTTTGATTATGATTCCATAATGCCATTCATCTAACACAATATTACTGTGTTTTTATTTGCATATTTTTTGCATGAAGGCAATATTTGAAACTCACATGTACTGGAATTCCAATCCAAAGCTATTTCAAAAATAAGAAGCGTATTATATGTACAATTCATATGAATGCATACATTATATAGTATAAAATGCTTTGCATTTCTGAAATGTTTTCATTTGCATTCATCAGGATGGAAATTCCAATAGATAAGCTAAATAAACTGAATCTGTTTGAATTAACACATTCTGGTCTGTATGCATATGGTTAGGGTTTTGTATAGCCTATTATGTCAGGAAATCCAATCAGCTTTTTCGAGCCTAACAATAGTCTAAAATATTCATTATGTATGAAACAAAATTAAACACAGCAGAATTTTAGAGGATCAGGGTTGAAATTAAGCATCAGAGTGTTTCCTTTTAGCTCTCTTTGGTGCTCTACAGTTGTCTGGGACTTAAACCACATGGCCTTGATAAAAAGCCATTTCTGCCATTAACATGGTTGATTTCAGCACCATTCTCAACATTTGGACAGTGGACATAGATGTGAATAACTTTCCTACCAGCACAGTCGATTTTTCATTTTGAGTGCACTATAGGATGGCAGTTGCTGCACCACTTCATAGTTCTTTTATGTGAAAATGGAGTTCTGTTTCAGCCTGGATCTGGGTGTATTGAAAATCTCTTGAAATGAATACATATTGGACCCAAGTGAAAGTGAACCCCAAAATGTCACATATTGTGAGACACAGGGAGCCTGTGAGATATATGCATGGGCGCATCTCCTGTGGGTTGGAATAATCAGGCAGCAGGAATAAGCTGGCTGAGCTGAAGGCAAGGTAAGGCAGAGGAAGGTGGTTTACATTCAAGGATACCCGTTCCTCACTGCTGAGGGTTAGCTTATCCCTGCAGACTGTCTCCCAGCTGCCAAGTGCTGGCTCTGGTGCCATGTTGTATACTACTGCAAATGAATAATCCAGTAAAGGGGACAAATGTGCTCCAAAAGAGCCACTGCTGCCCTTCTTGCTTTCTGTTGACAGATATACATCTGCAAGGATAAGCCACAAGCCAGAAGCAAATGTGCTCAGACAAGTGGGGAACGGGCTTAAAGATTAGCTGCTCGCTGCCCCAACTGCGCCGTGTGCTGTCAGTCTCCCTTCGCCATGCTCTTTGTCATAGCACTTTTACACGCCATACCCCCTCCGAGTGGGTATAGGCTTAGCAATGAAGTTGATAGACTGTAAGGGCAATTACGCTATTAAAGATTATTTTGACCCGTATTTGAGCGGAAGAGGTTAAGAGATTTTTCTACTTGTCAAGAAGCCTGTCTCAAGATACCCATGATAAGTTTAATGCCATAATTGGTCACGCTGAAAAGTGGTTAAAGCAGTGCTACATCAATCTCAGACTCCTGAAGAGGCACCTGTGTTCATGCATCTGAGAGGAGAAATCTACTATGAAACAGAATTTATATGTATTCCTATGATTTCAGACAGCTGAGTTAATATTTCTAAACATGAACGGTCCTCTGCTTAAGCTGGAACCACAACAGGAAATATATCATTTATCATGTCATCAAGTAACAGCAGCTACTCTGCAGAGCCGGATGTACGTTTTAGACCTGTATGAGATTGACTTCAAAGTCAGGGTAAGATTTTATATTATCATGCAGTATGCAATTGCTATGAATCAAATCTCCTGGAAATGGAGGCTGATTATTAGAGTAAAATAGTTGTTCATGATATGAATGAACATGAATTTAAGAAAACTGCACTGTCGCTTTTTGTGTTTCATCTTTAGTAAATCATACTCAGAGCACACTCAAACATATGCAAAAAAAGAAGGAACAAAACTTGAATAAATCAGGACTTTCAGCAGTTCTTTTTCCAAATGAATTTTAATACAATATATTGGTCATCCAAACATTTATGTATTTGGTGTGCCGGCTTGGGTAAATTAGCAGCAGTTCCACATGTAATTTGTTTGCCATTACACACCAAGCCGACATTCAAACTTGGCACTCCTTGCCATTGGCGTTTCTAAATGACAAAGATTTTTTTTTCTGTTAAACCTGCAAATATATTAGTGAATAATTGCAGCCGTAACTCATTGTGTCTACAACACAACACACTGTAGTCGTCAAACATATAATAGAAATAGGAAATAAATGATGTGAGGTACTCAAAATAAAAGCTTGAAGATTGCTATACTGAGCCCCATAGGTCATACTTTGGCTTTATAGTATATCATTCTAAAAAAAACCTGGACTTTTTTTACTCTGGTAACATACAATAGTCAATGCAAATACAGTAGAATCAATATCTACTTGGATATGTATAATATCACACATCTAAAAAAATCTTGAGTGAAGCCTTATTTCAATAGGATCTGCAGGGAATAGAATAAAGAACATTTCTCATTGAAGCTTTGATGAATGAGATTCGGTCGTGTTGTTGGAAGGTGATAGACGCCTGTTTTGTGTGTTTTATGCATTCCCTACATTTCAGTTTTGTGCCCAAAATGAAGCCTATACTTCATTTTATGCCCGTTTGCAGTGTTGACCTTTACCAATCTCTCTTGGCCCTCATCTCTGTTGAAGTGGGCTTTGTGCCCGACTATGGATGAGCCTCTGAATCTCATTTAGCCTGTGTGATGATCTCCTTTTTCTCCTCTTGCTGCAGTCTCTATGAACAAAGTTAATATTTTTTGTTCAGAAATGACAGCGATAGACCATTCCATGACCCAGTGGGCATGTAATCTGTATTAGTCATTTTTTTCACAGTGGATGTTGTAGCACCTAGAACTTATGTCACCTCTGTTTTCTATTGTCTGTTCATGAGCTTTTCTGATTATTATCACAGAAGTGAAAGACATCTTCACAAAAGTAGTCTTCAGTCTGCTCTGTTAAAAAGAAAATCTTAACCGTCTGAAAGATCTGGTATTATGGCCTTTTTTTCTTCTTTTTTCTTAATATTGAGTCTATTTTAAAAATATCTGTGACATTTTATTCAAAAGTTGTTTAGATTTCTTTAAATCCATCTTTCCTTACAGCCCAGATTCCCCTTTGCCCTCCAGCAGGCTGTTTCGGAAGCCATTTACGTAAAATTGGCATAATTAATGACCGCCTGCTCCGATTGGTTGGAGGTGTGGCCCCCACCTTCACCCCCAGCCAATTGGAATACAATATAATGAATAATGCAGTTTCCCTTATGCTGCATCTTTACCTGGAGTGATGTCTGCAGCTGGAGATGAGAGAAAGTATATAGTGGTCTATGAACCGGAGTCTGATCCTGAATGAAGAGGAAGAACCTGCTGTCACACGGTTGAGATTTCAAAAGGATTTTTCAGAACGGTAAGATCGTGTCTAAGTTTCCTAACAAAGTCAAAGTCATTTTTTCAAAGGAAACTGGAGATTGCTAGCCTAGCTTTAGCACAGATATATTATATTCCTTTAGCTGAGTAACAGAGGGAAACAATGTTTATGAGTATACTTGTTTTAAAACTTCATCCACAAATTGAAGATGAAAAATTGAAAACCCAGCAGCGTACTGAGTCTCTTTAAGCAGACAGTCGGCTGTAAAATGTGTGGAACACACACACAACCACTTGCTGATAACGGAGGGAAGATTGTCTCCTCTGGAAGGCTGTTAAGACTTTTTAGCTGCTGAACGGCCAGCAACAGCACACTTCCAGTGACCTTCTTCTTTGCTTGTCATCCGGATGAAATGCAAACTGTGGCTACAGAAGTTACGGCAGGGGTGGGCTCATGCTACAGCTACCTAGCAAATTTGATTTGACTTTCTGGTGTGACGTAGTTTCGCCTCAACACCATTTACTCTTGAGCCGCAAATTTCAAAATTTTAAATAACTTAAAAAGACAGAGGAGATAGAGTTGAGTAATTTTACAGCACAGGAGGGATCCATCCCAAAGCTCATTTTTCTTGTTTTCCACAATACTAGCCGTTTAATGAAAGTAAGAGCGGTGTTGAGTGCAGAATGTTAACCATGAAATATTGGGAGCATTATGTGGAGCATTATGTGGCCATAATAGATGTCCTCTTCTTTTTCTGCTGTGCATATTTGGGAGGCTTCCAAAAAGAGTGATTGAATAGCTGAGGTACACTGCAACCAAACACCTGGCAGCCTGACCAGAAGTGACTGCTTGTTTTGAGTTATGTCAGGGTCTTTTTTTTCCAGGGCACAAGTATGGCTGCAATAAGAACAATAAGCTAGGGAGCCTCTTTTTAGCAATGTACAAGTTTAATTCAGAAATTGAAATCAATGTGTGTTCATTTTACTTCATTGATAGTCTAGGCAAAAATGGCTTTATATTAAAAAGTCCTCATGTGTGAGCAACTACTCTCCAGCTTTGGAAAATGGTACTTAGTAAGCATAGTAAACAGTATTCGGGGATAGTTATACTGAATCTTGGTGTTTTAGGATTTAAATGACTGTTGTGGTTAGTTAATTTGTTGTAATGGGTTTATCAGCTCATAATAATATGATCCTTAGAGGTAGAGAATCTTGGACATACCTCCCCAAACCTTTGAAATGTAAACAATACATGTAGGCTAAGTACATTTGGAATTACTGCCCACTCTATGTTGAGGTTTTAAATATTTCTGTTTTTATGTATCAACACAGAATTTCCATCAGTCTCACACAGTCAACAGGATTTTGCATCAGTGGGTTGCCATGCTCATAATGCTCCTTCAGTCGAGCAGTCAGGCTGGACGTCTGAGCTCCAGATAAAGGAGACTCTGTTGCACTATCTTTGGAAATTTGATAGCTTGCTGGAATAAGTCATGCATTTTCATAGACTTGTAAGCAGCAAATCATGGCAAATTCAGTTATTTATTCCAGGGTAATGGTTTGCATTTTATGGCTATATGATTTGATATGGCCAATACAAATTAAATACCCTGAAAATAAATCAAAACAAGCAAGAAGGAAACATGCAAACAAAAGATTGTTGACTTGTGAGAAAATCTTGTAACCTTTTGTCAGGGCAAAAATGAAAACCATCCATATTCTCAGCTCGCTGAATCCCACTCAGGGTCATGAGGAGCTGTAGACTATCCCAGCATACATTTTGCAGAATACAGGCAAATACCCCTGACAGGTCACCTGCCCATCACAGAGGCCATTGTGTACAGATACAGGGATTTCCCTGGATTGTTTTGAGGCAAAGGTGGCAAAGGCTGGAGAACATGCGTGGTGCGGCGCACACAGTTTGTATGCACACCTATAGAATATTGTGTGCTTAAGTGAAAAAATTAATGATTTAACAGACAAAAGCGTCCATTTAAGATGGAACAAAAGATGAAAAAGTTGTGACAAATGACAGTGTTGATTTTGTAGGCCTGGGACGATATGCATATCTCCTGATGTGATACTGTCATGATACTTGGGTGCCGATTCAAAACCGCTATTTTCAGTCTCTTGCTCCAGTATACTGTGTGCCAAACCATTCACTGGTGTCCTTAGTCCACTGAAATACAATATGAAACAGAACTGGCAGATAAGATAAACGGTCCACAGCATTTTTATTTTAAAAAGTTAACTGCATTAATTAATGAATTAATTAATTTGAAAACATCTTACAGTCTCCTGCCTGTGTGAGAATAACAAACTGAGCGGGAGGTGGAATGCTCCGCTCGCTATTAAAGTCATGTCTCCAGCAGTAGAGAGCAGCCTCTCTGCTGCACCGTTAGCTCCGGGGAAAGACAACGCTGTGCAGGACACTGAGCGGGTGCAAGGTTTCTGAGGTGAAACAGACTGTGCGTCAAGTTATTTTCTTCACCTCAGAGTTAGTTTAAACTGTTTTATGCTGCAGTGTGTGTTGGTCAGCCGGTCTCGTTAATACTGGAGATTGCTGCTCTGCTAACATTAGTCTCTGAGTAATGGTGTAGAAAGGATTCACAAAATACTTCATGTTGGTCTCACAAAGGTAATTATTTAGTCATTAAATCAAAAAAATGCTTGCAACCGCTGCCTTTTTTGGAGATGATAATTATATATAAGATATATAAGATTATAAGATAACTCTAGCATGTGCGTGCTGTGGACTGTCCGGGTGCTGCACTATCCTCGCAGTTGAGTTCTGCCTTTTTCATTCCGTCAACATGAGATGCTTGAATTTTCAACAAAGGTGGCCTTTGAGTTAGATAGGAAGGAAAAAGCCTGCAGACAGACAGTAACATTCATGTTCTAAGACAATTTAGTGTCTCAGTCCACTGTGAGGAAAGCTGCGGGAACTGGGGGAAAACATGCCAACTTAAAGAGCGCACACTGTAAAACTTAACAAAGAGGAGGCTAATTAAAATGTCTTCAAGTCTGGCAGTATTTCAGAGTATTTCATGACATTTTCCCATGTGCTTTTGGTTTTTCTCTACTCCCAAGTGTTATCACTGCAAAATAAGTAAAGCGACTGTTTATGTGCCTGAGAGCATCATGAAAAAAAAGCACAAGTCCAACCTATTTATTTTCTTATAGCAATTAAATTTGACAATTTTATTGAGCAAACTTGCTTGAAGTTATCAGTAGACCTATTCCCACTGCATGCGCTGTCTGAAGGCAGTAGAACAAGCAACTGAGTCTCTGCGTTGTCACAGTTGCACTATAGACCCAGTCCCTGACAATTTTTTAAAAAGTTCACTGCAGCATCAGCCAGCGATGTTTTGCATAGAATGATTATCGGTATTAGTACCAAAAACCCACATAGATTCTACAAATGAAATGTGGCTTCTTTCCAGATTGTGCACAGATAAGTGTTCTGCTATTCTTGGTAACAACATACAGTATATTATAGTCTTATAGTGTTTTATACCCACATCTATATCATGCTGTATACATACAGTATAATTTTTAAAAATCTGTTAGAGAGTAAAGGTTGCAGAGGAGTCTTCCTAGTGCATGATGTCCACTATAATTAATATATACATACCGTGCAGATCTGTAATATAATGAATTGCATGTTCTCACTTATGGTATTCATACCATTAACCAGATCTGTAATGTTCATAAGATTATTGCAGATTATGTTGAATTGAAGTAAACAGGCAATTATCACTGCTCACACATCTTAAATGTAAAAGTGAACAACAGTTTTATTGGAAAATGGTTTTACTCTTACTTAGTGAAGAAAGAAATATGTTATAGATAAATATAAACAGCTTCTGCTTGAATGTAACAAGTGGAAAATGATTAAGTTCTTCAACCCTGCTCAAGTGAGATGCCATCCTAAAAACCCAACTTTGGAATAAAGACACAAAAAGCACAAACTTAAGCTCATGCATGTTTATACCCTTTTATTGACTTCCTCTTTAAAGGCTTCCCACGGGTCTCTAAAGCTGGAGTGTAGATACTGAATGCAGGCATATTTGCAAGTGAAGGTGGGGGATAAAAGCATTGAAACTCATGTCCTCATAAAGAGGGATCAGCAGTCTGAACGCGAGCTGCATACCGATGCAAGAGATGCCAGTGCTCAGAGCCAGAGTGCATGCTTTGCTAGGAGAGAAAAAAGCCTTAAAGCCGCTAAGCCGAGAGCAAGAAGGGGAAAGGAAGAGAAGGTGTGAAACAGGGAGGCACACAAAATGTAAAAAGCAAAGATTCATGTCATAGATAGATCTGCCATTTCCTCCACCTGCTATGACTGGTGAGATGTAAAAGGGGTTAATGCAGTTTTAAAATAAAGGTTAAACCATTTCATATAGGATAAAATAGCACACTGATGTTTCACAGAGTTTTTTTTCTTTATACATTAGATTTATGTGAGGAAAGAAAGCTGGAGATTTTCAAGGAAAATCAACATAAATCAAAGTTGCAGTAAGTTTACTGTGCTCATAGGAACTAGTAAGGATAGATGACTCTCTCTTCAAAGAGACTACATTACATTGGGAGTCGTCTTTATGGAAAGTGTTTGAACACCTGCTGACTGCTCCTCGAGGATGACATTGTGAGGGTGTGTTCACACCAAGCACGTTCAGAGCAGTTTATTCCAACCCTGAAGCGTTATTCTTTCAGTGTGGTTTATTTTTGCAGCTTAAACTGTACCTCTCAACTTCAGGTGTGCAAGTAACATAACCACTCAGGTAAAAAAAAGTAAAGTAAACATACAGTGTGATATCTTGCACATTTTCCAGCAGATGGTTGTTTCTTAAATGACTTGTTATTAGATATTAGGGCATACTTTTTGATGCAGTTTGCATCTTCATTTAAGGGAGACAGACATGGTATAAACCTAGAGTATAAATAAATATGGTTCATATGATTGGCTCTAGAGGAGGTAATGGTGACTCATGCCAATTGTCTTTTGCTAGTTGCAAAATGTCAGGTAACCTCCCTCCCCAATTAGTTGGGCCTAATCTGGGCTCTGGAGGGAAGTAGGGAACTTTTTAGAACTGTAAATACAGTAAATATGTATATAAGCACTAAACATCTAAGGACTGTGTGCGCACAGTTATAGTTGATGATGTTTAGAGGCAAGAAAAGAAGTCACATAGCAGATGTTGCCAACAGAAAACAGGAGCGGTTGAGCTTCTCTTGGAATGTAAAACGCTCAGCAGAGTTGAAGGTAAGGATCCAGTTCCAGTCTACTTTAATTAACTTTTGACTCACCGGCCAAGGTGGCTGGTAGATGAAAAAATCCATCGGCCACTATGCATGCCGTGCACTGTATTATGCAGCAGCAGCACTTTCTGATCCAAACAGCTGATTTTTTTTGCCTGTGCTGATGAAAAAATACCAACTTCAATAAAAATTTGGTGTTGGAACAGAAAAGACAACATCCATATGTTACTTAAGACCTTTGCTCCTCTAGGGAGCATAGGCCATTGACAAATGTCCTCCACCTCACTCGGTTGTTGGTGTTTTTTTTCAAGATCTCCCCAGTTAAGCCCACTCCCAGACATTTCTGCCTGGACACCTCCAGCTGTTCCTGGGGCGACCTCTTTTCCTTGTTCCTATTTTCCTTGGGGCTTGTTAGGTCATGTTTGTGGCAGGTTTTTAGAGGGTGTGTCCAATCCAACTCCGCTTTCTCCTTCGAATTTGTAAGTCAATGAAGAGGATCCTGGCTTGTTCTTTTCCACAGGTCCACATTGCTTGCTTTGTCTCTCAACCAGATGTTTAGTATTCTCCTGAGGCAGGTGTTAATAAATGTTTGCAGCCTGTTTGTTATGTGTTTTGTTGTTCTCCATGTCTCTCATCCATACATCATCACCTGATTCACGTTGCAGTTAAAGATGCATATTTTGGGATTGATTGACTTGCTCAGGATCTTTTGAGCTCCAGATCTTCCTGAGCATGCTCATGGCCGACACACCTTCTGATGCCAAAGAAATCCATCCTTGTGGGGACATGGAACATCGTTCCAAACATCTGAACCATGCTCCAGGCTGGCAAGGCTGCCATTGCCAAAGAAATGGTGTGCTACAATCTCCCAGTCTTGGGCTTGGCAGAAACAACATCCATATGTACAATGTGAAAATAACTTGCAGGAAGGTTTGGCAAGCAGGGAGATTCACTAAATGTTTCACTAATTTAGTTTTTATTTATGTAAATTTCTAAAAAGAAAGAAGAGGAACCAGAAACATTTCTGCAGAACCTGCCAGTATTTTGGAATAATAATTCACCTGAAACTCTGGATTTTACTCCTGTGTAGTAGCTTGTACATTAGAGCTGAACAATTAATCATAATTTTATTGAAATTGCAATACGGCCAACTGCAATTTTCAAATTGCAGGAGGCGATATTTGTTAAAGGTGAAATGTGTGTCAAAATACCATTTTAAATTAAATATTGTTGTGCTGCAGAGATGTCCTGGCCTACACATCATATTCTCTGACTTCAGAAAACATCTTTGTTTTGTACAGATCCCTGCAAAAATAACAACATAATCATTTTAATGTTTTTCAATGAAAATGAGAATAATGATGATTGATGATTCCCTCTATTATTGCAAATCATACAACAATTGCAATCTCAGTCAAAATAATCGCAATTAGATATTTTTTCTACTCTATTCTTTCTACTATACATAATGTTTCATTCATTTTAAAATATGTACTGAAAGAAAGAATAAAGAGCATAGATAAGTATAATTTATAATGGCCACTGTAAAATAAAAGTAAAGTTAAAATATACTTGCTGTGCAGTTCAGTTATTTCAATTCATTGCATGTTCTTTCTGAGAGTTTGCATATGTTAACTATATCTGCTGATGCTTTAACAAATTTTGGGCTTTAAGTCATGCAGTGATTAAACTGTATAGGAGGTTTTGCTGTGTAATTGTTGAACATTTAATATAAAACAGGGTCGCTGACCTCATAGTCTGAATATCTAAATCAAACAACTGTGTTCATGTACCTAGGTTAACAGGGTCATTATCTTTCTCAAACATTGCAAATTACTTTTTTGCAGTTATATTGCCAACATGATTGTGAGCAGAGCATGAAGTCAGAACTACCCTTGAAGGTCCAAACCCAAGTGGATATTGGGAGCAAAGAAATGATCATGAAGAAGAAGTGCTAGTACAAGTGATGCTAATGCTACAGTTTTTACTGTACATAAATTTGATCTGTGTGGTGAGAAAATAAAAATAGTTGCGTTAATTTGATACTAAATGAACAAAATATTGATTTCAGGAAATAGCGTGAGAAGAGCAGATACTGGTTTTGCTCTTGGTATGAACTTTGAGCCCAATAAGAGTCCTGCCTTCCCCATGGTCAGCTATATTAGCTATCTGTTAGAAAATGCCACAGGAAAGACGTACTTTTTTGGATTGGGCTGCAGAAATAGCAGGATATAAAGCCAGGATGGACCCTACAATAAGCTCTTATAATGGCCAGTCTGGACTGTCCCGGCCTTTTGTGGGCTCAGAGATGATTACACATTTAGTATCCCCCAGCACTGGTGGAGTATGAGGACATCCAGTGTGTACCAGGTGACCTTAACTACTGGAGCTGTAGCATCCCCCAGATAATGACCACTCTGAACCCCAGGAGCAAGCCTCATCACCCCATAAATACAGGGACCATATGGACCGGCGTTGGAAAGCTGCAGACAGTCACTTTTCAAATGGATGCATACTTGTAGGAGGCTTTTGTGCTGTGAAAAAAGGCTCTGTTGGCATTTTCACAGGTTCATGAAGACTGTGTTTTGTGGAGGCTGAAGTTCAGCTACACTGGACAAATGGCAGAGGTCTCTAAAAGTGTAATGCAGTTTTTCAATGGTGGTCTCAACCTGAAGAAAACGATATGTTCAGAAATACTGACTCCATTTGTGTTGGTGGAAAATTGCTGGTCAGAATGTTAAAGTACCTTGTTTGGGGCAAATTCAGGGTCATTGTGTAATAGATAATGTTGAATGTCTGTTTAAGTTTTTACTAAAATTGTTACTGGTCTGATTTTAAACACATTACATACGTTGAACAAAGCAGTGTTCTGAAATCCCGAGTGTGGTAGCAAAGGAGCTGTTAGCTGCTGTAGTAATATCTTATTGATGGTTGTAGACAACACTGCACCACATGCCTCATATGTTATTGAGCCTCGGAAGCACTACTTAGGATGTTTTTGAAAAATGATGTGGTTCCTTTGAAATAACAAATTGATCACCTTCAAACCATTCAGGAGCTTTAGGGCTTGGAGATGATTAAAAATTTAGATACTCTTTCTTTTGAAGGGTCAACATAGTGTATGGAGTTTTCCAGTATCCATAGTTTCAGCCCTGAATTAACAATCACTGTGTGAGGTAGCTTGATGTAGAAGTAGGCACTCTGCACACAATTGCTTTCTGTGTGATACATACCGCCAGTTCTTTGATGGTGAGCTCCAAGCATCGATATGACTCTTCTAGGAATTGCCAATCTACAATCTGAAGGTAGGCTCCATATCTACAAGGTTACCTATCATATGAGGTAAATACTTAATAGGGTTACCCACATCACAATTTCAGTGCATGATTTTCATAGAAGAACAAGAATAAACAAAAAATAATGATGTAATAATATTTAAAATACATATATATATATATATATATATATATATATATATATATATATATATATATATATATATATATATATATATATAGAATGGAATAGACATCTTTATTTTCCACTCACATGGAAATTCATCTTTGGCTTCACAGACATACATACACTTAAAGAATTCCTCTGCCATGGGTTAGAATACATGAGATAAAGACAATAAACAAGTGGGCCTGTAATAATAAATGGTTGGGATGAAAGTGCTAAAATAATAAGAATGAATACATATCTTAAATAGCTCCACCAACTGTCTCTTGGGGTTCAGTATAATCTTGCTGGCTGCGAGTATTGTTGTGACTTTGCTTTTACTCCTAGACCCTAAATTTCCATACCAGCATGTGATGTTGTAGGAAATTATATTTTCCACTAGACTGGTGTAAACCATCCTCAGGACGTTTTTGTGCATGCCAGATATTTAATTTCCTTGAAAGAAACAATCTTTGCATTTCCTTCTTAAAAATGTAATCTGAGCGTTCATTAAAATTCAAGTTGGTGTCTAAAATCATTCCTAAATATTTAAAACTAGCTACCATCTCTACAGCTTGGTCCTCACTTATAATTGGCTGACACATTGGTCGCCCAACCCTATTGTTGACGAGTTCCTTGGTCTTGTTTGCATTTAAGAGCAAAAGCACTCTCTTGACACCATGTTAAGAGATTGTTGATGTGATTAATGTAGGAACTCTCTAGTTCATCGTTACCCACCATTGTCATGTCATCTACATACTTAAAAAGACAAAGGTTGCTGTCATAGATCTGCATTTCAGTTAGATACATGGAAAAAAAGTGCAGGAAATAAAATGCAGCCTTGGCACACCCCAGTATTTAAAATGATTTCATCAGACAGGGAGCCTTGTACAGAGACTCTTTGGGGGCGGTCAGGAAAAAAGTCTTTGATCCACAGTGCCAGGTGTCCACTGGTATCAAGTTTAAAAATTGAATTTAATAAAATGTCAGTCCTGATCGTATTAAAAGCTGAACTAAAATCAATAAATAAAATTCTGGCATTAGTCTCAGGATGCTGGATGTGTTTGCTAATCATGTGCAGTAATCTTAATGTACTATCCTCAGTACCTCTCTGTGCTTTATAGGCAAATTGGAGGTTGTCTAGCTGACCATGGGGAGATGTTAGGCACCCTTCCCATGTACTTACATAAGATACTTGTAAGAGAAATGGGTCTGAAGTCATTAAGTGAGGAGGGACGACTCTTTTTAGGCACTGGAATGATTCTCTTCCATGAGAGTGGCACAACATGTTCATCAAGCACATCCTGGAATAATCTTGAAAAAAAAAACACCTTTTGGTTGATAAGTGCACCCTGCAATGGCTCTTCCTCCGAGACCATCTGGGCCTGGAGCTTTGTGTGGCCTTATCTTAGCAAGACTGCCTCCTATCTCCTCCTCAGTAAGTGTGATAGGCAACATACATTGTCGAGTATGTCCCCATGAGTGTCTTTGTCAAACCTACTGTAGAACTGGTTTAGCTCATTGGCAAAGGAGACAGTATCTGTGGCTAGGCAGTGTTGTTTCCTAACCTCTCTGTCCATCATTGTATTGAGACTGCTCTATGCTTTCTTTGCATTGCCAGTAATAAATTGTTGCTCCATTTTGTGTCTATGCTGTTGTCTGGATCTGTTAATAATCCCCCTCATTTTAGCCTTTTTTTTCTTTAAATAATACCATGTCTCCCCGAACAAAGACAAAGAAAGACAAATTTACACAAATATTTTGACAAATATCCACATAATTAATTGCTTAGCTGAGAAAATGCACTTGAGACAGACAGAAAGAAGAGACAATGTATGTTTGCATGTGTGTGTGTGTGTGTGTGTGTGTAATAGTCTGCATGTGTGAGCAACCTGGATAACATCACAGCGAATGTAGTCAAGCTTACATTATTGATGCAACCTTGTGCTCAACTGAACATAATGCAAACAGGATGCAACAGTGGTACAACTAAACTGTCTCCGACCTCATTTACGCCTGGTATTAACATGCTATCTGTATCTGGATTTGTTATCTGGATAATGACATCTGATCACAGGTCTTTGCATTTACACCTGGTATTATAGTGTTCTCATTATCTCAATTTTTCCTGCATTGTGAATGGATTTCAATTTGCAAATAAGGTAGGCGGAGCTGGCTGAGTCAACAAACGTGAATTGTCCCACGGTCTGGTGAAGCGATGCCTCTATAGTATGGTCTCTATTATTTTTCCTTGTCTGAGAAGGGGGTCATCTGTAGCTTTTTGCAGGGCTCGCTTGAAATAGCAGGAAGAGGTGGAGTTATGTGATGTTTTAACTTACTGGGTTGATTTATTTCTTAAGTGTGCCAATTACAACGTATTCTGTGATCCCTATAAAGATGAGATATCCAGATAGATTGGATGATAATACAAGGTGTAAAAGGGATGTCGGTGTTGCAGAGTATCAGGGTGCTCACTGCAGAAATGTCTTATGTGGTTAACTGCATTTCCTTATCACTGCCATCACTGATGCTCCACTTTCTTGTTCAACAAAAAATCCGTCCCCTTTACACTATTCACAGTATTCCCACGACATGGGTCTATCTGTCTATCTGTCTGTCTATCTGTCTGTCTGTCTGGAGATAAAGATCCACCCTTAAGTGAAAAAAATCACAATTTTACAGACAAAAGTATCCATAGAGATTTAAATTTTATACTAGGATGGAACAAAAAGATGAAAAATAAAGGTTGTAACAAATGATGGTGTTGATTTTGTAGGCCTGGGACCATATGCTTATCTCCCGATTCGATTCTATCATGATACTTGGGTGCCGATTCGATTCAGAATCAATTCTCTATTGAATTAATAGAAAAGTTGGCACTATTTTCAGTCTCTTGCTCCAGTATATTGTGTGCCAAACCATTCACTGGTGTCCTTATTCCACTGAAATACAATATGAAACATAACTGGCAGCCGTTTTATTTTAAAAGTTAACTGCATTAATTAATGAATTAATTAATCTGAAAGCATCTTACAGTCCCTGTCTGTACAAGAATAACAAACTGAGTGGGAGGCACTGCCCTTGCAGTTGAGTTTTGCCTTTTTTTGTTCTGTCAACATCACATACTGGAATTTCCAACAAAGGCGGCAGCCAGAAATACAAAGGCGGCCCACCTTTGAGTTAGATAGGCAGGGAAAAGCCTGGCCACTAGAAAATAACATAATATTGCAATTTAATTTTTAAATATCATGATAATTATGAAAACGAATATGCCATTAGTTGTGACACTCATATCAGCACTATGACAATACATGAGGACAAAAGGGACTGTTTCAGTATATATATATCCGTTTCAATATATTATATTGAATATTTTGTCCACTCCATTAACATACATGAGAGGGGCAAAATATTAGGAACATTTTTAAATACAATGCACTCCAGTACACCACCACCACCACCACCCATTAGGACCTTAATAATAAACATAAAGTAGAATTATCACCTTTCTGACAATGTCAACAAAAACTAAAAATGTATAAGCTTCATAAATGTAGAATTTATGGCAGTGCTGTTGTATTGGACTGTATTAGACCGCACAGGTGAACCTAATGAAGTGGCCGGTGAGTGTGTGTCTTTAATGTATCTAAACAGCAAGAGCATGGAAAACAATATGTTTCAGCACTGGGCTTCATCAGAAGAAAAAAGTAATAATGTGCACAGTGCACAAGTACGATAACTGATGATACTTGTAATTGTTCTTGACTTTAAACCTATCTCGGTGCTCTACTTTTCTTGGTTTGAAAACACAATCAGTGAAACACAATCAGGATATTTTAAGATATTCTTCTCGAACGCTGCACTGGGCTGATCCTAAATTACTTACACTTTTGCCAGTGGCAACACAGGAGCAGTAATAGGAAATATGGGTTTTCAAGATATTCTTAGCTCTACAAAGGCTTTGTCAAATTTATCCTAGATTGACAGTCTCCAGTGGGGATTTTTAGATTCAATAGTAACACTGAAACTGTAACCCACTGTCATTTCTTGAAGACCAAATTTAACAGGAAAAATTGTGTAAAGTTTGATCAGTTGCTTACACTTCACTGAGGATCATGTGACTGAAGTTTAACCTTCAATCTACATCTAACATTAACATTCTACTACACATCCAGATAGTATGTGTGAACTTATGTCTGATAACAATCTTTACACAATCTTGTAATTCCCTACATTTAAGTCACCATTTCTACAGTCAGTATGAAATTCCTATTTTGCTTTAGATTATATATATATAGCTGTTTCCATGGGTAACACTTGAGAAAACGAAATTGGTGAAAAAAAATATAAAAATTAGCCTAGAAAAGAAATTGAAACCTGCTATATGACTTTTTTTTTGACCATCATATTTATTGAAAATAGTGATGATGATGAGATGACTGAAACATTTCTCACTTGAGCACTTTTCGTACTGTAAGCATCATCTGTAAATAAAAAAAGCTAATTTCTCTAAACATTTATGTATACATTCATATTTATACATAATACATTCTCATCAGAATCCAGATCTTTTTCACACTTTCATGTATGTCACGTAAATCATTAGACAAGTTATGATAATTTTCATGATATGTTAGCAGGGATACTTCTTTGTTATGGATATGTAAAAGGTGAAATTAGAAGGGAGGTCCAAAAATTGTGCAAAGTGCATTTCTGTCAGATATTTCTTGTTCTTGTTACAAGACCAGGGATCACAGGAAATGTTTCCCAGAGTGCAGAGCACCAAACAAAACATCACAACATCATGTTATTGACCTCATCCATAGAGCACCCTGCTGTTTGATACTGGTAATAATTTGACATTTCGTGAGGGAACATTACACTTACTGCTTCAAAAGTAACTAATTTTGATCCATAGTCTGGAGTAGCAGCAGGTGTGCTTTATGGCATTTTGGCCTTTGCAAAATTAATAATAGCCCACAAATTCTTTGCTTTAAGAGGGAAATAAGTTAAGGCATTATTGCTATGAATTAACAGAAACCATGGAAACAGCACTTGGTAAATGCCGTCATGAAAATTCTGTCATGAAGTCAAAGACCACAGCTCTTACAATCGTTTCCAATAATTGGCTTAATATTTCAACATCATAACACATCCCTCTGATGAACAGAGTGTCAGCCACAAGCACATTTCTGCTGGAACGAACACACTACAGTATATTTTACTTAATTATTCACTGTTCTATTATTTTGAGTTAATGATTTTCTTACCTTCATTTTATAGTGACCCAATCAGTGTTTTAATGAATACAGTATATGCAGTTTGTATTGAGATTTAAGTTATTCGTATGCAGAGCTCTGAGCATTTCAGTTATTGAAGATATGCAGTAAAGATTGGTTAGACTGCTAATTTGCATTAAAATGAAATGTACTTTAAAGTAAACCTCTAATGGTTGAAAGGTTTGGTTATACAGTCTAAGTATGTAGATAGCTGATTATATCAAATAGTTCAGAGCTGCAGTACATCCTCAAAGGTTGCTCAGAATAGAGAGAATGAGAAAAATCCAACTCTGTTTTTTTTTCCCCTGAACATTTTTGTATAACATTAATGAAAGTGATGGTTGTGGAGAAAAGTAGTTAAGATAATAACTTGCTTGCACTTTACGCCTTGAAACAACAGACTGCTGTCTGAAAGCACCATAGATGATAGGAAACCATAAACATATAGCCACTCTAAAGTCATGATTTACTTTTTTTTTTAATTGACAGAATCTGTATCTAATGTCAGTGTAATTCATGTAAATTAATTATTTGAAAATACAGTATGTTCTCTAAATGTATACACCACATTGATTTAAGTGTATCAGCAGTGGGTCTGCTGGGTGCTGGGGTGCACATAATGATACGGCACTAGATTAATCACAACATGCCTCTCTGAATTTAGAGACAAGCAGTTAACCTTTTCATTTACTATCAAAACAACTAATTCTGCATGTGGTATTAATCAGTGCTTTAAAGGTATAATATGTAACTTTTCCGCATTAAAATGTCTAAAAACAACTAGAGTTATGCTATATATTTTGTTGAGTTGTGTATTTACATTATCCCAAATGTTTCCAACAATTTTCAAACGCAGAGAAATCTGTAATTTTAATCAAGGTAACTGTCTGTTTCATTTTGTCGCTTGTCAATGGCGTCATATCCCCTTTGCGCATACAGTGTACACAAAAGTTGTTGCCAGAAACTTTTTTATACGGTTTTAAGCCACATTTTAACAAAACACTTTTTAATTCTTGGTCATTTTTAACCATATATTTTAACTGGATGAAGGATTTTACTCACTGGACATCTGGATTTAAGTTATCAGAAAAACAAGCTGAGAAAACATTAGCATTAGCTCAACTTGTGGCCCCTCTGGATGTCCTGCGTCCCCCAAACAGCGTGGGAGAAACACTGATTTTAAAAGTATTTTATTCAGTATTTTTACTGGTTTTAATCACCAGGTCCATTTGTTTTGGAGAGGAAACCTTTGTGGATGATTCGGCTGAACACTGAAGGAATCCTAACCAGGAGAAGCTGACTACAATGACGAAGACAACAACATCCATGATTCTATGCTATTTTGTTATTCTTTTGAATGAGAGGCCCCTAGCAGCGGAAAATTACATATTGTGTGTTTAAGGTCCTGTCTTAGAAAATGTAGTCATCTTATTAACATCTGTGTGTGTGTGTTTGTGTTAAGGCCTTTTCATATTTTCTACGGACACAGATGTACTCCACATGTAGGCACTAATAAACAGGGTTGCAGTGTGATAACTTTCCAGAGTTGTGAATATTACCGCTGTGCACTTTTTTCCTGCTCAGCCTTTAAATGCAATAATCTGTTACTCCAACCGGACTGCTCGATCATATTTCATTGTCTCACCGACACTTTGAACAGCACGCCCACACCAACGCAGCCCCTTGTGTTGTTTTACACAGGACTGTTTTCAGCAAGGGTGATCCATAAGGGCTGCTTTATTACAAACAACTCCACCGTATAAACCTGGAGTCTGTGTGCAACAGCTGACCTCTTTATATACAGTCAATAGTGTAGATGCGTAGCACAACACAAAACATTAAATACCGTCAGATCCTGACTGATCCTTTTTTAATGAAGTTACCGCTGCTGTGCCACGTGCATAAATGCGTGCACTTAAATGAGATGGTAAATGGTAAATGGACTGTACTTGTATAGCGCCTTTCTAGTTTTCTGACCACTCAAAGCACTTTTACGCTAAGAGCCACATTCACCCATTCACACACACATTCATACGACCTGCTCTACCTCCTGAGCCACAGCCGTCCCGACATCAATGTAAAATTCAGACATTAATGTAACACGTTTCAGATTTGCCTGAGTCACATTAATAGCTGGAGTCTAGTCTGACAGACATTTCAGTGGATTATGTTATAGATGCAAAATACTAGAGAAGTAAAAGAAGCAAAATACATGAAAGTTGGTTTGTGATTGTGGAGAAGTCTGTGTGTGCACACCTCTGCTAATTAAAGCCATGCAATTTGAGGCTTTTGTGCTCTCTGCAGTTTTCATTATGGACCAATCTGTATGCTGAAATGTGGAGAAAAGCCTGAAACACTGAAAACTGCTCCACTCACTGTAAACAGCAACTTTACTGCCTATAATACATCCATGGCCTGTATGTGTCTTGTTATGTGCAGCACCGTATCTCTCCATCTATCCCTGTCGCTCCACATTAAGCTGTTACATTAAAATACCAGTTTTGAGGAGCAGAAACGAGATGTGCACTTTTTACTGTAAGTATTGCAATATAGGAGTATTTGAGGGGATACAGTGATTTGCGACTTAAAAAGAATGTAGGAGGTAAAATGGGGGGAGTCAATGGCACCTTGGCCACCCTGTTTCCGGCGCCAGTGGTGTGGGAGATAGATAGCCTTTAAGTTCAGGCAACATTTAAACTGCTAATGAATCAATTTTTGGCATTACATTTATTCCCTAAGCTAATTTTTATGATGTGTTTTTTCCTTGTTATAATATCCTTTCCCCTGCCCGTACCAAATACCACCCCCGTAAGAGCTGCAGAGTTTGCTGCTTTCGTTGCCTCTCACTGTTTGTACATACTGTAGCACCATATAGACACTTTCAGCAATCTTTTGTCCTCTGTGATTCAAGAAATTAGTTCTATTTTTATTTTATATACATTTATAATTATTTATAGAAGCATTCATTCCTAAATGTTTCCCAGTTAAAGGTAGCCCTTTTCAGTATAATACCTTTAAACTGAGGGAAGCATATTTAAAGTCTTCCATTATAGCTAACAAATCCTCATCCTTTTCCCACTTGTACCGGAAAAGCATCTACACCGTAAGAGGAGTAGACCTCTTCATCGCTGGGTGCTCAAATTCTCCTTCATGTTACATTATAATCAAATTAAGCATGTATTTCCTTTACTATATCCTTAAGGACACTAGCAGGAAGGATTTATTTTCATAATCTCTTGGCAAGTGATCACGTTACACCTTTCCTTCCATCTAATCCTCCATCATAAACTTTCAAATTGAACCTATTTACCTGGAAGCGCCCCATGTTTTTAAAATGCATTTACAGTAATGTACTCTCTAGTGACTTGTACTGGTTTTTTTCATTCATCTGTCAGTGTGAGGGGGGGATTTTGTCACTTGAGTAAAGAATACTCTCTTGAGAATTGATTTCCAAATTAGAGTACAGACACTGCCAGAAATGTGAATGCTGAAGTTGATCATATCTGTGTACATATCTGCGTTGGATTTTAGACACTGAAAACAAAACCTCTGGAAGCGCTGATGGCGGAAACTTTTGGTAGTTTTCAATGACTTCCTGATCCCAGCCCTTCTCATACCTTTACACTAGCCTCCCACGTGCTGCTTGAGGGAAATATAGTTTCTTATTGGTTTGTTTGGGGAGTTGCAGTTAAGCGAGAGACCCTGAACATACTGTAGAGCAAGGAAAAACTATGTCTGTTATAAGCTGAGGCAAACTGATCCCAGAAATGGTGATAGTGGGTCACAACAGCTGAACTTTCCACAGTTGTTAGATTATTTCTAAAATCAGGGTGCTTAAGTGCTTTTTGCTCTGACTTGCTCTGTCTCAGAAGCTGCACAGTTGCAGCCTCATAGACTTGTTTGGTTTGTGTTCAGCAGTTACGTAATTGGCCTGCATTCACAAGAGATCATAGTGGGGTGCCTGTTGCTTGGGGTTTTCACTCAAGCTCTAGCAAAAATGTATGTTAGGCCTTGATGCGAGCAGTTTTAAGTATTAATACGAATAATAATATTTCATGAGGTACTGAAATAAGTTATGCTAGTCCCTTGAAAACAACGATAGTCAAATTGCATGATCTGATGAAAAGTTCTCTTTGGACATAATTATAAGAATTAGTACCCATCACCTCATAGCTGCTGTGTGTGCCAGAGTAATCAAAGAGCTTTAGACCACACAAATATTTAGTGAGATAAATCTAAAAACAGTTTTTCTCTCCAGTTTGGCCTACTGTCCAGCATCACGCATTTTTTAAGCCAGCATCATGGACAAACTGAAAATGCTGGCCTCATATTTTAGTGTGGGCGGGTTAAACAAAGATTTTAGAAAACTAAATAAGCCTGCTCAGACAGGGTCAAGTGCTTCGTTGTGGTAAATTTAAGATGCCAACTTTCTGTCTCCTCTGACCGTATCTGTGATCACTCAAGTCAATGTAGTCGATCACATAATCACATAATAACAGGAGTCATTGAACTGTATTTATGTTTATATTGTCAAAGGGCGTAGCAAGCATAAAATTATGATTCATTCTGTAGCAGTGCAGGAAATACTGTTTACCTGGGTCCCGTTTCACAAAAGCAATTTGAGAGCGCTGCTTACGCAGATCATATTATCATCAAATTATGGCAACTTCACGTTTCACAAATGATTGTCACTTGCAAATTGCAGGTAAATTTGTGAATATTACAGGGCTCCCGCATATTCATGCATGGATCACAGGTATGGAAGTTGTTTTGATTAATGAAATGTGTCAAGATTGATGCAAGAGGAAATTATCTCACGTTGCAAATTGCGGCTTGCATGTTGCAAATTTGGTGAAACGGGCCCTTGGTTAACAGCTGAACAGTAGCTGCAACAGAAAACATATCAGTGGGAATAACTAACGGGTTCACTTGGCTCTATTTAAACACAATGTAGGTGATCCTGGAGAGAGGTTTAACCAGCTGAGATATAGCTGAGTAACTCCTCATTTTTACCAGTAGACGTTTATCACAGGCATATGGATACTGGCACATATGTCGACCGATAAATAACAAGAAAACTAACTTGCATGAAAACTAACCAAATTTGTATGGATGTTGTCTAAAAACTAATCATAAATCTATTATAACAGTCGGTTAACTTTCTTGGTCCAAAATGTTTTCTCTTCAAATGGTGTTAGTCCATATTACATGCTGTTTTCACTGAAGTGGTACCCATTTCGATGCAAAAAAACAATCCTCAGGGTGATTTCAGATGCACTCTATAACTGTATGGAGTCAATAGTGAGACACGGACAAGATATAAGCCAGCTCAAATGATGCTTTCTTGAGGGGTTGTAGAAGAGCTCCAAGCAATATCCATGTTTGTATGCTCATTATTGCCACTGCTCCGAGTTTCAAGAGGGTGCTTATGCTTATCAAAGAGTGAATTATCTAGCATGACATAAACAGGCATAATTAGACCATCAATCAAGTGAATTAGTTATGGATTATCTCTCTGTAATTGACCCTTTTGTATTATGGGTTCAAAGTGAAACTTAGCCGAAGATTTTAAAAGTGGGCTGGGTGGCTGTGATTTATGTTTCCCCTCCTGCCTCCTATTAATATAGCGGAGGGTAGCCTTTTGTATGTGCTCACCAAATTCCAGCAATTACAATCTCTCTGGGCTATGCAGCTGTTGTTATTTTGTCTTTGCTGTATTGGTGATGATGGATCCCCTTGAAATGTGTCTGAAGGTTTGCAGAATTGCCAAGGAAGAGAATGGATATATGCTGTTTTTTTTAAATACATCATTTGATCATGAAATGGGGCAGGAGTTGGTTTTAAGTGATGAATCATAGGCTAATACTCAAAGGCAAAGCTTGGCGGTGAGCAGTCTATGCCAATATGGCACTTTCAGGATCCTGGAATGTAAATGCTTTCTGGCCAGGCTTCTCTGAGATCTCTAAATGAACTTGACATACTGTATCAGAGGAGATAACAACAAAAAAGCTGCCAGTGTGCAGAGGTGATTTGCATTGAGGCACTGCTGGGCCTTCTGTTATACCTGAATGAGCTCTTAGAAAGGTTTCCAGACATTCTTTGGTAAAACAAGCGGCAAGCCAGCGATTGTGATGTCTTTAGATGTTTACTGCAGAGCTGAGCAAGAGGAAGTGTGGCAGCCATGTGTCTCATCCTCTGTACAGTTCCACAAGTCCATGACTATTGCTAGAAAAATCACTTGACCAGAGAGTTGAGTGAGCACTTTGAGATCTGGGCACCATTTATTCAAATTGGACTGTGTTTTTTCCAGTGGCTATTTGGTTTTTATGTGTGGTTCATGCTGCATCATGACGCATGCAAGGTCAGTAGAAAAAATACATACAGCATCTATGACATCACCCATAGCCTCCTGGAGGGATGTTTTGGAGACCTGAATTTGGTTTATAGTAGGGATGCACGATAATATCGGCACGTCATCGGTATCGGCCAATAATGGCTTTAAAATTAAATATTGGCATCGGCATGAAATGAGCATTTCTGCCGATATGACAGGCCAATTTGTCGCCTTCTCCTCCGCTGCCTGGCTGTGCTTCCCTCCACGGACTGTTTCACCCTGACGGTCCCGGTGCTTCCTCCGCAGGCTTCACTTTACTTCCCTCCAACCACGCGGCAGCTAACGCTCCGCTAGGCTCCCAGCTAGCCCCGGCTCTCTGTGTGGATCCAACCGGAGCACCGAGCCCTGAGCCCCGGTTTGTTATTCCGGTTAAAGTAAGACAAAGCAGTGGGTCTGTGAGGCAGCTGAGTGCAGTAGAGCCTGCGGAGGAAGCACCGGGAATGTGAAACAGTCCGCAGAGGAGTTTCTGTGTTCGGCTGCACAGATAGGAAACACCTCGGCTGACAGGATGTACTATTCTATTTGAAAAAACTTTTTCTTCTTCTTCTTTTTGGTTTATAAGGGCGGTTGGCAACCAGCGTATTAGGTGCATTATCGCCACCCTCTGCTTCAGCGTGTGGACCAGAGATTAAATCCTACCCATTAATCCTGCCTGTCTAATAAACTCAACGAAAACTCTACTGCTCCACCCACTTGGCAGGTTCATTAAAGTTTTAATACTGAGCTCCTGAACTCCAGTCTTCCTAAGTTCTTCCTTCCTATATTGTCTTGATTAATCGTTCTTAGTACAATCTATGATTGCATGCGCAATAGTCTCCTCAGCCAGGTGGAAAAAAATGTGTGCATATATAAATGTAAAATGAAATGGAAAATATCGGCATATTGGATATCGAAAAATCCAACTCTGTACATCCCTAGTTTATAGTAAACGATAAGTTAACATTATTTTTGTCATGTCTAGATAATTGTATCTTGACAAAATTCTCATGTCAACAGTTCTCAAATGTAGAATAATAATTTCACTTTTACCAGAATCTGTCACAGCATGACATCTTAAATACTAAAAGATAATAAAAGATCAAATACCCTTGTACTTATTGAACTCTGGACTATAGTATTGAATGAGCGTAGCTCTATAACAAATAGTTGGTAATTGAAAACAAGTTAAGGTAGGTTATTGATCAAAAAATTAGCATTTGGTAATATATTTTTGGTTTTGGACTATTGGCTGGACAAAAGAAGCAGTCTGAAGCTCTGGTTAAATGTGATGCACATTTTTTTTGCTTTTTTTGACATTTTATAAACCAAGCAATTGATTTATTAAAAAAATAATTGCCAGATGAATAAATTATATAAATAATGATTTGTTACAGACCTATTCTGGTTGGTACAAAACCTTTAGCTATGCCATTTTATCAGTTGTTGGGAAAATGTTAAAAAGCAGAGTTCATTTCAAAGCAGAGGTCAAGCCTGGGACGTACTGAGTTTGGCCAACAACCATAATGCTGAATGCATAAGACACCTGTCAGTCAAGCAAACGCCCCCAGACATACCACTTTTTCTTTCTGTCTTAATATCCTCTGAACAAAAGACAAACATTAGACGAGGAGGCATTAGCTATTCAGAGCCTAACTTCTGCTAAGAAAACTGTTGATTTTGTGTTTCTACAGAGAAGTTGAAAGTTTCCCATTCACTTCAAAACAGGTTTATTCAGAGCCAGAATCTAGCAGCCATCGGGGAGCTGCATCTTAAGGCATTTCCACATTAATTTCAACATTCAGCCATGGTTGTTGGCGCTCAAGGCTCAGTGTGGCATCTGTGGATCTTGGCATTTCTTCTTGTCCTTTCACAAAGACTGAAAGCTTCAAAAGTTTGGAGTTTAAAAGTTTGACTTGAGCAAGACTTTTGACTGAATGCATTTTTTTTTTTAATTTCTTAATTCATTACATTTCCATCATTTTTACCAGGCATATTAATGCTGTTTGTTCCCGCACAAACCTGGTATGGTATTTTATGAGCCCACAGTAACATTTTATAAGATAACAGATTCTCATTACAGCAAAAAGTTCTCATGTGTTTGGTCATTAGAAATATTGCAGTGGTAGATTTTTTTCTCTGTACCAGTATGTGGGCTCTTGCTGTTAACAGTGTCACTAAAAAATCTACAAATAATATCGTAAGACAGACAGCAGCAGGAGCCAAATAAAAAGTAGGGGTGGGAAGCACAGATGATGATACGATGATGATATGATACGATGCTATTACGATATTCCTCCAACGATAATGACATATCACAATGGCAATTCTGTGATACACAATATATCACAAATAAATAGTCTATGATGTATCATGATATCTGTTACTGAAGTAGAAAGAAAAAAATATTTCAAAGAGCAGGAAATAGTCAGATAATGAACAATGTTTATTGACAGTACATTGTTGACAGAAATGCCGCTACATATAAATATCAGAACACTGATAACTGTAGCCTCAGTTTGTGACTCTCACAGAGCTGCTGGTAGCATTAGTAAGCCTGATAAGACAATAGTGAGGTAACGTTGTGCTAATAACCCAAAGATATATTCCTTTTCTGTGGCAGTAAACACAACACGCAACCCGCCGATAACTAACCGTACTATATTCAAGCTTTTCAAGATATTCAGGACTGATGAGTGACGACGGTAACGTTAACATGATAAACAGCGGGGCTATAACTACGTACTGACACTTCCCCACAGACACACACACACACACAGGAGAACCTCTCATAGTAGAGCTGCTAGCTCAGATACAACACAGAACTTTTTACAGAGGGCCTTGAATGTGCTTCTAGCGACTATCAAAGCTCCAGCGGACTGTCTGTGTTTCAAGCACGAATGCAGAGATTCTGACAGTAGCAGCTCATGGCTCCTTATTTTGCCTGCATTTCTTCTTAATTGTTACCTACAACTGGTCTCTATCTGACTGTCACCAGTCGGTTCAGCACCTTCATAAGAAGGCGGAGGGTAGTGGTTGGGACTGACCCGAGTACCTGTTTTTGGGCTTCGATGCTTCGGCAGCAATTATTAGAATTTATTGGAAGATTCACTACGACTGAGGGGTGGGGGGGGTGGGGAGGGGGGCTGTTGCTTTATTTGGTGGGTCCCCATGCTGTGTGCCTGCTTCCCTGTTTTCACCAATGTGTTGCTGCTTACGACTGTAAATATACATATATACGAATATTCAAATACTGATTTTGTTGTTTGAATACCATGGTATCGAACGAAGCTTCAAAGCATTCACGTCAGCTCTAGTAGTGGCACTCTGGTAGTGATTAAGCCAAAGTAGCTGAATCTATACCATCTATACCAGTGTATCAATAATGTATCGCAAGTGGAAATATTGCGATATGTTGCAATATTGATATTTTAGTCCCACCTCTAATAAAAAGCAGAGCAAGGCTGCTCTGACAATGGCTTCTGTTGTTTTTTACACAATAGGCTTCTCAGTGGTTGAAAATGTCAGTGTCTTAATTAATTAATCTTAATTAATTTCACTTATTCTGCTTGTCATCTTTTTTTATTAATGCCTCTAAACTATTCTTCTATCAAATCAGAAATTCTCAGCCCTACAATCAGCTCTAACAGGAAAGATCAAGCACTTTTTGTATCTGAGACATTTTGACATTCAAAACTAAATGTCATGAAGATAGAACTGGATATTTTTGTTTGTCATGGTGCATCTATGCTAAATGTGATCCCACACATATAGTAGATCATAACTTATACCTTAAAACACACTGACCATATTCTACAGCTGTTAGGACTTACTCAGAATCAGATTCCCTTCAGACAAAACCAGATAATGACAAGACAGTCTGATGACACTTCAGGAACCAGAGCACAAAACCCTTTTTTTTTTCAGACTTTCTTGTTTGAAAGCGCTAATTTCATGGTGTGACCTATTTTCCATTTTTTACCCTTGCATTCATTGTAGCATGAGGTAACTGTGAAGCACCAGTGTCTTCAGTATTGGATAACTGGTGTCCTGTGTTCAAGTTGTCAGAGTAGCGATGGTGGTGGTGTGCTTGTGTGTATAGAAGCCTGCAGGGAAAGCCCAAGCTGCGGATATCTGTCACTCCACTATTCCAAAGAGCTTATCACAGAGGGAACATTTTCTGCTTCACCAGTTATTTGAATTGAGATTCTTTCTGTATGTCTGCGTAATACAGATTCTTACAGGATGAAATTGGCAGTGTTAATATGCAACTTTATACTGTAGAGATAAGATATTAAATACCAGATGTGCCATCATTTGATGTAGAAATACCAAAGTACTTTAAATTCATCTCACATTGGTTAAAAGCATGAAGGATTGGATTATGTTGATGCTGACTAAAGCAAAGCAGAAATATTTCTAAATTTACATCATTATGAATTTGGAACCTTTTAAAGGTTATTTTTCCAAACCAAATTAATTTTCATTTTTACCTTCAGTACAAGTGTACCATAGCTATGGGAGGAATGCTCTCTATGTGGTGGTTCAGTTGTCTCACAGTAGGCATTAATGTCAAAGCCGTGATGTAGCAGATGGCAGGAGATGCCTCAAGTAAAAGTCCCTTAAAGGCATCTGTTAATTGTTTTTGAAGACAGACACGAGTTGCTGCTGTATGCATTAGCTGTTTCTGTGTGCAACATCTCTCTGAGTTTGATTTTATTATCATATCAGATGACCAGCGGTACTTTCTGATCAACATCAAGCTTTGGCAGTTGGCACGTACAGCTTTTGACTCTTGCTTGAAGGATAAACCTCTTGAGAAAGTCGTGAATAATTTCAGGCACTCATTCTGAAGGCCGTACAAGCACAGCATAATAGTCATGATATAATATGAATTAAGCATGTTGTTAGTGCCTGCAGTTTGTATGGTAAATTCAGACATGAGCTGAATTTATTTCCACAGCACTAATTTTAACCGTACAACAACATAGTCATAATAGTCATAATTATCAATCTGCTGCACCGAGTTTCCTTTTTAACACAAATAGTCTTTATTCTTTAATCATTTCCATTTGTATTTACTTGTTTGTTTGTTTTTTTCTTTTGTGCTGTTAAGATATCGCCAATGAAATGTCATATTTCCTGTGGATATTTAACATTAAAAACCTACCTGGGAAAAGAGGGATTGTGCCCATTGAGAAACTGAAAGGCTTTTAAAGTGAATTAAAAGTGGAACTGACAGGACATCATTGTAAACAAAGACAGTGTTGCTGTTAAAAAGCTGAGCTTGCTGAGCCGCAGAATGGTGAGTATGACATGAGTATCGTTGTACTGATGCAATAAACGTAATGGAAATGTACATTATCCCGAATCAAGACAACAGGTAAACATGGAGGAAGTGTTGAGTTGGCATAAACAGCAAACAGCATCAACAGCAAATTTTAATAGGAGCAGATCTGAAAACTATGAGGCTTCTTAATAAAATACCATGAGAGGAAATTAGAAAATTAGAAGTAAAATGTCTATAATGTAAGTCTGTTTCAAACAAAGGCTCTTGCCAGTGATAATTTAGAGTAATTCATATCCAACAGAATATGACTGATTATCTTGTCAAACTATAATAAAATCACATTGTTATATTACATGTGAATAGTGAATAACTTCAGCCTTTACTAATTTCACAGTCCATTTCAAAGTTTCATTATACATTTGTAATACAGTCTGTCAGCTTACTTGTCAGATAATCAGAGGTCTAGTAAGTCTCCTTCTTTCAACTTCAAACATACTAAAAATAATCTTAAAATAAATCTTTAATATTCATGAGAGTTCAAGCTATCTCCCCAAATGTATCTTAGCAGTGATGAGCTGAACTGCCTGCGGATCATCACCATACAAATGCATGAAGGAGGTTAAATGTTGAGAACTGATGTGCAAAGCACACAGGGTCTGGACTTTTGAAGAAATGTCAGATTTAATGTCTATCAATGCAATGGCAACCCCTACTCACGATAGATGTTAACCAAATAACATAAAAGAAATATCAAATAGCATCCTGACATTCATGTAATTTGCATTTTACTTCCCATTGCTGCTTAAATTCATTGCCTGCTACACATTGATTCGGCCTCTGTATGCACTGGCAAGCCCCATACTAATTCCTGGAGTAAGATATTCAGCCATTGCCCTTTTTAACAGCCCAAAGTTTCCCGACCAACTTCACATTAATAACCAATCGGCCCCAGAGTCCGGTGTTGTGTTGTTGCCTGGAATTTATTTGTCCTCCCATAAATTATTCAGTATTTTGCATCGACTAACTGCCATACCTTTAAGGTTGCAGATCCAAGACCTTGGCACACCTTGCATGTTAATATGGTCAGACTCACAAGGTGAAAGACAATCCCAAAATGGCCAAGGCTTTAGTAGAGTTATCCTAAGAGGCTGATTTTTTGTCATATTTCTCTTATTGTTTGTCAATTTCTTGTTGTTCCAGGAGATGTGTATATTAAATGTGCGGTCCTGTATGACATGCTTTAAGCCTGTTGCTATCTAAGCAGCTCAGGAACAGCTTGTGGGGCAGAACGTCATCTTATTGCACGGTGGAAGGCTCCTTTGTTGTCAGGCCAACATAGTGTGAGGTATCATGGCCTGTCACCATCAGGATGTCAATGCAGATCCTCAGTCCATCTGTCTATAGACATCTTCTGTGAAAGCACACCCAATCCCCTCTGACACTCAATGCAATTACAGGCGCCTGGCAGAGGCAGGGCAGCCTGTAGCCGAGATAAAACAAGCTCACAGTGAACCATATTGCTTACATTCGATCTTGCTGCTTGTCAGGAAATGAAGTTGAACCCATGCATGGCAGTTGTCATGTTGTTGTTAGCACCTCAGACACGTTTTCACCTAAAGTTTCCTTTTCTTCAAAGGTACAAGACTACTAGTTGATCAAGAAATCTAAGAGGGAAAATGTGTTGTGCAAGATGAGAATAATTTACTGACAACACATTACTCTCAAAGAAAGCACTTATAATGTAACTTGGAAACGTAATGCTTGTGGTCACTTTTGCATATGAGTTTCATTATGGTTAATTGTAGTATGTTGCAATTCACATATGCAGTTTAATTTCCTACGGTTGTAATGAGAAGCATTTACAGTACTAAAATTACTATGTACGTTTCAGTAATGCCTGTGACAGCATAAACTTAATGTTGAGTACCACAGAACCTAAAAGTTACCATAGATACAACTCATCTGTTATTTTGTAAGTCAAGGTATGATGGTGTGATGAGGCTGAAACACAGAATGAGCAACCTGCCTACCCCAATTTAGATCCTCTAGATTAGACCTATTTGCTAAAAGTAGAGCATCAATTTGAAACATTTCCTCCAAATAGCAGTGGTGAGCATCCTGTTCAGAAAAAGCTGGACACTACAGCTAAAATATTCCTTCTTCACCATGCATCTCCCCTCCCACTGGCCACTAAGAAGAAGTATTCTGGGTCAGAGTAGTGTGCATTTGCTGAAGTTATGTAAGATAAAGAGGTAATGAAGGCCTTCAAACTTGAAAAAAAAATTGAACTGGCTATCTCCTGCTGCCACCTGGGGATGCCATAGGATGCCCCCTGCAGGTCTTAAGCAATGTAAAGACCTACTGATCAGTAAGTAAGAAGTGCTTTGGAGGATTATTTGCACCTAAGGGCTATACCAGAAAAGAACAGGTAGCTGTTCAGAATGGACACTTTCAAAGGCGGAGTGAAGTTCAAATCATGCCTCCTTAGTCACCTCCGCACAGCTGGCGAATCACAGTGTAAAGTAGGTGTGAATGCCGGATTGTCGTTTCGTAACGTTACAGAAATTGTCGGACATAGCGCCACCAATTCCAACGTCTGAAAGGTGTGGGGGGAGGGAGTTTCTGACTGGCAGTATTGTTGCTTCCAGCTATAATTTTGCTTTTGTTTTTTTTCTCTGTGAAGTTTACAGTGCAGCACCTGCTGTGTTTTTCTTTATTAGTGGTTATCACTGCTGATGCCAATTAGCCAGCTATCTCTGTAATAATCCCAAACAAATCACTGTTTCTGCACCTAGAACTTTAAAACATAACTTCTTGCATCTCAGACGATAGAGATCTATTTCCTGGAAAGACCTATCTGACACTGATTATTCAGAACAGGAAATGTAAAAGTTTTAGCCTGTATAGAATGGATCACTGTTGAGTAGACCAGTCAGAAAGTATTAACACAGAAATGTATTTATGTGCAAATGTTATGGATTATTACTTTAGACTAGAGGTTTTCAAACTGTGAGGTGCACAGGGGTGGGGGGTGTCAGACTTTGAAAACCACTGCTTTACACTATTAAACTCCAGCATTGAATGTGAAAACAAGTGACTCTTTCTGTCTGAAGTGTACAAACAGTTATCCATCAGTCCCATCCAGTACTGCAGGTGCCTGTTTAAAGGGACTGGTGGGAAAGGAATCGGCTAACTTTGAGAGCATTTATATTTAACTAGCGAGAGAGTATCTGGCCGACCATTTGCAGTGTCAGTGTGCTGACATCAGCCATCTCACTTCTTTAAACTGCCTGTTAGCTTAGGTACAGTATTGCTGATGTGGTGGCTGCAAGCATACCAGCTTTTCCTCATTTAAATTTATACAGGCAAGGATTTCTGTCCACACATGCTCCCTTCCAGTCGCTCCATACCTCCGACTCATAATGCAACTGCACCTGAGAGCTGCTCTGTACAACTACAGTCTCATACTACTGATCACTGAGCAGCTTCTCCGGAGCGGCTGAAGGTTATGTGCCTTGCTTAAGGGCAGCTTTAAAGTAATCATTAAGCAGATTTTCCCTGGTGATGCATGGATTTGAACTAGTGACCTTCTGCTCATAGGTCTGCATTAGTTGACTGCTGCTTCTGTAAGTTTAACCTTAAGGCTTGTATTTACTCTATTTAAACTTATTTTTTTCTCACCATGATAATTAAAGTACATGATGCAGTTTAGTGAATTTGAATATTTCAAAACCCTATGTGATTACTTTTTCATAGTAAAATGTTAAATTTTAATTTGACCAGCTGTAGTTGTCTCCTACAGGATGTAACAAAGCATTTAGCTTAACTTGAGACACCTTAAAACTACTCTAAACCAAAAATAATCTACTGGTGGTGCTTGAAGAAAAGCAAGGTGCCATAGATGTCTGTACAAAATATTGTGCCAATCTATCCAGTGCATGTGGAGATATTTCTCTGGAGAAGTGAAAACTTTAACCTGCTGGTGGTACTACATGAAAAGTCAGGGGATTGACAAAGTTAAGAGGATTCATCCTCTGGGCACAATGGAGCTGTAGCAAATTTCATGGCAATCGATTCAACAACTCTCAAGATATTTCACTATAAACTAAAAGTGTAAACTCCATCAAGGCACTAGAAGAAAAGTGTCAGGATCATCAAAGACTGTGGAATTCATCCCCCTGTGAATGTCTGTATGAAATTTCATGGCAATTGATCCAAAATTTGTCAAGATATTTCACTTTGTACCAAAGTGGTGGAGCGACCAACCAGCATGGTCCCTTGCCCCATGGTCCCTATTATGTTAGCGTTTTGCATTTGTTTCCCAATTGACTGTAATCCGCAGAACTTGTTTGTTTATTCTCTAATGTCATCAAAAGTGCATCTGACTGGAGTGGCAAATTCTGACCTTCTGTCTACAGTAATACTATTGTGAAAAGTTGTCACCTTTATTCACCCAAATTACATAAATACATTTTTCTACCGCTTACATGGCCTGATGCAATATGCAGCCAGCCAGATACTTTTGGGTTTTATGTTCCAAGGTTTTGAGATGTGGGACTTTTCCTGCCATTCCAAAACAATAGGACCTGAATGGCTTTTTTTTTTTTTTTTGTGGTGCTCAAAACATTGTAAAACTCATCAGCATGACACAGTTTTCACTACAGGGACTGTATAAGTCCCTAATATTCTATAACTGTTGACAGCAGGGAGATCGCAAAACCTCTGCACATAAAGCTGAAACTATTTACCTGGATGAGTGCTGTTAGAAGCAGATGAGAAAATATATTTTGTTTTTTGTAATATGGTATTGTAATATAGGCAAATTAACCCTTAAATTTTTTACTTTTGGAGATTCATAAATCACTGGCCTGGATGTACAAAATATTCACAGTTTATAATCCTAGTATCTACGTTTGTTCACCTCTGCATGCCCTGCCAGCTCATTAAATCTGTTCAACAAGATAACCAACATTTTTAAATAATCTTCATGTGCCACAAGAACTCAGCAAAGAAGCACACTCATTCAGATAAAAGGAAGTGTCGGAGGAGGTGAGAGGAAGGAAATATCAATCTAATCTGATCTCCCACACTCGCCATTGCAGCAATATGTTGTGTGTGCATCCTCGTGCACAGTGCTTTGTAAAAATCACTTAAATTCTGGAAGATAATCATTGCCAGTGTGGGTGTGGAAGCTCTTATTATAAAAGACGATTATCCAGTAAAATGTGACATTTTCAGCAACTAGGAACATTTCAGCTGGAATCTGAGAACTTGGGATCTGCTGTGCGATATAACCGAAATCTCATATCCTGATATAGGTCATTTCATATCCTGATAACGATATATATCATGATATAGCACATTTTTCTGTAAATTCAATGAATAGATAGTTTCTGGTTCATGTCAGACTTTTGATACCCAAACCACGTCCATGCAACAGAAGTAGCCCCACTTTTAGGTATGAGCTCTCGTTTTCTGCTGTGTGTGCTGCGCACACAGCGGAGCAGAGGAGAGACATTTATTACGCTTATGCAATAAAAGCTTTGTGAGTAAAAAGCCAATAAGAGTTATTTATTAATGTGATCTGCGGAAAAGATGGACAGACTCCAAAAGATGAAAAATATTGCCGTAAAGAGTGTGGTTTGCAACAAAATAAACGATTATTTATACATTAAAATTTAAAAACAATTCAGAGAACTTGAGAAACTAACTAGTTCGACAAGTTCAGAACTTATATAAAATACATATCCCTGCAAGGTTAAAAGCTTGATGGATTCAAACTCTCCATTGTCTCTATTGTAGGCTATGAGCTCTGGAGTTTGTGCAGAAAATGCTGAAGGTTGCTTTTACAAAGAGCCTTCCATATTCAAACGAAGGACAGTTTTTGAACAAACTAGACAGGTAATTATGTGTTATTTCTACTAACAAACTTGTGTCTTTGAGCCAAACTGAACTCCAGACATATGGGGTCGGATTTAGCTCTTAAGTGTTAATTAGGCTTCCAGTATCAGTATACTGTGACGCTTACTGAGCAGAGGGAATATGCCTAATCTTTCATTATCAGTATCCTGCTGCAGTATAGAGCAATTTCTGTTTACAAATTGCAGAAGGTCTTGAGAATAATTCTTCATTTTCTCAGACTATATTTTTCAATATACTGTAAATTGTCCAGGGTTAAATTGAAAATGTTTAATGTTTTTTAATGTGGAGACAGTGAAACTCACTAATTTGGACTGCCAGAAATAATGAGGAAAGATATTTTTCACTTTGTTCATCAAGACAGAGAATTTTTTTATTTAGCTTTTTACTGCTGACTAAGAATCACTTGTTAACAAAGAATGTACAACCCACTCTTGCATTCTAACAGGGTTTAAATAATTATTGAAGAAAAAAAGGGTATTTTGATTCAAGATTTCAAGATTAAGACTGAGCCATAACTCTCTATTAAGAATCAATTCATAACTGAAGCAAGGATGCATGATGTAAAACTAAGACCAGTCTATCTTTGCATTTCCATTTTTTTAAAAGAGTAACTTAACACCATGCAGAGAAAAAAAAGACTACACCCAGTAGTCTGATGATCTGTGAATCATCATTGTATCAGGCTGCATAATGGTGTGTAAATTTAGAAATGTTATTTCACTCCAGTTCATTTAATTGTTGTTGTAAAGCTTTAAATGTAATCTCTGAAGTACAAAATCAGGTTGTATGAAGTACTGCAAGTCTATGTAGGAAACTAAGGTGAGCTTTCTCATGCTTAAAACAACCCTGCTGTGCAATTAGGTCTCATTAGCATTTTGATTGAATGTAAATGCTATTATTTCTACAGCTGCCTTTGCATTATACATGTCATAATGTCATTGAAATAAGATTAGTATTGATGGATATTGATAGCGCTGAAAAAAAATGTTTGTAAGTCTCCAAAGACGCCGTTATGGCAGTGTAATGAACGTTAAATTAGTATTAAATTGCTAATATTACATGTTATAGAGAATGATTTTAAGTGCAAAATCATAATTTAAAGTAAACTTGAAACGGAGTATATAGAAACATCATTAAGGCCAGAGCAAGAGGGTATGATGCGTTTTAAGATCATCAGCCTGCTTATTCCAGTAAAAAGAAAAAAAAAAGAACTAAAACAAATTATGTTGAGACAAAAAATGGAAACAGTTTAGTTGTAGTGATGAAATAGGGTATCAGGGTGTAGATAGCAAATACTGTATATGTGTTGAAATTGCTCACACAAGCATTTTCTCACCTGAATTCAAATGAAGAACTCATGTGCTTGCTCTGCCCTCTCTGTATATACAGTGTATATAGTAAAGGTGCAGGCTGAGGCTGAAATAGAGGAGGAAGTGGCTGCATTTGCAAAAGCAAATAAGATTTTTTTTTTTTTTTTACAGTTTCAGCAGAGATTACATGACACATCCAGCAATGTGGGTCCTGGAGGTATTTCAAGTTGTGTGCCATGGAGGAAAAAAGCACACTGACATGTTTGTGATTATACAAAATTTGAGGAGATATGCTCTCTGGGCTGCAGAGTTTCAGCTAGTGGGGAAATTTTTTGCAAACTTTTCACTTTGCTCTTTAATATTAAACAGTGGGGTGCATTGGGAGTTTCAACAATTTCAAATGAAACAGTCCCTCAGCAGCAGGGAGTCACAAAATAACCACAAAGTTATTTGAATATTTTCACTGTAAGACTATAAGAAAATATTGCATTTCCTGTAATAAACAGGGATACGCATCAGTGGTTACACAGGCGTAGACAAATAATGTTAAAGGAGCTCCTGAAGATCAATCATGAATGCATATGACTATAACTGCTGCTGAGAAGAAAATCCTGTTATTCTGAAGGCAGAAGTGTTTAAGATGACACTTTGCATACAAGATCCCACATTTTAGCTCCCCACACTTGATTTATGATTCCCCTGTTCAGCTATCAGATAATTGGTTAGTAAACTAGACGCTAGTAAACGAGACATTTTTTTCTACAATTTGTCATGCTTCTCTCTGGTCAAAGTCAACTGAACTGTCAGGAACCTATGAGCTAATTTCCATATTGTTTTCAGTTGTATAATGACTCAGAGTTAGCTTCTAATTAAATCTGAGGAATTCACACTTGAGTGCAGACAGTGTGTCTGTTTGTGCACACGTCTCTGTGTGTGGCAGCTGCGTCCACTGAAATTCATTTAGAAGTTCTTCACAGAGGAGGCAGAAAATAATACACTCAAGCGAAACACATTATCAAGGATCAAGTTTACTTTGTGTGAAAGTAAATGTTTTTTTTTTATGTCAGAAGCAGATTTTAAGCTACAAGAATGATGTTATTTGGATACATGTGATGACTTTCTTGTAATATGAGTGTCTGATTTTGATGTGATTATTATAGAACCTTCTCACATAATGACACCACTTCTGTAAGCCAACTACTATCACTGCCTGCCTCCGACAGTGGAATATGTCTTCTACATATTTCACAGGTACGCTCTTCGAAAGCCTTTTAACAAGTTTGACATAATGAAATTGTGTTGCCTGGTTTTAGTTGTATCGATTCTGTTATCCATGTTTCTACACCCCCGGCATTTCAAATATGGTTTTCTTCCACTTTGTCTTATCCTGCCAGCTGCTGCGTGGTGCCTGGGCTGAAAAATCACTTATCAATAAATGCTATGTTTTTGCGTATGCTATCAATCAACAAACATGTAGGATGCAGCAAACTCAGTACAGCAATAGTTGTTGTATTCCAGGTCTCTCCTCTCATGCTTCTTTTGCAGAGCCTGAATTGCATTTATCATTGTTCAACTGAGTTTTGGTGTACCTTTTACAAGAATATCACTTCTTGATGTTTGGTAATTGCACTGTAAGCTCATCTAGGCAATTTGCTAATTCACTACACAATGCGAGTGCATTCTTGTAAACTATTCAGCTACTTCAGCTATACAGAGGCAGATGGTTTCATTTGTATGTGGTCGTTAAACCACACATCCTCCTCGCTGATCGGTTATTTGAATTTGCATTTAAATGCGTTTGACCTTGAGACTTTGCGCACGCTGCCTCCTCTTTGTTGCTTCACACCTTTAATTGGCTAATTATTTTGGGTTTTGTGCTCAGCCTGCTTCATTATACTTTGTTTTTTCTTTCCAATGTGTTGCTGGTGAGAGGTGATTAGGCAGGAGATTTGTAAGTGTCGGATTTTCTCAGTAATTTTGTTTTTAAGGATTCAGTAAATTATCTTGAAATTTGGCAAACATTAGTTATTTAAATCGTAGCTTGTGATGAAGCTTTATGTTCAGTTTTGCCTGTCCTCCTACAAAGGGGTTAGAGGTTCAACATCATCTAAAATGACCAACTGACTGTAATATCTATAGTTCATTATGTTGGAATAAAACAAACATAATAAATAGTCTCTTAGAAAGTCTGCATAGGTATCACAGTACACCCCCTGATCTCAACACAAACACAGTACAGGTGGCAGGTAACAATGTGAGCCAAGACTGAAAATGCTGTATGAAATTAAAGTATTGTCGTCTGTGTTAACATAGGCTTTTGAATCTTTTGAGGCTTTAGAGACTCACAGAGGCAAAGGTGCTTTGCTTCCTCATCAACAAGGAAATCATTTTAAGATTCCTGAACCTGTGAAGTGTTCATCATTGTAATTGACAGTTACTGACACATGATCTATTCATTTTGTGGTATAGCTCACCTACCGCTGATGGATGATGACATTTGTCTTGTGCATTAGATAGAATGGCCTGTGACAAATCCTCAAGGAGGAGCTCGCGATGAGAGACGCTCTCAAATTCTGCAGAATACCAGAAAAATCCCTGTTAACCTTAAAGCTATGCATTACAGCATATTTTAATGAGTAACAAAGATGAAGCTATTTTACGGGAGAAAAAAAGTAGAGCCAGTACTTTTTTTTATCTAAGGCACAGGAACAAATATTTAGTTTGATACAGCCTGCAACTCCAGGTTTATATTATTTGTTGTTGGACTGACTCAGTTGTATAAAGACACTCACTGATGAAGACTAACGGCACCAGTGAATGAATGAACGTTAATTTAGTTAAAAAACATTCTGGCCTGCCCAGCAATACCCTGGCAGAGAAAAAAAAAACATGTAAATGATTAGCCTGTTGATGCATCTCTGTTTTCTGCAACAAATTACATTTTAATTCGACATCACACAAGGCTTGTCAGTCACCTTGGAAGTGCTCTGGTCCTCTCGATTGGGGACATTAGCATGCGGTGATGATCCCTGCAGCCCTATAAGCTTAATACCAAAGGGCTGTGGCTTGACAATAACAGTTTGTCATTTTGCTCAGCCATCCACCTGGCCACAATCCCCGGTCACAATGAGGGATGTTTATATCCCACTAAGCCGATGACACTGATAGGCAAACCCTTGTTTGATGAGGAGGCTCGTAAGCAATTGGGTTCATTTTAGGTAACTAAATATTCGAAGCAGATGGAAATTGGCCTTTTGAGGATCAGTGATGAAAGCGGTTGCAATGGCTTAGTGCAATTCAGGAGGAACCGGTCTCTGTCAGATATAAACCTTCGTCTCTTTTCACGCCCATCGTATCTGCCTTTCTCTGTAGATAAGATCTAAACACAGATTGCAGGTTTGAGGAGCTTTTCAAGCATCCTGGCTGCTCTTATTGAAGCTAATTGGTACATGATAGAAGTAAATGCAAACTGGTTTCAGTGTATTCATATGTATAGTGTTCTGAATATTGGCTGTGTTTTATATACCAGTTCAGGTGTTTAATGCGATGATGCCGTAAAAAGACAACAAAATCCAGATAAGGTTCTTTTATGCCACAGTTTAAAAGTAATGACTATTGTATTCAGGGTTTACCGTAAGACAGATAAAGGCTTATACCTCTTATGGTGAACTGGATGTGGTCTTTTCAGGCAGCCACAGCTTAACAGAACTTTTCTGGTATGGGTAAGACTTGACCATCAAACAGATAGAAGGATATCATGTGAATTTAAATATGTTCATTTAGAAGTTAAAATGGTAATAAGCAGTCTTTATGGTGGCTAAAGGACAAATGTTAAAACCTTTCCTCATTATGTGATGCAGGCCTGGTGAAGAATAACTCAAATTTAAAATGTCAAGGCACCTCTTCATCTTATTTCAACTTTTATTGGACTTTTATTAGAAATCCATCTCCTGCTGGATGGCAATTTCAAGGTGCAGGAAAAGTGCTCTTCAATTTCTCTTTTAGTTTGCTGTGTTTTGTGTTTATTATTCTGATTTTAAAACCCATTGTTGCTTTACCTTTTTAAAGTTTTATGAGATACAGACAATTTTTTTATCATCAAGCTTAAAGATCCTTTTGATAGACTGATCGATGCATTCAGACTCAGCCTCTTCATCTTGTTTACTCTCAGTGCTTCTAAGTATTGCAACTGCGAGCGGGACCATCTGGTTGTGTGTCAGGAAGTGGAAACACTACCCAGCTTACTTTTCAGCAATAGAAGAAGATTCCAGGAGACAATAATTACAGCTTTCTGAAATTAGTCTCCACAGACAGCTGACTATTTTCAAATATCTCTGTTTTCACTCCCAATTATACCAAAGTTTTAATTAATGTTTTTACATCCAGAAATCCAATATTTGAGGTATGTGTGACTCTATAAACTTATAATACTGACTTCACAGTTGCAAGCAGTTAAAATAGCACAGTGGAAGATGGCATTTAGTGACTTTAATAGTGAGCTCTTGAGATGAGTAGCAGTGTGATCACACCAAGTTAAGTAGGAGAGGTGGGATATCAGTTATAATTAGATTCATTGCTTGACTTAAAAAGGTGTCTGATTTTTGATTTGGTTCATCGTTTTTAAATACTTATTCAGTGATATTAATCATTACATTTACTGGTTCTTGGAGCTGTCATGTTTAATAATATCATGAGTTGTGATTTTTTTTTTCTCAAAACAGACATCAGATCACCAAAATGTTCCAGACTTAGAACAATAACTGGAAAAAAAATATGCAACCACAAATGAATGATAGTTGTGTCAGACAAAAACTACAGATATTTTTGACACATTTCTATATTTCGGGGGAGGAACTGCTCTTTTGTTCTTTCAGCGTACAGTCATGACAGGGAACACAGTTTTCGTGGCAACACAAAAATCCTATGAAGTAAACTTTGTCCTCCATCTCACTAATCTATGCACTACCTGAGTTTGCTTTTGTGTTGTAGTATTGCAACAATGGAAGGTGCAAGCCGTTTAACAAAACTAATGGAGAAGAGAATGACCCTATTCTCAGGGGAGCGTAAAGTCCCAAGATCAACAACATGAAAAAATAATGAGTTCAGCCTGTAAAAAGGCAACCACAGCAGAGTAACATAATGATACAGGAGGCTGGGCCCCGTGTGTATACCGGCTGCTCTTTATGGTCCTTGCATCCCTCTCCAGCTTTATTAGAATGACTGTTCTGACTGATTAGCAGACAGACCGGTATCATAATGTACAATGCCCAGTCAGTCAGCTCTGGCTTAAGAGTGTAGTTTCCTTTGAGGAGATGGGGAGGATGTCCCCCCCCCCAAAATCATTTAATGCCAGTTTAACCTCAACCATATAAACTTAAATCAATACCTTTTGATTGGCAGTGCTTATGGCATGTGAGGCCTGACAAGAAGCCCTGTAGCCAGGCACTGCATGGTGCAAAAAGTGCATTTTTCAAACCTTTTAGTTTGATTAACAGGTGACAGTGTGATTTTAATACATGTCTTTAAGTAAACACATGTACTGGACATAAACCAAAGCAAAGGACAATACATTTCATAAAAGAACTGATAGTGACTGCCAAACTTAACACCCATGCAACTAAAGTTGATGGTAAAAATGGTAAATAGGTGCATTTATGTAGCGCTTTTATCTAAAGTTTCTGTGGCTCACTCACACATTCACACAAACTCGCACACCAATGGTGGCAAGCTACCACTTAGTCTCTGTTGGCTAGTGCAACCATTAGGAGCAATTTGGGGTTCAGTATCTTGCCCAAGGACACCTTGACATGTGGACAGGAGCACTGGCCTTCTGATTGGTGAACAACCCACTCTGCCTCCTGAGCCACAGCCGCCCCAGTGGTCATCAAGGTTTAAGGTCCTAAGGTTTAATTCCAAAGTGCATATACAAATACACATGACAGCATACAGATAGCTTTGTTTTTTGTTTTTTGTCAAGCCAAGGACCTCCTGACCTAATTGACTTTACTGTGTTTCCCACATCAGAAACCAAACTTGTGTCCTTCACTCTCTTGTTATACATCAGAGGTGCTGTAGCACTAAAGGTCCTCTAGCCATCTTGTTTGTATATTAGGCACTATTTTTGGTCATCAATTCTTAATTGGACCTTCACTGGATGATGAAGGACAAGCCTGGACATTTGTAAATCAAATTTGCAAAACGTTGTCAGTCATAGTGTAAGATATCCCCAAAATGGTTGTAATGGTCATTAACTTCTGTTTATTTAGTTCTATTTCTTATTACCTTTCACTTCACCATTAGACATCAGATACCCAATGTGGCTTATTTGTTTCAAAATGTAATTTTGCTTTTTAGCTATTGAATTTTTTAAAAATTGAATTTCAGTGGGTAATACAGATTCCTTTGGATTAACAGTGTCAGAAGTTGATGGCCAGCCAAATCAGGCCAGGTACAAAAGTGTGCTGAAAAATAAAAGTGTTGCAGCACAGTGAAATATTGCTTGAACATAAGGCGGGCAAATTGTTCTCTTCTGTCATTTTTCTTTAAAAATGTTCTAAGGTAGTCACCTTAGAACATTTAGAAGAATAGAACAACAAGAATAAAGGTCTTGAACTTGATGGATGAGACTCAAGAGTTAAAGTCTTATAGATTTTGTAGGTTCGTGCAGTGTTATTTTAGCAGTCTCTTCCGGCTTTCCCTGTTTTTTGTTTTTTTTTGAGTAGACGGATGAAGGTAGGTATGGGCACAGTGAGGGCAATGGAGTGTGGCTTGCCTCAACCCTGTCACTTTGATAGAGTGAATACATTGTGAGAGATAATGGAAACTTTCTATTCAGCGAGGGCTGGAATAAAGAGAGCCTTCCTACTCATTCATCAACATTGATTACTGTACAGCCCATGGCCTGGAAAGAGCATGGGAGCACTACTTCTCACAAAGACTCTGCTGAATTGCAGGTAGAGGAATCAGAAAACAACGAAAGTGCAATACTGGCCTTTTAAGCAACATCACCCCAATTTGTTTTAAGGTGAAGCCGTACAACATCTGAAACATTGAGCTTTAGGGTTATGAGGAAGGTTGTTTCTGTACTGTGTAAAGCATTGCAGAAACAGCTTGCAGTACTTTTGCTACTGGTTTTGATAGTTAAAGAGGGCACAGTAGCTATTTTTTTATTGAATGTAGAAAGAAAGCCAAAGTTAATGGTGCATTCACTGACATTTTAGGTATAGGTACAGCCTCGAAAAAGCATGCTTTTGCCTTTAGGGACCCCGTTGAACCCTGATACTGTATGTATATTATGTTAATAAAGTCACAGTGAAGATATTACATGACATTGGCACTTTACCCGAGAGTGATAGTTTGATAGCTGCTCTGCTTCCTCTCACTTTAGGATCTTTATAGTAGGATTCACATAAAGTTGTTACGACAGCTGGCCCCAGAGGACATTTTACTATGTCACTGTGTTTTTTTCAGGGTCTGAGGTAGATTTTAACACATTAACAGGGAAATATGACGACCAAGGTCAGTGCTGATCATTTGACAGTGTTTTAAACCAGAGGTAAAAAAAAAAAAAAAGCTGTTTATGTATAAATTTTTTAAAATTCAGTTTTTTTGTGTAATTCATTTATTTTTTTTACACCATGGGGATTTGTTCTGCAAGTAAAGATAGGCTGTAATTTATATCTTTGTTGACTGGGCTTTTTAAAAGTTAAGTACATTATTCACCCAGGGGATTAAAACAGCCCATCTTCCAGTTACAAAGGATTCACCAGCGTATGCATACCTTGGTGGATATGATTGCAATTAACAATTATTTTCATTATCAGTTCTCTTTTTGATTATTCATTTAGCATATAAAGTGAAAAATGAAAACTGACATGTTCCCAGAGCCCTGGGAGACATCTTGCAATGGCGTATTTTGCCTGACCAACAGCCCAAAACCCAAAGATATTGAAATTACAGTGATATAAAACATAGAAATGCAGAAGATCCTCACATTTGAGGAGCTGGAACCAATGATTGTGTGGCATTTTTACCTGATAAATAAGGCTACTTTAGGTCAGGGTCAGAGGCAGGTGACACGATTTAAAAAATATAACATTTTTAATGTAGGTCCTGTGTTATAAACCCTTGTGTAAAGGAGCTCCTCAGTTGCTGCACCCCCCTTTTTTTCACTTCAGTTGGACTCCTTTCAAGCAAATCGGATAAAACAGGTTCTATTCAACTTCGTAGTCGTGTGTGTGGAGGTTTTACAGTCTGAGCTGCTAAATGTGAAGTACTTCAAGTTTCAAGCAACAATCGAAAACAATCCTAAAACATCTTTTTTTTTCTCTCTGCTCCTTGATGAAGCCAAGGCAGCAGCAATAGTTGTTATTATATTATGAGCAGCTCCGTTTACTTCGACACACTCCAGCAGCACTTACTTGTCAATATTCTCCCTCCTCCACCTCCCTGAAGCAGGTACTGTATGCGCTCACCTTATGGTTGAGTACCTTGTATTCTGCACCTCATTTAGAATCTGTTCTGTCAGCATTACTCAGGTGTCATGTCATATCTCGCTGCGAGTTGGCTATCACCTTAAAACTGTTTAAGCTAAACAGATCTCATTTCCTTATTCATTTGTTTGGGCCTTAGAGTGAGAGTAGCTGACTGCTGGAAATGCCTGCATCAGTGGACTGCCTATTTAACTCCCCCTGAGTGATGTTTTTTAGACCATATCCTGTAACATCCAGTCGAATACAAAACTGTTGCACAATTTTTACAAGTAGTTTCAGTCTGAAAACATGGATAAAGGAAGATATGGTAATAGTATATTGATTCATGCATTTACAGCACTAAACCCCTTGGCACACAAGTACTCAAAATTAAAACAGTTTGCAGTAAGCTACAGTCTTTGGAATAGCCATTTTCTTTGTTATCAAGAGGCAGTTTGCCTGATAACAAGCCTGGCGTGTTAGCTTAATATCATTTTACTACAGTTGTCTGGAGCATAGTGAAGGCTCTGCTCTGCCACGGCTCTATGGCCAGAGGGCCGTCATGCATACTGAACATTTCAGAAAGCAACGCTATGAAAATACAAACAGAAATTCTGGCAGGGCTGTGAATTAGAATAAAAGACAGAGGCACCATCACTCCTGACTTTCCAACGTTTAATGATAAAGTAGACGGACATGAAAACAGACATCAGACATTAAAGCTGTTACACACACGTGTACATGTGTGTGCAGTATGCTTCATTATTAAAACTGCTGCCTTTGTTTATGCTGACATTGTTTTTCTCTCTCTCTCTTGTTCTTGGACAAATTGAAGTACAGTTCTTATCAGTATGTAAAGGCCTGTTTACTTGGAATTCATAATGCGACGCGCGCCTCGACAGATATAATTACACACAGCAGACACAGACAAGAATGGATGAAAGTTAGCAAAATACATTTCTCCCCTCATGATTCACTGCATGCAGCTAAATTTCAAGGTTTCAGGCTCTGCGAGGGGAAAGCTTTCTTGGTGACACGTCTTGGCAGTAATGCCGCTGCAATAGTTTACAATCAGAACAATAAGAAATCTTGCTGAATAAGCTGTCATGTGTTTATATGAGGGTGAGACCCGTCTGCTCACCCTGTTCAGCTGAAGTCTCAGCATAAAGCTGGCTCACTGACAACCCTTTGAGTTCACACAGTTTTCCTAATTCTTCTGGGGGGCTTTTTTGTTGGTTATTCAATTGATAGGTTCTGTGATCTCACAGCAGCAAAGTTATAATAATAAAAGCACCTATAGAGCTCTGTTGAATTATTTTTTTATTTCATTTAAGAAGCATAAATTCATTAAATAGCATCTAATGGTCGCATAGATTCATCTTAGGAAATCAAGACAACATATGTTCATGAAATTTCTGCACTAACTACAAGTTAGACTTTAAGTACAAACCTGTAGCCAGTGCCCTCACTGTGACAGGTACAAACAAAGATGTGAGTATGAAAATGAAGAGTGATCTCTGTTACAACAGCTGGTACTTGCATATAGTACATGTATTGGGCTGATTGGTTTGACTGTTTAGCATAATGCAAGTATTGCAAGGTGGCAATTCCCGGGAGTAAAATTATTTTAGAGGAGATGGCGGCCAGATGCATATGCAAAGATTCAAATGTGGCTTTCTGCAAAGTGGGTGTCAGTTCACTTGTATGAGCACCTCGACACAAACACTGAAATGGGGACAGAAAAGTCGAAACACAACAAGCAATCTGGCACAGAACCAGTGCAAACATGTTTTTCTCTAACGGTTTTTAATCTCAAAAACATACCTTTAGTAAGAACAACAGAAGCTATTTCAGGCTGTCAACAGTTAACAACACTAGAATACTGTATTGCTGGAGTGATGATGTTATGATATCAAGACATAGGGCCAGAGTGAGATACAGTATCTTGCTTCCTCCTCATCTATACAGCTCACGCCGTGATGAACTTATGAAGTCTTATCTGGCTCACCAGGATATAGAGATCGACTTGCAGACTCGGGCACAATGACATAAAGAATTGTATTTGCCCTTGAAGGTGGGAGAATTTAGCTCAATACAATATGGAGTCAAATCCATTATAGATCTGACTTTAGAGTAAATGCACATACCATATGTCACATAGCAAAAATGACCATTTCGAGCCCTTGTTTGTATTATTTTACAAGCTTCTTGTTAATGGTAATCTTGTAAAATGATGGATAATAAGGTTTAAAGATAATTTGCATGTTTCCCGGTAGCCTGTGAATAGGTGTGCTGCAGTCAAATTTCAGCAAGCTACTGTGGGTTTATTAAACATGCTGGATACTGGGTGGGAAGACAAATATGTCCTTCACACAGAGGATTAGATATTATCAGCTTGTGTTTCCCACAGCTAGCCCAGCCCACTCAGTGTAAACTTCAGGACTGCATAGTTAAGCAAACAGAGAAGCCTGGAGTCAGGCATGGCCGTTGGCAGGCTGTGGATGAGCAAAGACTCTGGTAGGCAGGTAGAAAGGGCAGACATTTACCTTTTTAATGCAGCATGTTGTTTTAGAGTTTCACTTTTGTGTAAATGTCAGTTTGCCTGTTAAATGAGGAAAGACACATCATTGATTAGCTTTTACTTTCACTGCTTAATTATTCAGTTACACTTCCACATTCATTCAGTGTCATTATCATTTATGTACTCATGCACATGCTGCTGTCATAGTTTTCTACTGTAACATTGGTTTCTGCCTCAAGCAGGATGCTTAAAAGAGAAAAAAACTCCATTACAAACTGCATAGTTAGGCCTATTATTGCTCTCTGTGAAACAGCTCTGTGTGCGAATGCTTGCACTTTCATCTGAATAAAAAAGACTGCACATAGAATGTGTCACTTATTTTAACGTATGTGCACCATATCACCATCTATTAAAATTTCTTTCAAGCTAATCACCTTTACCAACAAGCAACATTTGCAGACAAAGCCTCACTAGGGCCACACAGTACACTTCCTGGTATTTAGTTGGCCAGGAAACAAGGAGCTGTAATTGATGGAGCAGGTCAGCCTGTCCTGGTAGCAGGCTGGGCTGGTCTACATAGATAGCAACATACAGCAAGCACACTGAATATATAAATGATAAATTATTTTTTAAGAGCAATTAGCAGGAGGAATGTAATGATTAGTTCTTTTGGATCTTTAGATTAATTGAAAGCTGCTCCTTTTGAATGAAAACTCACCATATATGACACACACTTTGTGTTTGTTTTGATGGTGGTGATAATCCAGGCTTTGTTACTTGGCTGTATCAGCGCCAGCGTGAGCTCATCATTAATGAGGGTATCAGATGATGTAACCGACAGGTGACAACGAGGCTAACTCTGCTGCAAATGTACTATTCTAAAGCTTTGTTTCTGCAGGCATAACAGAAGGTACACCACAGCGCTTTCTTCCTTTCTAATTAAGTTTGTTTGTTGCGCTGGGATCTAGGGCTCGCCTGTCATGACCACCCACTGGAAATTAAACTTGTCATACTTTCTTCAATGCCACATTCACTTGATGAGATAAAAAAATTAGAGCGTACGTAGGTGCAAAGACTTACTAAGATAAATCTTACTGAACTCTCCCATTATGTGCCATGTGGGATGCAGAGATTAAATCTGCAGTTGACTCGTGGGTTTATCAGCAGTCACATTGCCCTTGGCGAGGCCTCCTGTTGCTTGACTTAAGCACCACTTGTAGCCATGTTTGTCTTTCTTGAAAAGATATTAGCCTTTATAATTGAGACAAGAGAGTTGTCATCCAGGCCTTGATGTCCCATTTCAAGGCTACTTCTCAGCAATCTGCCAAGCAAATTAAGTTAATTTTTTGAATGCAGGATCGCAGCCATGATCATCATAAGCACTCAGCTCTCAGTCTTTCTCCATGGTGTAATGGCGGCGCGACCAACATTTTAGGTGGCCTCTCCTAGTTCCGACTATGCAGTGTCCTTGTCCATGTCTACGTCTACGTCTATGTCATTGTGTGGGGTGCAAGGAAAACGTGATCGTCAGTTTCTTTCGGACATTCGTCACAAAGACTTTTGCCACGAGAAATACTGGCTGGGAGCTAAATCAGCTGAATGAGCTTGGTTTGCTACACCCAGTGGAACCGTAGGCAACCACGGCCTTGCCTGAAGCTGTCCCGGAGAGGAAACATCGAAAGTGATGTGACAGGATACGTAAGCCGGGCAAGCCCGGAGAAGTGCAAGCTACGCAAACTGCTAACCCTTACAAACCGGTACTTCCAACAATAATGCTGAGTAATGTTCATTCTCTGGACAGCAAAATGGATTATTTAACCCCCCCATCAGTGCGGGTCACTTGTTGACATGCACCAGCTGTCAACATCAAATTGAAGCATGCACTTTTTCTCTAAATGCACTTCAGTGCACTCCGCTGCTAACTGTTTGTCGTTTTTGTTTTTTTTTTCCTCTTGGGATTTATGTTTTTTAATCATTTTTTAATGTAATTTTTCAATATATATCTTTATCCTTTCTGTTGTTGTTGCGCTGCTGTGGGCTGGGAAGAACAGCATTTTGTTTTTTTTATGTATGCAAGTACACAATAAAATGAATCTAAATCTTGAATCTTGAATCTTGAAATACAGGTTTTTCAGTTGCTGGAATTTCTCACAGTTTGTCTTCTATCAAGTTTAGATAATCTCATTCAGCCTGCTATAGTGTCTGTCTCAACAGTCATTGGATGTGCACACTGACAGATCTATCCATGTCAGAAAAACTATCTTTAATACATTTTCCATGATAAAGTTTTTCATATATCCTGTTTTCACCACTTATAGTCATTTAATTGCAGAAATGATTGTCATTGATTAGAGTTAAGTCTGCCACCATTGATATTAGTCGGTGGTGGCAGACAACAGATGATATCTGTCTTACCTGATTGTGGGAGGCTTATATAAACGACCCCATTACAATCAAGGAGATTGAGCAAACTTTAGATTTGTGTTGAAGCTGGAAACTCTGTCTCTATTAAGTGCACAGTTTGACCTGGAAATCACCCAAAATAATGATTGGAGGGCTCTCAGAAAAGTCTGCATAACATCTTATGCAATTTAGGGACGGCAGCTTCTCTCGAGCTGAGCTGGAGTTGTAAGTCTTTATGAACAAAACTGAAAGATAGAAATACAACTCTAGTTAGACGTTTTCTTACCTTCATTAAAAACATGTAACTGTGTCATACTGATGGGACATTATAACCTACAAAACAGTGCAAAGTGTCATTAACTGAACCAGTAAACATTTCAGTAACTTATTTCAGCTAGAAATGTAATGCAGTGGAGGGATGCTATGGTTACATAATGACTCCAGAGAAAGATGCACTCTTGTATTTTCTGTATATTTATAGCATAACATGTTGCACTTTCTGGTAGATTAAAGTGATTCATGATGTCTCATGAAGTTCATTGGTAATCAAGGGTATTTTCTTGTTTACTTCATTGTTTTGTGTTTTGTTCACAGCACTCCCTCGGTGTAACATTAATTGCGTAGTATTAACTTGCTTCCATGCATAGTGCCAATTTTTTTTTTTTTCATTCAACAAGAACAGATTGTACTTATGGATATATTTATGAAGATGTGCACTGAGTAATCCTGAAAACCACACCTAAGAAAGAGCAAGTTCTGTCAGTTTTGGTCAGTTATTTTACAGGTGTAATCATCTGAAATTTCTAGTATGCAGAAAGGCAATATGCTGTGTGATAATGCCCTCATGATGTAATTTATATGTCTCCATGCAGTGCTTTAAATGAGTCATAACATTTCATTACAGATTAATAATTCATTGTTTTATATATATTTGTCATGCCATTGTGATCTAATTCTAATTTTGATACAGGTATGTCTCTTAATCTGTAATTCAAGCACAATATTATATATATAGTGAATTTAGATTATATTATAATACATAGAAAATTCTACTGTGAATATTTTTTTTAATAAAAATAATTTTGAGTTATTGTGAAGGCAGGATAAAAGAAATATTCTCATTGGCATCAGTACAGTTGTAGATAAAACTGGAACATTTCATTACGTAATGGCAGGTAAAAGATGCACAACTATTTTGAAAAACATTTAGGAAAATGGTCCACAGACCTGTTTCGGTTTGAATGGATGTCCATGACTCTTCTCCCCTGCAGTGACTTCGAAAAAAAGTATTCTTACATTAGCTGGATAAATTGCAGAACACCTTGTTGCTGGGCAGTTTGTTGGCAGCCCAGTGATAAAGCAGACAGTTCTGAGATGAAATCACTGTGCAGAACATCACTTTCTATATTGAATTGAGTTATCCAACTTTGGCAACATGACATTACCAAGAAAGTGAGTTAAGCCTGTAAGGCTCTTTAAAGTGGTTTATTATCTGTTTCATCTATATTTTCCAATGTCTAAAGCACATGCCAGAGACAACAGCTGTCATAGTCATTTTAGATTTGGTGCCAGTGACTGGCGTTAGGGCACTAAAGCTGGTCAGAGTATCACTGCAGTCCTTTTTAGACTAGACAGATGGGTGTGAGTCATAAGGCAAAGATTACGCCAACCAGTAAATGATGAAATGGCGATGGGTGGGAACTTGTGAAGCATCCCATTAGCTATGTGGTATAACTGTTATCATCCTAATTACTTTTTCACTTTGGGATCGTTAGGAAATGATGTCACAATTTTTAGCTGAAGAGCTGGTAGGGAAAAAATGACTGACTGCTGGAATCAGTGTTTTCTGTAATGAAACTCTATTCACTTAAATAGAATATGAGGAAAAAAGATCCATCCGTTATCAGTAAGTTGCTGTGGCCTCATGTATATTTTCAGTATAGTACATTTTCTTAAGACTATTCAAACAACTGAAATAAATAAATAGAATAATACAGCTCAAATGCACAACATATCAGCGTTTAACTGATGTATGTTTAAAAATCCTTTTGGATTCCTTATTCAATTATGCTTGAATTGTCAAGGGCTATGGGGAAATGATAGTCCACTGATGTTGAATAATTAGATTAGGACAATAATAGGATTCAATATATTTCTTTGTCCTCTGTGGCAGATATTTTAATAGGAGTTGAGACCCTACCAGGCCATTAGCCAGATGGGTCAGAGCAACTTAATCTCCAAACAATGTCTTCAATGGAGCAAATGACCTAATTAGCTTCATAATACAGGACACCCCACACAGTGAGTCGCAAATGAAAAGATGAAATTGTAGTTCTCTATTAAGTGTAATTATACTTGCATGTTTGATTTGACAGCAGTAAAACAGATAACTCTTGTAAAGCACAATGACACATCCTGTCAAACTAAATACTCTAAAATATAATAGTTCTAAAATCTAATCAGCAATTATTTTATGATTACTGACCCCTTTGACAAACTCAGAAACGAATAAAAGGCTCTAAAATAAACTTTTTCTCTCAAATTTTCTGATAGATGTGAACACAGAAAGACTGATTAAGAGGTGATAACCTGCTCAGTTAACCTCCATTCAGTTTGTTAAGTCATTTTGAAAGGAGTCCTCTCCAAAAAGCATGTCAAACCCCCGTGGGTGCCATCATGGAGTACAGTTCATCTGGTGGTGTAACATGGATAATTTGTTTTGAGATACAACTGATTAGCTTTTATTTACTGAAATTCAGTCTGTTTAGACAAGCAGCTCTGATGATTCAGGAAGTACAATATAATGGGCTCAACACATGGTGAGAAAAAAGGAGAAAGCCTGACGAAACACGCCGCCCCCGTGTGATGGACTCGACGATTGGCATGGGATGAACGCTGGTGAACAAACAGTTGTGTTAGAAAAGGAAAGAAATATTATTGGTATGTATTTGTGGAGTGATTCAGTTTTTAGTTAGTTACTCATAATTATCACCTTTGTCCTTTTTGAAAGAATTTTAAGGGCATTTTTAACTTTATTTGATAGTATGTGTACACAAATCACAAATTTGCCTCACTCTTGTTTCATTGGAAATAGAAGAGGCGTTTTCTCAATCCCATAATGCCCCTTGTCCTAATGCCCCCATGACTTATACTGCCCACTTAGATTGTACTCATTAATTTAAAGGAAAGATCCATTCCCAAACAATTAAAATTTGTACTCAAACACACACACACACACACAAAGAAATTAAGTGATGCAACTTTTTCCAGACTGGTATGTGATTTATGATCAGCTGTCATCCAAATGAGGTCAGCTGTAATTCAACTGTAGTTATCCAATTATAACACTGGAGGTGCTGCAGTATGCGTCTGTTCCGTAAATCTTAGGAATGCACATAAAACTGTAAAAAAATAACCAGTGAGGAAGAGAAGTTGTGCGTGCATGACTGCGTGTGTGTTTTCAGCTAATAAACCAGCCACAAACAATGGCTGTGATGCTGACAGACAGTGGCTATCTGTCCCATTTATGAGCATGAGGGACTGTGGGAATTACGCATCTTTACACTCACCTAACAACCACCCACAGTCTTGTTTGACATCACCTCATGTGGCGTACGGTTAGTTATGACTGAATTGTGTTTAACTGGGGAAATGGTTGCTTAATTTGTGAAACATTTGTGAAGAGACATTGCAGGCAACCAGGATGTTCAGAGCAGGTGTCATTTCCAGTTGAAGTGGCCATTTTGAGATAGTTTTACTTTTGTTGTTTGCCTCTCAGTTTCTTTAAAATACCAGACCAACTGAAAAATTGTCTGCAAAAATTAAGAGCTGTTTCTGTCAAATAGATACTGCTAGATACTGTCAAATAGAAAAAGAGAAACAGGTTTGAATCATTAAAGATGACATTAAAAATTACTTATTTAAAATTTAGTCAGGTTTTGGTTTTTAGTTATTTTTTAAAGTCTTTTTTTTAGCCGTGTGTGTGTGTGTGTTTTCCTTTTATTTTAGGTTTTGGCAATCAGGAAAAGGAAAATGCATTTGATCTGTGGATAGTAAATATGAGGAGCTGTTTTGAAACGTGTGTACATGTGTGTCAATGCAATCTGTAATTAAAAATGAAAACAGACATTTTCAAAGTGTTGTATCTTGTATTTCTGGGCACATTTTGTTGTTTGACGGTGTTTTTCTCTTTTTAACTTGCCGATTACAGACAAGGTGATTTCATGTTATATATTGAAAGTACATGCAAGTCACATTCATCGCCCTTAGGCATAAACGTAAGTGTGAATGATTGTCTGTTGTAGCCCTATGATTAACTGTTGAGTCGTCCATTGTGTTTCCCCGCCTTTTGCACAACGTGTGCTGGGATTGTCTCTGTGACCCTGAATAACAATAAGGAGGTGAATGAATTATTTATTTTATATTCATTTTTCCATCTGATTGAACCAGCTATGTACTATAGACAAAAGTGCATTTTGAATGTTATGCATCATTCTCTCAAATGAATGATGAGGATTTTCTTTCAATCCAATTAGCCAAAGTCTACATCTAAAGCATCCTCGGTTGGCGACTAAGCTCCTCTGATTTTTTTGTATGTCCTTTGTCTACTTCAGCTGTTGGATATTGTGCCAAATCTGTTGTTGGTATAAAATGTAACATCTCAATCATATGCCAAAAAACAAGCAACAGAGGAGTAACCACAGGACTGATCTTTCACTCCAATGGAGCAAAATTTACTCGGCTGCCTTCCCAGTGTGAAGGAGGAATCAAATACAGTATACCCTTTCCTCTGTGTGTGTGTGTGTGTGTTTTTACCTGTAATTTGGTATTTCTTTGTGGTAAAGTTATTTTCACTGTTTGACTTGCTTGAACACCAGCATCCTTAAAGGTTATTTTCTTCACAATGTAATGTTGCAGTTTGGGATATTCTACAGCAAATCCCAAACTGCAACATTGCATTACCAAAAGCCACTGATGTGGGAGCATGTTTCTTTCTTTTTAGAATAAAATTGCCATGATCATCATGTGTATCGGTTGAGATTCCACATTTCTTTGTCAATGTCCTTTTTAAAAAAAAAAAAAAAATCCATCCATGGATCATAGATTATTTATTTATTTATATACTCTGAAAACAAGATCCATTTGTTTTGACAGATGCTTGTTCTGGGGCAGCGGCCAAAGCTCAGCTTGATTTTCTGGATTGTCACGCAAGACTTGTGGCTCATACTTTTGTTGTCAGACAAACAAAATTGTTCATTTGGCACATCGGTGAATAATTATCTCTCCTCAAAGAGATGTAATTGTTGAACTTGTTTTGGTTGTAGGACATAGATTTTTGTTGGGAACAGTGCTTTGGCTTCCTTGTTAGTTTGGCTGTCATATAAAGCCCAGACATAGCTCTAGTGCTCTTTTAAAATATCTTGGAAGGCTACTGCAGAAAGATGAATTCAGATTTGATTCCAGGGATTTCTGGATGGCATAATCACAAGAATTACAGCATATTTTCAAAGATAGTAGAAGTTTTCATTTGCTGCAGGCACAATGTTGTGTGTTTGAGCTGATGTTGTGTTTTGAGCAACAGAATGAGTTGTGGGAGGTTTAAGCTAGCCGATCAGGGCTCCCTTGAGATTTGACAAGTCATGCCCTTCATGCAGAAGCTGTTAATTATGTGTTTAATCGTTTAGGATGTCTTTACTTTCAATCTTAATAACTCACCCTTTCCCCTCAAGCACTTAGCAAACGCAGTAGATTAGCAGTCATGTTTGAAGGTATATCTCTAAAGGTGACGGCAATGTCATTTTTCACGGGGCATAAAAATTGGTGCCAGGCAGAGATTTTATGTGGGCTTATAATGGAATCAAAATGCATGTGATTTACAAAGCGGAAAGGAAAGTAGAAACACATCTATTTACTGTTGCTGGAACAGCCCCGAGTGATCAGATTTAATCCTCGCAGGTAGCTAATAAGCTTTTATCACAGAGGAGGTTTATTCCTTTCTTTGTGCGGGGATGGAGCTGTTAACGAACACACTGCTCTCCTCTCTGACAGGGGTGTGTTTATTCAACTGTTAACATCAATTTAAAGGTCCTGCCTGCTCTAAAAGCCTCTTAACAGAGCAACAATGCACAAATGATGCTAGGTTGATAGAGCCTTAAAATTAGACAACCAATTCTTATTAATTCCTTGTTGACACTGTTTTTCTGCAGTGAATGAATGATATTAGCTGGTTTCTCAAAAGTAAGATCTGCTTTATTTAGTCAGGGGTTTATCTTCTCTGCAGTTTACAGTCAAAGCTAAAATTCATTATTACCCCAGAGAACATCCAGAAAATGTGTTGTAGTCATTTTTTTTTTTTTCCACCAGCGATCCCCATTTTTGGATTGAATGCTGCTTCATTGTCAAGTCTTATTTTCTTAGCTTTGATAACGTTGAATGGTTGCAAAGCTTTTTATCCACACAGATGTTTGCAGCAGCAATCAGTAGTTAACAGTTCACACAGCCCTGCTTCGGCAGCTGGCGTTACCTCTGAGGACTGGTCCAATCACAGGAGGCTTTCATGTGTCAAAGAATTTGAATAGTGACCTCTGTGACTCAGTGGCACGCTAGAGATGTGTTCTGCAGGTTGCAACGCTAATCTTGGCTGAAGTCTAAACAGGGAATTTATTAGCACTGCTGCGTACATGCATAACAAATTCCCATCTCAGCCACATTTTAAAAGCTTTTGAGTATTCTGGAGGTGTCGGCAAGGATATTTGGAGGTGAGTTTAATTAGAGCGCAACTCCCCTCTGCAGTGCTGGCAAAAGAATGCATAATAGCTTGAAGACACAAGAAAGCCGCTTTATAAGCTTGTCATGGTTTTGATTTCTTTAGTTGAAGTCTTCAATCTATTTTGTCTGCAGCAAATCAGTGCTATCATTTACAAGCAAACAATATTGGTTTATGCAGGATAATATGAAACTAAATAACTTTCTGTGACGGGCAGAAGTGGCAGACATTTAATAACCCTGCTTTAGTCCACATTCTGATGTACTTCACGTAGGGCTGGGCGATATAACTGAAATATTTATCACAATAAAATGTTTAATTTCAGTCTATCAGTAATTATTGATAATGTTTAATGACCTATTTTTAATAAAGACCAGGAGAAAAAAGGTTGAATTTAACCACTTTATTCATCAAGGCACACAGGTGATACTTTTAATGTTAATACAACAATGAAAAACACTATTTTTCTGTACTTTTTTCTTCCTACCTTCTGCACTCATTTTCTTACTCCACACTGTTTCTGTCGTTGTGTCACATGTCGATGGTGCAACTGAACACACCTGCTACATGATTGGCTGTTTGCGTGTCACTCGTAGCATGCTCCATTATCAAGGTTGTTTATGAGCTTAGGAGGGAGCACACTTGGGGTTTGTTCATGCAACCAAACTTTGTGTATTCATTATTCTGCTTTCATGGCGGTTTGCATTTAATGCATTTAAGTGAAAATATTGAACATTCTATCGAACAATTTTCTTATTGCTATTGATCAAGTGTCTACATCGTTTTATCGCCCTGGCCTAGACTATATGTCAACCCCAGAGTTTTTTTTTTTTTTTTTTTTTTTGCGTGTGTAGTTTTTGTTTGGCAGGAAATACTCCTGCCAAACAAAAAAATATGTCTGTGTGCATCTGTACAGTATGTAAATGCAGTGTTCAAATATGAGAGTAAGTAATTGATTTTTCTTTTCCTCTGGGAAAGAGCCAGCAAGAGTCTGCAGCATGACAACACAAAGGAAGGGTAATTACTGGTCACGTATATCTTGGCCAAATGTTGGCTCCTCAAACATCACATCAAGTAATGGAAGTGGGCCAAAGAATAATTCATTATCATGCAGCTGACGAAGCCATTCCAGCCTTGACCTTATAGTAATATAGGAACATACATATTATACTTTGTATTAGGGTTCAAATAACAGTGAATAAAATGAAAAACATTTTAAATACATAAACTAGGTGATTGCTAGATTAAGGAATTATTCATGTGTTGGTGTATAAGTCTGTAAGTAGGTGGTCTCCTCTTTTCAGTTTCAGTAAATTTCCAAGACCTCATAGGGTGATATTGCTACATTGAGCTCCACTAAAAGCTGATAACTGGGTAAATGGAGTTTTAATATGATCACGGGGAAGATTCCTCCTGTTAAAGATTTTCTGTGAATTGCGGAAAAATGGAGCACACCTGTGAGAGTGAATGACAATCTTTTTCTTAGATTAGCCGGTGAGGATTAGGAGCGATGAGCTCTCCCTCTCAGCTCAAATATGGAGATGGCAGAGTGTCGGTTAGTGAGAACAGCCTGTTTCTTCACAGCTCTTATCGAGATACAGGGCAGCATGTGTAAGCTTTCTGACACTGGCCTGATGCTATTCACCTTTTGTAGGTCTTTTTATAAAACCCTGCTGAGAGATTTTCATTATTCAGAAGTGAGATGATTGAGGTTTTGTAATTACTTTGTGTATTAGTAAAATATAACAGTCAAGGACATCTGTTTTGTTCTGCCAACATCCCTATTTTGAGAATAAAAAGGTACAATAATTACTATTTTTACTGTCCCATGGCACAAAATGGCCTTAATACTGAATATCTGGAGGGTTTGATTGGGTCGTTACCCAAGCCTTAGTAATGACTTTGCTACAGTGTGAGATTTGCTCCTTTATAACTCATCTTGACATGAGTATATTTCTCCTTGTACAGTGATAGATACAAACCTCTATTTGAATCTTATTAGCCTACTTATTCATCTCTATTGCCAATGTGTGACTACAGAATAATAAGTAATGTTATTGTAACCAACTGTTATTGGTTCTGCCTCTTTGAGTCAAAGTCACTACATAAATACTGACATGTTAAAGGGTCAGTTCACCCAAATCATTAAAAAAACACATTTCTTCAATTACCCCTGGTGTTACACACCCCTAGTGCCATGCAGTTTCACCTGCTGAGATGTTTAAGTATGTCTTTGACATTTCTGTAGCTTCCTAAACACAATAGAAGTGAATGATTTTTTTGTGGCACTAAAATCCTCAAAATATTATATTTGAAACATTGAAACATCATTTCTAGAAATAGTGCCATGGTTACTAAGGATAATCCACAGACTTCCCTGTGAAAAGTTTTCATTGGAACTACTTTATACTAAGAAATAGTCCCCATGAAAACTGAACTGACCCTTTACCATTGCTTTTCTTCTGCATATAAAACCTTTATTGTAACTAAATATATGAAAATGAAATAGTTATAACTTGATTGACCTTTTTTTTAAAAAAAAAAGTTCATTGTTTGCTACCCTGGAAATGAAAATTCAATTAAAATAAAACACATAGCCAGCACCTTCGTTACTTGCCACATGAAGTCATAATGAAACTAGAGGTCCCATTATTCTCCTGTGTTTGCTCCAGGTCTTACTGTATCCATGTTTGACAGAATTACTCCATTCCAAATTTTACACGTAACTCGTGGAGCATTTTGAAGGGGGACTGAGAGCGCTGCTGTGTTCTGTATTGAACATTCAACATGGAAGCAGAACAGAAGGGTGACCTCTCTCTCCATCACTCTCCTGATGTGGCGTTCAGGTATGAATCAGACAGCCAGCTGTGACGGCTGATCATGGAAGCTGTCAGGCAGAGAACTTTTCAAGGCAGTCCAGGTTCATCGCCAACTGCTTCCAAGCAAGATTGATGCCAGGGCTGCGTTGAAGGATTGCTCTCTGGTGCAGTCATTGGGCACGGAGATTGAGGCTCACCCATGGCAGAGCAATGGTGACATGACTCATCACCGGAGAATTATATGGAGAGAAGGGAGATGGAAAACACAAGGCCCCTATTCAATCAATCCTGTTTACTGGAAATTCAGAATGAGCTCCAAATGGGAGGATCAGAATACAGTAAAACAGGAAGCCTGGAGCCCACCTGCTTTTTATGCCATTTGTTAGACAGTTTTGTTTTATACTGAACATTGCTTGATGTGCTGAATAGCACAGCATCCCAGTGGTTCACAAACAAACAGCAAAAATAATTGCTTAAACAAACAACAAGTAAGCCCCAGTCCCCCATGCGTTTCACCGTTTTGTCCAACGGATGATAGTAAACCCTAGTTAGATTCTGTAGATGGAGCAAACAAGCAACAGGGGCTTAAAAAGATGCATTTCAGCAGAAATGTGGCGGTTCAGCTGAAGCAGGATTCCGAGTACACAGTTGTTGTCCATAATAGGCTTGTTTACCAGTGCATGGTATGGGTGGAGTACTGCAATGTCATTGTGCCATAGAGAAATGTCAAATGCTGTGTTAATATTTGGATATGGTGCATCCATAATGTGGCTCATGATAAGAAAGGCATTTGTATTCTCATTCTCAGGCTGATACAGACTGATTGTCGTTGCCCGTATTTTATTCAATAATAATTTTTCAGGAAAGATAAAAGCATTGTCATTCTGTTCCGACAAAGTTTTTGAAATATCAAATAACCACATTACGTGCTTCATTTATTTTTTTCTGGTCCATCATTTTTTACTTTCATCCCCTTAGCATTTTATTTTACTTCACAAAAACAACTCATGCCCAATGATTTTTTTTTTCAAGTATAGATGGACTTCCCAGACAATTATTTCACCGGAGTGAACAATTAAGCCTCTAAACAAATTCCTTATTCCTACCAAGGAGGACTGAAGGTCATCCATCTGTCTGGCTCTATTTTTTTCCTGTGCTTTGTTGTTAAGTTGCTTTTCCAATATGTGAGGAGAGTCATTCCGTTCAATACACTGCCTGCTCCGGCACTACTGCTCGGCACAGTGATAAATCACAACACAGAGAAACAGAACTTTATTTGCATTCAGCTTCCATCCACTTTTGAAGCTGCAGATTTGGAATTGAATTTTTTCCCCTCCCAGCTCTCTTTCTCTTCAGTAAGAGGCTATGATCTCAGAGCTCTGAGCTATCTACCTTGTTTTTCTGGGGAAACCTGATTCAGCTTGAATCTGTTAAAGCACAGTGAAGATTTGCATATCCATATAAATGCCACTTGCAGGTTTCTCAGCTCAATAACAGGAAATCCATGGGGGGGAAAAAATCAGTTTTAAAGCAGTCGTCTTTCAATCTAGCTAAAAAACATTAGAAAGCGTATGGTCATTTATGTCACCATAAGTTATGGTGATTACGGTGAGAGGAGAGAGCGGCTGGGGCATGCCCAGAGGATGCAACCCGCCACCAGATTTTGGAAGATAAACAGCAGGGCATGTGGCAGGATGTTGACTGGCTCCCTCCTGGCTTTGCAGGCTGCAAAGGGAATCTATCACGTCAAAGAGGCCATAGCCTCCAGCACACTCCAGATTGCTCCCTGTGCATAGTACGTAGCCACACACACATACAGACTCACACAAAGCATGCCTCCTCAAGGGCTGGCCCCTTCCACTTGACCGCTCTCGGTGGCAGAGAGGGTATATACTCCCTGTGACAGTGGCACTCTGTTGTCCTCCTGGAGATGGAGCTCAGCCCCTCCAACCTGCCTCGCTGCCGAGAGCTGGCCCGCATCGAGCCTCGTGTGCTGTGACCTTCATGTCCTACAAGCAGAGGTGAAAAGCAGAGCAATCCTGGAATGACACCTTCCGTCAAGCCTAATGCCAGACGATGTTTCCTCTATTTACTTGTTCTGAATGAATTAGAGATCATTTATATTCATCTGTGAGTCAAATGAGTCAACAGTGTCGCCGGTGTAGAGCCAGGCTAATCTGCTTTGCTCGATCCAGTTTGAAAATGACTGACAGAGTGCTGATGAAGCCCGTGGAGAGCTCAGGTCACTGGTTGATTTGAGGATGCAAAGTGTTTGAGTGTGGGAAACTATTTTGATTAGTTAATTTTTTTTTCGATGGTAATTTATCCTCACCAGGGATTCATATTAAGGATGTGTCCTGCATTTCTATAATGCCATATTCTTGCCATGTTGAATATAAACGTAATTATTAATTATTATTAATAATTAAATTAGTACATGTGAGTAATTTAACATATTAACATGCAATATATTAGCATTTTAAAAATACATAAAACCTTAAAAGTAACAATCATGTACTTTAAAAGTGTGAACATGAACTCATTCAGTGATAAATTTGAATTTCACGTTTTCCTGTACATTGTACTATTTGTAAGCTGCATAAAAATTAAGAGATTACCCTAATTCTCAAGAGACATCAAGACTCTAAAACTAGATACTTCTGTGGATGGACTGCACTGTTGCTGCTTCACCATGGATTTACATTACTTCAACACAATCAAGGACAGAAAGCATCACTTGAACAATGGTTTTCTTTTTGATGATTGAATTATTTTTTTTTACAACGTGAGCAGGAACGTTTAGAGGAAATACAACAATATACAACATACTTGGAAGCTGGTATAGGGGTTTTAATACAGCACTTTTTCTGAATACAAACACATAATAATAAGCATATTTTCATTTGAGTACAGGTCAACAAATATTGTATTACGTGAGAGAGTAAGTGTATGTGTTTTTGCAGTAAGATGATAAACAGCAGGAGGACTTCAGTGTGAAGTTGGTTGGTTTTCCAGCCAGTAAGAATTAATTAGCAGTACATACAATTACAGTACTGACCAGCGACTCTCCCTCAGACCAGCTTTATGCACACTGTTTCCCAAGAAATAATGAAAATATGAGAATCATCTAATTAAGATATGGGTCAAGTAAAGGTCCATCATCTACTTATATAGGATTCATTCTTTTTTCTTTTTTTAAAATTCTAACTGGTACCGTACTTTCTTAAATTTGTCACCTCGTAGTATGATTGTGTGGACCGATGTTTAAAAATTATTTTACATGTAAGCCAGTGATCTTGTGTTGTTTTGATGAGCAGCTATACATATTCCTGTCAATGGTCACACTACTCCAATGATCGACACTCAGTCGATGTAACGTACCAGCAAAGACATGAAACAAGAAGACTATTAGGCAGTGTAAACAGGGGTGTAAATTATGCAGATCCCAAACTATTTTAAAGGAAGGAAATTCCTTCAACACATTTGTTAGATCTTTGGTTGCTCATTTCAGTCACAATATCACTGAAAAAAAGGTGAAAAGTTATTTGGGAACACATGTCTAAATGTGCTGTGAATTTAGTGGCATCAAGTGAAAGGGACTTGGCAGAAAACATAGTATTCATAAGTACAGAAAATAATATTCATAAGTATGTGTTAATTAGTGTATAATCGCCTGAAAATAAGAAACATTGTGTTTTCGTTACCTTAGAATAAGCCCTTTATATCTACATAGTTGCACCTCCATTTTTCTACAGTAGCCCAGAATAGACAAATCAAACACTGGATCTAGAGAAGGCCTTTTGCGTTTTTCACAAGTTTCAAAGCCACTGTAGGTTCTCCTACACGCTTGGAAAGGGAGGGGTATTCAGTTGGTTGCAATCTGCAACCTCAGTGCTAGATGCCACTAAATCCTACACACTGGACGTGACATCACCTGGAATCGCATAATGAGATTTACCATTAACAACATGTTTTCCCTACCCTACCATCAAACATCATTCATGTTAGAGGTTGAAGGATGTCAGAATCCAGAATCATCATAAAGGCAGGGAGTCCATATAATCTTCCAGTGTACTATTAATTTAACACTGCCCTTGTGAGTCCAACAGAGAAGTTTCTCGTAGCAGACCTGAAGCTTGACTGCTCAGTATAATTAAAACTCTGGAAAGTTTCTTGATGGGATTACACTGTCTCAGCACAGCAGCACTGGTTATAGGATTTTCTTTGGAGTCACAAGTTACTTAAGTCATTAACATCACCACCTTCACATACATGGTTTTATGCTCTGCTGGCCTTAGCACCATTAAATACATTAAGCATGCCGTGATTAGATCTTGAGTGAAGGCATTATGTGAGGAATTGATTTGATCCGTTGAATAATCATTCTAGCCCTCCTTGAATATAGTCAATACAGTGGGCAGTAATGAGTAGCATGCAGGATTGCATTAGAGGTCCCCCGACACTTCACTGGGTCCCAGATTGCTTTGGGCACAGACATCCCTCCTTACTAGGCCTAATGAAGCATTGTGCACTCCTGTGGCAGCCTACTTAATCTCTCCGCCATGGCTGCATTGTATTAGAAGAAACCCAGTGTTGGGAGGTTGGAGGTGTGAGCCCAGCTTCCCATCAGGAGTTCACAGAGTCGACATAAGGTGCCATCTGTTGAGGTGTTACAAATGGAGTTCAGTCAAAGTTGAATGGCATTGCTTTAGTTGTTTCGTTTTCAGACTTTGTTTGATTCTCGATGAGTGTGATGCAGTGAATTTCACAGGTGGTTTCCGAACTAGTGCAATTGTAACATCCGTAAAATGTTGTTTTCCACTGCCTAGACCTTTAACTTAACTGAGATTACAAGAGCATTGATTAGAAAATGAAAAAAATACAGGAAAATATTGTAAGTTTTATAGACAGGATGTTACTCTCTCATTTAACATTTATTCCTAGTTATTTCTTATTTCGTCAAAAACATGCCTAGGAGGTTTCTCAATCATTCAGGTCATAGGATATCCAGAGGTACAAAGTCAAAGGCAACTGAATTCGTCTAAATGATCAAAAAAGCCAATTTTCTACTAAATATCTTTCTATTGCTGCATTGTAGCTCCCCTTCTGATGGGTATGATTTGAAAAATTAACATTTTGTTCCCTTGTTCAGGCACTAGCATATAATGAGCTGGCAGATAGAGCAGTACTTTGAAAGACCTTGATTTTGACAGACAAAATAACCATTTACTTTTCACTAATTTACAATATTTAAGAAGGTTAGAGAGGAAGCTGCAGTGCCAGTTGCCGCACTGCTGATAGTTGCAGCACAGATACAGGAGAGGAGGAATTTCTGTTGATGGCTACCACTTCGATCTGCTCACTTTTTACAGTTTGCCACACTTGAAGCCAACAGCGTGCATCCAGAAAAAAAGTTTGACAGCTCCTTTGTTTCTGAAAATGCCGGAGCCCTAACACCGCTGAACGCCGACTGGCTTGTCTTCTTTATGATTATGGAGTCAGCGAGTGCTTCACCAGATGTCATCACACTGTTCTGTTTATGTTGGCATGTTGAGGGATGAAACATTGTAATAGAAATGCATTACCACCCTTCATTAAACTGAGACCAATCGCAGGCAGGATTATGTAAATGAACCCTGATATGAGAATCAGTATGCCCAGGACAGAGAGCCAGCAATGCCAAGAAGAGCTGGCTGGGAAGCTGTCACTCGGAGCCAAGAGTCTCTGGCTCCAGCAGTGGAGAACATGTGTTGGTCTCGATGTTGGAGTTACTTTGCATTTTCGCTCCTGACAGTCTTCATCATCCGTTTGGAAATCGTGGCGGTAATTGGGGAATATGTCAGTACAGAGATAAAAAGGTAGTCATTAACTCTTCTTGGAGAAAGTTTTTTTTTTCTGATTGTTCTACAAATTCACTCTAACGGTCCATTTTTAAGAACAATCACAATGCAAATCAATCAAGTAATGACCTTAGCCATCTGTGCATCCCCCTGTTCTTTTATCACATCAGACTGGCTGGTTACAATCTGGCATACACACATACAGTAGGCGCATCCAGTCATTAGAAGCATATTTTTTGAGAAATCGCTTCTGTTCTGTTGCTGGAACTGTTGCAATTAATCTACACTCTGTGTTATTTCACAAAGAAATCTGAGCTATGATGATTAGCTGGCCACATACTCAGTTGAAACAAAAGGAACGGATAAATTAAATACATAATTTTAGACATGACTGTGTAAGACAATAGAAACAGTCTAATTCAGCATTTTTACAATAACATTAAGTGATCCCTGCAGAGTGAGACTAATTCTGTCAGCTCAGGGAAAGAGCAGTACCTGCACATTTGCTCCAAGTGTCTGCTCACATCCCCACACAATAAAGATGGACATCATCCCAAGTGGGCACCACCAGGCTCATTTTTAATATTCTTGCCATAAGGAAGAACCCTCATAAGGAGCATCAGCATCTCTGAGTGTGTGGCTATCCGGGGAGGTAAAGTTCCACAGGGCTGAAGGTAATGGCCATATTGCCTGCAGCTCTACCAGGGGAGGGATGAGTGTTGCCGGAGGCCACTGTCAGGAGACGAAGGCTGAGCGCAGTATTTGTCACGGCTCCTGTATAAGAACCACATTGGAAAGCTCTGTGTTGGCGTAGCGATCTTAAAGTATTGGCAGAGGAAAAACCCGCTGATACTGTATAAACCGTTGCTGCAACAAAGCTCTGATGTATACTCCGTGAAATGATGATTAGATGACAGCAGCTGGAGACATGCTTGGGTTTGAAAATTAGACTGTATCAATTATTCAAAGATTCACCTGGCTTCTTTGCTCACTTCCTGGCCCTAAGATTCTGTGACGCTCCTTTCAAATCTCTTTGGGATGTTCATGGCATGGCAGAGGCAGCTCGTATGGATGGCTTTGTAAAACAAGAACAACATTAACGTTGACTGATGTCCCGTGTATCCATAATTAAACTGAACATCATCCCTAGGGCTAGATATATATCAGAAAAGATGAGTCAGGCTATGGCCCTGTGGAACAGCATGAAACAATGCCCTTGGCTGTTAGCACTTCGTCATGGAGCCACAGATCACAATGAGCAGACCCCATGGCACCACAGACCGCAACTGGGCAGTGGACATTATTACAGAATGGCCAGTGGTTCTAATGTGATATAGAGTTTACCCTGAGGATGTGCTGCAAAGACAGTAGAGCTATTTTTCTTTCATGGTCAGTCTGTCAGTGATGTATTGTACATAATTCAAAATGAGTGGAAATGTTTGGCTTTCTTTAATAGCCTTTAGCATCTTACAGTGCAGACTGTTGGTTTAGTGATGTCTTTTTAAGTCTGCTCTTGCAGTTTCTTTGATACCAAATTGTGTGTTTGCAGGATTATGATGAAAGCCAAAATGGATCACAGCACATTTTAGGCTTTTTTTACACACAGTAATGACAGCGTGCACTATACTCAATATATATTTAGGTCGTTTGCAGGTAGTATTTACAGTCTGTCTTCCTCAGCTGGGGACAAACCCCTTGCCTATAGCATAAGAGAGTGAAAGGAAAGAAAATAGTTTTGATGGATGCATCACTGAGAGCTCCAGAGGACTGTCTGAGCTTCCTGTGAGGGATTATACAGAGGTTAGTGTAAGAGGTGCTTCTCACTTCAGCTAAGCACTTATGAGACAAGGCAACTGTTGTATGATATTTTATGTACAGTACCAGTGGTACTGGTGTAGTTATCATAGCTGTTGTGTAATTACATTGAACCTGTTATCATTATTATCTAAATAGATGCACTGTACTTTAGAAAAGCATAATCATTTAACATTTGGCATTGGAGATGACACTTAAATCTGAGGTGAAAGAGAATAAAGAAGGGAAATTGTGAATTTGGTGCAGCTGATACTCAATGCCAATGTGCTGGGCAGCTCTGGTTGCTCTTTCTGGAAGCCTCCTGGGCTCCTCTGGGAGCAGAAACATGATCAGATTTATAGGGCAACAGCTGCCACCCTGCTCTCTTCAAGCTTCTTGGCTGCAGGGAGATTTGTTAGTATTCAGTCTCATCACTGATAATCTGATACCCATTTCTGACAGAGCAGTATAATGATGATAATTCTTAAGAGTGTCAGCTTATCCCTGACTGCTTCAGTAGACCAGTTAATTTAAGAGTGTGGCTTCCTACCCTCATACAATAGAAAGGCGCATAGTGTGTGTGTGTGACCGTATGGATATTTTTGACGCAGCCAGAGGATTTGAGTATAGGGAGGAGGTGAAGTGGTGTCACACGCCGTAGCCCTCTCGATGCACATTGATCTGTCTGCACAAGGTTCATTGACTGTACAATCTACGGTTTTTCAAATGTTCAGAATGTGCAAGTGTGTTGTAGATTTAGTAAACCCAGGTGGTATTTTGTTTCAATCAATCCATATGCTTATTTGTCTGTGAAAGGTGATCAGACATTTTCCATCAGGCTTTGGGGCGACTTCTTGAGGCATTCAGGCTTGTCAAATCTTATAACTTCACTTTTAGAAAAAATGTAGTTTTAGTCCAACCTTTTTATGTGTTTTGCTCTTGTTTGTCTCTGTTTCTTTTATATTATTTTACACTCAGCTTTCTGTGTTGTAATGGTTTCATCAGTTATGCATGTCATTCGCAAAGTAGATTGCAACATTATTACTCAGTATTATGAGCAGTGGAAGACAGTGGTGGTAAGTACATTTACTCAAATACTGTGCTTACATGCAATTTTGAGTTATTCTCTACTCCACTATATTTCAGAGGGAACCATTTTACTTTTTGCTTCAGTACATTTATTTAACAGTAGTTACATTTGCTTCATCTTAACCCTTTTTGACCAAGATTAAAATGTTGCCAACACATTAATACATCAGTAATGATCAACTAATTTAACTATATAATAATAGGCACATTCTCCATAATGGTTAGTTTAATTGTACAAAAGTATTATCAGTGCAATACTGAGCTTTACTTGTGATGAAGTATTTATAACTTTTACTCACAATAAGTCACTTGTGCCCAGTTTTTTGGCTTGTAAAAAGCAAAGAAATATCATCAAAGGTTTAATATTATTTCTGCAAGTTGAAAACATTTCAACCAGAGTGGTTCTCACATGGTTTCTTCTCAGATAGTTTAATTTGAATAGAGGCCTGAAGGGTATTTTTTGTAGCAAATGTTTTTCTCATTTACTATCTTGTTAATAATTTTGCAACCTCTCTGATTTATCATCCAACCCACAGCAAGGTCCCAAATCCAAGGTCAAAGTTAAGGATCTGAATACCTCTTCCTCCATTGATGGTTAAAGTGGTAAAGTTACTAGTAGCAAGCATTACCGATTGCTGCAGGATAATGCTGTCAGTTACCTGGAGAATGGGGCTTGAGTGTTGTGTTGCCATACTGGCCCCACCATGTAACAAATCTGAGAGGTGTGTTTGGCTGGAGAGTTAGAGGAGTTGTTGTAGTGAGTCACTGCTGTGAGTCCTGGGAAGCCAAGGCTCGATAGTTCCAGTGAAAGAGAACGTTCATGCTGAGCCGATGATACAGTCAAGTGGAACTCCAGCGATTTTTGTGCCTCTGTCTTCTGCGTGTGTTTCCTCACCAAAATTGGATACCATCCTTCTGTCATGAGTCATTGGTTCTTTTCAGAGATGTGAAACCTGTTCTGTCTGGCTCCTTGTGTGCCGATGAAATTGAATGAACAGAACGCTTGTAGGAATAGAATAATTTGTTATTATTCATGAAAGAACATCGGTTTGCATAAGTGATACTGTAGCTTTACTTCAAGTAACGTCTTTTAACTAGACGGAAAACTACAACAAACAAATGTTATTACACAAATATGGCTGGTTGATCGTTAGGATCTACATCCTTGAAGGCAGCAGACGACACTTACCCTGGCTTGACCTTCCAAATACACACACACACACACTGATCTGGTGTTTCCCTAGTCCAGTAGCCTACCTACAGTATAACTGAGAGACTCATTAGTCTTCTTTTTCGCTCTGAATCTTGGCCCAGATGCTTATGCTACAGTAGTTCTGTCAGGCCAAGCTGCTGGTGTCAGAAATAATGGTACTGTAGGTGTATGGGTAAAAAAAGTGTGATGAGTGCACTTTACTTCCCTCCAAAAGAGGAATAATGAAGTACATGGTCCGTGTTCCCCATGGGAAGTGTAATTTCGTTTGCACACCTGACAGTCTGTGATGTGCATTCCTTTCTCAGGAGCAGAGAACATGATTTATTTGCTCTGCTATTTTTGTCTGACCTAATTGGACATTATTCGCATCACATCAATGACAGGTGTAAATGTACCCAAGGAATATCAAAGTTGAATATAATTCCCCAAAGGCAGAAAATATGGACGTTTAGGCTTTACAGTGGAGCATAAAACACTTTATGCTTGCTGTCCTTGGTTAGTTTTATATATCCAAACTCTTGTCAGCCGAACCCTGAACACAGAATTATAAATTAACTGTGAGACAACACAGATGGCGAATACTGTGACAAATTCAGTCTCATCTTTACACCTTTGTTGAGCTTGATTACTCTTAGCAGCCTAGCTGTGACTGCATGTGGCCAGATAAACTGATGTTCTGTCACCCGTGTCAACAAATCATTATAAACTTGCGGTCGACTTTTGATGGTTCTGATGCTGTTCCAGCTTTCACTTTTACTGCAGTTCATGTGTAAAATGTTGTTTGGGTTGCAATCTGCAGTCCAATATCTGCTGCCCTGTAAAACCAGAGTAATCTCTCCTCGCGGCTCTGTTATAGGTTGTTCATCTCACAACAGATGTGTCAGTAATGTGGCCCAGATACTGGAGTGTTGGTATTATAGGCCAGTATAAACTGAGGTCGTATAAGTCATGCTTAACTTCATCAAGGATATAATCTATGACCAGGCCATCTGTCTTGACATACATTTTAATGAACCATATTAGGCAAAAAAAGACAAAAAAGTATAATTTTTTGAGAGGGTAATTCACATTTTTCAGCTTTAGCTGATGATTTTTCTGTGGTCACAGTGTCTCAAAAGTGTGTTTTAGCCGCGTAACTGTAGCTGTTGAGAGCAGAATAAAATGTTACAGTTTTTCCAAGAGAAGGGTTTGCTGGTAGTGATGTACCTGCATAGAGTTATCACACTACTGCCTTTTTTGTTTCAGCCTTTATTGTTTCAGTTTTAGAGCACACTTGCTGTATGGTTCAGTCTCCACTCACATTTACTCTGTTTTCAGCAAGTGAACTCGGATGACTCTGCACACTTAGTTGTGAAGCTGCTACAAAAAGTGTTAGTCACAGAGGTTAGTGACAGATTGATACTCCATATTCTAAAAAGTAAAGTTGTATTTAACTAAATATTTATAATATTTAACTAGTAAAATTGGATGAGCTTATTTAAATTAAATTTATTTCTCTCCCTGGACCCTGGGCAGATAACACCAACTTCACTGACCCACATTTTGGTTAACCTGCTGAGTAGAGGTTTCCCAATAACTGCTTCAAACTGGCCTGAGTGGAAGGATTACCCTCTTTTAAATATTTTATGATTGATTCTGGTGCTTAACTGAAAAACTGCATGTAAAATCAAGTGAATTTTTGCAATGACTTAAAATCTGAGCAGTCAAATGAAATAATATTTGAACAAAGTCTTTTTTTAACATCGTCAATAATGTATAAAAATGGGAGTGCTACTGTGTAAGTCTCCACTGCATCTCCCTCTGCAGTGTATATGGTTATTCAGGATGCTGAAATGTGACAGTGACTGCTCTGCTGAAGATGTGAATCCAGGCAGACTGCATCTATTAGGAACGTAACAGGCTATCATGAATGAGCCCATAATCAAGGACTGGTATTAATTATGTGATACAGATGGCATGAATCTCAAGCAGGTGGTGTTTGGCTTTCTTGATTGAAGTGAGATCAATAGTGAAACTGTTAAGTAAAAAAAAAGGTCTGTGTTTCCAGTACAAAGCTACGTCAATAATATGTTGTCGACTACCCACAACTTGAAGTTTTTGAGATGGTTTAAAAATAGGTTAATGTTTGGGCATTGCTGTGGTTATGTCATGAATGCACTGTTTTATTAGCTTCAGGAAACTGAAGTTGTGTAGTGCAGACTGAAATACAGCTACAGAATCTCAGGTTAGTAATTTGCATTTTTTTTATTATTGTTGTAGTTTTTCTTCAAGAAATTCCTCTTCATGTTTAAGAACATGTTATTTTTAACTCAAAATGCACGTTTTAAATAAAACATTGCGCACAGCTGCTAATTTCACTTGGTAGCAGACACCAAACTCCTCCATCTAAATTGATGTCAAGTCATTTCTTTACGCACCAAATGGTTTTTGACTTTGATTTCACACCTATAGTTTTGTAGCCTTGATAACATAAATATTCTAATTACCCTGCAATTTAAAACTTTTGATGTCAATGTTCAATATATCAAAACTACCCTGGAAGAAGATAGAACCTTATATTTCCAGGCTCACAAGGTTAATCTCTCCCGACAGCCAACTGCGGGCAATCAATCTCTGCGGAGGAAGAGTATTCTCTCTGTCTATCTTGTGAGGAGTGTGATGGAGGGCTCAGCCAGGGACATCACTTTGCTAACATCCCACCCGGGCTCTGCCCTCTCTCCAGAGGCTGAAATGATACCTCAGCAACGGTGTGTGAACAGCCCCTTCTCACACAGCACATCCATCAATACAGACACATAGCGATCCAGACAAATTAGTCCAAAGTGATTTTATTTTAATTGCGGAGTTGCTTGAAAGGTGGGTTAATAAAAAATAGGGTAAATGCCATGGCATGGCTTTTTGTTGTGGCATAGAGTAAATAAACGCATGAATAATAGCCTGCACTGAAAAGTGTTTTGTAGTCAAGGGCATTCAGTGTGGCTTGACTGGGATGACTGCTGAACTGACAATGCTGATAAAATTGAAGCTCTTGTTTTTCTGTCAACATGGGGACATGAGCAAATCTGATGATTGTTAGTCTATGAAGGAACTATCAGAAATACTGTCATAGATATCAGTTATGACAGGGCAAAATTACACATTGCACCGGAGGCAGAGAAGCGAGTGAAAGAGACACTTGTTTAGACAGGGGGCTGAGATCAGAACATGCTGAAGTTGTTGTATTGAGAATGTGAGAAGCTAGCCCTGCAGTCAATAGTTATGTATTTCCTATTTCCTCTAGAGTGAGGAGTAAAGCCATGAATACATAATTTAATAAAGGCGAAATAGTCCAGTACAAACAACACCCCTTTGCAAGACCCATTAGTATGAGCTGCTTAGGCTAAACAAAAAACTAATTTCACTTTCTCTTCAATGTTGCTGCATTGGGAATAAGAACTGGTGGCAACACGAAATGCTCTCGGAGCAGAAAGTTGCTATTAATATACAATAGATCACATTCTGTTGCACAAAAAGTAACCGTTTCCATGTGATTGCAATAATGAACATACGGAGCCTTATCTTTAAGCGGTGTCTTCACCCTTAGACCCAGGCAATTGGTGGATTAGAGAGCTATAATTATCGAACATGGAGTGAGAAAATGGTATTTATTGGCATTATCTCAGTTCATGATGTCAGCCCGACTCGATTAACTCCTCCAGTGAAGAGTGAATGAGGTTATGGGCTTTATCAGGTGGGATTGTGCCTGTGAGCTGTTTGCTGTTTGCCTGTTTGCCTTTGTCAGTCATGAAGACCTTCTTATTGATGGCTGGAGTCCGGGAGGCTAAACCGATATTACAGTTTTTAATGGCAGTCGTGCAGATACTGTGCTCCCCGTACGGTGCTGTGAAACCTTTGTTCTTCCTGCCTCCAAGCAAACAAGCCTTTAATCAACTTCTAGACCTTGTGCTGGAGAGTAGCTTTAGAGATATGTTAATGAAAGCAGTGAAGGCACATACCTTGTGTCCGTAGGCAAGGACTGATGGTTCAACACATTGTGAAAGCTGTTTGCAAAGCTATCATCTCAACAACTTATGTCACTCTCCACTCGTACTCTTGGCTAAGATTCTGCCCGTTGTAGGCATCGTCTGAAGCGGACAGACTGAAATGGTGAAACACAGCCCTGATGACAGCTGAGGTGTTTGTTCTTAGCTGAAGATATCTGTAGCGATCTAGGCAAAAACAACAGATTACACTTGATGGATGAGCAGCATTCACTGCTACTTTCAGTGCAAGCTCCAAAAAGCAATAAGTAGGATGGTCACATCCACTTCATAAGGATTCAGTAAATCTCTCCTTATCGCTGAGCGACATATTATGAAAAACCATAACATGTTAAATTTACTTTTATTACAGTAGTGTCACAACACCACAGTAATGCAAAAAGATAGAAAATGTTGCAAGGGCAAATAAGGACTAAAAAGAATTCAAAAGAGAAAGAGATACTTCGCTGGGTGACTCATTCCAATTCTGTCCATTAGACAAAATACAGGAATAATCATGAAGGCAAGGCAGACGTGGCCAGCTCCTTATAAGTTTCCTGTTTGGAGAGAAGTAAACAAGTGGACTCAGCTGTTTGATGCCACGGTTATCTTCATACATATGGATCTCTCAGCTGCTTCTGAGAGCATTGTTCTATCCCATTTGAATCATTGTCAGCTGCTCCGTCCCATGATTGGAACAGTTTTGCTCCTGCTCGGAGATAAGAGGAAGTTTAGGTTAGCGTGAGTACGTGGTTTGAATAAATACATATTCTGTTAATCAACAAAATAAATGCGGATGTGCCCTCACGGTGAGCTGAGGGAAATTTCCATTCATTATTTTCAATAGTCACAGGTTATTCAAAACTATCTCCCGTTGAAGACGCTTTACAAGTTCTTTCTTTTCGCTAACTGTTATCTTTGGATTGTGCAGTCTCAAGGTGAATGTGTGTCATTTCACTTTCTATTCGCTGTGACATGTTGCAGAAAGACTGGATGCCCTCAGAGCACAACTTTGATGATAGCTTGTGATGGCCTGCCCAGGTGCGAGAATAACATTAGACCTGCTGGACAGGTGGCAATGCGAGAGAGGAGGGCTTGGAGGCTCAATAATGAGGGGAATGCCAGCTAGAACCCATCTGTTGCCATGCACAGAACTCTGATCCATTAAATTGCAGCACACTCAAGTTTTGTCACAGATGAGGAAATGTCTACTCCTCTGAAGTGTGATTGCAGGGTTTCTAGTACCTTGAAGCCATTTAAGTTACCTGTTAAAGCACATTTTTAATGGGCCCACTTTTGTCTTCCAATAATATTTGCACTGGTAGTTTTTGTTCGCACATTAATGTGAAGAATACCTATATTTTAAAGGCAGAGCTGCTGCATTTTTTTATTTTTTTTTTGTCCTCAAAGAGCATTCCATATCCTTTTACAATACTGTTCTTGCTCTGTACTTCTACGTACTAATCTACAGGGAAGCTATTTTTAAAGGGCCCACTCAGCCTGTGTACTCACTAATTAGAATGTGTGGCAGTGCTCTGGGAAGATGCCTCATAGGTAGTGAAATGCAGTGAAGCCAGAGATAAGAACTCCTTAAAAACAGTTAATAAAACAGGTAGTGCTTTTCAAACCTGTTTTTCTTCTCCAGGGTGAGTTCACCCAAATTACAAAAAAAAAATATTAAATTGAAAACATTATTATTAAATTAAAAAAATCTCAATGTACCTCTGTGGTATCCAGTCATATAGATAGTTTGCACATATTTTGAGATTTCTGACGCCACCCCAATAAAATGCAGGTAAATGGTGGCATTGCATTCATTTTTTATAATAACATTTATATTACATGTAATGTAATAGCATTTAATTAAAATTCAACAGCAACATCTCTTTGCAGAATCAATTTCTCAGTAACCCAGTGTTTGTGTTAGTCAGGATAATTTACAGAATATGCTAGAGTTTGTAGAAGGACTGTTATAGAGAGGTCTTTGGATTATCCAGAGTAAGGGGACATTGTATTTGTGAAATACATTTTGTTATTCAATTTTACAATAACATTTCTCATTGCTGCGAGCACGATAAACAGAACTCCATTAAGTTCCACAATACTGGAGTTCGAATTTGACAGATATCTCAAAACCGTAGCAGAAAAAAGCAGAAAAAAAATTCTGTCCTGAAAAATAAATGTGAAATTCATGAACCAGCCCTTTAAGAAAGGTATCTGCATGGGAATAATGACTGTTCCCAATCACACTTGTTCCAAAAGACATAAAAAAAATCAACCTGATCCATCTGAAATAAACATGAAAGAAATCCAGTCCTCACCTGAAATGCAAACCTGGCAAGACTCAGAGTGACATGTGTAGCCCATGGAGGGAGATTTTGCACCTCTGAGTGAATACATATTTGAGTGTGTGTACATGTTCTGCATTCTGCAGTCTACTTTGACAATTACACAGTGGATGTGTCATGAATAATCCAGCGTATCCATAGGGATGAATGTGGTTAAGTATTGCCTTGTTTAAACTCAAACAATCTCTTCTTTGAACTATCTTGTTTTTTCAGCCCCTCCTCCCAAGGAAAATGACCCATAGTTATGTGACAGATGCCATGCAGCGGCAGTACACAGTTTAGATGACATCTATATACGGTGATAAATTTCCATATATAGATAGATATATGGCAGAAAGTGGACTTAGCTGCAGGAGGCCGCTGTTTGCTTCCTGTTTCCAACCTCGAGTGTCACGTTTATAATCGTGAGTTGGGACAGTTTTTTTAAAAACCTCGATTGTTGTGGTGTTTACTGTTGCCATGATGACAAGGGAAGCCTAACTTTACGAAAGTAGTAACTTTAACCCATACCATGTTTCAAGTGATCACTTTAACCCAAACCATGATCTTTCCTGAACCCTAACCAAGTGGTTTTTGTGCCTTAACCTAACCAGACCTTAACTACAGCGTGAAACATAATTATTTTCTTACAGCAATTTGTAATGGTTTTGGAAACTGATAGAGGCAGCGTATTAGAAAACCCTCCTATGGGTTGTTGTGGAGTGCATGGTACAATGTGGTTGTTTAATTATGAGGACG